>NC_052148.1:186687575-187887575 GCF_902713615.1 Scyliorhinus canicula
GGAGCTGTGTCGCAGGGAGGAGGGAGACCTGTGTCGGCTATGAGGGAGAGACGGAGCTTTGTCGCGGGCGGGGGTGGGGATATGGAGCTGTGTCGGCAGGGAGGGAGAGACAGAGCTGTGTCACAGGGAGGGGAGATGGAGCTGTGTCACAGGGAGGGGAAGATGGAGGTGTGTCGCAGGGACGGAGAGACGGAGCTGTGTCGGCAGGGAAGGGGGAGACGGAGCTGTGTCGCAGGGACGGGGAGACGGAGATGTGTCGGTAGGGAGGGAGAGACGGAGCTGTGTCGCAGGGAGGGAGAGACAGAGCTGTGTCGCAGGGGAGGGGGGAGACGGAGCTGGGTCGCAGGAGGGGGAGACGGAGCTGTGTCGGCAGGGAGGGGAGAGACGGAGCTGTGTCGGCTGTGAGGGGGAGACGGAGCTGTGTCGCGGGAGGGGGAGATGGACCTGTGTCGCAGGAGGGGGGAGACGGAGCTGTGTCGGCTGTGAGGGGGAGACGGAGCTGTGTCGCAGGGAGGGAGAGACGGAGCTGTGTCGGCAGGGAGGGGGGTCGGCAGGGAGGGAGGTGACGGAGCTGTGTCGCAGGGAGGGGGGAGACGGAGCTGTGTCGGCAGGGAGGTAGAGACGGAGCTGTGTCGGCTATGAGGGAGAGACGGAGCTTTGTCGCGGGCGGGGGTGGGGATATGGAGCTGTGTCGGCAGGGAGGGAGAGACAGAGCTGTGTCGCAGGGAGTGGGAGACAGAGCTGTGTCGCAGGGAGTGGGAGACAGAGCTGTGTCGCAGGGAGGGGGAGACGGAGCTGTGTCGCAGGGAGGGGGAGATGGAGCTGTGTCGCAGGGAGGGGGAGATGGAGCTGTGTCGCAGGGAGAGGGAGATGGAGCTGTGTCGGCAGGGAGGGGGAGATGGAGCTGTGTCGCAGGGAGGGGGAGATGGAGCTGTGTCGCAGGGAGAGGGAGATGGAGCTGTGTCGCAGGGAGAGAGAAACGGAGCTGTGTCGCAGGGAGGGGGAATATGGACCTGTGTCGGCAGGGAGGGAGAGACGGCGCTGCGTCGCAGGGAGGGAGAGATGGAGCTGTGTCGCAGGGAGGGGGAGGGGGAGCTGAGTCGCACGGAAGGGGGATATGGAGCTGTGTCGCAGGGAGAGAGAAACGGAGCTGTGTCGCAGGGAGGGGGAATATGGACCTGTGTCGGCAGGGAGGGAGAGACGGCGCTGTGTCGCAGGGAGGGAGAGATGGAGCTGTGTCGCAGGGAGGGAGAGACGGAGCTCTGTCGCAGGGAGGGTGGATATGGAACTGTTTCGCAGGGAGGGAGAGACGGGTTTGTGTCGGCAGGGAAGGGGGATACAGAGATGTGTCAGCAGGTAGGGGAGACGGAGCTGTGTCGCAGGGAGGGAGAGACGGAGATGTGTCGGTAGGGAGGGGGAGATGGAGATGTGTTGCAGGGAGGGGGGAGATGGAGCTGTGTCACAGGGAGAGAGAGACGGAGCTGTGACGCAGGGAGGGGGAGACGGAGATGTGTCGGTAGGGAGGGGGAGATGGAGATGTGTTGCAGGGAGGGGGGAGACGGAGCTGTGTCGCAGGGAGGGGGGAGACGGAGCTGTGTCGCAGGGAGGGAGAGACGGAGCTGTGTCGCAGGGAGGAGGGAGACGGACCTGTGTCGGCAGGGAGGGAGAGACGGAGCTGTGTCGGCTGTGAGGGGGAGACGGAGCTGTGTCGCTGGGAGGGGGAGATGGAGCTGTGTCGCAGGGAGGGGGGAGACGGAGCTGTGTCGGCTGTGAGGGGGAGACGGAGCTGTGTCGCAGGGAGGGGGAGACGGAGCTGTGTCGCAGGGAGGGGGAGACGGAGCTGTGTCGGCAGGGAGGGAGAGACGGCGCTGTGTCGGCAGGGAGGGAGAGATGGAGCTGTGTCGCAGGGAGGGGGAGGGGGAGCTGAGTCGCACGGAAGGGGGATATGGAGCTGTGTCGCAGGGAGGGGGAATATGGACCTGTGTCGGCAGGGAGGGAGAGACGGCGCTGTGTCGCAGGGAGGGAGAGATGGAGCTGTGTCGCAGGGAGGGAGAGACGGAGCTGTGTCGCAGGGAGGGTGGATATGGAACTGTGTCGCAGGGAGGGAGAGACGGGGTTGTGTCGGCAGGGAAGGGGGATACAGAGATGTGTCAGCAGGTAGGGGAGACGGAGCTGTGACGCAGGGAGGGGGAGACGGAGATGTGTCGCAGGGAGGGGGAGACGGAGATGTTTCAGCAGGGGGGGGAGACGGAGCTGTGTCGACAGGGATGTGGGAGACGGAGCTATGTCGGCAGGGAGGGAGAGACGGAGCTATGTCGGCAGGGAAGGGGGAGACGGAGCTGTGTCGCAGGGAGGGAGAGACGGAGCTGTGTCACAGGGAGAGAGAGACGGAGCTGTGACGCAGGGAGGGGGAGACGGAGATGTGTTGCAGGGAGGGGGAGACGGAGCTGTGTCGCAGGGAGGGAGAGACGGAGCTGTGTCGCAGGGAGCGAGAGACGGAGCTGTGTCGCAGGGAGGAGGGAGACGGACCTGTGTCGGCAGGGAGGGAGAGACGGAGCTGTGTCGGCTGTGAGGGGGAGACGGAGCTGTGTCGCAGGGAGGGGGAGATGGAGCTGTGTCGCAGGGAGGGGGGAGACGGAGCTGTGTCGGCTGTGAGGGGGAGACGGAGCTGTGTCGCAGGGAGGGGGAGACGGAGCTGTGTCGGCAGGGAGGGAGAGACGGAGCTGTGTCGCAGGGAGGGGGAGACGGAGATGTGTCGCAGGGAGGGGGAGACGGAGATGTTTCAGCAGGGAGGGAAGACGGAGCTGTGTCGACAGGGAAGGGGGAGACGGAGCTATGTCGGCAGGGAGGGAGAGACGGAGCTGTGTCGGCAGGGAAGGGGGAGACGGAGCTATGTCGGCAGGGAGGGAGAGACGGAGCTATGTCGGCAGGGAGGGAGAGACGGTGCTATGTCGGCAGGGAGGGAGAGATGGAGTGTGTCGCATGGATGGGGAGACGGAGCTGTGTCACAGGGAGAGAGAGATGGAGCTGTGACGCAGGGAGGGGGAGACAGAGATGTGTCGGTAGGGAGGGGGAGATGGAGATGTGTTGCAGGGAGGGGGGAGACGGAGCTGTGTCGCAGGGAGGGAGAGGCGGAGCTGTGTCGCAGGGAGGGGGAGACGGAGATGTGTCGGTAGGGGGAGACGGAGATGTGTCGGTAGGGAGGGGGAGACGGAGCTGTGTCGCAGGGAGGGAGAGACAGAGCTGTGTCGCAGGGAGGGAGAGACAGAGCTGTGTTGGCAGGGAGGGGGGTCGGCAGGGAGGGGGGTCGGCAGGGAGGGGGAGACGGAGATGTGTCGCAGGGAGATGGAGCTGTGTCGGCAGGGAGGGAGAGACGGAGCTGTGTCGGCAGGGATGGGGAGACGGAGCTGTGTCGGCTGTGAGGGGCAGACTGAGCTGTGTCGCAGGGAGCGGGAGACGGAGCTTTGTCGCAGGGAGTGTGGGAGACGGAGCTGTGTCGGCAGGGTGGGAGAGACGGAGCTGTGTCGCAGGGAGCAGGAGACGGAGCTGTGTCGCAGGCAGGGGGGAGACGGAGCTGCGTCGGCAGGGATGGGGAGACGGAGCTGTGTCGGCTGTGAGGGGCAGACTGAGCTGTGTCGCAGGGTGGGGGAGACGGAGCTGTGTCGCAGGTGGAGGAGACGGAGCTGAGTCGCAGGCAGGGTGGATATGGAACTGTGTCGCAGGGAGGGAGAGACGCGGTTGTGTCGGCAGGGAAGGGGGATACAGAGATGTGTCAGCAGGTAGGGGAGACGGAGCTGTGTCGCAGGGAGGGGGAGACGGAGCTGTGTCGCAGGGAGGGGGAGACGGAGATGTGTCACAGGGAGAGAGAGATGGAGCTGTGTCACAGGGAGAGAGAGATGGAGCTGTGACGCAGGGAGGGGGAGACGGAGATGTGTCGGTAGGGAGGGGGAGATGGAGATGTGTTGCAGGGAGGGGGGAGACGGAGCTGTGTCGCAGGGAGGGAGAGACGGAGCTGTGTCGCAGGGAGGGGGAGACGGAGATGTGTCGGTAGGGGGAGACGGAGATGTGTCGGTAGGGAGGGGGAGACGGAGCTGTGTCGCAGGGAGGGAGAGACAGAGCTGTGTCGCAGGGAGGGGGAGACGGAGCTATGTTGGCAGGAAGGGGGGTCGGCAGGGAGGGGGAGACGGAGATGTGTCGCAGGGAGGGGGGAGATGGAGCTGTGTCGGCAGGGAGGGAGAGACGGAGCTGTGTCGCAGGGAGCGGGAGACAGAGCTTTGTCGCAGGGAGTGCGGGAGACGGAGCTGTGTCGGCAGGGAGGGAGAGACGGAGCTGTGTCGCAGGGAGCAGGAGACGGAGCTGTGTCGCAGGCAGGGGGGAGACGGAGCTGTGTCACAGGGAGGGGGAGACGGAGCTGTGTCGTCAGGGATGGGGAGACGGAGCTGTGTCGGCTGTGAGGGGCAGACTGAGCTGTGTCGCAGGGAGCGGGAGACGGAGCTGTGTCGCAGGTGGAGGAGACGGAGCTGAGTCGCAGACAGGGTGGATATGGAACTGTGTCGCAGGGAGGGAGAGACGCGGTTGTGTCGGCAGGGAAGGGGGATACAGAGATGTGTCAGCAGGTAGGGGAGACGGAGCTGTGTCACAGGGAGGGGGAGACGGAGCTGCGACGCAGGGAGGGGGAGACGGAGATGTGTCGGTAGGGAGGGGGAGACGGAGCTGTGTCGCAGGGAGGGAGAGACGGAGCTGTGTCGCAGGGAGGGGGAGACGGAGATGTGTCGGTAGGGGGAGATGGAGATGTGTCGGCAGGGAGGGGGAGACGGAGATGTGTCGCAGGGAGGGGGGAGACGGAGCTGTGTCGGCAGGGAGGGAGAGACGGAGCTGTGTCTCAGGGAGCGGGAGACGGAGCTTTGTCGCAGGGAGTGCGGGAGACGGAGCTGTGTCGGCAGGGAGGGAGAGACGGAGCTGTGTCGCAGGGAGCAGGAGACGGAGCTGTGTCTCAGGGAGGGGGAGACGGAGCTGTGTCGGCAGGGATGGGGAGACGGAGCTGTGTCGGCTGTGAGGGGCAGACTGAGCTGTGTCGCAGGTGGGGGAGACGGAGCTGTGTCGGCTGTGAGGGGGGAGACGGAGCTGTGACGGCTGTGAGGGGGAGACGGAGCTGTGTCGCAGGGAGGGGGAGACGGAGCTGTGTCGGCAGGGAGGGAAAGATGGAGCTGTGTCGCAAGGAGGGAGAGACGGAGCTGTGTCGCAGGGAGGAGGGAGACGGACCTGTGTCGGCAGGGAGGGAGAGACGGAGCTGTGTCGGCTGTGAGGGGGAGACGGAGCTGTGTTGCAGGGAGGGGGAGATGGAGCTGTGTCGCAGGGAGGGAGAGTCGGAGCTGTGTCGGCTGTGAGGGGGAGATGGAGCTGTGTCGCAGGAAGGGGGAGACGGAGCTGTGTCGGCAGGGAGGGAGAGACGGAGCTGTGTCGGCAGGGAGGGAGAGACGGAGCTGTGTCGGCAGGGAGGTAGACACGGAGCTTTGTCGCGGGCGGGGGTGGGGATATGGAGCTGTGTCGGCAGGGAGGGAGAGACAGAGCTGTGTCGCAGGGAGGGGAAGATGGAGCTGTGTCGCAGGGAGTGGGAGACAGAGCTGTGTCGCAGGGAGGGGGAGATGGAGCTGTGCCGCAGGGAGAGGGAGATGGAGCTGTGTCGCAGGGAGAGGGAGATGGAGCTGTGTCGCAGGGAGGGGAAGATGGAGCTGTGTCGCAGGGAGTGGGAGACGGAGCTGTGTCGCTGGGAGGGGAAGATGGAGGTGTGTCGCAGGGAGCGGGAGACGGAGCTGTGTCGCAGGGAGGAGGGAGACGGAGCTGTGTCGCAAGGAGGGAGAGACAGAGCTGTGTCGCAGGGAGGGAGAGACGGAGCTGTGTCACAGGGAGGGAGAGATAGAACATAGAACAGTACAGCACAGAACAGGCCCTTCGGCCCTCAATGTTGTGCCGAGCCATGATCACCCTACTCAAACCCACGTATCCACCCTATACCCGTAACCCAACAATCCCCCCCCCTTAACCTTACTTGTATTAGGACACTACGGGCAATTTAGCATGGCCAATCCACGTAACCCGCACATCTTTGGACTGTGGGAGGAAACCGGAGCACCCGGAGGAAACCCACGCACACACGGGGAGGACGTGCAGACTCCGCACAGACAGTGACCTAAGCCGGAATCGAACCTGGGACCCTGGAGCTTTGAAGCCATTGTGCTATCCCCAATCCATATGTGCTGCCGTTCTTGTCGTTCTTGATCTTGCCCACCTGTGCATTATCGAACATGAAAGCCACTGACCGTTGGTCTGTGAGGAGGGTAAACCTCCTGCCGGCCAGATAGTGCCTCCAGTGTCGCACAGCTTCTACTATGGCCTGTTCCCCCTTTTCCACCGAGGAATGGCGGATTTTGGAAGCGTGGAGGGTTCGTGAAAAGAAGGCCACGGGTCTGCCTATTTGGTTCAGGGTGGCCACCAGAGCTACATCAGACGCGTCGCTCTCGACCAGGAATGTGAGGGACTCATCGATAGCATGCATCGTGGCCTTTGCGATATCCTCTTTGATGCGGCTAAAGGCCTGGCGGGCCTCCATCGACAGGGGAAAGGTGGTGGACTGGATGAGGGGGCGGGCTTTGTCGGCGTAGTTGGGGACCCACTGGGCGTAATATGAGAAGAAGCCCAGGCAGCGTTTGAGGGAGTTGGGGGGGGGGGGGGGGGGGGGGGTTCCATCAGGGGGCGCATGCGTTCGGGATCGAGGCCTATCACTCCGTTACGCACTACATAGCCAAGGATGGCTAGACGGTCGGTGCTAAACACGCACTTATCCTTATTGTAAGTTAAATTAAGGAGTTTTGCGGTTCGGAGGAATTTTTGGAGATTGATGTCGTGGTCCTGCTGGTCGTGGCCGCAGATGGTGACGTTATCGAGATACGGGAAGGTGGCCCGTAAACCGTGCTTGTCGAATATTCGGTCCATCTCCCGTTGGAAGATCGAGACTCCATTTGTGACACCGAATGGAACCCTGAGGAAGTGGTAGAGGCGCCCATCTGCCTCAAACGCATTGTACTTTCGGTCACTCGCGTGGATGGGGAGCTGGTGGTAGGCGGACTTAAGGTCTGTGGTGAATTCGATTCACACTATATATAGTTGCCAATGTCACTCCATGTATATCTGTTCGTTATCTACCCGTTGTAAGATCAATGCTGTATATAGTTGCCAATATAACTCCGTGTATATATGTTCACTATCCACCATTGTAAATGCAGTTGCACTATCCGACCACCGGGGGAGTTGCTCTGGGAGTACGCGAGAGTTTGTACTGGGCCCCTCCCTTGGCTCCGCCCAGAACTCCTCCCCCTGGGACCGATGTATAAAGATCAGTGCCTTACAGCCAGCCTGCAGTTTATCTGGAGTTCAACGACGAATAGGCTGGCTCTGTTGTAAGTGTATTAAAGCCACTGTTCAGATCAAACTACACGTGTTCGCTGAATTGATGGTTCCATCAAGGTCCACCGTGGAAAAGACTTTTTATTTCGCGATCCTGTTAACCAGGTCGGAAATACGGGGGAGAGGATACGCGTCCAGCTGCGTAAACCTGTTGATGGTCTGACTGTAATCGATGACCATCCGGGTTTTCTCCCCAGTCCGAACTACCAGCACTTGGGCTCACCAGGGACTGTTGCTGGCCTCGATAACTCCTTCCTTAAGGAGCCTCTGGACCTCAGACCCGATGAAGGTCCGGTCCTGGGCACTGTATCGTCTGCTCCTAGTGGCGACAGGTTTACAATCTGGGGTGAGATTAGCAAACAAGGAAGGGGGGTCCACTTTGAGGGACGCTGGGCTGCAAACAGTAAGAGGGGGAATAGGGCCGCCGAATTGAAAGGTCAAGCTCTGCAGGTTGCACTGGAAATCCAGGCCCAAGCGTACCGGAGCGCATAGACGGGGGAGGATGAGGAGTTTGAAGTTTGTGAAAATCCTCCCCTGGACCATGAGGTCCGCTATGCAGCACCCGGTGATTTGGACAGAGAGCGAACCCGAGGCCAATTCAATCTTATGCTTAACTGGATGGATGGGGAGCGCGCAGCGTCTTACCGTGTCGGAGTGCACAAAACTTTCCCTGCTCCCGGAGTCCAGCAGGCATCTCGTTTTGTGTCCATTGAGCTGGATCGTTGTTGTAGTCTTGGCGAGCGTGCGTGGTCGCGACTGGTCGAGTGTGATGGAAGCAAGTCGTGGCGAGAGTTCCAGGTCATCCTCTTTTGTTTGCACTGGAGTGCTGAGCTTGTTGCATTTGAGTGCTACAGTGAGAGTTTGGTGACTGAGGGAGTGCTGAGCTTGTTGCATTTGAGTGCTACAGTGAGAGTTTGGTGACTGAGGGAGTGCTGAGCTTGTTGCATTTGAGTGCTACAGTGAGAGTTTGGTGACTGAGGGAGTGCTGAGCTTGTTGCATTTGAGTGCTACAGTGAGAGTTTGGTGACTGAGGGAGTTAGATGAGGAGGGAGTAAGGTGCTCCTTACATTTCATTTCCTATATTTATCAAAGAGCATGAAGGGAGCCAGGAGTTTAGAGTACAGCTGACTGGAAGGAGAGTCGGAGGGCGGAGGTCCAGTTGGTCCAAGGGGCAGCTAATTCTGTAAAGTAAGAGGGGATGGAGGCTAGGGCAGTTGCATGCTCCTCCTGTAGGATGTGGGTGGTGAGGGTAACCACTGGTGTCCCCGCTGACTATACCTGCGGGAAGTGCACCCAACTCCAGCTCCTCAGAGACCGTGTTCAGGTACTGGAGCTGGATGAACTTCGGATCATCCGGGAGGCAGAGGGGGTTATAGAGAAGAGTTACAGGGAGGTAGCCACACCAAAGGTACTGGACAAGAGTAGCTGGGTTACAGTCAGGGGAAAGAAAACTAACAGGCAGACAGTGCAGGGATCCCTCGTGGCCTTTCCCCTTCAAAACAAGTATAACGTTTTGGATGCTGTTGGGGGGGATGACCTACCAGGGGAAGGCCCCAGCGGCCAGGTCTCTGGCACTGAGTCTGGCTCTGGGGCTCAGAAGGGAAGAGGGGAGCATAGAAAAGCAATAGTAATAGGAGATTCAATGGTTAGGGGAATAGATAGGAGTTTCTGTGGTCGCGAACGAGACTCCCGATAGGTATGTTGCCTCCCGGGTGCCAGGGCCAGGGATGTCTCGGATCGTGTCTTCAGGATCCTGAAGGGGGAGGGTGAGCAGCCAGAAGTCGTGGTGCACATTGGTACCAACGATGTAGGTAGGAAAAAGGGTGTGGAGGTAATAAACAAGTTTAGGGAGTTAGGCTGGAAGTTAAAGGCCAGGACAGACAGAGTTGTTATCTCTGGTTTGTTGCCGGTGCCACGTGAAAGCGAGGCTAGGAATAGGGAGAGAGTGCAGTTGAACACGTGGCTACAGGAATGGTGTAGGAGGGAGGGCTTCAGGTATTTGGATAATTGGAGCGCATTCTGGGGAAGGTGGGACCTGTACAAGCAGGACGGGTTGCATCTGAACCAGAGGGGCACCAATATCCTGGGGGGGAGGTTTTCTAGTACTCTTCGGGAGGGTTTAAACTAATTTGGCAGGGGAATGGGAACCGGATCTGTAATCCAGCAACTAAGGAAGACGATAGTCAGGATGCCAAAGCACGTAGTGATGCAGTGGGGAAGGTAACAGTGACAAAGGAGAGTACTTGCAGGCAAGGAGATGGGTTGAAGTGTATATACTTTAATGCAAGAAGCATCAGGAATAAGGTGGGTGAACTTAAGGCATGGATCGGTACTTGGGACTACGATGTGGTGGCCATCACGGAAACTTGGATAGAAGAGGGGCAGAAATGGTTGTTGGAGGTCCCTGGTTATAGATGTTTCAACAAGATTAGGGAGGATGGAAAAAGAGGTGTGGGGGGGGTGGCATTGTTAATTAGAGATAGTATAACAGCTGCAGAAAGGCAGTTCGAGGGGGATCTGCCTACTGAGGTAATATGGGTTGAAGTCAGAAATAGGAAAGGAGCAGTCACCTTGTTGGGAGTTTTCTATAGGCCCCCCAATAGCAGCAGAGATGTGGAGGAACAGATTGGGAAACAGATTTTGGAAAGGTGCAGAAGTCACAGGGTAGTAGTCATGGGTGACTTCAACTTCCCAAATATTGAGTGGAAACTCTTTAGATCAAATAGTTTGGATGGGGTAGTGTTTGTGCAGTGTGTCCAGGAAGCTTTTCTAACACAGTATGTAGATTGTCCGACCAGAGGGGAGGCCATATTGGATTTAGTACTTGGTAATGAACCAGGGCAGGTGATAGATTTGTTAGTAGGGGAGCATTTTGGAGGTAGTGACCACAATTCTGTGACTTTCACTTTAGTTATGGAGAGGGATAGGTGCGTGCAACAGGGCAAGGTTTATAATTGGGGGAAGGGTAAATACAATGCTGTCAGACAAGAATTGAAGTGCAGAAGTTGGGAACATAGGCTGTCAGGGAAGGACACAAGTGAAATGTGGAACTTGTTCAAGGAACAGGTACTGCGTGTCTTTGATATGCATGTCCCTGTCAGGCAGGGAAGAGATGGTCGAGTGAGGGAACCATGGTTGACAAGAGAGGTTGAATGTCTTGTTAAGAGGAAGAAGGAAACTTATGTAAGGCTGAAGAAACAAGGTTCAGACAGGGTGCTGGAGGGATACAAGATAGCCAGGAGGGAACTGAAGAAAGGGATTAGGAGAGCTAAGAGAGGGCATGAAAAATCTTTGGCGGGTAGGATCAAGGAAAACCCCCAAGGCCTTTTACACATATGTGAGAAATATGAGAATGACTAGAGCGAGGGTAGGTCCGATCAAGGACAGTAGCGGGAGATTGTGTATTGAGTCTGAAGAGATAGGAGAGGTCTTGAACAAGTATTTTTCTTCAGTATTTACAAACGAGAGGGGTCATATTGTTGGAGAGGACAGCGTGAAGCAGACTGATAAGCTTGAGGAGATACTTGTCAGGAAGGAAGATGTGTTGCGCGTTTTGAAAAACTTGAGGATAGACAAATCCCCCGGGCCTGACGGGATATATCCAAGGATTCTATGGGAAGCAAGAAATGAAATTGCAGAGCCGTTGGCAATGATCTTTTCGTCCTCGCTGTCAACAGGGGTGGTACCAGAGGATTGGAGAGTGGCGAATGTCGTGCCCCTGTTCAAAAAAGGGAATAGGGATAACCCTGGGAATTACAGGCCAGTTAGTCTTACTTCGGTGGTAGGCAAAGTAATGGAAAGGGTACTGAGGGATAGGATTTCTGAGCATCTGGAAAGGCATTGCTTGATTAGGGATAGTCAGCACGGATTTGTGAGGGGTAGGTCTTGCCTTACAAGTCTTATTGACTTCTTTGAGGAGGTGACCAAGCATGTGGATGAAGGTAAAGCAGTGGATGTAGTGTACATGGATTTTAGTAAGGCATTTGATAAGGTTCCCCATGGTAGGCTTATGCAGAAAGTAAGGAGGCATGGGATAGTGGGAAATTTGGCCAGTTGGATAACAAACTGGCTAACCACAGAGAGTGGTGGTAGATGGCAAATATTCAGCCTGGAGCCCAGTTATCAGTGGCGTACCGCAGGGATCAGTTCTGGGTCCTCTGCTGTTTGTGATTTTCATTAACGACTTGGATGAAGGAGTTGAAGGGTGGGTCAGTAAATTTGCAGATGATACGAAGATTGGTGGAGTTGTGGGTAGTGAGGAGGGCTGTTGTCGGCTTCAAAGAGACATCGATAGAATGCAGAGCTGGGCTCAGAAGTGGCAGATGGAGTTTAACCCTGACAAGTGTGAGGTTGTCCATTTTGGAAGGACAAATATGAATGCGGAATATAGGGTTAATGGTAGGGTTCTTGGCAATGTGGAGGAGCAGAGAGATCTTGGGGTCTATGTTCATAGATCTTTGAAAGTTGCTACTCAAGTGGATAGAGCTGTGAAGAAGGCCTATGGTGTGCTAGCGTTCATTAGCAGAGGGATTGAATTTAAGAGCCGTGAGGTGATGATGCAGCTGTACAAAACCTTGGTCAGGCCACATTTGGAGTACTGTGTGCAGTTCTGGTCACCTAATTTTAGGAAGGATGTGGAAGCTTTGGAAAAGGTGCAAAGGAGATTTACCAGGATGTTGCCTGGAATGGAGAGTAGGTTGAGGAAAGGTTGAGGGTGCTATGCCTTTTCTCATTAGAACGGAGAAGGATGAGGGGCGACTTGATAGAGGTTTATAAGATGATTAGGGGAATAGATAGAGTAGACAGTCAGAGACTTTTTCCCCGGGTGGAACACACCATTACAAGGGGACATAAATTTAAGATAAATGGTGGAAGATATAGAGGGGATGTCAGAGTTAGGTTCTTTACCCAGAGAGTAGTGGGGGCATGGAATGCACTGCCTGTGGAAGTAGTTGAGTCGGAAAAGTTAGGGACCTTCAAGCGGCTATTGGATAGGTACATGGATTAGGGTAGAATAATGGAGTGTAGGTTAACTTCTTAAGGGCAGCACGGTAGCATTGTGGATAGCACAATTGCTTCACAGCTCCAGGGTCCCAAGTTCGATTTCGACTTGGGTCGCTGTCTGTGTGGAGTCTGCACATCCTCCCCGTGACTGCGTGGGTTTCCTCCGGGTACTCCGGTTTCCTCCCACAGTCCAAAGATGTGCAGGTTGGGTGGATTGGCCATGAAAAATTGTCCAAAATTCTATGATTAACCTAGGACAAAAGTTCGGTGCAACATCGTGGGCCAAAGGGCCTGTTCTGTGCTGTATTTCTCTATCTATCTATCCTCAGTAGCAGAGTAATCACTGGCAGGGCCTTCCGTGTTGGCCCAAGATGGCGGCGCACAGGCCTGCACGTGGAGTCGGGATTCCAAGATGGCGGCGCCCAGGACCCGCACGTGGAGTCGGGGTTCCAAGATGGCGGCGCCCAGGACCCGCACGTGGCGTCTGGGGCCCAAGATGGCGACGCCCGTGGGAATCCCGTGGCGGCTGGGGGCAGTGTCAGCGGCGCCTGTGGGCCGGTCGGGGCAGCTGGGAGTGAGGGTCGGGAGGACCGTGGGCCCGTTGCGGGGGCCGGAAGGTGGGCCGGAGAGGTTGGTGCGCGGCCCTGGGCCCTGGGGGGGGGGGGGGGCGATCCGCGGTCGCTGCGCGGAACAGCAGCGACCGACTTGGTCTGGCAGACCACCGCGCCCTTCTTCCCGCAGCACTTACACAGAGTGGAGCGGGCCGGGCGGGGGTGTTTGGAGAGACCACAAAATAGCAACGGGGCTCCGCTGGTTTGTCGGAGCGACCCGCATCGCAGGCTTGCGGGGGGGGGGGGCTGGGGTCCACGGAGGGCGGGGGTGGCGGCGCATGCCATGATGTCCAGGGGGTTGCTGCGCAGCCGGGGGCGTATGCGCGGGCGTTCAGGTCAACAACCTCCAGGGAGGTTGCAAGAGTCCGTACCTCAGCTAGGCTGAGGGTGCTCTTCTCCAGCAATCGTTGGCGGATAGAGGAGTATTGCATGCCAGCAACGTAAGCGTCTCTAATTAAAAGTTCCATGTGCTCCGTCGCCGAAAAGTGGAGACATGCGCACGTTCTCCCTAGAGCTGCGAGGGCCTGGTAAAACTCGTCGAGTGACTCACCAGGGAACTGTTGTCTGGTCATCAGGAGATGCCGTGCGTATACTTCGTTGACCGGCCGGAGAAAGTGTCCTTTGAGAATCTCCATGGCCGCATCATAATCGCTTTCGTCCTCAATCATTAAGTATACCGCTGTGCCCACGCATGAGTGGAGGATGTGGAGCTCCTTGGTGGGCTTGCCGGCTGCAGTCGTCAGGTAACTATTAAAACATCCCTGCCAGTGTTTAAAGATTGCAGACGCATTTGAAGCATGCGGGCTGGTGCGGAGGCAGTCAGGCTTGATGCGTAGCTCCATTCCAAAATTCTACCTGATTAAATTGATGTACCAACAATTCGACTCGAGACACGATTAAGATACAAACTGTGGCTTTAATCAGCTAGTTGTTAGCCCGGTGGTCGACTACAGCCTCGGAGGCGGGGTCTACTTGCCTCTCAACCAATTGGTGAGCAGTCACATGACTATTCCCAGCCAATCGGACGAGAGGCACATGACCAGCCAGAGCCAATGGGAAACCCATGCTCTGCACCAATGGCAGTGCTCACATTCATACCACCACAGGGGGGATATGGAGCTGTGTCGCAGGGAGGGGGAGACGGAGCTGTGTCGCAGGGAGGGGGGAGACGGAGCTGTGTCGCAGGGAGAGGGGAGACGGAGCTGTGTCGCAGGGAGAGGGGAGACGCATAGAGAAGTGTAACCTTTACAAGTGTAGTTCTGTAAGTAAGAGCTCACGCAATCATTTAAGTTGTGTAGCACAATAAACCTTCCTTCAACTACTGGATGACTTCTAGCATTCTTTCCAGTAACATAACATGGTACAGGAGTGGTTTATTTGAACAGCACTAGATAGATCAGGTTAGAGACCAGAAAGAACCAACGCAACCAGCAAAAGCAACAGGCCGGCCGCCCGACTGTGGAAGACTTCGCAGCATTTTGATTCCAGACAACCTACTGAAGCGATGGATCGCACGCTACTTCCAGGGATGCTAAAAACTACCGGTAATTTAAATAGTAACTGGAAAATGTTTAAACAGCAGCTTCAGATATACATGGCAGCTATGGACTTAAATGCAGCCACCGATGATAGAAAAATTGGACTGTTACTCTCATCGGCAGGCCAGCAGGCAATAGACATTTATAACTCTTTTACGTATGGTGATACTGAAGATAAAACTAAATATCAAGTGATAGTGGCAACATTTGATGACCACTGTAAATCTCAATCAAATGAAATCATGGAATTCAACCTGCGTAACCGATTCCCAAAAAACGGGGAGACTATCTCCAATTTTGTCACAGATCTCCGCTTGCTAGCACAAGGCTGCAACTATGCTGATGTAACAGACTCAATCATCAGGGATCAATTAATCTATGGTCTTTCCGACGAAAATCTAAGGGAATCAATAATGCTGCAAAATGACTTAACACTAAAAACCACGATAGCAAAATGCTTACAACAGGATCAGAAAAATCAGCAGTACCTGGAGCTTCTTGAAAAACAAAACATGGCGAAAACCCACCACAAGGCAGACGCAAGAATGAGGACACAGGCCTTCTCTTCCGGTGGCTGGCGCCCATAACGGCACGTCTGCGCATGCGCGCAATCCGGAGAGACACGACCCCGGAAGGACACGGTACGCGCATGCGCATTACCCACAATACTGGCCCCAGTTTGAAAATAGCGCTGCGCATGCGCGAACGCTACAAACGCATGACGTCACGGACGCCATGACGTGTCACCGCTGTGGCACCGCCCATTTAAATGGGCAATGTCCTGCACAAGGGAAAAGGTGTCTAAAATGCTCCAAAATTAACCATTTTGCCTCCCAGCGTCAGTAAATCAGTCATTGTAAACTAACAGATTACAATGGGAACCAGCTCACCTTGAGGGGATCCTGCCACCTACAAGTAGTCAACAAGACAGTCACAACAAGACTACGATTTGAGATTGTGGACGACAAAAGAACTTCACTGCTAGGTGCTCAAGCCTGCAAGGATTTGCGGCTAATTCAAAGGATCTTCATGCACGCAGCTGACTCATCACCACTGGCCGATGACATACAGCTGCTTCTCAGTGAGTATCCCGACGTCTTCTCTGGCAGGGTACGTTACCCTACAAATACAAAATCCTGCTCAAAGAGGATGCAATACTGGTCATTCATGCGCCAAGGAGGGTACCAGCTCCATTGCGGAACAAGCTAAAAGCTGAACTCCAATGCCTCCAATCTCAAGGCATTATATCACAAGTCACACAGCCGACTGACTGGGTCAGCTCATTGGTGTGTGTCAAGAAGCCGTCTGGTGAACTCAGAATCTGTTTAGATCCCAAGGATTTGAACAAAAAAATTTGCAGTGAACACTACCCTATCCCCAAGCGAGAGGAGATAACGAGCAAAATGGCACAAGCTCGCATATTTACCAAACTTGATGCCTCACAGGGCTTCTGGCAAATGCAGCTCGATGATTCCAGCCGACTGCTCGCAGGGAGGGGGAATATGGAGCTGTGTCGCAGGGAGGGAGAAACGGAGCTGTGTCGCAGGGAGGGAGGATATGGAGCTGTGTCGCAGGGAGAGGGAAACGGAGCTGTGTCGCAGAGAGGAGGAATATGGAGCTGTGTCGCAGTGAGGGGGGATATGGAGCTGTGTCGCAGGGAGGGAGAGACGGAGCTGTGTCGCAGGGAGGGGGAATATGGAGCTGTGTCGCAGGGAGGGAGAGACGGAGCTGTGTCGCAGGGAGGAGAGATGGAGCTGTGTCGCAGGGAGGGGGGATATGGAGCTGTGTCGCAGGGAGGGAGAGACGGAGCTGTGTCGCAGGGAGGGAGAGACGGAGCTGTGTCGCAGGGAGGGAGAGACGGAGCTGTGTCGCAGGGAGGGAGAGACGGAGCTGTGTCGCAGGGAGGGAGAGACGGAGCTGTGTCGCAGGGAGGGAGAGACGGAGCTGTGTCGCAGGGAGGGGGGATATGGAGCTGTGTCGCAAGGAGGGGGGATATGGAGCTGTGTCGCAGGGAGGGAGAGACGGAGCTGTGTCGCAGGGAGGGGGAATATGGACCTGTGTCGCAGGGAGGGAGAGACGGAGCTGTGTCGCAGGGAGGAGAGATGGAGCTGTGTCGCAGGGAGGGGGGATATGGAGCTGTGTCGCAGGGAGGGAGAGACGGAGCTGTGTCGCAGGGAGGGAGAGACGGAGCTGTGTCGCAGGGAGGGAGAGACGGAGCTGTGTCGCAGGGAGGGAGAGACGGAGCTGTGTCGCAGGGAGGGAGAGACGGAGCTGTGTCGCAGGGAGGGAGAGACGGAGCTGTGTCGCAGGGAGGGGGAATATGGAGCTGTGTCGCAGTGAGGGGGGATATGGAGCTGTGTCGCAGGGAGGGAGAGACGGAGCTGTGTCACAGGGAGGGAGAGACGGAGCTGTGTCGCAGGGAGGGAGAGACGGAGCTGTGTCGCAGGGAGGGGGAATATGGAGCTGTGTCGCAAGGAGGGAGAGACGGAGCTGTGTCGCAGGGAGGGAGAGACGGAGCTGTATAAGCAGGGAGGGAGAGATGGAGCTGTGTCGCAGGGAGGGAGAGAAGGAGCTGTGTATAGCAGGGAGGGAGAGAAGGAGCTGTGTATAGCAGGGAGGGAGAGACGGAGCTGTATCAGCAGGGAGGGAGAGATGGAGCTGTGTCGCAGGGAGGGAGAAAAGGAGCTATGTGTCGCAGGGAGGGGGGATATGGAGCTGTGTCGCAGGGAGGGTGAGGTGGAGCTTGTGGTGTTCCACCACTGTGTAATTGTGTGTGTGCCTGTATTAGGGGATGTACAGCAGTACGACACGTTCGCCAGTAGCCCCTGCCAGCTAGCTCCGCCCACAGGGAGCAGTATAATTATGTATAAGTTCTCCTGAGCTGCCATTCTACCAGCTGCAGTCGGAAGATAAACATCTAACTATAATAAAGTCTCTCTTGTACCGATTCGAGTCTTTAAGTGCAATTGATAGCGCATCAATTTATTACAGTTAGATTTTCCGCATCATGGACATCAGGATAAAACCAGATCGCTTGCAGCTGGATCCGCAATCGCCAAACGCCAGAAAAGACTTTAATCACTGGCTGGCTTGCTTCGAGGCGTACATCAACTCAGCGAATCCCGAACCGACGGAAGCTCAGAAAATCCAACTTCTCTACTCAAGGTTGAGCTCCAGCGTGTTTCCGCTTATACAGGACACGGCGAATTACGCAGGTGCCATGGAACTCCTTAAAGAAAATTACGTCCAGAAGACGAACACTCTGTTTGCAAGGCATGTATTCGCCACTCGGGTACAACTACCTGGTGAGTTGATTGAAGACTTCTGGCGGGCCCTTATCCCTCTCATACGGCCATGAAACATTCCAATCTCCTCATGCATGTTGCATTCGTGACAGGGATTGCATCGGACCCCATCCGGCAACGACAAAAACTTTAGTATTCTCCATGACGGTCGCTTCTCGTAATGTACAGTCCTACCTCGCTCGCCGCACGGCCCACCCATCCTACCTCCCATGGACCCTGCAACCGACTCCCCTGACTGGGGCCGCTCCTGCACAATATGCCTGCGTTGCTCGCCACACCGCGCACTCTGGGGGTCCCTGCTGCTACTTCTGCGGCGAACAGAAGCACCCCCGCCAGCGCTGCCCGGCCCGCACCGCCACCTGTAAATCCTGTGGCAAGAAGGGCCACTTTGCGGCGGTGTGACAGGCCCGCGCAGTTGCCGCTATCGCGCCCGACTTCTCTCCCTTCCCTCAGCCGATCACACAATGGGCGCCGCCATCTTCTCCCCCCCAGGTCCAGGTGCGCCCCATGGGCGCCGCCATCTTGCGCCGCCCCCACAAAGTGCGCACCATGGGCGCCACCATCTTGCCCCGCGCGTGCAACGTGCGCTGCATGGGCGCCGCCATCTTCTCCCCCACAGGTACTTCAGACGCCGCCATTTTGTCCTCCCGTCGGGACTGGACCGCTGGACGCGGGTCGTTGCTGCTCCTCGTCGGACTCCTCGGACGATCGCCTGTTGCGCGCCTCCATGACGCTGGACCAATCCCATCCTCACAACCTGGCTACCGCGTCAATGGTGGTGCTCATCAACGGCCACGCGACCTCCTGCCTACTAGACTTTGGGCAGCACGGTAGCATAGTGGTTAGCATCAATGCTTCACAGCTCCAGGGTCCCAGGTTCGGTTCCCGGCTGGGTCACTGTCTGTGCGGAGTCTGCACGTCCTCCCCGTGTGTGCGTGGGTTTCCTCCGGGTGCTCCGGTTTCCTCCCACGGTCCAAAGATGTGCGGGTTAGGTGGATTGGCCATGCTAAATTGCCCGTAGTGTCCTAAAAAAGTAAGGTTAAGGGGGAGTTGTTGGGTTACGGGTATAGGGTGGATACGTGAGTTTGAGTAGGGTGATCATTGCTCGGCACAACATCGAGGGCCGAAGGGCCTGTTCTGTGCTGTACTGTTCTAAATCTAAAATCTAAACTCCGGGAGCACCGATAGCTTCATCCACCCAGACATGGTAAGGCACGATTCCGACGTTGGAATCCATTCTCTGCCCGATCGTCGATCACGATTTTGGCGTCAGGCTATGGAGAATCCAGCCCCTTATTTTTAATTTGGTGAGGGCCTTTTTAATTACAGCAGAAAAGATGACAGCACTGGCTGACAGCACTGGCTAACATTCCCACTGCATTATGGTCCTTTATCTGTTTGAAAAACACCACAATGCATGTGAACAAATACACAAGGCTGGTTAACTTAGAGGACAGATTCCGAAGATGAATCACTGCATTAAAACCACATGTAGATTTTCCCACCGCGTCACACCCAGCATCAATCCCATTGTGCCGGATATATCGCGGGAGAAGGCCAGATGGGACATAAAACTGCGCCAGGCACCTGAACCATGAAGCACGGCGTGATCCAGATAATCATGCCTCATTTAAATATGTGTGTCCTTTTTGAGACCATCCCCATGAAAGTTGGGTGAAGGGTGGTTATGAAGCGTGTGGGATGGAGGGAGGTAAGAAGGGTGGGAGGCTCGACAGGCGGTATGAAGGGCTTCATAAAAGGTTGGGGGGGTTGACAGACAGGGTTGGACTAAAGACCACCCATAATGTGGTGTGCTCATTTTCGAAGGGGGGGGTAATGTGTGAGGGGTGGCACTGTCCATGGTAGGGTTTGGTGGGTGGGGGCTGTGGGCAATCGTCAAGCTCATTTACAGATCGTGATGTGGAGATGCCGGTGTTGGACTGGGGTGAGCACAGTAAGAAGTCTTACAACACCAGGTTAAAGTCCAACATGTTTGTTTCAAACACTAGCTTTCGGAGCACTGCTCCTTCACCTGAGGAAGGAGCAGTGCTCTGAAAGCTGGTGTTTGAAACAAACATGTTGGACTTTCACCTGGTGTTGTAAGACTTCTTACCATTTAGAGATCGGCAGGGTAATCTCCCGAAACCCCGCGATGGCATTAAAAGCGGCGCGAACCATGCCGGCATCGGGCCGACCGGAAGTTGCGGAATCCTCCGCACTTCCGGGGACTAGGCGGGCGGAGGAGGGGGTTGCCGCCATGGCAACTGGCGCCGAAGGGCCTGCGTGAGTTAGCGCATGCCCAGAACCGCCAACGTGGTTCCGTGCATGCGCAGACCGGCTGTCGTATTCTAGCGCATGCACAGGGGGGTGTTTTCTCCGCACCACCCGTGGCGGAACCGTACAGTGGCCAGCGCGGAAGGAAGGAGTGCCCACATGGCACAAGCCCGCCCGTAGATTAGTGGGCCCCGATCTCAGACCAGGCCACCGCCGCCGCCCCCCCCCCCCCCCCTCCGAGGACCGCACAAGCCGGCCTACCTGCCAGGTCCCGCCATGTGGGACCAGGTCCAATCCACGCCGGCGGGACTGGTCAGAAACTGATGGCCGCTCAGCCAGAGAATTGCCAACGGCCTCCGACCAGCACGGCGTGATCCCCGCCCCCACCCAAAAACTGCCGCCGGAGAATATGGCAGCCGGCGTCAGAGCGGCTGGGCGGGATCCATGCCGCCCCCCGGGGATTTTCCAGAGAATTCTGAGAATCCTGCCCCGGGGCTCTTTCAAAATGGCGCATTGATCTCCGAGGAGCCGGTCCAGCCAGTGGGTTCAGCAATCCAATGAACATAGAACAGTACAGCACAGTACAGGCCCTTCAGTCCACGATGTTGTGCCGACCATTTATCCTAATCTAAGATCAACCTAACCTCTTCAATTTACTGCTGTCCATGTGCCTAAGAGTCGCTTAAATGTCCCTAATGATTCAGACTCCACCACCTCCGGTGGCAGTGCATTCCACACACCCACCACTCTCGGTGTAAAGATCCAACCTCTGACATCTCCCCAATACCTTCCTCCAATTACCTTAAAATTATTCCTCCTCGTGGCATCCATTTCCACCCTGGGGAAAAGTCTCTGGCTATCCACTCCATCCATGCTTCTCATCATCTTGTACACCTCTATCAAGTCACCTCTCTGCCTTCTTCGCTCCAGGGAGAAAAGCCCTAGCTCCCTCAACCTTTCTTCATAAGACATGCCCTCCAGTCCAGGCAGCATCCTGGTAAATCTCCTCTGTACCCTCTCCAAAGCATCCACATCCTTCCTGTAATGAGGCGACCAGAACTGGACACAATATTCCAAATGTGGTCGAATTAGAGTTTTATAAAGCTGCAGCAAAACCTCGCGGCTCTTAAACTCAATCCCCCTGTTAATGAAAGGCAACACACCATACGCCTTCCTAACAACCCTATCAACCTGGGTGGCAACTTTAAGGGATCTATGTACATGGACCCCAAGATCCCTCTGTTCCTCCACACTTCCAAGAATCCTGCCTTTAACCCCGTATTCAGCATTCATATTCGACCTTCCAAAATGAATCACTTCACATTTATCAAGGTTGAACTCCATCTGCCACTTCCAGCTCTGCATCCTGTTGTAACCTGCAACAACCCTCAACACTATATACAACTCCACCAACCTTTATGTCATCGGCAAACTTACTAACCCACCCTTCCACTTCCTCATTCAAGTCATTTATATAAACCACAAAGAGCAGAGATCCCAGAACATCACTGGTCACTGACCTCTCAGCGGAATACTTTCCATCCACTCCCACTCGCTGTCTACTTTCGGCCAGCCAATTCTGTATCCAGACAGCCAAAATGTCCCTGTATCCCATGCCCCCTAACTTTCTGAATAAGCCTACCATGGGGAACCTTATCAAATGCCTTACTGAAATCCATATATACCACATCCACTGCCCGACCTTCATCAGAATTTGTCTCGTCACATCCTCAAAGAATTCAATGAGGCTTGTGAGGCATGACCTGCCCCTCACAAAGCCATGCTGACTATTTTTAATCAAACTATGTTTTTCTAAATAATCATAAATCCTATCTCTCAGAATCCTTTCCAATATTTTGCTCACCACAGACATAAGACTGATGGGTCTGTAATTCCCAAAGATTTCCTTATTCCCTTTCTTGAACAGGGGAACAACATTTGCCTCCCTCCAATCATCCGGTACTACTCCAGTGGAGAGTGAGGACATAAAAATCATCGCCAATGGCGCAGCAATCTCCTCCCTCACTTCCCGTAGTAACCTTGGGTATATCCCATCAGGCCCAGGGGATTTATCTATCCTGATGCTTTTCAAGATTTCCAGCACATCCCCCTTCTTAATACCTGTTGTACATGTTGCCACCCAGGTTGATAGGGTTGATGCCTGTTTGAGTTTATTAACCTGGTTCACACTGCTCTCATGGGTAACAAGGTCCCTGAAGCAGAGTATTCATTTAGGGCCTCCCCCATCTCTTCAGACTCTAGGCACAGGTACCCTCCACTATTCCTGATCAGCCCTACTCTCACTCTCACAAATGCTGAAATAATTTCTAGGTGTGGGCTAGACTGGTGAGAAATACCCCAAGGCCCACACAAATGACTATGAGTTGGTGAATCCAGGTCTGGATCTCACCTAAAAAGACGTCGGGAAACATCCTGCCAAAATCGTCCAAAATGACACTTCGGGCGCGATTTTCATTGTGAATAGTGCGAGAGGCCAAAAATCAGAACCGCATCAGTTTGCAATGCAACCAGCCGGCTGGCATAGGTGAAATCAGGATCCACCATAGTATGGCGAGAAGCCAATAATAAGCCACTTATGCCCTGTTTCCATACAATTAATGAGAGCCACCCCTATGCAATGATATCCTGCCATTCAGCTGCTTCCCCAACAGGTTGGTCACGCTGGCACCGATTAGTACTCCTTTTTAAAAATGTGAACCGGGAGGTGAGTGGCCATCTTTGTTCAAAGGAAATGAGCTCAGGGTCAATGGGCTTGACACCCCAGTGTCGTCGAGGGGTGCGGGGGACACCCACGGATGGGGGAGAACCCTTGACTTTGGCCAGGGACACTCGACTGGGGTGAGCACCATGGGGTGGAGGGGGTGTCGCCGGGTGGGGGAGGGGGACAACCATATGCTGCTCCACCATGCCAACCCCAGGATCATGTGTACCATTCCAGGGGCAGGCCCTGTCCTTGCCCCTGCTTATCTGCCCTACCAACCACCCGTAACCCCCACAGACTGCTGAGGCCTCTGGCCGTGCAGCTGAAGACTATTGCTGAATTGGCAATCGTAGTTAAGTGAGCACTTCACTCATCCCAAGTGGATTCTCGTGGGTGGGCGGGCCATGGAGCATGTACGAGTTCTTGCCTGGCATCCCAATCAGATCGTGATGCCTGGACACTGCGGGAGACCACACCACGGATGTAGCAGCCAGCATCCGAACACACAGGGGATGGGACACAGCTCTAGGGGAATGTCCACGGCCAGAGGGTGTGCGAGTGCAACGGGGGACCAGCGCATGGTCCGGGTAACGTGGTGTGTGGGTGTCAGGGGTACAGGATCTGGGGTCTGTTAAGGTGGGGGGAGGGAGGCACTGCGGCCAAGAGTGCATGGGAAAGATGCCCTGGATGGGGTGGGGGGTGGAGAGGAGGGTTGGGGGACCATATGGGGGAATGAAGGTCCCGTGATTGGTGTAATCCCTTTTTTTCCAGTCGAACACCCTTCCCAATTCCATACAGATATTGAACGGTATGGGCAGAATTTTGGACCCCACAAAACCGACCCTAGTTGTTCTGCTGGTAGGCCGGGCGACCAGACGCTGGAGAGGTCAACATCAGTAGTGTCTGCAGAGGCATGACGTGGCGGCCCATGTGACGAACCCCGCCCCACACCCTGAGGACCATGGCTGCCCATCAAGCCAGGGTGTGATCCAGACAGGGAGGCCCGCAAAGGCCCAGGTTATACAGGGGTCACTTGTTTTACGGTGACAGACAGTGCATGCTGCACGTGGCTTTGCCTCAATAAGGAGATGGTGCGGCACCTGTGCCATGTTCTCATGGACATGGCACCAAGTGGAGGAGGAGGACACCCGCTCCCGGTGGCCATTAAGGTCATCGCAGCCCTGAACCTTTATGCCTGTGGGATCCTTCCAGGGCTCGAGCTGAGACCTGCATGGCATCTCACATGCCACAGCCCACAGGTACATCCAACAGGCTACAGGTGACCTGTTTGCCTGGGCGGAAAGCTACATCAACTTTGAGATGGACCTAGCTCAACAAGGTGCCCAGGCAGCAGGATTTTCTGCCATTGCCGGGTTGCCCCAGGCAGAGAGGCTGATAGACTGCACTTATGTCGCCTTGCATGCACAAGGCCAGCTAGAAGTGCCATACGTCAACAGAAAGGGGTTTCAATACCTCAACATCCAGCTTATGTGTGACCACAGGGAGTGTGCACAACAGCTATATCCTGGGGCAGTCAGACATCCCGTCGCCGGGGCGGGGGTCGGCATGAATTCCCCCCCCCGTCAGATTCTCCGGTGCCGGGGTTTTGGCTGGGGCGGGAATCGCGGCGCGTCGCTTGGCGATTCTCTGGCCCGCGATGGGCCGAGTGGCCGCCCGTTTTCGGCAGGTCCCACCGCCTTAAATCACAACAGGCCCTTACCGCCGGGACCTGGCTCCACGGGCAGCCTACAGAGTCCTCGGGGGGGGGGGGGGGGGGGGGGGGCGTGGGGCGATCTGGCCCCGGGGAGTGCCCCCACGGTTGCCTGGCCCGTGATCGGGGCCCACCGATCCGCGGGCGGACCTGTGCCGTGGCGGCACTCTTTCCCTCCACACCGGCGCTGTCAACCTCCACCATGGCTGGTGCAGAGAAGAACCTCCCTGCGCATGCACTGGGATGATGCCAGCATACGCTGGTGCTCCCGCGCATGCGCCAACTCGTGCCGGCCGGCGGAGGCCCTTTGGCACCGGCTTGCGTGGCGCCAAGCCCTTCCGCGCCAGCTGGCGCGGCACCAAACACTCCGGCGCCGGCCTGGCCCCTGAAGATGCAGAGGATTCTGCACCTTCGGGGCGGCCCGACGCCGGAGTGGTACACACCACTCCTCGGCACCGGAGTGGCCCGCCCGCCGGTTCACGGAGAATCCCGCCCCAGCCTCTTCTAGGGCTATTTCAGGATGGCCGGTTGGCTCTTGGGGGATAAGGGGTATCGGCTGAGGACCTGGCTAATGGCAGCAGTATGGAGGCCGAAGACTGATGCGGAGACCCGATACAACGGGTCCCATGTGGCCATCCGGGCTGTCATTGAGGCATCGTACTGGTTCTGGTGAAGGGTTTGTAATGTTTCACAGGTGTCCAACAATGTCTCGCTCTCCCGATGGTGCTTCTCCACACTCCCCTCCACCCACTCACACCCCTTCACTCCCCTGCATGTCCCCCCTCCTCCAGGGCCCTCTCATGATCCTCGACACATGCCTTCCTAGCTCTACCACTACGTCTAAGTGTGCCCCTAGGGTGCACATCAGATTTGAAAGCAACTAGCTGCTTGCCAAGTCCCTTTGGCTTCGGTACCCTTGCGGGTGTCTTGGAGGCTCTGGAGCCAGAGGGCCATGACGTACTTGGTGGAACATTCAAAGCTGTGTCACCCTGTCCCATGTTTGACCCCAAGACATGGCCCCATCAGAGGGGTGAAACTCTGGGGAGCTGGTGGCCACCATCTCCACTCCATGGGATGGGTCTGAGTTGACACCCAGTGCTTCTCCTCCTGCTCAGTGTTCATAGGGCCCTGGGGTTAACCTTGGGATGGAGTAGTAGTTGGTTCAAGCCCCGGCTGCCTCAGCATCATCTGGCTCTGTCAACTCTGGTGGCTCCCCAATGTCTGCACCTTGGTGAAGATGCCCTCGGCGATGCTCCTCAGTGATTGGGCCATGCTGTACAGTGCCTCAGCAATTTCTACCTGCGTTTAGGACAAGCTCTGTAGCACCTCGGCCATTCCCATCTGTCCTGCAGCACCTCATCAAGGACAGTCTGGTACTAGGTCACCGTCTCCCAGCAAGTCGGACATTCTGCCGAGACCCTCAGTCATGGCCGTCTCCGACTGCGTGACGCCTTGGACGCCTTCACTAATGCTGATGTCATGCACCAGGTACTCCACTGCCGTCACCATCCAAGCAGTGGTGACCTTGGGGCCACTCATTGCCTGCGCCATCTCCTGTTCCCGTAACCTCTGGGACTTCTCCAAGCGGCTATGGATCTGCTAGAGTGCCGCGACATCTCCCGCTGAATGTCCCGGCCATTCTCCAATGTCTCCATCAGTTCTGGGATAGCCTGGTCCAGAGGCTCAGCATCTGACTGGGACCCACTTGGGTCCTGGGATCCAGAAGACCTTTAATTGCTGTCTTGCCTGGGTGTTTCTGCTGCCATGGGAGTGTCCCTTTAAGAAAGATTTTTTGTCTTCAGTGATGTCATTGTGTGGGTGGAGCTGGGCTGTGGCTTTTTGAGTTTTACTTTCGCTTTGAGTTTTGGACTGGTTTGAACTGCGCAGGATGAAAGAAGTGTCTTTCTCTGTCTTCCTTTTAGACTGCTTAACTTAAAAGAGATAATTGCTTTTGGAAGTAATTCAAATCTGCTGTTTGAAAAGTGGAACAGAGTATTAGTAACATCAGTCTTATTCAAGTGAGAATGCCCTGGGCTGGGACACGCCTCTGAAAAGCGGTTTCTACTTTTACTTGGATTTTGTTATTGAATTAGAACAGTTAAAGGGGGAATTCATTCAGGGTTATACTGTAGCTGTGTGGGTGTTTGTAATTAATAAAAGTTCTTGTGTGTTTTTATACAAATGTTCACTAAATTCTTAGAATAAAGCTTGTTTTTTTGCTTAAAAGAGCCTAAGAATGCTGTTGAATAACATTGTCACAAGTAGCCTTATGTTAACACTGCAATGAAGATATTGTGGAAAAAACCCTAGTCGCCACTTTCCGACACCTGTTCAGGGACATGGAGAGAGAATTCAGAATGTCCAAATTACCTAACAGCACAGCACGTCTTTCGGGACTTGTGGGAGGAAACGGGAACACTCAGAGGAAACCGTGCAGACACGGGGAGTATGTGCAGACTCCACACAGACAGTGACAGTGCTAACCACTTTGCTACCATGCCGCCCCTATGTGGTGCTCACCAGATTGTGCCCCAGAAGCCTGACCACTAACGTTACCCACCGAGGTATGTGTCTTTCTGCTGGTGGAGGTTGGTGATGACAGCTGTGACGCATCCTCGGAGGTCTCCTTCGAAGTGATCTCCTGGGAGGCAGGGGACTTGTGCGAGATTGGACATCTGGTCAGTGGGAGGGATTTTTCAGTCTTTATGGCATTAACTCATGTTTGGCAGGTCTTCCGGGTGGGGCCCGGTGGGTCTTCACCTCTGCGGCGAGTGCCAACATATTGGTGACCGCTCTGACTTCGGCCAGCCCCGTCAACTCAAACGGGCCGTTCCTCAAAGGTTGTGAGGATTCTTATGTCCAGCACCCCTCTGCCGGTCTGGGCCCTGTGCTGGTGATCGTGGGAGAGCTTCTCCTGCAGAGACACAGAGAGGGCATCGTTGGCCTAATACGTGGTTCACAGTTATAGGAGAGCGGGAAGTGGTGAAGGAAGTGTTGGAGGGAGGGTTGAAGAGAGGGGGGGGGGTGAAGGGAGGGTTGGGGGTAGGGTTGCAGGGAGGAGGGTGAAGGGAGTATTGGGGGGCACATGGCGGGTTGGGGAGGATACTCGCATGGGGGCAGAAAGGTCTCGGTGGGGGTGGGGGGGGGGGAATGTCAACTCACCCTTGCTGCCTGGTGTAGGTTGTTAACCTTGCGGCGCTGGTTGCCTTGTGGCTCACCTCCAAGACCCTTGGTTGCCTTAGGTGCCATTAAAGCAAGATCAGTTGTAACTCAAATGTGGAAGTAGAGGTAAAAATTTCAGCACTGTCAAATTATTTAGGACTGCAGGTAATTATGGAATTCCCCAAACGTGGTCTTTTGGATAGCAAAATAAACTTTTCATATTTTTATTGCTATTTTTCAATTTTTTAAATGATGTTTTTAGTGTGAGGTATTCGTCTAATGGAGACTAATGTTGTATCAATATTCAAACAAAGAAGCGAACTGGGAAATTATACGTCCATTAGCGTGACTTCGGTTACAGGCAGCTATTAGGAATCATTAGAGAGACTCTGTATGACCACCTGGCTAGAAAAGGTTTTAAAGGGCAAGCTTCAACAGGACAAATTCAAAGTCACGTTTTGGGCGTGTTCAGTGGGATGTTTCTCCGTGCTGCAGACGCTATTAAACTGGACTCGTTTTTTTTATGATGTGGAGATGCCGGCGTTGGACTGGGGTGAGCACAGTAAGAAGTCTTACAACACCAGGTTAAAGTCCAACAGGTTTGTTTCAAACACGAGCTTTCGGAGCACGGCTCCTTCTTCAGGTGAATGGAAAGGCTTGTTCCAGAAATGTTTATATAGACACAGTCAGAGATGCCCCGGAATGCGAGCACCTGCAGGCAATCAAATCATCAAAGATGCAGAGAGAGAGGTAACTCCAGGTTAAAGAGGTGTGAATTGTCCCAAGCCAGTTCAGTCGGTAGGCTGAAGTCGTTGGTAGTCGGTAGTCGTTTTTTTTAGGCCTCGGTGAGGAACACTCCGCTGAGGCTGCATTTATATTAATTTCTGAGCTCATCAGTGCAGGAAAAATGCACTCGATCCCCCCACTCCGGCCTGCGAATCCCCCAAACCCCAATTTACCAATTAGGGGGTCATTGAGGCCGCCCTAACCCTACCTCATTAGGGCAGGGCACCCCCGGACCCGATCCTCAGCAAGGGTAACCTGCCATCCAATCATCTTGACACTGCCAGTCTGGCATCCTGGCAGTGCCAGCTGGGCACCCTGGCAGCACCAAAATGCCCAGGTGGCAACAGGGGTGCCAGGATACCACCCTGCCCAGAGCCCAACCACCCGGGGGCCTCAGATCACCTTCCCAAGTGCTGTTACGCCTGGTCCGTGTCTGTGGAAAGCAGTGCTAAACAGCACCAGCGTGAGGTCTCAGGCACAGCATTCGATCTCGGCCCTTGGGAGACTCTGGCGCAGACATATTTAAGTGAAGCTAACTTCCCAATTAAATGTGTAAATCTGGATCCCGTCCAGTGTGGGTGGGATCCATGCTGCAACATCTGTGAGATCTTGTTAGATTGTACGAGGTGTCCCGAGTGTCGTAAATCTCAAGATTAACGGCCTCGTCACGTCACCCAGTCGGGCTTGTCAAGGCCATTCAATTGCACTGAGAGATTCTGCCCAAAAGGTCTGAAAGCTCATTGGGATAGCGAAAATAAATTTGATTTTCTAAAACACTCTGGATCCTAATCTACATTTCCTACTGCTGCTATTCTGTGAATCTAACACCTTGGGATGTATATCTAACTGAATAATAGAATTTTTAGCATAAAATACATGAAGATCCTCTCACTGAGACATGTTCAGAAATCCTGAAAGGTGACGGTGTGATTTTAATTAATCACTTTATAATCTTTATTGTCACAAGTTGGCTTTCATTAAAACTGCGATGAAGTTACTGTGAAAAGCTCCGATTGGCCACTTTCCAGCGCCTTTATGGGTACACGGAGGGAGAATTCAGAATGTCCAATTTTAAAAATTTTTCTTTTTAAATATTTTTTTATTCTCCTCCTTTCTAACATTTTCTCTCAAATTTACACCCAACAATAAACGATAATCAGTAACGAATGTAATGTCAATCCCCATATCAATAACAACAATCCCATCCTCCCGCCAAACCCCAGACATTATGTTAACATAAACAAATGACAAAAAGGAATCAGGAATCACCCATTGTCATGCTTAACACATACAGTCCCCCTCCCCCAAACCTCCCAGCCCCCAACCCCCCTAATGTTCAATGTGATCCAGTTCTTGAAAGTGCATAATGAATAACGCCCATGAATTGTAGAACCCCCCCCATCCTTCCTTTCAATTCAAATTTGACCTTTTCAAGCATTATGAATTCCAGCAGGTCTCCCTGCCACGCCAGGGCACAGGGTGGAGGGGTTGATTTCTACACTAACAGGATCTGCCTTCGGGCGATCAACGAGGCGAAGGCTACAACATCTGCTTCCGTGCCCGTTTCCAATCCTGGCTGGTCCGACACCCCGAATATGCCCTCCCGAGGGCCCGGGCCCAGATTTACGTGTGCTATTTTAGAGATTACCCCAAACACCTCCTTCCAGTAATCCTCCAGCTTTGAACAGGACCAAAACATATGAACGTGGTTTGTGGGTCCTGCCCCACAATGTTCACACACATCTTCTACCTCCTCAAAGAGCAGGCACATCCTCGCCCTTGTAAGGTGCACTCGTTACACCACCTACAGCTGTATCTGCCTTGCACATGAGGTGGAGGCATTCACCCTCCGAAGCAACTCACGCCAATACCCTTCCTTCATACCCTCTCCCAACTTTTCCTCCAATGTCGCCTTGATCCCCTCCAGTGGCGCCTGCTCCAAAATAGCCCCGTAAACCACCTTCTCCAGTCCCCCTGTCGTCAGCACCTCCTCCAGCAATGTGGAAGCCAGCTCTATTAAGCAGCTCTGTATCTCCTTTCTGGCAAAGTCTAGCACCTGCACGCATCTAATTATTTCCCCCTGCTCCAGCCCATACTTCTCTCCCAGCTCCTTCAATCCCTCAAAACGACCCCCAAGAAATAAATCTTTTTGTGTTCTAATTCCTTTCTCCTCCCATCTCCGAAGATTTCCATCACACTTCCCTGGCTCAAATCTATGGTTCCCCCGAATCGGCATTTCCCTTGACCCTGCCCCCAACCTGAAGTGCTGTCAAAACTGCCTCCAAATTCTCAACAAAGCTATTACTACACGACTCCATGAGTATCTACCCGGGGTCGTCGGGAGCGCCGCTGTCGCTAGCGTGTTCAACCCGACCCCCTCCACAAACTCTCCTCCATTCTGACCCATCGGGAGTCAACCCCTCTGACCCAGCTCCGTACCTTCTCCACATTCGCCGCCCAGTAATGATACATCAGGGCCGGGATTCTCCCCTACCCGGCGGGGCAGGTGGTCCCGGCGTGATTGAGTGGCGTGAACCACTCCGGCACGGGCCGCCCCAAAGGTGCAGAATTGAGGGGCTAGCCCCGCACCGGAGTGGTTGGCGCTCCGCCGTCTGGCGTGAACGGCGTTTGGCGTCTCGCCAGCCGGGGCCGAAGGGACTTCGCCGGATGGCGGAAGTCCGCGCATGCGCCGGAGTGTCAGTGGCTGCTGACGTCATCCCCGCGCATGCGCAGGGGAGGGGGTCACTTCCGTCTCTGTCATGGTGAAGATCATGGCGAAGGCGGAAGGAAAAGAGTGCCCCCACGGCACAGGCCCGGCCGCCGATCGGTGGGTCTCGATCGCGGGCCAGGTCACCATGGGGGCACCCTCCGGGGCCAGATCGCCCCAGGACCCCGGAGCCCGCCCGCGCCGCCTGCTCCCACCGATAAGGTAGGTGGTTTGATCCACGCCGGCAAGAGCGGGTTGACAGCGGCGGGACTTCGGCCCATTGCAGGCCGGAGAATCACCGGCTGGGGGCACGCCGACCGGCGCAGAGCGATTCCCGCCCCCGCCGAATCTCCGGTGCCGGAGCATTCGGGACACGGTGGGGGCAGGATTGACGCCGGCCCCCGGCGATGAGGGTCGGAGAATCCCACCCCAGGTTCGGAAGACCCAAACCCCCTGCCTGGCTTCCTCTCTGTCGTAGCACCTTTTTAATTCTGGCCACCCTCCCTCCCCATATGAACAAGGTAATCATTCCTTCAATCTCTCTGAAAAATGCCTTTGGCAGGAAAATCGGCAGGCATTGAAAAATAAACAGTAATCGCAGCAGCACGTTCATTTTAACCACCTCTACCAGACCCGCCAATGACTGAGGGAGACCATCCCACCTTGTCAGATCAGCTTTCACTCTCCCCACCAAACTAGAAATGTTGTACCTGCGGTGCCCCACCCCCCAATCCAGGGCAACCTGCACCCCCAGGTATCTAAAATGAGTCCCTGACTTACGGAATGGCAGCCCCCCCCCCCACCCCTGCCCTAACCCTGGTCAAGACACCACAAGATATTCACTCATGTCTAGATTTAATTTGTACCCGAGAAAGACCCAAACACCCGAAGCAGCTCCAGTATTTCTCCTATTGACACACTTGGTTCCGACACGTATAATAATAAGTCATCGGCATATTAGGACATCCTATGCTGAATCCCCTCCTGCACTTTCCCTTTCCATACCCCTGGACATCTTAATGTGATGGCCAATGGCTCAAATCGCGAGTGCTAACAGCAGGGGGGATATAGTACATCCCTGCCTAGTCCCACGGTGGAGAGGAAAGTATTCTGAGTTGATGTTATTTTTGCAGACGCTGGCCCTCAGCTCCTTATATGATAGCTTTACCCAGTCCTCAAATCTGGGTCCAATTCTAAACCGCTCTGGAACTGCCATCAAGTACCCACATTCTACCTGGTCAAATGCTTTCTTGGCATCCAATGCCACAACCACCTTTGTTTCCTTCCCCTCTGCCGGTCCATAACCACGTTCAGTACCCTCCTAATGTTCAAAAAGAGCTGCCTCCCTCTCACAAACCCCATCTGATCTTCACCTATCACCTTCGGGAGGCACTCCTCCAGCCTACCCACCAGTACCTTCGCCAATATCTTTGCGTCCACGTTGAAAAGTGACATGGGCCAATACGGCCCACACTCCGTCGGATCCTTATCTTTCTTAAGTAACAGGGAAATTGATGCCTGCCCCAAAGTTTGTGGTAACACCCCCTTCCCTATCGCCTCCTCAAACATCCCCACCATAAGGTGGTACCAGCTTATTTTTAAATTTTTTAATAATATTCCACTGGAAACCCATCCGGCCCTGCCACCTTCCCCGAATGCATCCTCCCAATCGCATCTTTCATCTCCTGTTCCATTATGCCCCCTCTAATGTAGCCCTGTCCCCCTCCCCTAACCTTGGGTACTCCAGTCCATCTAGAAATCCCTGCATCTCCCGGCCTCCCCCAGGTGGCTCTGACCTGTACAATCTCTCAAAGAATTCCTTAAAGACCTTGTTAATCCGATCTAGAGCTACCACCAACTTCCCTGCCCTGTCCCGCACCTGGAGAATTTCCATGGTGCAGCCTCCCTACCGAGCTGACCCGCCAACATACGAGCCTTCTCTCCATGCTCGTAAACTGCCCCCCCTTGATTGCCTCAATTGGCGTACCGCTCTCCTGGTAGATAGTCGGTCAAAACTTGCCTGGAGTTCCTTCCTCTTTTTGAACTTCGCTGGGTCCCTATCTTCATGTCTACCTTCAGCATCTCATCTCTGACGTTCCAACCTCTCCTCTTTGTCTAGCCTCGCCTTGAACGAGATCACCTCACCCCTGACCACCACCTTGAAAGCCTCCCAGACAACCGCCTACGACACCTCACCTGTGCAGTTAAAATGTACATATTCTTCAATTACTTTTTCAATTTTGTCAAGGGTTTCGGTTCTCCCAACAGCCCCACATCTAACTTCCATCCTGGTCTCTGTACCATCCCCTTCGCCAGTACCATATCCACCCAATGCGGAGCATGATCTGATATTGCAATTGCCGAGTATTCCGACCCTTTAACCCCAGCCAGCAGCGCCTTCCCCACCATGAAAAAGGCAATCCATGAGTACAGCTTATGAACCGCTGAGAAAAACTAGTACTCCACCTCCCTTGGGTGCAGAAGCCTTCAAGGGTCGACCCCTCCCATTTCCACCATTAGCCCAGCCAGCACCTTCGCCCCCCCCCCCACCCCCGAAGGGGCCAGCGAGCGAGGCCGTGACCTTTCCAATTTTGGCTCCTGCACCAAGTTCCAGTCCCCCCCCCCACGATCAGTTTGTGTGTGTCCAAGTCAGGGATGGCCCCACACACCTTCTTCGCGAATCCCACATCGTCCCAATTGGGACCATATACACTTACCAGAGCCACTAACCTCCCCTCCAGCGCCCCTGTCACAATCACATATCTACCCCCCGATCTGCAACCACCTTCTCCATCTGGAACTGTACCCTTTTGTTGGCCATTACCGTTACCACTTGAGCTCTTCGGTCAAAGCCAGAATGAAACACCTGACTAATCCAGCCCCTTTTAAGTCTCACTTGGTCCTTCACCCTCAGGTGAGTCTCCTGCAGCATTGCTACATCGGCCTTCAAACTTTTAAGATGCGCAAGCACCCTTGACCTCTTGACTGGGTCTCCCAGGCCCCTCACGTTCCATGTGACTATCCTAACTGGGGGTCTCTCACCACCCTTATCCACCATCATCATACCACTGGGCCCTACCCCATGAGCCTGACCCATCCTTTTCCATTATTAACATCGAACACCCCACTGCCACCCCTCCTGCACTTACCTTCGAGAAAATCTCCCCCAGTATCGATCCTCACCCCCCCCCCCCCACCCCCACCTGCTCACCTCGTAGGTCCATCAAAACCTGATAATCAGGCTCCAATGTCCACAGCCCTCCTCTCAGAATGTCCAATTGACCTAACAGCACATCTTTCAGGACTTGTGGAAGGAAACCTGGAGGAAACCCACGCAGACACGGGGAGAACATGCAGATTCTGCACAGAGAGTGACCCAAGCCGGGAATCGAACATGGGACCCTGGCACTGTGAAGCAACAGTGCTACCCACTGTGCTACTGTGCTGCCCCATTTTAATCATTTTAAAATAATTTGTTTAACAACGTTTTGCAATAACAAACAAAGTAATTTGGCAAACAAAGGAATTTGACCAAATAAAAGTTTATCCGAGGGAAGAATTTCAAACCCTGATTTAATCAGCACTCAATAGTTGAATAAAATATCTCTCAAAAGGAATAAAGAAAACAGAGTGTGAAGTCCATTATAAAACTGTTGACTTAATTAAGCAACGTAACAGTAGACTATTACACAAACACAACTGTATAATTATCACAAGAAATTAAGCATTCCAGTGTTTCTCTTCAAACATTATGGGCGGGATTCTCCCGCAATTGGCAGGATGGCCCGACGCCAGCGCCAAGAACGCCGCAAACCACTCGGGCCAACCGGAAGTTGCGGAATCCTCTGGAAACTTCTCTGGGCTGGGCCAGCGCGGGAGGGGTTGGCGCCACGCCAATTGACGGAGAAGGGCCGGCACGAGTTTGCGCATGCGCAGAACTGCCGGCGTGGTTCCGCGCATGCGCAGACCGGCCAGCATGTTCCAGCACATGCGCAGGTGGTTCTTCTCCGCGCCGGCCATGGCGGAGCCCTACAGAGGCCGGCGCGGAAGGAAGGAGTGCCCCCACGGCACAGGCACGCACACAGATCGGTGGGCCCTGATCCTCCAGCACCCCCCCCCCCCCCCCGAGGACTTCAGTCGCCGGCCTACAAGCCAGGTCCCGCCGTGACGGAACATGTCCATTTCACGCCGGCGGGACTGGCCAGCAACTGACGGCCACTCGGCCCATCGGGGCCCGGAGAATTGCTGGGTAGGCCGCTGCCAACGGCCCCCGACTGGCGCGTCGTGATCCCCGCCCCTGCATGAAAACCTGCGCCGGAGAATATGGCAGCCGGCGTTGGAGCGGCGGGGCGGGTTTCACGGCGCCCCCCCCCACCTTCCCCCCAAGGATTCTCCAACCCGGCGGGGTTCGGAGAATCCAGCCCATGTGCATATGAAAATCAATAAGCCATATTTGGTAAGTTCAAAATATATTTTTACGTGACATTCTAAGTTGTCAGTCAACCATTAAACAGTGATCCTGATTGGCAAGAGGACAATGTTTAGGGCGACAAAGACGGTTACAGACCCAGAGGGGCGGTATGTCATGGTCAGCGGGGCCCTGGATGGGGCGCCGGTAGTTCTAGTCAACGTGTACGCGCCCAACTGGAACGACACGAGCTTCATCCAAAAGACCATGGCTGAAATCCCGGACATAGCTACGCACCGACTAATCATGGGGGGGACTTCAACTGTGTACAGGATCCAAAGACGGACAGATCAAACCCCAGAACGGGGAAAACCTCAAACATGGCAAGGGAACTCAGTCACTATATGGAGCAGATGGGAGCAGTGGACCCCTGAAGATTCGCCCACCCGGGGGAGAAAGAATTCTCTTTCTTCTCCCCAGTACACAACGTGTACACCAGAATTGACTTCTTTGTGGTGGGGAAAACGGTGCTTCCAGGGATAGACAAGGTGGAATACTCCGCAATTGTGATATCAGACCACGCCCCACACTACATGGACGTGCGGCTGGAGACGGGAAGGGCCCAGCGCCCCACATGGAGGCTGGACGGTGCCTTACTAGCTGACAAGGCCTTCAGCGAAAGGATAGCGCGGGCCATAGCGGAATACACGGAGAACAACCAAAACGGGGAAGTCTCATCCTCCACGTTCTGGGAAGCGCTTAAGGCCGTACTAAGAGGGGAAATCATTGCCTACAAAGCGCAAAGAGATAGGGAGGAAAGGGTGGCTAGGCAGAAGCTGGTCGACTCCATACTGGAGGTAGACCGTAAATACTCCGAGGCCCCGACCGTAGAGCTCCTGGCGGAGAGAAAAGAATTACAAAGGAACTTTGACCTGCTCTCCACCAGGAAAGCAGTACACCAACTCCGCCAGGCACGCGGGGCCCTGTACGAACACGGAGACAAAGCCAGCCGCCTGTTGGCACACCAGCTGAGAAAGCAGGCAGCCAGCAGAGAAATTGCGCAAATCAGAGGTACCAGAGGCACGTGGGAAACAGAACCAGAGAGGATTAACGAAACCTTCAAGGCCTTCTACCAAGAGCTGTACACCTCAGAGCCCCCAACGGGGAAGGCTGGGATGAACCGGTTTCTTGATGGACTGGACATACCAGTCGTGGGAGAGGGCAGAAAACGGGATCTGGAAGCACCACTAGCACTGGGAGAGATCATGGAGAGCATTAGCTCCATGCAGACGGGGAAGGGGCCGGGACCGGACGGATTCCCGGCGGGCTTCTACAAAAAATTCGCGACAGCGCTGGCCCCGCACCTGCGGGAGATGTTCACAGACTCGCTAGCTAGGGGCACACTGCCACCCACGTTAGCACAGGCCTCAATCTCGCTGATACCAAAGAAAGACAAAGACCCAACGGAATGTGGGTCATACAGACCCATATCTCTGCTGAACGCAGACGCCAAAATACTGGTCAAAATCCTAGCCAAAAGGCTAGAAGACAATGTACCTGAGGTGGTCACAGAGGACCAGACGGGCTTCGTCAAAGGTAGACAGCTTACCGCGAACATCAGGCGCCTGCTGAACGTGATAATGACTCCCTCCGGGGAGAGAACACAAGAGGTGATCGTCTCCCTGGACGCAGAAAGGCCTTCGACAGAGTCGAATGGAAATACCTCATAGAGGTACTGGAGCGGTTCGGGCTTGGAACAGGGTTCACCGCTTGGGTAAAGCTCCTATACAACGCTCCCATGGCGAGTGTACGGACCAACAATACCAACTCCCAATACTTCCAGCTGCACAGGGGCACCAGAAAAGGATGGCCACTGTCCCCGCTGCTGTTCGCACTAGCAATCGAACCGCTAGCAATCGCGCTCAGGGCAGCAAAAAATTGGAGGGGGATCCGAAGGGGAGGTAGAGAGCACAGAGTCTCACTCTACGCGGATGATCTGCTCCTCTATATCTCGGACCCACAAAGCAGCATGGACGGAATCATCACGCTCCCATCCCCAAGGCCTTTTTCAAAGCGCTGGACAAACATATCATGGCGTCCGTATGGGGGGGGTAAAAATGCTAGGATCCCAAAGAAGGTCATACAAAAAACAAAATCCAGGGGGGGGCTAGCCCTCCCGAATCTACAATTCTACCACTGGGCGGCAACAGCCGAGCGAGTAAGGGGATGGATCCAGGAGCCAGAAGCCGGGTGGGTGCGTGCGGAGGAGGCCTCCTGCATGGGAACCTCCCTCCGGGCCCTCGCCACGGCAGCACTCCCATCCCCACCCAAAAAACACTCCACCAGCCCAGTGGTGACAGCCACCCTCCAATCCTGGAACCAACTGCGGCAGCAATTTGGCCTGTACAAAATGTCGGACAATGTCCCATCTGCAACAACCATAGGTTCAAACCAGCACTGACTGACGCCACCTTCAAAAGGTGGAGGCAGGACGGGGGGACACTGACTGTCAGGGACCTATACACGGACGACAGGATCGCAACACTGGACGAACTGACAGAGAAATTTCAGCTAGCTGGGGGGAACGAGCTACGGTACCTGCAGCTCAAAAACTTCCTACGAAAGGAGACAAGGACGTACCCACAACCGCCACGACAGACACTACTGGAAGACCTACTGGACGCAAGTATCCTAGAGAAAGGGAACTGTAGTGACATGTATGACCGACTGGTAGATAGGGACGACACCGTACTGGACGCAACAAGAAGGAAATGGGAGGACGACCTGGGGATGGAGATAGGGTGGGGACTCTGGAGCGAAGCACTGCATAGGGTCAACTCCACCTCCACGTGCGCAAGGCTCAGCCTGACGCAACTAAAAGTGGTACATAGAGCCCACTTAACGAGAAACCGTATGAGTAGGTTCTTCCCGGAGGTGGAGGACAGATGTGAGCGGTGCCAAAGAGGCCCGGCCAACCACGCCCACATGTTCTGGTCTTGCCCCAGACTTGTGGAGTACTGGACAGCCTTCTTCGAGGCTATGTCCAAAGTGGTGGGGGTGAGGGTGGAGCCATGCCCGATAGTGGCGGTCTTCGGGGTTTCAGACCAGCCAGATCTATTCCTGGGGAGGAGGGCGGACGCCCTTGCCTTTGCCTCCCTGATTGCCCACGGTAGAATCCTGTTTGGCTGGCGGTCAGCAGCACCACCCAGAGCTGCAGACTGGCTGTCCGACCTCTCGGAATCTCTCCAAATGGAGAAAATCAAATTCGCCATCCGAGGGTCGGACGACGGCTTCCACAGAACGTGGGAGCCATTCATGCAACTGTTCCGGGACCTGTTTGTGGCCAACGTACATGAGGAAGAATAGTCGGGTGGCCAAGAACCAGGGGAAAATGGACGGGAATCGGGGGAAGGTAGCCGGGGGGGGGGGGGGGGGGGGGGGCGGTTACGGGCTCGGTCTGGGGGTTTGATGGCAAGCCAAGGCCCAAAACCAAACTATAAATAAATGCCTATAAACATGTATGGGGGTTTGATGGCAAGCCAAGGCCCAAAACCAAACTATAAATAAATGCCTATAAACATGTGCCTCGGCAATATTGGGGAATGTAAAATATGTATGCTGGCTAAAGGGGGCGGCCACAATTGTTGTTATGAAGATGCTTACCTGTAATTATTCATGTTAAATATTTGTGTTTTCTTTTTTTTTTTCTCTCTCTAATAATTTGTAATTTGTCATATATAACATATGAGGGCAGCACGGTGGCCTAGTGGTTAGCACAACCGCCTCACGGCGCTGAGGTCCCAGGTTCGATCCCGGCTCTGGGTCACTGTCCGTGTGGAGTTTGCACATTCTCCCAGTGTCTGCGTGGGTTTCGCCCCCACAACCCAAAAACGTGCAAGCTAGGTGGATTGGCCATGCTAAATTGCCCCTTAATTGGAAAAATGATTGGGTACACTAAATTTATATAAAAAAAAAAAGAAAAAAAAATATATAAAATATGAAAACTCAATAAAAAACATTTATAAAAAAACCATTAAACAGTGTATTTAAACAGTGTCAAAATCAGAAAGAAAAATCATTAATTATTCCAACTAATTTTCATGCAAACTCATATACTGTACATGTGATATTGTAAACTATGTTTAGGTATTAAATGTTTTTCTTCATCATGCCATTTTTAACAGACCTTATTTGTAATGTAAAAGTAATAACAACCTGAACTGCTTTCTGAGATTGAATATCAACAATCAGCACTCTGTTCAGCTTTGGCTGTGTCACGTAGATATACTTGTCTTTGATGTTCACAGCCGTAGCCCAAACACACGACTGGACTGCTTCACCCTCAGCTTTGGGGCATACTTCATCCTAAGAATCAATGTTGGGGAGAAAAGATTCTCAGTATTCAACTAAGATGAATAATAATGAGGTGAAATTAGGATCAGTTTTGACATGACAACAAGAAAGTCAAAGTAAATTTATCAAATGATAAATTAAGAAAATGCTCGGGCAGCAGAGAAACATAAGCAGGTACATTTTTATGCTCTTCCAACAGTGCGGATTACATGTCTGCAAATGTGTATCATCTTTATTGCACTTAAACTAACAAACTGGGTGGAATATAAAATGGTGGTCCCGATGCTGACTGGCAAGTGCCCTGTGTCGCCTCTTTTCAGGGCAGGCCCACTGAATTAAATGCACTCAACTGGGCAACTCAGGTCTTCCCAGGGATTAATGGCAACGGAAGTGGAATCAATCAGAGGCTGGCAACTCTTCATTGCTCAGTAGCATCACCAAGAGGCAGTGGGCAGATGACCTGTTTTTGTGCTGTAATTTCTATGTAGCTGCCCTGCTTTTATATTCCATCAAAAAAATTGGTCCTAAGTGCAGGACTTTATTTTTCAACCACATTGTTGTCATTTGAAATTGCCCTGCTGGGATATGACTGCATTGTTTTGATAAACAATTACATGGCAGGATTATTGGGTCATTAATATTTTCAAAGTTCGCATGGCAGAAGAAACACTATGGGCTGGATTCTCCGTTGGCATGTTCCTCCATTTTGCCGGCAGTGCACAGACGCCCGCGGATTTCCCGATGGCGTGGAGCTGACCACAATAGGTAATCCCATTGGCCAGAAAATGGGTGTGGCAGGATGGAGAAACCCACTGCTGGTGGGGGTGTGCCACACCAGAAAAAAGATGCGATGAGACGGAGGATCATCCCGCCCTATTACTTAAAACACTAAATAGTTCAAATTAAAGCACACTGTAAAAGGAAAAATATATTTACAAATGTTTATTCAAAACTTAGTGCAATTTTGTTATCCCACTCAGTTAATACTTTATCATAACGAGCAAAAATAATCTTAAAATGTCCAGATATTGATCTGAATTTATTTACTAACTTTGTAATTCTTATGACAGCAGGGGAGGCAATTGAGTAATTTAAGAGTGGAGTTAAAAAGAAAACAGAGTAAATTTCTGATTAAAAGAGACCACCCACATTATGGGTGGCGATTGGGTTGGGTGGGTGGGTGGTTGGAGGGTTAGGTGGGCACGAAATATACTTCAATTTTAAAATATTCTTGATCTATATTTCAAGTATATTTAAATATATTTTGAAGCTGTCTCGATACAGCGTATGCATCGGAAGATCTAGGTCTATTTTGATGGAAAGAGAAAGGAATGGATCTTTTAACCTGTCCTGTCCAGAAATGGCCCACTCCACTCCTGATTCTGGTGTGCCTAATTGGGTGGCATTTCCACCCACTCAGAGATGCATAAACTCACAATCAGCCTGGAGATGGGGGTGGGAAAATTATTCTTGCATCAGACGGCCAAATTGGACCACTTAACTTGAAGTATGCATAGTTAATATCTTTAAAAAACTAGTACACATTATTCTTCAGAAACAGCTGATAGGTCTTTATGGAGTCCGATTAAATAAGGCCGGCATGTTTGGAAGTCACATGATGGGAGATCAGAAACCATCTTTTCAATGGTCAAAGTAAATTGGTGCAGCTTTATTAAGATTAAATTTGTGCACCCCTTTCTTTACACCCAGGAAAAAGAGTATTTCAACTGCATACATAGAAACACACATACAAAATAGAAGCAGGAGGAGGCCATTCGGCCATTCGAGCCTGCCCCGCCATTCATTACGATCATGGCTGATCATCAAGTTCAATACCCAGAGAATCCCGCAGCCAGCGAACAGCGCGCCAGCTCCTGCCACCTAGAAACAAGCGGCTGGGAGGCCAGAGAATCCCACACTTGAAATGAAATGAAATGAAAATCGTTATTGTCACAAGTAGGCTTCAAATGAAGTTACCGTGAAAAGCCCCTGGTTGCCACATTCCGGTGCCTGTTTGGGAAATGAACCTGCGCTACTGGCCTTGTTCTGCTTTACAAGCCAGCTGTTTAGCCCTCTGTGCTAAACCAGCCCCTACTTGTCCACATTCTTCTTTATTAGATCCTTAAAGGCCTCTATACTTCTCTCGGCCTCTCCATTTGCTTGAGGATAACAAGATGAATTGGATACACGAACAAAGCCATATTCCTTTGTCTTATTTTGGAGTAACACAGAAGCAAACTGTCTGACACTACAATGTCTAGAATGCCACATGTTGATTAAACTCTCTTACGAGATTGAATGACTCGTTCTTCTGTGATGCTCTGCAAGTGGTTTACTTCAACCTCCTGCGAATAGTAATCAATGACAATAAGGAATGTTTTCCCCTTAAATTCAAATAAGTCCATTCCCAGGTGCTGCTCCAACTTGATGGAAAAGTCGAAGGTAACAGCGGTTCTTTTTACTCTCAAAAAAGTTAGAAATCATTTATTTGGTAGAACGCGTGGTACATGTGTCTAGGCCGATTGCTAGGTTCTTGCATGACATTTTGTTGTTGCTGGATGAAGGCCTTTCCTTGGTGAAGTCTTTAAAAGAACATCAAGCCAAAGTGTTCCCGGTATGACTATTCTCTAACTGAATACTAGTAAGTCATCAATAACAATCAGCTAATTGTGTTGTTGAAAATTCTATCATAGTATTGGATTAATGGGTATATAGTCTGGCTATCCTTCCTCTTGTATGCAGAGACATTCATTATCTTGTTGCTGAGTATATTTTATTTCCTGCAGTAGTTCCGAAGTACTGAGTGAATAAGGACATATATATTTCAACCTCCTCGGTGAAGTATAAATCCTTTTGCTTGGTTACTTCTGATGGTATTGATGATGTGGAGATGCTGGCGTTGGACACGGGTGTGCACAGTAAGAAGTCTTACAACACCAGGTTAAAGTCCAACAGGTTTGTTTCAAATTACTAGCTTTTGGAGCGCAGCTTCCTTCATCAGGTGAGTGAAGAGGTGGGTTCTACAACCACATACATAGACAAAGTCATGATGCAAGATGATATTTTGAACGCGAGTCTTTGCAGGTAATTAGGTCCAGACAAACGACTGGAGAGAGGGATAATCATAGGTTAAAGAGGTGTGAATTGTCTCAAGCCAGGACAGTTGATAGGATTTCGCAAGCCCAGGCCAGATGGTGGTGAATGTAATGAGACATGAATCCAAGGTTGAGGCCGTACTCATGTATGTGGAACTTGGCTATCAGTTTCTGCTCAGCAATTCTGCATTGTCTTGCGTCCTGAAGGCCGCCTTGGAGAACGATTAACCGAAGATCAGAGGCTAGATGCCCTTTACTGCTGAAGTGTTCCCCGACTGGTAGGGAACATTCCTGCCAGCAATTGTCGCATGATGTCCATTCATCCATTGTCGCAGCGTCTGCATGGTCTCGCCAATGTACCACACCTCGGGCCATCCTTTCCTGCAGCATATGAGGTGGATGGTGTTCTCACGTGCAATGGTGGTACCCAGGTCGATGATCTGACACGTCTTGCAGAGGTTGCCATGGCAGAGTTGTGTGGTGTCTTGCTCGCTATTCTCCTGAAGACTGGGTAGTTTGCAGCAAACAATAGTCTGTTTGAGGTTGCGCGGTTTTTTGAAGGCAAGTAATGGGGTGTGTGGATGGCTTGGCAAGATATTCGTCTTCATCGATGACGTATTAAAGGCTGCGAAGAAGATGTTGTAGTTTCTCCGCTCCAGGGAAGTACTGGATGACTAAGGGTACTCTGTCGGTTGTGTCCTGTGTCACCTTCTACAGCAAGTTCTTCATCCAGACACACAGAACAGCCATGGGGACCAAATTTGCACCTCAATACGCCAACATCATCATGCACAATTTTGAACAAGACCTCCTCACCACGCAGGACCTTCAACCAATGCTATACACCAGATACATCAAGTACATTTTTTTCCTTTGGACCCACAGCAAAGAATCACTGAAACGACTACACAATGACATCACTAAGTTCCATTCCACCATCAGACTCACCATGGGCTACTCTCCAAAATTGGTTGCATTCTTGGACACACTCATCTCCATCAAGGACAGTCACCTCAGCACTTCGCTTTGAGCACAACTCTGGAATCAATCTAGTGAACCTCCTCTGTACTGCCTCCAATGGCACCACATTTTTCGTCAAATAAGGGGACCAAAACTGTGCACAATACTCAAGGTACGGTCTCATCAACGCCTCGCATAGTTGCAACAACACTTCCTTATCTTTATAATCTATTCCTTTAGCTATACATGCCAACATGCCATTCACTCTCTTTATTACCTGCTGTACCTGCATGCTAGTTTTCTGTGACTCATGCACGAGAACACCCAGATCCCTTTGCACCAGAGCATCCTGAAGTCTTTCGCCATTTAGATAATAAGTTGCCTTCCCATTTTTATGACCAAATGCATGACTTCGCACTTCTTCCATGTTAAACTCCATCTGCCACATATTGGCCCACCCCCCCCCCCACCTATTATATCCATTTGTAAGGTTCTTATTTCCTCATTGCAACTTACTGTCCCACTTATTTTTGTGTTGTCTGCAAATTTGACGATCAAACCTTCCATCCCTGTACTGGCAGCACAGTAGCATGGTGGTTAGCATAAGTGCTTCACAGCTCCAGGGTCCCAGGTTCGATTCCCGGCTGGGTCACTGTCTGTGCGGAGTCTGCACGTCCTCCCCATGTGTGCGTGGGTTTCCTCCGGGTGCTCCGGTTTCCTCCCACAGTCCAAAGATGTGCGGGTTTAGGTGGATTGGCCATGCTAAATTGCCCGTAGTGTCCTAAAAAGTAAGGTTAAGGGGGGGGGTTGTTGGGCTACGGGTATAGGGTGGATACGTGGGTTTGAGTAGGGTGATCATTGCTCGGCACAACATCGAGGGCCGAAGGGCCTGTTCTGTGCTATACTGTTCTATGTTCTATGTTCTATGGTGGGTACCGGAGCAATAGGTCAGAAGGTGAAAGCATTGAGGGAGAACTAGGGAATAGGGCCATTATGGCTCTGCGGAAGAGCAGACAGGTCTGGTGGCCTGAAGTGCATATGTTTTAATGCAAGAAGTATTTCGGGTAAGGCATATGAACTTAGAGCTTGGATTAGTACTTGGAACTATGATGTTGTTGCCATTACAGAGACCTGGTTGAGGGAAGGACAGGATTGGCAGCTAAACGTTCCAGGATTTAGATGTTTCAGGTGGGATAGAGGGGGATGTAAAAGGGGTGGCGGAGTTGCACTACTGGTTAGGGAGAATATCACAGCTGTACTACGGGAGGACACCTCAGAGGGCAGCGAGGCTATATGGGTAGAGATCAAGAATAAGAAGGGTGGGGGCAGCACGGTGGCACAGTGGTTAGCATTGCTGCCTACGGCACTGAGGACCCGGGTTCGAATCCCGGCCCTGGGTCACTGTCCGTGTGGAGTCTGCACATTCTCCCCGTGTCTGCGTGGGTTTCACCCCCACAACCCAAAGATGTGCAGGATAGGTAGATTGGCCATTCTAAATTGCCCCTTAATTGGAAAAAAGAATTGGGTACTCTAAATTTAAAAAAAAAAAGAATAAGAAGGGTGCAGTCACAATGTTGGGGGTTTACTACAGACCTCCCAACAGCCAGCGAGAGATAGAGGAGCAGATAGGTAGACAGATTTTGGAAACAAGTAAAAAAAACAAGGCTTCTGTGATGGGAGACTTCAACTTCCCCAATATTGACTGGGACTCACTTAGTGCGCGGGGCCTGGACGGGGCAGAGTTTGTAAGGAGCATCCAGAAGGGCTTCTTAAAACAATATGTAGACAGTCCAACTAGGGAAGGGGCTGTACTGGACCTGGTATTGGTGAATGAGCCCGGCCAGGTGGTAGAAGTTTCAGTACGGGAGCATTTCAGGAAGAGTGACCACAATTCAGTAAGTTTTAAAGTGCTGGTGGACAAGGATAAGAGTGGTCCTAGGGTGAATGTGCGAAATTGGGGGAAGGCTAATTATATTAGGTGGGAACTGAAGAACCTAGATTGGGGGCGGATGTTTGAGGGTAAATCAACATCTGCCATGTTGGAGGCTTTCAAATGTCAGTTGAAAATAATTCAGGACCGGCATGTTCCTGCTCCGAAGAAGGATAAATACGGCAAATTTCAGGAACCTTGGATAACGAGAGATATTGTTGGCCTCATCAAAAAGAAAAAGGAGGCATTTGTCAGGGCTAGAAGGCTGAGAACAGACGAAGCCTGTGTGGAATATAAGGAAAGTAGGAAGGAACGTAAGCAAGGAGTCAGGAGGGCCAGAAGAGGTCACGAAAAGTCATTGGCAAATAGTGTTAAGAAAAATCCCAAAGCTTTTTACATGTACATAAAAAGCAAGAGGGTAGCCAGGGAAAGGGTTGGCCCACTGAAGGATAGGCAAGGGAATCTATGTGTGGAGCCAGAGGAAATGGGTGAAGTACTAAATGAATACTTTGCATCAGTATTCACCAAAGAGAAGGAATTGGTGGATGTTGAGTCTGGAGAAGGGTGTGTAGATAGCCTGGGTCACATTGAGATCCAAAAAGACAAGGTGTTGGGCGTCCTGAAAAATATTAAGGTAGATAAGACCCCAGGGCTGGGTGGGATCTACCCCAGAATACTGAAGGAGGCTAGAGAGGAAATTGCTGAGGCCTTGACAGAAATCTTTGGATTCTTACTGTCTTCAGGTGATGTTCCGGAGGACTGGAGAATAGCCAATGTTGTTCCTTTGTTGAAGAAGGGTAGCAAGGATAATCCAGGGAACTACAGGCTGGTGAGACTAACATCAGTGGTAAGGAAATTACTGGAGAGAATTCTTCGAGACAGGATCTACTCCCATTTGGAAGCAAATGGACATATTAGTGGGAGGCAGCATGGTTTTGTGAAGGGGAGGTCGTGTCTCACTAACTTGACAGAGTTTTTCGAAGAGGTCACAAAGATGATTGATGCAGGTAGGGCAGTGGATGTTGTCTATATGGACTTCAGTAAGGCCTTTGACAAGGTCCCTCATAGTAGACTGGTACAAAAGGTGAAGTCACACGGGATCAGGGATGAGCTGGCAAGGTGGATACAGAACTGGCTAGGTTAGGGAAGGCAGAGAGTAGCAATGGAAGGGTGCTTTTCTAATTGGAGGGCTGTGACTAGTGGTGTTCCACAGGGATCAGTGCTGGGATCTTTGCTGTCCGTAGTATATATAAATGATTTGGAGAAAAATGTAACTGGTCTGATTAGTACGTTTGCAGACGACACAAAGGTTGGTTGAATTGCGGATAGCGATGAAGACTGTCAGAGGATACAGCAGGATTTAGAACGTTTGGAGACTTGGGCGGAGAGATGGCAGATGGAGTTTAATCTGGAAAAATGTGAGGTAATGCATTTTGGAAGGTCTAATGCAGGCAGGGAATATACAGTGAATGGTCGAACCCTCAAGAGTATTGAAAGTCAAAGAGATCTTGGTGTACAGGTCCACAGGTCACTGAAAGGGGCAACACAGGTGGAGAAGGTAGTTAAGAAGGCATACGGCATGCTTGCCTTCATTGGCCGGGGCATTGAGTATAAGAATTGGCAAGTCATGTTGCAGCTGTATAGAACCTTAGTTAGGCTACACTTGGAGTATAGTGTTCAATTCTGGTCGCCACACTACCAGAAGGATGTGGAGGCTTTAGAGAGGGTGCAGGAGAGGTTTACCAGGATGTTGCCTGGTATGGAGGCCATTAGCTATTAGGAGCGGTTGAATAAACTTGGTTTGTTCTCACTGGAACGACGGAGGTTGAGGGGCGACCTGATAGAGGTCAACAAAATTATGAGGAGCATAGACAGAGTGGATAGTCAGAGGCTTTTCCCCAGGGTAGAGGGGTCAATTACTAAGGGGCATAGGTTTAAGGTGCAAAGGGCAAGGTTGAGAGGAGATGTACGAGGTAGTTATTTTACACAGAGGGTAGGGGGTGCCTGGAACTCGCTGCTGGAGGAGGTGGTGGAAGCAGGGACGATAGTGACATTTAAGGGGCATCTTGACAAATACATGAATAGGATGGGAATAGAAGGATACGGACCCAGGAAGTGTAGAAGATTTTAGTTTCGACGGGCAGCATGGTCGGCAGCCTTGGAGTGCCGAAGGGCCTGTTCCTGTGCTGTACTTTTCTTTGTTCTTTGTATCCAAGTAGTACCGATTCCAGTTAGTATAGATTGTAAATAGCTGGGGCCCAAGGACAGAAGTCTTTGGCACCCCACCAGTTACATCTTGCTATCTAGAAAAAGGCCCATTTATCCTGACTCTCTGTATTTTGTCCATCCACCAGTCTTCCATCCAAGCTAAATTAGCCTTAACTCCATGTGATCTAACCTTGTGTATTAACCTTCTGTGCTGCACTTTATCAGACGCCGTCCCAAGATCCAGATAAATGGACTGGGATTCTCTGACCCCCCCCCCGCCGGGTCGGAGAATCCCCGGGGTGAGGTGCAAATCCCGCCCCGCGGCCGGCTGCCCTATTCTCTGGTGCCGTCTTTCAGGTAGCAGCGGGACTCCCACTGCTCCGGTCGGGGGCTATTGACAGCAGCCCCCTGGCGATTGTCTGGGCCCCAATGGGCCGAGTGGCCGTCCATTTTTGGCCAGTCCCACCAGCGTGAATTACTCACTTCACGAATGGGGTGACCTGGCAGGTCAGTGTGTGGGGGCGGTCCTCGGGGGGATGCAACCCCGGTGATGCGGCCCGCGATCGGGGCCTAACGATCTGCAGGCCGGCTTGTTCCTTGGGGGACTTCTTTCTTCTGCGCCGGGCCCCTGTTGGGCTCTGCCAAATTGCCCAGGGGCTGGCGTGGAGAAGAGAAATGCGCGAAAATATGCTGACTGTTCTGTGCATGCGCGGAATCACGCCGGCCTTTGGCGTCTGCTGGAGCGGCGCAAACCCCTCTGGCATCCACCTAACCCCCGAAAATGTGGAGAATTCTGCACTTTCAGGGGTTGTTGACGCCTGAGTGGTTGGCGCCGGCTTTCCCGCTGGCGTGGGGACTTTGTCCCCCCCTGAAGGGAGAATCCCGCCCACTAAATGTATAGGATCCTCATTATTCACTTTGCTTGTTACATCCTCGAAGAACTCTAGCAAATTAGTCAAATATGATTTTCCCTTCATAAAACCATGCTGACTGATGGATTACGTTTGGATTTTCCAAATTTACATAGAATTTACAGTGCAGAAGGAGGCCATTCGGCCCATCGAGTCTGCACCGGCTCTTGGAAAGAGCACCCTACCCCCTACCCAAGGTCAACACCTCCACCTTATCCCCATAACTCAGTATCCCCACCCAACACTAAGGGAAATTTTGGACACTAAGGGCAATTTAGCATGGCCAATCAACCTAACCCGCACATCTTTGGACTGTGGGAGGAAACCGGAGCACCCGGAGGAAACCCACGCACACACAGGGAGGACGTGCAGACTCCGCACAGACAATGACCCAAGCCGGAATCGAACCTGGGACCCTGGAGCTGTGAAGCGATGTTCTGATATTACTTCCAAAATGATTCTAACAATTTCCCAACTAAAGTTAAACTAACTGGCCTGTAATTTCCCCCATTCTGCCCCACTGTGGCTCTCTCGCCACCAGGCGCTGCCAGCCCCAGAGACCTGCACTGGTTTCGACCAGGGTCTGCACGTTCGCGGCCATGGAGCACAGGGAGTGGACCATCGTTGTCTGTGACTGCGCCACATCACCCATTGGCTGTGCCACCACATCTACCTTTGGGATCGGGCCACCTCCCTCTGCGTCATGTTGGCCAGCACCTGGGCAATGCCGCTGACGTTTCCAGCCCTGCTGTGACTGGGCCATGTTCAGGAGGGCCACTGTCACTTTAGGTGGGTCTGGGACATGGTCGCCTGTGAGGTGGCAAACTTGTCCAGGGCCTCGGCCTGCGCCTGCACAGAATGCCCCAGACATACTGATCCATTTCCAAAACCATCGCCCCCAATGCCTCCACTGCAGATGCCACCCGTGCAGTGTTGATCTGGGTGGCACGCATTGTTTGCACCATCTCCTGCTCGTGGTTGGACTCCTCCATCTGCACATAGATCATAGAATTTATAATGCAGAATGAGGCTATTCGGCCACAAAGTCTGCACCGGCCCTTGGAAAGAGCACCCTATCTGAGCCCCACACCTCCACCCTATCCCCATAACCCAGTAACCCCACCCAACATATTTGGACACTAAGGGCAATTTAGCATGGCCAATCCACCTAACCTACACATTTTTGGACTCTGGGAGGAAACCAGAGCACCCGGAGGAAACCCATGCAGACACAGGCGAACGTGCAGACTCTGCACAGACAGTGGCCCAAGTAGGAATCGAACCTGGAACCCTGGATCTGTGAAGCAACTGTGCTAACCACTGCTACCGTGCTGCCCACATGCAGGTTCACGCTTGCCGAAACTCCTCTGCGACTGCATCTCCGCTATGGATGGGACTGTCTGTTCCAGAAGCTCAAGACCCGTCTGGACTGTAGTTAGTTCTTCAGGTTAGTCTGCCACCACACAGTTGCTCCAGTACAGCAGGCCACCAAGTGTGAGGCCCCAGGAGCCTCTTTACTCACATGCCCAACCGAGGTGAGAGTCTCTGGGATGGTGGAGGGTGTTGGAGGAAGCTGTGACGGAAAATCACTGTCATCCTGGCTCCGGGCCTCCTGAGTCTCTGGCGAGGGCTGGCATCCGAGCTGCTCTCCTTGCCGCTGCTCGGCTCATAGGTGGGGTTCCGACTGGGTCACTGGCTGGGAGAGGGGGACGCTCCATCTCCAGCAGGTCCTATAAGATGTATGCTTAGACCGGGGGCTAGGTAGGGGGTGGGAGGTGGTGGGTGGTGGTGGTGTGAGGGTGATGTGCGGGTGGGGTGGTGTTGATGTGAGAGTTCAAGTGGTGTAGGGTGAGGGTAATGTGGGGGTGAGGATAGTGTGGGGAGAGCATTATGTGGAGGTGAGGGTAGTTCAGCAGGTGGTGTTGGAGTTTGGCACACATGTCATGAGGAACCGCAATTTAGTGGGCTCACATTTCCTTGCCTATGGCCGAACTCCACCTCAGTGACCTCCCTTTCCTCCGGGTCCCCAACCACCTCCACGGCCTTCTGCTTGGCCATAGTGAGGGGCCGCAGGTCCTGTGGTCCTCCTCCTGACATCTCCCATTCCCAGCGGTTATGCATGCCCTTCTCCGGTGGGGCGGATGGGGAGGGGTATGCTGGTGACCTCAGTGGCCAGGTCACTCGGCTGTGGCGGCTGGAATGGGTGCCAGCATGTGGTACAGAGTGGGGGTTCACCTTCCCTCTGGGTCGGAGAGTTAGGGTTACGGGTGTGTGGGACGCGGGTTAGTGCCAGATACACTGTGCTGCCTACTCACCCTGGTCGCCTGACGAAGTCACGCAGTTTCTTCCAGTACTGCTGTCCGGTCTGGATGGTGTTTCCGGTGACACTCAGCCTCTGCTCCCTGCACGACGAATGGTACAGTACAGTACAGTACAGAACAGGCCCTTCGGCCCTCGATGTTGTGCCGAGCAATGATCACCCTACTCAAACCCACGTATCCACCCTATACCCGTAACCCAACAACTCCCCCCTTAACCTTACTATTAGGACACTACGGGCAATTTAGCATGGCCAATCCACCTAACCCGCACATCTTTGGACTGTGGGAGGAAACCGGAGCACCCGGAGGAAACCCACGCACACACGGGGAGGACGTGCAGATTCCGCACAGACAGTGACCCAGCCGGGAATCGAACCTGGGACCCGAGAGCTGTGAAGCATTTATGCTAACCACCATGCTACTGTGCTGCCCGTGGTGGAAGCTTGCAGCCTCCCTTCCAGGTCTCCTCTCCTCCACGGCGAAGGTCTCGAGCTCGGCGTTGGTGAAATGGGGTGCCACTCTTCTTGCTGTCACCTTGTTGGCCGGGATGATGTGTGTGGGGAGTTAAGTGTGTATATGTGGCTGCAGCTTCCCGAGTATCAATCTGGAAAACCAGCGAATCTGGCACCGTTTCTCATTAGAATCAATTGTGTTCCACGTGGCGTCAGTGCCAGCCCCTTAACGATAGCGGAATCAGTCCAGATGTGGCACCAGTTTTGCTGTCATGAAAGTCCACAAATTCTGCATTGCCGTCAACACAGTGTCAGAAACTGAAAATCCCGCCCACAAATCTGAAGATGACCACCAAGCTGGGTAAGAGGTGAGCTGTGAGGAGGATGTAGAGATCCTTCACCAAACTGGGTAAGAGGTGAGCTGTGAGGAGGATGTAGAGATCCTTCACCAAACTGGGTAAGAGGTGAGCTGTGAGGAGGATGCAGAGATTCTTCACCAAGTTGGGTGTGAGGTGCTGTGAGGAGGATGCAGAGATCCTTCACCAATTTGGATGGGAGGGTGAGCTGTGAAGAGTATGCAGAGATGCTTCAGTGTGATTTGGACAAGTTGAGCGAGTGGGCAAATGAATGGCAGGTGCAGTATAATTTGGAGAAATGCAAAATTATCTGCTTTGGTAGGAGAAATGATAAGCCAAACTATTATCTGAATGGCCATAAATTAGGAGAGGGGAATGTGCAACAATGTGCATCTTCATGCACCATCAGTGAAAGTAAGTGTGCAGGTACAGCAGGCGGTAAAGAAGGTAAATGGTACATTGGCCTTCATCGCAAGAGGATCGAGGACAGGAGCAGAGATGTCTTGCTGCAATTATACAGGGCCATGGTGAGGCCATATGGTATTTATTGTGCAGTTTTGGTTTCCTTATCTGAGGAAAGATGTTTGCTCTAGAGTGAGTGCAGCGAAGGTTTACTGGGCTAACGACATTTATGCAGGAAGAGTGATGAGGTCCTGCAGACTGAGTTCAGAGAGTTAGGCAGTAAGCTAAAAAGCAGGACCTCGAGGGTTGTAATCTCAGGATTACTCCTGTGCCATGTGCCAGTGAGGCTAGAAATCAGAGGATAGTGCAGCTAAATACATGGTTAAACTGGTGGTGTAGGAGGGAAGGTTTCAGATTTTTGGACCATTGGGATCTCTATCTCTTCCAGGGAAGGTGGGCCCTCTTCAAGAAGGACGGGTTGCATCTAAACTGGAGGGGCACCTATACACTGGCTGGGATTTTGCTAGAGTCACTCGGGCGGATTGATGGCGGGGGGAGGGGGGGGAAGGAACCAGAGCGTTAGCTTAGACGGTGTAACAACTGAAGGGGAAATAGAGAACAAAAATAAGAGAACAACGTGGGACAGCACGGTAGCAGAAGTGGCTAGCTCTGTGGCTTTACAGCACCAGGGTCCCAAGTTCGATTTCCCGCTGGGTTACTGTCTGTGCGGAGTCTGCACGTTCTCCCCGTGTCTGCGTGGGTTTCTTCCGGGTACTCCGGTTTCCTCCCACAGTCCAAAGACATGCAGGTTAGGTGGATTAGCCATGCTAAATTGTCCTTTTGACCAAAAAGGTTAGGAGGTGTTATTGGGTTACGGGGACAGGGTGGAAGTTAGGGTTTAAGTGGATCGGTGCAGACTCAATGGGCTGCATGGCCTCCTTCTGCACTGTAACACATTGGTTTGAAGTGTATTTGTTTCAATGCCAGAAGTATAGTGGGTAAGACAGATAAACTTAAGAGCACTGAACAGTACTTGAAACTATCATCATCTTATTTTTCATTGTCACAGTTAGGTTTACATTAACACTGCAATGAAGTTACAGTGAAAAGCCCCTCGTTGCCACATTCCGGTGCCTGTTCGTGTACACAGGAGGGAGAATTCAGAATTCTCAGTTGGTACGAAAATTGAACCTTGTTCTGGATCACAAACAAGCTGTCTAGCCCACTGAGCTAAACCAGCTCTGAAACTATGATGTTGTGACTATCACAGAAACGTGGTTAAAGTAAGCGCAGGATTGCAGCTGAACGTTGGAGGGGGAGGTAAAAAGGATGGGGGAGTAGCATTATTAGTTAAGGAGAATATCATAGCCGCACTGTTGGAGGACATCTCAGAGGGCTCATACAATGAGTCAATCTGGGTAGAGTTCAGGAACAGGAAGGGGTCAATCACAATGTTGGGGTTTTATTACAGGCCCCCTAAATGCCAGCGAGAGATAGAGGAGCAGATAGGTAGAGAGATTTTGAATAGGTGCAAAAGTAACAGGGTTGTTGTGGTAGGGGCTTCTATTAGGGGCATGGATAGAGTGGATGTGCAGGCACTCTTTCCCAGGATGGAGGGATCAGTCACATCGGGGCTTAGGTTTAAAGTCCATGGGGCAAAGTTTAGAAGAGATATGCATGGCAGGTTTTTAACACAGCGGGTGATGAGTGCTTGGAACGCACTGCGGGGAGGTTGTGGAAGCAGATACATTAACGGCATTCAAAAGGCATCTCGACACATTCATGGACAGGATGTAGATAGAGGGATATGGCACTAGGAAGTGCTGAGGGTTTTGGCCAAGGGCGATATCATGACCAGTACAGGCTTGGAGGGCTGAAGGGCCTGTCCCTGTGCTGTATTGTTCTTTGTACTCTATGTTTGTGATTCTCCCAAAAAAAAATTAATTTCATTTAGGTGGGTTTTTCAGTTTCTCCATCACTATTCATCACTTTTTTGGGCCCTGGGGATTTTCATCATATTTATCCACATTCAGAATTTTTTCAACATTGGGGAGCTGAACTCAGAGATCGGGCTGCCATTTTGAAAAGGTGCCCGGATCTCCAAGTGAGCTTGTGGGTCCACCACACCCCGCACCAATGGCTAATGTCACGCCTCATACACATGGGCATTACCCCCCCCCCCCCCCCCCCAACTGAGGACACCCGTTTGGGGGTTCCTGGGGATCCCTCTCTTCAGACCCCCCCCCCCCCCCCACCTCACTTACAGGCCCCTCCCCTTCCAAGAGGACCCCCTCCCGTAACTCCCCCAACCTCCCAGAGGCCCTGACATACCACTCTGGACACTCCTACTCTTCAAACGCCGTCTCCACCCTTCTTTCATGGGCATGGTTCCCTTCGGGTCTTGCCCCTTGGCAGTGCCACCCTGGCACCTGGGCACCCTTGCACTGTGAACCTTCGCACCCGGGGAGTGCTCCTGCCAGGGTGGCAGTGCCAAGGCGCCAGCCAGGCAGTGCTAAGGTGCCTCTGGGGAGGGCCAAGGAGACACCCTGCACTGACCCTGACCACCTTGGGGTCTCCAATGGCCCGGGAGACCCCTCGGGTGCCATTCCTCCTGGTCCATGTTTGTGTGGACCATTGCTGAACGGTGCCTGGCTTTGGCCTCGCTGATAAGGCCCATGGATCCCGTAAGGCTGGTGAATCCCAGGTGAGCTCACAGGAGTTTGGTCATGCCTCTTATGGGTGTGTTTTTGACTCAATCATCTCGCTTGACTTGGGTGGATCTTGCGAAGAGTGAAGACGTCCGGGAAGCCTCGAGAGGCCTCCACCAGAATTCATCGGCCGCACCACGCTTGAGAGAGTGCGCAAAGCGGCCAGTGAATCACGCCCTCTGCCTCTATTTACCAACCCAAAGATGCTGTAAGCCTTCTTAACAATTGCTTCATCTTGCCTGGCCACCTTTAGAGAATTATGCACTTGAATCCTGAAGTCCGTCTGCTCCTACACTCCCCTCAAAGTGCACCATTGAGCCTATAATGTCTCCCCATGTTTCTTCTACCAAAATTCATTACCTCACATTTTGTTGCATTGAGGTCCATCTGCCAGGTGTTTGCCCATTTGGCCAACTTGTCAATGTCCCTCTGAAGTCACTCAGCGTTATCCTCATAATTCACTATTCTCCCTAGCTTAGTATCATCTGAAAATTTAGAAATTTTGCCCTCAACACCCACTTCTAAATCATTTATATAAATCAGAAAAAGCAAGAGTCCCAACACAGAGCCCTGGGGAGCACCACTTTTAACTTGTCTCCAGTCTAAGATGCCCATCCATATCTATCCTGTTTCCGACTCGTAATCAACTACTAATCCACGCTGCCAAGGACCTATCAATCCCAAACATTTTTACTTTGCTAACCAATCTGTCATGAGGCACTGTATCGAATGATTTCTGAAAATTCAAGTATACAACATCCATGGCACTACCTTCATCCACTGCCTGTGTCACCTCGTTAAACAACTCAATAACATTTGTCAGAAATAACCTGCCCTTAACAAAGCCATGTTGGCTGTCTAGCATTAACCTATTTTTCTCTCAGTGTATATTTATCTCATCCCCTATTATGTGTCTGTCGTTTCCTCGGTTATCCTTTGCTGGTTTCTTAAATAACGGCATCACATTTGCAATCCTCCAGTCCCCTGGGACTAATGTGTTTAGAGAGGCCTCGAAAATTTCTGTCAACAGCTCCGCAATATGCTCCCTTACCTCCCTCAGCAATCTAGGATGCATCCCAACAGGGCCTGGCGACTTTCCTATCTAGAATGCTGCCAGTCTTTTTAGCACCTTTTCTATATCTATCACTATACTGCTCAGTTGTACAACACCCACATTTTCAACTGGGCCATCGTCACCATCTTTTAATTTGGTAAGGACAGAAGCAAAGTACCACTGCCATACTCTCTATTTCAGTGAGCAGTTTACCCTGCTTGTCCCTTACGGGCCCCACTCGATCCTTCACTAATCATTTACCATTAGTCGCTTGAAGAACATTTTTCTATTTGTTTTAGAATAGCCTGCAATTGTTTCCTTATGCTACCTCTTAGCCTTCCTTATTCCAGCCTTAGCCTCTCTCCTGCATTTGCAATATTCTTCCTGATTTCATTTTGCTATTATTATAATGCCTCCCTTTTATCTTCCTTATTTTACCATCAATATCCTTAGTCATCTAAGGTACTCTAGCTTTGGATATATCCCGTATTTATTTTTCATGGCTTGCACCCTATTCATATCTCCTTTGAAAGTGTACCATTTTTCATCCACTTGTTTATGCACCAAATGCGTTTCCAATCAACCTGTGTTAATTCAACCTTTAGATCTCTAAAATTTACCCTTTTCCAATCTGTGATCTTAATCCGTGACTGATTTTTATTCTTTTTCAGCTGAATATTGAATTGTATTATCTTATGATCGCTACTTCCCAACAGCTCCCCACTCTGACATTCTCCACCTGCCTTGCCTCATTTCCTAGGACTAGATCCAGCACAGCTTGCTCCCTGGTAGGACTGGAAATGTACAATTCCAGAAAATTCTCCTGCAGACACTGTAGAAATTTCTCCCCTTCCATGCGGCATACTGTACCCATTTCCCAATCTTCCCTAGGGTAATTTAAATCCCCAACTATTGTGGAATCCATAATATCCGGATATAGAACAGTACAGCACAGAACAGGCCCTTCGGCCCTCAATGTTGTGCCGAGCCATGATCACCCTACTCAAACCCACATATCCACCCTATACCCGTAACCCAACAACCCCCCCTTAACCTTACATTTATTAGGACACTACGGGCAATTTAGCATGGCCAATCCACCTAACCCGCACATCTTTGGACTGTGCTAACCAATCTGTCATGGACTGGATCATTGGCACGGGATTAGTATTAGTTAGTATGGAATTCTGATATCCTGTTCCTTAGCGTAGGACATAAATTAGTATGAAAACCATAATATCCTGTTTCTCAGTGAATGACGCAAGTCTGTGGAACAGGACGATGGAGGTAGTCTTCTCAGGAATGTACTTTTCTGTAAACTACTGCAACCTCCAAGGGCAAAGAGGAGATGATTACGTAAAAGAAATATTGAAAGGCCTTGCTCGTCTGTTGGTCAGTTTGCCCCGTCTACTATTGGCTGGAATTACTGTCCTTTCATTGGCCTAAAATGAAAGTTTAACTGTCATATTATTGGTGTGTGTGACATGCAAAGTACGGATTAGACTATAATTCTATTGGTTAATCAAGCTGTTTCTGCTTCGCTGGACTCAGGTAGAGCGATGCAGTGAACTTCACTGTGTTGCTCTCCTTCTACACATTCAATAAAGACTGGTCAAGGAGTGTACTTGTGTCCTCCTTGCAGTAACTTTGACACTATCACAACAATACTTGCCCTGCAGGTTTCAATAATCTGCCTACAAATGCACTCTTCCACTTCCTCTCCACTATAAACAAAGTCACTGCTCCCTTCCTGTTTCTCACCTCCAACCATATAAATTCTAACTCAGGAACTGCATCTCGTTCAAGAGCTATGATACTATCTTTGGCCAAGACTGCTTCACTTTCTCCCTTTTTACCCACCATGTTCCTCCTAAAAACATTACACAAGAAGTTAAGCACCAGTCCTGTTCTGGCTTAAGCCATGTTTCTGTCAATGCTACTATGTCACATGCCCCGAGAGTAATTTCTGATGCCATTTCCCCAATTTTGTGCACCATACTCCGTGCAGTTACAAACAAACAATTTAACCCTACCCTTTTTTCTTTCTTGCCCTTTGGAAGGTGACCATTTCTTTGTTCACTGTCAACATTCAAGCCTTCTCTGTCTTCCTTTTCCCTATTCCCCATCTTTTTCTCTCTCTGGTACTTCTAAAATTAGGGCCATTAGTTAACCTACCCTCCTGCCTTACAAGTTTTTTAAAAATGTTTTTATTCTCCATTTTTACATTTTCCTCCAAAATTCACACCCCACCCCCAAACAGTAAATGGTAACAAATACAAAGTCAATCCCCTTAACAATAACAACGATCCCATCCTCCCACCACCCCAAACAATGGCCCACCTGCCAATATATGCATCCAATACAACAAACCCTCCTACGGTGGAAACAAAAAACAAAGGAGAAAAAGAGAAAGGAGTCCGGCACCACCCATGGTCACCATAGAATCCACTCCCCCCACCCCCCCACTCAACGCCGTCCAACCTCTGAAAGATTACCGTATGTGATACCCAAGAGTTGTAACCCCCTCCCCCCTCCAACTCCTCCCACCCACTGCCTCTTATAAAACTCCTGCCCCCAACCTCGGTTCCTTCCCCCCAACTTTCCACTCCGGCTAGACCACTCGGACCCTGTTCTGCCAGGCTCCGATGGCCGCAGCCCCTCCCCCCATCTCACTCTCGTTCACTGGCCGGTTCCCTGTCCATTTGGAGGTTGCACATTCTCCCCGTATCTGCTTGGATCTCACCCCCACCCAAGATGCGCAGGGTAGATGCATTGGCCATATCGGTTTATTAAAACAGTGAAAAAAATATATCGAAGGCCACACGGTACAAACACTAATTTTGTGTTGGAGAAACAGCGTACCCTTCCATCAGTACCAATGTACGGGAAGGGGGGGGGGGGGGGTGGATACTCTGATTATTAAAACAGTTCACAACACATATTCTACAAAAAACATATGGTACAAGCATTTAACTTTGACTGGCCACATTAAATTGTCCCTTAATTGGAAAATTAAAAAAAAAACATGTCTAATCATGGGACTGACTTTTAACATTCCTGGAAACTCGATCTATGATATTCAATTGGACTTGCTTACCTCAGCAAGCATTACTTTAAAACTCCCATTTAGGCATAACAGCTACTGGACTATGTTAGTAAAGACAAGTCTCATAACAAGATGGGACTAACATTTAAAAGTGGTTAATTTGAAGATACTGATTATCGTTCTGTCATGGGCACAGTTGTTACAATTTGAAGATACACCAGGCAAGAATTTAACTCACTCATACCTCACACAGAGTCAAATTCAGTTCCAGTAAATCTGGATCAAAGTACAGGATTAGCTGCAGGAACCAGCGACATGCTTTCATTTTGACAACTGCCTTCAAAATAAATCAATCAGAATGACTGCAATTCCACAAGTGTGCTCACCTGATATCCTAGGATTTTCTCTGAGGGTTTAATGTGCCTCTGAATCTCACATTCTATTGGTTGAATCACTTTGATTCCATCCTCATAAAAAATATAAAACATGTTTCCTACTCCCAATCCTAGCCAAAAACAAAAGAAAGAAAGCATGTTTGAAGAATTAAAAAGGAAACATTGCAAGTCTATGATTTTAAAATCAGAACAGGTAATGCCACAAATGTGCAGAAAGTCAGCCAGCATGTGAAAGGGAAAGGTTGGTTAACATTTCAGATGACCTCCATTTGATGATGGACCTACAAAAGTAACAGAACATTCTCCTTGAAAGAGGTCAATAAAAATCTCGGAAATGGAGCTGGGGAGAACAGTCACTCATTTCACAGGGCCATCCCTTAATTGGCCTGGTGACAGGTTAAGAGCATGTGTGGGTTTTCAAAGCTGGAGGACCAATCAGAGGCCTTCCAGCTTGAGAGGAGCAGCAGTTTGTAATGAAATCAAGTACAATAGAGAGTGCTTGAATGGAGGTACTCTCTAACATGTTCTGATCTATAATTTAAGAAGTTTCAGCAATCAGTCCCACACTGTGGGGTGGAAATCTCCCTAGAGGACAGCCTGTGGCTGCTCTTGCAACGTCATGAATTTTAACAATCCTCATGGCTACATTTGGGGAGCTCTGCCAGCCCCATCCAATTCTGTGGTGCACAAATGCTCAGTTCTGGACCCAACTCCAGTGAGGGACCTGAAATCCACCAGTGGAATCATTATGGTGCAGAAGGTGGCCATCCAGCTCATCGGCTCCAGGCCAACATCCTATGGAGCAATCCAATCAATCCCACTCCCAGTTCTATTTCTATAGCCTTGTATATTTCTCCAAAGTACCTGTACGTTATCCTTTTAGAATCATTGATTGCTTCCACTTGCACCATCCTTGAAGGCATTTACATAGAACATAGAACAGTACAGCACAGAACAGGCCCTCCGGCCCTCAATGTTGTGCCGAGCCATGATCACCCTACTCAAACCCACGTATCCACCCTACACCTGTAACCCAACAACCCCCCCCCCCCCCCCCCCCCCCCCCCCTTAACCTTACTTTTATTAGGACACTACGGGCAATTTAGCATGGCCAATCCACCTAACCCGCACATCTTTGGACTGTGAGAGGAAACCGGAGCACCCGGAGGAAACCCACGCACACAGGGGGAGGACGTGCAGACTCCACACAGACAGTGACCCAGCCGGGAATCGAACCTGGGACCCTGGAGCTGTGAAGCATTTATGCTAACCACCATGCTACCCTGCTGCCCGAAATATGCTGCATAAAAACATTTTCCTCACATTCCCTCCTGCATCTCTTGCTAAAAAGCTTAAATCTGCATCTCCTAGTCATTGTACCATCAGCTGGCTTTGTTTTGGCATTCAAGGATGTGGACTTTGTTGGTTCGACTAGCATTTATTTCCCATCCCTAATTGCCCTTGAATAGGTGGTGGTGAGCTGCCTTCTTGAACTGCTGCAATTCATGTGGTGTAAGTGTCGGTACACTCACAGTGCTGTTAGAACCGGGAGTCCCAGAAGTTTGACAGCGACCTGTGAATGACTAGTTCCAAGTCAGGATGGTGAGTGACTTGGATGGGAACGTCCAGGTGGTGGTGTTCCCATGTATTTGCTGCACATGTCCTTCTAGATGGTAATGGGGGGGTTTGGAAGGCCATGTCTCAGGTGAGTTCCTGGAGTACACCTTGTAGATGGTACACACTGTTTCCACTGTGCATCGATGGTGAATGGAGTGAATGTTTGTGGATGGGGTGTCAATCAAGATGGCTACTTTGTCCTGGATGGTGTCAACCTTCTTGAGTGTCAGAGTCATTTATTTGGCTACCTTATCTAAACCTATCATAATTATGTGCATCTCTGTCAAACTCCACTCAATCTCCTTTGTTCCAAGGAGAAAAAGTCCTGTTTCTCCAATCTAGTCTTGTAGTCTAAAGTCCTCATTCCTGGACCATGGCTGGTAAATCACTGCAACTCTCAGGGACCCTCACTCTTCCTGGGGGTGATAAGAACTGGACACAATACTCTAATTATGGCATAACCAGAACTTTGTGTTCAGCATAACTTTCCTGCTTTTGTACTCAATACCTCGATATGATGAAAACCCATAATCTTTGCTGACTTCTCTCTCAACATGTTCTGCCACTGAAAGAACACATGGACCCCAGGTCCCTCTGTCCCTGCGCACCACACTCTTTAGTACTCTACATTGTGCTGCTTTTCTCCTGCCAAAATGCACCAAATCTCACTTCACTTAAGTAAATTCCTTTTAACACTGTCGGCTCATTTTGCTGGTCTATCTATGCCTTTTTGCAGTTGACTGGTCTCACCCTCATTATCTGCCAAAACCTCCAAATTTGGTATCATTGGCAAATTTTGAAATGTTATTCCTAACCCTTGTCTACCATCCTCCCCAAAAAACTATTCACCATGATTTTGCTGTTAAAAATCAGCCAATTATGTTTTCAAGTTGGCACTGACATGAGCCTCAATTTCATTAACGAGCCATTTACATGTACTTTGTCAAACATTTTCTTGCAGTCTATATGAATAATATTCAGTGCAGTCCCTTCATGTCACCTTTTCTGTCACATCATCAAAAATTCAACTAGAATAATCAAACGTGATCCATTTTTTAAAAATCCATGTTGGCTCTCAATTAACTCAAACCTCTGAATCAGAAGTGCTCTGACACTTTCCAATCCTTTGCACTTGTCCCATTTTGAGGGAAGATTATGGCAAGCTCTTTCATTCTCTTCACTCCAACTTCCTTTAGCAACCTTAACATAATCCATCTCGACCATGTGCCTTATCTACTCTAAGCATAGCCAGACGTCCTGTCTATCAATTTTCAACCTATTCATTAACTCTACCATTTCGACTTCTACCAATATTTTGGCAGCATCCTCTTCCTTAGTAACACGGTTGGCTGATCTGCTGGGCATTTCCCTAATTTATTATCTACTAATTTAAAAAGCAGTTGAAAAAAATCAGCAAGTAAACTACATTTGAAACATGTACAATATATATACTTTGCAATCATTAAATCTGACCGAGGTGAACAATACTGCTGCTAACAATTAAACATTCTCCTTGGAATTTTCGAGGTCTACAGCTTTTAATTGCTAGTAGTTATTGTGATTGAAAACTGTACCAAGATCACTTTTACTATTGACTGACAATATACTTAAAAATTTGGATACAGAAAACATTCATAACAAGTTTTAACGATAATTCAATTTTTAACAACTACAGCGGTAATCAAAAGATGAAAAGTACATAATCACTACAAGACAAAGACTTGCTTCAGTACCTTCCTCTCGCCACAGTATGTTTGCAACTGCAGCATCAAAAAAACAGAGAGAGCCAGAATATGATTAAACAGCTGCAAAAATATTAATTTCAAGAACAAGCCAAAATGCCACAATTGACAGTGCTGGATATCAATGATAATTTTCAACAAGAAAGGCAAAAATAAATCATGCAGAAAATTCTCACAAAATGTTCAAAGACATTTCGAATAGTGGGGAAAATCCCAAAAGAATATAAAGGATGCTGAGATTCCACAGTTTACACTGCTGGAGAACAGATAAAAATATAGCTTTTGATTTTAGTATCAGTGCTCTTTAAAAAAGGTTACAAATTTAAGATCCATTTTTAATAACTTGCTTCAACTTTTTTCAAAATATTACAAGATCAACAAAATCTTTCAGTCACATGCAAACATTCCACACAATTTCTGTCAGTAAATTCATTCACCGGTAGTCAAAAATTCGAACAGCCAACATTCAATTTCAAGGACAAAACATTTGGTGGAAATATAATGGTTTGTTTAATAATATAATGTGTTCAGTGCCATTGAGCAATAGGTCACTGGACTACCATCAAGTTCTCCATGTACTCAATATGGAATGTCAATTGTAGTTGATGCATATGCTAAATGGCACCTTCTACACCCTGAAATGCGATATAGTGCAAGAGGTTCGCATCTGACTCGAGAAAGCTACCGTTAACAAAAACGTATCACATGACAACATCTCATTAATAAAAGAGTCTCAACATACACCTGATATATTTAAGTCGAGGAGAGACTTAGACTCCTAGATCATTCTGAGATGCTTAAAAATATGTTTGACATGAAGAGAATACTCAGCATCTCAAGCAATGGGCCAGAAATATGGCTTCTATTTGAGTTGGGTGGGTAGTGAGGCTAAGATGTAAGAAACTGAGCAAGGATGAAGTTATCAAAGCTAATTGTCTTTGGTGGCGCAGTGATTATCTGCCTCACGCTGCCGAAGACCCGGGTTGAATCCTGCCCCCGGTCACTGTCTGTGTGGAATTTGCTCATTCTCCCCGGGTCTCATCCCACAACCCAAAGATGTGCAGCAGGAAAGGTGTGTAGGCCATGCTAAATTGCCCCTTAATTAGAAAAACTTTTTAATAAAGCTAATAGTATTTGGTCATGCTTATTGAAAGGTGAATATTAAAAAATAAAAGAGACAGGGGGTTAGAATTTCCACGTGGACTGAAAGGTTATCTGAAAACCCACAGAAATCTTTTTGCCTCACTCTAATGTGCAGATTCCCGAGATACCTGAGGATTTGGGATTTATCCCCTTTGCCTCGGAGACCTCGGTGATCATCAAATTGGAGAAGGTGAAATTTGCCCTGAGGGGATCAATACAAGGGTTCTTTAGGCAGTGGCAGCCTTTCCTGGACTTCCTGGCGGAACGGTAGGGAAATAGGCCGGCAGCAGCAGCAACCCGGTGGGGGGGGGGGGGGGGGGGGGGGGAGAGAACTGTGTATATGGGTTTGTGGGATGTGGCGGGTGTCTCGTTCCCTTTTGTTGTTTGCTTTTTTTTTTCAGTTGCTTTTGTAATTGGGTGGGTGTTGTTCTTGGGTTTATACCATGGTTGTTTTGTTAATGTTGTTTTGTTGTTTAGATTTTGTGGAAATCTTAATAAAATTTAAAAAAAAAGTAAGCAGGACTGGGGGTCAAAAACCCCCAACAGGATTGTTACCTGGAATGTGAGGGGACTCAACAGCCCAGTGAAAAGATCCAGAGTCTTCACCCAGCTAAGAAGCCTAAAAGCAGACATAATCTACCTATAAGAGATGCACCTAAGGGAGAAGGACCGACTGCTGGTAAGAAAGGGCTGGATGGGACAGATGTACCACTCATGCTACGGGATGAAGGCCAGGGTGGTAGCAATATTAATTAGCAAGAGCACCAGGTTTATGGAAACCAAGACAGTTATGGATCCAGGGGGACATTATGTCATGGTCTGCAGTGTCCTGGAAGGGGCACCGGTCGTACTGGTAAATGTGCACGTTCCCAACCACGATGACACAAAATTAGAAAGAAGATCATGGCAGAAATCTCCAACCTTGACACACACTGACTAATCATGGGGGGAGACTTCAACTGTGTACAGGACTCATTGAACGACCGATCAAACCCCAGGGCAGGGAAAAAGACTGGCATGGCTAAGGAACTAGGAACATTTATGGAGCAGATGGGGGTGGTGGACCCATGGAGGTTCCTGCACCCAGGAGAGAAGGAATTTTCATACTTCTCATAAGTACACAAGGTATACACCCATATCGACTTCTTTGCAGTGGGGAAATCGGTGCTTGCAGCGATCACGGGAACGGAGTACTCTGCAATCATTATCTCCAACCACACTCCACATATATGGCCACTATATGGATGTGAGGTTGCAGACAGGCCGGTCCCAGCGCCCCACATGGAGGCTCGACACGGACCTCCTGGCCAACAAGGCCTTTTGTCACAAAACATCACGGGCCATAGGCGACTACGTTAGTAACAGCCAAAACGGGGAGGTCTCACCTTCCACGTTCTGGGAAGCACTGAAGGCCGTGATTAGAGGAGAGATCATAGCCTACAAGGCAAGCAGAGATAGGAAAGAGAGGGTGGCCAGGCAACAACTGGTGGACTCCATCCTGGAAGTTGACAGAAAATACTCCGAGGCCCCGACCGTAGGGCTGCTGGTGGAGAGGAAAAATCTGCAAATGGACTTTAACCTGCTATCCACTGGGAAAGCAGTGTACCAACTCTGCCAGACACAGGGGACCTTCTACGAACACGGAGACAAGGCTGGCTGCCTATTGGCTCACCAGCTGAGAAAACAGGCAGCCACAAGGGAAATAATGCAGGTAAAGGATCGCAGAGGCAGACTGGTAACAGAACCAAAGGTGGTCAATCGGGCATTTGAGACCTTCTACCGGGGACTGTCCTGACGGGGACGCGGGGGTGAAACAGTTCCTAGACGGACTGGAACTACCAGTTGTGGGGGAAGGCAGAAGGAGGGAGTTGGAAGCACCAATAGATATGGGAGAAATCATGGAGAGCATCAGCTACATGCAGGCGGGGAAGGCACCGGGACCCGATGGGTTCCCGGCGGAATTCTACAAAACATTTGCACTAGTCCTACCCCACACTTAAGAGACATGTTCGCGGACTCACTGGCAGGGGGCATCCTGTCCCCCCACGCTAGCGCAGGCCACAATTTCACTGATACCCAAAAAAGGTAAAGACCTGACGGAACGTGGATCATACAGACCTATTTCACTGCTGAACGTGGATGCAAAAATACTCGCAAAGATCTTGGCCAAAAGGCTGGAGTGCTGTGTACTAGAGGTGGTCGCAGAGGACCAAACGGGCTTTGTTAAGGGTAGGCAGCTCACAGTGAACATCAGGTGGCTGCTAAATGTAATAATAACTCCTCCCCACCATCCCGGGGAGAGAACACCAGAGGTAATGGACGCAGAAAAGGCCTTCGACAGAGTCGAATGGAAATATCTCCTCGAGGTACTGGACCGGTTTGGGCTAGGAGCGGGGTTCACTGCCTGGGTGAGGCTCCTGTACAGCGCTCCCAACGCGAGTATCCGAACTAACACCACCAGCTCTGAATTCTTCCAGCTGCAGAGAGGAACAAGACAGGGCTGCCCCCGTCCGCACTCTTGTTTGTGCTAGCGATCGAACCCCTGGCGATAGCCCTGCGGGACGCAAAAAGCTGAAAGGGAATCCAGAGAGGAGAGACAGAGCACACAGTCTCACTCTATGCAGGTGACTTGCTCCTCTATATCTCGAAGCCATAGGAGGGACTGAAGGCAATACTGCAAATATCGAAAGAGTTTGGAACCTTCTCGGGCTACAAACTTAACCTGGGCAAAAGCGAGGTATTCCCAGTTGGAGGGAGAGAGCTGGAGGGGCTTCCGTTCAAAACAGCCCAGAACAGATTCCGTAAGAACATAAGAGCATTAGAACCAGGAGCAGGAGTAGGCCATCTGGCCCCTCGAGCCTTCTCCGCCGTTCAATGAGATCATGGTTGATCTTTTGTGGACTCAGCTCCACTTTCCGGACCAAACACCATAACCCTTAATCCCTTTACACTTCAAAAAACTATCTATCTCTATCTTAAAAACATTTAATGAAGGAGCCTCAACTGCTTCACGGGGCAAGGAATTCCATAGATTGTGGTCACAGATCCACAAGTGGAAACTGACCAGCCCAGTGGAGGAAGTAAGAAGAGATTTTCGGCAGGGAGAGTGCAGACGATCAAGATGAACAGACTGCCAAGGTTCCTCTTCCTGTTTAGATCCATTCTGATCTTCATCCCCAAGGCCTTTTTGCAAAATGTAGTCAGCCTAATCATGACGTTTGTGTGTGTGTGTGTGTGTGTGTAGGTGGGGGGGGGGGGGGGGCTGGCTACAGCAGCACTCCCATCCACCTCAACAAGATACAGAACGAGCCCAGTGGTAGCGGCCACGCTGAGAACATGGACCCGGTTGAGACAACACCTCGGGATAATTAAAATGTCCCCCATGACCCCCATCTGCGGCAACCACAGATTCCCCACAGCCATGCTAGATACCTCCTTCAAAAGATGGAGGCGGGACGGGGGCACACTGACGGTCGGGGACTTCTACATAGGGCGCAGACTGGCGACACTGGACGAACTGACGAGGAAGTGGAAACTAGCAAAAGGACAGGAAATGAGACACCTCCAAATAAAACACTTCCTCTGCAAAGAGACAGTAGGGTACCCCGAGGCCCCAGAAACCACACGACTAGAGGACCTGATAGGCACAAGCAGCGAGAAGCTATGTGGGAAAATATACAAACAACTAATGGGCAGAGCTCGAACACCACTGGACGAGACCAGACAAAAATAGGAGGATGAACTGGTGACAGAGGTAGGGTGGGGACTTTAGAGCGAAGCACTGAGCAGGGCTAACTCCACCTCCTCCTGCGCAAGGCTGAGCCTAACGCAGCTCAAAGTGATGCACAGAGCGCACTTGACCGGAATCCAAATGAGCAGGTTCTTCCTGGAGGTACAGGAAAGAGCGGGGGTAGCTCACCCTCTCTCCTCCTGTGAGGCCCCTCCTTCCATCCCAGAAGTGGAGGTGGGGCAGCATGGTAGCATAGTGGTTAGCACTGTGGCTTCACAGCTTCAGGGTCCAGGGTTCGATTCTCCGCTGGGTCACTGTCTGTGCGGAATCTGCACGTTCTCCCCGTGTCTGCCTGGGTTTCCTCTGGGTGCTCTTGTTTCCTCCCATAGTCCAAAGACGTGCAGGTTAGGTGGATTGGCCATGCTAAATTGCCCTTTGTGTTCAAAAAGGTTAGGAGTTATTGGGTTTCGGGGATAGGGTGGAAGTGAGAGCTTAAGTGGGTTGGTACAGACTCGATGGGCCAAATGGCCTCTTTCTGCAAAAGAGATAAACAAAACGTGAACAGTGCCAGAGGGGACTGGCCAACCACACCCACATGTTTTGGGCTTGCCCCAAGCTTGCTGGGTTCTGGACAGCCTTCTCCGAGGCAATGTCCAAGGTTGTGGGGGTGAGGGTGAAGCCATGCCCAATAGTGGCAATCTTAAGGGTATCGGAGCAGCCAGAGTTACACATGGGGAAGGAGGCCAACGCCCTCGCTTTCGCTTCCCTAATCGCACGCCAGAGAATCCTGCTCGGCTGGCGATCGGCAACACCACCCAAAGCTGCAGACTGGCTCACTGACCTCTTGGAATTTCTCCACCTGGAGAAGATTAAGCTCCGAGGGTCGGAGGAAGGCTTCCTGGATACTTTGGGGCAATTTGTCGGCCTGTTCCAAAACCTGTTCCGAGGCCAGCAACGAGGAGTAAGCTAGGAATAAAAAGCTGAGGAACTAAAGGATTGTGCAACCCAGGGGGCTGGGAGAGGGGGGAGGGGGGGAGGAGGGGGAAGATGGAAGGAAGGTGTGGAAACACAAGTGAAGAGGAGGGAGGGTGAGCTACCCCCGCTCTTTCCCAGAAAATAAAAGAAAAACACAGCTGACGCCAAAGAAGTGGAGGACCAATCCAGAGGGCAGCAAAATGTACGTAGGGTCAGCTAAACAAAGGACAAAATTAAACTCTGTACACTAAAGTAAATTAGCGCGGGCAAGAAAATTGTAATGTATATATACAACAGGTTCGAAATATGTGAAACGGCAATAAAAAGATTTCAAAAACCAAAGAAGTTTTTTAAGTGTGGTAGCGAGCGTGAACTGCTGCGAGCTTCCTGGCGCTCGGCGCGGCGAGGCCGTATCTGCAATAAAACGATAATTGGTCCACTTAACGAGGCCTCACAGGATTCTCGCTGCAAATGAGGGCTCGGCAGCTGATTTTCTGATACTGTGGTCACCGCGTCCCACTAACAGGGGCGAGCAGCACTTAAACTGCTATTTGCACAGCCAGCCCCATTCAACTCGCAACAATGGAGCCAAGACGGCCTGCCCCACGATTCGGTAATGTAGACCTGGGGAGGCTTCTCGAGGTGAGTGTGCTGTTCTTTGTGTTGCTAATTCTAGAGTGGTTGGCATACTCACACTCGCAATGGGACCCTGTGTGAGAACCTCTCCGGCCAAATCGAGGGCATCTTGAAACCCATCGTACAAGGTACACCCAGCTTCTGTGGCGACACAACGGACTTCCTACAGAAATTCAGCACCCATGGACCAGTTGAACCAGGAACATTCCTCGTCACAATGGATGTCTCGGCACTCTACACCAGCATCCCCCATGACGACGGCATTGCTGCAACAGCCTCAGTCCTCAACACCGACAACTGCCAATCTCCAGACACAATTCTGCAACTCATCCGCTTCATTCTAGATCACAACGTCTTCACCTTCAACAACAAATTCTTCATCCAGATGCACGGAACAGCCATGGGGACAAAATTCGCACCTCAATATGCCAACATCTTCATGCACAAGTTTGAACAAGACTTCCTCACCGCACAGGACCTTCAACCGACGTTATATACCAGATACATCGATGACATTTTTTTCCATTGGACCCACAGCGAAGAATCACTGAAACGACTACACGACGAGATCAATAAATTCCATCCCACCATCAGACTCACCATGGACTATTCTCCAAATTCAGTTGCATTCTTGGACACACTCATCTCCATCAAGGACGGTTACCTCAGCACTTCGCTTTACTGCAAGCCCACAGAACCTCACGATGCTCCACTTCTCCAGCTTTCACCCAAAACACATTAAAGAAGCCATCCCCTATGGAAAAGCCCTCCGTATTCACAGGATCTGCTCAGACGAGGAGGAGCGTAACAGACACCTACAGATACTGAAAGATGCCCTCGTACGAACGGGATATGGCGCTCAACTCATCGATCGACAGTTCCAACGTGCCACAGCAAAAAACCGCACCGACCTCCTCAGAAGACAAACACGGGACACCACTGACAGAGTACCCTTCGTCGTCCAGTACTTTCCTGGGGCGGAGAAACTACGGCATCTTCTTCGCAGCCTTCAACACATCATCAATGAAGATGAACATCTTGCCAAGGTCATCCCCACACCCCCACTACTGGCCTTCAAACAACCGCGCAACCTCAAACAAACCATTATTACCCAGCCTTCAGAACAGCGACCACGACACCACACAACCCTGCCAGGGCAATCTCTGCAAGACATGCCAGATCATCGACATGGATACCACCATTACACGTGGAAACACCACCCACCAGGTACGCGGCACATACTCATGTGACTTGACCAATGTAGTCCACCTCATACTCTGAAGGAAAGGATGTCCTGAAGCGTGGTACATTGGCAAGACCATGCAGACACTGCGACAACGAATGAACGGGCATCGTGCAACAATCACCAGGCAGGAATGTTCCCTTCCAGTCGGGGAACACTTCAGCAGTCAAGGGCATTCAGCCTCTGATCTCCAGGTAAGCGTTCTCCAAGGCGGCCTTCAGGACACGCGACAACGCAGAATTGCCGAGCAAAACCTTATAGCTAAGTTCCGCATGCATGAGTGCGGCCTCATCTTGGATTCATGTCGCATTACATTGCAAAATCCTACCAACTGTCCTGGTTTGAGACAATTCACACCTCTTTAACCTGTTTATCCCTCTCTCTGGATCTGTAACGATTTGATTACCTGCAAATACTCGCATTCCAAGCATTGTCTGGCATCTCAGACTTTTTCTAGATAAATGGTTCTGGAACATACTTCTCCATTCACCTGAGGAAGGAGCAGTGCTCCGAAAGCTCGTGTTTGAAACAAACCTTTTGGACTTTAACCTGGTGTTGTAAGACTTCTTACTGCATTAACCCTTACAGTTCATTATATTATGATAATGTCACAGCGAGGAGGGAAGGCCTTTTACCCCGAGGGTGAAGGGGGGTGAACCACAGGGGAGCCACTGCTGGGAAGACGTGGCAGCAGCTATCAGTGTGTGGAGTGTGACCAGTAGGACTGGCCCAGTGCCGCAAGAAGGTCAACAAACTCCACCGAGACACATGGATCAGTTGGCACCAGATCACCACCCCCCCCACAGGAATGCCCATGGCATTGCCACTGTCCAGCACTATGCCGTGACTTGGCCCAAACATTCAGCCCCAGCTGCCCCCCCCCCCCCCCCCCCACACCTCCTCTCCCCTCTCAATACTGTCCACCCCCATACCACTCCCCCCCAATGATGTTCATCCCCCACCGCCAGACCTTCTCCTAGAACAGGTCCTGGAGGTGACTGAGGTGGCCAAGGAAAGAGCGGTCACTAACGTTGAGGTTGGTGGAAGGCGCAGAGGTGAGCATCCACCAGGTCCCACCCAACTGGATTGTCAAACGTGAGTTGCTGATGCCATACAGACTGACCCATTCCTCCCACTAACCACATACCCATTCTCCCGCAGGGCCTGGAGCTGATGGAACTGGACCATCAAGGGTGGCCCCCCCGCTTCCCATAAGAACACCTCGGATGAGAACTCCGAGAATGCCACCATAGATGGATCACAACTGTCACTGCCACCCTCCACCACCGCAGTCACACACATCGGTGCGCACAAGTAGTGTACAGGCTTCTGGGACACATTCTGGTGAGCACTACATACCTGCTGATGCACATCAGGTGGTGGCAGGAACACCAAGGTGAGAAAGCAGTTGTATCCCAGGACCCAGCTAAGTCCCAATCAGATGCTGAGCCTCTGGACCAAGTTTTACCAGAGCTGATGCAAACGCTAGGATGCGGCCATGATATTCAGAGGGGATGTCAGTGACCCTCCAGCAGGTCCATAGCCAATTGGAGGAATCCCAGAGGCTAAAGGCGCAGGAGATGGCACCTGCAATATGTGGCACTGAGGCCAACACTGCTAGGATGATGACCGCAGTGAAAGTCTGGTGCATGATGTTGGCAGCATGAGTATAGGTATCCAAGGCATGGCTCGGTTGGCGACGGCCATGGCTGAGGTCCTCGGCAGAATGACCAAGTTGCTGCAGGATGTGACCCGTACCAGGCAGATCTTGATGAGGACCTGCAGGACATGTCCCTGTCTCAGACGGGAATAGCCATCAGACCACAAGACATAGGAGCTGAATTAGGTCTGTTCCTCCATTCAATCATATCTGACATTTTTCTCATCCCCATTCTCCTACCTTCTCCCCATAACCCCTGATCCTCTTTTTAATCAAGAACCTATCTGTCTCTGTCTTAAAGAGACTCAGGCTGCGGAGCATCTCCCGGTCGCTGGAGGAAGGTGCCCCATTCAAACATGGGCATTGCCGAGGCACTGCAGAAAATGTCCCAGTCACTGAGGCGTATCGCTGAAGGCGTTGACACCATGGTGCAGACATTAGGGCTGGCAGACCCAGATGACACAAGGGCTGCTGGGGCTGATCCAGCCTCCCTCCATCCCAAGGTAAGCCCCAGGGCCCTATCGGACACCATCCAGGAGGAGGGGGCACTGGGTGCCAACCCAGACCCGTTCTATGGAGTATTGATGGTGGAGACCAAGTCCCCTGAGTCCCACACATCTGACAGACCCGTGTCTCGCAATCAGCGACTGGAACAGGGCGGCATGGCTGTGCATGTGCCACCGGCAAGTGTGCTGGGTTCCTCTTGATCCAGAGCCCCCTGAGGATACGCGGCTAGGGCATTGAAGACCAAGGGATGTGGGCAGCAGCTGGCTGCCTCCACCTCTGATGTTCATCCTGTGGAAACACCTGGATGCAGCAGTAGAGCACCGAAAGCCAGGTACATCGAAGGTCACTGAGAGGGAAATGGAGGGGGTGAGGGAGGTTGGGTTGAGGGATTAGGGGAATGGGGGGGCGTAGGGGCTCATGAGGGTGAGAGGGCAGGGGGAGAGAGGTAGGAACCATCAGGAGAATAGAGCAGTGCTGGAGTTGTGGTCACGTACGAGACAAATTAATAAACCTTCGCCACAAACAGTCGGACGGCTCCGGCAATTCATTCCGCGATGCGGGCCGACTACCAATCTCATGCCTATCCTCACGGACATTGTGGTGCTGGACATCCCGTGCCCCCCACACCACCACCACCCCAGAACACCATGTGCATGTGATGGTTGTGAGTGAGCACTCAGCAGACAGCTAGGAGTCAGATTATGGCATAGATTGAGGAGAATCAGCCCTCCCCTCTCTGCCAGTTCCCCCCTGCCTCGACAGTGACCTGCTGACAGCAGCGAATCAGCCCCATCACCTTGGTTGGAAGGATGGAACACAGACCCTTGGAGGGAGAGGGCTGGGGAGGGCAGAGAGGGGGGAGGACATTGAAGAGGGGGTTGCAGAGGGATGGGAGGGGTAGGAGGAGGGGAAGGGCGGTGGAGGGGGTTTGATAATACATGACGCCACGTCCTACGTGAATCTGGAAAGGATGAGGGCCGCCCTGCGCCTCCGGGCTTGCCTGACCCTCGCTACTGCTGATTGTCCTACAGCCTCCTTCTGGTCCTCTGGCTCATCCTCTGGCTCTTCCTCCATCACCGCCTTCAGGCTCTTCCACATCCTCGTCGGTCTTGGACACATATTCCTCCTCCTCCATCTCCAGCACATCACCCTGCTGCTGCGTCAGGTTGTGGGGGACACAGCAGACAACCACAAAGTGGGCGACTCTCCGTGTGGTGTACTGCAGTGCACCACACGGTGCAGAGTAGTCGAGGCATCGGAACCGTATTTTGAGCAGTCCGATGCACCACTCAATGACTGCCCGGGTGGCCTCATGGGCCTTGTTGTATCGGGTCACCGCATCGGTCCCCAGCCTCCAAAATGGTGTCATTGGGCACTCAGCGGGTACCCCTTATTCCCCAAGAGCCAACCGGCCATCCTGGGGTGATCGTTGTAGAGGCCAGGAATGTCTGACTGTCCCAGGATTTAGATGGCACGTGCATGATTTTCATGTGGAAGTCACACATGAGCTGGATGTTCAGGGAGTGGAATCACTTCCTGTTGATGTAGGTGATGTACCATCAATTGGACGCGAGACGCAATGAAGATCCAAACTGTGGCTTTAATCAGCTGGTTGTTAGCCCGGTGGTCGACTACAGAGAAAGGCCGACCGCCGGGAAACCTGGGTACTTATACCCCGCCTCGGAGGCGGGGTCTACTTGCCTCTCGACCAATTGGTGAGCAGTCACATGACTAGTCCCGGCCAATCAGACGAGAGGCACATGACCAGCCAGAGCCAATGGGGAACCAATGCTCTGCACCAATGGCAGTGCTCCCACTCATATCACCACATTCACCCCTTGTGGAGAAAGAAGGTGGGGGGGGGGGGTGTTGTGTGAGGGGAAGAGAGAGGGGGGGGGGGGGTCCGAGGACTGGTGATATGAGTAGAGATAATCGAAGATATGGGCTGCCCACTGGCTCGTGGCAAAAATAAACAATACTACATACTACAAAAAAAATTACAATAGAGTCCAATAAAGTCCCATGGTTGCATCAGATGGTCACGATCAGCCTGTCGGGTGCCCGTGATGTTCTGGTGGTCTGTCGCAGTGGAGCCGGTGACGTCGGGCCGATGGTCGTCCTTGCCTCCGGGAGCGTCGGTTGTAGATGTGTCTCCGTACCCCGGTGGTGGAAACGCTGTAATCGGGGAAGGGGGGGCATATGCGCTGGGTCATGGGGGCGTGGGGGGCGCTGGGGGGAATTGGGGTTGGGCGGGGGTATTGATGGCGGGTGCCAGGTCCCGGAGTGAGACCGTATCCTGCCGACCGTCGGGATACTCCACGTACACATACTGCGGGTTGGCGTGGAGTAACTGGACTCGCTCAACCAACGGGTTAGACTTGTGCACCCGCACATGCAAGCTGGGCCCGGGAGTGGCCAGCCAGGTCGGGAGAGGGAATCCTGAGGATGACTTCCTAGGGAAAACAAGAAGACGTTCATGAGGTGTTTGATTAGTGGTAGTACAGAGGAGAGACCGGATTGAGTGAACGGCGTCGGGGATGACCTCTTGCCAACGGGGGATAGGGAGATCTCTGGACCGTAGGGCCAGCAGGATGGTCTTCCAAATGGTGCCATTTTCCCGCTCAACCTGAGCGTTACCCCGGGGGTTATAACTGGTCGTCCTGCCAGAGGCTATGCCCCTGCTGAGCAGGAACTGACGCAGTTCATCACTCATAAAGGAGGACCCCCGGTCGCTGTGGATGTACGCGGGGTAACCGAACAGGGAGAAGATGGATAGGAGGGCCTTTATGACGGTTGTTGTGGTCATGTCGGGACAGGGAATGGCGAAAGGGAAGAGGGAGTACTCGTCGATAACACTCAGGAAATATGTGTTACGGTTGTTGGAGGGGAGGGGACCCTTGAAGCCTATACTGAGACGTTCAAAGGGGCGGGATGCCTTGATCAGATGCGCTCGTTTGGGGCGGTAGAAGTGCGGTTTGCACTCGGCGCAGACGTGGCAGTCCCTGGTGATGGTCCTGACTTCCTCAACGGAGTAGGACAGATTGCGGGTCTTAATAAAATGGTAAAAACGAGTGACCCCTGTATGGCAGAGGTCCGTGTGGAAGGAGCGGAGGCAGTCAATCTGCGCGCTGGCGCAGGTACCGCGGGATAGGGCATCAGAAGCCTCGTTGAGCTTCCCAGGACGATACAAGATATCGTAGTTGTACGTGGACAATTCGATCCGCCACCGCAAGACCTTGTCGTTCTTGATCTTGCCCCTCTGTGCATTGTCAAACATGAAAGCTACTGACCGTTGGTCTGTGAGGAGGGTAAACCTCCTAACGGCCAGATAGTGCCTCCAATATCGCACAGCTTCGACTATGGCCTGTGCCTCCTTTTCCACCGAGGAGTGGCTCTTGGAAAGAGCACCCTACCTAAGGTCAATTTTGGACACTAAGGGCAATTTATCATGGCCAATCCACCTAACCTGCACATCTTTGGACTGTGGGAGGAAACCGGAGCACCCGGAGAAAACCCACGCACACTCGGGGAGGATCTGCAGACTCCACACAGACAGTGACCCAAGCCGGAATCGAACCTGGGACCCTGGAGCTGTGAAACAATTGTTCTATCCACAATGCTACCGTGCTGCCCCTTAATGTGCGCCTGTCCCCAAGTTTCGGCCACCGAGCACATGGAACTTTTAATTAGAGACGCTTATGTTGCTGGCATGCAATACTCCTCTATCCGCCAACGATTCCTGGAGAAGAACGGCCTCAGCCTAGCTGAGGCACGGACCCTTGCAACCTCCCTGAAGGTCGCTGACTTGAACGCCCGCGCATACGCCCCCGGCTGCGCAGCAACCCCCTGGACCTCGTGGCACACGCCACCCCCGTCCTCCGCTGACCCCAATCCCCCCCCCCCAGGCCTGAGCTGCGGGTCACTCCGACAAGCTATTGGAGCCCCTCTGCTATTTCTGTGGCCTCCCAAAGCACCCCCGCCCGCGCTGCCCGGCCCGCTCCGCTCTGTGCAAGAGCTGCGGAAGAAGGGCCACTATGCGATGGTCTGCCAGACCAAGTCGGTTGCTGCTGTTCCGCGCAGCGACCGCGGATTGCCCCCCCCCCCCCGGGCCCCCCAGGGCCCCGCGCCACGCACCGACCTCTCCGGCCCGCCTCCCGGCCCCCGCAACAGGCCCACGGTCCTCCCGACTCCCAGCTGCCCCGACCGGCCCGCAGACGCCACTAACACTGCCCCCAGCTGCCACGAGGTCCCCACGGGCACCGCCATCTTGGGCCCCGGACGCCACGTGCGGGTCATGGGCGCCGCCATCTGGGACCCCGAATCCACGTGCGGGTCCTGGGCACCGCCATCTTGGGCCAACGCGGAAGGCCCTGCCAGCGATTACTCTGCCACCGAGGATGACCTGGAACTCTCGCCACGACTGGCTTCCATCACTCTCGACCAGTCGCGACCACGCTCGCTCGCCAAGACTACAACTTCCCTCAGTAACCTGGGATAGATCCCATCCGGTCCTGCGGACTTGTCCACCTTAATGTCTTTTAGAATACCCAACACATCCTCCCTCTTTATGCCGACTTGACCTCGAGTAATCAAACATCTATCCCTCATCTCGATATCTGTCATGTTCCTTGCCTCGGTGAATACCAGTGCAAAGTACGCGTTAAGAATCTCACCCATTTTCTCTAACTCCACGCACAACTTTCCTCCTTTGTCCTTGAGTGGGCCAACCCTTTCTCTAGTTACCCTCTTGCTCCTTATAGAACATAGAACATAGAACAGTACAGCACAGAACAGGCCCTTCAGCCCTCGATGTTGTGCCGAGCAATGATCACCCACGTAACCCGTATACCCGTAACCCAACAATCCCCCCATTAACCTTACACTACGGGCAATTTAGCATGGCCAATCCACCTAACCCGCACATCTTTGGACTGTGGGAGGAAACCGGAGCACCCGGAGGAAACCCACGCACACACGGGGAGGACGTGCAGACTCCACACAGACAGTGACCCAGCTGGGAATCGAACCTGGGACCACTGGAGCTGTGAAGCATTGATGCTAACCACCATGCTACCGTGAGGCCATGCTACCGTGAGGCTTATATGTGAATAAAAGGATTTTCCTTAACCCTGTTTGCTAAAGATATTTAATGACCCCTTTTAGCCCTCTTGATTCCTCATTTCAGATTGGTCCTACATTCCCGATATTCTTCCAAAGCCTCGTCTGTCTTCAGTCGCCCAGACCTTATGTATGCTTCCTTTTTCCTCTTAGCTAGTCTCACAATTTCACCTGTCATCAATGGTTCCCTAATCTTGCCATTTCTATCCCTCATTTTCACAGGGACATGTCTGTCCTGCACTCTAATCAACCTCTCTTTAAAAGCCTCAAATGTGGATTTACCTTCAAACAGCTGCTCCCAATCCACATTCCCCAGCTCCTGCCAAATTTTTGTATAGCTGGCCTTCCCCCAATTTAGCACTCTTCCTTTCGGACCCCTCTCGTCTTTGTCCATGAGTATTCTAAAACTTATGGAATTGTGATCACTATTCTCAAAGTAATCCCTGACTGAAACTTCAACCACCTGCCCGGGCTCATTACCCAACACCAGGCCCAGTATGGCCCCTTCCCGAGTTGGACTATTTACATACTGCTCCAGAAAACCTCTTGGATGCTCCTTACAAATTCTGCTCCATCTGGACCTCTGACATGAAGTGTATCCTAGTCAATGTTGGGAAAATTAAAATCTATCACCACCACCCTGTTGCTCCCACATCTTTCCTTAATCTGTTTACATATTTGTACCCCTATCTCACGCTCGCTGTTGGGAAGTCTGTAGTTCAGCCCCAACATTGTTACCTCACCCTTCCTATTTCTGAGCTCTGCCCATATCACCTCACTGCTCAAGTCCTCCATAGTGCCCTCCTTCAGCACAGCTGTGATATCTTCTGACCAGTAATGCAACTCCTCCACCCCTTTTACCTCCCTCTCTATCCCGCCTGTAGCCTCAATATCCTGGGATATATAGTTGCCAATCATGCCCTTCCCTCAGTAATAGCAATAACATCATACTCCCAGGTACTAATCCAAGCCCTCAGTTCATCTGCCTTTCCCTGGTGAGCCATCTCCCCCAACAGTATCCAAAACGGTATACCTGTTTTGGAGGGAGATGACCACAGGAGACACCTGCACTGCCTTCCTGCTTTTTCTCTGCCTTTTGGTCACCCATTCACTTTCTCCCTCAGCAATCCTAATCTGTGGTGTGACCAATTCGCTAAACGTGCTATCCATGACCTCCTCAGCATCTCGGATGCTCCAAAGAGAGTCCATGGGCATACTTCCCGCACGTAAAGGAGTCAAGGACATCAACCACATCCCTGAGCTCCCACATTGAGCAAGAGGTGCATAACACGGGTCTGAGATCTCCTGCCATTTTTAATCTTAAGCTTCACTTAGTCCAACTATAATATCAAATAATAGATAAATGAAAAAGGAAAAAAAATGTTACCAATCACACGATAAAAAAAAATAGAAATAGAAAAACCTTCTTATCAACATACCTCAAGGAAAAGAAAAGCTACTTACCAGTAACCAGCCAATCACTTACCTGCTGGCTGTGACATCACGGTTCAACTTCTTTCTTCTTCTACCTGCCCTCGAGTCTCCCTCTTGATCTTTACTCGGCTGGGATCCTTACAGTGATTTTTGTTTTGGTTAGAGGAGGAGGTAGGGAGGGAAACACTGAAGAAGTGTTTGGGGCTTAACTGTCACTTGACAAGAGCCCCTCCACAAACCACCTTCTGGATTCAGTGACCACAATGCACCAATGCAAATTTTCCCCGCAACAGCCAATCAGAGGTTCTGCTCTGCTGCTCTCTGCTGGATCACCTGTTGCACGTGTAAACCAACTTTGGTGACTCATGCACTCGGACACCCAGAACCCTCTGCACAGCAGCGTATTTTAATATTTTATCATTTAAATAATAATCCTTTTTGCTGTTGTTCCTACCAAAATGGATAACCTCACATTTTGTCAACACTGTATTCCATCTGCCAGTTAAACTTCATTTACTTCTGCCTCAGCAACATTTACCCTGTAGGTCAGGGAATATAACTCATGGGCTATGGGAGATTCCGCTTAGAATAACAGAGCTTGTAAGGTTTGCAGGATGCAGGACAAAGAACGAGAACAAAGACCAATACAGCACATGAACAGGCCTTTGGCCCTCCAAGCCTGTACTGGTGATGATACCAACCTTGGCCAAAGTCCTCAGCAATTCCTTGTGCCGTACCCCTCTATACCCATCCTATGCCATTAATGTATCTGCTTCCACAACCTCCCCTGGCAGCGCGTTCCAGGCACTCACCACCCTCTGTAAAAAAACTGCCTTGCCCATCTCCTCTAAACTTTTCCCAATGGACCTTAAACCTATGGTGACTGACTCCTCCACCCTGGGAAAGAGTTCCTGCCCGTCCACTCTATCCATGCCTCTCATAATCTTGTGGACCTCGATCAGGTCACCCCTCAACCTCTGTCGTTCTAATGAAAACAGTTCAAGTCTATTCAGCCTCTCCGCATAGCTAACACCCTCCAGACCAGGCAATACCTGCACCCTCTCCAAAGCCTCCACATCCTTCTGGAAGTGTGGCGACCAGAATTGTGTGGAATATTCCAAGTGCGGCCTGACCAAGGTTCTATACAACTGTCGATGACTTGCCAGTTTCTATACTCGATGCCCCATCCAATGAAGGCAAGCATTCCATATGCTTTGAATACATTGTCCACTTTTGTTGCCATTTTCAAAGATCTGTGGAACTGCACCCCCAGATCTCTCGGACTTTCTATATTCCTAAGAACATAGAACATAGAACATAGAACGATACAGCGCAGTACAGGCCCTTCGGCCCACAATGTTGCACCGACATGGGAAGTCAAAAACTAAAGGCCATCTAACCTACACTATGCCATTATCATCCATATGCTTATCCAATAAACTTTTAAATGCCCTCAATGTTGGCGAGTTCACTACTGTTGCAGGTAGGGCATTCCACGGCCTCACCACTCTTTGCGTAAAAAACCTACCTCTGACCTCTGTCCTATATCTATTACCCCTCAATTTAAGGCTATGTCCCCTCGTGCTAGCCACCTCCATCCGCGGGAGAAGGCTCTCACTGTCCACCCTATCTAACCCTCTGGTCATTTTGTATGCCTCTATTAAGTCACCTCTTAAACTTCTTCTCTCTAACGAAAACAACCTCAAGTCCATAAGACCATAAGACATAGGAGTGGAAGTAAGGCCATTCGGCCCATCGAGTCCGCTCCGCCATTCAATCATGGCTGATGGGCATTTCAACTCCACCTACCAGCATTCTCCCCGTAGCCCTTAATTCCTCGCGACATCAAGAATTTATCGATCTCTGCCTTGAAGCCATTTAGCGTCCCGGCCTCCACTGCACTCCGCGGCAATGAATTCCACAGGCCCACCACTCTCTGGCTGAAGAAATGTCTCCGCATTTCTGTTCTGAATTTACCCCCTCTAATTCTAAGGCTGTGCCCACGGGTCCTCGTCTCCTCGCCTAACGGAAACAGTTTCTTTGCGTCCACCCTTTCTAAGCCATGTATTATCTTGTAAGTTTCTATTAGATCTCCCCTTAACCTTCTAAACTCCAATGAATACAATCCCAGGATCCTCAGCCGTTCATCATATGTTAGACCCGCCATTCCAGGGATCATCCGTGTGAATCTCCGCTGGACACGCTCCAGTGCCAGTATGTCCTTCCTGAGATGTGGGGCCCAAAACTGGACACAGTACTCCAAATGGGGCCTAACCAGAGCCTTATAAAGGCTCAGTAGCACATCGCTGCTTTTATATTCCAACCCTCTTGAGATAAATGACAACATTGCATTCGCTTTCTTAATCACAGATTCAACCTGCATGTTTACCTTTAGGGAATCCTCGACTAGCACTCCCAGATCCCTTTGTACTTTGGCATTATGAATTTTCTCACCGTTTAGAAAGTAGTCTATGCTTGGATTCTTTTTTCCAAAGTGCAAGACCTCACATTTTCTCACGTTGAATTGCATCAGCCATTTCCTGCACCACTCTCCCAAACTGTCTAGATCCTTCTGCAGCCTCCCCACTTCCTCAGCACTACCTGCCTGACCACCTAACTTCGTATCATCGGCAAACTTTGCTAGAATGCCCCCAGTCCCTTCATCCAGATCATTAATATATATGGTGAACAGCTGCGGCCCCAACACTGAACCCTGTGGGACACCGCTGGTCACCGGCTGCCATTCCGAAAAAGAACCTTTTATCCCAACTCTCTGCCTTCTGTCAGACAGCCAATCCTCAACCCATGCCAGTAGCTCACCTCGAACACCACGGGCCCTCACCTTACAAAGTCCATCAGCCTTTCCTCATAAGATTTTCCCTCCATACCAGGCAACATCCTGGTAAATTTCCTCTGCACCCGTTCCAAAGCTTCCACGTCCTTCCTATAATGAGGCGACCAGAACTGTACGCAATACTCCAAATGCGGCCTTACCAGAGTTTTGTACAGCTGCAACATGACCTCATGGCTCCGGAACTCAATCCCTCTACCAATAAAGGCCAACACACCATAGGCTTTCTTCACAACCCTATCAACCTGGGTGGCAACTTTCAGGGATCTATGTACATGGACACCGAGATCCCTCTGCTCATCCACACTACCAAGAATTTTACCATTAGCCAAATATTCCGCATTCCTGTTGTTCTTTCCAAAGTGAATCACCTCACACTTCTCCACATTAAACTCCATTTGCCACCTCTCAGCCCAGCTCTGCAGCTTATCTATGTCCCTCTGTAACCTGCAACATCCTTCCACACTGTCTACAACTCCACCGACTTTAGTGTCGTCTGCAAATTTACTCACCCAACCTCTGTGCCCTCCTCTAGGACATTTATAAAAATGACAAACAGCAACGACCCCAGAACAGATCCTTGTGGTATGCCACTCGTAACTGAACTCCATTCTAAACATTTGCCATCAACCACCACCCTCTGTCTTCTTTCAACTAGCCAATTTCTGATCCACATCTCTAAATCACCCTCAATCCCCAGCCTCCGTATTTTCTGCAATAGCCGACCGTGGGGAACCTTATCAAACGCTTTACTGAAATCCATATACACCACATCAACTGCTCTACCCTCGTCTACCTGTTCAGTCACCTTCTCAAAGAACTCGATAAGGTTTGTGAGGCATGACCTACCCTTCACAAAACCATGCTGACTATCCCTAATCATATTATTCCCATCTAGATGATTATAAATCGTATCTCTTATAATCCTCTCCAAGACTTTACCCACAACAGGCTCACCGGCCTATAGTTACCGGGGTTATCTCTACTCCCCTTCTTGAACAAAGGGACCACATTTGCTATCCTCCAGTCCTCTGGCACTATTCCTGTAGCCAATGATGACATAAAAATCAAAGCCAAAGGCTCAGCAGTCTCTTCCCTGGCTTCCCAGAGAATCCTAGGATAAATAGGCCCCGGGGACTTATCTATTTTCACCTTGTCCAGAATTGCCAACACTTCTTCCCTACGCACCTCAATGCCATCTATTCTGATAGCCTGGGTCTCAGCATTCTCCTCCACAACATTATCTTTTTCCCGAGTGAATACTGATGAAAAGTATTCATTTAGTATCTCGCTTATCTCCTCAGCCTCCACACACAACTTCCCACCACTGTCCTTGACTGGCCCTACTCTTACCCTAGTCATTCTTTTATTCCTGACATACCTATAGAAAGCTTTTGGGGTTTCCTTGATCCTACCTGCCAAAGACTTCTCATGTTCCCTCCTTGCTCGTCTTAGCTCTCTCTTTAGATCCTTCCTCGCTTCCTTGTAACTATCAAGCGCCCCAACTGAAACTTCACGCCTCATCTTCACATAGGCCTCCTTCTTCCTCTTAACAAGAGATTCCACTTCTTTGGTAAACCACGGTTCCCTCGTTCTACCCCTTCATCCCTGCCTGACTGGTACGTACTTATCAAGAACATGCAATAGCTGTTCCTTGAACAAGCTCCACATATCCAGTGTGCCCAACCCTTGCAGCCTACTTCTCCAACCTACACATCCTAAGTCATGTCTAATGGCATCATAATTGCCCTTCCCCCAGTTATAACTCTTGCCCTGCGGGGTATACTTATCCCTTTCCATCACTAACGTAAAGGTCACCGAATTGTGGTCACTGTTTCCAAAGTGCTCACCTACCTCCAGATCTAACACCTGGCCTGGTTCATTACCCAAAACCAAATCCAATGTGGCCTCGCCTCTTGTTGGCCTGTCAACATATTGTGTCAGGAAACCCTCCTGCACATATTGTACAAAGAACGACCCATCTAATGTACTCGAACTATATCTTTTCCCGTCAATATTTGGAAAGTTAAAGTCTCCCATAACAACTACCCTGTTACTTTCGCTCTTTTCCAGAATCATCTTCGCCATCCTTTCCTCTACATCCCTAGAACTATTAGGTGGCCTATAGAAAACTCCCAACAGGGTGACCTCTCCTTTCCTGTTTCTAACCTCAGCCCATACTCCCTCGGAAGAAGAGTCCCCATCTAGCATCCTTTCCGCCACCGTAATACTGTCCTTGACTAGCAGCGCCACACCTCCCTCTCTTTTGCCCCCTTCTCTGAGCTTACTAAAACACCTAAACCCCGGAACCTGCAACAACCATTCCTGTCCCTGCCCTACCCATGTCTCTGAAATGGCCACAACATCGAAGTCCCAGGTACCAACCCATGCTGCCAGTTCCCCTACCTTATTTCGTGTACTCCTGGCATTGAAGTAGACACACTTCAAACCACCTACCTGAACACTGGCACCCTCCTGCGAAGTCAAATCTGTGCTCCTGACCTCTATACTCTCAATCTCCCGTACCCCAAAACTACAATCCAGGTTCCCATGCCCCTGCTGAATTAGTTTAAACCCCCCCAAAGAGCACTAACAAATCTCACCCCCAGGATATTGGTGCCTCTCAGGTTCAGATGTAGACCATCCTGTCTATAGAGGTCCCACCTTCCCCAGGAAGAGCCCCAGTTATCCAGAAATCTGAATCCCTCCCGCCTGCACCATCCCTGTAGCCACATGTTTAATTGCTCTCTCTCCCTATTCCTCGTCTCACTATCACGTGGCACGGGCAACAACCCAGAGATAACAACTCTGTTTGTTCTCGCTCTGAGCTTCCATCCTAGCTCCCTAAAGGCCTGCCTGACATCCTTGTCCCCTTTCCTACCTATGTCGTTAGTGCCAATGTGGACTACGACTTGGGGCTGCTCCCCCTCCCCCTTAAGGACCCGGAAAACACGATCCGAGACATCACATACCCTTGCACCTGGGAGGCAACATACCAAATGTGAGTCTCTCTCGCTCCCACAAAATCTCCTATCTGTGCCCCTGACTATTGAGTCCCCAATTACTAATGTTCTACTCCTTTCCCCCCTTCCCTTCTGAGCAACAGGGACAGACTCTGTGCCAGAGGCCCGTACCCCATGGCTTATCCCTGGTAAGTCCCCCCCCCCCCCCACAAGTATCCAAAACGGTATACTTGTTACTAAGGGGAACGACCACAGGGGATACCTGTACTGACTACTTACCCCCAGCCCCTCTCACGGTCACCCATCTATCTTTATTCTTTGGCGTAACTACCTCCCTGAAGCTTCTATCTATGACCCCCCTTTGCCTCCCGAATGATCCAAAGTTCATCCAGCTCAAGCTCCAGGTCCCTAACACGGTTTTTGAGGAGCTGGAGTTGGGTGCACTTCCCACAGATGAAATCAGCAGGGACACTGACACCGTCCCTCACCTCAAACATTCTGCAGGAGGAGCATTGTACTGCCTTCCCTGACATCACCTCTAGATTTAAAAAAAAACAAGAAAAACAAAAGAAGAGCTTACCTGATATTCCCTCAAACCCTGCTCCCGCTGAAAGGTAAGCAAATTTAAAGGCACTCACTCACCTTCACGACAGGCCCCTGCTCCCACTTCCCAACGACCGTGGTTTTTTTTTTGGTTAGCGGAGGAGGTAGGGTGGGAAACACTGACGAAGTGTTTCGGGTTTAACTGTCACTTGACAACAGCCCCTCCACAAACCACATTCAAATTAGGCTGACCGCACTGCACGTATGCAAATATCCCCAGAACAGATGATCAGTAGCTCTGCTCTGCTGCCCTCTGCTGGATGCTTTCCTTCACTAAACTCCTCGGGTCTCCTTCGCAGGTACACCTTCAAATTAGGCTGACCGCACTGCACGTGTGCAAATTTCCCCAGAACAGATGATCAGTAGCTCTGCTCTGCTGCCCTCTGCTGGATCTTTTGCCATTTACGGTATATTTCCCCTCTATGTTAGACTTCGCAAAATGCGTTACCTCACACTTGTCTGGATTTAACTCCATTTGCCATTTCTCGGCCCAAGTCTCCAACTGACCTATGTCCTGCTGTACCCTCTGACAATCTTCAATGCTATCTGCCACTCCACCAACCTTGGCGTCATCGCAAGCTTACTAATCAGACCAGCTCCATTTTAGTCTGAACCTTCAGTGTATATTACAAACAACAGAGGCCCCAGCACAGATCCCTGTGGAATACCATTAGTCACAACCTTCCATTCAGATAAACACCCATCTACTGCTACCCTTTGTCTTCTGTGACAGAGCCAGTTCTCTACCAATCTTATGACCTCACCTCTGATCCCGTATGATGTCACCTTTTGTACCAGTCTGCCATGAGGCACCTTGTCAATGGCTTTAGTGAAGTTCATGCGAACAACATCAACTGTCCTCTCCTCATCAATCATCTTCGTCACTTCCTCAAAAAACTCGATCAAGTTAGTGAGGCATGACCTCCCCTTCACAAAACCATGCTGTCTATCGCTAAAGAGTCCATTTGTTTCCAAATGGGTATAAATGCTTTTCCTGAGAATTCTCTCCAATAATTTACCTACTATTGATGTGAGGCTCACCGGCCTATAGTTTCCAGGATTATCCTTGCTACCTTTCTTCAACAGTGGTACCACATTAGCTATCTCAACGGCCATGCTGAATTAGGCCTTCATTGACACTATTTGAAGTAACCACTGATTTAGGGCCTGAGACTATGCTACAAAGAATCAACAAGTACCACCAGAGTGTTAATTCATTAAATAATGGGACTAATTCAGTGTTTGTTATCAGCATGAGGAACAGTTAGTGAAATTCTGTGGCACTGGGGAACTGAAGCAAGATCACAAACATCGAAGGAAGGGCTGTCTCAAAAGTTTTATTACTTTCAACTCTGTATGAGATCTTGTATCAGTACATGGCTGATTTTGTAACAATATAAGTTCTTGTTTAACGAGTATTATTGTACTCAATGAACGTGATTCTCCGGAAGAACTTCAAAGTGTGCTAGCAAGTGGGAATTGTCGCGCGTTTCCCAGCACTTGGCACAGTGGGGCCGGAAACGTTATCCAACGTTAATTGTTCCACGCAACGAGGCTTCCCATCCCAAATGCTGGCTTCACGGGCTTGTAGACACAATGAACAGATGATTCGCCAGGACCGCGCTCGCCAGCCTCCTGCTAACAAGGTCTAGTAGCACTTAAGCTTCTCTTGCTCAGCCAACCCCAGCCAGCTCGCAACAATGGCGCCGAGGAGACTAGCCCCAAGATTCGGGAATGCTGACCTGAGGAGACTCCTGGATATGGTGATGGGCAGGAGGGATTTCCTGTTCCCCCGAAGATCTCGGAGGGTGAGCCACAAGGCAGCCAGTGCCTGGGATGAGGTGACGGCAGCAGTCAGCTCGGGCAGTGAGACCAGGAGGACTGGCTTTCAGTGTTGAAATGTCAACGACCTACACCAGGCAGCACAAGTGAGCAGACACCAATGGTCCCCCCCCCCATCACCCCCTAAGGAAGCATCCCCCCAGGCAGCCCCCAACCCTCCCTCCATGCCCCTTCCCCTTCAGCACCCCTTCCACCCACCCTTTCAACCCTCTTTCCACCCGAACACTCCTTGCACCCCCCCACCTCCTTCAATCCTCCCTCCACCCACGCCTTCAACCCTCCCTCCATCCAAAACCTCCCTTCACACCAGTCCCCACCACTGTGAACTACGCATGTGGCTAACAATGCCCTCTCTGTCTCTCCTCAGGAAAAGCTCTCCCATAATTGGCAGGAGAGGGCCGAGACTAGCGGTGGGGTACCAGACTTGAGAACCTTCACCTCCTTTGAGGAGCGGGCCCTGGAGATGACTGGTGTAGCCGAGGACAGGGTAGTCACCAATTCTGAGGTTGGCAGACGCAGCAGAGGTGAGGGACCACCAGGCTCCACCCAGAGGACCTGTCGAACAAGTAGAGATTGCGCTACTGACTGACCCATCCCTCCCACTGACCACATGTCCATTCTCCCGCAGGTCCAGCAGCCGACAAAGCCGGTCCATCCCAGGTGGCACCCTTTCCTGACCCCGAGGAGAACACCTCGGAGGAGAGCTCCAAGGATGCAACTGTTACAGTCGCGGCACAGCTGTCATCCCCACCCTCCACCAGAGCAGATACACACACCTCGGTGGGAAATGTTAGTGGTCAGGCTTCGGGGGCACAATCTGGTGAACACCACACAGCTGCTGATGTACATCGTGGAGGCAGGAACCCCCAGGCGAGACAGCAGTTGGAAGTCTGCTGGATCCCTGGACCCAGCTGGGTCCCAGCCTGATGCTAAGTCTCTGGAATGGGGTCACCCTGAACTGATGGAAATGACAGGGAGCTGTCAGAGGGAGATGTCAACGTAACTCCAGCAGATCCATAGCCGCTTGGGGGTGTCACGGAGGCTACAGGAGCAAGAGATGCCGCTGGCAATGAGTGGCACCAAGGTCAACTCTTTTAGGGTGACGACCGCAGTGGAGAGCCTGGTGCATGACGTCAGCACCATGAGTGAAAGCGTACAAGGCGTTAGTCGGTGAAGGCCATGGCTGAGTGTCTCAGCTGAATGTCCGACTAGCTGAGCGATATGACCCAGCACCAGGCTGACCTTGATGAAGTTCTGCGGGACATGTCGCTGCAGTGCTTGTCCCAGTCACAAGTGGGCATGGCTGAGGCACTGCAGAGCATGTTCCAGTCACTGCGTAGCATCGCTGACGGCCTTGAAAATGAAAATGAAATGAAAATCGCTTATTGTCACAAGTAGGCTTCAAATGAAGTTACTGTGAAAAGCCCCTAGTCGACACATTCCGGCGCCTGTTCGGGGAGGCTGTTACGGGAACATGCGTGAAATGGGGCTGGTTTAGTACACTGGGCTAAATAGCTGGCTTTTAAAGCAGACCAAGGCAGGCCAGTAGCACGGTTCAATTCCCGTACCAGCCTCCCCGAACAAGCACTGGAATGTGGCGACTAGGGGATTTCACAGTAACTTCATTGAAGCCGACTTGTGACAATAAGCGATTTTCATTTTTCAATGATGGTGCAGACCATGGGGAAACATCAGCCTGGCAGAGCCAGGTGATGCAGGGGCAGCCAGGGCTTGAACCAGCTGCCTCCCTGTTCCAAGGTGAACCCTAGGGTCCTATGGGCACCGATCGAGAGGAGGGGACGCTGAGTACCAACCCAAACCCGTCCCATCGGGCGGCGACAGTGGCCACTAGCTCTCCCGCATTCCACCCCTCTGATGAGGCGGCATCTTGGGATAACACATGGGACAGGGCAGCACGTGCCCTCGACAAGTGGACAATACGGGCAGCACGGTAGCATGGTGGTTAGCATAAATGCTTCACAGCTCCAGGGTCCCAGGTTCGATTCCCGGCTGGGGCACTGTCTGTGCGGAGTCTGCACGTCCTCCCCGTGTGTGCGTGGGTTTCCTCCGGGTGCTCCAGTTTCCTCCCACAGTCCAAAGATGTGCGGGTTAGGTGGATTGGCCATGCTAAATTGCCTGTAGTGTCCTAAAAAGTAAGGTTGGGGGGGGTTGTTGGGTTACGGGTATAGGGTGGATACGTGGGTTTGAGTAGGGTGATCATGGCTCGGCACAACATCGGGGGCCGAAGGGCCTGTTCTGTGCTGTACTGTTCTATGTTCTATGTCCCCGGAGCTGTGTCCCATCCCCTGTGTGTTTGGATGTTGGCTGCTGCGTGTGTGGTGTTGCCTCCCGCAGTGTTCAGGCACAGTGTTCAGGCATCAAGGTGTGATTGGGATGTGAGACAATGACACCCACATGCTACATGGCCCGCCCACCCACGGGAATCCATTTGGCATGTGTCAAGTGCTCACTTAACCAGATTGCCAATTCCCTATTAGCGATCGCCTTCAGCTGCGCAGCCAGAGACCTCAGCAGTTGGTGAGGGGTTAGGGGTAATTGGTGGGGCAGACGGGCAGGGTCAAGGGTTGCCCCCAGAATGGGGTTCGGATCCAAAGGTTGGCATGGTGGTGCCGCGGGTGACTGCCCCCCCTAGCGCCTCCCCCCCCACCCTCCCATAGCGGCCCACTCCTGTGGAGCGTCCTCCCATTCCCCACCGAGAACTGGGACAGCAAGCCCAACGCCCCTAGCTCTTTGCCTGTGAGCCCTCCTCACCTCCTCAGCTCATCACAGAAGCCCTTCCGTCAGGTTCATGTTTTATTAAAAATCGGCGCCAGCCTGACCACTTGCTGTGGAGGTCGCTGAATGGTGGGTGGTCATTGGATATGGGGTGGCTCTCGTTAATTGTATGGAAACGGGGCTTAAGTGGTGATCATTGGTTTCTCGCCACGCTACGTGAGATCCCGATTTCGCCTACAGGAGCGGGTCGGTTGCATCACCGGCCTCGTTACGCTGGAGCATGAGTGTAATGAGGCCGGAAGATTACACCCATGTATTAACTGCCAATAAATATCTACATACTAGTGCAGAATGTCAAAGTAACCAATGCCATACATATCATGTATTCACTCTATATCCTTTATAACTTGTGATTATTGCTACACACTTTTATTAAGAATTCATTTTGTATAACCTTAAACATAATTAATATTGTAATGTTTCTAGGCCAGTGTTTTTCAAACTTTCTTTCCGGGAACCATTTTTACCAACCAGCCAACCTTCGGGACCCATGCCAGTCGACCTTCGGGACCCACGTCGGCCGACCTTCATGACTTACAACGGCCGACTTTCACGACCTACCATTTTCTCTTTCCTTTAATGCAAGAAGAGAGCCTGCATGGTCCTCACGATCTCACTCCAATCAGGTTCACAGGAGGAGAGGGCAATACACATATCAGGTGCAGAATTCCGCCTGTTCCTTTGTGCCGTCTTCATCTTTGTGAGGATGGAACATCCAACCTCACACATGGAGGTCATTGTGAAGGACAAAAGCAACAAAATGCTTGTTTTACTCCGCTCCGGATACTCCTTGGAGATGCTACTCCAGAATGCTGACAGTTTCATTGACTTGTGACGTGTTTTTAATGTGCTGTCAAAGCAGAGGCGCAGAAGTTCAGTCAGCTTCATTTGGAGTCAGGCTTCCCAGTCCTTTTACAGTTTCCTTACTACTACTATTTTCTTCGATGTGTCGTAGCAGTATGTGGAACATGTACTAATTTTGGCTTTGTACTCACAATTGCCAAACTTCCAATATGTTTTGGAAAGCTGCGATTTCTTCACAGTGCCAAAAGCAATCATCATCCTTCCCTTGCAATTTGAGGTTCAGTTCATTTAGAATTGAAAAGCTGATAGTTAGCATCCAAGTTTGATGAGCAAACGAATCAGCCAGAGAGGACAATTTTTCAAGGAGGAAAGCGTGCATTTCATACCTCAGTTCATAAATTCTGAGTAGCTCCCCTGTTGACTGATCACGACAGTAACTCTTCAAGCGGATGAAGTCCACCACCATTGGGATTGACTGTTTCAATTCAGTGCTTTAATGTAGCCTAAAAGGTCAGCAAAAATGTATACCCACCCTTGAGTACACAGAGGGCGATGATGTGATGATTTCCCATGGCTTTCATTATGTCCCTTGCCAAACGTTCAGTTCTGTCCATGATTAAACCATGAGGAATATGTACTCTCTCCAGATTATTTGAGTAATGTTTAGAGATGCAAAACAGATTGAGGTCATAGCCTTGTTCATCATCGGTGATCACTATGCAGTCAGCCACCGGCATGCTGCGATCGTACTTTGACCCCGGGTTTTGGTCCAAAGCTCCCGGGCCGCATGCGCACTGATGAGCTGGCATGCATGCTCAGTGCTCCTGCATTTTTTTAAGCTGGTGGCGGCTGCCATTTTTAAAGCCGCTCGCTGCCAGCATTGTCAAAAGCCTTGCTGCAGCTGTTGCGCAGGAATTCCCGTAATCGGGAATGTCGCGATGGATGCCTCCGCTACCCTCCTGACACCCGCCCGCGACTCACCCGCGGGTCGTGACCCTCACTTTGAAAATGCCTGCTCTAGACTCAGCATTGCAAAACATTCTGTGAATTATGAGTCGTGACCACATTATTCTGTATACTAAAAGTGAAATGATCCAGCAGTAAGAAGTTCGTGCCTCATGGCTAGATAACTGATAAGGGAAATTAGGTTTTTGTTCCAATAGAAATTCAAACCTGCTGCATGGTGGCACAGTAGTTAGCACTACTACATCACAGCACCAGTGATCCAGGCTCGATTCTGACCTTGGGTGAGTGTGCGGAGTTTGCACTTTCTCCCCGTGTCTGCATGAGTTCCCTTCGGGTGCTCTAGTTTCCTCCCACAGTCCAAACATGTACAGGTTAGTTTGCTTTGCTGTGTTAAATTGGCCTAGGTGGGGTTATTGGGATAGCGTGGGGTTTGGGCCCAGGTAGGGTGATCTTCAGAGGTTGGTCAGACCCAATGGGCTGAATGGCCTGCTTCTCCACTGTAGGAATTCTATTATATTCTATCAAGCCATTATCGGGGGCAGCCATAAATTCTCCTCCCACAGGGCGAAGGAGTAACTGGCTTGCAGAGGTCTGGACCTCGTATCAATATTTATTTTAAAAATATTTTTAAAAAACTTTTCCAATTAAGGGGCAATTTAGTGTACAATCTTTTGGGTTGTGCAGGTGAGATCCATACAGACACGGGGAGAATGTGCAAATTCCACATGAAGAATGACCAGGGGCAGAGATCGAACCCGGGTCCTCGGCACCATGAAGCAGCAGAGCTAAAGCACCATGCCGCCCTATCTCTTGTCTATACTGATGGTCACCAGAGTTTCCTCGAACATTTGGGATAATAAAGTCACCATGATGGGCCATCAATTGTACGAGAGACGAGTTGCTTTACAAAAGTTAGGCTTTAATAAACTAGAACTTAGCCCTGCGGTCGTCTACAATAAAATGGACTATTTGTTTGACTATTTATACCTCGGCAAGGAGGCATGGTTAACTCAGCCTCTCGACCAATCGGTCGAGAGGCACATGACCGACCAGGGCCAATGTAAGCTGGTGTTCTGCCCCAATGGCAGACAGGTATGCAAATCATATGACCACATTCACCCCTTGCGGAGAAAGAAGCCGGGGGGGTGGGTATGAACTAGAGCCGGGGTGGGGGGATGGGGGGGGGGGGGGAGAGAACTGGTAATATGAGTAGCAGTTGGGAGGACAAAAATTTTCTCTCCTTTCTTTTATCGAATTTGGGGGCTTCCCACTGGCCCAGACAATAAGCGATATTACACAAAAGTCCATGGAGCTGTCGAAATTTAGAACGATTCGATCAGTCTTTTTGTGGCCCGTGACGTTCTGGCAGACCGCCGCAGTGGAGGAGGTGACGCAGGTCGGCCGATGGTGGTGGTTCCGCTGACGTCCTGGAGTCCGGGAGCGATGGTCCTTGAACAGTCTCCGTCACCCGTGAAGACGCCATGGATGGGGAAGGGGGAACCTGAGTGGGGCGTTGGGGGGAAAAAAACGTGTCTGTGGTGGGGGGGGGAAGGCCACACGCCGGCGGGTGCCAGGTCCCGGAGGGAGACCGTGTCCTGTCGACCGTCGGGGTACTCCACATACGCATACCGGGTTAGCGTGGAGTAACTGGACTTGTTCCACTAACGGGTCGGACGTCCGGAGCAAGATGGGTCCGGGGGTGACCAGCCACTTCGGGAGAGGGGGTCCGAAGGATGACTTCCTGGGGAAAACAAGAAGACGTTCATGAGGTGTCTGATTAGTTGCGGAACAGAGGAGTGAGCGGATAGAATGTAGGGCATCGGGGATCACCTCTTGCCATCGGGAAATAGGGAGATCTCTGGACGGGGGGCCAGTAGTATGGTCTTCCAGATGGTACCATTCTCCCGCTCGACCTGCCCGTTACCCCGGGGGTTATAGCTGGTCGTCCTGCTAGAGGCAATGCCCCTGTTGAGCAGGAATTGACGCAGCTCGTCGCTCATAAAGGAGGACCCCCGATCGCAGTGTATGTACGTGGGGTAGCCAATAAGGGAGAAGACGGAGAGGAGTGCCTTAATGACGGTCGATGTGGTCATGTCGGGGCAGGGAATGGCGAAGGGGAAGCGGGAGAATTTGTCAATTACCGCCAGGAAGTAAATGTTGCGGTTGTTAGAGGGAAGGGGCCCCTTGAAGTCAATGCTGAGACGTTCGAAGGGGCGGGATGCTTTGATCAGGTGTGCGCGCTCGGGGCGGTAGAAGTGCGGTTTGCACTCTGCGCAGATGTGGCAGTCACGGGTTACTGACCTGACTTCCGCGATGGAGAAAGGCAGGTTGCGGGCCTTAATGAAATGGTAGAGGCGGGTCACCACTGGATGGCAGAGGTCCGCGTGGAGGGAGCGGAGGCGGTCTATCTGCGTGCTGGCGCAGGTACCGCGGGACAGGGCATCAGGAGGCTCATTGAGCTTCCCAGGACGATACAAGATCTCATAGTTGTACGTGGACAACTCGATCCGCCACCGTAAGATCTTGTCATTCTTGATCTTGCCCCTTTGTGCATTATCAAACATGAAGGCGACTGACCGTTGGTCTGTGAGGAGGATAAACCTCCTGCCGGCCAAATAGTGCCTCCAATGTCGCACCGCTTCGACTATGGCCTGGGCTTCCTTTTCCACAGAGGGGTGGCGGAGTTCGGAAGCCTGGAGAGTTCTGGAGAAGAAGGCCACGGGTCTGCCCGCTTGGTTCAGGGTGGCCGCCAGAGCAACTTCTGATGCGTCGCTCTCGACCTGGAAGGGGAGAGACTCGTCGATGGCGCGCATCGTGGCCTTTGCGATGTCCGCTTTGATGCGGCTAAAGGCCTGGCAGGCCTCTGTCGACGGCGGGAAGGTCGTGGTTTGAATGAGGGGACGGGCCTTGTCAGCGTAGTTGGGAACCCATTGGGCGTAGTATGCGAAGAACCCCAGGCAGCGTTTGAGGGATTTGGGGGTATTGGGGAGAGGGAGTTCCATTAGTTCGGCATGCATGCGTTCGGGGTCGGGGCCTATCACTCCTTTACGCACTACGCTACTACGCTAGACGGTCGGTGCTAAACACGCACTTATCCTTATTGTATGTGAGGTTAAGGAGTTTTGCGGTTTGGAGGAATTGCTGGAGGTTGGCGTCATGGTTCTGCTGATCGTGGCCGCAGATGGTGACATTATCAAGATACGGGAAGGTAGCCTGTAATCCGTACTTGTCGACCATTCGGTCCATCTCCCGTTGGAAGACCGAGACCCCATTTGTGACACCAAATGGAACCCTAAGGAAATGGTAGAGGCGCCCATCTGCCTCGAACGCGGTGTACAGGCGGTCACTCGCGCGGAGGGGGAGCTGGTGGTAAGCGGACTTAAGGTCCACAGTGGAGAAGACCTTGTATTTCGCGATATCGTTTACCATGCTGGAAATACAGGGGAGAGGATACGCGTCCAGTTGCGTAAACCGGTTGATGGTCTGGCTATAGTCGATGACCATCCGGTTTTTCTCCCCAGTCCGGACCACCAGCACTTGGGCTCGCCAGGGACTGTTGCTGGCCTCGATGACCCCTTCCTTCAGCAACCTATGGACCTCGGACCTGATGAAGGTCCAGTCCTGGGCGCTGTACTGTCTGCTCCGGGTCGCGACGGGTTTGCAATCGGGGGTGAAATTAGCAAACAAGGAGGGGGGGTCCAGTTTGAGGGACGCGAGGCTGCAGACAGTGAGGGGGGGTATAGGGCCGCCGAATTGGAAGGTCAAGCTCTGCAGGTTGCTTTGGAAGTCCAGTCCTAGGAGTGCCGGTGCGCAAAGGTCGGGGAGGACAAGGAGTTTATAATTTTTAAAAACCTTCCCCTGGACCGTGAGGTCCGCGATGCAGCAGCCGGTGATGTGGACGGAGTGCGAACCTGAGGCTAACCCGATTTTGTGTTTTACCGGATGGACAGGGAGCGCGCAGCATCTTACCGTGGCAGGGTGAACGAAGCTTTCCGTGCTCCCGGAGTCCAGCAGGCAGCCCATCTCGTGGCCGTTGAGGTGGACCAGCGTTGTCGTTTTGGCGAGCGTGTGTGGACGTGACTGGCCGAGCTGAATGGCCGCGAGCCGTGGAGAAAATCCATATTCGTCGTCGTCGTCCGAGTAGATGCTGGAAGAACCTTGCATGCCAGTCCCGGAAGGCGGTGGCCAGGATCCGCACGTGGAGTCGGGATCCCAAGATGGCGGCGCCCAGGACCCGCATGTGGAGTCGGCGCCCGAAGATGGTGGCGCCCGTGGGGCCCTCGTGGTTGCTGAGGGCGGGGCTAGCGGTGCCGGCGAGCCGAATGGAGCGGCTGCGAGCGGGGTGGTGAGGCGGGCAGGCCAGGCGTGGGGGCCCAGGGGCGGCGAGCTGGGAGGAGCGGCCCCGGAGGAGAGAGAAAAACGAGCAGGCCAGGCGCGGGGGCCCGGGGGCGGGGGGGGGGGGGGGGGGGAGTGTTGCGCGGCGGTTAGGAGGGGACCGGGAGGGCCCGGAGAGGCACACAGGTCGGGCGCCGGGGCCCGGGGGGGGGGGGGGGGGAGATTCGCGCGGCGGTTAGGAAGGGACCGGGAGGGCCCGGAGAGGCGTGCAGGTCGGGCGCCGGGGCCCGGGGGCGGGGGGGGGGGGGGGGGGGGGGGGAGATTCGCGCGGCGGTTAGGAAGGGAGAGCCTGGAGAGGCGTGCAGGTCGGGCGCCGGGGCCCGGGGGCGGGGGGGGGGGGGGGGGGGAGATTCGCGCGGCGGTTAGGAAGGGAGGGCCTGGAGAGGCGTGCAGGTCGGGCGCCGGGGCCCGGGGGCGGGGGGGGGGGGGGGGAGATTCGCGCGGCGGTTAGGAAGGGAGGGCCTGGAGAGGCGTGCAGGTCGGGCGCCGGGGCCCGGGGGCGGGGGGAGATTCGCGAGGCGGTTAGGAGGGCTCCGGGGAGCTGGAGCAGCCCCAGAGGAGAGAGAGAGGCGAGCAGACCAGGCGCGGGGGCCCGGGGGCGGGGGTAGAGAGTTGTGCTGCGTCTAGGAGGGGACCGGGAGGGCCCGGAGGAGAGAGAGAGGCGCACAGGCCGGTCGCAGGGACCCGGGGGCGGGGGGGGGGGAGAGTGTTGCGTTGCGTCCAGAAGAACCACAGCCAACGTTTTGGCCTGGAAGACAGTGGAGAAGTGGCCCTTCTTCCCGCAGCTCTTACAGAGGGCGGAGCGGGCTGGGCAGCGCGGGCGAGGGTGATTCGCGAACCCGCAAAAGTAGCAGCGGGGCCCCGTGGACTTACATAGAACAGTACAGCACAGAACAGGCCCTTCAGCCCTCAATGTTGTGCCGAGCAATGATCACCCTACTCAAACCCACGTGGGGCCTCACGGTAGCATGGTGGTTAGCATCAATGCTTCACAGCTCTAGGGTCCCAGGTTCGATTCCCGGCTGGGTCACTGTCTGTGTGGAGTCTGCACATCCTCCCCGTGTGTGCGTGGGTTTCCTCCGGGTGCTCCGGTTTCCTCCCACAGTCCAAAGATGTGCGGGTTAGGTGGATTAGCCATGCTAAATTGCCCGTAGTGTAAGGTTAATGGGGGGATTGTTGGGTAACGGGTATAGGGTGGATACGTGGGTTTAAGTAGGGTGATCATTGCTCGGCACAACATCGAGGGCCGAAGGGCCTGTTCTGTGCTGTATTGTTCTATGTTCTATGTATCCACCCTATACCCGTAACCCAACAACCCCCCCTTAACCTTACTTTTATTAGGACACTACGGGCAATTTATCATGGCCAATCCACCTAACCCGCACATCTTTGGACTGTGGGAGGAAACCAGAGCACCCGGAGGAAACCCACGCACACACGGGGAGGACGTGCAGACTCCGCACAGACAGTGCCCCAGCCGGGAATCGAACCTGGGACCCTGGAGCTGTGAAACATTTATGCTAACCACCATGCTACCCTGCTGCCCTTGTCGGGGCGTCCCGCGGCACAGGCCCGAGGGACGTCAGGAGCGGCGGATGGCGGTGGGGAAGCGTGCCAGGAGGCCTGGCTGGGGACATAGGCGCTGGCGTTTTGATCGGCGACCTCCAGGGAGGAGGAGAGAGTCCGTGCCTCAGTTAAGCTGAGGTCGTCTCTCTCCAGCATCCGCTGGCGGATAGCGGGGGACTGCATCCCAGCCACGTAAGCGTCTCTGATCAGTAGTTCCATGTGCTCCGTAGCTGAGACTGCGACGCAGGAACAATTCCTCCCCAGGAGAGCGAGGGCCTGGTAATATTGGTTTAGTGACTCACCGGGGAGCTGTCGTCTGGTGGCCAGCAGATGTCGGGCGAATACCCTGTTGACTGGTTTAATGAATTGTCCCTTTAGCTTTAGTATTGCTGCATCATAATCCTTTTCTTCTTTGATTATTGCGGCTGCGTCGATACCCACGCTGGAGTGGAGGATGTGCAGCTTCTGTGCCACGGTGGGGGGGGGGGGGTTGTAGATGCTAGGTATCCTTCGAGGCATGTCAGCCAAAGTTGAAAAAGTTCTAGAGTTCGGAGTTTGCGGGCTGATGCAGAGGCATTCGGGCTTGATCCGAGACGAGTTGCTTTACAAAAGTGAGGCTTTAATAAACTAGAACTTAGCCCTGCGGTCGTCTACAATAAAATGGATGACCGCCGGGCGTTTGACTATTTATACCTCGGCAAGGAGGTATTAACTCAGCCTGTCGACCAATCGGTCGAGAGGCACATGACCGACCAGGGCCAATGGTAAGCCAGTGTTCTGCCCCAATGGCAGACAGGTATGCAAATCATATCACCACACACCACAAACATCTTTTGAGCGTCTCAAATAAATGTCATTTGTTAGGAAAAGGCCAGGATATAGAATAGTGGGAGAAGTAAAGAGGAGTGGTAAAGTTATATAACCTGTGCTCTTGTGTCTACAAAGTGAGATGAGTTTGGCTGACCCCTTAAAGAACATAAGAACATAAGAACTAGGAGCAGGAGTAGGCCATCTGGCCCCTCGAGCCTGCTTCGCCATTCAATTAGATCATGGCTGATCTTTTGTGGACTCAGCTCCACTTTCCGGCCCGAACACCATAACCCTTAATCCCTTTATTCTTCAAAAAACTACCTATCTTTACCTTAAAAACATGTAATGAAGGAGCCTCAACTGCTTCACTGGGCAAGGAATTCCATAGATTCACAACCCTTTGGGTGAAGAAGTTCCTCCTAAACTCAGTCCTAAATCTACTTCCCCTTATTTTGAGGCTATGTCCCCTAGTTCTGCTGTCACCCGCCAGTGGAAACAACCTGCCCGCATCTATCCTATCTATTCCCTTCATAATTTTAAATGTTTCTATAAGATCCCCCCTCATCCTTCTAAATTCCAACGAGTACAGTCCCAGTCTACTCAACCTCTCCTCATAATCCAACCCCTTCAACTCTGGGATTAACCTAGTGAATCTCCTCTGCACACCCTCCAGCGCCAGTACGTCCTTTCTCAAGTAAGGAGACCAAAACTGAACACAATTCTCCAGGTGTGGCCGCACTAACATCTTATACAATTGCAACATAACCTCCCTAGTCTTAAACTCCATCCCTCTAGCAAAGAAGGACAAAATTCCATTTGCCTTCTTAATCACCTGTTGCACTTGTAAACCAACCTTCTGTGACTCATGCACTAGCACACCCAAGTCTCTCTGAACAGCGGCATGCTTTAATATTTTATCGTTTAAATAATAATTCCGTTTGCTGTTATTCCTACCAAAATGGATAACCTCACATTTGTCAACATTGTATTCCATCTGCCAGACCCTAGCCCATTCACTTAACCTATCCAAATCCCTCTGCAGACTTCCAGTATCCTCTGCACTTTTCGCTTTACCACTCATCTTAGTGTCATCCGCAAACTTGGACACATTGCCCTTGGTCCCCAACTCCAAATCATCTATGTAAATTGTGAACAATTGTGGACCCAACACGGATCCCTGAGGGACACCACTAGCTACTGACTGTCAACCAGAGAAACAGCCATTTATCCCAACTCTTTGCTTTCTATTAATTAACCAATCCTCTATCCATGCTACTACTTTACCCTTAATGCCATGCATCTTTATCTTTTGTGTGGCACCTTGTCAAAGGCTTTCTGGAAATCCAGATGTACCACATCCATCGGCTCCCCGTTATCTACTGCACTGGTAATGTCCTCAAAAAATTCCACTAAATTAGTTAGGCATGACCTGCCCTTTACGAACCCATGCTGTGTCTGCCCAATGGGACAATGTCTTTCCAGATGCCTCGCAATTTCTTCCTTGATGATAGATTCCAGCATCTTCCCTACTACCGAAGTTAAACTCACTGGCCTATAATTTCCTGCTTTCTGCCTACCTCCTTTTTAAAAAAGTGGTGTCACGTTTGCTAATTTCCAATCTGCCGGGACCACCCCAGAGTCTAGTGAATTTTAGTAAATTATCACTAGTGCATCTGCAATTTCCCTAGCCATCTCTTTTAGCACTCTGGGATGCATTCCATCAGGGCCAGGAGACTTGTCTATCTTTAACCCCATTAGCTTGCCCATCACTCCCTCCTTAGTGATAACAATCCTCTCAAGGTCCTCACCTGTCATAGCCTCATTTCTATCAGTCGCTGGCATGTTATTTGTGTCTTCCACTGTGAAGACCGACCCAAAAAGCCTGTTCAGTTCCTCAGCCATTTCCTCATTTCCCATTATTAAATCTCCCTTCTCATCCTCTAAAGGACCAATATTTACCTTAGCCACTCTTTTTTGTCTTATATATTTCTAAAAACTTTTACTGTCTGTTTTTATATTCTGAGCAAGTTTACTCTCATACTCTATCTTACTCTTCTTTATAGCTTTTTTAGTAGCTTTCTGTTGCCCCCTAAAGATTTCCCAGTCCTCTAATCTCCCAGCAATCTTTGCCACTTTATATGCTTTTTCCTTCAATTTGATACTCTCCCTTATTTCCTTAGATATCCATGGTCGATTTTCCCTGTTTCTTCCATCCTTCCTTTTTGTTGGTATAAACCTTTGCTGAGCACTGTGAAAAATCGCTTGGAAGGTTCTCCACTGTTCCTCAACTGTTCCACCATAAAGTCTTAGCTCGCAGTCTACCTTAGCTAGTTCTTCTCTCATCCCCTTGTAATCTCCTTTGTTTAAACACAAAACACTAGTATTTGATTTTACTTTCTCATCCTCCATCTGTATTTTAAATTCCACCATATTGTGATCGCTCCTTCCGAGAGGATCCCTAACTATGAGATCATGAATCAATCCTGTCTCATTACACAGGACAAGATCTAGGACCGCTTGTTCCCTCGTAGGTTCCATTACATACTTTTCTAGGAAACTATCGCGGATACATTCTATAAACTCCTCCTCAAGGTTGCCTTGACCGACCTGGTTAAACCAATCTACATGTAGATTAAAATCCCCCATGATGACTTCCGGTGGCAGTTATGCAGCAATAAGCCACAGGTGTGGGAGCTCCCGTTTTAAAGAGATATTTCAGCTCTTTTGAGAGCCCAAAACTGAAATTTTTCGACGTCTCCCGGTGGGGGAAGGTGTGCTGAACGACTTTCCCTGCAGTCCATGCCTCGAACTCGGAGTGGAAAGGTGGAAAAAACAGCAGCAGCTCCTCAGAAAAAACGGGGGAAGGGATCCAAGATGGCCACCGACAGAGCTCCAGGGGAATGGAGACTCTGGGCCCGGGAACAACAAACTGATCTCCTGCGCTGCTTTAAAGAATTCAAGGATGAAGTACTGAGCTCTCTGCAGGAAACAAACAGAAGGCTGTCAGAGATTCAGTCCACCCAGGGTGCTGCCATCAAGAAGTTGCAGACGCAGGCCATTGAACGAGAGGAGGAGGCCGTGGTCCTCGTGAGTAAGGTGGAGGGGCACGAAGCACTCCACAAGAAGTGGCAGGAACGCTTCGAGGAGCTGGATCACCGCATGAGGCGGAAAAACCTGCGGATCTTGGGCCTTGCGGAGGGGCTGGAGGGATCGGACCTGACAGCCTATGTGGCTGTAATGCTGGGTTCGCTAGTGGGGGCTGGGTCTCTCCATCTGCCCCTGGAGCCGGAGGGAGCACACAGAGTACTGGCCAGGAGGCCTAAGGAGAATGAACCCCCGCGTGCGGTGCTGGTGAGGTTCCACCGGTTCAGTGATCGGGACTGCGTGCTGCGCTGGGCCAAGAAGGTGAAGAGCAGCAATTGGGAGAATGGGGTAGTACGGATCTACCAGGATTGGAGTGCGGAGGTGGCTAAGCGGCGGTCCGGATTTAATCGGACGAAAGAGGTGCTTTATAGAAAAAAGATAAAGTTCGGAATGTTGCCGCCCGCGCGCCTGTGGGTAACTTATTCGGACCGGGACTATTATTTCGATTCCCCGGAGGAGGCGTCGGCCTTCGTGCGGACGGAGAAACTGGACTTGAACTAGGGGTTGGGGGTTGCGAGGTCGGCTGTAAGATATTAGTGCTGGATTCGGCTGTTGCTATGTTCTCTTTTTCTTCTGTTTTTTTCTTCTTGTTTTAGTACTTTTGCAATTTTGATATGGTTATTTACGGGGGGGTTGTTCTGCTATGTTTTTGTTTTGTGCTTGGGGCATTGTTTGGGCTGTGTATCTTGCGGGGAGGGTCGGGGGGGTATGTTGTATTCTATGTCGGAGTGGGGGTATGGAGGGGGGCTGATATTTGGGAGCTGCGTCAGAAGAGTGTGGTGGGGCAGGGCGAAAGCGCGGGCTTTCCTCTGGTTTCCCGCGCTGCGGGGCTGGGGGGGCGGAGATGGTGACGGGGGAGGTGGGGCCTTAACTGGTTCTTCCCCGCGCTGGAGCGGTGCCAGGAGGAGGGATAGATTGGGGGATGATCCCACTTCGGGAGGGGTCGGGCTATTGGCGGGAGTTTCCGGGGTCAGCAGAAGTTAGCTGACCCACGGAAGTACAATGGAGGACGGTTCGCGGCTGGGAGGGTTCCTAGCCTGGGGGGGAAGGGAGGGGGGGAAAGGGGAATACCGGGTTGCTGCTGGTAGGGTCAAGAAGGAGCTGGTGGGGGCTGGGGGGACAGAGGTGAGGGGTTGTCGCTATGGGGACGGGGTCGAGCAGGGGACGCTGGCCTGGGGCGGGCAGTCGACGGGCTATGGCTAGCCGACGGGGGAGGGGGGCGGGACGCCCTCTGATCCGGTTGGTCACCTGGAATGTGAGAGGGTTGAATGGGCCGGTGAAGCGGTCAAGGGTACTGGCTTACCTGAAGGGGCTAAAGGCGGATGTGGCAATGCTTCAGGAGACCCACCTGAGGGTGGCGGACCAGGTCCGCCTGAGGAAGGGATGGGTGGGGCAGGTTTTCCACTCGGGGTTGGATGTGAGGAACCGGGGAGTGGCGATTCTGGTGGGGAAAAATGTGTTGTTTGAGGCATCGGAGGTGGTGGCGGATAAGGGGGGTAGGTATGTGATGGTTAGGGGCAGGCTACAAGGAGAGAAGGTGGTACTGGCTAGTGTGTATGCCCCAAATTGGGACGATGCGGGCTTTATGAGGCGTTTGTTGGGACGGATCCCGGATCTGGAGGCGGGAGGCCTGATCATAGGGGGGGACTTTAATACGGTGTTGGATCCTTCACTGGATCGGTCCAGCTCTAGGACGGGTAGGAGGCCGGCGGCGGCCAAGGTACTGAGAGGGTTTATGGATCAGATGGGTGGAGTGGATCCATGGAGGTTTGTGAGGCCGAGGGCACGTGAGTACTCTTTCTTCTCCCGAGTACATAGGGTCTACTCTCGGATAGATTTCTTCGTGGTGAGTAGGGGACTGATTCCGAGAGTGGAGGAGGCCGAGTATTCGGCCATTGCAATCTCTGACCACGCTCCGCATTGGATAGAGTTGGAAATGGGGGAGGTGCGAGACCAACGTCCGTTGTGGCGGTTGGATGTGGGGTTGTTGGTGGAGGAGGAGGTGTGTAGGAGGGTCCGGGCAAGTATTGAGGGGTACCTTGAGGTGAATGATACGGGGGAGGTTCAGATGGGGATGGTCTGGGAAGCCCTGAAGGCAGTAATTCGTGGGGAGCTGATATCCATCCGGGCACACAGGGAGAGGAGCGAGAGGAGTGAGAGGGATAGACTGGTGGGAAAGATGCTGGAGGTGGACAGGAGGTATGCAGAGGCACCAGAGGAGGGACTGTTGGGGGAGAGGCGCAGCCTGCAGGCTAAATTTGATTTGCTGACCACTAGAAAGGCTGAGGCACAGTGGAGGAAGGCACAAGGGGCAGTGTACGAACATGGTGAAAAGGCGAGTAGGATGCTGGCTCATCAGCTCCGTAAACGGGATGCGGCTAAGGAGATTGCTGGAGTGAGAGACAAGAGTGGGAATGTGGTGCGGAAGGGGGTAGAGGTGAATGAGGTCTTCAAGGACTTTTACGGGGAACTGTACCAGTCGGAGCCAACGGGGGAGAGGAGGGGAATGGAGAGGTTCCTTGACAGGCTTTCTTTCCCGAAGGTGCAGGAGGAGAAGGTGGAGGGGCTGGGTGCGCCGATTGAGCTGGAGGAGCTAGTTAAGGGGATCGGGCAGATGCAGTCAGGGAAGGCACCGGGGCCGGATGGGTTCCCGGTGGAATTTTATAAAAAGTTCGTGGACCTAGTGGGCCCCTTGCTGGTGCGGACAGTCAACGAAGCGTGGGAAGGGGGGGACTTTGCCCCCGACGATGTCACGGGCGCTGATCTCGTTAATTTTAAAGAAGGACAAGGACCCCCAGCAGTGTGGGTCATACAGGCCCATATCTCTCCTCAACGTGGATGCTAAGGTGCTGGCAAAAATCCTGGCCACCAGGATAGAGGACTGTGTGCCAGGGGTTGTGCATGAGGACCAGACAGGTTTTGTGAAGGGAAGGCAGCTGAACACGAATGTGCGGAGATTGCTGAATGTCATTATGATGCCGGCGATTGAGGGGGAGGCAGAGATAGTGGTGGCGCTGGATGCGGAGAAGGCCTTCGATAGTGTGGAGTGGGGGTACCTATGGGAGGTGTTGGGGAGGTTTGGATTTGGTGAAGGGTTCATTAGATGGGTAAGGCTGTTATATGAGGCCCCGATGGCGTGCGTGGCTACGAATAGGAGGAGGTCGGAGTACTTCCGGCTTTACCGAGGGACCAGGCAGGGTTGCCCCTTGTCCCCCTTGTTGTTTGCACTGGCAATCGAGCCGCTGGCGATGGCATTGAGAGATTCAGAGAGGTGGAGAGGCTTGGTGCGAGGTGGAGAGGAACATAGGGTGTCGTTGTATGCCGACTGTATGTGGCGGACCCGGTGGGAGGGATGCCGGGAGTGATGGAGTTACTAGCCGAGTTTGGGACCTTCTCAGGTTATAAATTAAACTTAGGCAAGAGCGAGGTGTTTGTGGTGCACCCTGGAGACCAGGAGGAAGGAATTGGTAGGCTCCCGCTTAGGCGGGCAGGGGAGAGCTTTAGGTACCTGGGGGTGCAAGTGGCCAGGGACTGGGGGACTCTCCACAAGCATAACTTTACCAGACTGGTAGATCAGATGGAGGAGGAGTTCAGGAGGTGGGACATGCTGCCATTGTCGTTGGCGGGGAGGGTGCAGTCCGTCAAAATGACAGTGCTTCCGAGGTTCTTGTTCCTTTTTCAGTGCCTGCCCATATTTATCCCCAGGGCCTTCTTTAGGAGAGTGACCGGCAGTATTCTGAGCTTTGTGTGGGCACATGGGACTCCGAGAGTGAGGAGGGTATTCCTGGAGCGAGGAAGGGATAGAGGCGGGCTGGCGCTGCCCAACCTTCTGGGGTACTATTGGGCAGCCAATGTGTCAATGGTGCGTAAATGGGCGATGGAGGGGGGAGGGGCGGCGTGGAAAAGAATGGAGATGGCGTCATGTAGAGGTACAAGCCTGGGTGCCATGGTAACGGCACCGTTGCCGCTCTCCCCCAAGAGGGTTACCACGAGCCCGGTGGTGGCGGCGACCCTAAGAATCTGGGGAAAGTGGAGACGGCATCGGGGGGAAACAGGGGGCTCGATGGAGGCTCCACTGGGTGGCAACCACGGGGAACACGGATGGGGGATTCAGGGGATGGCAAAGGGCGGGCATCAGCAAATTGAGGGACCTGTTTATTGGCGGGAGGTTTGCGGGCCTGGGGGAACTGGAAGATAAATTTGGCCTTCCCCAGGGGAACATGTTCAGATATCTGCAGGTAAAGGCGTTTGCTAGGCGGCAGGTAGAGGGATTCCCTTTGCTGCCCTCGCAGGGGACGATGGACAGAGTGCTTTCGGGGGTGTGGGTAGGAGAGGGGAAGGTGTCTGACATCTATAAGGTAATGCAGGAGGTGGAGGAGTCGTCAGTGGAGGAGCTGAAGGCTAAATGGGAGGAGGAACTCGGGGAGCAGGTAGAGGATGGGACTTGGGCGGAGGCCTTGGAGAGAGTCAACTCCTCCTCCTCATGTGCGAGGCTTAGTCTCATCCAATTTAAGGTGCTGCACCGGGCCCATATGTCCGGGACTAGGATGAGTAGGTTCTTCGGGGGTGAGGACAGGTGCACCAGATGTTCGGGGAGTCCTGCGAACCACGCCCATATGTTCTGGGCATGCCCAGCACTAGAAGAATTCTGGAAGGGGGTGGCGGGGACGGTGTCGAGGGTGGTTGGATCCAGGGTCAAACCAGGGTGGGGACTCGCGGTTTTTGGGGTTGGGGTGGAGCCGGGAGTGCAGGAGGCGAAAGAGGCCGGTGTCCTGGCCTTTGCGTCCCTAGTAGCCCGTCGAAGGATTCTGTTACAATGGAAGGATGCAAGGCCCCCAAGCGTGGAGACCTGGATCAGTGACATGGCGGGATTTATAAAATTGGAAAAGGTCAAATTTGCCCTGAGAGGATCAATCCAAGGGTTCTATAAACGATGGCAGCCTTTTCTGGACTTCCTGGCTCAGAGATAGGTAACTGGGTCAATAGCAGCAGCAACCCGGGGGGGGGGGGGGGGGGGGGGGGTGCATTATTGTAGTGTTTATTCTGTAACTTTATAGTGTGTTAATTTGCGTTGTTGTTAAAATGCTGGGTTGTTCATGGGGATGGGGCGAATGTATATGATTGTTAATATTATTGTTATTTTCGGTATTTTACTAAGGTGCGTTATTGTTGTATAAAATCAAAATTTCTCAATAAAAATTATTGAAAAAAAAAAAAAAAAATCCCCCATGATAACTGCTGTACCATTTCTACATGCATCAGTTATTTCTTTGTTTATTGCCTGCCCCACCATATCATTACTATTTGGTGGCCGATAGACTACTCCTATCAGTGACTTTTTCGCCTTACTATTCCTGATTTCCACCCAAATGGATTCAACCTTATCCTCCATAGCACTGATGTCATCCCTTACTATTGCCCGGATGTCATCCTTAAATAACAGAGCAACACCACCTCCCTTACCATCCGCTCTGTCCTTCCGAATAGTTTGATACCCTCGGATATTTAACTCCCAGTCGTGACCATCCTTTAACCATGTTTCAGTAATGGCCACTAAATCATAGTCATTTTCGATGATTTGTGCCACTTATGTTGGTTTTTTTACCTCTGTTTTGAATCTTAACATCTCCAGTTTTATTCCTTTTGTTATTACTGGGTGTATTCACTGAGCTCCCCTCAGTCACTGTACCTTGTACTGTCGCCCTTTTAGATTTTTGACTATGTCTTCTCTGCCTTGCACTTTTCCCCTTACTTCCTAAAGGAAGGATGAGTCAGACTTTGTCTCCCAGCACCTTCATGTGGATCCTCATTAAGAGCCTATATGCAGAACCTATTTGAATCAGAGTCATTGAATAGTTTCAAGAAAAAGATAGATATATCTCTGATAAAAAACAGGTTAACGGGATATGGACAACAAACGGGGTGGGGGGGGGGGGGGGGGGGGGGGGAGGTAGATTGGAGACCAGGAAGAGTTCAGCCGTGATCAAAGATCTTATTGAATGGCAGAGGCAGGCTCGAAGGGCTGAATTGCCAACGTTTGCTCTTAATTCCTATTTTCCAATGTTCCTATCCTTATCCACTTTTCTGAATCTAATAATTGGTATCAGATCAACAAGAATAGGATCTTGCTCTGCCCACTCCAAACACTGACCAGGTATTGCAGTCACTGGACAGGCAATGAAACAGGCTCTAAAATGTCCTTACTGCAGGTAAGGACCTTCCATTTTTTAAGAAGCATCACCCAACGTAGGGAGTGTTTGACAATAAGAACCCGTGTTTAGGATCCTGACAAATTGCCCAACATGACAACTCTGACCATTCCGCCTGCAGGTGGTGTAGTTGGTCCTTTACAAACCGGACCACAGTACTAAAGTGCCCACACATAAATTTTAATTATAAGTATTGTACATTTTATTATGAGGATCGGCATGCGTGTGTTCTGTTCATATACTTTTATATAGTATGAGACTTAGGGCGCGATTCTCTGGCCATATTGTGCTCTCGCTCGAGCAAGAGCACAACGCGGCCGGAGAATGCCGAGAAGGGCCTGCAGCAAGTCTCCCGACAGGCTCTGTGCCTCACGGGATTCACCGGAGTCCCGCGAGATGTCAGCGTCGGAACTCCGCTCCAAATGGGTAAAACCGAATGACACTCATTCGGAAGTAAGTCATAAACCTACTTACGAACTACCTGCCCTGGATCCACCGGCCTCCTTCAATTCTTCAGCTTCCCCACGGAAGCTGCAGCCAGACGCCGATCAGTGCTGTGGGGAATTCACCTGCAGAAAAACCCGCGACAAATTAATTTAGAAATGTTTTGCGAGAATCGTGCCCTTAATGCATTAAATTTTAGTGTATAAGGGCGTGATCCTCCGGAAGAATTTTCAAGTGCGATAGTGAGCGTGAATTGCCTCAAGTTTCCCGGCGCTTGGCCCAGCGAGGTTGGTAACACTATTCAATGTTAATTGGCCCACTTAATGAGGCCTCACGGGCTTTTCGCGCCAAATGCCGGCTCGCTAGCTGATTTGCCAGGAAGGCGCTCGCCAGCCTCTCGCTAACAACGTCAACAGCACTTCAGCTGCACTTGCCCAGCCAACCCAATCTAACTCGCAACAATGTCACTGAGGAGACCAGCCCCAAGATTCGGGGATGCTGAGCTGGAAGCGACTGGCTTGGCCGAGGATAGATCGGTCACCAATGAGGAGGCTGGCTGACATCGCAGAGATGAGGAACCACCAGGCTCCAGCACCGGCGGCACCCTCTACTGACTCGAGGAGATCACCTTGGCGGGGAGCTCTAAGAATGCAAACGTTATAGTCGCGGCACAGCTGTCATCCCCACCCTCCACCAGTGCAGATACACACACCTCGGTGGGAAATGTTAGTGGTCAGGCTTCGGGGGCACAAACTGGTGAGCACCACACTGCTGCTGATGTACATCTGGTGGAGGCAGGAACCCCCAGGTGAGACAGCTGTTGGAGGTCTGCTGGATCCCTGGACCTGGCTGGGTCCCGAGTCCCAGCCTGATGCTGAGCCTCTGGAACAGGGTTACCCAGGGCTGATGGGGATGATAGGGACTCACCTTGACATTCAGAGGGACATGTCAGTGTCACCCTAGCAGATCCATAGCCATTTGGAGGAGTCCCGGAGGCTACGGGCACAAGAGATGGTACCGGCAATGAGTGGCACCAAGGCCAACACTGCCAGGGTGGCGACCGCAATGGAGAGCCTGGTGCATGATGTCAGCACCATGAGTGAAGGTGTCCAAGGCATCGCAGTCGGTGACGGCCATGGCCGAGGGTCTCGCAGAATGTCTGACCCAGTACCAGGTTGACCTTGATGAGGTTCTGCGGGACATATCCCGCTCTCTGATGGGAATGGCCAAGACGCTGCAGTGCTTGACCCAGTCGCAGGTGGGCATGGCTGAGGCACTGCAGAGAATAGCCTGGTCACTGGGGGATGAGTCCCATGAATGAAGAGCATCGCCGAGGGCATCGACACAATGGTGCAGACCATGGGGAACCATCAGGGCTGGCAGAGCCAGATGATGCAGGGGCAACCAGGGCTCGAACCAGCTGCCCCTCCATCCAAGGTGAACCCTATGGTCATTGACCAGGTGCAAGGGGCACTGAGTGCCAACCCGGGCCCGTCCCATGGGTGAAGAAGGTGGCCACCAGCACTCCAGCCCCCTGATGAGTCTGCGTCTTGGGGTCAGCATATGGGACAGGGCGGCACGGCTGTACATGTGCTGACTGACTCATCCCTCCCACTGACCACATGTCCATTCTCCCGCAGGCCCTCCAGCCACCGGCGCTGGATCATCCCGGGGGGCACCCTCTCCTGACGCAAGGAGAACATCTCAGAGGGGAGCTCCAAGGATGAAACTGTCTGGCTTCAGAGTCCCCACAGGAGATCCGCCAGGGGCCTTTGAAGGCCAAGGAATGAGGTAAGCAGCTGGGTGCCTCCACCTCAGATGTGCATCCTTGGCAAACACCAAGACGTAGGGGTAGATCTAGGACGGCCAGGCACATTGAGCATCACAGAGGGCACCGAGGTAGGGGGGAGGAGTTAGGTAAGGGATGGAGAGGGGGTGGGGTTGAGGGCTGGAGTGGCAGCACCATCAGGAATGGTGTATTATACAGTACATTAAATACCTTTTTGCACAAACATTATGATGCCTCTGTCACTTTCTTCCGCAATGCAGGCTGACACCGGACCCTTTGCCTGTCTCTCCAAGCAAACCCCCTCCCCGTGGCACCCACCTGCCGTCCGGCAGTGGTCATGTCACGGGAGCTGTGTCCCATTCCCTGGGTGTTTGGATGTTGGCTGCTGCGTGTGTGGTGTTGACCCCCACACAATGTTCAGGCATCAAGGTGCGATCGGAATGCTTGACAATGACTCTCACATACTACATGGCCCACCTACTCACAGGAACCCACTTGGCACATGTGAAGTGGTCACCTAACCATGATTGCCAATTCCTTATTAGTGATTGTCTTCAGCTACGCAGCCAAAGGCCTCAGCAGTCGGTGGGGGTTACGGATGATTGGCTGGGCAGACGGGCAGGGACAGCTGTTGCCCTCCGAATGGGGTTGGGATCCAGGGGTTGGCATGGTGGTTTCGCAAGCGATTGCCCACAGTTGTCCCCCCCCATCAACTCTCCCCCTCCCTCCCATGGCAACCCACTCCTACAGAGTGTCCCCCACCCCATGCCGAGTACTGGGGTGGCGATCCCAGCCCTGAGTCTCTTTTGCCTGTGTGCAAAGATTTCTACTCCCCTCTCGACTCTCCACGGAATTCCTTCCGCCAGGTTCATGTTTTTCAAAAGAAGTACTAATTGGCGCCAGCGTGACCACTTGCTGAGGAGGCTCGTGAATTACAGGAGGCCGAAGGATGACAGGTGGCTCTCGATAATTGTCCGGAAATGGGGCTTAAGTGGAGATAATTGGTTTCTCGCCACGCTACGGCGAGATTCTGAATTCTCCTACTGGAGCAGGCCGATTGCATCATAAATTGTTTGGCACCTGGCTCAGTACCCATTTTTGACCTCTCCCGCTGTTCACCGGCCTCATTAGACTTGAGTGCGAGTGTAACAAGGCCGGATGATCATGCCCTTAAGCTTAGATACATATCGGGTGAGATTCTCCAGTCCGCCAGCTGCATTTTCCTGCGAGGCATGCCCTTGCCAGCAGTGGAACCTCCATTCCGCCAGCTGACCAATGGGTTTTCCCTATTCTGGCCACCCCAGCCGCCAGGGGAGCTACTGGCAGAGCTGAGGATCCCGCCAATGGAAAGGTCTGCTCATTTTTTTGGAATGTGTAGAATTAGATTTGCATGCTGAGAGTTTAAAGTTAGCTGTGCACTTTTAGAGTATAAGATTACATGACGAGAATACTGGTATAGCATAAGTGTGAAAATACAGAAAGTAGGGACTCTCTGTCTTACACTGGGCCACCCTGAGATGTTACGCAGGGGAGCGTTAGCTAATAGGGACCTCATAGAATTTACAGTGCAGAAGGAGGTCATTTGGCCCATCGAGTCTGCACTGGGTCTTGGAAAGAGCACCCTACCCAAGCCCACACCCCCACCCTATCCCCATAACCCAGTAACCCCACCCAACACTAAGGACAATTTTAGGAACTAAGGGCAATTTAACATGGCCAATCCACCTAACCTGCACATCTGTGGGTGGAAACCGGAGCACCCGGAGGAAACCCATGCACACATGGGGAGAATGTGCAGACTCCGCACAGATAGTGACCCAGCCGGGAATCGAACCTGGGACCCTGGAGCTATGAAGCAATTATGCTAACCACTATGCTACCGTGCTGCCCTGGTAGATTCAGACAAATTGGTTGAATACAACAATTCCTGTGCCCCGGTTCGAGGTTGACGCCGACTGGAATGGAGTCCCCGGTATACCCGACAACAGTGTTGGTTGCCTTGCCAATTGAAGTGTCGTCATCTTTTTTCTGATGATGTCTCAAAAGGGTGAAAAGGATGCGAGAGTGGGGAAATTTACTGAGTTGACAAGCCTAAGTGTTCTCCAAAATATTCAGGAGAAATATCTAAAACACTAAGCTGCAATGGTAAAATTATGCTGAAAAGAAACTCAGCCAGCCACTAATCAAGTAAATTGGTGGGAAAAACAATGTAACAAAAGCAAATCTAAATTTGGGATTGTTTATGTTGTAGTTGGATGGGCCAGACAATATCCAAAGGGGGGAGAGCACTAACACCCAAATGTATTGAAGATTTGTTAAACATGTTGCACCTTGACACCGTCAGTGGGATGCACAGTCTCACAAGGTTGTTAGTTAGCTGTTCCCCTCAAAGATCATCCAGAGGCAAATGGAGAAGGAGCTTGTTCTGCCCACTCCACCCATTGATCTGGTATTGCAGTCACTGGCCAGACAATGAAACAGGCTCTAAAGTTTCCTCTTTACATGGAGAGTCCCAGTTGTATAAAAACCCTGGCCTAGCTGCAGGTCAGGGAAGGAGACCCTTTTAGGTAGTGGAGGAGTATTTTAAGTGTATCGAAATAAACCACGTTCTGCAATTTCTAATTGCGTCCATGCATTCTGCCAACCCAGATTCAACAAAAGCATATAGTGTTTCCCCCTCACCTCGTGGTTTGTTCATCAGCCTTTCCACCCTCAGAGCCCTTGTTCCCGGCTGTTAGAACCCCAATGGAGGTTCGAGGATCAAGATGATATGATTTCCCATGACCTCCCCGGAATATGAACTTAAGAAAAGCAAGTTTACTCCTTTAAGTGGGTGGGGTATCCCCTTTACAAGGAGAGCCACAGTTGAATAAAAATCCCAAACTAGCTGCAGGTCGGGGAAGGGAATTCTTAGGGGAGTGGAGGAGTATTGTAATCGTATTGAAATAAACCTTGTTCTGTAATTTCTACTTCCGTCTCTGCATTCTTCCTACCGTGGATTAAACAGCGGCTTTGCCTCTTCTTGCAAGCCTTGTTTCCCATCTTCTGTTCTTCAGCCTCAGAGTCTGTCTTTATTCTCCTTGCTGCTGACTTTCAGTGCTGAACTCATCCACTCCATCTCGTGGTACCAGTTGGTCAGCGCAAGTAGTTCTGGTACTTCAGCTGACAACTACACTGGCCAACACCTGCCACTACATGGAGTTTAGTCAATCTAAAAGTATTGCAAGTTTATTTTTATATTGTAAACTGTATTGTACAATATTTATTTTATATTTAGTGAAGTATTCTATTTTACAAGTTGTTTAAGCTACAGATGCATAGTGCTGCACATGTATGGTTCAACATTTCAATTCGTATGTTTTTTTCCAGGCAAGAAATTCCCAAAGGAATCAAACTTTGGCTTTAACATTAAAGCTTAAAGCTTTTTCACTTAAAGTTGCACACAACTGAACGCACTCACTATGGGACTTTGTTCCCATTGGGGTGAATCTCGCCCTAAGTATTTGTATATTATACTTTGAAATTGAGAAAGTGGATACACATTCAAATACTTTGAATACTGATGGGTATTCTTAAATTTATGTGAGTTGTGGCATTGTATTTTTAAAATTTTATTGGATTCTGTGCACTTATCCACTTTAAAGTGCACTGTGTGTTAAACAGTTCTGTAATAAACATGTAAATAAGTTGGTAAAGTATAACACCTTTGTAGACTTCTACATGCAATATACATCTCAAACGCTGCCCCATCGGCAGCTCAACTGAAGCTATCCTGGCAGCGGTTTGTGGGGTGGTTCCTTATACTAAAAGGGGGCGGGATTCTCCCCTACCCGGCGTGACGGGGGGTCCCGGCATAGGGGAGTGGCGCCAACCACTCCGGGGTCGGGCCTCCCCAAAGGTGGGGAGTTCTCCGCACCTTTGGGGGCTAGCCACGCGCCGAAGCGGTTGGCACCAGAAGACTGGCGCAAAAAACCGGCACCAGCGGCCTTTCAGGCCCGCCGCCCGGCAGCGGGGCTGGCCGAAAGGCTTTCGCCGGTCGGCGCATGCGCCGGCGGTGACGTCAGCGGCCAGCTGCCCCTGATGTCACCACCGGCGCATGCGCGATGTGGGTTTCTCTTCTGCTTCCGCCATGGCGGAGGCCGTGGCGGCGGCGGAGGAGAAAGAGTGCACCCAGGGCACTGGCCCGGAGTCTGAGCGGGGGGCCCCGATCGCGGGCCTGGCCACCGTGGGGGCGCCCCCCGGGGTCCGATCGCCCCGCGCCCCCCCCAGGACCCCGGGGGCCCCGTCGCAGTGTCGATCCCGCCGCCACCAGATGTGGTTCAAACCTCGGCGGCGGGAGAGGCCTCCCAGCGGCGGGACTTTGGCCCATCCGGGCCGGAGAATCGCCGCAGGTGCCTCGCCGATCGGAGTGGCGTGATTCCCGCCCCCGCCAATTCCCGGGTGGCGGAGATTCTCTGCCACGGCGGGGGCGTGATTTTCGGCGGCCCCAGGCTGTGGGTCGGAGAATTTCGCCCAGGATCCGCGCTATCTTGGCTCCTCGAGATGCAGGTGATTGCTTCTTCATATCAGCCTTGAACATCTGAACAGCGTGTTCAACCAACCCATTTGATGAGGGGTGAATGGGTGAAGTTAAAAATAGCTTTATTCCATTAAATGTCATGAACTTTTGGAATTACAAACTTGGGAATGTTGTTCCGTAGTTCAATAATAGTTCAATAAATCACATTGAACTTACTTCTAAGTCTGGAGTATCTTTTGGTCAAAGCTGCATCAAGTTGCAGGCTGTGTTATCCCAGAGTACATAACACAACATGATACCAGTAGTGCCTGTTGAATCTATATAGTAGTGCCTGTTGAATCTATATAGTAGTGCCTGTTGAATCTATATAGTTCAACTCAGCAAGATCCGTGACTACCAGCAACAGCACCCAGGCAAGATGATCGAGATTCCGATTCCTCAGCAGCTCAGGTACCAATCTCCGTGCCAACTGGCGGCATTCAAGGAGAGATTTGACATTACATGGCAGCATCCAACTTAGATGGCGTGGCCGATGCTGAGAAGATAGATCTACTCACCGTTGCCGGTGAAAGTGCAACAGAAATCTTCAACTCCTTCAAGTACTCCAAAGGGCAGGACAAGAGAGACTTCCAGACAGTCCTGGACAAGTTTGAAAACTACTGCGAGGTGAACACAACAGAAATCGGTAAAACTGGCGCCTACACTCACCATGAGGCAAAGGTAGAAGCAAACAGCAATTTTGATTGGCAGCCATCTTGCGCAAGGAGACATACATATGCAGTCCCCAAGAAGACGCAAACCGGCAAAAAAGTATTATGCGCACGCGCGAGAAGCCGCACATGCACAGTTGCTAAAAGAGCGCACAGTAAAAGAAAAGCGATTTGCGCAAGCGCAATCCATTCCTACACTCTACATCACTAGCATCATGACATCAGAGGCCCTGGACCACGGCCACTTAAAGGGGAAATGTCCGAAAATAGTGAAAAACAATTTTAAAGCCAGAGAACACAATTCTTTCACCTGGAATGACAGCACAATGCCTGAAAAGTTCGACCAGTAGCTGAAAGTAACCTCTGCAGAACCATGATGACCATCAATTTCTCACAAGTCAGTTTGTAGAAGAGAACAGTGGTTTTAATAAGCTAAGAAGTATACCAGTCTGCTGCTGCTCCCGCACTGAGAGCTGGCCACAGGTCTGCCAATTATATACCTCCCCTGAGGGGAGGAGCCACAGGCAGAGCCAACAGAAGCATCGACACAACAACAGTAAGGAACAGTGAATAAGAACAACAGTGAACATAGATACAGTGGTGGATAACAGTAGGACGAATAACAAATAACGGTAAATATATGTATAGCAGCAATATGTGATTCACCACAAACCATGCAACAAGCAGTTAGCACCGCCCTAAGAGATTATTAAGTCCTTGGAGACTCAGACGATTATTTCATCATTGGACGTGGTGACCTCAGTACCAAATCCAAACCGCACATTGAAGCATGGGGTGGGGTCAGAGAATGCCGCCCCTGAACTTTGGACTCATAACTTATATTTGGTATTGTATAATCCTCAACGTCATCATAAACTATTCTTTGATCTTGTATAGTCATCACAGTATCATAACTGGTACATGTCATCACTTATTTTGTTCACTGTTTTTGTTCAATTTTTCTTTAACACTGTACAGAAAATATGTAACATGAAAAAAGGGGGGGATGTGGTGATCACTGTAAATACACAAGGGGTTAATGTAAATACACTTCGACTAAGTAAACATTATAGGGAGCACCAGAGACGTCATGACATGCAGACATACAGCTAATGAACACATAGAATAGGACACGACCAATGGGCAGTCAAGACACCCAGAGGTGACACTACACAGCCATATATAAGGACAGGGTACACATGCTCTGTCTCTTTCCACAGGTGACACTTTGAGAGTAGGATGGGGCAGATCAGAAGCATCACACCCACCACATGGCTTAGAGCAGACTGGTTAGTTAGACTGAGTTACTATAGCAAGATTAGAAGGAGAGTCGACCTCATAGAGAACTGTGCTAATGGTTCAATAAATCACATTGAACTTACTTCAAAGTCTGGAGTATCTTTTGGTCAAAGCTGCATCGAGTTGCAGCCTGGGTTATCCCAGAGTACATAACACGTCTGGTACTGTTGTTCTGATAATGTTGTTAAACTGCACCACTTACTAATAGCCCCCAGCCAGTTGAGCAAAATATAACAGTTCTGAGAAGGGAGTTCCCTCTCTCTTTTGCCATGTCCTGTATTGGTTGCCCATTTCCGGTGTGTCTGCGCTACTCGTTTGGGTGCCTTTCCACCGATGTGGGGCTGCCGTTGGGGCAGGGCGTCGGTGTCTCCTTTTCTGGTGGTCTGTGCTGCTCATTTGGGCGTCTTTCTACCGATGTTGGGCCACTAGGCGGGGGAAGGGGAGGTGAGAGAAGTGGCCTTATGCCAGCTTTGTAACTGGTGGCCTGGAATGTTGTTTTGGATTCAACTGGGGCCCTTCGGTGGGGGTGGGGTTTCTTCTCTCTCTCTATCTTATGCTGTACCCTACGTTGGTATGTCCTTTCCCAGAAGGCTGTGCTGCTCATTGGGGGCCTCGCCGGGCATCTTTCTGTCGATAAGGAGCTGCCTTTGGGGAAGGGGATGTTTGTGTATGTGTGCTGGTGGTTTTTGTGTTCGGTAAATATTTTTTTTAGCATGTTCTTTTATTTTTCTTTGACTATGCTATTCCTGTATGTTGCTATATTGTCAAGTTGTTGATAGACTAAAAATATGTTGTAATGGAAGATATCCTGTATCGGTGTTCCTTTTCTGGTGGTGTCCACCGACATGGGGCTGCTGTTGGAGCAGGGCGTCGGTGTCTCCTTTTCCGCTGGTCTGTGATCCTCATTGGGGGGGGCAGGTGGGGGGGGGTGGGGAGAAAAGTGGCCGTGTGCTGGCTTTGTAACCGGTGGTCTGTTTCAAGGAATGTTATTTTGAATTGAACTGGGCCCCATTTATGGGAGAGGAGGGGTTTCCCCACTCTCTCTCACACGATGCCCTATGTTAGTGTGTCCTTTCCCGGTGGTCTGTGCTGCTCGTTGGAGCACCTTTCCACCGATGTGGGGCTGCCATTGGGGTCAGGGGATGGTTGTGTAAATGTGCTGAAGATTTTTGTGTTTTGTGAATGCTTTTGATATGTCATTGTTGAGTTGTTAATAAACTAAAATACTACACACTAAGGATTGTGGAGAGAGCACACATGGGCTGTGGACGTTCTCAATTCCATTACTGAGAGATTGCTGCAGGCATTTGCAGACATGAGAGGGTGTGTGCCTTTCCACCGATGTCGGGCTGTCATTAGTGCAAGGCGTTGGTGTCTCCTTTTCCGGTAGTCTGTGATGCTTATCTGGGCGCTTTTCCACCGACGTCAGGCTACCATTGGCAGACGGGTACTGTTTCTGCATGTTGCAGTATTGTTGAGTTGTTAATAAACTAAATGAAATGAAAATCATTTATTGTCACGAGTAGGCTTTAATGAAGTTACTGTGAAAAGCCCCTAGTCGCTACATTCCGGCACCTGTCCAGGGAGGCTGGTACAGGAATCGAACTGTGCTGCTGGCCTGCTTGGACTGCTTTAAAAGCGAGCGATTTAGCTGAGTGAGCTAAACCAGCCCCTACTACACACTAAGGCTTGTGGAGAGAGCACACATGGGCTGTGGAGGCTCTCAATTCCATTGCTGAGAGATTGCTGCAGGCATTTGCAGACATGAGAGAGAAGGAGAGGGCCAGAATATTCTGCTGGTAAGGCCTGGCCTGGGGTTCAGCTGGATTGAACAACTGCCTGCCTCCCTTTCTGCTTGCTTGATGGACTACTGCTGCTGAAGGAGGAAGGAGGAGAGAAGGGTGGTGGCTGGTTCAACCATTGCCTTGTTGCAAGACAGGGAGGCAGTCAGGTGCTCTGCTGCCTGTGAGGAAGGGCGGCGGCCCGAGTCGACTGCAGCATGTTGGAGGATTGAAGGACCGATTCATCATGTGATGTTGCGTTTGTTTGGACTGCTGACTATTGATTGTTTCACTGTTTGGAAGCCATATGTTGTTCCTACTGCTTCTACTTTTGTGGCCGGACTGGCTGGCTCGAGCAGGTGACCAGACATTGGGACTACAGGAGGACTATGGAGCTTGCTCACCTCAACTGGACACCTTGGAGGCCGTAATGACATGTAATGAAGGTTGTTAGCTGCTTTCGTGAAATAATGACTGTTTTTAGTTGACGTTTGGAAAGCCATGTTAATGGCTGGTGTCTTTGTACAGATGAACATTGTCATTTAATGTTTTTGAATATATATTTTTTGATATGCTCTGTACTGTTTGGTAAAAGACTCTCCCTTCTGCCATGTCCTGAGAGACGTGGTTGAATGCTGGCGTTGTAGCTGATCACCTGTTTAAAGGAACTGTTGTTTTGGATTGAACTGTAGACCCGGCGTGGGAGAGGAGGGATTTTCCCTCTCTCTCTCTTTCACAGTGCCCTATATCGGTTCTTTTCCGTTGGCCTGTGCTGCTCGTTGAGCACCTTTCCACCGATGTGGGGATGCCATTGGGGGCGGGGTGGTAACTGCTTTCGACAGGTCATTGTTTTTTTTGACTGTGCTGTTTCTGCATAGAACATAGAACAGTGCAGCACAGTACAGGCCCTTCAGTCCATGATGTTGTGCCGACCATTTAGCTTAATCTAAGATTAACCTAACCTATGCACCTTCAATTTACTGCTGTCCATGTGCCTGTCCAAAAGTCGCTTAAATGTCCCTAATCACTCTGACTCCACCACCTCTGCTGGAGTGCATTCCACACACCCACCACTCTCTGTGTAAAGAACGTATCTCTGACATTTAGGGCAGCATGGTAGCATAGTGGTTAGCATCAATGCTTCACAGCTCCAGGGTGCCAGGTTCGGTTCCCGGCTGGGTCACTGTCTGTGCGGAGTCTGCACGTCCTCCCCGTGTGTGCGTGGGTTTCCTCCGGGTGCTCCGGTTTCCTCCCACAGTCCAAAGATGTGCGGGTTAGGTGGATTGGCCATGCTAAATTGCCCGTAGTGTCCTAAAAAGTAAGGTTAAGGGGGAGTTGTTGGGTTACGGGTATAGGGTGGATATGTGAGTTTAAGTAGGGTGATCATTGCTCGGCACAACATCGAGGGCCGAAGGGCCTGTTCTGTGCTGTACTGTTCTATGTTCTATGTTCTATCTCCCCGCCACCTTCCTCCAATCACCTTAAAATTATGTCCCCTTGTGACAATAATTTCAGCCCTGGGGAAAAGTCTCTGGCCATCCACTCTATCCATGCCTCTCATCACCTTATACACCTCTATCAAGTCACCTCTCTTCCTTCTTCGCTCCAGCGAAAAAAGCCCAGATCCCTCAACCTTTCTTCATACGAGATGCCCTCCAGTCCAGGCAGGAAGCTGGTAAATCTCCTCTGCATCCACATCTTTAAGGCGACCAGAATTGGCACAATATTCCAAGTGTGGTCTAATCAGGTTTTTATAAAGCTGCAGCAAAACCTCGCAGCTCTTAAACTCAATACCCCTGTTAATGAAAGCCAACATACCACACACATTCTTAATAACCCTATACATAGAACATAGAACATAGAACAGTACAGCACAGAACAGGCCCTTCGGCCCTCAATGTTGTGCCGAGCCATGATCACCCTACTCAAACCCACGTATCCACCCTATACCCGTAACCCAACAACCCCCCCTTAACCTTACTTTTTTTATTAGGACACTACGGGCAATTTAGCATGGCCAATCCACCTAACCCGCACATCTTTGGACTGTGGGAGGAAACTGGAGCACCCGGAGGAAACCCACGCACACAGGGGGAGGACGTGCAGACTCCACACAGACAGTGACCCAGCCGGGAATCGAACCTGGGATCCTGGAGCTGTGAAGCATTTATGCTAACCACCATGCTACCCTGCTGCCCCCATGTTGCTGTATTGTTGAGTTGTTAATAAACTAAAATATTACTCCCCACGATACATCATGGGATACCCAATAGTCCCCAGCCAATAGTATTCAGGCACGTTATAACAAAGAGATAGGCCCTTGATGGCCGGCACAGATACAATGGACCACTGGGCCTCTTTCTGTGCTGTAAAACTCTGACTCGAAAGAAACTGCTAAAATATAAACTTAAAGGATAGAATATTGTTACCTCATGGCAAATTTGGTGCCAAGGCAGCATTTAGTCATGCTGAAGGGTGAAGTCCCCATCACCTTCCCAGCTCCTCCAGGATTAAGTCCATGGTAGGAAGGCCCATGGTCAGAGTTCCTATCCGCTGCCAATTGAGGCCCTTAAGTGGACAACTCCCCAAGAAACCCTTTCCTTGTAACCCCCATCCTGCAAATCCCAATCTGTCATCACTCAACTATGGCATGGGTTGGTGGTGTTCCAGGAATAACCAGCGCCCACCGGTGGCACTGATTGGCCGGCAGCTCTCAGCGGGTGGGATATTTCCCCAAGACGTGATCCTGTGCGGGGGCCCGCCAGTGGCTGCCAAGTGCCTGTTTGGTACATACTGCTGGTGAGCCTTATGAGAACGAGGCAAGGCAGGGCACTCACTGGTTCTCTACTTGGTAGCCAATATCCCCATCGTGACTCACGATTCGGCCCATCGCTTAAGAAAATGATTTATCTTCAAATGTCATACCTATTTGTCTGAGACAGAGATGAACGACAATTACAGAATATTCAGGTGGCAAAGTGATTTGTTTCCAAAAATATCCAAAAAATGTTTTAGTGGACAACATTATATGATTTCATACCAACTGTTTAAAGTAACAAACATAATTTGATAATCTTATAAATAAGGAATTATTTTTCATCTGCATTGTTTGAACAAGTAAACTTAAATACATGAAGTACAGGGTTCCAAATTAGAAAATCTCTCCTGCCTCTAAACCTGTCTGGTGGAGGACAGTAAATTTGTCCATTGCATGAATCATTGTAAAAATTAATTCTGGGGAGCCAGCTTCTTTCACAATAGAAATTTATAAATTATCTATTGCATCTCAGAAATGCTCCACAATAATTCACATGGAATGAATTGTTCTGAGGCCCAGTGAATGTTTCCATGCAACTAATTACAGCAGCTTGTTTGCACAATCCAGGACTCCTAAAAGAGACAATCAATTTGCTTATTAATTTTTTCTGATCAATTCAGTGATGGGAGTTTGTTGCCGAAAATACAAGAATACTTCCCTACTCTTCTCTCAATCCTGCCATCAGATTTTTAATGACTTTCTGACAGACAGACCTTCAGTTTAATGACTCATTAATGTCTCATAGCACTTCATGTAGATTGGCATAAAGTTTAGATTATGTGCTCAAGTCTTCAAAATAGTGAAGAGGTTCTGAATATTGCTGTGCAAAAATCTCATATTGCAGCATCCTTTCATATTCTTTGAAGCTCTGTAAATACATATTGATAAAATTAACCAAAAAATGTTTCTGAAGGTTTAACATACGTGTCTTTCTGGCTGAATCTTCTACAAAAAGAGATGAGATATCTTCATCGACTCCTGCATCATTCTTGGCAATGCAAGTATAAGCGCCGGTATCTTCATAACGTACATTGCTAATGTGCACTCCACTCCCATTTGCTAACAAATACAAATAAATGTGTTATAGCCCCTTTTTCACATTTTGCATTGTAGAAAATCAACAACCAGAATTTATAGAAACATTGAAACATAGTAAATAGGGGCAGGAATAGGCCATTTAGCCTTTCGAGCCTCCACCATTCATTATGGTGATGGCTGGTCATCCAACTCAGTTACCTGTTCCCTTTTTGGCTCCCACATCCTTTGATCCCAAGAGCGAAACATAATACCTTGTTGAAAACATTCATGTTTTGGCCTCAACTGCTCTCTGTGGTAGTGAATTCCACAGGCTCACCATCTCTGGGTGAAGCAATGTCTCCACATCTCAGTCCTAAACTATCTACTCCGTGTCCTTAGACTGTGATCCCTGGTTCTCCTCCCACCATCGGGAACATCTTTCCTGCATCTACCCTGTCTAGTCCTGTTAGAATTTAACAGATTTCTATGAGATGCCCCCTCATTCTTCTAAATTGTAGTGAATACAATCCTAACTGACTCAACTTCTCCTCATACACATCAGGCCAGCCATCCCACAAATCAGTTTTGTAAACCTCCTCTGCATTCCCTTCATACCGCCATTCCTCAATTCTTCAGATAAGGAGACCAAAACGGCACACTCACAACATTCCAGGTGTGGCCTCACCAAGGTCCTGTATAATTACAGCAAAACATCCCTGATCCTGTACTTAAATCCTCTCCCTATGAAGGCCTGCATACCATTTGCCTTCTTCAGTGTCTGCTGCACCTGCATGCTTACTTTTAGCAACTGGGGTACAATGACACCCAGATCTCATTGCACATTCCCCTCTCTCAATCTATAGCCATTCAGATAATAATCTGCCTTTCTGTTGTTGCTACCAAAGTGGATAATCTCACATTTATCACATTGTTCTGCATCTGCCGTGCTTTTGCCCACTCATTTAACTTGTCCAAGTACACTGAAGCTTCTCTACATCTTCCACACAGCTCATCCTTCCACTCAGCTTTGTGTCATCTGCACATTTGGAGAAATTGCACTTAGTCGCACTTTTAGTTTGCTCACACATTTCAAGGACACACATCCTGAGTGAGACTCATCCAGAGTGGGATTGCAACTTGGTAATTTGGTGCAGTGAGGTAATTCGGTGCAGAGTGTAAGGAGGTACTTTTTAACCCTGGTAAGTGACTGGTAAGTAGTTTTTCTTTTCATTGTCTAATTAATTTATTTTTATTTTGAAATTGTTGTTGTATAAGTTTACCTAAGGTTTAAGACATGGCAGGAGATCCCAGACCCATGTCATGCTCCTCGTGTGCGATGTGGGAGCTCAGGGACACGTCCACTGTCCCTGGCTCTTTCACGTACAAGAAGTGTGTTCAGTTGCAGCTCTTGTTAGACCGCTTGACGGCTCTGGAGCTGCGGATGGACTCACTTTGGAGCATCCGCGATGCTGAGGAGGTCGTGGATAGCACGTTTAGCGAGTTGGTCACACCGCAGGTGAAAGTTACTGAGGGAGATAGCAAATGGGTGACCAAAAGACAGAGCAAGAGTAGGAAGGCAGTGCAGGTGTCCCCTGCGGTCATCTCCCTGCAAAACAGATATAGCGCTTTGGATACTGTTGAGGGAGATGGCTCACCAGGGGAAGGCAGCAGAGGCCAGGTTCATGGCACCGTGGCTGGCTCTGCTGCACAGCAGGGCATGAAGAAAAATGGCAGGGCTATAGTGATAGGGGACTCTATTGTAAGGGGAATAGATAGGCGGTTCTGTGGACGCAATCGAGACTCCAGGATGGTATGTTGCCTCCCTGGTGCAAGGGTCAAGGATGTCTCAGAGCGGCTGCAGGACATTCTGGGGGGGGGGGGGGGGGGTGAACAGCCAGCTGTCGTGGTGCACATAGGCACCAACGATATAGGTAAAAAACGGGATGAGGTCCTACAAGCGGAATTCAGGGAGTTAGGAGTTAAACTAAAAAGTAGGACCTCAAAGGTAGTAATCTCAGGGTTGCTACCAGTGCCACGAGCTAGTCAGAGTAGGAATCTCAGGATAGATAGGATGAATGCGTAGCTCGAGAGATGGTGCAAGAGGGAAGGATTCAAATTCCTGGGGCATTGGACCGGTTCTGGGGGGGGTGGGACCAGTACAAACCGGACGGTCTGCACCTGCGCAGGACTGGAACCGATGTCCTAGGTGCTTTCTAGAGCTGTTGGGGAGGGTTTAAACTAATGTGGCAGGGGGATGGGAACCGATGCAGGAAGTTGGAAGGTAGTAAAACAGGGACAGAAGCAAAAGGAAGTAAGGGGAAAAGTGCAAGGCAGAGAAGACATAGTCAAAAATCTAAAACGGCGACAGTACAAGGTACAGTGACTGAGGGGAGCTCAGTGAATAGGCCCAGTAATACTAAAAGGAATAAAACTGGAGATGTTAAGATTCAAAACAGAGGTAAAAAAACCAACATAAGTGTACTTTACCTGAATGCTCGTAGTATTCGGAATAAAGTAAATGAGTTGATGGCACAAATCATCGTAAATGACTATGATTTAGTGGCCATTACTGAAACATGGTTAAAGGATGGTCACGACTGGGAGTTAAATATCCGAGGGTATCAAACTATTCGGAAGGACAGAGTGGATGGTAAGGGAGGTGGTGTTGCTCTGTTATTTAAGGATGACATCCGGGAAATAGTAAGGGATGACATCGGTGCTATGGAGGATAAGGTTGAATCCATTTGGGTGGAAATCAGGAATAGTAAGGCGAAAAAGTCACTGATAGGAGTAGTCTATCGGCCACCAAATAGTAATGATATGGTGGGGCAGGCAATAAACAAAGAAATAACTGATGCATGTAGAAATGGTACAGCAGTTATCATGGGGGATTTTAATCTACATGTCGATTGGTTTAACCAGGTCGGTCAGGGCAACCTTGAGGAGGAGTTTATAGAATGTATCCGCGATAGTTTCCTAGAACAGTATGTAATGGAACCTACGAGGGAACAAGCGGTCCTAGATCTTGTCCTGTGTAATGAGACAGGATTGATTCATGATCTCATAGTTAGGGATCCTCTCGGAAGGAGCGATCACAATATGGTGGAATTTAAAATACAGATGGAGGGTGAGAAAGTAAAATCAAATACTAGTGTTTTGTGTTTAAACAAAGGAGATTACAAGAGGATGAGAGAAGAACTAGCTAAGGTAGACTGGGAGCTAAGACTTTATGGTGGAACAGTTGAGGAGCAGTGGAGAACCTTCCAAGCGACTTTTCACAGTGCTCAGCAAAGGTTTATACCAACAAAAGGAAGGACGGTAGAAAGAGGGAAAATCGACCGTGGATAGTAGAATAGAATAGAACAGTACAGCACAGAACAGGCCCTTCGGCCCTCAATGTTGTGCCGAGCCATGATCACCCTACTCAAACCCACGTATCCACCCTATACCCATAACCCAACAACCACCCCCCCCCCCCCCCAACCTTACTTTTATTAGGACACTACGGACAATTTAGTATGGCCAATCCACCTAACCCGCACATCTTTGGACTGTGGGAGGAAACCAGAGCACCCGGAGGAAACCCACGCAGACAGGGGGAGGACGTGCAGACTCCACACAGACAGTGACCCAGCCGGGAATCCAACCTGGGACCCTAGAGCTGTGAAGCATTTATGCTAACCACCATGCTACCCTGCTGCCCCTATCTAAGGAAATAAGGGAGAGTATCAAATTGAAGGAAAAAGCATATAAAGTGGCAAAGATTGCTGGGAGATTAGAGGACTGGGAAATCTTTAGGGGGCAACAGAAAGCTCCTAAAAAAGCTATAAAGAAGAGTAAGATAGAGTATGAGAGTAAACTTGCTCAGAATATAAAAACAGACAGTAAAAGTTTTTACAAATATATAAAACAAAAAAGAGTGGCTAAGGTAAATATTGGTCCTTTAGAGGATGAGAAGGGAGTTTTAATAATGGGAAATGAGGAAATGGCTGAGGAACTGAACAGGTTTTTTGGGTCGGTCTTCACAGTGGAAGACACAAATAACATGCCAGCGACTGATATAAATGAGGCTATGACAGGTGAGGACCTTGAGAGGATTGTTATCACTAAGGAGGTAGTGATGGGCAAGCTAATGGGGCTAAAGGTAGACAAGTCTCCTGGCCTTGATGGAATGCATCCCAGAGTGCTAAAAGAGATGGCTAGGGAAATTGCAGATGCACTAGTGATAATTTACCGAAATTCACTAGACTCTGGGGTGGTCTCGGTGGATTGGAAATTAGCAAACGTGACACCACTGTTTAAAAAAGGAGGTAGGCAGAAAGCAGGAAATTATAGGCCAATGAGCTTAACTTCGGTTGTAGGGAAGATGCTGGAATCTATCATCAAGGAAGAAATAGCGAGGCATCTGGATAGAAATTGTCCCATTGGGCAGACGCAGCATGGGTTCATAAAGGGCAGGTCATGCCTAACTAATTTAGTGGAATTTTTTGAGGACATTACCAGTGCAGTAGATAATGGGGAGCCGATGGATGTGGTATATCTGGATTTCCAGAAAGCCTTTGACAAGGTGCCACACAAAAGGTTGCTGCATAAGATAAAGATGCATGGCATTAAGGGTAAAGTAGTAGCATGGAGAGAGGATTGGTTAATTAATAGAAAGCAAAGAGTGGGGATTAATGGGTGTTTCTGGCAATCAGTAGCTAGTGGTGTCCCTCAGGGATCCGTGTTGGGCCCACAATTGTTCACAATTTACATAGATGATTTGGAGTTGGGGACCAAGGGCAATGTGTCCAAATTTGCGGATGACACTAAGATGAGTGGTAAAGCGAAAAGTGCAGAGGATACTGGAAGTCTGCAGAGGGATTTGGATAGGTTAAGTGAATGGGCTAGGGTCTGGTAGATGGAATACAATGTTGACAAATGTGAGGTTATCCATTTTGGTAGGAATAACAGCAAACGGGATTATTATTTAAACAATAAAATATTAAAGCATGCCGCTGTGCAGAGAGACTTGGGTGTGCTAGTGCATGAGTCACAGAAGGTTGGTTTACAGGTGCAACAGGTGATTAAGAAGGCAAATGGAATTTTGTCCTTCATTGCTAGAGGGATGGAGTTTAAGACTAGGGAGGTTATGTGCAATTGTATAAGGTGTTAGTGAGGCCACACCTGGAGTATTGTGTTCAGGTTTGGTCTCCTTACTTGAGAAAGGACGTACTGGCACTGGAGGGTGTGCAGAGGAGATTCACTAGGTTAATCCCAGAGCTGAAGGGGTTGGATTACGAGGAGAGGTTGAGTAGACTGGGACTGTACTCATTGGAATTTAGAAGGATGAGGGGGGATCTTATAGAAACATTTAAAATTATGAAGGGAATAGATAGGATAGATGCGGGCAGGTTGTTTCCACTGGCGGGTGAAAGCAGAACTAGGGGACATAGCCTCAAAATAAGGGGAAGTAGATTTAGGACTGAGTTTAGGAGGAACTTCTTCACCCAAAGGGTTGTGAATCTATGGAATTCCTTGCCCAGTGAAGCAGTTGAGGCTCCTTCATTACATGCTTTTAAGGTAAAGATAGATAGTTTTTTGAAGAATAAAGGGATTAAGGGTTATGGTGTTCGGGCCGGAAAGTGGAGCTGAGTCCACAAAAGATCAGCCATGATCTCATTGAATGGCGGAGCAGGCTCGAGGGGCCACATGGCCTACTCCTGCTCCTAGTTCTTATGTTCTTATGTTCTTATGTTCCGTCCTCTAAATAATTGATATATGTTATGAATAGCTGGGGTCCTAGCATTGATCCTGTGGTACCCCACTAGTCACTGCCTGCCACTTGGAAGAACAGCTATTTATTCCTACTGTACGTTTACAGTCTTCCAACCAGTTTTCTATCTTTCTCAATAGACTACCCCCAATCGCATGCACTTTAAATTTACACCCTAATCAGCAACAGCTGGTTTGGATCCCATCAGTCCATAACAGAGACAATCAATTTGTCTGTTAATTTTTTCTGATGATTTCATTAGTGAGTGGTTTGTAGCCAATAACACAAGGATACTTTCCTGCTCTTCTTGCAATCCTGCCATGAGATTTTTAATGACTTTCTGACAGATGGGGCCCCAATTGATGACTCATTCATTAATATCTCATAGCAATTTAGATAATGTGCTCAGGTCCTCGTGTGGGTTTGGATGAACATCTGACTCACAATAAGTTGGAATAAATTATCTAAGCTAGGCCATTAATAACCAAAATTGTACAGCTACTGCAAAGGATCAGAAATCAGTGTACCCTTACCTATATAATATTTAACAAGAGTATAACAGTGATAGAAACATTTGAAGGGGCAAGGTAGGCAGAGAATTGTAGACAACATACCAGAATATATTCCAAAAAGACAAAGTTGTCGCGGAGAATACTGAGATACAGGCTACTGGACTTGAAGGGCTTGAGGTTCATAAGGAGGAGGTGTTAGCGATTCTGGAAAGTGTGAAAATGGATAAGTCCCCTGGGCCGGATGGGATTTATCCAAGGATTCTCTGGGAAGCTAGGGAGGAGATTGCTGAGCCTTTGGCTTTGATCTTTAAGTCATCTTTGTCTACAGGAATAGTGCCAGAGGACTGGAGGATAGCAAATGTTATCCCCTTGTACAAGAAGGGGAGTAGAGATAACCCCGGTAACTATAGACCAGTGAGCCTTACTTCTGTTGTGGGAAAAGTCTTGGAAAGGTTTATAAGAGATAGGATGTATAATCATCTGGAAAGGAATAATTTGATTAGAGGTAGTCAACATGGTTTTGTGAAGGGTAGGTCGTGCCTCACAAACCTCATTGAGTTCTTCGAGAAGGTGACCAAAGAGGTGGATGAGGGTAAAGCAGTTGATGTGGTGTATATGGATTTCAGTAAAGCGTTTGATAAGGTTCCCCACGGTAGGCTATTGCAGAAAATACAGAGGCATGGGATTCAGGGTGATTTAGCAGTTTGGATCAGAAATTGGCTAGTTGATAGAAGACAAAGAGTGGTGGTTGATGGGAAATGCTCTGACTGGTGTCCAGTTACTAGTGGGGTGCCACAAGGATCTGTTTTGGGGCCGTTGCTGTTTGTCATTTTTATAAATGACCTGGAGGAGGGCGTAGAAGGATGGGTGAGTAAATTTGCAGATGACACTAAAGTCGGTGGAGTTGTGGACAGTGCAGAAGGATGTTACAAGTTACAGAGGGACATAGATAAGCTGCAGAGCTGGACTGACAGGTGGCAAATGGAGTTTAATGCAAAAAAGTGTGAGGTGATTCATTTTGGAAGGAATAACAGGAAGGCAGAGTACTGGGCTAATGGTAAGATTATTGGTAGTGTGGACGAGCAGAGAGATCTCGGTGTCCATGTCCATAGATCCCTGAAAGTTGCCACCCAGGTTGTGAGGGTTGTTAAGAAGGCGTACGGTGTGTTAGCTTTTATTGGTAGAGGAATTGAGTTTCGGAGCCATGAGGTCATGTTGCAGTTGTACAAAACTCTGGTGCGGCCGCATTTGGAGTATTGTGTGCAGTTCTGGTCGCCACATTATAGGAAGGATGTGGAAGCATTGGAAAGGGTACAGAGGAGATTTACAAGAATGTTGCCTGGTATGGAGGGAAGATCATATGAGGAAAGGCTGAAGGACTTGAGGCTGTTTCGTTAGAGAGAAGAAGGTTAAGAGGGGACTTAATTGAGGCATACAAGATGATCAGAGGATTAGATAGGGTGGACATCGAGAATCTTTTTCCTCGGATGGTGATGTCCAGCACAAGGGGACATAGCTTTAAATTGAGGGGAGATAGATATAGGACAGATGTCAGAGGTAGTTTCTTTACTCAGAGAGTAGTAAGGGCGTGGAATGCCCTGCCTGCAACAGTAGTGGACTCGCCAACACTAAACGCATTCAAATGGTCATTGGACAGGCATATGGACGATAAGGGAATAGTGTAGAGGGACTTTAGAAGGGTATCACAGGACGTTGAAACATCGTGGGCCGAAGGGCCTGCACTGCGCTGTAATGTTCTATGTTATCTACGTGTAACTGCAAGACAATGTATTATTAATTGATAAAAGTGTAGCATAACACATTTCCTTTCAGCTGCATACACAGAACAAAAGATGTCCTCAAAAATGTGTCACTTTTCTAACCCATTCCCACCACAGCTCCATGGGAAGTTCAATGGATGGTCCAAGAAATAGGCTGGGTCCTGAATGTGTTTACTCGTAATCGTTGCTAATATCTTTGAGGGGTTTTACCTCAGTGGGTTCCAGAATGGATGCAGCAGTATGTCTGATGAAATATGATGAGGTATTAATGGCTCAATTAGGAGATTCAGGCGCAGGAATTAGCCTGGGCTCTCAAACAAAAACATTAATTAAAAATTTTGTTCCTCTGGTTGAAGGAGGAGTCAGAAAGGACTAAACTCTGCCCAAAAAGACGGCAATTTCTATCCAGTATGGGTTATGGTATGCCCAAAAATTTCCTCCCGTGGCTTGGGCACCTACCAGTTGATCCAAGTTAGCTGCCTACCACTGACCCTATGGAGCTAATACTGGAGAACACCATCTGGCGGAATTTGTTTAACTGCTGAGTTTGCATTACCAATTCCCAAGAAATTTCAGTTCCATATAATTCCTTTCAGTTTTGTTAAAGCATAGGTGTTCAGCGATACCTCACTGATGAATAACCGATGGATTTTAGCTGCGCTGATCACTTTAATATATTTGGTGGCTAAGCATTGTAACTTTTCAAAATTGTACATGTCATAAAAACACTGAAAATACAATTGCAATTTCCTATGCTCTGGATCAGTATCATTACTCATTTCCACCAGTACACGTCCCAATTTCCACAATATATTTTCTCTTTCAATTCAGCATGACTGTATTACTTGTAATTGATGTGGATGATGTTGTCAGGAAGCAATGCTGCACAATGTAATGAATGATTCATTTCTGCAACTCGCCTTAATCTTGTTGTGTTCTCTGATTATGACAAACATTACAGTGCCTTTGATTTCAAGTATATTCCCAAACTTTTTTTACATTTTCTCTCCACTTTTACGTGGGGTTATCCATTTTGGTAGGAATAACAGCAAACGGGATTATTATTTAAACGATAAAATATTAAAGCATGCTGCTGTGCAGAGAGACCTGGGTGTGCTAGTGCATGAGTCACAGAAAGTTGGTTTGCAGGTGCAACAGGTGATTAAGAAGGCAAATGGAATTTTGTCCTTCATTGCTAGAGGGATGGAGTTTAAGACTAGGGAGGTTATGCTGCAATTATATAAGGTGTTAGTGAGGCCACACCTGGAGTATTGTGTTCAGTTTTGGTCTCCTTACTTGAGAAAGGACGTACTGGCACTGGAGGGTATGCAGAGGAGATTCACTAGGTTAATCCCAGAGCTGAAGGGGTTGGATTACGAGGAGAGGTTGAGTAGACTGGGACTGTGCTCGTTGGAATTTAGAAGGATGAGGGGGGATCTTATAGAAACATATAAAATTATGAAGGGAATAGATAGGATAGATGCAGGCAGGTTGTTTCCACTGGCGGGTGACAGCAGAACTAGGGGACATAGCCTCAAAATAAGGGGAAGTAGATTTAGGACTGAGTTTAGGAGGAACTTCTTCACCCAAAGGGTTGTGAATCTATGGAATTCCTTGCCCAGTGAAGCAGTTGAGGCTCCTTCATTAAATGTTTTTAAGGTAAAGATAGATAGTTTTTTGAAGAATAAAGGGATTAAGGGTTCTGGTGTTCGGGCTGGAAAGTGGAGCTGAGTCCACAAAAGATCAGCCATAATCTCATTGAATGGTGGAGCAGGCTCAAGGGGCCAGATGGCCTACTCCTGCTCCTAGTTCTTATGTTTTTATGTTCTACATTTGCCAAACACCAAGAGGAAAAATTGGTGCCGACTTTTTCCCAAAAATGGACCCTAACAAGTTGGACATTGTCCTGATTTTGCTGCATTTGGACATGGACTGCTCCAGTATGTGAGGAGTCACAAAAGGTACTGAACATTGTGCAGTCATCAGCAAACATCCCCACTTCTTTTTTTTTTAAAATAATTTTAAATAATTTTTTAAATAATTTTTTTAAAATAATTTTTATTCCAGTTTTCACAAAATATCAACAACAAAAAGAAAAAAATGACAAAGAACAGAAAGAACCCCCCCCCACCCCCTCCCGGTGCATATACAAAGGAAAAGATAAATGAACACCCGTCATTCCCACAAAACAACTGCCCGTCCCTTCAACAGAAAGGACTGAACCCCCCATCCCTCCCTCTCCCCCCCCATCCACTCCCTCCCTCTCCCCCCCGATCCCCCCCCCCCCATCCCCCCCTTCCCCCTCCCATCCCCCCCCCCCCCCCCCCCCCCCCAGCCCCGGGTTGCTGCTGCTACTGGCCTTCTCCTGTCGTTCTGCCAGGAAATCCAGAAATGGTTGCCACCTCCTGAAAAACCCCAGCACCGACCCCCTTAGGGCAAATGTCATCTTCTCAAATTTAATAAACCCCGCCAAATAAACAGTTCCTCCAGTGCTGGCTGGAAGTCATCATTCTCAGTGCAAGACACAGATCTATCAGGGGCACTCGGGCGGGGGGGGGGGGGGGGGGGGGGGGGGGAGGGGGGGGTTGTATAGAGAAGGGTGTTTTAGAGTGTTCATTGAGTCCCTCCTTTACAATGCAAACATTGATAGACCTCCTGTCCCACCTAGCCTTTCCACAGGCAGCAGCGTGGGTTCAATTCCCGTACCGGCCTCCCCGAACAGGTGCCAGAATGTGGCAACTAGGGGCCTTTCACAGTAACTTCATTGAAGCCTACTTGTGACAATGAGCGATTATTATAAGGGCAGCATGGTAGCATGGTGGTTAGCATAAATGCTTCACAGCTCCAGGGTCCCAGGTTCGATTCCCCGGCTGGGTCACTGTCTGTGCGGAGTCTGCACATCCTTCCCGTGTGTGCGTGGGTTTCCTCCGGGTGCTCCGGTTTCCTCCCACAGTCCAAAGATGTGCGGGTTAGGTGGATTGGCCATGCTAAATTGCCCTTAGTGTCCTAAAAAATAAGGTTAATGGGGGGGTTGTTGGCTTACTGTTATAGGGTGGATACGTTGGCTTGAGTAGGGTGATCATTGCTCGGCACAACATCGAGGGCCGAAGGACCTGTTCTGTGCTGTACTGTTCTATATATCATTGACCCTGGCCTCCACGCTTGGGGGCCTCGCATCCTTCCACTGAACAAGAATCCTCCGCCGGGCTACTAGGGACGCAAAGGCCAGAATGCTGGCCTCTTTCGCCTCCTGCACTCCCGGCTCCACCGCCACCCCAAATATTGTGAGCTCCCAGCCCGGATCGACATTGGATCCTACCACCCTCGACAGCGTCCTTGCTACGCCCTTCCAAACTTCCCCCAGCGCTGGGCATGCCCAGAACATATGGGCATGATTTGCTGGGCTCCCTGAGCGCCTAATACACCTATCCTCTCTCCCAAAGAACCGGCTCATCCTTGTCCCGGTCATGTGAGCCCTATACAGCACCTTAAACTGGATGAGGCTAAGCCTCGCACAAGAAGAGGAGGAGTTCACCCTCCCCAGGGCGTCCGCCCATGTCTATCTCCTCACCCAGCTCCTCTTCCCATTTACCCTTCAGCTCCTCGACCGAGGCCTCGTCCATCTCCTGCATCACTTGGTATGCTGCCGAGATCCTCCCCTTTCCAACCCACACCCTGCCCCGCTCCAAGAATACCCTTCTCACCCTCGGGGTCCCGTGTGCCCACACAAACCCCGTAATGCTCCTGTTAACCCGCCTGAAAAAGGCCTTCGGGATAAGGATGGGGAGGCACTGGAACAGGAACAGAAATCTCGGGAGCACCGTCATCTTGACTGACTGCACCCTACCCACCAGAGACAGCGGCAGCATGTCCCACCTCTTAAACTCCTCCTCATAGAACATAGAACATAGAACACTACAGCGCAGTACGGGCCCTTCGGCCCTCGATGTTGCGCCGACCTGTGAAACCATCTGAAGCCTATCTGACCTACACTATTCCATTTTCATCCATATGTCTATCCAGTGACCACTTAAATGCCCTTAAAGTTGGCGAGTCTACTACTATTGCAGGCAGGGCGTTCCACACCCCTACTACTCTCTGAGTAAAGAAACTGCCTCTGACATTTGTCCTATATCTATCACCCCTCAATTTAAAGCTATGTCCCCTCGTGTTGGTCATCACCATCCGAGTAAAAAGACTCTCACTGTCCACCCTATCTAACCCTCTGACTATCTTATATGTCTCTATTAAGTCACCTCTCAGCCTTCTCCTCTCTAACGAAAACAACCTCAATTCCCTGAGCCTTTCCTCGTAAGACCTTCCCTCCACACCAGGCAACATCCTAGTAAATCTCCTCTGAACCCTTTCCAAAGCTTTCACATCCTTCCTATAATGTGGTGACCAGAACTGCACGCAGTACTCCAGGTGTGGCCGCACCAGAGTTATGTACAGCTGCAGCATGACCTTGTGGTTCCGAAACTCAAACCCCCTGCTTATAAAGGCTAGCACACCATATGCCTTCTTAACAGCCCTATTAACCTGGGTGGCAACTTTCATGGATTTATGTACCTGGATGCTGAGATCTCTCTGTTCATCTACACTACCAAGAATCTTGCCATTAGCCCAGTACTCTGCATTCCTGTTACTCCTTCCAAAGTGAACCACCTCACACTTTTCCGCATTAAACTCCATCTGCCACCTCTCAGCCCAGCTCTGCAGCTTATCTATGTCCCTCTGTATCCTATAACATCCTTCAGCACTATCCACAACTCCACCGACCTTCGTGTCATCTGCAAATTTACTAACCCATCCTTCTACACCCTCTTCCAGGTCATTTATAAAAATGACAAACAGCAGTGGCCCCAAAACAGATCCTTGCGGTACACCACTAGTAACTGAACTCCAGGATGAACATTTGCCATCAACCACCACCCTCTGTCTTCTTTCAGCTAGCCAATTACTGATCCAAACCGCTAAATCACCTTCAATTCCATACTTCCTTATTTTCTGCAATAGCCTACCGTGGGGAACCTTATCAAACGCCTTACTGAAATCCATATACACCACATCAACAGCTTTACCCTGATCCACCTGTTTGGTCACCTTCTCAAAAAACTCAATAAGATTTGTGAGACATGACCTACCCTTCACAGAACCGTGTTGAGTATCGCTAATCAACTTGTTCTTTTCAAGATGATTATAAACCCTATCTCTTATAACCTTTTCCAACATTTTACCCACAACCGAAGTAAGGCTCACAGGTCTATAATTACCAGGGTTGTCTCTACTCCCCTTCTTGAACAAGGGGACAACATTTGCTATCCTCCAGTCTTCCGGCACTATTCCTGTCGACAAAGACGACATAAAGATCAAGGACAAAGGCTCTGCAATCTCCTCCCTGGCTTCCCAGAGAATCCTAGGATAAATCCCATCTGGCCCAGGGGACTTATCTATTTTGACATTTTCTAAAATTGCTAACACCTCCTCCTTTTGAACTTCAATTCCATCTAGCCTGGTCGACTGAACCTGAGTGTTCTCCTCGACAACATTGTCTTTCTCCAGTGTAAACACTGACGAAAAATATCCATTTAATGCTTCCCCTATCTCCTCTGATTCCACACACAACTTTCCACTACTATCCTTGATTGGCCCTAATCTTACCCTAGTCATTCTTTTGTTCCTGATATACCTATAGAAAGCCTTAGGGTTTTCCTTGATCCTATCCGCCAACGACTTTTCGTGTCCTCTCCTCGCTCTTCTTAACTCTCCCTTTAGGTCCTTCCTGGCTAACTTGTAACTCTCAAGTGCCCTAACTGAGCCTTCATGTCTCATCCTAACATAAGCCTTCTTCTTCCTCTTGACAAGTGCTTCAACTTCCTTAGTAAACCACGGTTCCCTTGCTCGACAACTTCCTCCCTGCCTGACAGGTACATACTTATCAAGGACACGCAGTAGCTGTTTCTTGAAAAAGCTCCACATTTCGATTGTACCCATCCCCTGCAGTTTCCTTCCCCATCCTATACATCCTAAATCTTGCCGAATAGCATCATAATTGCCTTTCCCCCAGCTATAATTCTTGCCTTGCGGTATATACCTATCCCTGCCCATTGCTAAAGTAAACATAACCGAGTTGTGATCACTATCACCAAAGTGCTCACCTACATCTAAATCTAACACCTGGCCGGGTTCATTACCCAGTACCAAATCCAATGTGCTCTCGCCCCTTGTTGGCCTGTCTACATACTGTGTCAGAAAACCCTCCTGCACACACTGCACAAAAACTGACCCATCTATAGTACTCGAACTATAGTATTTCCAGTCAATATTTGGAAAGTTAAAGTCCCCCATAACAACTACCTTGTTACTCTCGCTCCTGTCAAGAATCATCTTTGCTCCATTTGCCCCACCAGCCTTGTGAGGTTAAGCTTATGCAAGGCCCCCCAGCTCCTGGCCACCTGAATCCCCAAGTACCTGAAGCTCCTCTCCTCCCTTTTCAGTGGGAGCCTACCAATCCCCCCCTCCTGGTCCCACGGGCGTACAACAAACAGCTCGCTCTTCCCCAGGTTGAGCTTATACCCTGACAAATCCCCAAATTCCCAGAGAATCCCCATCACCTCCGGCATTCCCCCCACCGGGTCCGCCACATACAACAATAGGTCATCCGCCTAGAGCGACACTCGATGCTCCTCCCCACCCCGGACCAGCCCCCTCCAATTCCCCGACTCCCTCAGCGCCATAGCCAGGTGTTCAATTGCCAGCGCAAAAAGCAGGGGGGACAAGGGACACCCCTGCCTTGTCCCTCGGTATAGCCGAAAATACTCCGACCTCTTCCTATTCGTGGCCACGCTCGCCATCGGGGCCTCATATAACAGCCTCACCCAACTGACAAACCCCTCCCCAAACCCGAACCTTTCCAGCACCTCCCACAAGTACCCCCACTCAACCCTATCAAAGGCCTTCTCCGCGTCCAGCGCCACCACTATCTCCGCCTCCCCTTCTACCGCCGGCATCATTATAACGTTCAAGAGCCTCCGTATATTCATGTTCAGCTGCCTCCCCCTCACAAACCCCGTTTGATCCTCGCGGATAACCCGTGGCACACAGTCCTCTATCCTCGTGGCTAAGATCTTTGCCAACAACTTGGCATCCACATTCAAGAGTGAGATCGGCCTGTATGACCAACACTGCAGGGGATCCTTGTCCCGCTTAAGAATCAAGGAGATCAGCGCCCGAGACATCGTCGGGGGCAAAGCCCCCCCTTCCCTTGCCTCGTTAAAGATCCTAACCAACAGGAGGCCCAACAGGTCTGCTTACATCTTGTAAAATTCAACCGGGAACCCATCCGGCCCCGACGTCTTCCCCGACTGCATGTTCCCTATCCCTTTGACCAGCTCCTCCAGCTCAACTGGCGCCCCCAGACCCTCCACCTGTCCCTCCTCCACCCTCGGGAATCTCAGCCGGTCCAAAAAGCGCCACATCCCCCCTCCTCCGCCAGAGGTTCGGACCGATACAGTTTCTCATAAAAGCCCCTGAAGTCTCCATTAATGTCTACCCCACTTCGCACCACATTTCCTCCCCGATCCTTAACTCCACCGATCTCCCTAGCTGATTCCCGCTTACGGAGCTGGTGTGCCAGCATCCTGCTCGCCTTCTCCCCATATTCATACACCGCACCCTGTGCCTTCCTCCACTGAGCTTCTGCCTTTCTGGTGGTCAACAAGTCGAACTCAGCCTGGAGGCTGTGCCGCTCCCTCAGCAATCCCTCCTCCGGGGCCTCCGCGTATCTCCTGTCCACCCTCACCATCTCCCCCTCCAACTCTTCCTCTCTCTCCGCTCCCTTATCTCCCTGCTCGAATGGAGATCAACTCCCCCCGAACCACCGCCTTCAGCGCCTCCCAGACCGTCCCCACTCGGACCTCCCCATTGTCGTTGGCCTCCAGATACCTCTCGATACATCCTCGAACCCGCCCCCCCACCTCCTCATCCGCCAGCAGCCCCACCACCAAGCGCCAAAGCGGGCGTTGGTCTCTCTCCTCCCCCAGCTCAAGGTCCACCCAGTACGGGGCATGGTCAGAGATGGCTATCGCCGAATATTCAGCATCTTCCACCCTCGTAATCAGCGCCTTACTCATAACGAAAAAATCAATCTGAGAATAGGCCTTATTCACATGGGAGAAGTATAAAAATTCCCTGGCTCTCGGATCCACCCCTCCATGGATCCACCCCTCTCATCTGGTCCATAAACCCCCCTCAGCACCTAGGCCTTCTACCCATCCTGGAACTGGATCGATCCAGTGGCGGATCCAGCACCGTGTTGAAATCCCCCCCCATTATCAATCCGGCCCAACATGTGCCGCATGAAACCTGCATCATACCAATTCGGGGCGTATACATTGACCAGCACCACCCGCTCCCCTTGCAGCTTGCCGCTCACCATCACATACCTCCCGCCACTGTCTGCCACCACATTCGACACCTCAAACGACACCCTCTTCCCCACCAGGATCGCCACCCCCCGATTTTTTACATCAAGCCCCGAATGAAACACTTGGCCCACCCACCCCTTCCTCAACCTAACCTGATCCGCCACCTTCAGGTGCGTCTCCTGAAGCATGGCCACATCTGCCTTCAGCTCCTTCAGGTGCGCAAACACGCGGGACCGTTTGACCGGCCCATTCAGCCCCCTCACATTCCAGGTGATCAGCCGGATGAGGGGGCCACCTACCCCCCCTCCCCCGTCGATTAGCCATCACCCTTCCGTAATCCGCCACGTGCCAGTGCCCCCCGCTTAGCCCGTTCCCCACAGCGACAGACCCCCATCCCGCCCCCCTCTACACGCTCCAGCTCCTTCTCGGCCATTCCAGCAGCAACCCGGTACCCCCCCCCCCCCTCCCCCCCGCACGCTAGCTATGTAATCCCTTCCATTGTACATCCGGAAGTCAGCCGACTCCTGCTGACTCCGGCTGACTCCGGCTGCTCCCGCCACCCCAATGACCCTCCCCAGTGCCACACCACCATCCACCCAGTGCCGGCCCCGCCCCCTGCTCCTCCAGCGCGGGAGAAAGGCTCGCGCTTCCATCCCAAGCCCCGCCCCCGACCCAAAACGCAGGAAAAGACGGGCACATGACCCAACAGGATCGCGAACCCCACCCAAACTCTCAACCAGTGAAAAAAAATAAAAACCCAAACATGACAAAACACCCAAGTAAACAGATAACAGTCCCAAAAAGCAAAAAAAGCAGAACAGATAAAGCGAAAGGATACCAAGGAGGACAAAGTAGAGTGTAATCGAGGCTTTATTAAGCAGAGATGTGTAGCCTCCTGCAGCTGCTGCTGAAATGGCTGCAGCTCGGTGAGCCCACACATTTATACTCCACCTACTGGGTGGAGCCAGCAGGCAGGGATCTACCCCCGTACTTGTAGTACAGGAGCTTTACCATATTACATCGCGTATGTGATAAATCTACCACATTCACCTCCTGTTAAAAAAAGAGTCTAGCAGGGGTGGTGGAAAACTATTTACATGCATTTTAAGTTAACATTTTGGGGAAAGTTCACAAATTCAGTCGATCGGGTGCCTTGATCCTCCGTTGTGAGCGCCACAGTCCCGGTGGTGATGCAGGCGCCGGCTCGGTCGCCGGTGACTCCGGGAGTGTGTAGACCTCATCTTCATCCCCGGGTGGGACCAAGGGGAGGACGGATCGGGGCTGTGGTGGGGTGCGCTTGGGGGAGGAAGGGTGGCACCGGGGCAGAAGGGTGCCCCTTCTGACCCAACTGGTGCCAGGTCCCTGAGGGAGACTGTGTCTTGGCGGCCGTCGAGATACACCACGTAGGCATACTGCGGGTTTGCATGGAGTAACTGTACCCTTTCGACCAACGGGTCCGCCTTGTGGAGCCGCACGTGCTTGCGGAGGAGAACGGGTCCTGGAGCTGCCGGCCACGTTGGGAGCAAAACCCCAGAGGTGGACTTCCTGAGGAGGGTAAGGAGACGTTCATGGGGGGATGCATTAGTCGCAGTGCAAAGTAGCGATCGGATGGAGTGAAGGGCGTCGGTGAGGACCTCCTGCCAGCGGGATACCGGGAAATTTTTGGACCGCGGGGCCAGCTGGACGGCCTTCCAGACCGTCCCAATCACCCGCTCCATCTGTTTCCCGGGGGTTGTAGCTGGTCGTCCTGCTCGAGGCAATGCCCTTGCTGAGCAAGCACTGACGCAGCTCATCACTCATAAAGGAGGATCCCCAGTCGCTGTGGATGTAGGCGCAGCAGGGTAGCATGGTGGTTAGCATAAATGCTTCACAGCTCCAGGGTCCCAGGTTCGATTCCCGGCTGGGTCACTGTCTGTGTGGAGTCTGCACGTCCTCCCCCTGTGTGCGTGGGTTTCCTCCGGGTGCTCCGGTTTCCTCCCACAGTCCAAAGATGTGCGGGTTAGGTGGATTGGCCATGCTAAATTGCCCGTAGTGTCCTAATAAATGTAAGGTTAAGGGGGGGGGGGGGGTTGTTGGGTTACGGGTATAGGGTGGATATGTGGGTTTGAGTAGGGTGATCATGGCTCGGCACAACATTGAGGGCCGAAGGGCCTGTTCTGTGCTGTACTGTTCTATGTTCTATGTTCTAGGCGGGGAAACCGAACAGGGCGAAGATGGTGTTGAGGGCTTTGCTGACGGTGGCAGACGTCATTTCGGGGCATGGGACGGCGAAGGGGTATCTGGAGTATTCGTCGACCACGTTAAGGAAGTACGTGTTTCGGTTGGTGGAGGGGAGGGGCCCTTTGAAATCCACGCTGAGGCGTTCAAAGGGGCAGGAGGCCTTCACTAGGTGCGCTTGGTCTGGCCAGTGGAAGTGCGGTTTGCAGTCCGCACAGACCTGGCAGTCTTTGGTGATAGCCCTGACCTCCTCAATGGAGTAGGGCAGATTGCAGGCCTTTATGAAGTGAAAGAACCGGGTGACCCCTGGGTGATAGAGACCATCGTGTAGGGTCCAGAGTCGGTCCGCTTGCGCGCTGGCACATGTACCTCAGGATAGAGCATCGGGGGGGCTCGTTGAGCTTACCAAAGCGATACAGAATCTTGTAATTGTAGGTGGAGAACTCGATCCTCCACCTCAAGATTTTATCATTTTTGATTTTGCCCCGCTGTTTGTTACTGAACATTAAGGCAACCAACCGTTGGTCAGTGAGGAAAGTGAATCTCCTGCTGGCCAGGTAATGCCTCCAATGCCGCACAGCTTCTACGATGGCTTGGGCCTCCTTCTCGACGGAGGAGTGCCGAATTTCAGAGGCATAGAGGGTGCGGGAAAAGAATGCCACGGGTCTGCCTGCCTGGTTGAGGGTGGCAGCCAGAGTGACTTCTGATGCATCGCTCTCGACTTGGAAGGGGAGCGTCTCGTCGACCACGTGCATCGCAGCCTTGGCGATGTCGGCCTTGATACGGTTGATGGCCTGGTGAGCCTCGGTCGTCAGGAATGAATGAGTGGCCGGGCCTTGTCCGCATAGTTAGGGACCCATTGGGCGTAATATGAGAAGAACCCCAGGCATTGTCTGAGGGCCTTGGGGCAGTGGGGGAGGGGGAGTTCCATGAGTGGGCGCATGCGATCGGGGTCGGGCCCTAGAACTCCATTTTGCACCACATAGCCGAGGATGGCTAAGCGGTTGGTGCTGAACACACACTTCTCCTTGTTGTACGTTAGGTTGAGGAGTTTGGCAGTATGGAGGAATTTGGAAAGGTTAGTGTCGTGGTCCTGCTGGTCGTGGGCACAGATGGTGACGTTATCCAGGTACGGGAATATGGCCCGCAGTCCGCACCGGTCAACCATTCGGTCCATTGCCCGTTGGAAGACCGAGGCCCTATTAGTGACGCCAAAGGGAACCTTAAAAAGTGGTAAAGGCGGCCGTCTGCTTCAAACGCAGTGTATGGCTGGTCCGCCTTGCGAATGGGGAGCTGGTGGTAGGCATATTTCAGGTCCACTGTCGAGAAGAACCGGTACTGTGCAATCTGATTGACCATATCAGATATGCGCGGGAGGGGGTACGTGTCAAGCTGCGTGTTTTGATTGATGGTCTGACTGTAGTCAACGACCATCCTGTTTTTCTCTTCAGTTTTCACAGCTCTCCAGGGTCTGTTGCTGGCCTCGATGATGCCTTCCCGCAGCAGCCTCTGGACCTCAGACCTGATGAAGGTTCTGTCCTGGGCACTGTACCATCTGCTCCTGGTGGCGACGGGTTTGCAATCTGTGGTGAGGTTTGCAAACAGAGAAGGCAGGTCGACCCTTAAGGGTCATGAGACCCATACAGTAACGGGTGGTAGAGGCCCGCCGAATTTCAGAGTGAGACTTTGGAGGTTGCACTGGAAGTCCAGGCCGAGTAGAGGTTGGGGAGGACTTAGAGATGGAAGTCGCTGAACGCTACGCCCTGGATGGTGAGGGTTGCGGTGCAGTACCCCCTGATCTCCATGGGGTGGGACCCGGAGGCCAGGGAGACTCGTTGTGTGATGGGGTGTACCGCGAGGGAGCAGCGCCTTACCGTATCGGGGTGCATGAAGCTCTCTGTGCCCCCGGAGTCACGAAGGCATGATGTCTTGTGCCCGTTGACCTTTCCCATCCTCGACGCAGTGGTGAGGTTGTGCGGCCGGGACTGGTCGATCGTGATGGAGGCGAGCTGCAGCTGGTGTTGGAAGGCCCCTGGCTGGTCGGCGGCAGTTGCAGGCGATGAGCGGCCCACTGAGGTGCCCGATGAGCAGGGGTCCTGAGGCAGGGAAGATGGTGGCGCCCACGGGTCGCACGTGGGAGGTGCAGGAACAATGGGCCTGGTTACAGCGGCGATCGAGCGGGCCTGGCACACAGCAGCGAAATGTCCTTTCTCCCCGCAGGCCTTGCAGAATGCGCTCCGCGCCGGGCAGCACTGCTGGGGGTGCTTTGTCTGTCCGCAGAAGTAGCACTTGTGCCCCCTGGGGTTGGCTGGCTGCCGCGTGGCGCAGGCTTGGATTTGGGTTGGGGGCGGTCGCTGGTGGGATCCACGATGGGGTGTTCGCTGGTGGGGTCCACGATGTCCAGAGGGGGACGCTGTGCGTTCGGGGGTGTGCTCTTGTACATTACGGGAGGCGACCGTTAGTGAGATCACGAGTTTCTTGGTCGCTGCGAGGTCGAGGGTAGCCCCTTCTAAGAGGCGCTGGCGGATGTACGCCGACCCTATGTCCGTAATGAAACCGTCCCTGATTCGGAGTTTGGAATGTTCAACGGCCGTAACGGCCTGGCAATCGCAGTCCCTCGCCAGGGCATGCAGGGCACGCCAGAAATCTTCCACAGACTCACCGGGGAGTTGATGCCGCGTGGACAGGAGGTGCCTGGCGTAGAGTTTGTTGGTCTGCTGGGTGTAGTTCTCTTTCAGTAGCGCCATGGCCTCAGCGTAGGGAGGTGCGTCCCAGATGAGGGGAAAGATATCGGAGCTCAGGCGCGTATACAGGATCTGGAGCTTCTGTGCCTCTGTGGGTGGTTCTGTCGCAGATCCAATGTGGGCTTCAAAACAAGCTAGCCAGTGGGCAAAGGCCGACCTGGCGTTGTCTGCTTGAGGGTGCAGCTGCAGGCGATCCGGTTTGATGCGGAGGTCCATCGTTGTAAAATCTGTGCTTAATAAATTGATGCACTATCAATCACGACCAGACAAGCGTGTAATCGAGGCTTTTTTAAGCAGAGATGAGTAGCCTCCCACAGCTGCTGCCGAAATGGCTGCAGTTCGGTGAGCACACACATTTATACTCCGCCTACTGGGTGGAGCCAGCAGGCAGGGATCTACCCCCATACCTGTAATATAGGAGCCTTACCGTATTACATCTCATGTATGTGATATATACAACAGTGGTGACTACTACAGCCTTCTCATTTTTGATCCTTTTACAAGCAGGAAATGTTTCTCCGTAAGTTTCTACCTATCTACTCTGTCCAGCCCCTCATGATTTTGAACATATCTATCAAATCTCCTTTTAGCCTTCTCGGCAAGGAGAACAATCCCAACTTCTGCAATCATAGAATCTCTAAAGTGCAGAAGGAAGCCATTCAGTGCACAGGGTCTGCACCAACTCTCTGGGCACCCTACCTGGGCCCATTCATCCCAAACTATCCCCATAACCCAGTAACCCCACCTAACCTTTTGAATACTAATGGGCAATTTGGTATACCCAATCCATCTAACCTGCACATCTTTGGACTGTGGGAGGAAACCGGAGCTCCTGGATGAAACCCGTGCAGACATGGGGAGAATGTACAAATTCCACAAACTCACCCTGTTTAAACACCACTTGTTTCACCTTACCAACCAGAAAAAGACCCATTTGTCCCCAGGTTCTGTTTTCTGTTGATTTGCCAATCCTCTGTCCAATATATTACCCCCAACCCTGTGGGATCTTACCTTGTGTATTAACCTTTTGTGCAACACCTTATGAAAGGCCTTCTAAGCATTTGATAGGTCCAGATGCACCACATCTGCAGAACCCCTATTATCAACTTGGCTTGTTACATCTTCAAGGAACTCGAGCAAATTAGTCAAATATGATAAACCCTTCATAAAAGCACACTTACTCTGATGAGTTGCATTTTGACTTTCCAAATTACTTATTACTGATTCCTTAATAGTGGATACAACAATTTCCCAACAACAGTCGTTAAACTAACTGGTCTTTCGACTTCCGGTGTGCACCATGGAGTGAGTGATCACACAGAGGCAGCTCCTGCCCAAGGTTACAGAAAAGAGCTCTTTTTTGGGCGGCACGGGTTGGAATTTCGATGAAAAGGCATAGGTGAATGTTCAAGGAGTACTTTCCCCCAGGAATGGTATGTTTCTTGGTTATCAGACCCTCATAAACAGTGCAAGATTGGGCTGAAGCAGCAGCAGACAAAAGCCTCTGCAAGCATGCAGGCGGGGGAAGGGCCAGCTTAGAGGCCTCAAGCTGACTTGAGGGCCTTTATGAACGCTAAATTCTAGCAGCAGAGGGAAGAACTGTGAAAAGATCTCACTAAGGCCATTGAAGAAGCGGGGACGGACTTCCGGTAGCGGTGATGCGGAGCTAAGCCGCACGTTCAGTGGCTCCCGCTATTTTTGGACTTTGGGGCTCTTTTAAGGGCTCGTAGTGGTGCTGTTTGGACTTTTCCCCGTGTGGGAACACTCCTTCTCAGATTCTCCACCGGTGGATGGCCTGGACTAGGAGTGGAGCGGTCAGAAAATCGGCTTTGGAAACTTCCGGTTGCGGCTATGCGGAGCTAAGCCGCACCGCAGCTCCCGCTACTTAAGGACTTTTGGGCCGATTTGAGGGCCCCAAACGGCACTGTCTCGACGAATCCCGGTGGGGGAAGGTGTCTAGAGGAGCATTCCCCATAATTTATGGTGCTCACCCGGAGTGGGGCAAAGGCAAAAACTGCAGCAGCTCCCCAAGAAAAGCGGGGGAAGAAGGACAAAATGGCGGCCAGCGGAACACCCGAAGACTGGTGGAAGTGGACGCAGGAGCAGCAAGCCTCTCTTCTGCGCTGTTTTGCGGAGCTGAAGGCTGAGTTGCTGGACTCTCTGAATGCGACTACCAACAAGCTGCTTGGGACCCAGGCGGCCCAGGAGGTGTCCATTCGGGAGTTGCAGCAGCAGGCCGCTGAGCGGGAGGAGGAGGCCGTGGTCCTTGTGGGGAAAGTGGAGTTGCACGAGGCACTTCACAAAAAGTGGCAAGACCGCTTGGAGGAGCTGGACGTTCGCACGAGGCGAAAGAATTTTAGGATCCTGGGCCTGGCGGAGGGGCTGGAGGGGTCGGATCTCCCGTCGTACGTGACCACGATGTTGAGCATGTTGATGGGAGCGGGGTCCTTCCATTTGCCCCTGGAGCTTGAGGGAGCTCACAGAGTGCTGGCCAGGAGGCCTAAGGCAAATGAACCCCCGCGGGCGGTGCTGGTGCGGTTCCATCGATTTAGTGACCTGGAGTGTGTGCTGCGCTGGGCCAAGAAAGAGAGGAGCATCAAGTGGGAGAATTCGGTAGTGCGAATCTACCAGGACTGGAGTGCGGAGGTGGCAAAGCGGCGGGCCGGGTTCCATTACATACTGTTCTAGGAAACTATCGCGGATACATTCTATAAACTCCTCCTCAAGGTTGCCTTGACCGACCTGGTTAAACCAATCGACATGTAGATTAAAATCCCCCATGATAACTGTTGTACCGTTTCTACAAGCATCAGTTATTTATTTGTTTATTGCCTGCCCCACCATAATGTTACTATTTGGTGGCCTATAGACTACTCCTATCAGTGACTTTTACGCCTTACTATTCCTGATTTCCACCCAAATGGATTCAACCTTATCCTCCATAACACCGATGTCATCCTTTAATAACAGAGCTACACCACCTCCCTTACCATCCACTCTGAAATTCCGAATAGTTTGATACCCTCGGATATTTAACTCCCAGTCATGACCATCCTTTAACCATGTTTCAGTAATGGCCACTAAATCATAGTCATTCACGATGATTTGCGGCATCAACTCATTTACTTTATCCCGAATACTACGAGCATTCAGGTAAAGTACACTTATGTTGGCTTTTTTACCTCTGTTTTGAATCTTAACATCTCGATCAGTAACCTCGCCTAAGTTATATTTCCTCTTAACTTTTCTCCTAATTGTCCTTGTCGTTGAACCCATATATTCATGTAACAACCTACTGCGTCGCTTACCATTAATGTTTTTACTTCCAGTTTTATTCCTTTTGCTATTACTGGGCCTATTCACTGTGCTCCCCTCAGTCACTGTACCTTGTACTGTCGCCCTTTTTGATTTTTGACTGTGGCTCCTCTGCCTTACACTTTCCCCCTTACTTTCTTTTGCTTCTGTCCCTGTTTTACTACCTTCCAACTTTCTTCATCGGTTCCCACCCCCCTGCCACATTAGTTTAAACCTCTGGAAGAGTTCCAATGGATTGGAGGGCTTCCACAAATAATGCCCCAATTTGGCCCGTAAAGAAACCCGATGGTTCATGGCGACTAACGATCGACTACCGAGAACTTCATAAGGTAACCCCTTTGCAGCCCCCACTGTTGCCCCGAGTCCCACGACCATGCTCAAACAGGGAGTACAGGAAAAGTATTTCACAGTGCTGGACATCAGCAATGGCTTTTGGTCCATCCCGTTAGACAGGGCCTGCCAGTATAAATTCGCATTTAAGTTTCAAGGGCAGCAGTACACGTGGATATGCCTCCCACAAGGATTCCATAACTCCCCCTCCATTTTCCACCAACAATTGGCCAATGGACTTTCTAAATTTTCCCCACCTGAATGCCTAATACAATGTCAACAATCTGTTCTTGCAAATGGACACAAAAGAGGAACACGTAGAGCTCTTATCTGAATTACTAGGCCAACTGCAATCAATCGGATGTAAGGTAAACCCTAAAAAGACCCAGATTTTAAAGGAAATGGTTCTTTATTCAGGCACCATCATCACCCACGGGAAGAGAGAAATTGAGCAAAATCGATCGGGTCCATCGTTAACTTGCCCCTGCGCCAAAATATCATTGCACTCTGGTCATTCCTAGGTTTGGTAGGATATTGCAGAAATTATATAGATGGTTTTGCCACCAAAACAGCCCCACTCTCAGAGCTCCTTAAAAAGAATACCCCATGGGAATGGCTTCTGCAGCACACAGACACCACTGACGATTTAAAACGCACCCTAGGCACAGCCCCCGCTTTACAAGTTCCAGACCCAGACTTGCCCTATGCCATAGAAGTAGCAACCACCGACCGAACCCTATCAACAATGCTCCTGCAAGAACGACATGATCACTTAGGACCTGTAGCCTATGCCCCAAGAGTATTAGACTCCGTAGAGCAAGGATTCTCAGCCTGCGAACGGCACTTGCTTGCAGTCTTTTGGGCAGTACAGTACTCTGCGTACATCACAGGCCTCAACCTCGGGATCCTTAAGGGGGAGGGGAGCAGCCCCAAGTCGTGGTCCACATAGGTACCAACGACATAGGTAGGAAAAGGGATAGGGATGTAAGGCAGGAATTCAGGGAGCTAGGGTGGAAACTTAGAGCTAGAACAAACAGAGTTATTATCTCTAGGTTGTTACCCGTGCCACGTGCTAGCGAGTCGAGGAATAGGGAGAGAGAGCAGTTGAACACGTGGCTGCAGGGATGGTGCAGGAGGGAGGGTTTCAGATTCCTGGACAATTGGGGCTCATTCTGGGGTAGGTGGGACCTCTACAAACGGGATGGTCTACACCTGGACCACAGGGGTACTAATATCCTCGGGGGGAGATTTGCTAATGCTCTTCGGGAGGGTTTAAACTAGTTCAGCAGGGGATTGGGAACCTGAATTGTAGCTCCAGTACACAAGAAGCTGAGAGTAGTGAGGTCATGAGTAAGATTTCAAAGTTGCAGGAGTGTACCGGCAGGAAGGAAGGTGGTCTAAAGTGCGTCTACTTCAATGCCAGGAGCATCCGGAATAAGGTGGGTGAGCTTGCGGCATGGGTTAGTACTGGGACTTCGATGTTGTGGCCATTTCGGAGACATGGATAGAGCAGGGCGAGGAATGGTTGTTGCAGGTGCCGGGGTTTAGATATTTCAGTAAGTTCAGGGAAGGTGGTAAGAGAGGGGGAGGGGTGGCATTGTTAGTCAAGGACAGTATTACAGTGGCTGAGAGGACATTTGATGAGGACTCGAATACTGAGGTAGTATGGGCTGAGTTAAGAAACAGGAAAGGAGAGGTCACCCTATTGGGGCTTTTCTATAGGCCTCCGAATAGTTCCAGAGATGTAGAGGAAAGGATTGCAAAGATGATTCTGGATAGGAGCGAAAATAACAGGGTAGTTGTTATGGGGGACTTTAACTTTCCAAATATTGACTGGAAACACTATAGTTCGAGTACTTTCGATGGATCCGTTTTTGTCCAATGTGTGCAGGAGGGTTTCCTGATGCAGTATGTAGATAGGCCAACAAGAGGCGAGGCCATATTGGATTTGGTACTGGGTAATGAACCAGGACAGGTGTTAGATTTGGAGGTAGGTGAGCATTTTGGTGATAGTGACCACAATTCGATTACGTTTACTTTAGCGATGGAAAGGGATAGGTATAAACCGCAGGGCAAGAGTTATTGCTGGGGAAAGGCAATTATGATGCGATGAGGCAAGACTTAGGATGCATCGCCTGGAGAGGAAAACTGCAGGGGATGGACACAATGGAAATGTGGAGCATGTTCAAGGAACAGCTACTGCGTGTCCTTGATAAGTATGTACCTGTTAGGCAGGGAGGAAGTGGTCAAGTGAGGGAACCATGGGTTACTAAAGCAGTTGAATCACTTGTCAAGAGGAAGAAGGAGGCTTATGTAAAGATGAGACGTGATGGTTCAGTTGGGTCGCTTGAGAGTTACAAGTTAGCTAGGAAGGCTCTAAAGAGAGAGCTAAGAAGAGCCAAGTGAGGACATGAGAAGTCTTTGGCAGGTAGGATCAAGGATAACCCTAAAGCTTTCTATAGGTATGTCAGGAATAAAAGAATGACTAAGGTAAGAGTAGGGCCAGTCAAGGACAGTAGTGGGAAGTTGTGCATAGAGTCCGAGGAGATAGGAGAGGTGCTAAATGAGTATTTTTCGTCAGTATTCACACAGGAAAAAGACAAAGTTGTCGAGGAGAATACTGAGATACAGGCTACTAGATTAGAAGGGCTTGAGGTTCATAAGGAGGAGGTGTTAGCGATTCTGGAAAGTGTGAAAATAGATAAGTCCCCTGGGCCGGATGGGATTTATCCTAGGATTCTCTGGGAAGCTAGGGAGGAGATTGCTGAGCCTTTGGCTTTGATCTTTAAGTCATCTTTGTCTACAGGAATAGTGCCAGAGGACTGGAGGATAGGAAATGTTGTCCCTTTGTACAAGAAGGGGAGTAGAGATAACCCCGGTAACTATAGGCCAGTGGGCCTTACTTCTGTTGTGGGGAAAGTCTAGGAAAGGTTTATAAGAGATAGGATGTATAATCATCTGGAAAGGAATAATTTGATTAGAGATAGTCAACATGGTTCTGTGAAGGGTAGGTCGTGCCTCACAAACCTCATTGAGTTCTTCAAGATGGTGACCAAAGAGGTGGATGAGGGTAAAGCAGTTGATGTGGTGTATATGGATTTCAGTAAAGTGTTTGATAAGGTTCCCCACGGTAGGCTATTGCAGAAAATACAGCGGCATGGGATTCAGGGTGATTTAGCAGTTTGGATCAGAAATTGGCTAGCTGATAGAAGACAAAGAGTGGTGGTTGATGGGAAATGCTCTGACTGGTGTCCAGTTACTAGTGGTGTGCCACAAGGATCTGTTTTGGGGCCGTTGCTGTTTGTCATTTTTATAAATGACCTGGAGGAGGGCATAGAAGGATGGGTGAGTAAATTTGCAGATGACACTAAAGTCGGTGGAGTTGTGGACAGTGCAGAAGGATGTTACAAGTTACAGAGGGACATAGATAAGCTGCAGAGCTGGACTGACAGGTGGCAAATGGAGTTTAATGCAAAAAAGTGTGAGGTGATTCATTTTGGAAGGAATAACAGGAAGGCAGAGTACTGGGCGAATGGTAAGATTATTGGTAGTGTGGACGAGCAGAGAGATCTCGGTGTCCATGTCCATAGATCCCTGAAAGTTGCCACCCAGGTTGAGAGGGTTGTTAAGAAGGCGTACGGTGTGTTAGCTTTTATTGGTAGAGGAATTGAGTTTCGGAGCCATGAGGTCATGTTGCAGTTGTACAAAACTCTGGTGCGGCCGCATTTGGAGTATTGTGTGCAGTTCTGGTCGCCACATTATAGGAAGGATGTGGAAGCATTGGAAAGGGTACAGAGGAGATTTACAAGAATGTTGCCTGGTATGGAGGGAAGATCAGATGAGGAAAGGCTGAAGGGCTTGAGGCTGTTTTCGTTAGAGAGAAGAAGGTGACTTAATTGAGGCATACAAGATGATCAGAGGATTAGATAGGGTGGACATTGAGAGCCTTTTTCCTCGGATGGTGATGTCCAGCATGAGGGGACATAGCTTTAAATTGAGGGGAGATAGATATAGGACAGATGTCAGAGGTAGATTCTTTACTCAGAGAGTAGTAAGGGTGTGGAATGCCCTGCCTGCAACAGTAGTGGACTCGCCAACACTAAACGCATTCAAATAGTCATTGGATAGGCATATGGACGATAAGGGAATTGTGTAGAGGGACTTTAGAGGGGTTTCACAGGACGGCGCAAGATCGTGGGCCGAAGGGCCTGTACTGCGCTGTAATGTTCTATGTTCTATTCACAGTCTAAAGCGAGCACACCCCCACGGAACTATTACCAGACGGTAGATTAAAGGACGGTTCAGTCAGCCAAATCAGAGCAGCTCGCTGGACACTACTATTACAAGGCAGGGACATTACGGTAAATCCACCAAAACCCACACATTTCTGGCGGATAATCTCCAATATGCAGGGACCCCACATGAGTGCCAGATCATAGCAGCCCAACACCAAACAGGACCCTTTATCCCAAAGTCAATTATACCCACGAGCAGGCAGTAAGACACAGGATTCCCAAACCACAGGGAATACTTAAAAAATTTATGCAGACGGTTCAAAAATGGAGTTAGAATTACTGGTTGTGGAATTTACATGGAAGACGCGCAGGGACGCCCACTGGAAGAGATCTCTTTAAAATTGCCCGGCCACCTAGGTTCACAAGCAGCAGAATTCGCACCCTTGGCCTATGTAGTTCAGCACCCCAACTCTTTTCCAACTCACGCAGACATACACTCCGACAGCCTGTATGTGTGCAACAGCTTAACAGAATTCCTGCCCCGTGGGAATCTCGAGGTTTTATTTCAGCCGATTGAAAACCCCTACCCTCTGCCCCATTTTTAAAGCACATTCTCAAGACAGCCTCAGATCGCACAAACGCTGTCATTAAAATAAGAAGCCATCATCGCTCCTCCCCACCCTGTAATGTAAAGGCAGTCGCCTTAGCTAAAGCAGGATCATGCCATGGTCACTTCTGGCAGCCACCCGAAAGTGAACCGATACACTCAGTCCAGGTTTCCCAGACCAATATTGAGGATCTATCTCAAGCCCAAAAAGCAGACAACACCCTCAAACAGGTTTCAGGCGGCACCTTCCCAGCCCCCTATGATAAATGGAAGGACGTACTGACTGTACAGGACGGCATAGTTTTAAAAAACTGAATTTATGTGGTTCCCACCCAGGACAGAAACCAGCTCATTCACCAATTTCATGACGGACACGGACATCAAGGGATAGACAATACCATTGCCCATTTAAGACCTTTGTGTTGGGCGCCTGACTTAAAAAGCGATGTAACCCATTATGTCGAGAATTGCCTTATCTGTGCTCAGAACAATCCTGAACGTTACTCAAAGAAAGGACAATTACGTCACACCCGGCCTGTGAATGGCCCTTGGACAAATTTGCAAATTGATTACATTGGTCCCCTTCCCCCTTGCAGAAACAGTTTCAAGTACGTGCTGGTTGTAATCAACACCTTTACTAAATGGGTAGAAGCATTCCCTGAGGCATGATCAATTGTCGAGAATCATCTTTGCAATCCTTTCCTCTACATCTCTGGAACTATTCGGAGGTCTATAGACAACTCCCAACAGGGTGACCTCTCCTCTACTGTTCCTAACCTCGGCCCATACTACCTCAGTAGACGAGTCCTCAAATGTCCTTTCTACCGCCATAATACTTTCCTTGATTAACAATGCCCCCCCCCCCCCCCTCTTTTACCATCTTCTCTGTTCTTATAGAAACATCTAAAACCTGGAACCTGCAACAACCATTCCTGTCCCTGCTCTACCCATGTCTCCAAGATCCCCACAACATCGAGATCCCAGGTACCAACCCATGCTCACCCACCTTATTCCAGATGCTCCTGGCGTTGAAGTAGACACACTTCAAACCAGCATCTTGCTTGCCGGTGCCCTCTTTCGAACTTTTAACCCTATCCCTGACCTCACTACTCTCAACATCCTATACACTGGGACTACAATTTAGGTTCCCATCCCCCTGCTGAATTAGTTTAAACCCCCCCGAAGAGCACCAGCAAATCTCCCTCCCAGGATATTGGTACCCCTCTGGTTCAGGTGAAGACCATCCTGTTTGCAGAGGTCCCACCTACCCCAGAATGAGCCCCAATTAGTTGCATTACTAGTCAGAGATGATATCACAGCTGTGATTACGGAGGGCACGATGGAGGATTCGAGCACTGAGGCAATATAGATAGAGATAAGAAATAGGAAGGGTGCAGTAACATTGTTGGGACTTTACTACAGGCCTCCCAAAAGCGAGCGTGAACTGGAGATACAAATATGTAGACAGATTATAGAACAATGTAGGAGCAATAGGGTCATTGTGATGGGAGATTTTAACTTCCCCAACATTGAATGGGACTCATGTAGTGTTGGAGATGTAGATGGAGCAGGATTTGTAAGGAGCATCCAGGAGAGTTTTTTAGAGCAGTATGTAAATAGTCCAACTCGGGAAGGGGCCATACTGGACCTGGTATTGGGGAATGATCCCGGTCAGGTGGTTGAAGTTTCAGTCAGTCATTACTTTGGGAATAGCGATCACAATTCCCTAAGTTTTAGAATAATCATGGACATAGACGAGAGTGGTCCTAAGGAAGAGTGCTAAGGTGGACAAGTCCCCAGGACCGGATGGAATCTATCCCAGGTTACTGAGGGAAAAAAGGGACGAAATAGCTGGGGCCTTAACAGATATCTTTGCAGCATCCTTGAGCACGGGTGAGGTCCCGCAGGACTGGAGAATTGCTAATGTTGTCCCTTTGTTTAAGAAGGGTAGCAGGGATAATCCAGGGAATTATAGACCTTTGAGCTTGACGTCAATGGTAGGCAAACTGTTGGAGAAGATACTGAGGGATAGGATCTATTCACATTTGGAAGAAAATAGACTTATCAGTGATAGGCAGCATGGTTTTGTGCAGGGAAGGTCATGTCTTACAAACCTAATAGAATTCTTTGAGGAAGTGACAAAGTTAATTGATGAGGCAAGGGCTGTAGATGTCATATACATGGACTTCAGTAAGGCGTTTGATAAAGTTTCCCTTGGCAGGTTGATGGAAAAAGTGAAGTCGTATGTGGTTCAGGGTGTACTAGCTATATGGATAAAGAACTGGCTGGGCCACAGGAGACAGAGAGTAGTGGTGGAAGGGAGTGTCTCAAAATGGAGAAAGGTGACTAGTGGTCACTTTTGGATTTTCCTTAACCCTGTTAGCCAAAGATATTTCATGACCCCTTTTAGCCCTCTTTATTGCGTGTTTGAGATTTGTCCTACTTTCCCGATATTCGTCCAAAGCTTCATCAGTTGTGAGTCGCCTCGACCCTATGTATGCTTCCTTTTCCATAGGGATCCGTGCTCGGACTACTTTTGTTTGTGATATACATAAATGATCTGGACGAAGGTATAAGTGGTCTGATGAGCAGGTTTGCAGATGATACTAAGATTGGTGGATACTAAGATAGTGAGGAGGACCGTCAGAAAATACAGCAAAATATAGATAGAGAGTTGGGCAGAGAAATGGCAGATGGAGTTCAATCCAAGAAAATGCGAGGTGATGCATTTTGGAAGATCAAATTCACAAGCGGACTATACAGTCAACGGAAGAGTCCAGGCGGAAAATTGATGTACAGAGAGATCTGGGAGTTCAGGTCCATTGTACCCTGAAGGTGGCAACGCAGGTCAATAGAGTGGTCAAGAGGCACACAGCATGCTTGCCTTCATTGGACAGAGTATTGAGTACAAGAGTCAGCAGGTCATGTTACAGTTGTATAGGGCTTTGGATCGGCCACATTTGGAATACTGCGTGCAGTTCTGGTTGCCACATCACCAGAAGGATGTGGATGCTTTAGAGGGAGTGCAGAGGAGGTTCACCAGGATGTTGCCTGGTATGGAGGGTGCCAGCTATGAAGAAAGGTTGAGTAGATTAGGATTTTTTTCGTTGGAAAGACGGAGGTTGAGTGGGGACCTGATTGAGGTCTACAAAATTATGAGAGGTATGGACAGGGTGGATAGCAACAAGCTTTTTCCAAGAGTGGGGGTGTCAATTACAAGGGGTCATGATTTCAAGGTGAGAGGGAGAAAGTTTAAGGGAGATTTAAGTAAAAGATACGATTTATAATCATCTAGATAGGAATAATATGATTAGGGACAGTCAGCATGGTTTTGTGAAGGGTAGGTCATGCCTCACAAACCTTATCGAGTTCTTTGAGAAGGTGACTGAACAGGTAGACGAGGGTAGAGCAGTTGATGTGGTGTATATGGATTTCAGTAAAGCGTTTGATAAGGTTCCCCACGGTCGGCTATTGCAGAAAATACGGAGGCTGGGGATTGAGGGTGATTTAGAGATGTGGATCAGAAATTGGCTAGTTGAAAGAAGACAGAGAGTGGTAGTTGATGGGAAATGTTCAGAATGGAGTTCAGTTACGAGTGGCGTACCACAAGGATCTGTTCTGGGGCCGTTGCTGTTTGTCATTTTTATAAATGACCTAGAGGAGGGCGCAGAAGGATGGGTGAGTAAATTTGCAGACGACACTAAAGTCGGTGGAGTTGTAGACAGTGCGGAAGGATGAGGGACATAGATAAGCTGCAGAGCTGGGCTGAGAGGTGGCAAATGGAGTTTAATGTGGAGAAGTGTGAGGTGATTCACTTTGGAAAGAATAACAGAAATGCGGAATATTTGGCTAATGGTAAAATTCTTGGTAGTGTGGATGAGCAGAGGGATCTCGGTGTCCATGTACATAGATCCCTGAAAGTTGCCACCCAGGTTGATAGGGTTGTGAAGAAGGCCTATGGTGTGTTGGCCTTTATTGGTAGAGGGATTGAGTTCCGGAGCCATGAGGTCATGTTGCAGTTGTACAAAACTCTAGTACGGCCGCATTTGGAGTATTGCGTACAGTTCTGGTCGCCTCATTATAGGAAGGACGTGGAAGCTTTGGAACGGGTGCAGAGGAGATTTACCAGGATGTTGCCTGGTATGGAGGGAAAATCTTATGAGGAAAGGCTGATGGACTTGAGGTTGTTTTCGTTAGAGAGAAGAAGGTTAAGAGGTGACTTAATAGAGGCATACAAAATGATCAGAGGGTTAGATAGGGTGGACAGCGAGAGCCTTCTCCTGCGGATGGAGGTGGCTAGCACAAGAGGACATAGCCTTAAATTGAGGGGTAATAGATATAGGACAGAGGTCAGAGGTGGGTTTTTTTACGCAAAGAGTGGTGAGGCCATGGAATGCCCTACCTGCAACAGTAGTGAACTCGCCAACATTGAGGGCATTTAAAAATTTATTGGATAAGCATATGGATGATAAGGGCATAGTGTAGGTTAGATGGCCTTTAGATTTTTTCCATGTCGGTGCAACATTGAGGGCCGAAGGGCCTGTACTGCGCTGTATCATTCTATGTTCTATGTTCTATGTTCTATGAGATGTGCATGGAAAGTTTTTTACGCAGAGGGTGGTGGGTGCCTGGAACGCTTTGCCAGCGGAGGTGGGAGAGGCGGGCACGATGCATCTGGACAGATATATGAACGGGCAGGGAACAGAGGGAAGTAGATCATTGGAAAATAGGCAACAAGTTTAAATAAAGGATCTGGATCGGCGCAGGCTGGGTTGTGGCCACCTGGGTTGGCGACTTCCTCACACAAAATGGAAGAACGCAAAGATTACAGGGACAAATGGACATTGGCAAAGAAACAAACAGTCTGCAGAATCCCTTGTATTCTAGCTGCTACAGAAACTAGACAGAATTGTAACTAACGAGATGTGCATATTAAGTGAGCGATTCACGGTGATTCCCAGCCACAATGGACACAACAGTTAACTGCAATCGCTACATTCTATGGAAGGTCAGACATTCCGGCGCGAGTGGAGTCTGAGACAAAGGACACCAATAAGGTGTAAGGAACCGCCCGGTGATCAAGGGACAGCCCCGTTATTGGGGAAATTCAAATCAATCAATTGGGAAGAGACCCAATCGATTGCGGGTTTATAGAGGGTCCGCCCTGAAGGATGCGAAGCCCCTGGGACCTATAAAAGTCAGGTCTCAGGACTGATTCGTTCTTCTTGACCAGCCGGCCCTCCCAGCAGAACACCTTTGCAGCAGAAGAACCTTGAGAAGGAGAGGCCTGGTCAGCAGCCGCCATCAAGTAAGTGTCATACAACGCACGCTACGAGAGTAGACACTTCTGACCCCTTTAGTCCACACCAACTGGAAGCCTGCAGATCCAGGACAAAGCAAGAGGCCATTGTTCCCTGATCCGGCAGTTCCCTTATTCCAGATAAGCATTGGCCTGTTAGTGGTAGGAATAGCCTAGTCTTTTAGTTTTATATGCATAAGTAGTAGATAACTGTATTATAATAAATGTGTCTTTTTTGAACTTACTAACTGGTGTATTGAGTTATTGGTCTGAACTTGAACTTGAATCTTGTGGCGGTATCTTAACGATACCTGGCGACTCTAGAGCTAAGGAATAAAACAGAGCCAAATTGGGTGTAAAGCACACTCACCCAGAACGAGCAACACTGTGCTTTAATTTTCTTTGTTCTTTGTTCTCAGCAGTCCTTAACCCTGGCACTAGGAAGACAACATGCCATCCTAGAATCATATCTATGGCAACAGAAACACATTTCTGTTCCTTAACTAATTAATCAACTATCACTATTGCTCTTCCCTTTTTCTTCCTCTCCTCCTGCACAGCCAAGCAGCTTGTGATGTCACAAACCTTCTCTGACTGCACTACTCTGAGGAACCAGCTTCCAAAATGAAAAAGCAATTTCTGAGTGGGACAACAGAGGATTCCTGCAGTACCTGCCTAGTTCTCTTGAACTGCCTGTTGGTCACCCTTTCCCTCTCTGCTCCAGGGTCTCAAGCTGTGATGTGATTACCTCTCTGAACGTGCTATCCATTTAGCTCTGAGCCTCGCAATGTGCCACAATGACTCCAGCATAGAGGGTCATCCAGGACACCGGTAGCAACCACGAATTCATACATATTACAGGACACACATTCCACTCAACTGAGGCACCCTGCCATGTCTTAAAGTTCTCTTGCAGTAATTCTACTCTATTTTAGATTACTTGTATTTCCTTACTATATATGGCTCTAACCTCCCTTATTCCAGATACTAGGCGCACATTTTAATGGCAGTGTCATGCTTGCGCGAGAGTGTGAAGCGGCCGTTCGATTATGGGAGGGGCCAAATTGGGAACCGTGCCAGGCGCCAATCAGTATGCGATCTAACCTGCCTGCTCCCGTTGGCAAAAACTGACTCCTGCCTTGGCGTGGCAAGAAGCCAATAATCACCAATCAAAGCTGATCTCCATACCATTAACGGGAACGAGCTCCTGCCTAACAGCCTGCCGTGATATAACCGCCTCTCCTGCAAGCGGTCACATGGGTGCCAATTAATACAACTTATTAAAAACGTGAAGTTGGTGGATTAGCTGCTGTGACGATCCGAGGATGTGAGTAGCCATCTTGCTTGGGGGCACTGGGGCTATTCCTCCAGTGCTCAGGGGGAGGGGGAGCCTGGGGGTGCGGGGGGGGGGGGGGGGGGGGGCTCAGTCGGGGGGGGGGGGGGGGTGCCGCCATCGGTGAGGGGGGTTTTGCTCCTGGGCTAGGGGTGTGGGGTGTGGATGTCTCAGCCCCTGTGGGTCTGCAATGCCACCCCCTTGATCGATTAACATAACAGCGGCAACTATAGCTACCACCCATCTGTGCCACTGACCACCCATAACTCCCACTGACCGTGGCCGCCTCTGGCCATGCGACTGAAGGCTATTGATAATAGGGAACTGGCAATCGTAGTAAAGTGAGCACTTCACAGCTCCCAAGTGGCTGGAGGTTGTGTGCACAAGTGGCTACAAAATTGCTTTGAGACCTTAGTGTTTTGTTTGCTGGCTACCTTTTCTACACCAGAAGCCTGGAATTAGGCAAAAGAAAGATGTGAACAAGCCTACTGCCAGTCTGAAGAAGGAGAAGAGATGCTTTTTCACTCCTATGCTATGCTTTGAGTTACTGTGGCTCAGGTGCTGACTGTTCCTGTTTTGAAATTCTGCTGCTGGAAGCTGGTATAGGGGGAGAAAGAGGAGGAAGACAGCCTGCTACTGCAAATACCTATGCCTTATTTCTGCTTGTAGCAGCCATTCTGCTTTCTTTGACCTGTAATGAGGCCTAGAGAGGATTTTGGCTGGCCTACTACTTGGATGAAGATGGAGGAGAGTTTGTTCTTGCAGTTTGTTGATATCTTAACTGGAATATTTTGTTCATTGACTTTTAACTGTTTATTGACTTATGTCTGGAACTGTGTTACTTGTTAATGAGACCAGGTGCCAAAACAGAAGAAGTGGTGGTACGGCGGCCCGGTTCCACTGTGCTCAACGCGGAGGTTGCATCCGGATGCCTTTATGACCTACTGGTGAATTTTTGTGTCAATGGCTATCTGCTGCTCCTGGTTTGGGAGCCGTGCAGGTTGCTGGAGGACCTGTTAATCCCTGCCCTGCTGCCTGCCTTCAAGCTACTGTCTTCTGGTTAGCTGCTGCATAATTGGGATGTCTGCTTAAACAACAGACTTTGGACAAACTGAAACATCCTTGCTCTAATGGACTAATCAGGACTTCCCTTTTAGGTTTTGTGGCAGAGCCCATGATGTCAGTTTGATAGACTTGGCAAGCAGCCAATCAGCTTGTTTGGAATCTGGGCCATGGATGATTCTTGTTTGGGATGGGTGGCGTTTTTCAGAAACTTCTGGAACAGAAGCCTGTGCCATTTTGTCAGTTCTAAGTAGAGTTCAGCCCTGATGTAGCTTGAAGTTTTTCTCTCTGTTCTCTCTCACTGCCAGGGGCTTTTAGAAACTGTCAGTCAGACCTGTGAAGGTTCTCTTGCTTCAAAGGCACAGTAAGAAGTCTTACACCACCAGGTTAAAGTCCAACATGTTTGTTTCGAATCACTAGCTTTCGGAGCACAGCTAATTCCTCAGGTGAATCCAGAACCATTCACCTGAGGAAGGAGCTGTGCTCCGAAAGCTGGTGATTCAAAACAAACCTGTTGGACTTCAACCTGGTGTTGTAAGACTTCTTACTGTGCTCACCCCTGTCCAACGGCGGCATCGCCACATCATGGCTTAAAAGACAAAGGCAACAAACAGAATGGAATGAGAGTGTGCAAGCCATTTTTCCACAGGTCTGCAGCACTCCAACACTCTGTCTCAGGTACTCGGAAGAGCTTAAATTTAAGCTTAAACTGAGAGCATTCTTCGTAACACAGCCAGAGTTCCTGCACAGTTCCTGCACCGAAATCAGGAAAACGAAAGACCTGCAAACGTTCCGATATAAAGCCCAGTAATATCTCAGGAAGGCAGAAGCTCCATCTGCCGGTGGTGGTGGTGAGTGGGGGGGGGGGGGGGGGGGGTACTATGTTATGTGCTTCTATGACTTCCCCTGTTCCCCACGCACTTTAAAACTACTTCCCCGAGTACTTAAAGTAAAAGTAAAGTAATATTTATTGTCACAAGTAGGCTTACATTAACACTGCAATGAAGTGACTGTGAATAGCCCCTAGTCGACACATTCTGGCGCCTGTTCGGGTACACAGAGAGAGAGTTCAGAATATCCAAATTACCGAATAGCACGTCTTTTGGAACTTGTGGGAGGAAATCGGAACACCTGGAGGAAACCCACGCAGACATGGGGAGACCGTGCAGACTCCACACAGACAGTGACCCAAGCCAGGAATCGAATCTGGGACCCTGGAGCTGTGAAGCAACAGTGCTACCCACTGTGCTACCATGCTGCCCTACTCTCTGATCCAAGGAAAGAGCATCTGACCATCCACTCTGTCCATGCACTGTTTCTTCACAGCACTAGGGTCCCAAGTTCGATTCTTGGCTTGGGTCACTGTCTGTGTCGGAGTCCGCGTGTTTTCCCCGTGTCTGCTTGAGTTTCCGCCGGGTACTCCAGTTTCCTCCCACAAGTCCTGAAAGACGTGTTTGCTAAATTGGATATTCTGAATTCTCCCTCAGTGTACCCAAGCAGCCACTGTGGTGTGGTGACGAGGGGATTTTCAAAGTAACTTAATTGAAGTATTAATAAAGATTACGATAATAAAGATGACTTAATCCCCATTTTCTTTAAATCCTCTCCACCCTTCCCGTGTGTCTGTCTTATGTGGGTGGAGGGCGGGATGGGGTTTTGGGATTAGGTAGACTGGTAGACCATTGTCATAGAATTAGAATGCCGACAGTGCAGAAGGATGCCATTCAGCACATCGAGTCTGCACAAAATGTTCTGTTATTTCTTCATATATTCATCTTTTCGTCTTATAATTGATAAATAGATTGTTAGTGTTTTACTTATAAAGCTGATGTCTGTAATTCATTTGAATAGTCAAGGAATAATCTCAGGAAAACACAAAATATTTTTAAATTCACTTATGTTGGGACTCCGGGTCTGTAGGGTTGGAAGTGACCGCCCACCTGTGCAGGGTGTCGTAACAACATCACAGGTGGAGGCAACCTACTGCTTACCGTGCCCCATGACCATTGATGGACGTGGCGGGCGTCCTCTGGGGGCTCTGGGCCGGAGGAACATGCCTCGCCCTACCACCCTATTCTGGAGGCTGAATAGTCAAGGAATAATCTCAGGAAAACACAAAATATTTTTAAATTCACTTATGTTGGGACTCCGGGTCTGTAGGGTTGGAAGTGACCGCCCACCTGCGCAGGGTGTCGTAACAACATCACAGGTGGAGGCAACCTACTGCTTACCATGCCCCATGACCATTGATGGACGTGGCGGGCGTCCTCTGGGGGCTCTGGGCCGGAGGAACATGCCTCGCCCTACCACCCTATTCTGGAGGCTGACTGAGATGCGGTTGTCTGCCGGGGGGGGGGGGGGGGGGGGGGGGGGTGGGTAGACTCGGGGGAGCTGGAGCCCATCATTGCCAGCCCACAGGGAGTCTCTGGGTTAGCACCAGTGGCCTTCCCCCCTGTCAGAGCCCATTGGGCCCTAGGGGTAAACTCGGGAATGGAAGGGCAGCTGGATTGAGCTCTGAATGGCTCTGCGTCATCTGGTTCTGCCAGCCTTGGCGGCTCCCCATTGGCTGAACCATGGTGTCAACGCCCTCAGCAATGCTCCTCAGTGACTGTGCCATGCTCTGGAACACCCCAGAAAGGTCTGCCTGAGACCAGTACACATCCCCCAGTGACCGAGCTATGCTCTGGAGTGCCTCAGAAAGGTCCACCTGAGACCAGGACATTTATCCTAGCGACCGTGACATGCTCTGGAGTGCTTCGGCAATGCCCACCTGAGACTGGGACATGCTCTGCAGTGTGTCAGCAAGGTCTAGCAGGTAGAGGGTGGGGTTGAAAGCCATGACGTGATGATGGTGGGCATCCTCGGAGTTCTCCTCCAACATGATCTCCAGGGAAGCAGTGGGCGGGGCCACTCCAGATGAGCAGACACCCTCTGATGGAAATCCTGCCAGAGAATGGACATGTGGCCAGTGGAAGGGAGGAACATTCTGTCTGGCATTAACAACTTACTTTTGATCGGGCATCAGGGTGGGGGCTGGTGGATCCTCAACTCTGCACCGTACACCAAACTCTGCGTCAGTGGCCGATCTGTCCAAAGCCATCCACATGACCTCCAGGGCCTGTTTCTCATAAGGGATGATGGCTCTGATGTCTGGCACCCCGTCGCTCATCTGGGTTCGCTCCTATATGTTGTGGGCAAACTTCTTCTGTGGGGACACAGAGAGGGCATTGTGAGCCTCACACTTCAGGCATCGTACAGACTGGGGGGCAGATATGGTGGTGGGTGGGGGTGTGCCAGAGGCATGGTCGTCGGGAGGGGGGGGGGGGGGGTTAAGGACAAGGATGGGAGGCGGGGCCAGAGCCAGGGGTTGATGCCAACACACCCTTGCGGCCCAGTGGAGGTCGTTGATCTTCTTACGGCACTGGATGCCGATCCTCCTGGTGAGACTCCCCAAGCTGACCGCCGCTGTGTCTTCCGCACAGGCAACACTGGATGCCCTATGGCTGACCTTCCGAGTCCATTGGAGGAACAGGGCATCTCGTTGGGACACGTCGGAATCCCTGAATCTTGGAGATGATCTGTTCGGTGGCATGGCTGTAAGCTGTGTGAGGTTTTCTGTGCGGGATCGGTTTAAGTGTTGCTCCATCTTGTTAGTTGAAAGCTGGCAGGTACAGCCCCAGCAAATCAGCCAGCAGGACAATCATTTGTAGCATGAAGCCCGTGGACCAATTAAGGTTAGTTAAATCGCATCCTAATTTTTCACACACTGGACGTTACACTGAGCATTTACTGGCCAATCAACTCATCAATTTCTTGTGACATCATGACTGTCTTCCCCCCCCCCACCCCCGCTGCCACACAGGCAGCTGAAATACTCACTGAATATTCCTCTCCTCCTGCAGCAGGACCAAACCACTTTCTACATAGTGAAAAGGTTAGAAAGAAAAACAAACAAAATGCACCTCTTTCCCCTTGTGCATTAATTTCCCAGTTTAATTCAAATTGTAATTACTCAGGATGTAGTCTCTCTTATTGATCGTACACTTGAAAAGTCCCTTTCTATGAGGCCATCAACATAAATGGGATGGGCTGGTCCAAATATAGTTTAGACAAACAAACAACAAAAGGATGCACATGAAACTGCATCGTAATTCTCTGTTGGATCAGTGTACAAAGAGCACAATGTTTTATATTTTGTGCTGTTCAGTTGTGTTTTTAGAATTGCAGTTAGCTGTACTAGATAGTGATTTCTTAACTAACTCTAACAATAAAATATTTTGTATCTGGGTTCATACAAAAACACCTATGTAATAATGTCGTAGGTACAAATAACATATTACCTTGTAGACTCAGCTGTTTTGATAGTTTGGGCATAATGTCAATGCCATTTTTCAACCAGTTGATCAAAGGATTTGGAATGCCTTCAGCATGACACCTGAGGCTGGCTGTCACCCCTGGTTCACGAGCCTGACTCTCTGGATAGACCCGAATAACTGGGGGAACTGAATATGAAGTAGAGAAAGCAAGTTAGTGCATGGTTGAGATTCAGTGGCAGCATTAAGATCATTTCAATCTTCCTCAAGGATGGATATATTCCAGTCAAAATGCCATACACTGGGGCAATCTAAATAAATCGGAGCAAACTCATTTTTGTTATTACTTGGCCCCGAATGACATACATGTAACCAAAATATTTGGCTTCTTAGAGTGGTTCCATTCTGGGTTCAGATCTTGGTATATTTGTATTTTTGAAATGTTTTGTGAAATTAAAATAGTTGCTATGGACAATTGCTATCATTGATTAGTTTAGATTTGCTCATTCTCCATGCAGTATGACAGCATGTTCCTGAATTAACTCAGCTGCTATTTGGACAGTACTTTGGCACAATGCCGAGAGGAATTTCATAAGTGGCTATAAAACCACTTTTCGCGATTTATATAATTTTTCTGGAATTCTGCGAGTGAATCACCAAGTGTAGGTATCGAGAAATTGCAAACATAGGTTTTGATAATTGAATGTTCAGCTTTGTGTTGCTGCAGCAAGCTCATACTGCAACAGCTCACGTTCCTGTCATGCAGAGACGTATACCTGCAGAAAATATGCTCTATTTCCGCTGTGGGGCTGATTATCAGGGGCGTGGGTCAGAAGTCTCACCCTCTGGAACAACTGGCCAATTTATCAGTCAGTCCAATATAAAAAGGTATATTTTATACATTTTTCAACCTTCTCTCCCGTAACTCACTCTAAAAACGTAAAAACTTCCTGTCAATGAAAACAATTCACCTTTGCAAACCTAACTTCACATCTTAGCCTCGAACTGTTTGTTTTCTTATTATAAAAATATTTTCCAGCACATCAACGAATGATTTTTTTCATGATGGCCAGAATATCACAGGGAATGCCCTACTCAATTTTAAGTCTTCATTTCTCACAGGCTAGCCATGCCTGTATATACATTCTGAAAATCAGCCTTTCATTTAAATATATTGTTCAAGAAGTAAATAAAGAAGTAAATAAAGTATAACAAATAACATGGTTGTAAAGATATTTGCAATAAAAGAAAGAAGAACCTCCATTTTCGGAGCTTACCGAAAGATCTAAACAATGAGCTCTGTTGCACTTGTACAGCTGACTGCAAGAACTAATATCTGGCTGATCCTAAAACTGAGATGAATATGACAGATTGTAGTATCCTGTAAGACTGGGGACCACCAAGCAGATCAACGAATGAACAGTTTATTAAGGGAAGTAACTATTTACAGAGAGTGAGAAAAAGGTTACCATACTCCACAAATCCAGATTCCAAAACGGGCAATGAAAACCTGTGCTCAGACCTATGATGCGCGCACTCTGGCCTGATTGGCCGAACAGGTCACATGACCCTCTGAGAACTTGCCCCTCAAAGGGTCGCACTACCACATCCCTTCCTCTTTAGGTTCCTGATTAACACAGTTCAATAACAATGGAACTATTTACAATATCATACAACAAATTGAACTCAACAGTCCCTTATAAGCTAAGTTGATCTAGAACTTCCTGATCCTTTGGGAGCATCTTAATTCACTAACAGATGCTCCAGCAGTAGAGTTAAATTCAGTTTGAACCTTAATGGGTTGACTCACAACATGCAAATATTTGTCAGTGCAGATAATTTCTCCACTGGAACATTAACTGGTTCTACCTCAGGATGGTTTGCTGCAACGTAATATCGCTGACAGGCATACTCGGGGCAGACTGCTCCACTGGTTCTGTGTGCAATTCTCTTTTGGAATGATCCAGGTATTTCTTCAACCTTTTTTCTTGGACATCTATTTCATACAACACTGGACCTGTTCTGGCCACCACCGTTCCAGGGATCCAATTTGGACCAGCACCAAAATTCTTTACACATACCAAGTCTTCCACCTCAAATGCTCTCTCAGTTTTTGTTGAGTCATGATGTCTTTTATCTGTTCTGTTTTACCTCCACCCTCCCCGCTAATTTTTTTAAGCCTGTGATCAGGTGTGTAGATGAGGTGGTACAGTTGATGTAGTTTACATGGATTTCAGCAAAGCCTTTGACAAGGTCCCACATGGGGGTCTTATAAAGAAAAACAAATTCACATGGGCACAGGATAACTTGATAAGGTGTATTCAAAATTGGCTTAGCTGTAGGAGACACGGGGTGATTAATGACGGCTGCTTTAGTGACCAGAAGCCAGTATCCAGTGGTTTACCACAGGGATCTGTGCTGGGTCCCTTATTGTTTGTCATTTATATAAATGACATGGATGACTATGTGGGGGTAGGATTAGTAAATTTGCAGATGACACAAAGATTGGCCGGGTGATTAACAGTGAGGTTATTGTGTGTCTTGGGTTACAGGAAGATATAGATGGGATGGTCATATGGGCAGAACCATGGCAAATGGAATTTAACCCTGAAAGGTGTGAGGTGATACACTTTGGAAGAAGTAATTTGACAAGGAAGTTTTCAATGCATGGCCTGACACTGGAAAGTTCCGAGGAAAAAGGGATATTGGCGTGTTTACCAATGGATCTCTGAAGGCAGAAGGGCAGGTTAAAACTAATAAGTTTTTTATTTTTTTATTTTTCAGTAGTTGGGAAGTTAGTTCAGTGGGAATGGAGGCTAGGGCAGTTGAATGTTCCTCCTGCAGAATGTGGGAGGAAAGGGTCACCTCTCGTGTCCCTTCTGACTACATCTGCGGGAAGTGCACCCAACTCCAGCTCCTCGAGAGCCGCATTAGGGACCTGGAGCTGGAGCTGGATGAACTTCGGATCATTCGGGAGGCGGAGGAGGTTATTGAGAGGAGTTATAGGGAGGTAGTCACACCTCAGGTAAAAGAAGAAAGTAGATGGGTTACCGTCAGGGGAAGCAGAGGGAACCGGCAGGCAGTGCAGGGATCCCCTGTGGTCGTTCCCCTCTATAACAAGTATACCGTTTTGGATACTGTTGCGGGGGACGACTTACCAGGGGTAAGCAATAGGGCGCAGGTCTCTGGCACAGAGTCTGTCCCTGTTGTTCAGAAGGGAAGGGAGAAGAGGAACAGAGCACTTGTCATTGGGGACTCCATAGTTAGAGGAACAGACAGGAGGTTCTGTGGGAACGAAAGAGACTCACGGTTGGTGTGTTGCCTCCCAGGTGCCAGGGTTCGTGATGTCTCTGATCGTGTTTTTGGGATCCTTAAGGGGGAGGGGGAGCAGCCCCAAGTCGTGGTCCACATAGGTACCAACGACATAGGTAGGAAGAGAGATGGGGATTTGAGACAGAAATTCAGGGAGCTAGGGTGGAAGCTGAGAGCTAGAACAAACAGAGTTGTTATCTCTGGGTTGTTACCCGTGCCACGTGCTAGCGAAGTAAGAAATAAGGAGAGAGAGGAGTTGAACACGTGGCTACAGGGATGGTGCAGGAGGGAGGGTTTTGGTTTCCTGGATAATTGGGGCTCATTCTGGGGTAGGTGGGACCTCTACAAACAGGATGGTCTTCACCTGAACCAGAGGGGTACCAATATCCTGGGAGGGAGATTTGCTAGTGCTCTTCGGGGGGGTTTAAACTAATTCAGCAGGGGGATGGGAACCTAAATTATAGTCCCAGTGTACAGGATGTTGAGAGTAGTGAGGTCAGGGATAGGGTTAAAAGTTCGAAAGAGGGCACCGGCAAGCAGGACGCTGGTTTGAAGTGTGTCTACTTCAACGCCAGGAGCATCCGGAATAAGGTGGGTGAGCTTGCAGCATGGGTTGGTACCTGGGATCTCGATGTTGTGGCGATTTCGGAGACATGGGTAGAGCAGGGACAGGAATGGTTGTTGCAGGTTCCAGGATTTAGATGTTTCTGTAAGAACAGAGAAGATGGTAAAAGAGGGGGGGGTGTGGCATTGTTAATCAAGGAAAGTATTACGGCAGTAGAAAGGACGCTTGAGGACTCGTCTACTGAGGCAGTATGGGCCGAGGTTAGGAACAGTAGAGGAGAGGTCACCCTGTTGGGAGTTGTCTATAGACCTCCGAATAGTCCCAGAGATGTAGAGGAAAGGATTGCAAAGATGATTCTTGACAGGAGCGAGAGTAACAGGGTAGTTGTTATGGGGGACTTTAACTTTCCAAATATTGACTGGAAATACTATAGTTCGAGTACTATAGATGGGTCAGTTTTTGTGCAGTGTGTGCAGGAGGGTTTTCTGACACAGTATGTAGACAGGCCAACAAGGGGCGAGGCCACATTGGATTTGGTACTGGGTAATGAACCCGGCCAGGTGTTAGATTTAGATGTAGGTGAGCACTTTGGTGATAGTGATCACAACTCGGTCATGTTTACTTTAGCAATGGGCAGGGATAGGTATATACCGCAAGGCAAGAATTATAGCTGGGGGAAAGGCAATTATGATGCTATTCGGCAAGATTTAGGAGGTATAGGATGGGGAAGGAAACTGCAGGGGATGGGTACAATCGAAATGTGGAGCTTTTTCAAGGAACAGCTACTGCGTGTCCTTGATAAGTATGTACCTGTCAGGCAGGGAGGAAGTTGTCGAGCAAGGGAGCCGTGGTTTACTAAGGAAGTTGAAGCACTTGTCAAGAGGAAGAAGAAGGCTTATGTTAGGATGAGACATGAAGGCTCAGTTAGGGCACTTGAGAGTTACAAGTTAGCCAGGAAGGACCTAAAGGGAGAGTTAAGAAGAGCGAGGAGAGGACACGAAAAGTCATTGGCGGATAGGATCAAGGAAAACCCTAAGGCTTTCTATAGGTATATCAGGAACAAAAGAATGACTCGAGTAAGATTAGGGCCAATTAAGGATAGTAGTGGAAAGTTGTGTGTGGAATCAGAGGAGATAGGGGAAGCTTTAAATGGATATTTTTCGTCAGTGTTTACACTGGAGAAAGACAATGTTGTCGAGGAGAACACTCAGGTTCAGTCGACCAGGCTAGATGGAATTGAGGTTCAAAAGGAGGAGGTGTTAGCAATTTTAGAAAATGTCAAAATAGATAAGTCCCCTGGGCCAGATGGGATTTATCCTAGGATTCTCTGGGAAGCCAGGGAGGAGATTGCTGAGCCTTTGTCCTTGATCTTTATGTCGTCTTTGTCGACAGGAATAGTGCCGGAAGACTGGAGGATAGCAAATGTTGTCCCCTTGTTCAAGAAGGGGAGTAGAGACAACCCTGGTAATTATAGACCTGTGAGCCTTACTTCGGTTGTGGGTAAAATGTTGGAAAAGGTTATAAGAGATAGGGTTTATAATCATCTTGAAAAGAACAAGTTGATTAGCGATACTCAACACGGTTTTGTGAAGGGTAGGTCATGTCTCACAAACCTTATTGAGTTTTTTGAGAAGGTGACCAAACAGGTGGATCAGGGTAAAGCTGTTGATGTGGTGTATATGGATTTCAGTAAGGCGTTTGATAAGGTTCCCCACGGTAGGCTATTGCAGAAAATAAGGAAGTATGGAATTGAAGGTGATTTAGCGGTTTGGATCAGTAATTGGCTAGCTGAAAGAAGACAGAGGGTGGTGGTTGATGGCAAATGTTCATCCTGGAGTTCAGTTACTAGTGGTGTACCGCAAGGATCTGTTTTGGGGCCACTGCTGTTTGTCATTTTTATAAATGACCTGGAAGAGGGTGTAGAAGGATGGGTTAGTAAATTTGCAGATGACACGAAGGTCGGTGGAGTTGTGGATAGTGCTGAAGGATGTTATAGGATACAGAGGGACATAGATAAGCTGCAGAGCTGGGCTGAGAGGTGGCAGATGGAGTTTAATGCGGAAAAGTGTGAGGTGGTTCACTTTGGAAGGAGTAACAGGAATGCAGAGTACTGGGCTAATGGCAAGATTCTTGGTAGTGTAGATGAACAGAGAGATCTCGGCATCCAAGTACATAAATCCCTGAAAGTTGCCACCCAGGTTAATAGGGCTGTTAAGAAGGCATATGGTGTGCTAGCCTTTATAAGCAGGGGGATTGAGTTTCGGAACCACAAGGTCATGCTGCAGCTGTACATAACTCTGGTGCGGCCACACCTGGAGTACTGCGTGCAGTTCTGGTCACCACATTATAGGAAGGATGTGGAAGCTTTGGAAAGGGTTCAGAGGAGATTTACTAGGATGTTGCCTGGTATGGAGGGAAGGTCTTACGAGGAAAGGCTCAGGGAATTGAGGTTGTTTTCGTTAGAGAGGAGAAGGCTGAGAGGTGACTTAATAGAGACATATAAGATAGTCAGAGGGTTAGATAGGGTGGACAGTGAGAGTCTTTTTCCTCGGATGGTGATGACCAACACGAGGGGACATAGATTTAAATTGAGGGGTGAGAGATATAGGACAGATGTCAGAGGCAGTTTCTTTACTCAGAGAGTGGTGGGGGTGTGGAACGCCCTGCCTGCAATAGTAGTAGACTCGCCAACTTTAAGGGCATTTAAGTGGTCACTGGATAGACATATGGATGAAAATGGAATAGTGTAGGTCAGATAGGCTTCAGATGGTTTCACAGGTCGGCGCAACATCGAGGGCCGAAGGGCCCGTACTGCGCTGTAATGTTCTATGTTCTATGTTCTATTAATGGGGTTGTGAAAAAGGCATATGGGGCACTTGCCTTTATCAATCGAGGCTCAGGTTACAGAAACACCAACAAAGGTAATGTATTGAGAAATTTTAGAGCAAGAACACTTTCCTTGGGTACTGGCAGAGACACTATACTTTTCGGTTGGGAAAGGCGACGTAAAGTGTCTGTATTTGATATGTGTGTGCCCGAACTGTGCTGAAAATTATACTCGTAGGCTGCTAATAATAGACCCCAGCATTACACCCTAGCTGAAGCTATGAAAGGAATAACATTCTCCTCCCTAAGTAAGCCTCAAAGAGGTTTGTGGTCAGTAATTACGATGAAGTGCCGTCCATAAACATTTTGATGGAATTCTTCAAACCAAAGGTTACGGCTAGTCTCTCTTTTTCGATTTGAGGATAAGTTTTTTCAGCATTGGTCAGAGTCCTCGAGGCACAGTCCTTTCTGCACCAATTCCATAAGGAGACGAATGCAAGTAAGAATTATGGGCTGGATTCTCTGTCCTGAGAGGCCCAGATTGAATTGGATTGGATTGCTTTGGATTGGATTTGTTTATTGTCATGTGTACTGAGGTACAGTGAAAAGTATTTTTCTGCAAGCAGTTCAACAGATCATTCAGTACATGGGAAGAAAAGGGAATTAAACAAAATTCAAGAAAATACAAGAAAATACATAATAGGGCAACACAATATATACAATGTAACTACATAGTATGAAATTGCAGAGCCATTGGCAATGATCTTTTCGTCCTCGCTGTCAACAGGGGTGGTACCAGAGGATTGGAGAGTGGCGAATGTCGTGCCCCTGTTCAAAAAAGGGAATAGGGATAACCCTGGGAATTACAGGCCAGTTAGTCTTACTTCGGTGGTAGGCAAAGTAATGGAAAGGGTACTGAGGGATAGGATTTCTGAGCATCTAGAAAGGCATTGCTTGATTAGGGATAGTCAGCACGGATTTGTGAGGGGTAGGTCTTGCCTTACAAGTCTTATTGAATTCTTTGAGGAGGTGACCAAGCATGTGGATGAAGGTAAAGCAGTGGATGTAGTGTACATGGATTTTAGTAAGGCATTTGATAAGGTTCCCCATGGTAGGCTTATGCAGAAAGTAAGGAGGCATGGGATAGTGGGAAATTTGGCCAGTTGGATAACAAACTGGCTAACCGATAGAAGACAGAGAGTGGTGGTGGATGGCAAATATTCAGCCTGGCGCCCAGTTATCAGTGGCGTACCGCAGGGATCAGTTCTGGGTCCTCTGCTGTTTGTGATTTTCATTAACGACTTGGATGAGGGAGTTGAAGGGTGGGTCAGTAAATTTGCAGATGATACGAAGATTGGTGGCGTTGTGGATAGTGAGGAGGGCTGTTGTCGGCTTCAAAGAGACATAGATAGAATGCAGAGCTGGGCTGAGAAGTGGCAGATGGAGTTTAACCCTGACAAGTGTGAGGTTGTCCATTTTGGAAGGACAAATCTGAATGCGGAATACAGGGTTAATGGTAGGGTTCTTGGCAATGTGGAGGAGCAGAGAGATCTTGGGGTCTATGTTCATAGTTCTTTGAAAGTTGCCACTCAAGTTGATAGAGCTGTGAAGAAGGCCTATGGTGTGCTAGCGTTCATTAGCAGAGGGATTGAATTTAAGAGCCGTGAGGTGATGATGCAGCTGTACAAAACCTTGGTCAGGCCACATTTGGAGTACTGTGTGCAGTTCTGGTCACCTCATTTTAGGAAGGATGTGGAAGCTTTGGAAAAGGTGCAAAGGAGATTTACCAGGATGTTGCCTGGAATGGAGAGTAGGTCATACGAGGAAAGGTTGAGGGTGCTAGGCCTTTTCTCATTAGAACGGAGAAGGATGAGGGGCGACTTGATAGAGGTTTATAAGATGATCAGGGGAATAGATAGAGTAGACAGTCAGAGACTTTTTCCCCGGGTGGAACACACCATTACAAGGGGACATAAATTTAAGATAAATGGTGGAAGATATAGAGGGGATGTCAGAGGTAGGTTCTTTACCCAGAGAGTAGTGGGGGCATGGAATGCACTGCCTGTGGTAGTAGTTGAGTCGGAAAAGTTAGGGACCTTCAAGCGGCTATTGGATAGGTACTTGGATTAGGGTAGAATAATGGAGTGTAGGTTAACTTCTTAAGGGCAGCACGGTAGCATTGTGGATAGCACAATTGCTTCACAGCTCCAGGGTCCCAAGTTCGATTTCGACTTGGGTCACTGTCTGTGTGGAGTCTGCACATCCTCCCCGTGACTGCGTGGGTTTCCTCCGGGTACTCCGGTTTCCTCCCACAGTCCAAAGATGTGCAGGTTGGGTGGATTGGCCATGAAAAATTGTCCAAAATTCTATGATTAACCTAGGACAAAAGTTCAGCGCAACATTGTGGGCCGAAGGGCCTGTTTTGTGCTGTATTTCTCTAAATAAGCATTGGCATCGGTTGAAGCATACAGGGTGTAGTGTTAATGAGGTCAGTCAATAAGGAGTCTGGTGACAGTGGGGAAGAAGCTGTTTTTGAGTCTGTTCGTGCGTGTTCTCAGACTTCTGAATCTCCTGCCCGATGGAAGAAGTTGGAGTAAGCCGGGTGGGAGGGATCCTTGATTATGCTGCCCGCTTTTCCCAGGCAGCGGGAGGTGTAGATGGAGTCCATGGATGGGAGGCAGGTTCGTGTGATGGACTGGGTGGTATTCACGACTCTCTTAAGTTCCTTGCAGTCCTGGGCCGAGCAGTTGCCATTCCAGGCTGTGATGCAGCCCGATAGGATGCTTTCTATGGTGCATCTGTAAAAGTTGGTAAGCGTTAATGAGGAAATGCCGAATTTTCTTAGTTTCCTGAGGAAGTATAGGCGCTGTTGTGCTTTCTTGGTGATAGCGTCGACTTGAGTGGACCAGGACAGATTTTTGGTGATGTGCACCCCTAGGAATTTGAAACTGCTAACCATCTCCACCTCGGCCAAGTTGGCTATCTCGCTCCTGTATTCTGACTCGTCGTTATTCGAGATCTGGCCCACTATGGTCGTATCGTCAGCAAACCTGTAGATGGAGTTGGAACCATGTTTTGCCATGCAGTCGTGTGTGTGCAGGGAGTAGAGTAGGGGGCTAAGTACGCAGCCTTGCGGGGCACCGGTGTTGAGGACTATTGTGGAGGAGGTGTTGGTGTTCATTCTTACTGATTGCGGTCTGTTGGTCAGAAAATCGAGGATCCAGTTGCAGAGTGGGGAGCAAAGTCCTAGGTTTTGGAGCTTGGCTGGGATTATGGTGTTGAAGGCGGAGCTGTAGTCAATAAATAGGAGTCTGATGTAGGAGTCCTTGTTTTCGAGATGCTCTAGGGATGAGTGTAGGGCCAGGGAAATGGCGTCTGATGTGGACCAGTTGTGACGGTATGCGAATTGAAGTGGGCCGCAGATGGTGACGTTATCCAAATACGGGAATGTGGTCTGCAACCCTTCCTGGACGACCATTGGTCCATGACTCGGTGGAAGACTGAGACACCATTGGTGACGCCGAAGGGAACCCAAAGGAAATGGTAGAGGCGGCCATCTGCTTCCAATGCAGTGCATTGGCAGTCCTCCAGGCGGATGGGGAGCTGGTGGTATGCAGATTTGAAGTCAACCGTGGAGAAGACTCGATACTGCGCAATCTGGTTGACCATGTCAGATATGCGTGGAAGGGGGTACGCATCAAGCTGCGTGTACCGGTTTATCGTCTGACTGTAGTCGATGACCATCCGGTGTTTCTCCCCAGTCTTAACTACCATCACTTGAGCTCTCCAGGGGCTGTAACTGGCCTCAATGACCCCCCTCCCACAGAAGCCGTTGGACTTCCAACCTGATAAAGGTCCTGTCCTGGGCACTGTACCGTCTGCTCCTCATGGCGATGGGCTTACAGTCCAGGGTGAGGTTCGCGAAAAGTGAGGGTGGAGCGACCTTAAGGGTCGTGAGGCCACAGACGATGAGGGTGAGCAGGGGTCCGCCGAATTTCAGAGTAAGGCTCTGGAGGGGCACTGGAAATCAGGACCCAGTAACAGGGCATTGCAGAGATGGGGAGGACGTAGAATCTGAAGTTACTGTACTCTACGCCCTGTACCGAGAGAGTCGCGACGCAGTACCTCCGGATCTGTAAGGAATGGGATCCGGAGGCCAGGGAGATTTTCTGGGTGACGGGGAGAACCGGGATGGAGCAGCGCCTTACCGTAGCTGGGTGTATGAAACTCTCCATGCTCCCGGAGTCGAAGAGGCAGGTCGTCTCGTGCCCGTTGATCCATGCGGTCATTGGTCATTGTAGCGGTCGCAAAACTGATCAAGGTTGATGGAGGCGAGCTGCGGAAGTTGGTGGGGGGGGGGGGGCAATCGACGGTGGCAGAGGTATCAGCGGACCGCGTACGGCCAGGTGAGCAAGGTCCTGGGGTGTGTTCCATGATGGTTCCGAAGATGGCGGCGCCCACGGGGCGCACATGGCGGGTGACATCCAAGATGGCAGCGCCCACGGGCTGTACGTGGCGGGCGGCGGCAAAGATGGTGGCGCCACTGGATCGCACATGGGGAGGTATAGCGGTAGCGATGCTGGGCCTACAAACGGCAGCGACTGATTGACTGGCAAACGGTGACGAAGTGGCCCTCCTTGCCACACCCGTTGCAAGTCACGCTCCGTGCTGGGTGCTTGTTCTGGCCACAAATGTAGCACAGGCGTGCAGTGCACCCGGGTCGGATGATGGTGGGGCCCATAACACCCACGGGAGTGCCTCGCGGTCGGAGATGTAGGACTCCAGATTGCGGGAGGCCACTTCTGAGGAGTTAGTGAGCTGTACCGTCTCTGTAAGGCCGAGTGTACCCCCTTCTAATAAGCGCTGGCAGACGTAGTTGGATTTAATGCCCGTGACATAGGCGTCTCTGATCTGTGTGCTGGACTGCCGACACCGCCTGGCAAGTACAGTTTCTGCCAAGGTATCCGCAAGGCACGCAGGAAATCGTCCTGAGACTCCCCCGGGAGTTGCCGTCTCGTGGCCAGGAGGTGCCTGGCGAACACCTGATTTACAGTCCTGACATACTGTCCTTTCAGTAGTTCTACTGCCTCCGTGTAAGTGGGAGCATCCCGAATGAGGAGAAAAACTTGTGGGCTCACCCGTGCGTAGAGTAGTTGGAGCTTCTGTGTGTCTGAGACGACTTCTGTGGATGCTCCGAGATATCCTTCAAAACAGACTAGCCAGTGCTCGAAAGTCGCTGTGGCGTTGGCTGCATGAGGGTTCAACTCCAGGAAATCCAGTTTGAGTAAGACGTACATCTTCAAAACTCTAGCACAATAAATTGATGTCCCATCAATGACTACAAGATGAACGGTGAACTATTGAGGCTTTATTGTGCTAGATGTTAAGCCTCCTGCACCTGGACCCAAGAATGGGGCAGTGCAGGAGAACGTACACTTTGATACAGAGCCTGCTGGGTGGAGCTAGCAGGCCAGGATTTACTGTAAAGACTGGAGTACAATGGCAGTGTACCGTAGTACCTGTAGTGTAAGAACAGTGGTTTACCACACTCGCATTGAGCCTCAAACTGGCTCATGTATAGAAGTCTGGCTTGGTTCCTCTGCTCTCATGCCTCTAACTCGCTTTTCAGCATCTCTATCTGCTTCTGAGCATCATGTAATTCCTTTTTAAATTTTAAACTCTCCACTTGTCTCCCGCGGAGCTGCTCCATACAACTAGCGATGGCAATTGCTTTACTTAACTTAGAAACCCGTCTGCCCAACTGTTTTGGGCGTGGTCCCAATAGTTTTTCCCTTCGGAACCCACATCCGATATCCGAATCTTACACAATTCCACCCATTTTGGGCCATTTCTTGTTTAGGTATCTCTTAAAGGTTTCTTCCCATTCAACACTGCTTTCCATTCCTAACTCTCCTGCTCTCGCTCGTGCTCTCTCTCTCGTTTGCACTCTCTCTCGCTCGCACTCTCTTTCACTCGCGCTCTCTCTCTCGCACTCTCTCTCTCGCTCGCACTCTCTCTCTCGCTTGCGCTCTCTCACTACACTCTCTCGCTCGTGCTTTCTGTCTCGCTTGCGCTCTCTTTCGCTCACGCTCTCTCCCGCGCGCTCTCCCTTTCGCGTGCTTTTTCTCATTCACGCGTTCTCTCTCTCGTTCGCGCGCTCTGTCTCTCGTTCGAGCACTCTCTCTCGTTCGCCCTCTCACTTGCAATCTTTCTCTCTCGTTCGCCCTCTCACTTGCAATCTTTCTCTCTTGTTCACGCTCTCTCTGTCGTTCACGCTCTCTCTCGTTTGCGCTCTCTCATTCGCGCTCTCTCATTCGCGCTCGCTCTTGGTCGCGCTCTCTCTCATTCGCGCTCTCTCTCGTTCACGCTCTCTCTCGTTCGCGCTCTCTCTCGTTCGCACTCTCTCTTGTTCGCACTCTCTCTCTCATTCGCACTCTCTCTCTCATTCGCACTCTCTAAAAACAAAATAAAGGGTCTGCCAGCCAAAATGGAAGACCTGGAAAACGGATCCAGGCAGCAGAATCTGAGGATCGTGGGTCTGCCGAAGGGATGGAAGGTCCGTGGCTGACGGAGTATTTTGCCACAATGTTGGCGGAGCTATTGAGGGAGGGGGACGATCCCTCTCGATACGAACTGAATTGGGCTCATTGGTCGTGGAGGCCTATACCAAAGGCAAGTTGACTGCCAAGAGTAGTAACTGTCTGTTTCCGTAGGTACAGTGTGAAGGAGAAGGTCCTGTGCTGGGCAAAGCAGAAGCAGGTGGTGCAGTGGGCTGGAGCTGGTATATGCATGTACCAGGACTTTACGGTGGAACTGGCGAGGAGGCAGGCAGCCTTCAGCTGGGTGAAGAAGGCACTGTACAACAGCAAGGTGCAGTGCGGCATAGTATATCCAGCTAAGTTGAGGGTGACCTATAAATCCAATGACTTTTATTTTGGGACGACGGAAGCGGCAGTGGGGTTTGTGAAGGCAGAAGGACTGTGGCAGAATTGAGAAATGGTCGTGTACCGATGTCGCCTCATGTAACTTTATTTTTTCACTGCATTTTGATGTAAGTGCTAAATGAGTCGACGCCATATATTTGGACAAGGGAAGAGTTGGGACTTTCATTTGCAATGATGGTTCTTTGGGGCTTGGGTGTGTATGCGGGGGTTGTGTGCTAAAGGGGATTTCTTGGTTTTCCTGAGACCATGCAAGGGGAAAGCAGACCCGGGCAGGGGCCTCCACGTTGGCCGGTTTAAGCCGGCCAGTGAATGGGAGTGAGGTGGGGGGAGGGCTGCGGCCATCGGAGCCTGGTAGAACAAGTTTTGGTGAGTCTAGCCAAATGAAACGTTGGGGGAAGGAACCGAGGCTGGGGGAGGAGTTTACAAGAGGAAGTGGAGGGGAGGAATCTGTGTGTGGTGGGGGGTCTAGAATTCATGGATGCCATTCATGGTACTCTTTCGGGGATTGAATGGCGTTGAATATTAGGGGGGGGGGGATGTTGGACTACATACGTCAATGGTGACCATAGGCGATTCCTGATTCCTTTTTCTTTTCTCTTCCTTGGGAGATTTCATTTTATTTGATGCTTACATTGTCAGGTGGGCCATTGTTTGGGGAGTGGTGGGAGGATGGGATAGTTGTTGTTAATAAGGGGATTAACTTTGTATTCATTACCATTTACTGTTGGTTGGTGGGGTGTAAATTTTGAAGAAAATGTGAAAATGGAGAATAAAAATATTTTAAAAAAACACTTCAATATCGAAACTTGTAATTATGAGTTTGCAGTTTTGCTTCGTCTAGTATCACTATTGACAGGGCAATGTCAGATTCAACCTCAGCTGATATTCAGCATTGAAAATGTTGGGGGGAGCATTTTGGAGGTAGTGACCACAATTCTGTGACTTTCACTTTAGTAATGGAGAGGGATAGGTGCGTGCAACAGGGCAAGGTTTATAATTGGGGGAAGGGTAAATACAATGCTGTCAGACAAGAATTGAAGTGCATAAGTTGGGAACATAGGCTGTCAGGGAAGGACACAAGTGAAATGTGGAACTTGTTCAAGGAACAGGTTCTGTGTGTCTTTGATGTGTATATCCCTGTCAGGCAGGGAAGAGATGGTCGAGTGAGGGAAGAGATGGTCGAGTGAGGGAACCATGGTTGACAAGAGAGATTGAATGTCTTGTTAAGAGGAATAAGGAGACTTCTGTAAGGCTGAGGAAACAAGGTTCAGACAGGGCGCTGGAGGGATACAAGATAGTCAGGAGGGAACTGAAGAAAGGGATTAGGAGAGCTAAGAGAGGGCATGAAAAATGTTTGGCGGGTAGGATCAAGGAAAACCCCAAGGCCTTTTACACATATGTGAGAAATATGAGAATAACTAGAGCGAGCGTAGGTCCGATCAAGGACAGTAGCGAGAGATTGTGTATTGAGTCTGAAGAGATAGGAGAGGTCTCGAACAAGTACTTTTCTTCAGTATTTACAAATGAGAGGGGCCATATTGTTGGAGAGGACAGTGTGAAACAGACTGGTAAGCTCGAGGATAAACTTGTTAGGAAGGAAGATGTGTTGGGCGTTTTGAAAAACTTGAGGATAGACAAGTCCCCCGGGCCTAACGGGATATATCAAAGGATTCTATGGGAAGCAAGAAATGAAATTGCAGAGCCGTTGGCAATGCTCTTTTCGTCCTCGCTGTCAACAGGGGTGGTACCAGGGGATTGGAGAGTGGCGAATGTCGTGCCCCTGTTCAAAAAAGGGAATAAGGATAACCCTGGGAATTACAGGCCAGTTAGTCTTACTTCGGTGGTAGGCAAAGTAATGGAAAGGGTACTGAGGAATAAGATTTTTGAGCATCTGGAAAGACACTGCTTGATTAGGGATAGTCAGCACGGATTTGTGAGGGGTAGGTCTTGCCTTACAAGTCTTATTGACTTCTTTGAGGAGGTGATGAAGCATGTGGATGAAGGTAAAGCAGTGGATGTAGTGTACATGGATTTTAGTAAGGCATTTGATAAGGTTCCCCATGGTAGGCTTATGCAGAAAGTAAGGAGGCATGGGATAGTGGGAAATTTGACCAGTTGGATAACGAACTGGCTAACCGATAGAAGTCAGAGAGTGGTGGTGGATGATAAATATTCAGCCTGGAGCCCAGTTACCAGTCGTGTACCGCAGGGATCAGTTCTGGGTCTTCTGCTGTTCGTGATTTTCATTAACGACTTGGATGAGGGAGTTGAAGGGTGGGTCAGTAAATTTGCAGATGATACGAAGATTGGTGGAGTTGTGGATAGTGAGGAGGGCTGTTGTCAGCTGCAAAGAGACAAAGGTAGGATGCAGAGCTGGGCTGAGAAATGGGAGATGGAGTTTAACCCTGACAAGTGTGAGGTTGTCCATTTTGGAAGGACAAATATGAATGCAGAATACAGGGTTAACGGTCGGGTTCTTGGCAATGTTGAGGAGCAGAGAGATCTTGGGGTCTATGTTCATAGATCTTTGAAAGTTGCCACTCTAGTGGATAGAGCTGTGAAGAAGGCCTATGGTGTGCTAGCGTTCATTAGCAGAGGGATTGAATTTAAGAGCCGTGAGGTGATGATGCAGCTGTACAAAACCTTGGTCAGGCCACATTTGGAGTACTGTGTGCAGTTCTGGTCACTTCATTTTAGTTAGGATGTAGAAGCTTTGGAAAAGGTGCAAAGGAGATTTACCAGGATGTTGCCTGGAATGGAGAGTAGGTCTTACGAGGAAAGGTTGAGGGTGCTAGGCCTTTTCTCATTAGAACGGAGAAGGGTGAGGGGCGACTTGGTAGAGATTTATAAGATGATCAGGGGAATAGATAGAGTAGACAGTCAGAGACTTTTTCCCCGGGTGGAACAAACCATTACAAGGGGACATAAATTTATGGTAAATGGTGGAAGATATAGAGGGGATGTCAGAGGTAGGTTCTTTACCCAGAGAGTAGTGGGGGCATGGAATGCACTGCCTGTGGAAGTAGTCGAGTCGGAAACGTTAGGGACCTTCAAGCGGCTGTTGGATAGGTACATGGATTGGGGTAGAATAATGGAGTGTAGATTAATTTGTTCTTAAGGGCAGCACGGCAGCATTGTGGTTAGCACAATTGCTTCACAGCTCCAGGGTCCCAGGTTCGATTCCGGCTTGGGTCACTGTCTGTGTGGAGTCTGCACATCCTCCCCGTGTGTGCGTGGGTTTCCTCCGGGTGCTCCGGTTTCCTCCCACAGTCCAAAGATGTGCAGGTTGGGTGGATTGGCCATGATAAATTGCCCTTAGTGTCCAAAATTCTATGATCTATGATTAACCTAGGACAAAAGTTCGGCACAACATTGTGGGCCGAAGGGCCTGTTCTGTGCTGTATTTCTCGATCTCTAAATCAATTGGTAGGTGTTTGCAAAAGATTTCTAATTATCTTTTTAACCAAGTAATTAGTGATGTTAATCTTTAATTATCATGCAGATGGCAAGTCCATGTAATGAACTGACCTTGTACAAATGCAGGTTGCAGAAAGACAAGAGCCTGGATCTTCCGAGGAGCAACAAGAAATTTGCTCGGTGGGTACGGTGAATGCGGTGGGTAAATAGGTGAGGTGAATAAATGGGTAGGTGGGTGTGGTGGATAGGTAGGTAGGAGGTATGTGGTGAGTGGGACTTCGGTCAGATCAGGATGGGAGTCAGGTTAGGAAGGTGGCCAGCTGGTCAGAAGGGTAGTCAGCTATCAGGGTATCAGGGGGATAGTTGGATGTCTGGGGGGGGGGCGCCTGGTGAAGGGTGATTGTGGGGTGGCAGGTGAAGTGTTTTGGGGGTGGTCGGGAGGTTGGCCAGGTGGTTAGGTGAGTCAGGTGGTAGTCAGGTGGCCAGGAGGGATGGTCAGGTAGTAGGGAGAGACAATCAGGTAGTTGGGGAAAGTAGTCGAGGGGCAGCAGAGGTAGTTAGGCGTCAGTGTGAGTGATTGGGAGCATCAGTTCTAGAATTGCTTCAATTTGATAAAGGTTTCCTGGAGCAGGTAAGTACATTTGATCTCTTGCAGGTTTCTGCTCAGAGCCGGATCATTGTGGAGGGTCCCGGGGAACAGAGGAATTGCCCATTAGAAGTTAAAATTTCTCCGGGAATTCCCAGATAAGTCCGCACATTGGGACTTCCAGAGAGTCCTGATGTGCATCTCAGCCTGGAAACTTAAAGGTTTGGTGTAAAAATCTTTTCTAGTCACCTAAATTGACTACATTTTGTTAAAATCCATATCTTGGCTGCACAATAACTTAACTTGCAGTCAGAATATTTATTGCAAGTTCCAGTCTGCTGGATTTGCCGAGCTGATTGTACTGACTCTGAGCATACTTTGAGCTGAGGCTCAAATTTTCATGTGAGTTGGGGAAACTCGACATGCCTTCCAAAATGCACACATGACCCAAGTGTGATTTTGCCTGGAAACATTTCATGTTCACAAAGTGTTCAGGTTCATTGTGTATTTTGCAAGCAGTGTGGAGGGACTGTGGGAGTAGAGAGGGGCTGGGTAGAATGCCCTCCTCTTTTCTCAGAAAGAGGAGCCCAGGTCACATTATTTAAAGGTCCTCTAAACCACACCGCTCCCACACTCCTGATAAACATCATGCCCCCTTGGATTCTCATGCTGCTACATGTAAACTCTACAACCCTTAGAACCTCCATGTCACCTCCATGTCCCTCATTTATCCTCCATAGCCACTCCCCCAGTATCCGTCTGTGTACAGTCTCCGGAGGCCATGCAAGAAATTGGAACTCTTTTACATGCAGTTAAAAAAACCTGGGGTTGGATACTCCCGCAATTGGTGGGATGGCCCGACGCTGGCGCCAAGAACGGCGTGAACCACTCCGGCGTTGGGCGAACCGGAAGTTGCGGAATCCTGCGCACATCCGGGGGCTAGGTCAGCGCCGGAGGGATTGGCGCCGTGCCTACGGGCGTCGAAGGGCTGGCGCGAGTTGGCGCATGCGCAGACCGGCCGTGTGTGTTCCTGCGCATGCGCAGGGGGGGTTCTTCTCTGCGCCGGCCATGGCGGAGCCTACAGAGGCTGGCGCGGAAGGCAGGAAGGTGGGCCCGGATCATGGGCGAGGCCACCGTGGGGGCCGGATCCCCCCCGAGGACTCCACTAGACGGCCTACCAGACCATGCCCATTTCACGCCGGCGGGACTGTCCAGGAACTTATGGCCACTCGGCCCATTGGGGCCTGGAGAATTGCCAGGGGGCCGCCGCCAGCGGCCCCTGACTGGTGTGGCGTAAACCCCACCCCCGCCCACAAACCAGTGCCAAAGAATACCGCAGCTGGCGTCGGAGCGGCGGGGCGGGATTCATGCCGCCCCTCGGGGACTCTCTGACCCGGCAGGGGGTCGGAGCCCTTGATGTTCTAATAAAACACTCAAACTGCATTGACACTGCAAAAATCAAATCTCCATTGAAAAAAACTTAATCCTTTCAGTGAGCATTATGTTGTAAATCAAACAAACTAAATGAAAATCGGAACAAGTTATTACAAATTTATAAAACTGCCAGTCATTCCCCCAACCAGCTATTCCCCCAACCAGCTATTTTATCAGTCCACTGGTTTTTGGAACACAGCCAAGCAGTCAGAATGACCACAGCCATCAAAACATTCTTCATCTGTTCTGATGAGTGCAAGATGAAAAGCTTCAACATGTCTCTTTTTTCAGCAATACTCAAGAAATCTAATTACTATATTTGATTTTAAAAAGGTATATATGGGATCTGCAATATTGGATCATTCTCTGAGTCCAGGAGTGGGATTCTCCGACCCCCGGGCCGGGTCGTAGAATCGCAGGGGGTCGGCGTGAATCCCGCCCCCGATGTCCTCCGAATTCTCCGACCCCCCAAAATTTGGCCCCGCGTGAATCGCGTCGCCCACCTCGGGGAATGGCGGGGACTGGCGCGACCCTATGGGCCCCGGTGCTGCCCGAATACTCCCGGCCAGATGCGCCGAAGTCCCGAGTGTAAATTGAACCACCTGTATAACAGCGTCAACCAGTGCTGATGGCGTGTGCCGGGGAGGGGGGAGAGGGAGAGGGCGAGGGACGGGGAGGGGGGAGAGGGTGAGGGAGGTTGTCCGCCTGGCCAGGTGCCAGCTTCCAACAGATGCGACCATTCAGCCCATGACACCTGCCACCTGAAAATGAAAAATGAAAATGAAAATCACGAGTAGGCTTCAATGAAGTTACTGTGAAAAGCCCCTAGTCGCCACATTCCGGCGCCTGTTCGGGGAGGCTGTTACGGGAATCAAACCGTGCTGCTGGCCTGGCTTGGTCTGCTTTCAAAGCCAGCAATTTAGCCCAGTATGCTAAACAGCCCCAGTGTGCTAAACCTGCCTGCGGGGGAGGGGGGGGGGGGGGGGGGGGCGCGGTAAATGCTGACATGTCGTTGTTCTCTCCCCCACCCCCTGCACGCCGTTATGTTTGGTGATCACCCAGCGATGTTGGCCGCCGTGGCGGGAGCCGCACTTCTACATGTTTCCCTGGTGGAGCAGGAGGAGGAGCGTGCCAGGGAGGCCGCGGAGGCTGCCGCAGAGGAGCGTTCCAGGGAGGCCGCGGAGGCTGCCGCAGAGGAGCAGGCAGCTGCCGCCCAGGCTGGAGCGCCACCCGCCCGACAGGACGAGGAGGAGGAGGAGCACGAGGAGGAGGGGGAGGAAGAGGTCATGGCGCCACGGTGATGGAGACACCCGAGGAGGCCCCGCTCATCATACCAGGACCTCACGGACCCGGCATGAGCCGTGAAACCGTGGCACACATTTGCCTCCAGATGGCACATCCGGCACCGCGTGGCACTGGGGGAGGACACCCTCTCCCCGTGTCCATCAAGGTTACGGTGGCCCTGAACTTTTATGCCACGGGGTCATTCCAGGGCCGAGTGGGGACCTGTCCAGCATCTCGCAGACATCTGTGCACCGGTGCATCTGGGCAGTGACAGACGCCATATTTGCCATTGCAGACCGCTACATCCAGTTCCCTGTGGACCGGGCCAGCCAGGATGCCCGGGCAGGGGGCTTCGCTGCCGTGGCCGGGTTTCCCATGGTCCAGGGCACGATCGATGGGATGCACGTCGCTGTGCGGCCACCTGCAGATAACAGGGCTGTGTTCACCAATAGGAAGGGGACCTATTCCATGAACATTCAGGTGGTCTGAGACCACCGCATGATGATCTTGCACATCTGCGCCCGGTACCCGGGCAGTGTACATTACTAATTCATATTGGCGCAGTCTTCCATCCCTGGCATGTTCGAGGGACGCCCCCCCCCCCCCCCCCCCCCCCCCCCCTCCGGCTGAGGGGCTGGTTGTTGGGCGACAGGCGTTATCCGTTGCGGTCGTGGCTGATGACGCCTATACGGAGGCCACAGACTGACACAAAGAACGGCTACAACGATGCCCATGCAGCGACAAGGGGTGTGATAGAGAGGTGCTGTGAGCTGCTAAAAATGCGTTTCAGATGCCTGGACCGCTCTGGAGGGGCCCTCTAGTACCCGCCAGATAGGGTCGGCCGCATCATTGTGGTGCGCTGCATCTCTACTCCCCCCACCCCCCCCACAACACGCTTCGGACAGAGCACAAAGGCAGCTTCTGTCGGTGTGAAAGTGATTTTAATAACAAACAGACCATACACGTGCCCTAGCCCCTATAACTCGTCTGTGCCCTGCACCCGTGCCAACTTACTCAGTGTCTAATTGTTTGGCCTTACAGGCCCTTTGACTACGTCTAGGTGGTTCCCCAGACGGTACAGCAGAACTGGAGGTGAACTCTTGTGATTCCTGCCCTGAGACTCGGGATCCCTTTGGCGGCCGTTTCCTGGGGCAGCCCGGCCTAGATCGGCCAGGCTGCGGCTCGGGCGACTGGGATGGCGAGCTGCCAGCCTGTCCTGCCCGTTGCCCACCAGATGCACCTGGGACGGAACGGGGGGAGTCCGAGGTGTTCCGGGACCTCCCCTACAGGGGGACCCACAACGGGCACCAGCATCTCCTCCTCCCTCGGGGTGCCCAATGGCCCCCGGGCCTCTACTTGGGTCGGGGGTGCGAACGGACCGGCCATCCGATGGCCCCCTGACACCTGGTGCTGCCAGTCCTGGAGGCCTGCCCTGGTATCGACAAGAGTCTGCATGTTTGCAGCTATGGAGCTCAGGGAGTTGGCCATCCCTGTCTGTGTCTGGGCGACGCCAGCCAGCACCTGGGCAATGGCGCTGATGCCTTCAGCGATAGACTGCTGGGACTGGGCCATTGCCTGCAGGGACTGGGCCATGGCCTGCAGAGACTGGGCCATGGCCTGCAGAGACTGGGTCATGGCCTGCTGAGACTGGGCCATGGCCTGCTGAGACTGGGCCATGGCCTGCTGAGACTGGGCCATGGCCTGCTGAGACTGGGCCATTGCCTGCAGAGACTGGGCCATTGCCTGCAGAGACTGGGCCATTGCCTGCAGAGACTGGGCCATTGCCTGCTGAGACTGGGCCATTGCCTGCAGAGACTGGGCCATGGCCTGCTGAGACAGGGCCAAGGCGTTGAGCGCCTCTGCCATCTGCCACTGGCTCTGGCTCATGGCTTCCTGTGAGAGGGCAGCCATGTCCTGGGCCACAGACACGGAAAGCCCCAGGCCTTGCATACTGCTCCCCATGTCTGACACCGTCGCACCATTTCCTCCATCGCGGTTTCGGCCTGGGTGGCATGCATGACCGGCACCACTCCCTGCTCCTGGACGGGGGGTGGACTCCTCCACCTGCGTCTTCAGCCGCTACAAGCCAGCCATCACCTCCTTTGATCATCCCTGGTTCCGTGACTGCATCGAGTCTGTGGTTTGGTGCGGTAACCCCAGGAACCCAGGACCTGTCTGGGCGGCAGATGGTTGCTTGCGCCGCGATGCCCTCCGACCGCCCAGCCCCACGGCTGCTCCTACCTCCACCTGCTGTACCGGGACAGCTGTGCTGTGCGCACCAGTGGGTGTACCAGAAGCCTCATCACTAAAATGTCCAACAGAGCTGAGTGTCTCTGCGATGGTGGAAGGTGTTGGAGATAGCAGTGGCGTTATGTCGTGCTCATCGTCCAACCTAGAGTCCATGGTCCACTGGGGTGGCGGTTCCTGTCCCCCCGTCCCCTGTGTCAGTGTCCTGTGTGTCAGTGTCCTGGGAAGGGGTGTCCTGGGGGTGGGGGATGTCCTGGGGGGGTCGGGGTGTCCTGGGTAGGGGTGTCCTGACTTGGCTGCGACGGGGGCCTGTGGGGATATGGGGGAGGGGGATTTGGGGGAGGGGGGATATGGAGGACGGAGGATATGGGGGTATGGGGACGGAGGATATTGGGGGTATGGGGGAGGGAGGATATTGGGGGTAAGGGGGAGGGAGGATATGGGGGTATGGGGGAGGGAAGATATGGGGGATATGGGGAGGGAGGATATGGGGGATATGGGGGGTATGAGGGAGGGAGGATATGGGGGATATGGGGAGGGGGGATATGTGGAGGGGGTATATGGAGGAAGGGGGACGGGCTGTGGGGGGTCTCACTTGGTGGTGCGCCCCCGATCTCTGCACCCGCATCCTCCCAGTCCTCTGGTCCGCCCGCCAGTTCGAGGGACCTCTCCTCATGAACGGTGAGTGGTCGCACATCAGCCGGGCCCCCTCGGGTCCTCTTACGCTCCCTGCTGTTGTGTGCGCACTTCTCCTTTGGGGACGGGCGGGTGGGTGGCAGGTATAAAGGGCAACAGTGTCAGGCAATGATATACATGCAGGTCAGCGGTTGTGCGTATATTGGCAGAGGTGCGCAGCACATTAGGGTTAGGATTAGGGTTTGGGTTAGGGTTGGGGTTAGTTGCACCTGGGGATGTGCCGCACATGGTGGGTCGGTTAGGGTTAGGGTTAGGGCTAGGACTAGGGTTAGAATTGGGGCTAGGGTTAGGGCTAGGGTTAGGGTTAGAGTTGGGTTAGTTGCACCTGGGGGTGTAGGGTTAGGGTTAGGCTGCCCTTACAAGGGCCATTCACCTTCTTGTGGCACTGGATGCCTGTCCTTGGTGTTACAGCCACAGCACTGACGACCTCTGCCACCTCCCTCCACAGGCGCCGGCTGAGGCGTGGGCCGACCGTGCGGCCATGTCCGGGGTACAGGGCATCCCTCCTCTGCTCTACTGCGTCCAGAAGCGTCTTGTGTCGCGCTCCCAGAGCTGCGTGGCGGGTGGCCATCTTGACGGCTCTTCGGGGTGAGACGGCGTCTTTGTGTTCTGTGATGCCGCATGGCGTCAATGATGCGGCGCGTCCGCGGCGGTTGAGGCCGTCGCGAATGGCATCACGCCGCTACTAGCCCATTCCGGGACGGAGACTTTACGCCGTTTGGGGAGGCCCGGTGCCAGCGACGTGCCGATTATGGGAGAATCCCACCCCTGATGTTTAGTTTATGGGAATGCAATCATTTTGATGGCATGTTGCTGGAGATCATTACTTAAATTATTGTTTTACACCAGGGATCCATTCTAATAATAGAGCCAAACAGTGAAACTTTATTGATAACTTAAGCTACAATTTAACTTGACATTTATATTGGAAGTATTTTTTCTATTTTCCACTACTATAAATTGCAGTACAATTGCCTTTCAATATAATGATGATTGCATTCTTCTCATCAATCACATTAACATGCATTTATCTTGTCTGTTGGCTAAGTCTAACTGCAGCAAAAAAAATTATATTGATTTCTAGCTAATTTTGTTGCTTTGTAGCTCAGAAGCTGTGTTCATTATTTTGCCACAGCTATTTAGAATTTTGTGATTGGAGAAAAAGATGTTCAATGATGGAATGTTGATCGACGAACAACATCCTTGAGATTACCATTGACCAGAAATTTAACTGGACCAACCATATAAATGCAGTGGTTACTAGAGCAGGCCAAAGGCTGGGAAATGTCTCTGGCAACTAACTTATCTTTGACTCCTCAAAGCCTGTCCACAAGACACAACTCAAGTATGTGCTGGAATACACCACTTGCTTGGATGAGTGCAGCTCCAACAAAAGTCAAGAAGCTTAACACCATGCAGGACAAAGCAGCTCCTTGTGACGCAAGGGTGGCCCTTAACTGGAAAAAAATAATTGGGTACGCTAAGTTTACCAAAAAAAATCTGCTGGGTGAAATCCATGCCTCCGAGTTTTAAAAATTTAAGAGGACGGCACGGTGGCACAGTGATTAGCACTGCTGCCTCACAGCTCCAGTGACCCAGGTTCAATTCCGGCCTCGGGTGACTGCCTGTGCAGTGTTTGTACTTTCTCCCCGTGTCTGCGTGGGTTTTCTCCGGGTGCTCCGGTTTCCTCCCACAGTCCAAAGTCGTGCAGGTTAGGTGGATTGAGCATGCTAAATTGCCTCTGAGTGTCCAAAATAAAACAGTTAGGTGGGGTTACGGTGGAGGTGTGAGCTTAGGCTTGGGTGCTCTTTACAAGGGCCGGTGCAGATTCGATGGGCCGAATACTCTCTTTCTCCACTGTAAATTCTATGATTACACTTTCCATTACCTTAAACATCGAGTCCTTCCACTACCACGCAGCAGTGTGTAACATATATAAACTGCAACAACTCGCTAAACCTCCATCAATATTTTCCAACCTCGTCACTTCTACCACATAGAACAACAAAGGCCAATATATGGGTACACCAACACCTTCAAGTTCCCCTTCAAGCAACACACTATCCAGTTGTGAAACTATACCACTATTCCTTCACTATTCTATAAATTAAAATTCTGGTACAGCCCTGTGAGTTACCTAAACTACATGGACTGCAGTGATTCAAGAAGATGGTTAACCACCACCATCCCAACGGTAATTAGTGATGGACAATAAATAGTTCCAACTATGCTCCCATCCCATGAGAGAATAAAAAATACATAATTTTGATTGAAAAATGAAGTACAACTGAATATTTTTGAATATCAATGACTGAATGAGACAATCCATAACAAGCACGGTGGCTTCACAGCTCCAGGGTCCCAGGTTCGATTCCCGGCTTGGATCACTGTCTGTGTGGAGTCTGCACGTTCTTCCCGTGTGTGCGTGGGTTTCCTCCGGGTGCTCCGGTTTCCTCCCACAGTCCAAAGACGTGCAGGTTAGGTGGATTGGCCACGCTAAATTGCCCTGAGTGTCCAAAAAGGTTAGAAGGGGCTATTGGGTTATGGGGATGGGGTGGAAGTGAGGGCTTAAGTGGGTCGGTGCAGACTCGATGGGCTGAATGGCCTCCTTTTGCACTGTATGTTCCATGTTCTAATTCATGGATTAGAAGTTTTGTTCAAAGGAAAATGTCGAAAATACTGAAATGCATATGCTGCAAGAATAAAACTGGTATTGCAATTCAAAGATTCATTGACATTGAACGTTTCCCTGACAGAATCGGAATCAGAATTGTTTGAAGAACTGGAACTTTCATATTACTTTTAAGATCACTAGATTTCAGTTTCAATGCAGTCTACAAAAAAATTTTTACTTGAAGATTCCATTCACTAAATTATTCACATTCCATTTTAGTGAAAGAATTATGGAAATTACATTTTCATTATTTCAGAAATATTAACAAAGCACTATATTGGGCAATCATCATTACTTGCCAGTAGATTTTAATTCAGAAAAGTGAGAAAAGATTATTTTTGTGTCCAAGAATGTAGAAATATATGATTCTATACCAGCCACATCCCAGAGCTTCAGCCAATCATGTTCAAAAGAGCATCATCACTTCAATGATTCAGGTCTTAAACCATGGGGGTGATCTTCGGCTTCTGACCTTGATGGAAATGGACTCAGCGGAGTGGCTGTGAAACCCTTCTGAAGCCTCCACTCATCTGAACCAGGGAGCAGTGACATGTCAACCGCTGATGTATGCCAGTTGTGGGAGAGAGGAAAATTTGTCAAATTCTATGTTGAGCTGGCTGGCACCTGCCTCAGTCCTGTGTACTATCTGGGTGGGGCCTCATTTTAGTCAGGAACCTTTTGTGGACTAATAACTAATAAATGTATGTATAGGTTCTCGTGGGCTCTTAAAGTACCACTGATTACTCTGCTCAGTGCCCAGTACAAATGGTCAAAGTGTGAAATTGAAATTTGTAATAGGGCCGACAACCAATGTAGGTTTGCATACTTAAGCAACCTCCAGCTACAAAAAAGCAGCCAGACTGTGAACTCATTTCCAAATCTAACTAAAAAATTGCATCAGGCAAGCATTAGACACAAAAAGAATGTCGAGTGTAGTGATATGCATGTGCACAGTAATGTAAGTATCGATATGACCTCCAACCAGCAGGTGGCGAGAGAGATCCACTATGTGACTCGAGAGTTGGTAGTAAGTCAGACTAGAAACAGCCGTGCTAGAAGTAGTTCCAGGAGAATTCACTGAATTCATTTATTTTGTTACCGTTTGTATCATAGTTAGTTAGCTAGTTATCTTTCCATATGTTCATCTTGTTAGTAAAACTATCTTACTCGTTAACGAACTAGATGTTCTGTGTGCATCTTTACCACGGCCATAACACAGGACGTAACACCGAGGAGCCCCTTGAAATTTTAAATCTGTTTCTCTGATGAGAATTGGGTATCCAGCAGTTGGAAATTGCACCCCATTTCTGACCAATCACATTCCATCAAAATAAAATTGTGACATATAACAATGATGATATTTTTAATACTCCACAGTTAAAACTGTCCCCAGCCTTGTTGCACACCTTTTGTTGGCAGTTGCATTCTCAGGCCTCAATGTCTCTGGGTAAACTACTACTTGTGTGGAGCAAGACCAAGAAGTGCAAACAGAAACAGAGTGCACGATCTAACCAACAAAAACAGAGTCCATTTGGATGGGATTAGAGCGGTCGCTCCCAGCGATTGTAACCAATCCAACGGTTCTTTTTGGTGGCCTGGTAAAGAGGCTGTACCCAGTCGCGTTTCCTGAAGAGTTCCGGTGAGCGGAATATTAAAAATAGCACCCCGATTTCTCAACCCCACAACACTATGACCCCCCAATGTCGCAACTCACCTACAAGAAGGTCCTTAAGCCTCCCATCGCCCCACCTCACACAGGCAGAGTACCCCAGCATGGGCAAAACACCACCATGGCACTGCCAGCTTAACAGTGCCATCTGGGCACTCTGGCAGTGCCATGACAGCACTACCAGGGTGCCAGGCTGGCAGTGTCAAGGTGCCAGTGCCAAGGTGACACCAACACTGCAAGGTTGCCCAGAGGCCAACCGCCTGGGGGTCTCCAATCCCCTGAATACTCCCCCAAACTTGGTCCCTGTTTTTGGGTTTGAAGGTCTCCAAGGCAAAGGGATTAGATCTCAACAACTTGGGAGACCAGTTGACTGCATATTAGAGTAAGACGAGGTGCACACTGTAATATGCAGATTTGCCAATCAAATTGGATCCCGCCCTCAATGGGTAAGATCCAGATTGCAATGTCTCACGAGGTGAGGCAAGCCAGGTGAATTCTGGAAGAGTCCTCTCCTGGAATTTAACATCTGCGTCAAACCCCGGTTTGGCCAGTGGATTGCACCCAGAGAGTTGAGAAGAAAGGAGCACCTCACAAAGAAAATTATGAATAATACTGTGGGATATGAAATAATTGTTAGTAACGATAATGATAGGGTATATTTACCATTCACTTGCAGGATATGAGTCTGACAGAGCTTTTCATAGCCATCTGCATGACAACTATAGTTTCCCACGTGAGTTGTTGTAACCTTGGTTATGTACAGTGAACCATCATCTCCAAAATCCTGTTGAGTACAATCAGCATTTTAGTGGAAATTGTTTCATTATAATGAACATCACATTTTTATATGGTACTATAGTACACAAGTTTGTCGAACTAAATAAAAGTCTGTAAAAATTCCTGATATAAATTAACATTATTTGAAAAATTTTGCAAGCTTTTAATAAGTAAAACACAGATAAGCAATGTCAAAATATCCATTCATGTATTTCATGTATATCATGAGATGCAGACAGGCAGTGATTGACACAGGATAACCAATGAACACACACAACACAGAACAACCAATCACCAGACAGGACACCACCACTATAAAGCCCACAGGGCATTAAGGCTCTCCCTCTCTCACAGAACACGGCCAGGGAGATAGTCGCAGTGCACAGGCCAATAAACATCATCACCATGTGATAGAGAGCTAGCCGACCGCACTGTGCATGAAAATGAAATGAAAATCGCTTATTGTCACAAGTAGGCTTCTACGAAGTTACTGTGAAAAGCCCCTAGTCGCCACATTCCGGCGCTTGTCCGGGGAGGCTGATACGGGAATCGAATCGTGCTGCTGGCCTGCTTGGTCTGCTTTAAAAGCCAGCGATTTAGCCGAGTGAGCTAAACCAGCTCCGCGATGGCGCACGGAATGCGCTGACGTCAGCGTCATGATGTGTCCAAATTGTGGCTCCGTCCATTTAAAGCGGTAATGTCCAGCCAAAGGAAGGCGATATCTACAGTGTGGAAAGCCTGGGCATGACGCGGCCTTATGCAGGTCCGCTCCACCAACCAACAGACAGCGATCCCAGCTGCAGAGCAGACGTGGCCGCTGTGTACAACAAGGCATGCAGGATTCGGATCCCGACAGCCCAACGGACCCCGATGCTGACTACCTCGAGTCTCCATATCCGGTGGGCATAATCACCACACGCGAGCTGGCCTCCACCGTGCCTGCAAATCGCCTTTCAATCCTCACTGTGGATCCTGACAATGAGTGGTGTGCTGTCGTCACGGTTAACCAGTCTCGCATCCGATTTAAATTGGACACTGGCGCATCTGCAAATCTCATATCACAGTCGGACCTCGACAGAAACCGAGACCAACCTAGCATTCTTCCACCAGCCTTCTAGCTCCTTGACTGCAATGGCAATGTCATAGCTGCCAGGGGATTGTGTCAGCTTGGTGTATCTCACAAGGCAATCAAAGTGACGTTACGATTCGAGATCGTCCGGCCTGACAAGGCATTCCTGCTCGGTGCTCGCGCATGCAAACTCCTAAATCTGGTCCAGCGCGTCCATGCCATGTCCTCGACACCGACGACTGCCTCGCCCAATGTAAATCTCCAGGCTGAGATAGACGACATTCTCACACAATACCACAACGTGTTTGATGGAATGGGGGCACGCTCCCATATCGTTACAAGATATTGCTCAAACCGAATGCCATCCCTGTCATCCATGCACCGCGCCGGGTGAAAACTCAGCTACGAGAGCTCCAAGACCAGGGTATCATCTCAAAGGTCATGGAACCAACAGACTGGGTCAGCTCCATGGTCTAAGTCAACAATCCCTCTGGTGAACTCCTCATTTGCATTGATCCCAAAGACCTGAATCGCAATGTCATGCGCGATCCCAAAGCGTGACGAGTTAACCTGTGATATGGCTCATGCCAAATTCTTTACCAAGCTGGACGCCTCCCGTGGGTTCTGGCAGATACAGCTGGACGAGACCAGTCAGAAGCTGTGCACATTTAACACTCCGTTCGGCAGGTATTGCTACAACCGCATGTCTTTTGGTATCATATCGGCTTCCGAAGTACTTCATCGCATAATGGAGCAAATGATGGAGGGCATCGAGGGGGTGCTAGTCTATGTGGACGACGTGATCATCTGGTCCACGACGCCCGAGGATCACATCGCTCGCCTCAAACAAGTTTTCCAGAGGATACATGAAAACGGCCTCCAGCTCAACAGGGCCAAATGCTCATTTGGTAGGTCCGCTATCAAGTTTCTGGGTGACCACATTTCACAGGAGGGTGTGCAACCTGACGTTGACAAGGTGCTGGCAATCAATGCCATGAAGACTCCAGAGGACAAAAAGGCGGTCCTCCGTTTCCTCGGGATGGTGAATTTTCTCGGGAAATTCATTCTCAACATGGCATCACACACTACAGCCCTCTGGCATCTCGTTAAAAAGTCGACAGTGTTCCAGTGGCTTCCCACACATCAAGCGGAGTAGCTTGAGCTGAAGGCGAAGCTCACCACAGCCCCAGTACTGGCATTCTTTGACCCAACCAAGGATACCAAGATATCCACAGACACAAGTCAGGACAGCATTGGGGAAGTGCTCCTCCAGCGAGACGACTCCTCGTCCTGGGCTCCAGTGGCATACGCCTCCAGGGCCATGACTCCGATCGAACAACGGTATGCCCAGATTAAAAAGGATAGTCATTTCATGACTACGTATACGGCCTGCCAAAGTTCACGTTGGAAACAGACCACAGGCCTTTAGTCCACATAATCCAAAAGGATTTAAATGACATGGCACCTCGACTGCAGCGAATTCTTCTTCATCTCCGCCACTATGACTTCAAACTCGTCTACACACCGGGTAAGGAGCTGATCATCGCGGATGCCCTATCCCGATCCGTCATCACACCGTGTGAACAGGGCGACTTCATTCGCCACATTGAAGCACAGGTGCAGCTGTGTGTCAGCAACCTCACAGCCACTGATGAACGATTTATACAAATACGCGAAGAAACTGCCAAAGATGCCCTACTGCAGCGTGTGATGAAGCACCTCCCCCATGGCTGGCAAAAGGGGCAGTGCCCCCAGTTCATCAACGTTGAGGACGAGCTGATGGTTGTTGAGGGGATCCTTCTTAAACTAGATAGAATCGTCATTCCCCAAAACATGCAAAACATGGTGCTCAGACAGATCCATGAGGGTCACCTGGGGGTCGAGAAATGTCGACGCAGAGCTCGGCAGGCAGTTTACTGGCCTGGCATCATCCAGGACATTGCCAACACAGTCCTCAACTGCACAACATGCCAGAAGTTTCAACCAGCTCAGCCCAAGGAAACGCTGCAACAGCACAAGATCGTGACCTCTCCATGGTCCAAGATGGGATAGACCTCTTTCGCGCCAATGGGCGTGATTATGTGCTCCTGGTCGACTACTTCTCCAGCTACCCGGAAGTGGTGAAACTGTCGGACCTCACATTGAAGTCCGTCATCAAAGCCTGCAAAGAGACGTTTGCCAGGCACGGGATACCACTCACAGTAATGAGTGACAACGGTCCATGTTTCTACAGCCAAGAGTGGTCCCACTTTCATATCACATCCAGACCCCATTACCCGCAATCAAATGGGAAGGCCGAGAAAGGGGTCCACATTGTCAAGCGGCTGCTTTCCAAGGCTTCAGACTCAGCCTGGGATTTCAACCTGACGCTATTGGCATACCGTGCAACCCCTCTGTTGACTGGTTTGTCTCCGGCGCAGTTGCTCATGAACCGCAACCTGAGTACGACTGTTCCAGCCATCCATGTTGCAGACCTTGACCACCTCACGGTGCTGCAGAAGGTGCAGCGATCCAGGGACCAGCAAAAGATCACGTATGATGCTCATGCCACGGATCTGCCTGCGCTGGCTCCAGACAATGTTGTTCGCATTCAGCTGCCTGAGGGAGTTGGTCAGCCCCAGCTGTTGTCGTCAGACAGTCTGCTCCCAGGTCTTTCGTTGTCCAAATGGCTGATGGCTCCATTTTACGGCGCAACAGGAGGGGGCTGCGTAAAGTACCCTGCCCATCACCCGACCGCACTTCTCCGCACGTCACCATGCCTCCTCCGGACGTTTTGCACCACGAGGCCACTGATCTGGCAGTGATCCCACATGTCCACAAGGCCACCAAGATGGCAGCCATCCCGCCTGTCCAGGTGCCGGCGTCCCCCCTTCCACCTCTGCGACGATTGACGAGAATTCGTCGCCCACCACAAAGACTGAATCTATAGACTTAAATCTTGTAAATTTTGTTCAGTTTGCTCTGTATCTGCACAATAGACACCTTCCCATGTACATATGTTCATTAACTCACCACTTGTAAATAGTCAGACATGTATATACCGCCACATTCCAAAATTTATTTTAAAAGGGGGAGATATCATAATATCCACTCATGTGTATCATGAGATGCAGACAGGCAGTGATTGACACACAGAATAACGAATGAACACACACGACACAGATTTATTACAGGCAATTATTTTCATAATGATAAATAAGGTAAATGCACAATTTAAAATTTGAAAAAGGCTCAATAATGCTGTCTATTTATGGCTGTCATAAGCGCTGGTGGCTATAAAACCAGTGATAATTTTCATTTCAATTTGAAAGGACAAGTAGGAGCAGTGCATTTGTAATGGTTAATCTGGCGAATATATATCACTAAAAGAGACAAAAAAAGAAAAAAAGAGCTGTAAGGTTGAGAGCAAATCTTTCACAAGCATGGAAAACATTTTGTTTTATTATTATTTTATATTTTTCATCAAAGCTATTTCTAGATCCAGGGTTGTATGAAGAAACATACAATTCCATGTCAATAAAAATTATTCCAAATCAATAAAATTGGAGAAAAAAAAGTAACCACCTGGGTTTTTATAGGTACTAATTTAATTACATAACAAAACCTTTAAAGGAAATCTTTTTCTCTCCATATTCTTTTCTTTTCAATGCATTTCAGAGCTAGACCAATAGTAACTGATTATCGATTTGCTGTATTTGGCACATAGAAATGTAGAAACAGGGGCAGGCCATTCAGCCCACAAGCCATTCTATTACCATGGCTGATCTATACCACAACTTTGTTTAGTCACCTTTGCTCCTCATCCCTTGAAATCATTAACCAATAAAACGCTATCGGCCGGTGCATTAAACATTTCAATTGACCAAATATCCACAACCTTTTTTGGGGAGAGAATGCAACACTTCCACTACCCGCTGAGTGAAAACATGCTTTGGGGTTTCACTCTGAAATAAAACTTGTAAACTGGAAGAGGGTTAAATTCAATAGGATGAGCAGGGATCTAGCTAGGGTCAAAATTCAACCAAAGAGTGGCAGCAAAAACTGTCACAGAACTCTGAGGTGCATGCTGGATAAATTCTAACGAAGGGTCAGTGTGCTGATGGGATGGAGATAGCAAAGGGTACGTAATCCATGTATGATGCATATATCAAGCTAGAATTGGGTCAAATACAATAAGTTTGAGTGGGGGAGTGAAGAGGAAAATAAGACCAGCAATGAAAAATATGAGAATAGAGTGGTAGCTAACATAAAAAGGAATCCAAAAATCTTCTGCTGGTATGTCGCCAGTGCATGTATCTAATCCAACATGGAGATAAACTTCCAGTTAGAAATATGGGCTTTCCCGTTTACTTGCCAAATTGACAACTGAGTAAGCTGGTTAATGCCTGAAAAGCAGGTACTTAGTAGAATAAAGGTATCTGGTATAGTAAGGGTTAATGTGGAACTGGGAAGCAGTACCATCCACAGTGTGATGTAAAGAGAACATGACCTGAGTCTAGAGAGTGCTGCAAACTAGACAGAGATCGGAGTAGAAGAAAGCATGGAGTTAGCTCAAAGGTGGCTATATCCTGTATATATGGACAAAGGTATGTATTACCAATAAAGATTTACGGGGTGATTTTCACACCTGCATCTGCCATCAGTGATGAACGGTGATACGGGCACAAAATCTCACGAGAATCAGGAAACGAGATTCTCGGCAATGGGATCTCATTTTCCGATTTCCCGCACCCCTCGCTGGTGATGTAACATGGTTCATGCCCACAATAGGCAAGAACCTCATTTTAATAGATTAACATACATTGCAGTCTAATTAATGAGCCCCCCCCCCCCCCCCACTCCGTTACATGATCCCCACTCACTGAATATTCAAACCTCACCAATGTGACGCTGCATCGGGTGAGGTTTACAACAGGTTTGGAAAGACATATATCAGTCAAGAGGATCCCATGGGGGCTCCAAAGTAAGGACAGCCTCTGGACGTAGGGGGACATGCCCAGGAAGTTCCCTGGCACTGCCCCCTGGCACAGTCCCTGGTACAGGTTGGCACTGGGCAGGCCATTGATAGCTGGGTTCCCGTTATGTTTTTTGGGGACGATGCTTGTGGTGGGGAAGGTGAGATTCCCGATGCTGATGCTTATGGCGATAGGAGGTGGGGGGGGGGGGGGGGGGGGGGGGCGCTGTGTGTGACAGCCATAATGCTGATGATTGTGGTTCGGGGAGGGGCAAGAACCTCGATGCTGATGGTGGGTGGGGTGGGGTGGTGCGGGGAATGGGCGGTGAGATCTACAATGCTAATGATTGGGGAGGAGGGGGGGGGACAAGTCAGTTTTGAAACCCCAATGCTGATGGTGGTGGTTGGGGTGTGCGGGGTGGGGGGTTGGGGGTGGATTGGCAGGGGCTAAAGGCCCTGATGCTGATGGTGGGGGTGGGAGTCCTGATGCTGGTGTTGGCAGTGGGGGCGGGGGGCAGGTCGGGATTGATTGCATTGTATTTGTTTATTGTCACATGTACCGAGGTACAGTGCAAAGTATTGTTCTACATTTAGCTCAGACAGATAATTCCGTGCATGGAAAAAAATATAGGGCAAACATAAAATACACAATGTAAATACACAGAAACAGGCATCAGGTGAAGCATACAGGAGTGTAGTGCTACTCAGTAGAGAAGATGTGTGAAGAGACCAGGTCAGTCCATAAGAGGGTCATTCAGGAGTCTGGTAACAGTGGGGAAGAAGCTTTTTTGAATCTGTTGGTGCGTGTTCTCAGACTTTTGTATCTTCTGTCTGATGGAAGAAGTTGGAAGAGTGAATAAGTCAGTTGGGTTGAGTTTTTGATTTTGCTGCCCGCTTTCCCCAGGCTGCGGGAGGTGTAGAAGGTGTCAATGGATAGGAGGCAGGTTTATGTCATGGACTGGACTGTGTTCACGACTCTCTGCAGTTTCTTGCGGTCTTGGGCCGAGCAGCTGCCATGCCAGGCTGTGATGCAGCTAGATAGGACGCTTTCTATGTTGCATCTGTAAAAGTTGGTAAGAGTCAATGTGGACATGTCGAATTTCCTTAGTTTCCTGAGAAAATATAGGCGCTGCTGTTGGGGGAGGGGGGCAGCTCCTGATGTTTGTTGGGAGGGGGGAGAGGGAGGGTGTGGTAGTATGACTAGAGGTACTACGGTACCTGGGAGTGTGAGCTACCATTGGTGGAGAAGGCTCGCAGCTCATTGGCCCAAGTGTTTGCATTTCATTGGTCGGGACGTAAGGTAGCTCTGCCCAATGAGGCGGGGTATAAGAAGCCGTGTTTCTCAGCAGCCAACCTTCTTTCTGTACTCGAGCTGCTGGGGAGCTGCTCCACGCTAACCCGTAATATGCGTATGTGGAGTACCCCGATGGCCGGCAAGACACGGTCTCTCTATGGGAACTGGCGCCCGCCGGATTCCCGCCATCACCCTCGTCACCAGCACTACCCACCCCATAGGCTATGACGGGACCCCCCCAACCGCAACTGCTCCCTGCAGGTGCTCCCCTCCCTGGCCCGCCAACCCCCTCACCTGCGCCGACTGGAGGACTAGACACCTCCCCCCCCTCCCCCCCCACGGCCCGGCCCTCACCAGCTCCGTCTAGGGGTGTTGAAACCTCCACAAGGACCAGATCATCGCTCCCGGAGTCATGGGTGCCCGCATCTCCAACATCCTCGTCGAAGCTCCGTCAGTCGCAGAGGACGTCCAAGGCCCCCGATCGTCTGATCGAGTTGATATGAACTCTTAATGGACTTTTTTTTTCTCTGCCTCTTTAAATAGTTGCCATGTTGATAACACAACTCTGTACATAGTCACGGGCCTGTGGGCAGCCGCCCTTGGAGAGGCATAGTCCCATATCACTAGTCATACTACCAGTAAATTGTCCCACCCGCACAGGACTACCAGTCATGGCTGGACGCCAAAGCACCCCCCCCCCCCCCCCCCCCCCCGGTTCCTTTCTCAACAAGGGGTGAATGTGGTTGTATGACTAGAGGTACTACGGTACCTGGGAGTGTGAGCTACCATTGGTGGAGAAGGCTCGCTGCTCATTGGTCGGGACGTAAGGTAGCTCCGCCCAATGAGGCGGGGTATAAGAACCCGTGTTTCCCAGCAGCCAACCTTCTTTCTGTACTCGAGCTGCTGGGGAAACATCTTGTAGATTAAAGCCTTCAATTCAGATTACTCCTTTGTTTCAGTAGTTATTGATCGCGCATAGAGGGTTCCCCATTGCCGGTGGCTGAGGACTGGTGTGGGTTTATTTTCTATGCTGATTAGTGTACCCGGCTCTATTAGCCGTGTGACAGCGTAAACCAGTGATGAAGTAAACTGCAGCACTATGATTTTTTTTTTCCAGAGAGCCTCATGATCATGACTAAAATCTCAGCAATGCACTTGGAAAGCTACATGGCAGGTTTCCGTTATAACCGAACACTTGGAAAGAAATATGGAGAAGTTCCACCCTGAATGTTTAATTCAGAACCTTTCTGTGAGACCTGCTGAACATACAACATGGCGACAGATAATTGAAAAACCCAGAACCTCAGAGAACAAAGAACAAAGAACAATACAGCACAGGAACAGGCCCTTCGGCCCGCCAAGCCCGTACCGGTCATGATACCAACCTTTTCCAAAACCCTCAGCACTTCCTTGTGCCGTATCCCTCGATACCCATCCGATCCATGGGCGGAGAATTCCGCACCTTTTGGGGAGGCCCGACGCCGGAGTGGTTGGTGCCACTCCACTACGGCGGGACCCCCACCCCGCCCGGTAGGGGAGAATCCCGACCCGTGTGTTTCTCAAGATGCCTTTTCAACGTCGTTAATGTATCTGCTTCCACAACATCACCAGGCAACGCATTCCAGCACTCACCACCTTCTACGCAAAACCACTGCCTCGAACGTCTCCCCTAAACTTTGCTCCACAGACTTTAAACCTATGCCCCCTGGTGACTGACCCCTCCATCCTGGGAAATTGTGCCTGCCCATCCACTCTATCCATGCGCCTCATAATCTTGTAGACCTCTATCAGGTCACCCGTCAACCTCCGTCTTTCTAATGAAAACATAGAACATAGAACGTAAGGTGCCGAAGGAGGCCATTCGGCCCATCAAGTCTGCACCAACCCACATAAGCCCTTACTTCCACCCTATCCCCATAACCCAATTACCCCTCCTAACCTTTTTGGACACAAAGGACAGTTTAGCATGGCCAATCCACCTAACCTGCACATTTTTGGACTGTGGGAGGAAATCGGAGCACCCGGAGGAAACCATGCAGAACCGAAGAACGTGCAGACTCCGCACAGACAGTGACCTAGCAGGGAATCGAACCTGGGACTCTGGCACTGTGAAGCCACAATGCTAGCCACGTGTGCTACCATGCTGCCCAAACAGTCCAAGTCTCTCCACATAGCTAACACCCTCCAGACCAGACAACATCCTGGAAAACCTCCTCTGCACCCTTTCCAAAACCTCCGCATCCTTCTGGTAGAGTGGCGACTAGAATTGTGCGCAATATTCCAAGTATGGCCTGACCATGGTTCTATACAAATGTAGCATAACTTGCCAGTTTTTATATTCGATGCCCCATCCAATGAAGGCAAGTATTCCATCTGCTTTCTTTACTACCTTGTCCACTTGTGTTGCCACCTTCAAAGATCTGTGGACCTGCACACCCAGATCTTACTGACTTTCTCTTTTCCTAAGAGTTTTACCATTTACGGTATATTTCCCCTCCATGTTCGACTGACCAAAATGCATACCTCACATTTGTCTGGATTAAACTCTATTTGCCATTTCTCTTCCCAAGTCTCCAACCTATCTATATCCTGCTGTATATTCTGATAATCCTTAACACTATATGCCATTCCACCAACCTTGGTGTCATGCGCAAACTTACCAATCAGACCGGCTACATTTTCCTCCAAATCGTTTATGTACATTACAAGCAACAGAGGCCCATGCACAGATCCCTGTGGAACACCACGAGTCACAACCTTCCATTCAGAAAAACACCCTTCTACTGCTACACTTTGCCTTCTACGAGTGAGCCAGTTCTGTATCCATCTTACACCTCACCTCTGATCCTGGGTGACTTCACCTTTTGTACCAGTCTGCCATGAGGCGCCTTGTCAAAGGCTTTACTGAAGTCCATGTAAACAACATCCACTGCCCTCCCCTGAAACGGAGGAACGGAAACTGAAAAGCTGGAAAACTAAAGGGCAGCCTTCTGATCTGATTAAAATCATCCGAGGTGAAGACAGGGGGAGATCACTGGAAAAAGATCCGATGCAGAATTGGAAGTAAAAGAGCAGAGAAAAACTCCATTGTGCAGGTGAACATTCCATAAGATCTCATGGAGGTCCATTGTGAGTGTCCAGGAGTGCAGAGACAAAGACCCAGTAAAACTCAGCAAAAAATTCAGTTCTAAACTAAGACTAGCTTAAAAACCCTCAGTGCAGTTAAAAAAAAAAGGTCAGAGCAGCCTGTTTCCAAAATCCTCCTTCGTAACATCTGGGCAGCTTGTGCCAAAACCAGGAGAGTTGTCTCACAGAGTAGTCAAGCAGCAGCCTGACATACTCACACTCACAGAATCATACCTTACAGGTAATGTCCCAGACACCACTATCACTATTCCTGGGTATGTCCTGTCTCACCAGCAGGACAGAGCCAGCAGAGGTGGTGGCACAGTGGTATACAGTCGGGGGAGAGTTGTCCTGGGAGTCCTCAACATTGACTTTGGACCCCATGAAGTCTTATGGCTTCAAGTCAAACATGGGCAAAGAAACCTCGTGCTGATTACCACGTATTTTTCATTTCATTTTTCATTTTTTCATTTCACTTTCCAGAATATGCTCTGGGTCGGGACTTCAATGTCTATCACTAAAGGTGACTCAGTAGTACCACCACAGACCAAGCTGACCGGGTCTTAAAGGACATAGCTGCTAGACTGAGACTGCAGCAGGCGGTGAAGGAACCAACAAGAGGGAAAAACATACTTAACCTTATCCTTCCAAACCAGCTTGCTGCACATACATCTGTCCATGACAGTATCGGTAGAAGTGACCACCGCACAGACCTTGTGGAGACAAAGTCCTGTCTTCACAATGAGAATACTCTCCATCGTGTTGTGAGCGGAGCGTTGTCCCCCTGATTCCCATTGACTCCAGTTTTGCTCGCTATCCTACCACCATGCTAATTGGGATGGACTTCGAACAGATGTAGAAACTCAAGACTGGGCATCCATGAGGCATTGTGGGCCATCAGCAGCAGCAGAATTACATTCAACCACAATCTGCAACCTCATGGCCCAGCAAATCGCCCATTTTACCATTACCACGAAGCCAGAGGATCAAACCTGGTTCAATGAAGAGTGCAGGAGAGCATGTCAGGAGCAGCAGCAGGCATACCAAAAGTGAGGTATCAACCTGGTGAAGCTAAAACACAGGACTACTTGTCTGCCAAACAGCAAGTAATAGGCAAAGCTAAGCGGTTCCACAACAAACACATCAGATCTAAGCTCTGCAGTCCTGCCACATCCAGCCATGCATGGTGGTGGACAATTAAACAACTCACTGAAGGAGGAGGCTCCATAAGTATCCCCAATTCTCAATGATGGAAGAGCCCAGCACATATGTGCATAAGAAGTGCTGAGTGGATGATCTATCTCGGTCTCCTTTGGAGGTCCCCAGCATCACAGAAGTCAGTCTTCAGCCAGTATGATTCACTACACTTATGTCAAGAAACAGCTGAAGGCACTGGATACTGCAAAGGCTATAGGCCCTAACAATATTCCGACAATAATATTGTAGATTTGTGCTCCAGAACTTGCTGCACCGCTAGCCAAGCTGTTCCAGAACAGCTACAACACTGGCATCCACCCGGCAATGTGGAAAATTGCCCAGGCATATCCTGTACACAAGAAACAGGACAAATCCAACCCAGCCAATTACCACCCTATTAGTCTACTCTCCATCATCAGCAAAGTGATGGAAGGAGTCATCAACAGTGTTATCAAGCAGCACTTACTCAGCAAGAACCTCACCATGGGGCCTCACGGTAGCATGGTGGTTAGCATCAATGCTTCACAGCTCCAGGGTCCCAAGTTCGATTCCCGGCTGGGTCACTGTCTGTGTGGAGTCTGCACGTCCTCCCCGTGTGTGCGTGGGTTTCCTCCGGGTGCTCCGGTTTCCTCCCACAGTCCAAAGATGTGCGGGTTAGGTGGATTGGCCATGCTAAATTGCCCGTAGTGTAAGGTTAATGGGGGGATTGTTGGGTTACGGGTATAGGGTGGATACGTGGGTTTGAGTAGGGTGATCATTGCTCGGCACAACATCGAGGGCTGAAGGGCCTGTTCTGTGCTGTACTGTTCTATGTTCTATGTTCTATAACCTGCTCACGGATGCTCAGTTTGGATACCACTCCTGACCTCATTTCGCTCCTGACCTCATTGCAGCCTTGGCTCAAACATGGACAAAAGAGCTGCATGCCAGAGGTGAGGTGAGAGTGACTGTCTTTGTCATCAAGGCAGCATTTGACCGAGTATGGCATCAAGGATGCCGAGCAAAACTGGAGTCAATGGGAATCAGGGGGAAAACGCTCCGCTGGTTGGAGTCATACCTGGAACAAAGGGAGGTGCTTGTGGTGGTTGGACATCAATCGTCTCAGTTCCAGGTCATCACTGCAGGAGCTGCTCAGGGTAGTTTCCGAGACTCAACCATCTTCAGCAGCTTCATCAATGACCTCCCTCCCATCACAAGGTCAGAGATGGAGATATTTGTGGATGACTGCACAATTTTCAGCACCATTCGTGACTCCTCAGATAATGAAATAGTCCATGTCCAAATGCAATAAGACCTGGACAATATCCAGGCTTGGGCTGACAAGTGGCAAGTTACATTCACGCCACCTGGATGAGTGCAGCTCCAACAACGCTCAAGAAGCTCAACACCATCCAGGACAAAGCAGCCCACTTGATTGCTCCCCCTTCCACAAACATTCAAACCCTCCACCACCAACAAAAGTGGCAGCCATCTGTACCATCTACTAGATGCACTGCAGTAGCTTGCCAAGGTTCCTCAGGCAACACCTTCCACACCTATGACCACTACCATCGAGAAAGACAAGAGCAGCAAATACCTGGGAACCCCACCACCTGGAGGGTCCCCTCCAAGTCACTCACCATCCTGACTTGGAAATATATTGTTGTTCCTGCACTGTTGCTGGGGCAACATCCTGGAGCTCTGTCCCTAACAGCTCAGTAGGTGTACCTACATTTCAAGGACAGCAACGGTTCAAGAAAGCAGCTTACCACTACTTTCTGAAGGGCAACTAGGGATGGGCAATAAATGCTGGCCTAACCAGCTACGCCCTCATCCCATAAATTAATGTTCTTAAAAATCAGTATGGCCAGACGGGTTCAGAAATGATGCCTTATCCTATGCCGCCAAGAAAATTGTAAGAAAAAAAAGGACCTAAAGGTTTAAAAATCTTAGCCAAAGCTTAGAATTTATTGTAAAATGTCTGAAACCATTAATATTGCATGGAAGGCCCCAAATTGTTGATTCAACAAATAGCTGCAAAAAGCGAAACCTCAAAGACGATGAGACTGCTCTCACTGCGGGAGCCTGCAAAAGGTGAGAAGTGCAGGAAAATCCTTTTAAAAACAACAGTTTAAAACCTGCACAGCATTCAAAGCTGTACTCTTCTGAACTTTCAAGCAGCCATGAACAACAAACCAATATTACCAGCAGACCAAGCACAAAACTGGGAGCTTCAGTGCAAATTATTTTTCAGATACACGATAGCTTCAGGATTAGTTAAAAAGAAAAAAGTTGAACAAGCTTTCGAGTTGAACACGTGGCTACAGGGATGGTGCAGGAGGGAGGGTTTTGGTTTCCTGGATAATTGGGGCTCATTCTGGGGTAGGTGGGACCTCTACAAACAGGATGGTCTTCACCTGAACCAGAGGGGTACCAATATCCTGGGTGGGAGATTTGCTAGTGCTCTTCGGGGGGGGGGGGGGGGGTTTAAACTAATTCAGCAGGGGGATGGGAACCTAAATTGTAGTCCCAGTGTCCAGGATGTTGAGAGTAGTGAGGTCAGGGATAGGGTTAAAAGTTCGAAAGAGGGCACCGGCAAGCAAGATGCTGGTTTGAAGTGCTTCAATGCCAGGAGCATCCGGAATAAGGTGTGTGAGCTTGCAGCATGGGTTGGTACCTGGGATCTCGATGTTGTGGCAATTTCGGAGACATGGGTAGAGCAGGGACAGGAATGGTTGTTGCAGGTTCCAGGATTTAGATGTTTCTGTAAGAACAGAGAAGATGGTTAAAGAGGGGGAGGTGTGGCATTGTTAATCAAGGAAAGTATTACGGCAGCAGAAAGGACGTTTGAGGACTCATCTACTGAGGTAGTATGGGCCGAGGTTAGGAACAGGAGACCCTGTTGGGAGTTGTCTATAGACCTCCGAATAGTTCCAGAGATGTAGAGGAAAGGATAGCAAAGATGATTCTCGACAGGAGCGAGAGTAACAGGGTAGTTATTATGGGGGACTTTAACTTTCCAAATATTGACTGGAAATACTATAGTTCGAGTACTATAGATGGGTCAGTTTTTGTGCAGTGTGTGCAGGAGGGTTTTATGACACTGTATGTAGACAGGCCAACAAGGGGCGATGCCACATTGGATTTGGTACTGGGTAATGAACCCGGCCAGGTGTTAGATTTAGATGTAGGTGAGCACTTTGGTGATAGTGATCACAATTCAGTTATGTTTACTTTAGCGATGGGCAGGGATAGGTATATACTGCAAGGCAAGAATTATAGCTGGGGGAAAGGCAATTATGATGCTATTCGGCAAGATTTAGGATGTATAGGATGGGGAAGGAAACTGCAGGGGATGGGCACAATCGAAATGTGGAGCTTTTTCAAGGAACAGCTGCTGCGTGTCCTTGATAAGTATGTACCTGTCAGGCAGGGAGGAAGTTGTCGAGCAAGGGAACCGTGGTTTACTAAGGAAGTTGAAGCACTTGTCAAGAGGAAGAAGAAGGCTTAGGGTGAGACATGAAGGCTCAGTTAGGGCACTTGAGAGTTACAAGTTAGCCAGGAAGGACCTAAAGGGAGAGTTAAGAAGAACATAAGAACATAAGAACATAAGAACTAGGAGCAGGAGTAGGCAATCTGGCCCCTCGAGCCTGCTCCGCCATTCAATTAGATCATGGCTGATCTTTTGTGGACTCAGCTCCACTTTCTGGCCCGAACACCATAACCCTTAATCCCTTTATTCTTCAAAAAACTATCTATCTTTACCTTAAAAACATGTAATGAAGGAGCCTCAACTGCTTCACTGGGCAAGGAATTCCACAGATTCACAACCCTTTGGGTGAAGAAGTTCCTCCTAAACTCAGTCCTAAATCTACTTCCCCTTATTTTGAGGCTATGTCCCCTAGTTCTGCTGTCACCCGCCAGTGGAAACAACCTGCCCGCATCTATCCTATCTATTCCCTTCATAATTTTAAATGTTTCTATAAGATCCCCCCTCATCCTTCTAAATTCCAATGAGTACAGTCCCAGTCTACTCAACCTCTCCTCATAATCCAAACCCTTCAGCTCTGGGATTAACCTAGTGAATCTCCTCTGCACACCCTCCAGCGCCAGTACGTCCTTTCTCAAGTAAGGAGACCAAAACTGAACACAATTCTCCAGGTGTGGCCGCACTAACACCTTATACAATTGCAACATAACCTCCCTAGTCTTAAACTCCATCCCTCTAGCAATGAAGGACAAAATTCCATTTGCCTTCTTAATCACCTGTTGCACTTGTAAACCAACCTTCTGTCACTCATGCACTAGCACACCCAAGTCTCTCTGAACAGCGGCATGCTTTAATATTTTATCATTTAAATAATAATCCCGTTTGCTGTTATTCCTACCAAAATGGATAACCTCACATTTGTCAACATTGTATTCCATCTGCCAGACCCTAGCCCATTGACTTAACCTATCCAAATCCCTCTGCAGACTTCCAGTATCCTCTGCACTTTTCGCTTTACCACTCATCTTAGTGTCATCTGCAAACTTGGACACATTGCCCTTGGTCCCCAACTCCAAATCATCTATGTAAATTGTGAACAATTGTGGGCCCAACACGGATCCCTGAGGGACACCACTAGCTACTGATTGCCAACCAGAGAAACACCCATTTATCCCAACTCTTTGCTTTCTATTAATTAACCAATCCTCTATCCATGCTACTACTTTACCCTTAATGCCATGCATCTTTATCTTATGCAGCAACCTTTTGTGTGGCACCTTGTCAAGGCTTTCTGGAATCCAGATATACCACATCCATCGGCTTCCCATTATCTACTGCACTGGTAATGTCCTCAAAAAATTCCACTAAATTAGTTAGGCATGACCTGCCCTTTACGAACCCATGCTGTGTCTGCCCAATGGGACAATGTCTTTCCAGATGCCTCGCAATTTCTTCCTTGATGATAGATTCCAGCATCTTCCCTACTACCGAAGTTAAGCTCAGTGGCCTATAATTTCCTGCTTTCTGCCTACCTCCTTTTTTAAACAGTGGCGTCACGTTTGCTAATTTCCAATCCACCGAGACAACCCCAGAGTCTAGTGAATTTCTGTAAATTATCACTAGTGCATCTGCAATTTCCCTAGCCATCTCTTTTAGCACTCTGGGGTGCATTCCATCAGGGCCAGGAGACTTGTCTACCTTTAGCCCCATTAGCTTGCCCATCACTCCCTCCTTAGTGATAACAATCCTCTCAAGGTCCTCACCTGTCATAGCCTCATTTCTATCAGTCGCTGGCATGTTATTTGTGTCTTCCACTGTGAAGACCGACCCAAAATTTTCCTTCAATTTGATACTCTCCCTTATTTCCTTAGATATCCACGGTCGATTTTCCCTCTTTCTACCGTCCTTCCTTTTTGTTGGTATAAACCTTTGCTGAGCACTGTGAAAAATCACTTGGAAGGTTCTCCACTGTTCCTCAACTGTTCCACCATAAAGTCTTAGCTCGCAGTCTACCTTAGCTAGTTCTTCTCTCATTCCCTTGTAATCTCCTTTGTTTAAACACAAAACACTAGTATTTGATTTTACTTTCTCACCCTCCATCTGTATTTTAAATTCCACCATATTGTGATCGCTCCTTCCGAGAGGAACCCTAACTATGAGATCATGAATCAATCCTGTCTCATTACACAGGACAAGATCTAGGTCCGCTTGTTCCCTCGTAGGTTCCATTACATAATGTTCTAGAAAACTATCGCGGATACATTCTATAAACTCCTCCTCAAGGTTGCCTTGACCGACCTGGTTAAACCAATCGACATGTAGATTAAAATCCCCCATGATAACTGCTGTACCATTTCTACATGCATCAGTTATTTCTTTGTTTATTGCCTGCCCCACCATATCGTCACTATTTGGCGGCCGATAGACTACTCCTATCAGTGACTTTTTCGCCTTACTATTCCTGATTTCCACCCAAATGGATTCAACCTTATCCTCCATAGCACCGATGTCATCCCTTACTATGGCCCGGATGTCATCCTTAAATAACAGAGCAACACCACCTCCCTTACCATCCACTCTGTCCTTCTGAATAGTTTGATACCCTCGGATATTTAACTCCCAGTTGTGACCATCCTTTAACCATGTTTCAATAATGGCCACTAAATCATAGTCATTTACGATGATTTGTGCCATCAACTCATTTACTTTATTCCGAATACTACGAGCATTCAGGTAAAGTACACTTATGTTGGTTTTTTTACCTCTGTTTTGAATCTTAACATCTCCAGTTTTATTCCTTTTGTTCTTACTGGGCCTATTCACTGTGCTCCCCTCAGTCACTGTACCTTGTACTGTCGCCCTTTTAGATTTTTGACTATGTCTTCTCTGCCTTGCACTTTTCCCCTTACTTCCTTTTGCTTCTGTCCCTGTTTTACTACCTTCCAACTTCCTGCATCGGTTCCCATCCCCCTGCCACATTAGTTTAAACCCTCCCCAACAGCTCTAGAAAACACCCCCCCTAGGACATCGGTTCCAGTCCTGCCCAGGTGCAGACCGTCCGGTTTGTACTGGTCCCACCTCCCCCAGAACCGGTCCCAATGCCCCAGGAATTTGAATTCGTCAGTGTTTACACTGGAGAAAGACAATGTTGTTGAGGAGAATACTCAGGTACAGTCGACCAGGCTGGATGGGATTGAGGTTCACAAGGAGGAGGTGTTAGCAATTTTGGAAAGTGTAAAAATAGCTAAGTCCCCTGGGCCAGATGGGATTTATCCTAGGATTCTCTGGGAAGCCAGGGAGGAGATTGCAGAGCCTTTGTCCTTGATCTTTATGTCATCTTTGTCGACAGGAATAGTGCCGGAAGACTGGAGAATAGCAAATTTTGTCCCCTTGTTCAAGAAGGGGAGTAGAGACAACCCTGGTAATTCTAGACCTGTGAGCCTTTTCGGTTGTGGGTAAAATGTTGGAAAAGGTTATAAGAGATAGGGTTTATAATCATCTTGAAAAGAACAAGTTGATTAGCGATACTCAATACGGTTTTGTGAAGGGTAGGTCCCAACTACCCCCAAGTGCTCAGCTGGAAATGCTACAAAGGGACAGAGAGAAGCCAGAGAAAGGAAAGCATTATCTAAACTGGCCACAAGAGGGTGGGCAACCACATCAGTGAAGTGGAACCAATTGAACCTCACAGGTGAGAGCATGTGTAGCAATTTGAGTGTGACACTTAGGAAAGCTGCGCAAAGGTAAGATAGTTGGAGGATCCCAAGACAATCCATGAGATTGAAATACCATACCAGAAAGAGAGCTAATTGTACTTTTTGGCTGAGGTCAAGGATCCTGGATTCTCCTTCTGGAATGTGGATATCTCAGTCAACGGTCACACGAACGATTTCAAATTGGTGTTATGAGGGTAGCACGGTGGCGCAGTCGTTAGCATTGCTACCTCACGGCGCCGTGGTCTCAGGTTCGATCCCAGCTCTGAGTCACTGTCCGTGTGGAGTTTGCACATTCTCCCCAGGTTTGCATGGGTTTCGCCCCCACACCCAAAAGATGTGCCGTGTAGGTGGATTGGCCATGCTAAATTGCCTATTAATTGATGGAGAGGGATAGGTGCGTGCAACAGGGCAAGGTTTATAATTGGGGGAAGGGTAAATACGATGCTGTCAGACAAGAATTGAAGTGCAGAAGTTGGGAACATAGGCTGTCAGGGAAGGACACAAGTGAAATGTGGAACTTGTTCAAGGAACAGGTTCTGCGTGTCTTTGATATGTATGTCCCTGTCAGGCAGGGAAGAGATGGTCGAGTGAGGGAACCATGGTTGACAAGAGAGGTTGAATGTCTTGTTAAGAGGAAGAAGGAGACTTATGTTAGGCTGAGAAAACAAGGTTCAGACAGGGCGCTGGAGGGATACAAGATAGCCAGTAGGGAACTGAAGAAAGGGATTAGGAGAGCTGAGAGAGGACATGAAAAATGTTTGGCGGGTAGGATCAAGGAAAACCCCAAGGCCTTTTACACATATGTGAGAAATATGAGAATAACTAGAGCGAGCGTAGGTCCGATCAAGGACAGTAGCGGGAGATTGTGTATTGAGTCTGAAGAGATAGGAGAGGTCTCGAACAAGAACTTTTCTGCAGTATTTACGAATGAGAGGGGCCATATTGTTGGCGAGGACAGTGTGAAACAGACTGGTAAGCTCGAGGATAAACTTGTTAGGAAGGAAGATGTGTTGGGCATTTTGAAAAACTTGAGGATAGACAAGTCCCCCGGGCCTGACGGGATATCCAAGGATTCTATGGGAAGCAAGAAATGAAATTGCAGAGCCGTTGGCAATGATCTTTTCGTCCTCGCTGTCAACAGGGGTGGTACCAGGGGATTGGAGAGTGGCGAATGTCGTGCCCCTGTTCAAAAAAGGGAATAGGGATAACCCTGGGAATTACAGGCCAGTTAGTCTTACTTCGGTGGTAGGCAAAGTAATGGAAAATGTACTGAGGGATAGGATTTCTGAGCATCTGGAAAGACACTGCTTGATTAGGGATAGTCAGCACGGATTTATGAGGGGTAGGTCTTGCCTTACAAGTCTTATTGACTTCTTTGAGGAGGTGACCAAGCATGTGGATGAAGGTAAAGCAGTGGATGTAGTGTACATGGATTTTAGTAAGGCATTTGATAAGGTTCCCCATGGTAGGCTTATGCAGAAAGTAAGGAGGCATGAGATAGTGGGAAATTTGGCCAATTGGATAACAAACTGGCTAACCAATAGAAGTCAGAGAGTCGTGGTGGATGGCAAATATTCGGCCTGGAGCCCAGTTACCAGTGGCGTACCACAGGGATCAGTTCTGGGTTCTCTGCTGTTTGTGATTTTCATTAACGACTTGGATGAGGGAGTTGAAGGGTGGGTCAGTAAATTTGCAGATGATACGAAGATTGGTGGAGTTGTGGATAGTGAGGAGGGCTGTTGCCGGCTGCAAAGAGACATAGATAGGATGCCGAGCTGGGCTGAGAAGTGGGAGATGGAGTTTAACCCTGACAAGTGTGAGGTTGTCCATTTTGGAAGGACAAATATGAATGCGGAATACAGGGTTTATAAGATGATCAGGGGAATAGATAGAGTAGACAGTCAGAGACGTTTTCCCCGGGTGGAACAAACCATTACAAGGGGACATAATTTAAGGTAAATGGTGGAAGATATAGGGGGGATGTCAGAGGCAGGTTCTTTACCCAGAGAGTAGTGGGGGCATGGAATGCACTGCCTGTGCAAGTAATTGAGTCGGAAATGTTAGGGACCTTCAAGCAGCTATTGGATAGGTACATGGATTATGGTAGAATAATGGAGTGTAGATTAATTTGTTCTTAAGGGCAGCACGGTAGCATTGTGAATAGCACAATTGCTTCACAGCTCCAGGGTCCCAGGTTCGAATTTCGGCAGGGTCACTGTCTGTGCGGAGTCTGCACATCCTCCCCGTGTGTGCATGGGTTTCCTCCAGGTACTCTGGTTTCCTCCCACAGTCCAAAGATGTGCAGGTTGGGTGGATTGGCCCTGATAAATTGCCCTTAGTGTCCAAAATTCTATGATCTATGATTAACCTAGGACAAAAGTTCGGCACAACATCGTGGGCCGAAGGGCCTGTTCTGTGCTGTATTTCTCTATTCTATTCTATTCTAATTGAATAAAATTAATTAGGTACACTAAATTTTTTTTTTAAATTGGTGTTACTGTCCTCTCGGCCAAGGACACAATATCTGATGCCTGACACGCCACTGTTGTATGAAGCAAGTGGTATCAAGTCCCCATTTAAAGGTATGTTCCAGGCAACACTCGAATACAATGGTAAACAAATACAGGAGACATTGGGTGAAATTCTCTGCCTCGCGACGCCACAAACGCGAATCGCAATTGGGCGAAGAATCAGGCGTCCAGCCAAAATCGAGGTCTGCGCCCGGTGCTGATTCGTGCACCAAGCTCCAGTCCCTTGCTGGTGGCGATGACGAGGTTTGCACCCTGCGCTGGTAGCGGCAGGCAAAACCGGCATTTGCATTCATTTAAATTTGATCAGCGGGTTTGACCCACTATCATCCTGGCTTCACGGCGCTCTTCCCCTCACAGGCAGAAGCCACACGGGTGTGATTTACTGCAGAGAGTTGTGTCCCCCTCTATTCCACTGCATTGTATCGAGCTTGGAGTCGGTGAAGCATAGTCTTGCTCTTCTCTGAGCCATCGTCTTGGCTGGAATGAAAGTGTGTGGGAAGTAGGTTGTTATGAGCAGCTTCAGCTTGTGATGCTCTCCAGTACCAATTTCAGACCCAGTAAATCCGATGCCGAAGGAATGAGAACTCCTCGAGGTTTATGTGGGCAGAGTGCTGGCTCATTGGCAAGTCATGAATTGCCCCCCATATTGCACCACCAACACACAATTTAGTCCCGGCATCAAGTTTCCCAAATGGATTTCCGGTTGCGGCTACGCTGAGCTAAGCCGCACGTTCGGCAGTCCCCGCTAGGAACGGACTTTTGGGCTCTTTTTAGGGCCCCCAGCGGTACTTGATCGACGGTTCCCGACGTGGGAAGGTGTCAGCGGCGATCCCCAGTGTTCTATGTCTGGACCAGGAGTGGGGCCAGCAAAAAAGCGGTGCAGCGGCCTAGAAAAAAAGCGGGGAAGAAAAACAAGATGGCGGCCGGTGGAGGCCTCGAGGAATGGAGGCGGTTGGTGCAGGAGCAGCAGGAGACTCTCCAGCGCTGCTTTCGGGAGCTCAAAGTGGAGCTGCTAGACTCGCTGAAGGCTACTACTGACAAGCTGCTGGAGAACGCAGACAGCCCAGGGGGTGGCAATCCGGGAGCTCCGACAACAAGCCTCCGAAAGAGAGGATGAGGCCTCGGCCCGCGCGGTAAGGTGGAGATGCATGAGGTGCTCCATAAGAAGTGGCAGGAGCGGTTCGAGCAGATGGAGAACCGGTCAAGGCGGAAACATTTGCGGATCCTGGGCCTCACGGAGGGGTTGGAGGGGTCAGACCTGGGGGCCTATGTGGTCGTCTTGCTGAACTCGCTGATGGGAGCTGGGTCCTTCCAGGGGCCCCTGGAGCTGGAGGGGGCCCACAGAATACTGGCCAGGAGGCCCAAGCCGAATGAGCCGCCACGGGCGGTGCTGGTGCGGTTCCACCGGTTCGCTGACCGAGAGTGCGTGCTTAGGTGGGCCAAGAAGGAGCGGAGTAGCAAGTGGGAGAACACAGTGGTGCGGATCTACCAGGACTGGAGTGCGGAGGTGGCTAAGCGAAGGGCCGGGTAGAACTGGACGAAGGCGGTGCTCCACAGAAAGAGTGTGAAGTTTGGCATGTTACAGCCGGCGTGTTTGTGGGTCACCTACAAGGACCGTCACTTTTACTTTGAGTCCCCGGGGGAGGCGTGGGCCTTTGTGCAGCCCGAGAAGTTGGACTCCAACTGAGGGTCGGGGGCGGGGGTTTTTATGTAACTGTGTTAATTTTTGGTGGGGGGGTTCTCTGCTTTATGCTGGTTGTGTGTTGTTTCTAGGGCGGGTGGGGCACTGTCTTTTGTGTGGGTTTTGTGGATGGGCTCGAGTCGGAGGGTAGACTTGGAGTGTGGGGAGCTGGTGGTGGGGGCGGGCAGGTGAAAAGGCTTTTCTTTGGTTTCCCACGCTGAGGGTGGATGGGGGCGGGGTCGGAGCTGAGAAGCGCGGGCTTTTCTCCCGCGCGAGAGTGGGAGGGGGACAAGGAGGGTCTGCTGATGGGCATGGGGGAGGAGAAGTAGACCCACGTTGGGAGGGGTCGGAGGTGTGGCGGGAGTCGCCAGGGTCAGCAGAAGTTAGCTGGCTCACGGGAATGCTATGGAGTAACGCGGCTGGGACGGGTCCTAGCCTGGGGGGGGGGGGTACCGGGCTGCTGCTGAAATGGCCAGGAAGGAGCTGGAGGATGCAGGGGGGGCCGGGGTGGGGGTTTGCCGCCGTGGGGAACGGGTCTAGCGGGGGGTGCTGGCCTGGGGCGGGCAGGGGATGGGTTATGGCTAGTCGGCAGGGGAGGGGGGCAGGGAGCCCTCTGATCCGGCTGATAATTTGGAATGTGAGGGGGCTGAATGGGCCGGTCAAGCGGGCCTGGGTGTTTACGCACCTGAAGGGGCTGAAGGCGGACGTGGCTATGCTCCAGGAGACGCACCTGAAGGTGGCGGACCAGGTTAGACTGAGGAAGGGATGGGTGGGCCAAGTGTTTCATTCAGGGCTGGATGCAAAGAACCGGGGGGGTGGCGATCCTGGTGGGAAAGAGGGTGTCGTTTGAGGCATCAAAGGTGGTGGCTGATAGTGGCGCGAGGTACGTGATGGTGAGCGGCAAGCTGCAGGGGGAGCGGGTGGTGCTGGTGAATGTCTATGCCCCGAACTGGGACGATGCGGGTTTTATGTGGCGCATGTTGTGCGCCTGACATTGGGGGGGAACTTTAATACAGTGCTGGATCCCCCACTGGATCGAACCATGTCGAGGACGGGCAGGAGGCCCGCGGCGGCTAAGGTATTGAGGGGGTTTATGGACCAGATGGGAGGGGTGGATCCTTGGCGGTTCGCGAGGCCGAGGGCCAGGGAGTATTCATTTTTCTCCCACGTGCATAAAGCCTATTCCCGGATCGATTTTTTTGTTCTGAGCAGGAGGCTGATTTCGAGGGTGGAGGATGCTGAGTATTCAGCCATAGTTATTTTGGATCATGCCCCGCACTGGCTGGACCTTGAGCTGTGGGAGGAGAGGGACAAGCGCCCGGGTCTGGCGCCTGGAGGTGGGGCTGCTGGCGGATGCGGAGGTGGGCGGCAGGTTCGGGGGTGTATCAAGAGGTACTTAGAGGCCAATGATAATGGGGAGATCCGAGTGGGGACGTTTTGGGAGGCATTGAAGGCGGTGATTAGAGGGGAGTTGATTTCCATCCGAGCCCATAGGGAGAGGGGAGAGCAAAGACAGAGGGAGAGGTTGGTGGGGGAGTTGGTGAGGGTGGACAGGAGATACGCGGAGGCTCCGGAGGAGGGATTGCGGAGGGAGCGGCGCAGCCTCCAGGCTGCGTTCGACTTACTGACCACCAGAAAGGCGGAAGCTCAGTGGAGGAAGGCACAGGGAGCGGTGTACGAATATGGCGAGAAGGCGAGTAGGATGCAGGCGCATCAGCTCCGTAAGCGGGACGCGGCCAGGGAGATTGGTGGAGTGAAGGATAGGGGAGGAACTGTGGTGCGAAGGGGGGTAGACATTACGGGGTCTTCAGAGACTTTTATGGGGAATTGTACTGGTCTGAACCCCCGGTGGAGGGGGGGGGAAATGGGGTGCTTTTTGGACAGGCTGAGATTTCCGAAGGTGGAGGAGGGGCAGGTGGAGGGGCTGGGGGCGCCGATTGAGGGTGGAGGAGCTGGTCAAAGGGATAGGCAGCATGCAGTCGGGGAAGGCGCCGGGGCCGGATGGGTTTCCGGTCGAATTTATAAAATGTACGCAGACCGGCTGGGCCCCCTGTTTGGTTAGGACCTTTAACGAGGGAAGGGAGGGGGGTGCTTTGCCCCCGACTATGTCACGTGCGCTGATTTCCTTGATCCTTAAGCGGGATAAGGACCCCCTGCAGTGTGGATCGTATAGGCCAATCTCGTTGTTAAGTGTGGATGCCAAGCTGTTGGCGAAGATCTTGGCCACAAGGATAGAGGACTGTGTGCCGGGGGTCATTCTTGAGGACCAGACGGGGTTTGTGAAGGGAAGGCAGCTGAACACCAATATTTGTAGGCTTCTGAATGTTATCATGATGCCGGCGGTAGAAGGGGAGGAGGAGATAGTGGTGGCATTAGACGCAGAGAAGGCCTTTGATAGGGTTGAGTGGAGGTACTTGTGGGAGGTGCTGGAAAGGTTTGGGTTGGGGAGGGGTTTGTCAGTTGGGGTGAGGCTGTTATATGAGGCCCCGATGGCGAGCGTAGCCACGAATAGGAGGAGATCGGAGTACTTTCGGTTGTACCGGGGGACGAGACAGGGGTGTCCCCTGTCCCCCTTGCTCTTTGCGTTGGCAATTGAGCCCCTGGCCATGGCGTTGAGGGAGTCGGGGAATTGGAGGGGTCTGGTGCGGGGTGGGGAGGAACACCGAGTGTCACTTTACGCAGATGACTTGTTGCTATATGTGGCGGACCTAGTGGGGGGGAATGCCGGAGGTGATGAAGATTCTCAGGGAATTTGGGGGCTTTTCAGGGTACAAGCTCAACCTGGGTAAGACATAGACATAGACATAGAATTTACAGTGCAGAAGGAGGCCATTCGGCCCATCGAGTCTGCACCGGCTCCTGGAAAGAGTGAGTTGTTTCATCGTGCACCCGGGGGATCAGGAGGAGGGGATTGGTAGGCTCCCACTGAAAAGGGCAGGGGGAGCTTTAGGTACCTGGGTGTCCAGGTGGCTAGGAGTTGGGGGGCCCGACACAAACTTAACCTCACAAGGCTGGTGGAGCAAATGGAGGAAGAGTTTAAAAGATGGGACATGTTGCCGCTGTCGCTGGCGGGCAGGGTGCAGTCAGTCAAGATGACGGGGCTCCCGAGGTTTTGTTCCTGTTCCAGTGCCTCCCCATCCTTATCCCGAAGGCCATTTTAGGAAGGTCAACAGGAGTATTACGGGATTTGTATGGGCGCATGGGACTCCGAGGGTGAGAAGGGTGTTTTTGGAGCGCGGCAGGAATAGGGGGGGGGGCTGGCGCTGCCCAACCTCTGTGGGTACTATTGTTCCAGGGAGCATTGATGGCGGGTTTCTTAGCTGGCACAGGGTAGGTATTAGGAGGTTGGGGGACCTGTTTGTAGATGGGAGGTTTGGGAGTTTGGGTGAGTTAGAGGGGAAGTTTGGGCTCCCCCCGGGGAACTTGTTTAGGTACATGCAGGTTAGGGCGTTTGCCAGGCGGCAAGTGGAGGGGTTCCCTCTGTTGCCCCACGTGGGGTACGGGACAGGGTGCTCTCGGGGGTGTGGGTTGGAGGAGGGAGGATTTCGGACGTGTACCACGTAATGCAGGTGGTAGACGAGGCCTTGGTGGAGGAGCTGAAGGGTAAATGGGAAGAGGAGCTGGGTGAGGAGATTTAGGAGGCGACATGGGCGGATGTCCTGGAAAGGGTGAATTCCTCCTCTTCTTGTGCGAGGCTTAGCCTCATACAGTTCAAGGTGCTACATCGGGCTCATATGACCAGGACGAGGATGAGCAGGTTCTTCAGGGCGAAGACAGGTGTGCGAGGTGCTAGGGGAGCCCAGCAAACCATGCCCATATGTTCTGTGCATGCCCAGCGCTGGGGGTATTTTGGAAGGGGGTATCAAACACGATGTCGAGGGTGGTAGAATCCAGGGTCGAGCCAGGCTGGGGACTCGCGATATTTGGGGTAGCAGTGGAGCCGGGAGTGCAGGAGGCGAAAGAGGCCGGTGTTCTGGCCTTTGCATCCCTAGTAGCCCGGTGGAGGATTTTGCTTCAGTGGAAGGATGTGAGGCACTCAAGCGTGGAGGCCAAGATCAATGATATGGCGGGGTTCATCAAATGGGTGAGGGTGAAATTTGCTCTGAGGGGATCAGTACAGGGGTTTTTTAGACAGTGGCAGCCTTTCCTTGACTTCCTGGCAGAACGGTAGGAAAATAGGCCGGCAGCAGCAGTAACCCGGGGGGGGAGAGAGGTGGGGGGGTTGTTTCGGTGGAGGGGAGGAATGTGTACATGTGTTTGTTGAATATGCCGGGTGCTAACCTATTTCTTCTTTTTGTAATTACTGGGGGGAGGGGGTTTGGTTTTGGGGGTTTCTTTTTTTTTTCTTTTTTTTTTCATTTTGTTGTTAATACTGTTTTCCTTGTTGATATTTTCTGTTTTTGATATTTTGTGACAATCTCAATAAAAATTATTTTAAAAAAAGTTTCCCAAATGGAGAATTTTGCCCATTATTCATATTCATAATCAAGAACTCTCCCTTTTCAACAGACAAGTCATTGTTGGCCTCAATGTCCCTCAGGAAAATTGACGATGCGAACAAGCACAAAGTCTGGTTCCAAGTTTTAAAGGATTTTGTAAACCTTCCCGGATTGGGGTACTAAGGACTGTATACATAAGGGAGATGCTAAGCCCATGTGCCTATTCACATCAGGAAAAATATCGCACCACTCATGAAGCAACGGCAGCAGCATCTGGATGAGATGACCAAAACGGGAATCATCTTCCTTGTCACTCAGCTGACCAAATGGTGCTCCAAGGTGGTCCCCACCTATGTCGATCTGACAAACTCAACAAGGCAGTGGAGAGAAGTCAACCCAATGTCATGGTGGATTAAAGCCTGACCAAGCTCTTCAAAAGAGGCTGACAGCGAACCCAATGATACAACCAATGAACCAGAACAGCAGACCGAGAGATCTGCGGTATGGCAATCGAAGAGGAAAGAGTCGAATTGGACCCCTCCAGAAGGCCGCTGCCCAAGACTGGACATGTATGTTCAAGCCGTCAGGAGTTGCATCATACCCAGATTCATCATCGCATTCACAAGACAGCCCCGAATGTCACCCAAGCACAACGCAACGCAACGCCATCCGCAACATCGTCATCAAACCTCATACTGTCATACTGAACAGAACAGACTACTGCAAAGAAGTATACCGACAACTCAACAACCAGGAACACTACAGACAGTTACCCTCAGATCCGACCAAAGAACACACCTGCCACTCAACAGACTGATCAAGACCTTGGATCCAGACCTTCAGAGCACCCTACGTGCTCTCATCCCACGTACTCCCCACGTTCAAGATGTCTACTGCCTCCCAAAAATACACAAGGCCAACACAACCAGGTCGGCCTATCGTATCAGGCAATGGGATCCTGCGTGAGAACCTTTCTGGTTACATCAAGGGCATCTTGCAACCCATCATACAAGGAACGCACATCTTCTGTCGCAACACGACAGACTTCTTACAAAACCTCAGCACCCATGGACCAGTTGAACCAGGAACATTCTTCGTCATAATGGACGTCTCGGCACTCTACACCAGCATCCCCCATTGCTGCAAAGCCTCAGTACTCAACTCCGACAACTGCCAATCTCCAGACGCAATTCTGCAACTCATCCGTTTCATTCTAGATCACAACGTCTTCACCTTCGACAACAAGTTCTTCATCCAGACACACGGAACAGCCATGGGGACCAAATTCGCACCTCAATATGGCAACATCTTCATGCACAAGTTTGAACAAGACCTTCTCACTGCAAAGGGCCTTCAACCAACGTTATACACCAGGTACATCAATGATATTCTTTTCCTTTGGACCCACGGCGAAGAATCACTGAAACGACTACACAATGACATCAATAAATTCCATCCCACCATCAGACTCACCATCGACTACTCTACAAAATCAGTTACATTCTTGGACACACTCATCTCCATCAAGGACGGTTACCTCAGCACTTTGCTTTACCGCAAGCTCACGGATAACCTCACGATGCTCCACTTCTCCAGCTTTCACCCAAAACACATTAAAGACGTCATCCACTATGGACAAGCCCATCATATACACAGGATCTGCTCAGATGAGGAGGCACGCAACAGGCATCTACAGATGCTGAAAGATGCCCTCGTACGAACGGGATATGGCGATCGACTCATCGATCGACAGTTCCAACGTGTCACAGCAAAAAACCGCACCGACCTCCTCAGAAGACAAACACGGGACACCACTGACAGAGTACCCTTCGTCGTCCAGTATTTCCCCAGAGCAGAGAAACTACGACATCTTCTTCGCAGCCTTCAACATGACATCGATGAAGACAAATATCTTGCCAAGGTCATCCCCACACCCCCACTACTTGCCTTCAAACAACTGCGCAACTTAAACAAACCATTATTTGCAGCCTTCAGAACAGCAACCACGACACCAGACAACCCTGCCATGGCAATCTCTGAAAGACGTGCCAGATCATCGACATGGGTACCACCATTACACGTGAGAACACCACCCACCAGGTACGCGGTACATACTCGTGCGACTTGACCAACGTTGTCTACCTCATACGCTGCAGGGGAAGGATGTCCCGAAGCGTGGTACATTGGCGAGACCATGCAGACGCTGTGCCAACGGATGAACGGACATCGGGCGACAATCGGCAGGCAGGAAAGTTCCCTTCCAGTCGCGGAACACTTCAGCCTCTGATCTCTGGGTAGTGTTCTCCAAGGCAGCGTTCAGGACGCGCGACAACGCAGAATCGCCGAACAGAAACTATAGCCAAGTTTCGCACACATGAGTACGACCATCAACCAGGACCTTGGATTCATGTCGCATTACATTCACCCCCCCCCCCCCCCCCCCCCCCCCAGGCTTGCGAAATCCTACCAACTATCCTGATTTGATTCAATTTACACCTCTTCAACCTGGGGTTACCCCTCTCTCTGGATCTGTAAAGACTTAATTCCCTGCAAATGCTCGCATTCAAGGCATTGTCTGGCATCTTTGACTTTGTCGATATATATTTTTCTGGAACCTACCTCTTCATTCACCTGAGGAAGGAGCAGTGCTCTGAAAGCTCATGATCCAAAACAAACCTGTTGGACTTTAACCTGGTGCTGTAAGGACTTCTTCCTGGGTTTAAAATTAAAGTGTGTTCAAAACTCAATGTTAAAAGTAGCTACTGACAACATCCACTGGATGAGAAAATCCAGTTGCTGGGTACATTTATACTCACTTTAGCTGATTCTGTTTCAACCACATGCCATTTGGCATTACAGCAGCACCCAAGACTTTTCAATGCAAAATGTCACCCATTTTGAAAGTCCTAAAGGGTCATCTGCCATATTGATGATTTTCCCTCCACAGTAAGATCATGGAGGAACATGACAGGATGCTCACGGCTGTCCAAGAATGCTTGCAAGAACAAGGACTGACACAAAACAAGAAATTTGAGTTCTCCAAGTCTTCTATTCGGTTCTTAGGACACATTATCAGCAGTAAAGCTATCATGACGGACACGCAAAAAACAAAAGCTCTCAGCGAGTCTCCAACTCCCTCGTCTATTCCAGACATTCCTGGGCATGGTGAATCTGTTGGGATGTGCACCAGAAGAACATATTTGGACATGTCAAAGCCATGCTGCTCTGAACCAATATACCCTCGCACATTATGGTCATCCCTTGCCAATATTATAGCAATAGATGTCCTGACCACAGGCTTAGGGGCAGTTCTACTTCAAGAACAACTGTTCGGATGTCAATAACCAGTATATTGTGCATCTAGAGGACTGTCATATACAGAGGTATGGTATGCTATTATCAAAAAAGAAACAGTCACAGTCACGTGGGCTGGAAAGAGGTGCTGTGACTACGTTATTGGCCTGAAAGTCACCATTGAATGAATCACAAACAACCTGATCTCACTGTTAGGCAAGAGGAGCAAGATGCCCCACAGGTATTCAAAGATTCAATTTGCTTCTCATGACATTCGTGTATGATAGGGTGTATGTTCAATGGAAACATCTAACAGCTGCAGACACTATCTAGGGCCATGTTTAACCTTCTTGCGACAGATGATGTGAACCTGGTTGGGAAGATCGTGCTGTACTCCCAATTGGCGAGAACACAACTTCTAGTTACTTTTTGGGAAATTTCAGCAAGTCCACCAGAAGCAGATGTGAGATGAGGCATGTGTCCACATCCACCAAAGGTGACTACAGCAGAAGTTGACAAAGGTGACTACAGCAGAAGTCAAGCAATAGGGTTTGAACAACAGAAACCCTCCATCACGATGGATGGTCTGCTCTTCTACAATTAGTAGTTCGTATTTCCAATTTCCCTTCAGCTGTGGCTTCTCCAGAAGATACACCAAGGCCACCTGGGCATTACAAAGTGTAGAGCACATGCCCAATCTGCAGTACGGAGTTATCAAGGGCCAGTGAAGAAATTATTGCAAACTACCAAGTGTGTGTGCTGCACAAGCCGGACCAAATAAAGCCCCTCATCCCGAAATAGTTTCCTAACAGGACATGAGAATGGTTGTGAATCAATTGATTTGTCCTTAATGGCAAGGTGCTGTCTGATCATGGACCACAGTTCAAAAGTGATTACTTCACACAACTTACCATCAGTTACAGCTTTATACACCTAAACAGCTCCTAATATTACCATAGCCGAATGTTGAGGTGGAAAGGAACATTCCCACCATTAAAGCTCTTCTGAGAAAGAACAACAACTTGCCTATGGCACTTTTAACAGATAGATCCACCCGACTGTAATGTAGATTAGTCCCATCAGAGCTCTTGATGGACAGAAAACATGCAACTCCCAAAGCTGCCAAAGAAACTAATACCAAGGTTTGCAGCCAAGGATTACTGAAACATTCAGGACTAAAAACTTGCAGAGTAGGCTTCTGCCTACAATAGAAGGTACCATACATTTACACAATGGGGGCAGGGTATGGATCAGGCACTTTTAAAGAGAGGACACCATTGTCTGGAGAGATGATGGCCAACGACAGACATACCTTATTCATTCACCAGCAGGTATGATCAGAGTGACCTTCCTCCACATCCTTTGAGGCAAACCTCCCACGATATACTTCAGCGAATTAAAAGAACACAACCAAGTGCCAGAAACACAGACTACAACTTAAACTTCAAATTAACAAGAGTTTGCCAAATTAACAGAGCCTACCACTCCACTATACGTGACCAGAATAAGATCTGGAAGAATGGTCAAGCCTCCAGATCATAGGATTTTATAAAGTCAGAGACTTGAAGGGCGGGGAACAAGGGACAGCATGATTGTAATGCAAATACGTTGGGTAAAATTTTGGGGGAGATATTGTAGAAGGGTATTGATTTGGCAAGGGTTATTGGTGGGCTGGGAACTATACCTCCCATAGTGTTAGCAAAGAACACATGACTTGAGTCTTGCGGATCATCTGGCAATCTGGCAATGAGGTGGCCCTTCTGGTGTCACCCCTGACCCCAACAACAAGTGGAGAATACCAACACTGAGGAGAACAGAGACAATGAAAAGAGCCCACAAACATCAGCCCAAGATACCTGGAGCACCAGTGCAGAGATGACACTGACTTCCCGACACAGTTGTCTCCAACAACCCCACCATCCCAGAGACACTCACCTCGGTTGGCACTTGAGCGAAGAAGCTCCTGGGGCACCATCTGGTGGCGCATCACACATATGCTGTAGTACATCAAATGGAGGTAGGAACCCCAAGAGGGCAGATGGTTGGAGGGCAGCCTGACCCCAGGTAGTAGCTGTTGTCCAATCGGGACTCGGGCTTCTGGAAACGACGGTCCCATCGATAATGGCGATGCAGTCACAGAGCCAGGGACTACATGAGGGGTTCCAACAACAATCCTGCACCTGTAGGTGCTGTTGGAGGAGTTCAAACACCTGCAGAGGTAAGAGGTAGTGGGAACAATGAGTGTCAACCAGGCCAACACTGCATGGGTGGAATCCGCTGTGGAGGCCTTGGGGGCGAAGGTATCGGCCATGGTTACGATCTCCAAGGCGTGAGTTACTCTGTGCAGGTGGTGGCAGAGGACAGGACTTCCCTGTCACAAGCAGCTATGTACTATGGCCACATGGACATCTGATGCTCCAGAGTTTGGCCCAGTCACAATGGGTTATAGCTGAGGGCTTCAGCATTGCCTGGCTGCTGGTTGACCTGCGGCAGTCTCAGAGTGAGGTGGCACAGCCACTGAATGACATGTCACAAATCCCAAAGGGAGGTGGGCCCAAGTACCTGCGCTCCATGGCTGAGAGCAGGAGATCCTGGTTGAGAACAGAGTTGGTCTCCAGGACTGGCAGCGCCAAGTGGCGGGGGAGCCGCCGGAGTTCGCTCCGGTTGCACCCCCGTCCTACAGAGTAGCCCGGGGGCCTCCGGGCACCCCGATGGGGGAGGCGGTAATGGGGGCCATGGTTGAGACTCCTGCAGGGGAGGTGCTGGAACCCGACAGAGCCTTGGACTCCCCTCTCCTGTCGCTGGCACCTCCAATGACAGTGAGTAGAACAGGATGGCAGCACCACACCTGCAACAGCCGTGCCCATCCAGAGGGAGGAGGTGAGCGGACGGTGGAGCTGGCCACAGACGAGACACTCGGGGAGGGGGGATAGTGGTGTGTGGCAGATGGTGGAGGTGGTCGTGGGCCAGGGCATCCATGTTGGACCCCAACATCTCCCGGTTCCCCCTTCCACCTGTCCAACACCCCGCCTTCTCCCACCCCACCCCGTCCCCCACCCTCCATACTCCGAGGGTTCAGTCGGACCGTGTGATTGAATGGCCAGATCGCATGCAGGGATCACCCAGGCATACGTGGAAAATGCGGCCATGGGAAGTAGTCAGACATTGTCAAATGATGTGAAGCACCAGCGCTTAGTGCTTAGGGTTGTCATCATCCTCTATCCCATGGACCAAACCTGCTGTTACTGCCAACCCAGAGCCCGTACCCCCAGGTATGAATCAAGGAGGGGGTTGCAGGGTTTGGAGAGGAGAGTTCGGTGAGGTGGGGATTCACTTCACATTTATCCAGGTTGAACTCCATCTGCCACTTCTCAGTCTAGTTCTGCACACTGTCAATATCCTGTTACAACCTGCAGCAGCCCCTCAACACTATCTACAACTCCACCAATCTTCATGTGACAAATTTACAAACCCACTCTTCCACTTCCTCATCCAAGTCATTTATAAAAAACACAAAGAGAAGGGGTCCCAGAACAGATCCTTGCGGGACACCGCTGGTCACCGATCTCCAGGCGGAATACTTTCCATCCACTACCATTCACTGTCTACTTTCGACCAGCCAATTCTGTATCCAGAACAGCCAATTTCCTGTATCCCATGTCCCCTGACTTTGGGAATGAGCCTACCATGGGTAACCTTATCAAATGCCTTGCTGAAACCAATATACACCAGACCCACTGCCTGACCTTCATCACTGTGTCTCTCACATTCTCAAAGATTCAATGAGGCTTGTGAGGCATCACCTGCCCCCACAAAGCCATGCTGACTATCTAAATCAAACTATGTTTTTCTAATAATCATAAATCCTATCTCAGAATCCTTTCCAGTATTTTGCTCACCACAGATGCAAGACTGATTGGTCTGTAATTCCCAGGGATTTCCTTATTCCCTTTCTTGAAGAGGGGAACAACATTCGCTTCCCTCCAGTCATCCGGTACTACTCCAGTGGAGAGTGAGGACGCAAAGATCATCGTCAACGGTGCACCAATCACCTCCCTCGCTTCCCGTCGTAACCTTAGGTGTAGTGGCATGTGGCACCGCGAGGGAAAGGGGGAGGACACCCACTCATGGTGGCCATCAAGGTGACGGTCGCGCTGAACGTTGACACCAGGCACTGAGTGGGGCCTATTCAGAATCTCACAAAGCTTGGTGCACAGGTGCATCTGACCCTATGTGCCCGGTTGCCACAATACATCAATTTTAATGTGGACCGAGTCCACCAGAATACCCGGGCAGCGGAGTTTGCCACCATTACTGAGAAATCCCGGGTCCATAGGGTGATCAACGGGATGCATGTCCCCTATGGGCATCTGCAGATGACAGGGCAGTCTTCACAACTGAAAGGGGTTCCACTCAATGAATGTGCAGCTGGCGTGTGACCATCAGGTGCACATCATGCACATATGCATCCGATACCCGTCAGTGTGCCTGATGCCTTCATCCTGGCACACTCGACGATTTCTGATCTCTTTGAGGCATCCCTATCCCCGCCCCCTCCCCCCAGTTGGGGGTTGGCTCCTGGGCGACAGAGGTAATCCACTGTGGTCATGGCTGATGATACCTATCCAGAGGCCACAGACCGATGCGGAGACCCGTTACAACGATGCCCATGGCACGATCAGGAGCATGATCGAGCGGTGCTTCAACATCCTGAAGATGCAGTTCAGGTGCCTACACCGCTCTGGAGGGGCGTTGAGTGCTGGCTGTACTGAGGTCCATGGCCCAAGCCACCCCACCCCCCCCGAACGTCCGCTCCGCACCATTCACCACCACAGCGGCCCCCCTGCAGCCAGTCCAACCCATCCCTCACAGTCTTCTAACACAGCACAGAGGCAGGTAAATATGTGCTTATTGTCAACATATATAGATACAGGTTTGTGCACTAGCCCCGATCGCTGTCTTATGTGTTTCACTTGTGCCAACCTAACTGGTGTCTATCTTTCGGCATTATGGGCCCCAACGCTACATCCAGGTGGTCCCCAGGAGCGGAGGTGGCCTGCTGCGATTCCTACCCTGTGACCTGGGTCCCTTTCGGCAGTCGTTTTCTGGGGCGACCGGACCTGGATGGGCCTCTGCTGCTCGGGTGTCCCAGAGGCGGCTGGTGTCAAAGTTCAAAGCCCCCCACTCCCTTGCCTCATTAAAGGTCCTAACCAGCAGGGGGCCCAGCATGTCTGCATACATTTTATAAAATTCGAAAGGAAACCCATCCGGCCCCGGCACCTTCCCCGACTGCATGCTGCCTATCCCAGTGACCAGCTCCCTGTTCTGCCCGCTGCCCATGTGATGCGCCGGGGACATGGGTGGGGAGGGGGCCGAGGGTGGAGACCGAGGGGTTGCATGTCCTCTGCGAGGAAACACTGTCCACGGGCCCCATCATTACTTCCTCCGTCTGGGTGCCTGATGGCCCCCGGCGACTCATTAGGACTGGGATGTGAATGAAGTTAGCCCCTGAGGTTCCCCCACCACCTGGCGCTGCCAGTCCAGGAGGCCCACTCTCATCTCGACAAGGGGTCTCCATGTTCGCAGCTATAGAACACAGGGAGTGGACCACCTCCCTCTGGGACTGCGCCACATCACCCAGTGATTGTGCTAGCACCTTCTGGGTGTGTGCCACATTAGCCAGTGACTGCGGCATCTCCCTCTGGGACTTGGCCACTTCCCTCTGTGTCTGTGCCACGGCGGCAAGCACCCAGGCAATGCCGCTGCCACTCTCAGTCATCAACCCTGTGACTGGGTCATACTCTTTCTTTTTTTAAATAATTTTTATTGAGATTTTCACAAAGTATCAAAAACAGAAAATATCAACAAGAAAACAAAAAAAGAAAAAAAAAAAGAAAAACCCCCAAAACCAAACCCCTCCCCCCAGTAATTACAAAAAGAAGAAATAGGTTAGCACCCGGCATATTCTTTTAAAAAAAATTTTTTTTTTAAAATTTAAATTACCCAATTATTTTTTCCAATTAAGGGGCAATTTAGCGTGGCCAATCCACCTACTCTGCACATCTTTGGGTTGTGGGGCGAAACTCACGCAGACACGGGGAGAATGTGCAAACTCCACATGGACAGTGACCCAGAGCCAGGATCGAACCTGGGACCTCAGCGCCGTGAGGCGGTTGTGCTAACCACTAGGCCACCGTGCTGCCCTACACCCGGCATATTCAACAAACACATGTACACATTCCTCCCCTCCACCGAACCAACCCCCACCCCTCCCTCCACCCGCACCCCTCCCTCCCTCCACCCCCACCCCTCCTCCCTCCCCCCGTCCCTCCCCCGTCCCTCCCTCTCCCCCTCCCCTCCCCCTCCCTGCCCCCCTCCCCCCCCCACCCCCCCTCCCTCCCCCTAACCCCCCTCCCTCCCTCCCTACCCCCCCTTCCTACCCCCACTCCCTCCCTTCCTATCCCCCCCCCCCCCCTGGGTTGCTGCTGCCACCGGCCAATTTTCCTACCGTTCTGCCAGGAAGTCAAGGAAAGGCTGCCACCGTCTAAAAAACCCCTGTACTGATCCCCTCAGGGCAAATTTCACCCTCTCCAATTTAATGAACCCCGCCATATCCGAGATCCAGGCCTCCACGCTTGGGGGCCTCGCATCCTTCCACTGAAGCAAAATCTTCCGCCGGGCTACTAGGGACGCAAAGGCCAGAACACCGGCTTCTTTCGCCTCCTGCACTCCCGGCTCCACTGCTACCCCAAATATCGCGAACCCCCAGCCTGGCTCGACCCTGGATTCTACCACCCTCGACACCGTGTTTGCTACCCCCTTCCAAAATCTCCCCAGCGCTGGGCATGCCCAGAACATATGGGCATGGTTTGCTGGGTTCCCCGAGCACCTAGCTCCTCACCCAGCTCCTCTTCCCATTTACCCTTCAGCTCCTCCACCGAGACCTTGTCTACCTCCTGCATTATGTGGTACACGTCCAAAATCCTCCCTCCTCCAACCCACACCCCCGAGAGCACCCTGTCCCATACCCCACGTGGGGGCAACAGAGGGAACCCCTCCACTTGCTGCCTGGCAAACGCCCTAACCTGCATGTACCTAAACATGTTCCCCGGGGGGAGCCAAAACTTCCCCTCTAACTCACCCAAGCTCGCAAACCTCCCATCTACAAACAGGTCCCCTAACCTCCTAATACCTACCCTGTGCCAGCTAAGAAACCCGCCATCAATGCTCCCTGGAACAAACCGGTGGTTCCCCCGTATCGAGGACTCCGTCGAGCCCCCCACCCTCCCCCCTATGCCGTCTCCATTGCCCAAAAGTTTGAGGATAGCTGCCACCACCGGGCTCGTGGTTACCTCATTCGAGGGAGCGGCAACGGCGCCGTTACCAGCGCCTCCAAGCTCGTGTCCACACAGGACGCCATCTCCATCCTCTTCCATGCTGCCACCTCCCCCTCCATTACCCACTTACGCACCATCGCTGCGTTGGCAGCCCAATAGTACCCACAGAGGTTGGGCAGCGCCAGCCCCCCCTATCCCTGCCCGCTCCAAAAACACCCTTCTCACCCTCGGAGTCCCATGCGCCGATACAAATCCCGCAATACTCCTGTTGACCCTCCTAAAAAAGGCCGTCGGGATAAGGATGGGGCGGCACTGGAACAGGAACATAAACCTCGGGAGCACCGTCATCTTGACGGACTGCACCCTGCCCGCAGGCGACAGCGGCAACATGTCCCATCTTTTAAACTCCTCCTCCATTTGCTCCACCAGCCTTGTGAGGTTAAGTTTGTGTAGGGCCCCCCAGCTCCTGGCCACCTGAACTCCCAGGTACCTAAAGCTCCTCCCTGCCCTTTTCAGTGGGAGCCTGCCAATCCCCTCCTCCTGATCCGCCGGCTGCACGGCGAACAACTCACTCTTACCCAGGTTGAGCTTGTACCCTGAAAAGCCCCCAAATTCCCTGAGAATCTTCATTACCTCCGGCATTCCCCCCACTGGGTCCGCCACATATAGCAACAAGTCATCTGCGTAAAGTGACACTCGGTGCTCCTCCACACCCCGCACCAGACCCCTCCAATTCCCCGACTCCCTCAACGCCATGGCCAGGGGCTCAACGCAAAGAGCAAGGGGGACAGGGGACACCCCTGTCTCGTCCCCCGGTACAACCAAAAGTACTCCGATCTCCTCCTATTCGTGGCTACGCTCGCCATCGGGGCCTCATATAACAGCCTCACCCAACTGACAAACCCCTCCCCAAACCCAAAACTTTCCAGCACCTCCCACAAGTATCCACACTCAATCATATCAAAGGCCTTCTCCGCGTCTAATGCCACCACTATCTCCGCCTCGCTTCTATCGCCGGCATCATGATAACATTCAGAAGCCTACGTATATTGGTGTTCAGCTGCCTTCCCTTCACAAACCCCGTCTGGTCCTCATGAATGACCCCCGGCACACAGTCCTCTATCCTTGTGGCCAAGATCTTCGCCAACAGCCTGGCATCCACATTTAACAGCGAGATCGGCCTATACGATCCACACTGCAGGGGGTCCTTGTCCCGCTTAAGGATCAAGGAAATCAGCGCCCGTGACATAGTCGGGGGAAAAGCCCCCCCCCCCACCCCCTCCCTCCCTTGCCTCGTTAAAGGTCCTAACCAGCAGGGGGCCCAGCAGGTCTGCGTACATTTTATAAAATTCGACCGGAAACACATCCGTCCCCGACGCCTTCCCCGACTGCATGCTGCCTATCCCTTTGACCAGCTCCTCCAGCTCAATCGGCGCCCCCAGCCCCTCCACCTGCCCCTCCACCTGCCCATCCTCCACCTTCGGAAATCTCAGCTTGTCCAAAAAGCACCCCATTCCTCCCCCCCCCCCTTCCCCCCTCCACCGGGGGTTCAGACCGGTACAATTCCCCATAAAAGTCCCTGAAGACCCCGTTAATGTCTACCCCCCTTCGCACCACATTTCCTCCCCTATCCTTCACTCCACCAATCTCCCTGGCCGCGTCCCGCTTACGGAGCTGATGCGCCAGCATCCTACTGGCCTTCTCCCCATATTCGTGCACCGCTCCCTGTGCCTTCCTCCACTGAGCTTCCGCCTTTCTGGTGGTCAGTAAGTCGAACTTGGCCTTAAGATTACACCGCTCCCCCAGCAATCCCTCCTCCGGAGCCTCCGCGTATCTCCTGTCCACCCTCACCAACTCCCCCACCAACCTCTCCCTCTGTCTTTGCTCTCCCCTCTACCTATGGGCTCGGATGGAAATCAACTCCCCTCTAATCACCGCCTTCAAAGCCTCCCAAACCGTCCCCACTCGGACCTCCCCATTATCATTAGTCTCTAAGTACCTCTTGATACACCCTCGAACCCGCCCGCCCACCTCCGCATCCGCCAGCAGCCCCACCTCCAGGCGCCAGAGTGGGCGTTGGTCCCTCTCCTCCCACAGCTCAAGGTCCACCCAGTGCGGGGCATGATCCAAAATAACTATGGTCGAATACTCCTCCACCCTCGAAATCAGCCCCCTGCTCAGAACAAAAAAATCGATCCGGGAATAGGCTTTATGCACGTGGGAGAAAAATGAATACTCCCTGGCCCTCGGCCTCGCGAACCTCCAAGGATCCACCCCTCCCATCTGGTCCATAAACCCCCTCAATACCTTAGCCGCCGCGGGCCTCCTGCCCGTCCTGGACATGGATCGATCCAATGGGGGATCCAGCACTGTATTAAAGTTCCCCCCCAATGTCAGGCACCCCCGTCTCCAGATCGGAATGCGGCCCAATATGCGCCGCGTAAAACCCGCATCGTCCCAGTTCAGGGCGTATACGTTCACCAGCACCACCCGCTCCCCCTGCAGCTTGCAGCTCACCATCACATACCTCCCGCCACTATCAGCCACCACCATTGACGCTTCAAACGACACCCTTTTTCCCACCAGGATCGCCGCCGCCCGGTTCTTTGCATCCAGCCCTGAATGAAACACTTGGCCCACCCATCCCTTCCTCAGTCTAACCTGGTCAGCCACCTTCAGGTGCGTCTCCTGAAGCATAGCCACGTCCGCCTTCAGCCCCTTCAGGTGCGTAAACACCCGGGCTCGCTTGACTGGCCCATTCAAACCCCTCACACTCCAAGTTATCAGCCGGATCAGGGGGCTCCCTGCCCCTCTCCCCTGCCGACTAGCCATAACCCATCCCCTGCCCGCCCCAGGCCAGCACCCCCCGCTAGACCCGTTCCCCACGGCGGCAAACCCCCACCCCGGCCCCCCCTGCATCCTCCAGCTCCTTCCTGGCCATTTCAGCAGCAGCCCGGGTCCCCCCCCCCCCCCCCCCCCAGGCTAGGACCCCTCCCAGCCACGTTACTCCATAGTACTCCCGTGAGCCAGCTAACTTCTGCTGACCCCGGCGACTCCCGCCACACCTCCGACCCCTCCCAACGTGGGGCTACTTCTCCTCCCCCATGCCCATCAGCAGACCCTCCTCGTCCCCCTCCCGCTCTTGCGTGGGAAAAAAGCCCATGCTTCTCAGCTCCGACCCCGCCCCCATCCACCCTCAACCCGGGAAACAAAAGAAAAGCCCGCGCTTTCACCCTGCCCGACCCCGCTTCCTCTAGGGTAGCTCCCATTGTCGGCCCCCACCACCAGCTCCCCACACTCCAAGTCTACCCCCCGACTCAAGCCCATCCATCGAACCCACGCAAAAAGACAGTGCCCCACCCGCCCTAGAAACAACACACAACCAGCATGAAACAGAGAACCCCCCCCCCCACCAAAAATTAACACAGTTACATACAAACCCCGGCCCCCCGACCCTCAGTTAGAGTCCAACTTCTCGGCCTTCACAAAGGCCCACGCCTCCTCTGGGGACTCAAAGTAAAGTGACGGTCCTTGTAGGTGACCCACAAACGCGCCGGCTGTAACATGCCAAATTTCACACTCTTTCTGTGGAGCACCGCCTTCGTCCGGTTGTACCCGGCCCTCCGCTTAGCCACCTCTTCATAATTTTGATTAACATGTTTATAGTTATTTTACTCAGGTATGTAACAAGCCCACCACGGTCATAACTTTGAGCCTTTCCTTGTTGCTCTAATCGTTTGATTCTTTGTTTAGACTTGTTTTGCACTGCAGAAACGTGAGCTGCCATAATGGGGTCATATTTTGCCATCAACTGCGCTGTAGCTAAAAAATTGCCATGATTCAGAACCTCATTATCTAGAGTGTAGGCCGATTTATTTTTGTGACCTCAAAAAGGAAGTGCTTGCTTGCCTAACATCTTTATGATGTCTATAATCCTCACAATACTTCTCTGCTTCAATACTTCTTCTTTCCTTTTAATTAGTGATGCTGCAAAAAATTTATCTAAGGTGCCATCATTAACCACACTGATATATTGCTGAGCATTTCTGACATGTGTTGTTGTCGATTCATGTAAAGTCAAGCTCTGGCTAATACGCCTGTAGTCACTAAAGCCACGTACAAAGGGTGATGGATTACAAGTGTTGGGAAACTCAAAGGCTAAGCAGTATGAACAATATAAGCATCTATTTTCTTTGTTATATGTTAGCCATTTTCTTGGGACTGAGTCATTCATAATTTTCCTCTCATACAAACGAGCATCAAATGGCAGATCATCAAGTGTCTGAAGTGGATGTTCAGCAAAAAACTGTTTTAGCTTTGCTCGTGATGGATATTGGAAGATTCCAGTAATTGATCTTTCATTTTCTTGCGTAGGTTCATTTACAGGATGAGCTTCAGAAACCAAGTCATTTATGCTTGAAGGAATATCTGATTCCCTGTCACTAGTTGACGCTATGTGTTCAGACGTTGCAACTACAGGCAGTACAGATACCGGAACAAGGAAGCCAGAAGAAATATTGGGCCTGGGTTGATTAGTAATGGATGCACTTGTATTTGTCTCTACATTCAAAGTAGCTCTTCTCTGTTCTTGTAACTCGCATGTCATTGCATCATTACCATGAGCATTGTTTCTTGCTTCTTGATTATTTGTTGCAGAACTGGATATTGATGTGGATTGTGCTTGTGGTATTATAAACTCTGTAATAGGCCTGCATCGCTTGGCTGATTCCTTCCTTTCTGCTTCTTTTTGTTCTTTGCGTTTTAATGACCCAGATTTATGCTTTTTCTTTTCCATGCTGGTAGGGGTAATATTCCTGAAATAAAAACTTAATTAAAAATAGCCCACATTGGGAAAAATGAATATTGATGATTGCAAGAATAACTTGAAGGAACGCTAGATAAACCCCTACTTGGTAAAAAATATAAAATAACTTACTTACACTTCAATAGGCTATGTTCATTAGTCAATACTACTGTGGCCTATGCAGATTCAGAAGAGGAGACAATCCACTGTCCAGTGTTCACACCAGCAAGCAACTGAGACAACTGTTGAAACTTAGAAGTTTGGTCCGACTATAGTAAGACATTAAGAATGGTCCCACGACCAAAGTTAACATGTCCAGTTTGATACCAGTGTAGTGTTACAAGTCGCAACCCTTTGAGTTTACCGATCATGGCTTATCACTTCAATATCTTTGACCTCATGATTCACGGTCAAAGGTACCGCTTCTCCTTTTCGGTGTCCTCACGACCCTATGTACTGCTTGATATCCTTTCAAGTTGCCGACCATCTCAAATCACGAACTGTAACTTTATTTTTAAATTCACACACTCTTGCTGAAAACGTGGATTTCCACTATGTCCGACCCGGGTGAACCAGCCCCCCCCCCCTCCACTCCTTTTCACATCCATTTAACAGTGCTTCGTTCCTTCATACACTGAGTGATTATTTGTTTGTTTCTTTATTGCATTTTTATTTGGTATTGCTCTTTTTAAAAACAATTATATTTTATTAAGTTAGAATACAAATCTCAGGAAAGAAGTTGGAGATTTATTTATCTAATTAATTATAATTTTTAAGGGCCCTGCAGAGATTCACGGGCCCCTTCTTGGCTCTCCGGGCCCCGGACCGATGTACCGGCTGAACCAAGACTACTGCTTGATATCCTTTGAAGTTGCCGACCATCTCAAATCACGAATTGTAACTTTATCTTTAAATTCACACACTCTTGCTGAACACATGGAATTTCCTTAATTATGCCCGACCCGGGCCCCCCTATTCCACATCCTTCCACTACCTCCCCTGCTTTGTTCCTTTTCATGCACTGCTTATTTGTGTCCTGTTCTCTTTTTTTTCTTATTCCTTTTTATTACTAAAACAGTTGTCTGTGTTTGTTTCTTTATTGCATTTTTATTTGATATAGGGGGCCCACTTCATCAGGGGCCCACTTGCCATCGGGCAAGCTGACACCCTGGCCAGTCCGACACTGCCTGTGTTCTCCCTCTTGCTACTCCGCACCTTCTTGGCCCACCTAAGCACGCACTCTCGGTCAACAAACCGGTGGAACCGCACCAGCACCGCCCGTGGCGGCTCATTCGGCTTGGGCCTCCTGGCCAGTATTCTATGAGCCCCCTTCAGCTCCAGGGGCCCCTGGAAGGACCCAGCTCCCATCAGCGAGTTCAGCAAGACGACCACATCGGCCCCCAGGTCTGACCCCTCCAGCCCCTCCGTGAGGCCCAGGATCCGCAGATTTTTCCACCTCGACCGGTTCTCCATCTCCTCGAACCGCTCCTGCCACTTCTTATGGAGCACCTCATGCATCTCCACCTTTACCGCGAGGGCCGAGGCCTCATCCTCTCTTTCGGAGCCTTGTTGTCGGAGCTCCCGGATTGCCACCCCCTGGGCTGTCTGCGTCTCCAGCAGCTTGTCAGTAGTATCCTTCAGCGATTCTAGCAGCTCCACTTTGAGCTCCCGAAAGCAGTGCTGGAGAGTCTCCTGCTGCTCCTGCACCAACCGCCTCCATTCCTCGAGGCCTCCACCGGCCGCCATCTTGTTTTTCTTCCCCCGCTTTTTCCTAGGCGCTGCCACCGCTTTTTTGCTGGCCCCACTCCTGGTCCAGACCATAGAACACTGGGGATCTGCCGCTGACACCTTCCCACGTCGGGAACCGCGACAAGGTACCGCTGGGGGCCCGAAAAAGAGCCCAAAAGTCCGTTCCTAGCGGGAGCTGCCGAACGTGCGGCTTAGCTCCGCATAGCCGCAACCGGAAGTCGACTGGTTCATACTCTGGAGCGCCGCTGCAATGTCCAGGTGGCTGTGATACATGGCTGTCTGTGATAGGGCAGCCCTGTCCTGGACTTCAGTCACCAGTTGCACAGATTGCCCTGGGTTTTTGACAACTTGGGCGGCACGGTGGCACAGTGGTTAGCACTGCTGCCTCACAGCACCAGGTTCAATTCCGACCTCGGGTGACTGTCTGTGTGGAGTTTGCACATTCTCTCCATGCGTGGTTTCCTCCTAGGCACCAGTTTCCCTCCCACAGTCCAAAGATGTGCAGGTTACGGAGATTGGCCATGCTAAATTGCCCCTTACTGTGTTTAAAGGTGAGGTGGAATTACAGGGATAGGGCGGAGAGTGGGCTTATGGTACTGATTTGGAGGATTGGTGCAGACCCGATGGGCTAAATAGCGTCCTTCTGGACGGTAGGGATTCTTGATCATTTCTGAAACCTTCACCCCCAAGGCGCTATTGGCCTGGGTGGCATGCATGGTCAGCACCACTTCCTGCTCCTGCACATGGTTGGTCTCCTCCAACTGCACTTACAGGAGCTTCATGCTTGCCAAAAATCCCTGAGGTCAGCCCGCCCCCTGACCGTCTGCCCCCTCGGGGGTTCCAACCTTTACCTGATGCACATGTGTGCTGTGCACCAGATAGTGCCCCAGGAGTCTCTTCACTCAAGTGCCCAACTGAGGTGAGTGTCACTGGGATGGTGGAGGGTGTTGGACAGGAAGTTGGTGTCTTCCCCGGACTTGAGATTTGGGGTGCCACATGATGTGGATTGAGGGCTCCCATCGCTGTCCGTGTCCTCGTTGTCGCTGCTCTCCGTTTGTGGTTGTGGTTACGGCCGGGAGTGGGGGACACCATAAGTGCCGCGCTATCCCCAGGGGCTCCTGCAAAGCACAAGACAGGACGCATGATTGGATCGCGGGCAAGGGGGAGTGGTGTGTGTTGGGTGGGGCAGGGGAGTTTTGGTGGAGAGGGGATGTGGTGTGGTGGGTGGAAGGGTGCTGGTGGTGGGGTGGGAAGTGACACACGTGCCATGTGGAACCACAACGCAGCCCGATACTAATGTCCGCCTCAGCGACTGCCCTTTCTCCGGCCCACGCCCACTGCCCTCTGTTCCACTGTGACGATGGGCCACAGGTCCAATAGTCCCTGTCCAGTCTTCTCCCTCTCAAGGCGATTATGAGCGACATTCTCTTCGGGGGAAGGGGCAGGAAATAGAAAACAAATAGTGTTAGACAGTTTGACGCATGCAGCCCAGCGAGTAGGTAGCTGGTGGCTTCAGTGGCCAGGGCAGCCAGCCATCGCGGCCGGTATGGGTGGTGGCATGTGGCGCAGTGCAGGGATTTGGCCGCCCTCCTGGGTTGGAGTTACGAGTGTGTGGGTCAGGGGCTGGTGCTAAGGGCAAAGTGCTGCCTACTCACCCTGGCCGCAGTTTGTTTTGTGCTGCTGGCCGGTCTGGTCCGTGTCGCCCACTGCGCTCACGACCTCTGCCACCTGCGTTCAGGCATCGTGAAAGGTGGCGGCTGGCAGCCTCCTTCCCACCCCGAGGTATAATGCTGTCCGTCTATCTTCCATGGCGTCCAGCAGGGTCTCGAGCTCAAGTGTATGTGAAACAGGATGTCACTCTCCTTGCTGCCATCTTGTTAGCTGAGATGAGTGTACATGGGGAGTGCAATGTGTATACATGGCTGCATACTCCAAACCCAAATGCATCCCTCTGACTCCATCCTTCACCCGACAACAATCCCCGACTTCATCTTCCATGACTGACCCCCCCCCCGACTAATCCCACAACTTCCACTCCCGACGACCATACCAACCAACAGACTACCCTGACTAAAACCCCCAATCCCACCCAACTCCCTGACTGATCCCCCCAACACCCCATAACCCAAATCAGCAGAAACTGCCGCCAACCTTCAAATCCTATTTACTTTATACAAACCTACCTTCTCCCTGGCTAGAAAGCAAGTGGACTTTTAAAATGCAATTTCTTTACAGCAGCTTGTCTTGTAAGAGGGAGTGTGTCCTCCTTGGATCTGACTGTGCTGCTCTCAACTGAAGGCCAAAGAAGTGCATGGCTCTTAACAGTTCTTACCCGGAGACGTGAAGGGATTGTCTGGACTTCCAGGTAGGTAGCCAGGAGCGGAGTAGCAAGACAACTCCAATGTTTATGGAAAAAATAGTGGCCTATTTAACATAAGGTGACGATTTTCTCTGTAATAAAATTTCAAAATCTATTCACAGGAAAGACCCACCATTCCAGGGCAGCACGGTAGCATGGTGGTTAGCATAAATGCTTCACAGCTCCAGGGTCCCAGGTTCAGTTCCCGGCTGGGTCACTGTCTGTGCGGAGTCTGCACGTCCTCCCCGTGTGTGCGTGGGTTTCCTCCGGGTGCTCCGGTTTCCTCCCACAGTCCAAAGATGTGCGGGTTAGGTGGATTGGCCATGCTAAATTGCCCGTAGTGTCCTAAAAAGTAAGGGGGGTTGTTTGGGTTACGGGTATTTACATAGATAGAATTTACAGTGCAGAAGGAGGCCATTCAGCCCATCGAGTCTGCACCGGCTCCTGGCAAGAGCACCCTACCCAAGGTTAACACCTCCACCCTATCCCCATAACCCAGTAACCCCACCCAACACTAAGGGCAATTTTGGACACTAAGGGCAATTTATCATGGCCAATCCACCTAACCTGCACATCTTTGGACTGTGGGAGGAAACCGGAGCACCCGGAGGAAACCCACGCAGACACGGGGAGGATGTGCAGACTCCGCACAGACAGTGACCCAAGCCGGAATCGAACCTGGGACCCTGGAGCTGTGAAGCGATTGTGCTATCCACAATGTTACCGTGGATACGTGGGTTTGAGTAGGGTGATCATTGCTCGGCACAACATCGAGGGCCGAAGGGCCTGTTCTGTGCTGTACTGATCTATGTTCTATGTTCTATGTTCTTGGGGTGGCATGGTGGCACAGTGGTTAGCACTGCTGCCTCACAACTCAAGGGACCTGGGTTCAATCCGGCCTCGAATGACTGTGTGGAGTTTTCACTTTCTCCCTGTGTCTGTGTCGGTTTCTTCAGCGGGTGCTCCAGTTTCGTCCCACAGTCCAAAGTTATGCAGGATAGGTGGCTTAACCATGCTAAATTGCCCCTTAGTATCCAAGGGTAGGTGGGGTTATTGGGTTTACGGGGATAGGGTGGAGGTGTGGTCTTAAGTGGGGTGCTGTGTCCAAGGGCCCGTTCAGACTTGATGGGCAAAATGGCCTGCTCTGCACTGTAAACTATGATTTCCGCGAAATCCCACACATGTGCAGTGCACTTTTTCAAGTGGGAAAGAGGTGGGAATGGAAAGAGTTTAGTATTCTAAGTCATGGATGCGTGATGTTTTGGTGCAGCGAACCGCAATTTCGTGATAGAGGGGTTCGTGACGAAAGGAAGTTGACTGCACAAAGAACAAATTTGCACTTTCAATTTAATGACATAATTTAATAATTATAATTGAATTAAATTTCAATTTTACAAAATTACACTCGCAGCTTAGAGGCCTCACTTACTATGAACTGACATCAACAAGTCATCCAATAAAATTGTGGGGTGTGTGCCCGGAAAATTGTCCACTACACTTGAAGGAAATCTTCTCCATGACTGGGTAATTGTGATTGAAAGGACAGTAAAATTGCAATGGAAACTCAATGCTTCACAAAGTAGAGAAACATTTATCTCAGACAAATGTATTACTTACACTGATATCTTCGAGATCCAAATTGTTGAGAATAATGTTGTTGCGTTTCCAAATTATTGGGGGCCTCAGGATTCCATGAATTGAGCATGTCAGAACTACACTTTGTCCCACTGTTGCCGTGGTGATACTCATTTTCTGATCTTCTGCCAGGCTCAGCTGAATCACCTCTGGAAGAGTGATATTGTTTGTGAGGCTAATTACCATACTTTGTCCAGAAAATCAAAACTTTCAAATGCAAGAACACAGCAAACAAGCCTTTGAAAAGACACAAGGAAACTTAAGAATTGATCAGTGTAGCATTTATTTTAAATTTCGGTAGATTATCATTTGTCAAAACATATTGCTTAAAACAGAGAGTTGCATAAACTTATAGATACATTTCACCAGTAAACAGCTCAAATCCATTTCCGAACTGAATATACTTATGAAATTATTTCATTATCGTAAATATTGTTCTGTTAAAAAAGTAACTTGGTCTTTAATTTGTGATGGTATAAAAGTGCAAACTTTGAAGGCTTATTTTGGTGAAGTTGATGCTGCAGATGTAAAAAATCATTTTAATAAGCACAGTTTATAAAGAACAAAGAATACAGAACAGGAGCAGGTCCTTCGGCCCTCCAAGCCTGCGCCGATCACGTGTTCTATCTAGACCAACTACCCGTATCCTTCTATACCCCGTCTGTTCATGTGTCTATCCAGATTAGTCTTAACATCACTAATGTATGTGCCACAACCACCTTACTTGTCAGTGCATTCCTTTGTGTAAAAAGCTTCCCCCGCACATCTTCACTGAACCTTTCCCCCTCCTCACCTTAAACTTGTGACCCCTTATAATTGTCATTTCCACCCTGGGAAAAAGCCTCTAACTGTTCACCTTATCTATACCCGTCATAATTTTATAAACTTCTATCAGGTCGCACGTCAGCCTCCGTCTCTCTTGGGAGAACAATTCTAGTTTATTCAATCGCTCCACATAGCTAATACCCTCCATACCAGGCAACATCATGGTAAACCTTTTCTGTACTCTTTTCAAAGCCTCCACGTCCTTCTGGTAGTGTGGTGACCAGAATTGGACACAGTATTCCAAATGTAGGCTAACCAACATTCTATATAACTGTAACATAATTTTCGAGCTTTTATGGATGCCATAATAATAATAATCAGTCATTGTCACAAGTAGGCTTCAATGAAGTTAGTGTGAAAAGCCCTGAGTCGCCACAGTCCGGCGCCTGTTCAGGGAAGGCAGTACGAGAATTGAACCCGCGCTGCTGGCCTTGTTCTGCGTTACAAGACAGCTGTTTAGCCCACTGTGCTAAACCAGCCCCATATGCTTTCTTTACCACCATGCTGGAACCAGCAGAGGGCAGCAGAGCAGAGCTACTGATCAGCTGTTCTGGGGAAATTTGCATACGTGCAGTGCGGTCAGCCTAAGTCGAAGGTGAACCTGCGAAGAAGACCCAAGGAGTTTGAGTAAAGGCAAGCAACCAGCAGAGGGCAGCAGAGCAGAGCTACTGATCAGCTGTTCTGGGGAAATTTGCATACGTGCAGTGCGGTCAGCCTAAGTCGAAGGTGAACCTGCGAAGAAGACCCAAGGAGTTTGAGTAAAGGCAAGCAACCAGCAGAGGGCAGCAGAGCAGAGCTACTGATCAGCTGTTCTGGGGAAATTTGCATACGTGCAGTGCGGTCAGCCTAAGTCGAAGGTGAACCTGCGAAGAAGACCCAAGGAGTTTGAGTAAAGGCAAGCAACCAGCAGAGGGCAGCAGAGCAGAGCTACTGATCAGCTGTTCTGGGGAAATTTGCATACGTGCAGTGCGGTCAGCCTAAGTCGAAGGTGAACCTGCGAAGAAGACCCAAGGAGTTTGAGTAAAGGCAAGCAACCAGCAGAGGGCAGCAGAGCAGAGCTACTGATCAGCTGTTCTGGGGAAATTTGCATACGTGCAGTGCGGTCAGCCTAAGTCGAAGGTGAACCTGCGAAGAAGACCCAAGGAGTTTGAGTAAAGGCAAGCAACCAGCAGAGGGCAGCAGAGCAGAGCTACTGATCAGCTGTTCTGGGGAAATTTGCATACGTGCAGTGCGGTCAGCCTAAGTTGAAGGTGGTTTGTGGAGGGGCTGTTGGCAACTGACAGTTAAACCCGAAACACTTTGTGAGTGTTTCCCACCCTACCTCCTCCTCTAACCAACCCCCCCACCCCACGGTGGTTGGGAAGCGGGAGCAGGGGCCTGTCGTGAAGGTGAGTGAGTGCCTTTAAATTTGCTTACCTTTCAGCGGGATCAGGGTTTGAGGTAATATCAGGTAAGCTCTTCCTTTCTTTTTCTTTTTCTTGTTTTTTTTTAATCTAGAGGGGATGTCAGGGAAGGCAGTACAATGCTCCTCCTGCAGAATGTTTGAGGTGAGGGACGCCGTCAGTGTCCCTGCTGATTTCATCTGTGGGAAGTGCACCCAACTCCAGCTCCTCAAAAACCGTGTTAGGGACCTGGAGCTTGAGCTGGATGAACTTCGGATCATTCGGGAGGCAGAGGGGGTCATAGATAGGAGCTTCAGGGAAGTAGTTACACCAAAGACTGGAGATAGATGGGTAACTGTAAGAGGGACTGGGAAGAAGCAGTCAGTGCAGGGACCCCCTGCGGTCGTTCCCCTGAGTAACAAGTATACCGTTTTGGATACTTGTGGGGGGGACGACTTACCAGGGGTAAGCCATGGGGTACGGGCCTCTGGCACGGAGTCTGTCCCTGTTGCTCAGAAGGGAAGGGGGGAAAGGAGTAGAACATTAGTAATTGGGGACTCAATAGTCAGGGGCACAGATAGGAGATTTTGTGGGAGCGAGAGAGACTCACGTTTGGTATGTTGCCTCCCAGGTGCAAGGGTACGTGATGTCTCGGATCGTGTTTTCAGGGTCCTTAAGGGGGAGGGGGAGCAGCCCCAAGTCGTAGTCCACATTGGCACTAACGACATAGGTAGGAAAGGGGACAAGGATGTCAGGCAGGCCTTTAGGGAGCTAGGATGGAAGCTCAGAGCGAGAACAAACAGAGTTGTTATCTCTGGGTTGTTGCCCGTGCCACGTGATAGTGAGATGAGGAATAGGGAGAGAGAGCAATTAAACACGTGGCTACAGGGATGGTGCAGGCGGGAGGGATTCAGATTTCTGGATAACTGGGGCTCTTTCAGGGGAAGGTGGGACCTCTATAGACAGGATGGTCTACATCTGAACCTGAGGGGCACCAATATCCTGGGGGGGAGATTTGTTAGTACTCTTTGGGGGGGTTTAAACTAATTCAGCAGGGGCATGGGAACCTGGATTGTAGTTTTGGGGTGCGAGAGATTGAGAGTAGAGAGGTCAGGAGCACAGTTTTGACTTCGCAGGAGGGCGGCAGTGTTCAGGTCTGTGGTTTGAAGTGTGTCTATTTCAATGCCAGGAGTATACGAAATAAGGTAGGGGAACTGGCAGCATGGGTGGTACCTGGGACTTCGATGTTGTGGCCATTTCAGAGACATGGATAGAGCAGGGACAGGAATGGTTGTTGCAGGTTCCGGGGTTTAGGTGCTTTAGTAAGGTCAGAGAAGGGGGCAAAAGAGGGGGAGGTGTGGCGCTGCTAGTCAAGGACAGTATTACGGTGGTAGAAAGGATGCAAGATGGGGACTCTTCTTCCGAGGTAGTATGGGCTGAGGTTAGAAACAGGAAAGGAGAGGTCACCCTGTTGGGAGTTTTCTATAGGCCACCTAATAGTTCTAGAGATGTAGAGGAAAGGATGGCGAAGATGATTCTGGAAAAGAGCGAAAGTAACAGGGTAGTTGTTATGGGAGACTTTAACTTTCCTAATATTGACTGGAAAAGATATAGTTCGAGTACATTGGATGGGTCGTTCTTTGTACAATGTGTGCAGGAGGGTTTTCTGACACAATATGTTGACAGGCCAACAAGAGGTGAGGCCACTTTGGATTTGGTTTTGGGTAATGAACCAGGCCAGGTGTTAGATCTGGAGGTAGGTGAACACTTTGGAGACAGTGACCACAATTCGGTGACCTTTACGTTAGTGATGGAAAGGGATAAGTATACCCCGCAGAGCAAGAGTTATAGCTGGGGGAAGGGCAATTATGATGCCATTAGACATGACTTAGGATGTGTTGGTTGGAGAAGTAGGCTGCAAGGGTTGGGCACACTGGATATGTGGAGCTTGTTCAAGGAACAGCTATTGCATGTTCTTGATAAGTACGTACCAGTCAGGCAGGGAGGAAGGGGTCGAGCGAGGGAACCGTGGTTTACCAAAGAAGTGGAATCTCTTGTTAAGAGGAAGAAGGAGGCCTATGTGAAGATGAGGCGTGAAGTTTCAGTTGGGGCGCTTGATAGTTACAAGGAAGCGAGGAAGGATCTAAAGAGAGAGCTGAGACGAGCAAGGAGGGGACATGAGAAGTCTTTGGCAGGTAGGATCAAGGAAAACCCAAAAGCTTTCTATAGGTATGTCAGGAATAAAAGAATGACTAGGGTAAGAGTAGGGCCAGTCAAGGACAGTGGTGGGAAGTTGTGTGTGGAGGCTGAGGAGATAAGCGAGATACTAAATGAATACTTTTCATCAGTATTCACTCAAGAAAAAGATAATATTGTGGAGGAGAATGCTGAGACCCAGGCTATTAGAATAGATGGCATTGAGGTGCGTAGGGAAGAAGTGTTGGCAATTCTGGACAAGGTGAAAATAGATAAGTCCCCGGGGCCGGATGGGATTTATCCTAGGATTCTCTGGGAAGCCAGGGAAGAGATTGCTGAGCCTTTGGCTTTGATTTTTAGGTCATCATTGGCTACAGGAATAGTGCCAGAGGACTGGAGGATAGCAAATGTGGTCCCTTTGTTCAAGAAGGGGAGTAGAGATAACCCCGGTAACTATAGGCCGGTGAGCCTAACGTCTGTGGTGGGTAAAGTCTTGGAGAGGATTATAAAAGATACGATTTATAATCATCTAGATAGGAATAATATGATTAGGGATAGTCAGCATGGTTTTGTGAAGGGTAGGTCATGCCTCACAAACCTTATCGAGTTCTTTGAGAAGGTGACTGAACAGGTAGACGAGGGTAGAGCAGTTGATGTGGTGTATATGGATTTCAGTAAAGCGTTTGATAAGGTTCCCCACGGTCGGCTATTGCAGAAAATACGGAGGCTGGGGATTGAGGGTGATTTAGAGATGTGGATCAGAAATTGGCTAGTTGAAAGAAGACAGAGAGTGGTAGTTGATGGGAAATGTTCAGAATGGAGTTCAGTTACGAGTGGCGTACCACAAGGATCTGTTCTGGGGCCGTTGCTGTTTGTCATTTTTATAAATGACCTAGAGGAGGGCGCAGAAGGATGGGTGAGTAAATTTGCAGACGACACTAAAGTCGGTGGAGTTGTAGACAGTGCGGAAGGATGTTGCAGGTTACAGAGGGACATAGATAAGCTGCAGAGCTGGGCTGAGAGGTGGCAAATGGAGTTTAATGTGGAGAAGTGTGAGGTGATTCACTTTGGAAAGAATAACAGGAATGCGGAATATTTGGCTAATGGTAAAATTCTTGGTAGTGTGGATGAGCAGAGGGATCTCGGTGTCCATGTACATAGATCCCTGAAAGTTGCCACCCAGGTTGATAGGGTTGTGAAGAAGGCCTATGGTGTGTTGGCCTTTATTGGTAGAGGGATTGAGTTCCGGAGCCATGAGGTCATGATGCAGCTGTACCAAACTCTGGTACGGCCGCATTTGGAGTATTGCGTACAGTTCTGGTCGCCTCATTATAGGAAGGACGTGGAAGCTTTGGAACGGATTGCAGAGGAGATTTACCAGGATGTTGCCTGGTATGGAGGGAAAATCTTATGAGGAAAGGCTGATGGACTTGAGGTTGTTTTCGTTAGAGAGAAGAAGGTTAAGAGGTGACTTAATAGAGGCATACAAAATGATCAGAGGGTTAGATAGGGTGGACAGCGAGAGCCTTCTCCCGCGGATGGAGGTGGCTAGCACGAGGGGACATAGCCTTAAATTGAGGGGTAATAGATATAGGACAGAGGTCAGAGGTGGGTTTTTTACGCAAAGAGTGGTGAGGCCGTGGAATGCCCTACCTGCAACAGTAGTGAACTCGCCAACATTGAGGGCATTTAAAAATTTATTGGATAAGCATATGGATGATAAGGGCATAGTGTAGGTTAGATGGCCTTTAGTTTTTTTTTCCATGTCGGTGCAACATCGAGGGCCGAAGGGCCTGTACTGCGCTGTATCGTTCTATGTTCTATGTTCTATGTTCTATGTGTTGCCACTTTTAAGGATCTGTGGGCCTGGAGGTTCAGGTTGTTCAGGTGTGTCTATGCTCCTGATGGTTTTGCCATTTATTTTATAGCTCCCACTTGAATTGGATCTACCAAAATGCCCTCGTATTTGTCTGTGTTAAATTCCATCTGCCATTTCTCCGCCCAATTTTGCAGCCTATGTATGTCCGGCTGTATTCTCTGACAATCTTTATCATAGAGTCACAGATGTTTACAGCATGTAAACAGGCCCTTAGGCCCAACTTGTCCATGCTGCCAAGTTTCTATCACTAAGCTAGTCCCACTTGCCCGCGTCTGGCCCATATCCCTCTTTACCCACCCTGCCCATGTAACTGTCTAACTGTTTCTTAAAGGAAAAAATTGTACCCGCCTTTACAACTTCAGTTCGTTCCAGATGCTCACCACCCTCTGTGTGAAAGAATTTCCCCTCTGGTCTCTTTTGTATCTCTCCCCACTCACCTTAAACCGATGCCCTCTAGTTCTGGACTCCTCTACCCTTGGGAAAAGATGTTGACTATCTATCTTATCTATGCTCCTTATTATATTAGAGACCTCTATGTAAGATCGCCCCTAAGCCTTCAACGCTCCAGGAAAAATTGTCCCAGCCGATCCAGCCTATCCTTATAACTCAGACCATCAAGTGCTGGTAGCATCTTCGTAAATCTCTTCTGCACTCTTTCCAGTTTAACAATATCCTTCCTATAATAAGGTGACCAGAACTGAACACAGTATTCCATGTGTGGTCTTACCAATGTCTTGTACAACTTCATCAAGACGTCCCAACTTCTTTATTCAATATTCTGACCAATAAAACAGCATGCAGAATGCCTTCTTCACCACCCTGCCCACCTGCGACTTTACCTTCAAGGAGCTATGAACCTGCACCCCTAGGTCTCTTTGTTCTGTAACTCTCTCCCACGCCTACCATTAAGTCAGTAGGTCCTGCCCTGATTTGATCTACCAAAATGCATCGTCTCACATTTATCCAAATTAAACTCCATCTGCCATGCATCGGCGCACTGGCCCAATTGATCAAGATCCTGTTGCAATCTTATTTTTTTTAATGTATTCTATTACAAACATGTATCACAGAAGGTTACAGCAAATAAACACCCCAGGAATCATACTACCCAATAATCAACTATACAGTCTGTACAGATTTTACCTTTTTCACTCTCCTCCCTCCCCTTCCCCCCACCCACTCCCCACCCCCCTACGATGAACAACTTCTCACACACGGTCACAAACATCCCCCCCACATTTTCTCAAACCCCCCTGCTGAGCCCGTTAACTCATACATGATCTTCTCCTACTGCAGGAAGTCGTACAGGTCACCCAAACATACCACTACCCCCGATGGCGATACCCACTCCAGCAAAATCTGCCGCCGTGCAATCAGAGAGGTAAAGGCCATGACATCGGCCTTCATCCTCTCCATAAGCTCCGGCTTCTCAGAAACCCCAAATATCGGCACCAAAGGCTCCAGATCCACCTCCTCCTCCACGACCCTAGCTAAGAGCGTGAACACTCCTTCCCAGAATCTTCCCAACTTTTCGCAACTCCAAACATGTGCGCGTGATTCGCTAGTCGCAAATTCCTTATATAATTCCGCCAGGTACCCATCTAGCCCAGGGGCCTTCCACAACTTCATACCCCTGATACTATCCCTAACCAGGGGCTCTTCCAACGTCTGCCTCTTTGCTTCCTCCACCTGGGGAAATTCCAGCTCGTCCAGAAACTGCCCCATGTCCCCCTTCCTCTCTCCCCGGGGCTGCCTCGCTAAGTCCCTGGTAGTACTCCCTAAATGCCTCATTTATTTTCCCTGGCTCCAACACCACATCCTCAGTCCCAGTCCGTATCTTCAATATTTCACTGGACGCAGCCTGCTGCCGCAGTTGGTGCACCAGCATGCGGCTCGCCTTCTCCCCATACTCATATTGCACCCCCTTGCCTACACAATTGCTTTACCGTCCTCCCCATTGTCATCCTGTCAAACTGCCGCTGCAACTTTTTCCTCCTCACCAATCCCTCCACAATGGGCACCCTCGAATAATCCCTCCACAATCGCGCTTACTAGACCTCCTTTCCTTATCCGCACAAGCCACAAACCAAATAATTTCTCCCCAGACCATTGTCTTCAGTGCTTCCCAAAAAATGCCCCCCAACACCTCCGCTTTCTGATTCAACTCCACATACTCCTTCGTCGTCCGCACCTGATCATAAAAACCTCCACCCGCCAACAACCCCCGAATCAAACCTCCACCCCAGCCTCTGCTCTCGTCCCGTTCTAAACCGAATCTCCAGCCAGTGGGGCGCATGGTCCAAGATAACTATCCCCACATACTCTGTCCCCTCTACCCCAAAGTAAATCTCCCAACTCACTACAAAGTAGTCAATACTCGAATACACCTCCTGGACGCGTGAAAAGGAATACTCCCTTCCCCCTGGGTTCTGAAACGCCTTGAGTCCACCATACCCATCCACTCCATAAATCCCCCCCCCCCCCCAGCTCCCTCGCCATTCGTGCCCTACCTATTGACCTGGGGCTCAACCTATCCATCCTCAGCTCCATTGCACAGTGAAAATCTCCTCCCATGATCAACTGTTGCGTGGCCAAATCCGGGATCGCTGCCAGCAATCCCCTCATAAAACCCACATCATCCCAATTTGGGGTATACACCTTTACTAACGCTACCGGTGCCCCTTCCAATACCCAATTCACAGTACATAACTCCCACATGGATCCCTCACCTCATTCGCACTCACAAATCTCATTTTTCTGCTCATTAAAATCGGCACACCCCATGGTTTCAAATCAAACCCCGAGTGAAAAACCTGCCAGACCCACTCCTTCCTTAACATAACCTTGTCCTTCACACGTAGGTGCATCTCCTACAGAAAGACAACCCCCGGTTTCAGGCTCCTGAGGTGCGCAAACACCTGTGACCTTTTAACCGGCTTATTCAGTCCCCAGAAGTTCCATGTTACCAGCCTTACCGGAGGCTCACGCCTCCAATCCCCTCTACCGTCTGTCATCTTCCCTACTTAACTCCCTCCCCCTTAATTCCACCCTATACGTAGCCCATCCCAGATGGTCCCTTTCTCCGCCCCTGACCGTGTCATATCTTGACCCCCTGCCACGTCGCAGCAACTTCCCTCCCTTTCCCCCTTGTTCCCTGCTGACCTTACGCTCCCCAACCCAAACAAGGTTTCTTCTGAACTCCAGGCAGCCTTCTCCAAAAGCAAACAAACAAATGTTAAACACAAACAGTCCCATAAAACTTTACACTCCCACAACTCCTTACAATCTCAACATTAAACAGCAACCCCCCCCCCCCCGCCCCCACCCTACAAAAAAAGAAAAAGAAATCCCGCAATCTCTACACCCACTTCAAACATGCTCCCGACCATTACAATGTGCCAGCACCCCGGTTCCCAAGCTTTGTCTGCTCAGTTCTCTCCCAGTTTATGCTCCTTAATGAAGTCTTCGACCACTTCTGGCGTCTCGAAATAATACTCTCGGCCTCTGAATGCTACCTATAATTTCGACGGTTAGAGCACCCCAAACCTGATCTGCCGGCGGTACAGTACCGCCTTGGCCTTGTTGAAATCTTCCCCCCCGCTTTGCCAACTCAGCTCCGATGGCCTGATAGATTTGGACGTTATTCCCCTTCCAATCGCAGCTACGCTTCTCCCTGGCCCATCACAGAATTTTCTCTTTCTCCACAAATTTGGGGAGGCTCACGATTACCCTCCACGGCGGGTCACCAGCTCTAGGCTTTTGCCTCAGAGACCTATGCGCTTGATCCACTTCAGGTGCCTTATCTAGCAGCCCTTCTGCCACCAGCCCCGCCAGCATCTTCGAGACATACCTCGTGGCACTCACATCTTCCACGTCTTCAGGCAGGCCCACTATTCGCAGGTTCTGCCTTCTCGAGGTATTCTCCTGCTCCTCCACCTTTGCCCTCAATGTTTTACACGGGTCCCCTAGGAGCCCCACCTCCGCCTCCAGAGCCACCGCACGATTGCTGTGGACCGAGATCACTCCTTCGATGTCCCGAATCTGTACCCCTGTACCTCCAACCACTTCTCCACCCATTCCAGAGAACTCTTCAGGGGTGTCACGGCTTCTTTGATGGCCTTTGCGCGATCCTCACACATTTCTTTAATCTGTTGATGGAATTCCGCCTTGATAAAAGTCATCAGCTTGTCCATCTGGGGCCCTCCAGCTTGCATCAGCCCTTCCCCACCTGCATGTTTACTGAGTACAAGCTTGTTTCAACTTTTCCGCCAAATCTGTCACTGTCACTGGGCAGCACGGTAGCATGGTGGTTAGCATAAATGCTTCACAGCTCCAGGGTCCCAGGTTCGATTGCCGGCTGGGTCACTGTCTGTGCGGAGTCTGCACGTCCTCCCTGTGTGTGCGTGGGTTTCCTCCGGGTGCTCCGGTTTCCTCCCACAGTCCAAAGATGTGCGGGTTAGGTGGATTGGCCACGCTAAATTGCCCGTAGTGTCCTAAAAAAAAGTAAGATTAAGGGGGGGGGGGTTGTTGGGTTACGGGTATAGGGTGGATACGTGGGTTTGAGTAGGGTGATCATTGCTCGGCACAACATCAAGGGCCGAAGGGCCTGTTCTGTGCTGTACTGTTCTATGTTCTATGTTTTCTGCCAGGTCTGGTGATCAGAAGACATACCACTCTGATGGAAATTACTCCTCCAACATTCACCTACATCTTTTCATCAAAATTCCACCCAGTATTGGGGAAATAGCGCTCTTTTCTGTGACTTTAAGCAAGAGCTGCCCTTTATGTGACCACTCACTCCATGGTCACACCCGGAAGTGATCCTGTTGCAATCTTATATAACCTTAGAACATAGAACATAGAACAGTACAGCACAGAACAGGCCCTTCGGCCCTCAATGTTGTGCCGAGCCATGATCACCCTACTCAAACCCACGTATCCACCATATACCAGTAACCCAACAACCCCCCCCTTAACCTTACTTTTATTAGGACACTACGGGCAATTTAGCATGGCCAATCCACCTAACCCTTCTTCACTATCCACTATGCCACCAATCTTGGTGTCACCTGCAAACTTACTAACCATGCCTCCTACATTCTCATCCAAATCATTAATATATATAACAAATAACAATGGACCCAGCACTGATCCCTGAGGCACAACCGCTGGTCATAGGCCTCCAGATTGAAAAGCAACCCTCCACAGCCACTCTTTGGCTTTGGTCGCCAAGCCAACTTTGTATCCAATTGGTTACCTCATCCTGGATTCCGTGAGATTTACCTTTTGCAACAACCTACCATGTGTGGTACCTTGTCAAAGGCCATACTAAAGTCCATGTAGACAATGTTGACTGCACTGCCCTCATCTACCTTTTTCGTTACCCCTTCAAAAAACTCAATTAAATTCATGAGACATGACTTTCCCCTTACAAAGCCATGCTGACTTTCCCTAATTAACCCTTTCCTGTCTAAATGCATGTGGACCCGGTCCGTCAGAATACCTTCTAACAATTTACCCACTACAGAAGTAAGGCTACCCGGTATGTAGTTCCCAGGCTTATCCCTACAGCCCTTCTTAAACAAGGGCACAACATTTGCTACCCTCCAATCTTCAGGCTTGTGGCTGTCAATGATTCAATTATCTCAGCTAGGGGGCCAGCAATTTCCTCCCTAGCCTCCCACAACGTCCTGGGATACATTTCATCAGGTCCCGGGGATTTATCTATCTTGATGCGCTTTAATACCTCCAACACCTCCTTCCCTGTAATATGTACACTCAGGACATCACTTTTTATTCCCCCAATTTCCCTAACATTCATGCCTTTCTCAATAGTAAATACTGATGAGAAATATTCATTCAGGACCTTTCCCATCCCTTGTGGATCTGCACATAGATGACCTTTTTTATCCTTACGAGGCCCTACCCTCGCCCTAGACAACCATTTACCCTTTATGTATCTGTACAAGATTTTCCTTTGCCTTACCTGCCAAGACAATCTCATGTCCCTTTTTTGCCCTCCTGATTTCTCTCTTAACTCTACTCTGACAAGCCCTATACTCTTGATCCCAGCTGCTTATGCAGAGGACTGGAGGATAGCAAATGTGGTCCCTTTGTTCAAGAAGGGGAGTAGAGATAACCCCGGTAACTATAGGCCAGTGAGCCTCACGTCTGTTGTGGGTAAAGTCTTGGAGAGGATTATAAGAGATACGATTTATAATCATCTAGATAGGAATAATATAATATGATTAGGGATAGTCAGCATGGTTTTGTGAAGGGTAGGTCATGCCTCACAAACCTTATCGAGTTCTTTGAGAAGGTGACTGAACAGGTAGACGAGGGTAGAGCAGTTGATGTGGTGTATATGGATTTCAGTAAAGCGTTTGATAAGGTTCCCCACGGTCGGCTATTGCAGAAAATACGGAGCCTGGGGATTGAGGGTGATTTAGAGATGTGGATCAGAAATTGGCTAGTTGAAAGAAGACAGAGGGTGGTGGTTGATGGGAAATGTTCAGAATGGAGTTCAGTTACGAGTGGCGTACCACAAGGATCTGTTCTGGGGCCGTTGCTGTTTGTCATTTTTATAAATGACCTAGAGGAGGGCGCAGACGTTTGGGTGAGTAAATTTGCAGATGACACTAAAGTCGGTGGAGTTGTAGACAGTGTGGAAGGATGTTGCAGGTTACAGAGGGACATAGATAAGCTGCAGAGCTGGGCTGAGAGGTGGCAAATATAGTTTAATGTGGAGAAGTGTGAGGTGATTCACTTTGGAAAGAATAACAGGAATGTGGAATATTTGGCTAATGGTAAAATTCTTGGTAGTGTGGATGAGCAGAGGGATCTCGGTGTCCATGTACATAGATCCTGAAAGTTGCCACCCAGGTTGATAGGGTTGTGAAGAAGGCCTATGGTGTGTTGGCCTTTATTGGTAGAGGGATTGAGTTCCGGAGCCATGAGGTCATGTTGCAGCTGTACAAAACTCTGGTGCGGCCGCATTTGGAGTATTGCGTACAGTTCTGGTCGTCTCATTATAGGAAGGACGTGGAAGCTTTGGAACGGGTGCAGAGGAGATTTACCAGGATGTTGCCTGGTATGGAGGGAAAATCTTATGAGGAAAGGCTGATGGACTTGAGGTTGTTTTCGCTAGAGAGAAGAAGGTTAAGAGGTGACTTAATAGAGGCATACAAAATGATCAGAGGGTTAGATAGGGTGGACAGTGAGAGCCTTCTCCCGCGGATGGAGATGGCTAGCACGAGGGGATATAGCCTTAAATTGAGGGGTAATAGATATAGGACAGAGGTCAGAGGTAGGTTTTTTACGCAAAGAATGGTGAGGCCGTGGAATGCCCTACCTGCAACAGTAGTGAACTCGCCAACATTGAGGGCATTAAAAGTTTATTGGCTAAGCATATGGATGATAATGGCATAGTGTAGGTTAGATGGCCTTTAGTTTTTGACTTCCCATGTCGGTGCAACATCGTGGGCCGAAGGGCCTGTACTGCGCTGTATCGTTCTATGTTCTATGTGTCCTTCTTCCTTTTGACCATGGCCTCAATATCCCGAGTCATCCAGGGTTCCCTCCTCTTACCCTTCACTGTAAGAGGAATGTGCTCACCCTCAAGAGGGGCTGGTTTAGCTCACTCGGCTAAATCGCTGGCTTTTAAAGCAGGCCAAGCAGGCCAGCAGCACGGTTTGATTCCGTACCAGTCTCCCCGGACAGGTGCCGGAATGTGGCGACTAGGAGCTTTTCACAGTAACTTCATAGAAGCCTACTCGTGACAATAAGCGATTTTCATTTTTCATTTCACCCTGAACCCTACTTAACACCTTTTTGAAAGATTCCCACTCATCAGCTGTCCTCTTGCCTGCAAATAGGCACTCCCAATCAAATTTTGAAAGTTCCCGCCTAATACCCTTGAAATAGGCCTTGCCCCAATTTTGAATTTTAAATTTTGGGCCAGAACTATCATTCTCTATAGCTATCTTAAAACTAATGAAATTATAGTCACTGGTCCCAAAGTGATCCCTCACTAACACTTCCATCACCTGCCCTTCCTTATTCCCCAAGAGGAGGTCAAGTTTCGCCCCCTCTAGTTGTGCCATCCACATATTGAATGAAGAATTATTCCTGAATACACTCGACAAATTTCTCTCCATCCAAACCCCGAGTGCTGGCTGTCCCAGTTAATGTTCGGAAAGTTAAAGTCCCCAACTATTACCACCCTATTTTTCCAGAAGCTCTGTAATCTTTTTACATATTTGCTCCTCAATATCCTGCTAACTATTTGGGGGCCTATTGTACAGTCCTATCAAAGTGATTTCACCCTTCTTATTTTTCAGTTCTACCCATATAGACTCAGTGGGCGAACCCTCGGATATAATATCTCCAGGTACTGTTGTGATACTGGCCCTATTCACAAATGCAACTACCCCTCCCCTCTTACCTCCCTGTTCTATCTTTTCTATAGCATCTGTACCCCGGAACATTGAGCTTCCAGTCCTGCCTTCCTTTAGCCATGCAATTACTATCTGCAAATTCTGCAATCTTTGTATCATCTGCAAACTTGTTGATCAAACCAGCTACGTTTTCTTCCAAGTCATTTATATATATATATATTACAGTAAAGGTCCCAGTACTGATCCCTGTGGAGCACCACTAGTTTCAGGCCTCCATTGAGAAAAGCACCCTTCCACTGCTACCCTCTGTCTTCTATGGCCAAGCCAGTTCTGAATCCATCTAGCCAGTTCACCCCTGATCCCATAGGGTTTAATCTTTTGCACCAGCCTGCCATGATAGACCTTGTCGAATGTCCATGTAGACAACATCTCACAGCCCTTCCCTCGTCAATCATTTTTGTCACCTCCTCAAAAAACTCAACTAAATTAGTGATGCATGACCTCCCTCGTACAAAACCATGCTGTCTGATGTCAATAAGACCATTCACTTCCAAATGTGCATAGATCCTATCTCTGAGAATCTTTTCCAATAATTTCACGGTCACTAACGTCAAGTTCACTGGCCTATAATTACCCGGGTTTTCCTTGCAACCCTTCTTAAATAATGGGACAACATTGGCTGTCCTCCAATCTGGGATCTCACCTATGGCCAATGAAGCCCTGCGATTTCATCTCTTGTCTCCCTCAGTAATCTGGGATAGATGCCATCTGGCCCTTGGGATTTTCTACTTTCATGCTTTTTAACACACCTAATACTTCCTCCCTTGCAATAACAACCTGTTCTAAAGTGTTTACACATCCCTCTGAGACACCACCAATCAAGGTGCTCCTCTCCTTTGTGAATACCGATGTAAAATACTCAAATCTCACCCGCTCACTCTGGGTTCTGCACATAAATTCCCTCCTTTATCCTTGAGTGGATAAGGATTGAAGGGTAAGAGGAGGGGACCCTGGATGACTCTGGATATTGAGGCCATGGTCAAAAGGAAGAAGGACACATAGAACATAGAACATAGAACGATACAGCTTTCTCTAACTACCCTCTTGTTCCTAATATATGTATAAAATGCCTTGGGATTCTCCTTAATCCTGTCTGCCAAGAACATTTCATGACTCCTTTTTGCCCTCCTAACTCCCTGTTTGAGCTCTTTTCTACTTTCCTTGTCTTCTTCAAGTGCTTCATCTGTTTTTAGTTGCCTAGAGCTCTCGTATGCATCCTTTTTCTTTTTGACTAGACTCGTAATTTCCCTGGTCATCCACAGTTCCTGAATCTTGCCTTTCCTGTCTTTCCTTTTCATCAGCACATGACTGTCCTGCACTCCCATCAACTGCTCCTTAAAAGACGCCTACATGCCAAATGTGGAATTACCGTCAAACAGCCTCTCCCAAACAACAGCCTCTAAATCCTGCCTAATTAGGTTGTAGGTCCCCCAATTTAGCACCTTAACCCTAAGACAACACTCGTCGTTTTCTTATATTCGTCCTATACTTACAAGTATCATAATTTGACAGAAGTTATAGGACATTCATTCCTCACAATCAAACTTAATAGATGGGATTCTCCGTCGGCTGATGCCGGAATTAGGGAAATGTGATTGGGCAAGAAGCGGCTTTGATGCCAAAATCGTGGCAGGTGCCAATTTCATGTCAAATCACAATTGTCCGGTGCTGCGGCGTGAATGCGTTCCACTCGGCATGTACAGTAAACCCTGTTGGCATATCATTAGCGGGCCTGACCCGGTATTCTCCGGGGGCTCCACGATTCTCTGCCTCCACTGGGGCGAATTCCCGGCGGCAAGGTTCACTTCTGCTTTTAAAAATCATGAAACTGGCGCCGGCTGATGAGGGAAAGAGAGGAGGTAGGACACGGAGAGATGCTACCGTGGGCTGAAAGTCCTGACACTGGCCGGGATGGTTGGGATGGGGTGGGGGGGGGTTCCTGCCAGGGTCGGGAGGGGGGCTGAGAGGGGAAGGGCCATGGGGTTGGGGTGACCTCCCACGGGATGGGATGTGGCAGCCTTCAGACACGGACCCTGGTTCAATTCCAGCCTTTGTTGACTCTGAGTGGAGTTTGCAAGTTCTCCCTGTGTCTGCGTGGGTTTCCTCCGGGTGCCCTGGTTTCCTCCCACAGTCAAAGATGTGCAGTTTAGGTGGATTGACCATGCTCAAATAGCTCTTTGGTGTCCAGGATGTGCGGGTTTGGTGGGGTTAGGGGATAGGGTAGGGCAGTGGGCCTACGTAGGGTGCTTTTTCAGAGGGTTGGTGCAGACTCAATGAGCCGAATGGCCTTCTTGTGCTCTGCAGCGATTCTAAGGAATATATATTGTGGCATTCCATGTGCCATCATATTTATACATAGATAGGGCAGCACGGTGACCTAGTGGTTAGCACAGCTGCCTCACGCGCTGAGGTCCCAGGTTTGATCCCGGCTTTGGGTCTCTGTCCGTGTGGAGTTTGCACATTCTCCCCGTGTCTGCGTGGGTTTCGCCCCCACAACCCAAAGATGTGCAGAGTAGGTGGATTGGCCACACTACATTGCCCCTTAATTGGAAAAAATAATTGGGTAATCTAAATTTTAAAAATATATATATTTATACATAGATGTACTAATTCTGCAAGCTGAAGTCAGTTGGTTTAGCACTAGACTCTGAGCTAGAATGCTGACGTATCCTGATATAGCTTAGTCAACCTTTCAACCTATTCATTCTCCCATTGGGGAGAATGAGATCAAAGGCTATGGGGAAAAAGCTGGATTAGGCTATTGAGTTGGATGATCAGCCATGATCGTGATGAATGGCGGAGCAGGCTCGAAGGGCCAAAAGGCCTGCTTGTGCTATCTTCTATGTATCTATGTATTATAGTAAGAAGTCTTACAACACCAGGTTAAAGTCCAACAGGTTTGTTTCGAATCCCTAGCTTTCGGAGCACTGCTCTTTCCTCAGGTGAATGAAGAGGTAAGTTCCAGAAACATATATATAGACAAAGTCAAAAGTGCAAGACGATACTTTGAATGCGAGTCTTTGCAGGCAATTAAGTCTACAGGTCCCTGGAGAGAGGGATAATCACAGGTTAAAGAGGTATGAATTATCTCAAGCCAGGACACTTGATAGGATTTCATTTGGATATGGAGAGAAAATAGAAGACTGCAATGTTTGCCCCACTACTATGATAACTCTTGGCTATTTGTCAGTGGAAATGGGAGATTAGAGCTGCATCTAATTGGCATTTCATGCCTAATGGAGGATGATCTCTGTTAGTCATTTCTGCCAGACATTAAAAAGAATCAACAACCATTTCTAATAGTGCTGTTCACACATATACACCACCTCTGTTCAACATTCCAATCAAATATAGAAATTATCATCACACAAAATGGAACAGATTAGACAATGGTCAGTGTATAAATAGATATAGAAACATAGAAAATAGAAGCAAAAGGAGGCCATTCGACCCTTCATGCTTCTCCACCATTCATTATAAGTGTGAGGTTATTCACTTTGGAAGCAAAAACAGGAAGGCAGATTACTACCTGAATGGTTGCAAATTGGGAGAGGGGCGTGTCAAATACAAATGGGCGGCACAGTCTCACAGTAGTTAGCACTACTGCCTCACTTGGGACAGGAACCCGGGTTCAATTCCGACCAAGGTTGGGTGACTGTGTGGAATTTACACCTTCTCCCTGTGTTTGCGTGAGTTTCCTCTGGGTGCTTCGGTTTCCTCCCACGGTACAAAGATGTGCAGGTTAGCTGGATTGGCCATGCTAAATTGTCCCTTGGTGTCCAAAAGATTATATGGGGTAATGGGGATAGGGCAGAGGTAGGGTGCTCTTTAAGAGGGTGCAGAATTGATGGGCTGAATTGTCTCCTTCTGCACTGTTGGGATTCTATGAATACGTAAAGATAACTTGCGTAGAGAGATGGTGTAATGAACTCCAATTGGCTTTATTGGTTGGCCAATTGGAGTATGGGCTCCCTCAATGATAGCTCATTGAGGGGGCTCAAATAAGCACCTGTGTAGGCTTTGTGAGCCAGTCTTAAGTTGACTGGACTGCTAGCAGCACTGTTTGTAGCTGCTCCTGTAATATCGTTATTGTAAATAAATATTGGTGTGGTGACGGAACTCCTGCCTCCCGTGGATTACTACAATGGCGACGAGGTAAACGACGAATTTTGCGGAGTCCAGCTGCCGCACTCGGAGGGTAAGCCTTGCCATTTTAAAAATGTCATTTTTTGGGAGGTTAGAGGCATTCGACCCAGCTATTGAGGACTGGTCCCAGTATGTGGAGAGAATGTGTTTACTTCTTCCGGGCAAATGATATACTGACGGACGAAAGGAGACGGCTTATCCTGCTGTCAGCGTGTGGACCCTCCGCTTTCGCCATTATACGTAGTCTGACTTATCCCGATGCGCCGGACACGAAAACTTTCCAAGAAGTAACGGAATTGGTGAAAGAGCACTACGACCCAAACCACCCCTCATTTTGCGTAGGTACAGATTCTACACAGCGAAGCGGGAAGACAGGGAGTCAGTCACAAATTTCTTGACCCGCCTGAGAAGGCTGGCGGAAAAATGTGAGTTCGGCCTGACGCTAAATGAAATGCTTCGGGACCGGTTAGTGTGTGGTATAAACGACCTCACAATACAGAAACGCCTGTTGGTGGAAACGGAGCTAGACTGCAGGCAGGCGTTACAGCTCGCACTGTCCCTAGAAAAGGCAGCAAGTGGGGCGCAGGAACTACAGGGCACGCCAATGGAGGTAGATACCTGTGAGAGGGACTACCACAACGGGTCCTGCTACCAGATAGCCGCTCTCAGGAAAAACCTGAGGAAGAGAGGGAAAAAGGAAAACCCCAGAACTGCCCCAAGTCTGCCAGGACTAACTGGAGACAGAGGGAAGTACCAGCTGAGGCTCCCCCAACAGAGAAGGACCGTTTCTGACACCAGACAGAATGAGGTAACAACGACAGAAACCCTAGAAGGAGGTGGCAAAAGAGGAATAGCAGGTGGGGACGCAGGGAAGTACACAACCTAGACGCCCCATCCTCCTTCGAAGGGGAACAATTATATACTATTACAACGAAGAAAGCAGAACCCATTAGAATTACCCCACGGGTGAACGGGCGGCCGACAATAATGGAAATAGACACGGGTGCGGCCGTATCAGTAATGGGAGTGGCAGCATTTAGAAAAATCAAAGATGGACTCCAGCCACTAACCCTAACAAAAACATCGACGAAACTTAAAACCTCCACGGGGGAACCCCTGGAAGTTCTAGGCACGACTCATGTACCTGTGGAATATGAGAGACAATTGCTCAGATTACCGTTGACGATAGTAGAGGCTCCGGACCGAGCTTAATTGGACGGAACTGGCTGAAAGACCTAAAATTAGATTGGATGAAAATTTTCCAGAGTGGAAGTGGAGTACTCCAAAAATACCCGGAGGTCTTCCAGGAAGGTTTGGGGGAAATCATAGGCGCCAAAGCAACTTTGCACGTGGACCCAGAAGCCCTTCTGAAATTTTGTAAGGCCAGGCCGGTACCTTTTGCATTAATTAAGAAAGTAGATGACGAAATAGAAAGGTTACGGCGCGACGGCATTATCAGACCAGTACAATTCTCGGAATGTGCAGCGCCGGTGGTACCAATTTTGAAGCCAGACGGCTCGATACGTCTCTGTGGAGATTTTAAACAGACAGTAAACAAATACGCACTGCTGGACAAATACCCAATCCCGAAAATAGACGACCTATATGCCAAATTGGCAGGTGGGCTTTGTTCACGAAACTAGACATGAGCCACGTCGACCTGCAGTTTAAACTGGACAAGGGCTCCCAGAAGTTTGCTACGATCAACACCCTGAAGGGCCTTTCTCGTTATACTAGGCTACCTTTTGGAGTGTCATCAGCCTGCGCTATATTCCAACGTACGATGGAAAATATTCTGCAGGGACTACCGCAGGTGGCGATTTATTTGGATGATGTCTTAATCACGGGTAGGACAAACAGGGACTACTTAAGGAACCTGGAGGAAGTGCTCAGGCATTTCGCAAAGGCAGGCGTACGGCTAAAAAGGGAAAAATGTGTTCTTCTGGCCCCACAAGTGATGTACCTGGGATATAAAGTAGACGAGTCAGGCTTACATCCATTAGAAGACAGAGTAAGAGCAATAAAAGAAGCCCCAGCTCCCACCACGGTCCAGGAGGTACGATCATTTCTAGGGTTGGTAACCTATTATGGAAAATTTATTGAAAATAGGGCGTCCATCCTAGAACCCCTCCACCAGCTACTAAAAAAGGGGCAAGAATGGAAATGGTCCACCCGCCAAAACCGAGCATTTAGGGACATTAAGGAACAGCTGTCATCCGAAAATGTCCTAGAGCATTATGACCCAAGGAAGGAGTTGGTGGTCACTTGTGATGCATCCCCATACGGGGTAGGAGCCGTCTTAGCCCATAGAGGAAGGAATGGGGAAGAACGGCCAATAGCCTATGCTTCGAGGACCTTGGCGATGGCTGAGAGGAAGTACGCCCAAATTGAGAAGGAAGGACTGGCGGTGATATTCGCAGTAAAAAAATTTCACCAGTATCTGTACAGGCGGAAATTCACCATAGTGACGGACCATAAGCCGTTATTAGGGTTATTAAAAGAAGACAAGTCAATAACCCCGATTGCATCAGCTAGAATCCAACGCTGGGCGTTGCTACTGGCGGCATATAGATACGTTCTGGAGCACAGACCGGGAACGCGAGTAGCACATGCAGATGCTTTGAGCAGACTTCCCCTCCCGGACACTCCGCTGCAAATATCAAAAGTAGGGGAGACAGTAATGACTCTAAATTTTTTGGACACCCTACCAGTAGACGCACAACATATTCGGTTGTGGACGCAAAAAGACCCAGTTTTAGCCAAGATGAAGCATTTACTGCTAACAGAGGAACTGTAAAGACCAGTGGAGCCCCAGATGCACCCATACTGGAGCAGAAGGGACCAAATAACCGTAGAAGACGGTATCCTATTATGGGGAGCCCGGGTAATCGTCCCAGCTCAGGGCCGTCAGGCAATCTTAACTGAGTTACATCATGGACACCCAGGGGTGTCTAAAATAAGATGCTAGCTCGAAGCTACGTTTGGTGGCCAGGTTTGGACACAGACATAGCAGCCTTGGTACGTCGGTGCCAGGAGTGCCAACAGGGGCAAAGAGTGCCACCAGCGGCGCCATTGCACCCGTGGGAATGGCCAGGCAGACCGTGGACCCGCCTGCATATTGACCACGCCGGCCCTTTCATGGACTCAATGTTTTTGGTGATAGTGGAAGCCCACTCCAAATGGTTGGAAGTCCACCGGGTAAACACGGCAAGCACAGCATTGACAACTGAAAAGCTCAGGGCCTTGTTTGCAACACATGGACTTCCGGAGGTATTGGTGTCGGACAACGGAACGGCATTCACAAGTGGGGAATTTGGAAAATTCCTGAAGGAAAACGGAGTCCGTCACATCAAAACGGCCCCTTACCATCCAGCGACCAACGGCCTGGCAGAGAGAGCGGTCCAGACACTTAAAGCGGGACTCAAGAAGCAGCCGGCAGCGTCAATAGACACAAAGCTCTCCCGCTGGCTGTTTGATTACAGGACCACACCGCATTCCACAATGGGCATACCGCCAGCTGAACTCTTAATGGGAAGGCGGCTGCGAACGAGGCTGAGTCTCCTTCTCCCAAATTTAACGGGGAAAGTGGAGAAACATCAGGAGGCCCAACGCAGGGGGCATGATAATAGTCGGCAGCAGAGACATTTCAAGGTGGGGGCACTGGTTTGGGTCAAGAATTATGGGAATGGACCAACGTGGGTCAAAGGCACGGTACAGTCCCAAACAGGGCCCATATCCTATTAGGTTTCAATAGGAGATAAGGTGCTGAAGAAACACCTAGACCAAATAAGGGCAGCGGAACCACACCTGGAGGCAGGTGAAGCAGGACCGCCTCAAGCTGGGATAGCCCAGACGGAAAGGATCCCCAGCCCCGAGTAATTTCTCCAGACCCTGTCATCCAGTCATCAGAGTCGGAGATGGACACACTCGACGGGGCCGCCGCAACACCTCTCCTCGAGGAGGAGGAAGATCAACTTCCAAGGAGGTCGTCAAGGAAAAGACGGGCACCTATCAGGTACACCCCGCCCACTTCGGAGAACGACCCGGCGGACGACACAGAGGTGACAGACCCAGACATGAGGAGCAGGAAGAAGCTCAGAGGAATGCCAGCTGGCAGGAATTCCTCAGACCTTGGGGGGGAGGGGTGTAATGAACTCCAATTGGCTTTATTGGTTGGCCAATTGGAGTATGAGCTCCCTCAATGATAGCTCATTGACGGGGCCCATATAATCACCTGTGTAGGCTTTGTGAGCCAGTCTTAAGTTGACTGGACTGCTAGCAGCACTGTTTGTAGCTGCTCCTGTAATATCGTTATTGTAAATAAATATTGGTTTGGTGACGGAACTCCTGCCTCCCGTGGATTACTACAGATGGGCATTGTTTACAATGAATATTTTGTGTTTATTATCACAAAACAGAAGAACAAAGCAGACATTGTAGTGAAGGAGTAGGAGTGTGAAATATTAGATGGGATAAACATAGCGAGGCAGGAAATATTAAGCTTTTTAACATTTTTGGAAGTGGATAAAATGTATACCAGGCTAAGGGAACCAGAGAAGAAACGCTCATTCTTTTTCAATATCTCTGGCTAGACGTATGGTGCCAGAGGACAGCTAATGTCAGATCATTGTGAGTAAAGGAAAGAACGGATAGCCTGAATAATTACAGAACAATTCACCTCATCTTTGACGCTGAGAAAAGTATTGAAAAATTCTGAGACAGCATATAGAAAGGCACAGAATCATCAAGCACAGTCACGAAGGATGTGTAAAAGGAAGGTCATGTCTGACTAAGTTGAATGTGTTTGAGGAGGTAACGCAGAAGGTTGATTACAGTAGCATGTTTCATCTCACCTTCTTGGATTTTAGCAACACTTTTGCAAGGTACCACATGGAAGACCCGTCATGAAATGAAAGCACCATGGTTTCCAAAGGAAAGCGATAAGTTGGATCCAAAGTTGACTAAAGCAAGAATCAAAGTCTGGAGACCTCTGGTCACTGGGATTCACTTTTCCCATTGTCAGCGCACCCCTTCCCGTGGGTTTCCTGGTGGCATGAGGTGGTTACAATGGGAAATCCCATTGACAAATGGCGGGAAGATAGAATCGTGCCGGTGAGAAATACGCAGCTGGGAGACTGGACAATCCAGCCCAAAGGTGATGGTTAACTGGTGTTTTTGTGACTGGTAGGCCATTTCCATTAATATACCACAGGGCTAAATTCTGGACCCTTAGCAGTTAATAGCATATATCAATGACTATGACTTGAATAATTAATAAGTATGCAGATGATATGAAACTTCTGTTTGAGAGTGAGGAAGAAAGCTGTGGACTGCAGAAAGATATCAATGGATTGGTCAGATGGCAAGAAAAGCAACACATGGAATTCAGTCCGGGCAAGTGGGGGGAGTGGAGGTGGGAGGGGGGAGAGGGAGGGAGTGGAGATGGGAGGGGGAAGATGAAGGGAATGGAGGTGGGATGGGGGAGAGGGAGAGAATGGAGGTGGGAGGGGGGAGAGGGAAGGAGTGGAGGGGGGAGGGGGGAGAGGGAAGGAGTGGAGGGGGAGGGGGGAGAGGGAGGGAGTGGAGGTGAGAGGGGGAGAGGGCGGGAGTGGAGGTGGGATGGGGAGAGGGAGGGAATGGAAGTGGGATAGGGGAGAGGGAGGGAGTGGAGGTGAGAGGGGGAGAGGGAGGGAGTGGAGATGGGAGGGGGGAGAGGGAGGGAATGGAAGTGGGATGGGGAGAGGAAGGAAATAGAGGTGGGAGGGGGGAGAGGGAGGGAGTGGAGGTGGGAGGGGGAGAGGGAGGGAGTGGAGATGGGAGGGGGAGAGGGAGGGAATGGAGGTGGGATGGGGAGAGGGAAGGAGTGGAGGTGGGAGGGGGAGAGGGAGGGAGTGGAGATGGGAGTGGGGAGAGGGAGGGAGTGGAGGTGGGAGGGGGGAGAGGGCAGGAATGGAGGTGGGAGGGGGAGAGGGAGAGAGTGGAGGTGGGAGGGAAGAGGGAGGGAGTGGAGTTGGGAGGGGGAGAGGGAGGGAGTGGAGATGGGAGTGGGGAGAGGGAGGGAGTGGAGGTGGGAGGGGGGAGAGGGCAGGAATGGAGGTGGGAGGGGGAGAGGGAGGGAGTGGAGGTGGGAGGGAAGAGGGAGGGAGTGGAGGTGGGAGGGGGAGAGGGAGGGAGTGGAGGTGGGAGGGAAGAGGGAGGGAGTGGAGTTGGGAGGGGGGAGAGGGAGGGAGTGGAGATGGGAGTGGGGAGAGGGAGGGAGTGGAGGTGGGAGGGGGAGAGGGAGGGAATGGAGTTGGGGGGGGGAGAGGGAGGGAGTGGAGGTGGGAGGGGGAGAGGGAGGGTGTGGAGGTGGGAGGGGGAGAGGGAGGGAGTGGAGGTGGGAGCGGGAGAGGGAGAGAGTGGAGGTGGGGGGGGAGAGGGAGGGTGTGGAGTTGGGAGGGGGAGAGGGAGGGAGTGGAGGTGGGAGCGGGAGAGGGAGAGAGTGGAGGTGGGAGAGGGAGGGTGTGGAGGGGGTCGTCCATCCGCGGATGCCACATGTCAGCTGCCCTGCCATGGCAGGACGGTCACAAGGACACGTCTGCAGGTTGTCGTGTGGCTGATGGGCAGAGCCACTGACGCACCGGTGAGGAAGATGTTGTTAACTGCCCGTTGGACGCAGATAGTGACCAGGGGTTTGGCTGGCTGCGTGTCGGCAGTGCGACCAGGCCACCGGGACACACAGGTATCCCATGGCAGCTGGCTGCTGAGGTGTCGAAGAACCTCCGTGTAACATGTCGTTTCTCTGCCCCCCCCCCCCCCCTCCCCCCCCACCACCCTTCTGTAGGTCACCATGTATGCCAACCAGACAGCGATGTTCACCGCAGTGGTTGGAGCCGCTGCACTGCAGTTAGTCATCCAGCAGCGTCGACTGCGACAGCCCACAGTGGATGCAGATGCAGGGGCTGCTGCTGCAGCAGAGGGGATGACCGCGAAGTGCCCGTCGTCACCGCGCAGGCCGCAGGCGCTCAGAGCTGGTATGTTCAGGGGGATGCAGAAGGGAACATTGACCCTCAAACGGTGAGGAAGGCACAGGATGTGGGCACTGATGTTGAAGTGCATGGGGGGGAGGAGGAGGAGCCACTGATAGTGGAGCCAGATCGCCACAGGCGTCCATCAAAGACTAGGGTGTACCGTACCGAATGTCGTTCGAAGCCCTACCAGCCCTCACATGCAGGAGGAGACTACGGTTCAGCAGGGAGACGGTCGCACATATCTGCCACCTCGTGGCGCACCTCGCATCACGTGGAACGGGAGGAGGACACGCTATACCTGTATCCGTCAAGGTGACGGTGGCCCTAAACTTCTAGGCTACCGGTTCCTTCCAGGCTCTGAGCGGGGACCTATCTGGGATCTCACAGGCATCGATCCACAGGTGCATCCGGGACATGACCGACACCTTGTTCGCCATCGCGGACCGTTACATTACATTCACTGAGGATCGAGCACATCAGGAAGCACGAGCCCATGGATTCGCCAAGGTGGCCAGGATACCGGTGATCCTGGGAGTGATCGATGGTGTTCACGTCCCCATGCGCCCGCCTGCAGGCAACAGGGAAGTGTTCACAAACAGGAGGGGGACATACTCCATGAACATCCAGGTGGTCTGCGACCCCCACATGAAGATCATGCACGTGTGCGCAAGTTTCCCCGGGAGTGTGCATGATGCGTACATTCTTGCCCAGTCGTTCGTCCCCGCAATGTTTGAGTGGAGGTGGGAGGGCACCACAAGGCGGAACCCCTGGTGGACAAAGTACGTCTACTCCACGCCAACCCTCAGTATGCCTACGTGGAGTTCCCTGACGGCCGCCAGGACACAGTCTCGCTCCGGGACCTGGCTCCCTCGGGTGCCGATCCCATGCCCACGCCCCTTTTCCCCCCGCGCCACCCTCCTTTTCCCCGGCGCCCCCGTATTCGTCCCCACCAGGTCCATCCCTCGTCTCCCTGCCCAAACTGGAGGACACGGAAGATTTTGGCTCGCTCTCGGAGTCATCCCACCAGCAGCCAGCACCAACACAACCAGCACCTGCACCATCGTTGCCATCACCGCCTGTGCCGACGTTGCCACCACAGCTACGCCGATCACAGCGGAACGTTCGACCGCCGATTCGGCTCAACCTGTAACCTGCTAACCGGATGGACTCTTGGTTTTCTTTGTTTGAACCCTTTTGTAAATAGCATCCTTTGTATTATAGTTACACGTCACCCCCGCCGGACTCATTTTTACAGGGGGTGAATGTGGTGATATAACCACTGTAGATATGTGTACTTGCAGTAGGGGGATGTATGGCTGTACCTGTAATACAGGTTCCTTCGGTAAGCCCCTGCCGGCTAGCTCCGCCCACAGGGAGCTTGTGCATAAATATGCGTGTGAGTCACTGAGATCCTATTCTACAGCTGCTGCCGGAGGAATAGCATCACACAGCAATAAAGCCTCGATTGTACATGTCTCGAGTCTTTGTGTGCAATTGTTAACGCCACAACTACATTGATGACTGTGTCAGCGGGTGTGATCAGTGCCATGTTGAATGATGACAGCCCGATCTGTGATGAGCTGTGAGCTCAGAATCGTTAGACAAAGTCTGACTCATGGCAATAGCTGAACCATCCACCTCGCTGTGTTTGACAGGGATACTCCATCATGTGCCCGTGTGAGGTAGCTGGCGTCGGAGTGCTGAGGAGTACGTTGTCCGACTGTGGGAGGGTGGGGGGGGGGGGGGGGGGGGAAAGAGACTGCACACCTGGCACCGACGTTTAACCGCTCGTCAACCCCAGCGACACTCGGTCACCATCAGGAGTCCCATGGCACCGGAGATAGCACCGATTCTTACAAGTTAGGTGCAACAGTGAGTTTAACAGTGAAGGTTATATACAGATGCCCTAGCCCCTACAACTAAACTGTGCCCTGCACCCGTGCCAACTTATTAGGTGAATCCCCAGATGGTACAGCGGGAGTGGAGGCGTACTGCTGAGAATCATGCCCGTGACATGGCTCCCCGTCGGCACTCATTTCCTGGGGCGACCCGGCCTTGATGGGCCAGGCTGCTTGGCGGGCATGCTGGATGAAGTAGTGCCACCTTGCTCTGCTCGCTGCCCACCAGATGCACCAGGGACGGGACGGGGGGAGGCCGAGCGTTCAGGCTCGCCCCGTAATGGAGTTAATGGGATGGGCCCCAGAACCTCCTCCTCCCTTGGGGAGCCCGGTGGCCCTCGGGCCTCACTGTGGGACGGACGTGCGATCAGAGACGTGCTCTGAGGCCCCACCGACACCTAGCGCTGCCAGTCCTGGAGGCCTGCAACGGTATCGACCAGGGTCAGAAGGTTTGCAGAGACGGAGTCCAGGGAGTGAGACATCCTGCCAGGGACTGTGCGACCTCAACCTGTGAGTGCGCGACGCCATCCAGCACGTGCATCAGGCGGTTGATGCTCTCCGTGACTGACTGCTCGGACTGTGCCATGGCCTGCTGGGACCGGGCCATGACCCGGTGAGACTCGGCCAGGGCCCGGAGCACGGCGGCAATGTCGTTTTGACTCTGGCGCATTGCTGCCTGTGAGAGGGCAGCCCTCTCCTGGGCCATGGATGACGCGTGCACGTGAAGCCCAACGCCTTGCAGAACCTGACCCATGGCCGAAACCGTTTCACCCATTGCCTCGACTGCAGACGCCACCCGTGTGGTGTCGGCCTGGGTGGCTGCGATGAGCGGCACCACTCCCTGCTCCTGAACGCGGATGGACTCCTCCAACTGTGTCCGCAGGTGCTGGAAGATGGCCCTCATCCTGTCATTGTGTCCCTGGGTTTCCAAATGCATCGGGTGTCCGGGTGGATCGAGTAAATCCAGGAACCCGGGAACCGTCTGGGCGGCAGCTGGATGTTGGGTCTGGGCTGCCCTCCAACCGTCCAGCCCCTCGGCTGCTCCGAACTCCATCTGCTGTACCGGCTCGGCTGTGGGGTGCACACCAGGCCGTGTCCCAGGAGCCTCATCACTTATTTGCCCAACCGAGGTGAGTGTCTCTGGCATGGTGGATGGTGTGGGAGACAGCAGTGCAGCAAACTCAAGGTCCTCGTATGTCAGTACATCTGTTGTGTCCTGATCCTACTCATGGCCCCGGTGCAGGGCGCACGCGGCCCATGTAAAGTTCCGCAGCGGGTGAGTCCGTTGACTGTGTGGCCGTCCTATGTGCGTCTAGGTCCACAGTCCCCGTCCTGTCCCTGTCACTGTGTTGTCTCATGGTCCGACCTTCGGGCAACGCACAGCCAGGATTGTCGTCACTGTCCGTCCTCTGTACGTCACCCTCCAGAGTCCCGGATTTAGAGGATGGCCCTCCTGGCCGACCTCCTGCCACCCTCTTACGTGCGACCCTAGGTGAGGGTTTCATTGCGGATGGTCGGCTCTGTCTTGTACAAGACGGCCCTGGACGTTCGTCGGCTGGCTCTGGGGAACAGAATGATATGGGGTATGTTAGACACGCTCGGCCGGGTGTACGGTGGTCCAGTGGGCAGAGTGTGAGTGGAGAGAGGATGGGTGATCCAGGGGCAGAGTGTGAGTGGAGAGAGGTTGGGTGGTCCAGTGGGCAGAGTGTGAGGGGACAGAGGATGGGCTGGGGCGGACGGGGGCATGCAGGGTTGTCTCACTTGCTTCTGCACCTCCAACCTCGCATTGTGCAACCTCCCGGGTGGCGGATCCCCCAGCGAGGTCCAGTGCACTCTGTTCGAAAATGGTTCGGGGGTGCAGCATGGGCAAACCCCCTCCGGATCTAGTATGCTCCCGGTTGTTGGAAGCAGTCTTGTCCTGTTGTGGGGGGGGGAGGGGGGGGGGATGCATGAATAGAGCATCACAATTAGGCGGGTATCATCAGGGCGTTCAGATATAGGCTACATTAATGCTGGGTGGGGGGAAAATTAGAGCCACACCATGGCATCTTTCCAGGGAGTCGCAGCGCTCATGTAGGTCTGTTACAACGTTGTTCACCCTCCTCCACTCACTCTCGCCCCCGCTCCCCTTCATGCTGGGTTGATGGTTGTACCCGGGGCACCCTCGTGACACTTATCCTGGCAGCCCTGGTGAGGTCGTGGAGCTTCTTTTGGCACTGCTCCCTGGACCCACAGCACTCACTGCCGTGCCCACGTCACGCCAGGCCCGTCGCACTGCGCTAGACGGGTGGCGATGCCCTCGTCTTGGGCAGCTCCACCTCATTGAGGAGGGTCTCCAGGTCTGTGTCCCGGAACCTCGGGACGGCCCTCCGTGGCGCTGTCATCTTCCTCCCTCTCCTGCTCCGGGTCCTTCCGTGTGCGGATCGCGCCTTTTAAGATGCGGCGCGGCGTCATTCTGGCATCGGGTGCCGACGACGTGCATTTCACGCTACGCCCCCCCGTGTTCCATGCGGCCCCGATGTTAGCCCATTTCCGGGGCCAGAATCGGTCGCGATCGGGGCCATTTCACGCCGTCGTGAAACTCGGAGTTCCTGACGGCGAGGTCGCTCCAGCGCGGCTCCAAAAGTGTTCCGAAAGCTAGTGTTTGAAACAAACATGTTGGACTTTAACCTGGTGTTGTAAGACTTCTTACTGTGCTCACCCCAGTCCAACGCCGGCATCTCCACATCATGGCTACCATCACCTGAGGAAGGAGCAGTGCTCTGAACGCTAGTGTTTGAAACAAAAATGTTGGACTTTAACCTGGTGTTGAAAGACTTCTTACTTTTTTTTAATAAATGTTTTTTATTGAGTTTTCATATTTTATATATGACAAATTACAAATTATTAGAGCGAAAAAAAGAAAACACAAAAATTTAACATGTATATTTACAGGTAAGCATCTTCATAACAATTGTGGCCGCCCCCTTTAGCCGGCATACATATTTTACATTCCCCAATATGGCCGAGGCACATGTTTATAGGCATTTATTTATAGTTTGGTTTTGGGCCTTAGCTTGCCATCAAACCCCCATAACGAACCCGTAACCCCCCCCCCCCGGCTACCTTCCCCCGATTCCCGTCCATTTTCCCCTGATTCTTGGCCACCCGACTATTCTTCCTCTTGTACGTTGGCCACAAACAGGTCCTGGAACAATTGCATGAATGGCTCCCACGTTCTATGGAAGCCGTCGTCTGACCCTCGGATGGAGAATTTGATTTTCTCCATTTGGAGAGATTCCGAGAGGTCGGAAAGACTTCTTACTTCCCCTGAGAGGTCATTCTCGTCAACAGTACCCAAACCAGTATATCTGTTTTGCAACTGAGTGGCCACAGGATGTTTCTGCACTGCTTGCCTCCTTCTCTTCTCTCTTGCTCTGCCTGGTGGTCACCCATTCCCTTGCTGCCATGAGGGACCATTAGGCATAAAGGCCTGATAACGGTATTTAAATTGATGGAAATGGGGATCCTGACTTTTAAAGTTGGGATTTCTGTTATGCCAGTGCTGTGTGTGTGTGTGTGTGTGTGTCTGTGCGTGGGGTGGGGTGGGGGGGGGGGGGGGGGAACTATTTCCAATGGCAGAAGAACGTGTAACCAGACAACACAGATATAAAGTGATTGGCAAAAGAACCAAAAGTGACAGACGGAGACAATTTTATTTGACACAGAAGGTGGATTTGATCTGGAATTCAGTGCCTAAAAAGGTGGCGTAAGCAGATTTAACATTAATGTTCAAAAATGAGCTGAATAAAACCTTTAAGGTAATTTATTCCAGGATATGGGGAAAGAGCTGTAGAGTGGTATTATTTGGATAGATGGGCAAAAGAGGTGCCAAATGACCTGATTCTGTATTGTATCATTCTATGACCAATGATTTTAAAGTCAATAATGACTAGGTTCTATAAGAGCGTGTATCAAAAGGTAAGTCTGGAATGTGACTGTAACATTTCAAACTCTTAAAATCTATTTCATTTCCATCTCAGGGGCGGGATTCTCCCCTACCCGGCGTGACGGGGGGTCCTGGCGTAGGGGAGTGGCGCCAACCACTCCGGAGTCAGGACTCCCCAAAGATGGGGAATTCTCCGCACCTTTGGGGGCTAGCCCCGCGCCGGAGCAGTTGGCACCAGAAGACTGGCACAAAAAACCGGCGCCCCCGGCAGCGGGACTGGCCGAAAGGCTTTCGCTGGTCGGCGCATGCGCCGGTGGTAACGTCAGCGGCCCGCTCGCACCGCCGATCCCGCCGCCGCCAGAGGTGGTTCAAACCTCGGCGGCGGGAGAGGCCTCCCAGCGGCGGGACTTCAGCCCATCGCAGGCCGGCGAATCGCCGCAGGGGCCTCGCCGATCGGAGTGGCGTAATTCCCGCCGCCGCCACTTCCCGGGTGGCGGAGAATCTCTGCCACGGCGGGGCCGGGTTTTCGGCGGCCCCAGGCGATTCTCCAACCCTGCTGGGGGGTCGGAGAATTTTGCCCCTTTTCTTTGAAGAAGGGATCTATATTTGCACCTTCTAGATTTCTGGTCCATTTGTCATTTCCATACTGTACAACGCACGACATTTGTTTCACTACCTAGGCAGAAATTTGTTCGAACAGATGGCCTGCCTGATGTTATACAATGGAATGAATCTCAGACAGGCTCGACAATGGCCTCTAAAATCTGTTCCAACTGATTACCATGCAGGCAGTGCAAGCAAAAATTTATCACATAGGGTGTAGCTTGAGAATTGTTAAATATCAAGCCTCTCTTTTTCATTTTTTTCAGATAACATGACATTATCTGGAAAGGTAAATTACGTTTATGATATGATGACTAAAAATTATACTAAATCCTCACCTTGAACACATATTCTTGTTGGTATATTTGAAACAATCACAAAAATGTCTTGTGTAGTTCACTGCATTTTATTGGATCCACAAAAATTAGATCAGGCCCATCTTTTGTTGAAAATACCATTTATGATCTTTTCTTCATGGCATTTTAATCTTAAATGGAAATATGCTTGTTATGCCTCAAACTACCATGACCGTATTATACCTTGTATACCAATACAAATTGTCACTATGCAGTAAGAGGTGGGTCTGAGCTGCATACAAAGTTATTAATTTAGGGAAATAAAAAAAAATGGTAAGCGCAGCTGAAAAGGAAAGCAGATTAAAAACGAAAATGAAACGTTTCAGGAAATCAAGTAATTCTGTCTGATCTGTCCTGAAAACTTAAGTGGCAAAAGAGAAGATGCAGGAAGTGGAATAGATAGATAATAGCTGAAAGGCACAAAGTTTAAGTTGTCGATCAAAGCAAAATTTAGCTGAGAATTTCTGAGGTAGAATTAAGCTGTTCAGAATAAAACTATTTGATTAACCTTTTCCATCGATACATGCCAAGGGAAATTTGATGCCAAACAAGTGGTTTGGATTTGAAAATGTGATAGGCTTCTATCAGAACTCCTCTTTCTTATCTTTCATCTGGCCTCTCCTCATCAGCATAGTTCCTGACTCCTTCCTCAGCAGTATGACCTGATCTCAAGTGATTTGTTAACCACACTGTGCAGCAGCACTTAATCATTCCGAACAGCATCAATTGGTGATAGGAGGCAGGGCAGAACTGAAGGCAGAAACAGGGCATAGTGCTGGGTGTAGGTTGCATTTGCAGACACGAAGCTGAAAAATGTTGTTTGCATGAACCACAGGCATTTGGAGAGTTTGCCGAAGTTATGGGCTTGGTGGGACTGTTCGGCTTGGAGAGCCCAAGGGCCTGTTCCTGCTGTACTTTTCTTTGTTCTTAAAAATGACGGTGCTCAGTTCATGACCACTTGGATACTTGGCCAAATGTTAACCTGAGAGGTTAAATTCCGAGCTTTTACCCCTATGTTCTATGTTCTATAGTGTCTCCAGCTGCCGCTCCAGCTCTGAAACTCAAGCTTCCAGGAGCTTTAACTGGAGACACTTCCTGCACACATGCTGACCCTGGGGACTGCAACTGTCCCCAGCCTGCAACATGGAGCAAGAAGAGCAGAACACGCCTTGGAGCTGTCCTGCCATGAATCTTTCCTTTAAATTAAACCTTTAAAATTAAACTTGAGAAAGATGTTTTTGTGTCAGCTTAAATCCAATCCCCATGTACAATTTAATTAGCTTAATCCCTGAGTATTTATCTTGCTTGATCTTGCAACAAATTAAATAGTTATTTAATTGTAATTAAAAAAGTTATTTAATTAAAATTAAAAAAGTTATTTCAATCGACTTAAAGCAAACATTCAACAGGTCATATTGATTGTACAGTTTTTTCAATCAAATTATTTGATAAAATACTGACTTTGTCACTTTATTTTAACATAGGGAATGATCGTTCCGCCTCAATGCTTTAAATCTCGCGAGAGGCCTCTCATGGGATTTGCATCGCTCGGGAGGCTTCGCAAGATCAAACGAGAACTCACGAGATGTCGTGATCTGGATCTCGCTCTCACTAGGTGGGATTTGGATTTGCATATTTAAGTTAGCTGTTAGTCTCACTTAAATATGTCAGTGCCCAATTCTCCTGAGTCCTGGATCGAATTCCCGCACCTGGGAGACCTCACTGCGACATTGTTTAGCATTGGTCTACACAAGTGTGTCACAATCGTCTTCAGCGTCTATGCCTGCAGTTCTTTCCAGGGGTCAGTGGGGAATTATGTGGGCTGTCCCAATCTTCTGCCAACAGTTGCGCCAAGCTGGTCACTGATGTTCTGTTCAGGGGGTGTCATGAGATTCATCATTACCGAACAGATCAGTCCAACCAGACAGAGTAAGCCAGAGGCTTTGGTGTGATTGCAGGGTTCTCCCACAGCCAGGGTACAATCAACTGCACTCATATGTGCATCCAAGGGCCAGCAGGTGAGTGGGGTACCTTTATAAAGAGGAAGGACTTCCATAGCATGAATGTGCAGATAGTTTTGTAGCCACCAAAGTTCGCCATTCCCTCAATACAAAATGGAGGAACGCAAAGCTTGCAGGGTAAAATGGACAAAGTTTGCAGCACAAGCAGGCTGCAACAAGCCACTGTGTATTCTGTCTGCTAAGAGAGCAGACAGCACCAAAACGAACATTCTGCATACTAATGAGGCAAATAAGATCCCAGGGAAAAAGGACACAAATAGGGAAGTGATTGCAACATTGTATGGGAAGCCAGACACCCCGGCACCAGCGGGGTTCGAAGACAAAGCACCTGAAGGCCTGCCCAGTAGCCGAGGGACAGCCTCAGTATTGGGGGGATTCAAACAAATCGATTGGGAAGAGACCCAATCGATCCCCAGCAGATAGAGGGACCGCCCAAAAGGGCGCAAAGCCCTGGGACCTATAAAAGACAGGTCCCAAACTCAGTTTGTTCTTCTTGACCAGCCCTCCTCCCTTGACCAGCCTTTACCGAAGAAGACCTTGACCCGAGAGAGAGGAGAGGTTCGGACAGCAGCCGCCAGCAAGTAAGTGTCTCACAACGATCGCTACCAGAGATAGACACTCCTGACCCCTTTTTAACCTGTACCAACCTGAAGTCTGCGGACCCAGTGCAGAGCAAGAGGCTATTGTCCCCTGATCCAGCAGTTCCTTATTCAGATAAGTATTGGTCTATTTAGTGGTAGGAATAGTTTAGTCATCTTAGCGTGTGCATGAGTAGTTTATAATTGTATTATAATAAACTCGTTTGTTTGAACTTACTAATTGGTGTATGGTTTTATTGCTTTGAACTTGACCTTGAAACTTGTGGCGGTATAGAACATAGAACGATACAGCGCAGTACAGGCCCTTCGGCCCTCGATGTTGCACCGACATGGAAAAAAAAACTAAAGGCCATCTAACCTACACTATGCCCTTATCATCCATATGCTTATCCAATAAACTTTTAAATGCCCTCAATAGAACATAGAACATAGAACAGTACAGCACAGAACAGGCCCTTCGGCCCTCAATGTTGTGCCGAGCCATGATTGCCCTACTCAAACCCACGTATCCACCCTATACCCGTAACCCAACAACCACCCCCTTAACCTTACTTTTATTAGGACACTACGGGCAATTTAGCATGGCCAATCCACCTAACCCGCACATCTTTGGACTGTGGGAGGAAACCGGAGCACCCGGAGGAAACCCACGCACACAGGGGGAGGACGTACAGACTCCACACAGACAGTGACCCAGCCGGGAATCGAACCTGGGACCCTGGAGCCGTGAAGCATTTATGCTAACCACCATGCTACCCTGCTGCCCCTATGTTGCGAGTTCACTACTGTTGCAGGTAGGGCATTCCACGGCCTCATCACTCTTTGCGTAAAAAACCCACCTCTGACCTCTGTCCTATATCTATTACCCCTCAATTTAAGGCTATGTCCCCTCGTGCTAGCCACCTCCATCCACGGGAGAAGGCTCTCGCTGTCCACCCTATCTAACCCTCTGATCATTTTGTATACCTCTATTAGGCCACCTCTTAACCTTCTTCTCTCTAACGAAAACAACCTCAAGTCCATCAGCCTTTCCTCATAAGATTTTCCCTCCATACCAGGCAACATCCTGGTAAATCTCCTCTGCACCCGTTCCAAAGCTTCCACGTCCTTCCTATAATGAGGCGACCAGAACTGTACGCAATACTCCAAATGCGGCCGTACTAGAGTTTTGTACAACTGCAACATGACCTCATGGCTCCGGAACTCAATCCCTATACCAATAAAGGCCATCACACCATAGGCCTTCTTCACAACCCTATCAACCTGGGTGGCAACTTTCAGGGATCTATGTACATGGACACCGAGATCCCTCTGCTCATCCACACTACCAAGAATTTTACCATTAGCCAAATATTCCACATTCCTGTTATTCTTTCCAAAGTAAATCACCTCACACTTCTCCACATTAAACTCCATTTGCCACCTCTCAGCCCAGCTCTGCAGCTTATCTATGTCCCTCTGTAACCTGCAACATCCTTCCGCACTGTCTATAACTCCACCGACTTTAGTGTCGTCTGCAAATTTACGCACCCATCCTTCTGCGCCCTCCTCTAGGTCATTTATAAAAATGACAAACAGCAACGGCCCCAGAACAGATCCTTGTGGTACGCCACTCGTAACTGAACTCAATTCTGAACATTTCCCATCAACCACCACTTAACGATACCTGGCGACTCCAAAGCTAAGTTACGAAACAGAGCCAAATTGAGTGTTAAGCACACTCACCCAGAACGAGCAACAGTTTGTGACCACAAGACTCAGGGCACGATTCTCTCAAAAGGGAACAAAGTCCCCTAGAGTACTCTTTTAGCTGCGTGTTAGCCGGAGCTTGCAATGCGAAGAAACACATGGCTATTCAACGTAACTCGTGTTGAATAAGGGGCTGAACAGGGAGCTCCGTTTTGTACAGTGGGAAGTTCTGACGAATGGACCTCCCCATTGTACAAATCAGGGCTCCCTGTTTAGGCCCCTTATTCAATGCGAGTCATGCTGAATAGCCACGTGAGCGCCAGGAAACACGCGGAGCTCCCCTGTGCAGCGAGAGATCGGGACAACAGTTAAAAATGGCATCTTGATCTCAAAAGCCCCCAAAATGATCCTTGACCTCTCTCCCCCACAGCTGGTTGGCATTATGGAAGTGTCCCCACGCCCCCGCCTTGCAAAACCCACACAAGGCGCCCCTGGCCCGATCACACAAGCAAAATTAAAGGACAGCTTTGCAGCTTGGCAGTGACAGCCTGGCACATAGATACATAGAAGATAGGAGCAGGAGGAGGCCTTTTGGCCCTTTGAGCCTGCTCCGCCATTCATCACGATCATGGCTGATCATCCACCTCAATAGCCTAATCCTGCTTTCTCCCCATAAACTTTGATCCCATTCATCCCAAGAGGCCACATCTAGCCGCCTCTTGAATATATTCAAAGTTTTATCATCAACTACTTCCTGTGGTAATGAATTCCACAGGCTCACCACTCTTTGGGTGCCTGGCAGTGCCCATGCCAGTTGGAAGTTCCATGTGGGCCAAGGTGCCCAGGTGGCATAAGCAGTGGCAGGTCACCACCTTGCTCCAAGGGCATGCAGCTGGGGGCCTCTGATCCCCACCCCGTCTGGTCCTTGTTTGTGAGGACCAGTGCCGAATGGTGCACGCCCGAGGTCACTGAGGCGAACGGATTGAATTCCAAAGCCTCAGGTATCTCGGGAACTGCACATTAGAGCGAGGCTCACTCTCAAATGCAGATTTGCCAAAAAGTGATCTCGCCCATTGTGGGCGAGATTTACATTGCGGCGTCTCGTGAGATCGTGTGTGGAGTGGTGAGTGGGTAGATTCCAGGAGCAGAGTATCTCAGTTTCCATTGGCTGCGCTGCGTCGCAGAGAGTTGCTTTTCTGGTGCAGCATGGCCATTGGATCGCACCCACAGATTCTGCAAGTCTGTAAAGATACCCTGGCAGCTCTCACGATGTATACATTCTCTGACCTTCAGAGGTGCCGAAGCTATTTGTGGCTCCAGCGCAGTTAGGTGGATGGCTGCTGAATGACAACGGCTCTCCAACAAGGACGCACGTGGAGGGGAGGTATAATTGGAGTCACACCTCCATAAAGGCGGTGATTGGAACATTGGACTATTGAATATGAAATTCAGATGCCTGGACCGTTCAGGGGGAGTACTGTAATGCCCTCCAGAGCCTACATGTCTTTAGTTGTTGAATACTGCGCTCTCCATAATCTGTCCTTGCCATGGGGGACCTCATTGGGGGATAAGGATATTGAGGCAGCGACAGAGGCCTTAGCTGATGACTCCAGCGGTGGATCGGAAGAGAAGCCTGGGGAAGAACATGGTGAGGATGGCAGACTTCTGGAATCTTTTTTTTTTTCAATTTAGATTACCAAATTCAATTTGTCCAATTAAGGGGCAATTTGACGTGGCTAATCCACCTACCCTGCACATCTTTGGGTTGTGGGGGCGAAACCCACGCAAGCACGGGGAGAATGTGCAAACTCCACATGGACAGTGACCCAGAGGCAGGATTGAACCTGGGACCTCGGCACCGTGAGACAGCTGTGCTAACCACTGCACCACTGTGCTGCCCGACTTCTGGAACCTTCAGGAAGGCAGGGACACCAGGGAGGTCCTGATTCAACACACCTTTAGTTAGGCTGCCAAGGTACATTTTCCATCTCAAGCCAGGGATGCCACCCCCTTATTAAATGTTTGAAATGACCCATTCCATTGAACCCAAAGTCCAGTAGGTAACCGTACAATAATTTTTTACAGCTCGTCACACCCAGCATGAGGCACTGGTGTGCCTGCAGGTATAAAACAAGTGAAGCATACTCAGGCAATTAAGACAAAATAAACATTTACATGCTCTTGGCACTTACAGACAATGAGCTTAACATTATAAGATGTTAACAGTCATACCTATGAACAGCTTAACAAATAATGGAATGGGAGATCACCTGTGGAACGTCACGTGCAGTAATTCAAAGTTACGTTTGTGGGTGCGTCTTGGTTCACCTCGTTTCCCCCCCTCCACGCTCCCCACCACCCCCATCTCCCGCTGGTAGCGGCACTGGAGCCATCATGGCATTTACCTGGGCTGCCACCTTTGACCAAAGGTCAGGTCCGTTGCCTTCTTGCATAAAAGGTAAGCCATTCAGGACTGAGATGAGGAAGAACTTCTTCTTTCAGAGAGTTCTGAACATGTGTAATTCTCTGCCACAGAAAGCTGTTGGAGCCAATTTGTTGGCTATATTAAGGAGGGAGCTGGACATGGCCCTTGTGGCCAAAGGGTTCAGGGGATATTGAGAGAAAGCGGGAGTGGGATATTGAATTTGTATGATCAGCCATGATCATATTGAATGGTGGTGCAAGATCTAAGGGCCGGATGGCCTAGTCGTGCACCTATTTTCTATGTCTTCCTCCTGCTATCCTGTGACATCAAAATAACCCGCCTGAATTTCAAGGCATTCAGCTGAAAAGTGGCGGGGTGAGTCAGAATGTCTACCAAACTTGCCCTCCTGCCTGCTGAGACCATGGGCAGGATCCACTGGCAGCATTGCCCTCTCGATGGAGGGTGCAGCTGGTGGATGCCCGGAGAGGCCTCCCGCAGGTTACGAGGCAGTCTTCATGCCTCACAGGATTTGTGTAGAACCCGAGAGGTGTCATAGTCGGAATCATACCAAAACGGCACTCGCCGAAGTTGGTTTTAAACTGATTTCAGCAAGCTTACCCAGATCCACTGGCCTCCCGGATTTACAAGCCTCCCCAGAGAGACCACAGCTAGGCGCTGTTCAGCACTGGTCCACTCGAACGTGGACCAGGCAGGATGGCGCCCGGAGGAGGTCTCCCAGGCTATTAGAGACCCTTGGGTGGTCAGGGTCAGTGTAGAGTGGTTCGCCTGGCCCGCCTCCTAGAAAGCGAGAACCTTGGCACTGCTCAGCTGGCAGCATGGTATGCCACCTTGGCACTGCCAGGAAGGCAGTGCCAAAGGTCAGGGCTCGAGGGGGGCTATTCCCATCAAATGAGGGGTGAGGGCGGTTGAAGGGTGGGGGTGGGGCAGAGGTGCATGGCAGATAAGTGGGGGCCTTTGGGAGATTGGGGGGGTGATGGTTGGGAGTCCTTGTCGGGCGGGGGGGGACTCCATAGCAGGGTGTCTTCACTTGTGGGGGGTGTGAGGTATTGCCCATGTATGTGCAGGGGTGACATTGCTCATGGGTAAGGAGTGAGGGGGACCCACAAGCTCACTTAGAGATTTGGGCACTCTTTCAAAATGGCGGCCCTATCTTTAACTTCAGCTCCCCAGTGCTGAAGCGTGGGCTACACCGGTGAGAAACTTTCCAGGGCCCAAAAAATGATGAAGGGTGCAATTCTCTGGCAAACTCTAAGTGTGGTAGTGAGCAGGAATTGCTGCGAGCTTCCCGGTGCTCGGCCCAACAATGCTGGCAACACAATTCAACGTTAATTGGTCCACATAACGAGGCTTCATGGGCTTCTCGCTCCAAATGATGGCTCGCCAGCTGATTCACCGGTACCGCGCTCGCCAGCCCCCTGCTAACAAGGTCGAGCAGCACTTAAGCTCCGCTTGCTCAGCCAACCCCAGTCAGCTCGCAACAATGGCGCCGAGGAGACCAGCCCCAAGATTCGGGGACACAAATCTGGGTTGGGTCCTACACGCAGTGAAGGCCAGGAGGAATATCCTATTCGCTTGACAGTCCGAGGGAAAGCCATAGGGCAGACAGTGCTGCCTGGGAGGAGGTGGCGGCAGCTGTGAGCTCGGAGAGTGTGACCAGGAGGACTGGCCATTAATGCCGAATAAGGTCAATGATCTACACCGGGCAGCACAAGTGAGTAGACACCAAACTCCCTCCCCAAAAAAGAACATCCACCCCCAACTCCTCATGTGTACCCCAAGTCTCACCCCATCGAATCCCCCTTCAATCCCCCCCCCCCCCCACCCAAACCTTTCCTTCACACCCCTCTTCCCATCACTGTGAACCATGCGTGTGACTAACGATGCCCTCTCTGAGTCTCCTCAGGAAAAGCTCTCACATTATAGTTGGGAGAGAGCCCAGACTGCGGAGGTGTGCCAGACCCCTAGAATCCTCACCTCCTTCGATGAGCGTGCCCTGGAGTTGACTGGGGTTCCCAAGTGCAAATAGGTCACCCACACGGAGGCTGGCGGAAGCCGCAGAGGTGAGGAACCACTAGGCTCCACCGGGGGGATCTTTCAAACGTGAGTTATTATTGCATTACTGACTGACCCATCCCTCCCACTGACAACATATCCATTCTCCCACAGGTTCTCCAACCAACGACGCCGGCCCATCACAGGTGGCACCCTCTCCTCCCTCCCACGAGACCACCTTGGAGGAGAGCTCCGAGGATGCAAACGCTATAGTCGTGGCACAGCAGTCATCCCCACCCTCCACCAAGTGCAGATACACACACCTCGGTGGATATGTTGGCGGTCAGGCTTCAGGGGCACGATCTGGTCAACACCACAGTGCTGATTGACGCACATATTGTGAAGCAGGAACCCCCAGGTGAGGCAGCAATCGGAGAGCTGCTGGATCCCAGGACCAGCTGGGTCCCAGCCTGATACTGCTCCTGTGGTACAGAGGCAACCGGTGCTAATGGAGATGATAGGGAGCAGCCGGGAGATTCAGAGGGAGCTGTTAGCATGACTGCAGCAGATCCATAGCCGCTTGGAGGAGTCCCAGAGGTTACGGGTGCAGGAGATGTCGCTGACATTGCGTGGCACCGAGGCCAACACTGCTAGGGTGACGACCGCAGCGGGAAGCCTGGTGTGTGCGTCAGCACCATTAGTGAAGGTATCTAAGGTGTCACACTGAAGGTTTCACCAGAATGTCCGGCTCGCTGGGGAATGTTACCCAATAGCAGGCTGACCTTGATGAGGTTCTTTGGGACATATCCCATTCTCAGATGGAATGGTCGAAGCGCTGCAGAGCATATCCCAGTCACTGAGGAGCATCGTCGATGGTGTTGATATGGTGGTGCAGACCATAGGGAACCGGCCAGAGAACCGGGGATCGAACCAGCTGCCCCTACATCTCAAATTGCCTATGGGCCCTACGGGCACCGACTAGGAGGAGGCGTTGGGTGCCAACTGAGACCCGTTCTCATGGTGGCCACTAGCTCCCCAGATTTCCACCCCTCTGATGAGGCTGCACCTGCAAGTCAGCACACGGGATAGGGTAGCATGGCTGTGCATGTGCCGTCGACAAGTATGCTGGGGCCCTTTGGTCCCAGAGATCCCAGAGGACACCCGCCTGGGGAATCGAAGGCCACGGCACGAGGTAGTCAGCTGGGTGCCTCCACCTCAGATGTGCATACTGGGGAAACACCTTGGCATAGTAGTAGAGCTAGGAGGGCCAAGCACATTGAGGATCACTGAAGGCACTAGGGGAGGGGGAGGGGGTTGGTCGGGAGAGTGAGGAAACGTAAAACACATTAAACACCCTTTACTACAACATTGTGATGCCTCTGTCACTTTTTTCCATAATGCGTGCTGACCTCCGACCCCTTGCCCCACCTTCCAGGCATCCCCCCCACCCTCCGACCATGGACATGCCCCGGAGCTGTGTCCCATCACCTGGGGGTTTGGATGTTGGCTGCAGCGTGGTGTTGCCTCTTGCAGTGTCCAGGCACAGTGTCCATGCATCAAGATGTGATCGGGATGCGAGGCAATGAGCCCCACATGCTACATGTCCCGTCCACCCATGGGAATCCACTTTGGATGCGTGAATTGCTCACTTAACCATGGTTGCCAATTCCCCTTTAGCGATAGCCTTCAGCTACATGACCAGAGGTCTCAGCAATCGGTGGGGGTTATGGGTGTGTAGTGAATGTATTCTGCCAATAATCCACCATTGTCTTTGTATCCGTGCTGTTGCCTTGTATTTGTATCTGTGCTATGCTGATGCCCTTGCGGGCTTCTCCTATGGGTCATTGTATGGGATTATCCATACGGGAACATGTTGGGGCATGTATGGGCTCTGCCCATGGCTCCACCACTTGAAGGGAGGTATAAAGAGCAGTCGACCTGTAGGTGGTTCTCAGTATTGGATCAGTCGCAGGCAGGCACTGTTCTAAGTTGATTAAAGCCACGGTTTACTTCTACTCTTGGCTCGATCAGGGTGGTCGGTGGGTAGACGAGCAGGGCCAAGGGTTGCCTTCCGAATAGGTAAATAATCCAGGGGTTGGCATGGTGGTGCCGCAAGTGGTTGCTCCCCAGTTGCCCCCACCCAGTGCCTCTACCAGATCACAGATGGCTACTCACCTCCCCGACTCCCTCGAAGGTCAGGTTCACGTCTTTCAAAAGGAATACTAATCGGCGACAGCGTGACCACTTGAAATGACCGATGAATGACAACAGGATGTTTTTGGATATGGGTGGCTCTCGTTAATTGCATGGAAATAATAATAATAATAATAATTGTTTATTGTCACAAGTAGGCCTCAATGAAGTTACTGTGAAAAAGCCCCTAGTCGCCACATTCCGGAATCTGTTCGGGGATGCCGGTACGGGAATTGAACCCGCGCTGCTGCCATTGTTCTGAATTACAAGCCAGCTGTTTAGGCCACTGTGCTAAACCAATGGCTTAAGTGGTGACAATTGCTTTCTCACCACACTACAACAAGATCCCCATTTTGCCTACTGTTTGACGTCTGGTGCGGTTCTTGTTTTTGACCTCACCCGCTATTCACCGGCCCTATTTTGCTTGAGCGAGAGCGGAACGAGACCGGAGAATCGTGCCTAAGTGTCATTGGATAGAGGTGGGGAACCAATGTCCTGAAAATCCAGCCACAAACGAACTTAGAAAATGTTCCATTGAACTCTGCCACATAGAACATAGAACATAGAACGGTACAGCACAGAACAGGCCCTTCGGCCCTCGATGTTGTGCCGAGCAATGATCACCCTACTCAAACCCACGTATCCACCCTATACCCGTAACCCAACAACCCACCCCCCCCTTAACCTTACTTTTTAGGGCACTACGGGCAATTTAGCATGGCCAATCCACCTAACCCGCACATCTTTGGACTGTGGGAGGAAACCGGAGCACCCGGAGGAAACCCACGCACACACGGGGAGGACGTGCAGACTCCGCACAGACAGTGACCCAGCCGGGAATCGAACCTGGGACCCTGGAGCTGTGAAGCATTTATGCTAACCACCATGCTACCGTGCTGCCCATGACTGTTGAAAAGTATAAGGTCAGCAATTCTCTTCTGATCAGCTCCCTGAAACTCCTCATCAACTCATGCTGTCCTTCAGGGAGCTGCGACTTTTTGAAGCCCCTGCTGGGCCGCCGTTGTTCCCATCGCCTGACCAGCTCCTGCTCCCATTCAGTCTTCCTGACAACTCAAGGATACGTTTCACGCTAGGTGGGTGTTAATTGCCAGCCATGGCGAAATCGCATCACTGACGTGATGTTGTGCAGGAGTGGATTTCATATCCACATCCGAGCCCACCTGTCAAGCATAAAATTCAGCACCTGCAATATTTTGTTTCCGTAGTAGCGTAGTGGTTAGCATAACGTTTTATCTTTCTGATTCAAAGTGTGTTTTACAGAATATATATGTATTTGTAAATATGAAATATCAAATGCAATCTTTCAACATATTTCAAGGTAATGCTTTCTTCCTTTGGGTTTCATTTCCAGCATGATGCACCAGAACCTAATGCTACTGTTAAATCCAGTAACAAAAAATTCATTAAACACTGAAGCAGTGAATCCCTCAGACCCTTTAAACTAATTCTTCGCTCCTGTACCCTTCTGATAAGAGAAGAAAATAACATTGTGTTCCTTCACACACAATGGAAAACATAAAGTAACAAAGAAAAACTGCTACTTGTTTTGCTTTTTCCCTTTCTCATTCCGGAGGATACATTATCCACATTGGCAACTGGTGACACAATTAAGTGCTCTCTATTCACAAATATGTTACAGGGCCATGGCAATGTCATCAAACTGAAACCTCTGAGGAACACTCTCAATTGTAACAGGCAGATTTTTCCATTTCCATTAAATTTCAGCTCAGACTTCTGAGAGAGGAGATGTAGAAATTAGAGTCAGTATGTGCTCTGGGTTCATCCACGCTGGAGACCAAACTGAAACTGCCAGAAACAATTTCAATGTGAACGTTATCCATCACCAGAGGCACTGAAATATTTCCCTCCCGATTTGTGAAAATGAAAATTGCTTATTGTCACAAGTGGGCTTCAAATGAAGTTACTGTGAAAAGCCCCTCGTCACCACATTCCGGCGCCTGTTCGGGGAGGCTGGCACGGGAATTTAGAGGACATATATCTCAAAGCACTTTACAATTTGTCCACCTAGCTTGTCCGTAATATTTACTTGGTTATTAATGGGAACTAACTAATGTCACTGATGTGCGTAATTTTGTAGAAACACATTTGCAAGTTCCATAATTGTTCTCTTTTACAACAACTCATATGGCACTTTAAACATAATAAACAACCCAAGGTTCTCCACAAGGGCATTATAAAACAAGTTATTATATCAAGCCATGCAAGGAGATATTAAGTCAGAGGAACAAACCTTGGTCAAAGAGGTAGGTTTGTAGGAGTGTCTTAAGTCAAGGAGGTGCAGTTGATTCCAAAGTTCAGGATCCACAGAACTGGAGGTATGGATACCAATAGTGGAACAATTAAAATCAGGATACTTAAGAGGCCAGAATTAGTTGAGGACAGATATTTTGAAAGGTTAGAATGGATGACAGCAATAGATTTCAGGCAGGGCAGTGGGTGCTGTTAAATGGATGTCAGTAAAGCATTTGACAAGGTGCCTCTTGGCAGACTGGTACAAAAGGGAAGTCACACGGGATCAGAGGTGAGGTAGTAAGATGGATACAGAACTGGCTCAATCATAGAAGGCAAAGTGTAGCAGTAGGAGGGTGTTTTTCTGAATGGAAGGTTGTGACTAGTGGCGTTCCACAGGGCATGGGCCTCTGTTGTTTGTAGTATACATAAACGATTTGGAGGAAAATGTAGCTGGTCTAATTAGTAATTTCATGGATGACACCAAGGTTGGTGGAGTGGCATATCGTGTTGAAGATTGTCAAAGGATACAGCAGGACATAGATAGGTTGGATAATTGGGAATAGAAACGGCAAATGGAGTTTAATCCAGACAAATGTGAGGTAATGCATTTTGGTAGGTCTAACAGAGAGGGGAAATGTACAGTAAATTGCAAAACTGTCAAGAATATAGAAAGTCAGAGAGATCTGGGTGTGTAGGTCCACAGACCTTTGAAGGTGGCATTTCAAGAAAGCATACAGAATGCTTGCCTTCACTGGACTGGGCATAGAGTATAAAAACTGGCAAGTCATGCTACAGTTGTATAGAACCTTGATAAGGCCACACTTGGAATATTGCGCACAATTCTGTTTGCCATACTACCAGAAGGATGTGGATGCTTTGGAGAGGGTACAGAGGAGGTTTATCAGGATGTTGCCTGGTCTGGAGTGTGTTAGCAGTGCGGAGATGCCGAATAGACTCGCATTGTTTTCATTAGAACAACAAAGGTTGAGGAGTGATCTGCTAGAGATCTTCAAGATTATGAGGGGCATGGATAAAGTGAATGGGCAGGCACTCTTTCCCAGGGTGGAGGGGTCAGTCATGGGTTTAGAGTCTGTGGGGCAAAGTTTAGAGGAGATGTGCAAGGCAGGTTTTTTTACACAGAGGGCGGTGAGTGCCTGGAATGCGTGGCCAGGGGAGGTTGTGGAAGCAGATACATTAACGGCATTCAAAAGGCATCTTGACAAATACATGGATAGGATGGGTATAGAGAGATATGGCACAAGGAAGTGCTGAGGGTTTTGGCGAAGGTTGGTATCATGACTGGTACAGGCTTGGAGGGTCAAAGGGCCTGTTCCTATGCTGTATTTTCTTTCAAAACAAGGATGAGAGTAATCAAAATATTGTTTGACTGGAAGTCAATATAAACTGGTGAACCTAGTTGTGACAGCCAAACAAGTTAGGAAATGGCAGCAGATTTCTGGATGACCCCAAATTTGGAACGGAGGCTGGAATGTCAGAGATCAGCCAGAAGTGCTCTGGAATAGTTGAGTTTAGAGGTGTAGCCACCGAAGTTGGCCACTTCCCGACCCAAAATGGCGATTTACAAAGGTTGCAGGGGAAACTGGACAATTATAAAGAGACAAGCAGTTTGCAGAAGATCATGTATATTCTGGCTGCAAAGAAAGCAGACAGCACCGAAACTAGCAGTTTGCATATTAATGAAGCGATCCCCGGGAACAATGGATACCACGATTAGCTATAATTGGGACATTCTATGGCGGGTCAGACTTCCCGGCGCCAACGGGAGTCTGAAACAATAAGTTACAAACAGCCCCAAGAACCGCCCAGCGATCGGGAAACAGTCCCAGTATTGGGGAATTCAAACCAATCGATTGGTGTGAGGTCCAATCGATTGCAAGCAGGTATAGGGTCCGCCCAGATGGGCGCGAAGCCCCTGTGAACTATAAACGACAGGTCCCAAGTATAGTTCGCTCTCTTAGCCGGCCCTCCCAGCAGAACACCTTTGCAGCAGCTCTCTAAGAACATGAACGTGAGAAGGAGAGGCCTGGCCAACAGCTACACCAACAAGTAAGTCCAACCAACGCTCGCTACGAGAGTAGACACTCCTGACCCCTTAGCCCGTACCAACTGGGAAGCCTGCAGTCTCAGGACAGAACAAGAGGCCATTGTCCCCTGATCCAGTGCGTTCCCTTATCGAAGATAAGTATTAGCTTATAGTGGTAGGAATAGTTTAGTCCGTTAGTATTAGTTGCATGAGTATCGATTTACTGTGTAAATAATAAACGTGTTTGATTGAACCTTACTAACTGGTGTATGGAGTCATTGATCTGAACTTGAACTTGAACCTCGTGGTGGTATCATAAGGATACCTGGCGACTCTAGAGCTAAGGAATAAAACAGAGCCAATTGAGTGTAAAGCGCACTCACCAGAACGAGCAACAGAGGTAACAGAGGAATGAATGAGGGTTTAGCAGCAGATCATTTGAGGCTGGAGATGGCTAGGTCATATTATGGAGGTGGAAATGTAATGATGGCATGAATATTAAGTCAGAAGCTCATCGTAAAGTTGATCTCATGAATTTACTGATGTTATCTCTGAGGGTATCCCAACTTGGAACACTGGTTGATGGGGATGCGTAGTTTTCTTTTGGTGTGAAGGGACAAGCAAACCCCAATGAGAATAAATAGCCCAGTCATCATGTAACAATTGTTAAAGGTTATGTATTAAAATAAAGAAAAGACAATAATAATAATAATAATAATAATAATAATCGCTTATTGTCACAAGAAGGTTTCAATGAAGTTACTGTGAAAGCCCCTAGTTGCCACATACTGGCATCTGTTCGGGGAGGCAGGGCAGCACGGTGGTGCAGTGGGTTAGCACTGGATCCCGGCTCTGGGTCACTGTCCGTGTGGAGTTTGCACATTCTCCCCGTGTTTGCATGGGTTTCGCTCCCACAACCCAAAGATGTGCAGAGTAGGTGGATTGGCCATGCTAAATTGCCCCTTGATTGGAAAAAATTAATTGGGTACTCAAAATTTATTTTTTAAAAATCTGTTTGGGGCGGTCAGTACGGGAATTGAACCCACGCTGCTGCCATTGTTCTGCATTACAAGCCAGCTGTTTAGCCCACTGTGCTAAACCAATCCTTATTAATACACATGAACATATAAATATAATGAATATATAAATACACACGAACAGGACTACTCTACTCTCAGACAATTCCAGTATATTGAATTTCAAAATACACACAGTTTATGTAGAACCCTTATTGCAAAGCATACCTACAATACCTGAACCATAAGAGTTCCCCTGTTCCCCAAAAAACATCCAAGTTCAATAACCAGTTTCCGGTTATCGCACAATACAGGGATGATTCTCAAGTCCGGGAAATGTCTTCTTCCAGTCCAACAAAGTTATTTATTATTGACATTATAAAGATTTTCAGCACTTCCGAGACTTAGAGGCTTGTTTGATGTAAACTTGACCTCTAGGCTGCTAGCTGGAAAACTAGCTTTCAGGGTTGGTGCTGCAAACTAGCCTATCTGCTTTCTGAGACTGCTCGGCATTAACTGCCTATCTGACTTCTGATCGTCTGGTCAATTATACCTTTGTTCCTCTTTGATTATGTCTTCAGTGTATTTGGTTGTCTGCCCGCATCAATTCCCTTGACTATCTAAAATATATATACCGCTTTGATCTCCCCAAATCATCTAGGTAAACTGTTTCCACTCAAAGGCTTATCTAAAATGCCTTCTGATCTCATTATTGGGAGGGACCAATCCCTGCCAACCTTTTGAAAACTAGCAACTGCTGTCTCTAGGCAGATTTCTACCTGTTTCTGGATATTTCGCATTCTATTATGTTTTGTTACATTCATTTTACCGTTGTTGCTTTGGAAATTCATGGCATTGAGAAGAGATTTATTTTATCTCAGTTGCCAGGCAGAGGGTAGGGGATGGTAGCAATGATGGTTTCCAACACTCGTTCACACAATGAGTTTGAAGGTGAAGGTACTCCGCAACTCCCCTCTAATACATATATATGAACATGTGAGCAGGAGCAGGAATAGGGCATGTAGCTTCTCGAGCCAGCTCAGCCTTTCACAGAAGGCACAAATAACTTCCCAGAAATGCTAAGGAAGGAAGGGTCCAGCGAGGAGGACAAATTGAATGAAATTAGCATTAGATGTTCTTGCTCTCGAGGGAATGCAGCGAAGGTTTACCAGACTGATTCCAGGGATGGCGGGACTGTCATATGAGGAGAGATTGACTAGGTTGGGAATGTTCTCGCTGGAGTTCAGAAGAATGAGGGGGGGGATCTCATAGAGACTTATAAAATTCTAACAGGACTAGATAGGGTAGATGGAGGGAAGATGTTACCAATGATGGGTGTGTCCAGAACCAGGGGTCACAGCCTGAGGATTCAGTGTGAACCATTTTGGATAGAGAAAAGGAGACATTTCTTCACACAAAGAGTGGTGAGCCTGTGGAATTCATTACCACAGGAAGTAGTTGATGCTAAAACTTTGAATATATTCAAGAGGCAGCTGAATATAGCATAGAACATAGAACATAGAACAGTACAGCACAGAACAGGCCCTTCGGCCCTCGATGTTGTGCCGAGCAATGATCACCCTACTTAAACCCACGTAACCCGTATACCCGTAACCTAACAATCCCCCCATTAACCTTACACTACGGGCAATTTAGCATGGCCAATCCACCTAACCCGCACATCTTTGGACTGTGGGAGGAAACCGGAGCACCCGGAGGAAACCCACGCACACACGGGGAGGACGTGCAGACTCCACACAGACAGTGACCCAGCCGGGAATCGAACCTGGGACCACTGGAGCTGTGAAGCATTGATGCTAACCACCATGCTACCGTGAGGCCCCCAAAGCACTTGGGGAGAATGGGATCAAACGCTGTGGGGAGAAAGCAGGATTAGGCTATTGAGTTGGATGATCAGCCATGATCGTGATGAATAGCAGAGCAGGCTCAAAGGGCCAAAAGACCTCCTTGTATTCCTATCTTCTATGTATCTATGTATGTATCTATGTATGCTTCACCCGATGTCTATATATTTACAGTATGTCATTATCATATGTCCTATGTCTTTCATGTATGGGACGATCTGCCTGGACTGTACACAGAACAATAGCTTTCACTGTACCACAGTACACGTGACAATAAATCTAAATATAATTTTCAGTCCAACAAAATTCTCACGAGGACAGACCTACGAATCTGTAATTTAATCAAATTTCATTGATTCTTCTACATTAAACAATACTTTACTAAATTAATTTTAGATTTAGATTTTAGAACAGTACAGCACAGAACAGGCCCTTCAGCCCTCGATGTTGTGCCGAGCAATGATCACCCTACTCAAACTCACGTATCTACCCTATACCCGTAACCCAACAACTCCCCCTTAACCTTACTTTTTAGGACACTACGGGCAATTTAGCATGGCCAAGCCACCTAACCCCGCACATCTTTGGACTGTGGGAGGAAACCGGAGCACCCGGAGGAAATCCACGCACACACGGGGAGGACGTGCAGACTCCGCACAGACAGTGACCCAGCCGGGAACCGAACCTGGGACCCTGGAGCTGTGAAGCATTGATGCTAACCACTATGCTACCGTTTTATATATGAAAAGTGAAATGACTTGTCAGGTCAAGGAATAAATTTAAGACATGACTGTGATTAAATGACAGCATGCTGCTGCATTTTTGAGCCACATACAGAATCTACGAAGGCACATTCAAAATTACATTTTTTAAAAATAAATTTAGAGTACCCAATAATTTTTTCCAATTAAGGGGCAATTTAGCACAGCCAATCCACCTATCCTACACATCTTTGGGTTGTGGGGGTGAAACCCACGCAGACACGGGGAGAATGTGCAAACTCCTCACGGACAGTGACCCAGGGCCGGGATTCGAGCCCAGGTCCTCAGCGCCGTAGGCAGCAATGCTAACCACTGTGCCACCGTGCTGCCCCAAAATTTAATTTTAAAGCTAAATATATATTTAATTCAATTTAAAAACTGAATTTGTAAAATGTAGCATTAGTAATTATAGAACCATTTTACATTATTGTTTTATGAACCTGCTGATAAGAAGCATAAGGAAGGATTCTTTTAAAATTGGCTGGAACTTCCTCATTACTGCCCTCACTCCATTGCTTCAACTTTATTGTGGTGAGAATCTATGTTTTTCAAGCATTTTTTCCAGGGACCCATTTTTACCAACCAGCGAACCTTCGGGACCCAACCCGGCTGATCTTCGCGACCCACGCCGGCCGACCTTCGCGACCCACGTCGGCCGACTTTCGCGACCCACCATTTTCTCTTACCTTGTTTGCTGCTGACAAAATGGAGGAATCGCAATCGTGCCTAAAGCCCGTGATATCAATGTTCGGGGGCCGTCACCTGCTCTCTGCCTCCCTTCAGGCAACAACATTACATAAAATAACTTTTAAAATCTTCTGCGTCTCCGATTGCGCAAATTCGTGGGTAACATCTGCAGCAGCTGGCTTTCCTTTAAACATGATGGTCCGTACGACCATCTTTATTCCGGGAAAATCCTATACTTTGATCTAACTATTCGCTATTTTTCATATTTTCACTTTTCCACTCTAACTTTTGAAGTAAATGCAAGCTGTTTTTCCGTAAGCCAGAAACCATTTCATTTTGAAAGTTATGGGGCAGGATTCTCCGATAATCGGCGCGATGGCCGGGACCCGGCGCCAATAACGGTGCAGATCACTCTGGCGTCGGGCCCCCCCCAAGTGGCGCAAATTCTCTGGCCTGGAATGGGCTAGTAGCGGCATGGCGCCATTCGCGATACCGTGACCCGCCGCGGATACGTGGCGTCATTGATGCCAGGCTGCGTCACAGCACAAAAGACGCGCCCCCGGAGATCCGACAAGATGGCAGTCCGCTGTGCAGCCCCGAGGTTCCAGGCGTGCGACATCAAGGTGCTCCTGGATGCAGTAGAGCAGAGGAGGGAAGCCCTGTACCCCGGACACGGCCGCAGGGTTGCCGCATGCCTCAGCCGGCGCCTGTGGGAGGTGGCAGAGGCCGTCAGCGCTGTGGCTGTAACACCAAGGACAGGCACACAATGCCACAAGAAGGTGAGTGACCTCGTCAGGGCAGCCAGGGTGAGTACCCCCCCCCCCCCCACCGATGTGTGGCACACCCCCAGGTTCAACCAACCCTAACCCTAACCCTAATGTGCTGCGTACCTATGCCAATATACGTACAACCGCTAGCCTGCATGTATATCCCTGCCTAACACTGTTGCCATTTATCCCTGCTACCCACCCGCCCACCCCGCTCCCACAGGAGAAGCACGCACACATCAGGGAGCGTGAGAGGACCGGAGGGGGCACAGTTGATGAGAGACCACTCACCATTCATGAGGAGAGGGCCCTGGAACTGGCAGGCGGACCCGAGGACCGGGAGGATGCGGATGCAGAGGTCGGGGGCGCACCACCGAGTGAGACCCCCCACGTCCCGTGCCCATTCCCCCCATATCCCCATATCCCCCTCCCCCCATATCCCCCATCTGCCTCCTCCCCCATATTCCCCCATATACCCCCTCCCCCATATCCCCTCCCCATATCCCCCTCCCCCACATCCCCCCTCCCCCATATCTCCCATATCCCCCTCCCCCATGTCCCCCTCCCCCATATCCCCTCCCCATATCACCCATATCCCCCTCCCCATATCCCCCTCCCCCATATCCCCCCTCCCCCATATCTCCCATATCCCCCCTCCCCCATATCCCCTCCCCATATCCCCTCCCCCATATCGCCCATATCCCCCCTCCCCATATCCCCCTCCCCCATATCCCCTTCCCCATATTCCCCCATATCACCCTCCCCATATCCCCCTCCCCCATGTCCCCCACATCCCCCATACCCCCCTCCCCCATGTTCCCCCATATCCCCCCTCCCCATATCCCCTCCCCCATATTCACTCTCCCCCATATCCCCCATGGACCACCTCCCCCATAACCCCCATATCCCCCCTCTCCAATATCCCCCCATATCCCCCTCCCCCATATTCCCCCATATCCCCTCTCCCCATATCCCCCTCCCCCATATTTGCTCTCCCCCATATCCCCCCTCCCCCATATCCCCCCTCCCTAATATCCCCATAGCCCCCATTTCCCCCGATCACCGCCTGCGTGTCTAACCATGCATGCTGTATTGTGTATTGCAGGACCAAACGTTGAGGCACCCGTCCCCGCAGATGCCGACCGCCTGCAGGACGCCACAGGGCAGCCAAGAGATAGGGACAGGCTCGGCCCCTCCGGCATGCGACGCCCACACGACACCCCAGAGACAGGGACGGAGCAACACGGAGACGATGCCCCCGTCTCGTGCGAGTGCGGCGACGCAGGCGTGTGACACCCAGCGACGAGGGGGGCAGCCACAGCCCCCCGTCGCAGCCGAGCCAGGACACCACTACCTAGGACAGCCCTACCCAGGACACTCTTACCCAGGACATCACTACCCAGGACAGCCCTACCCAGGACACTCTTACCCAGGACACCACTACCCAGGAAAGCCCTACCCAGGACACCACTACCCAGGACAGTCCTACCCAGGACAGCCCTACCCAGGACTCCCCGATACAGGACACCACTATCCGGGACACCCCCTACCCGGACACCGACACACATGACCCCGAAAGACAGGGCAGTGACACACAGCAGACGGGTGGACACGAGCCGCCACCCCAGGGGACCATGGATTCTGGGTCGGACGATGCTCACGACACAACACCACTGCTATCTCCAGCGCCCTCCACCATCGCTTCACAGCTCCAGGGTCCCAGGTTCGATTCCCAGCTTAGGTCACTGTCTGTGCGGAGTCTGCACATTCTCCCCGTGTCTGCGTGGGTTTCCTCCGGGTGCTCCGGTTTCCTCCCACAGTCCAAAGATGTGCAGGTGTAGATGGATTGGCAATGATAAATTGCCCTTAGTGTCCAAATAAGGTAAGGTGGGGTTACAGGGATAGGGTGGAAGTGTTGGGATAGGGTGGAGGTGTGGGCTAAGCTAGGGTGCTCTTTCCAAGAGCCGGTGCAGACTCAATGGGCTAAATGGCCTCCTTCGGCACAGTAAATTCTATGATCTATGATCGCAGAGACACTCACCTCGGTTGGGCACCACTGTCTGTGCGGAGTCTGCACATTCTCCCCGTGTCTGCGTGGGTTTCCTCCGGGTGCTCCGGTTTCCTCCCACAGTCCAAAGATGTGCAGGTGTAGATGGATTGGCAATGATAAATTGCTCTTAGTGTCCAAATAAGGTAAGGTGGGGTTACAGGGATAGGGTGGAAGTGTTGGGATAGGGTGGAGGTGTGGGCTAAGCTAGGGTGCTCTTTCCAAGAGCCGGTGCAGACTCAATGGGCTAAATGGCCTCCTTCGGCACAGTAAATTCTATGATCTATGATCGCAGAGACACTCACCTCGGTTGGGCACTTTAGTGATGAGGCTTCTGGTACACACACTGGTGCGACAACACAACCATACCGGTACAGCAGGGGGAGGCAGGAGCAGCAGAGGGGTCGGCAGAACGGAGGGCATCCTGGCGCAAGCGAACATCTGTCACCCAGACGGGTCCCGTGTTCCTGGAGTTACCACACCCACCCATAGACCCGATGCAGTCACCGAACCAGGGGCAATCGAAGGGGGTGACGGCCGGCTTGTGGCGGCTGCAGACGCAGGTGGAGGAGTGCACCGCGTCCAGGAGCTGGGAGTGGTGCCGGTCATGCGTGCCACCCAGGCCAAAACCACACGTGTGGCGTCAGCGATGGAGGCAATGGGTGCGACGGTGTCAGACATGGGGAGCAGTATGCAAGGCCTGGGGCTTTCTGTGCAGGCGGCGTCTGTGGCCCAGGACATGGCTCCCCTCTCACAGGAAGCCATGAGCCAGAGCCAGCAGCAGATAGCAGAGGCGCTCAATACCGTGGCCCTGTCTCAGCAGGCCATGGCTCAGTCTCTGCAGGCAATGGCCCAGTCTCTGCAGGCAATGGCCCTGTCTCAGCAGGCAATGGCCCAGTCTCAGCATGCCATCGCTGACGGCATCGGCGCCATTGCCCAGGTGCTGGCCGGTGTTGCCCAGACACAGACAGGGATGGCCAACTCCCTGAGCTCCATGGCTGCAAACTTGCAGACACTTGTCGATACCAGGGGGGGCCTCCAGGACTGGCAGCGCCAGGTGTCGGGGGGGGGCATTGGATGGCCGGTCCGTTTGCACCCCCGACCCATGTAGAGGCCCGGGGGCCATCGGGCACCCCGAGGGAGGAGGAGGTGCTGGGACCCGTCCCGGGTCCCCCTGCAGGGTAGGTCCCGGAACACTGCGGCACCTCGGACTCCCCCTGCTTCCATCCCAGGTGCATCTGGTGGGCAGCGGGCAGGACAGGCTGGCAGCTCGCCATCCCAGTCGCCCGAGTCGCAGCTTGGCCCATCTAGGCCGGGCTCCCCCAGGAAACGGCCGCCAAAGGGATCCCGAGTCTCAGGGCAGGAATCACAGGAGTCCACCTCCAGTTCTGCTGTACCATCTGGGGAACCAGCAAGACGTAGTCAAAGGGCCCGTAAGGCCAAACAATTAGACACTGAGTAAGTTGGCACGGGTGCAGGCACAGACGAGTTATAGGGGCTAGGGCACGTGTATGGACCGTTTGTCATTAAAATCACTTTCACACACACTAATCTGCCTTTGTGCTTTGTCCGAAGCTTGCGGGGATGCGGTGTGAGGTGAGCGCCAGTGTGTGTATGAGGGGTGGTATTACGTCAGCCCCAGGTGAGTGTGCCTCCCCTCCCCCCGGGTCGCCCTCGCCATCCCCCTGGGCAGAGGGCGGGACCGTGCGCTGCAGTGTGATGGCCGCATGCAGGGATGGTCCGGGTGGAAGGTGGTACCGTGGCCATGGGTCAGACATTGTCCAACGATATAGAGCCAGGAGCTAATCGCAGAGTGGGTCGTCATCATCCTCCATGGCCTGCAATAGACACGCTTCCACCGGCAACCGTGTGAGCCCGGCCCGTTGTGGCGCAGGTGGATGTGCAATGGAGGGTTGGTGTGCATGCGGGTGGGGTGGGGGTGGTTGGTGGTGGGTGGGTGGCGGGGGGTGAGGGTGTTGGTGGTGGGTGGGTAGGGGGGTGAGGGTGGTCGGCTGGTGCCGTGGTGTGCGGTCTTTGCCCATACTCAGCGATTCACGCCCCCCCCTCGTCAGTGAACCGGGCGGCTATCAGCCTGTCCAGTGCCCGTTGGCCCAGGCGGTAACGGTGGGCAGCCTCCCGCCCATGTCCAGCCCGTCTGTCCTGACCATTGCCCCCATCCTCCTCATCTGGGGAGGTCTGCGCCTCGTCCTGCTTCTCCACTCCCCCCTCCTCTGCCTGCGGCACATCGCCCCTCTGCTGGGTTATGTTGTGCAGGACGCAGCGCACCACAATGATGTGGCTGAGCCTATCTTGTGGGTACTGGAGGGCGCCTCCAGAGCGGTCCAGGCACCTGAGACGCATTTTTAGCAGGCCAAAGCACCTCTCTATCACACCATTGATCGCTGCATGGGCACCGTTGTCGCTGTTCTCTGCATCAGTCTGTGGCCCCCGTATAGGCGTCATCACCCACGACCGCAACGGGTAACTCCTGTCGCCCAGCAACCAACCACTCATCTGGGGTTGGCGTCCCTCGAACATGCTGGGGATGTAAGACTGCACCAATACGTATGAGTCATGTACACTTTCCGGGTACCGGGCGCAGACGTGCAGGAACATCATGCGGTGGTCGCAGACCATCTGAATGGTCATGGAATATGTCCGCCTCCTATTGGTGAACATGGCCCTGTTATCTGCAGGTGGCCGCACGGTGGTTCACCTGAGGAAGGACCAGTGCTCCGAAAGCTGGTGTTTGAAACAAACATGTTGGACTTTAACCTGGTGTTGTAAGACTTCTTACTGTGCTCACCCCAGTCCAACGCCGGCATCTCCACATCAAGCATTTATAGTCATAGAGTCATGGAGGTTTACAGCAAGGAAACAGGCCCTTCGGCCCAACTTGCCCATGCCGCCCACCATTGAGATAGTCCCAATTGCCCGCATTTGGACCACATCCCTCTGTACCAATCTTACACATATAACTATCTAAATGCTTTTTAAAAGACAAAATTGTACCATGGACTCTGGCAGCTCATTCCAGACACTCACCACCGTCTGTGTGAAAATAATTGCCCCCCTGGACCCTTTTGTATCTCTCCCCTCTCACCCTAAACCTATGCCCTTTCATTTAAGACTCCCCGACCTTTGGGAAAAGATGTTAACTATTTACTTTATATATGCCCCTATTATTTTATTGTTGTCTACAAGATCAACCCTAAGCCTCTTAGGCTCCAGGGAAAAAGTCCCAGTCTATCCAGCCTTTCATTATAACTCAAACCATCAAGTCCTGGTAGCATCCCAGTAAATTTCAGAATGTTCTGGACAACACAGGCAAACCATTTTCTTTTAGCCTCACTTTTGGGGTTTAGGCTGGAAGGCAGCTCAAAAACAGATCTCTCTTAGCTCTCAGCTTGTCGATTTAAACTGGTTCCAGCCAAGGCTGAGGGAGTCCCTCTTGTTCAAATGTCTGCAGGCAGTTGTCAGATCTGTGGCAATTTTAAATCTCTGTTTGGGAGGCTGGCGATGTGAAACACTCTTTCTATCGGCTAAGGCTAGCAATTAAAGTACCCTCCAGCCGGCCTCTGAATGTTCCACTTCTGAGTAAAAGGCTGGGGAACTGAAACTGACTTTTCTCAACTGATGACCTGTGGCTAAAGACCTTTCTCTCTGCAGTCAGGTCAACCTACAGAAGGACCTAGTCCAGCGCCACCTGCAGGGAGGATTATTAAAAAAACCTAGTGAAATTCTCAGATGGAAAATTCTCATATTACCCCAGTGGGTCTGAGGATTAGACTGGCAATGGTCCTACAAATGCAAATGACTCTCTGGAGCGAATTTTACTGCCTCCATGTTCTAATTGAAGACAACCATGAGGAAGGGCAAACCAACCGAGGAGTCCAACCCTTCGTGTCCTTGGAAAATCGTGGACCACTAAAACCACAACCACAGCAGCGGGGATCCTCAATTCTCTCATCTCTCTTAATCCCTGTTATTTCTTAACCTTTCCTACCCCTTCACCGTGTTTGTCCTGTGTGTGTCTCGATGAAGGGTGGGATGGGGTCTTGGGAATAGGTAGATTAGTAGGCTATTATTCAATTAGTTCCATCATATGTTCATCTTATATTCTTGTTATAAATTAAGTTTGATAATATTTTATTTATAAATGTGGTGCGTGTGGCTCATTGGAGCAGTCAAGGGTTAAAGATCTCAGGAAAATACACAAATTATTGGTTAATTTGCACTTATGTTGGGACTCCAAGTTCTGTGAGGCTGGAACTGACCTGCACTCGTCCTGCATGAGGAAAATTCCCACGCTGTTGCTGTCACCCCCCCCCCCCCCCCCCCCCCCCCCCCCCACCTGAAATAGGCATTTCAGGGCTGGGTGCAGACCGGGCCTCCGAGGGCTTGTTCCACCCGGACTCATTCATTTTTTCAATGTCGTAGGGCAGCGGTGTCTCCCTGTTTCTAGGGTTCTGGGCAGGCAGTGGCATGGAAGAACCCCTTCTCCCTTTGTCCTAACCGTCATCGTCGAGTTCATCAGCCACCATCCCGGAGCTGTTTCCGGAGTTGTTTCTAGGACCTTGCGGTGACCCGACGTCGCAGGTGCAGCAGGGGTCTGCGCCACCGTGTCCCTCTGACCTGGGACACTGGGAGGAGCCCATAAGGAACCCGCCTGTTGACGATCCTGATGATGGGATTGAGGCAGGCTCAGGAATAGTCAGTGGGACCATGCCATTCAACACACACTCATTGTGGTGGAAGACTCAGGCCCAGATGGTGACGATCCAGAGGAAGTCAACTGCTCGGTGGTGGTCATGGAGTGTGCATTTCAGGCTCTCTGCAGCAAGGCAGAGTGTTCCTAATCTCCTTGGGGGACTCTGGGAATCTACCACATTTCGATTTGAGTTTCTTTTCTTTAATTTTTCCATTTAAGGTGCAATTTAGAGTGACCAATCTACCGACCCTGCACATCTTTTTGTTGTGGGAGTGAGGTCCATGCAGACATGGAGAGAATGTGCAAACTCCACATAGACAGTGACCTGGGGCCATGGTCAAACTCGGCTCTTCAATACAGTGAGGCACAGTGATACACTGCACCACAATACTGCCCTGAGTTTCCTTTTTATGCTTCTGACGGTAGATCAGGTAGTGGCCTAATGAGCCCCCCCCAGCATCCCCCACCCCATTTTTGCTTTGTTCCCCATTTCCTTTCCTCTCATTTGCTTGGTCCCATACATTTGAAGGAGCAAGTGGTGATTGCTGCTGAAGATCAAGATTGCAAAGCCTGACACAACAAATGACTGCAAATGGTGCTCGCCATTAATCTAGCATTGGGAGAATTGCAATGTAATTTTAAGGCGGGGGTGGTACCTGACCTTTTGGCTTCATAGAGATTCACAGCACCCACCCACCAACAACCCTGCTACCAGCAGGTTGGGAGAATTCTCCCGTGTATTTTCTTTTTATTGAGATCTCTTTAAATCAAGAGACGACTGAGTACTCAGAGGAGTTAAAGAGACTCCTGGCCAAGACTTATGAGAAGCTAAACTCTATTTGAGGTTGCTATGGGGATGGAAACATTGAAAAGAGTGCGAGAGGTAAGACAGCCGGGACATTGAAAAGAGCGGGAGGGGACACATTGAGAGCGGCGGGGTGCCAGTGGGAGCAAAGATAATATAAGGCGGGAACCGGAAGTACGACCCGCGGACTTCTGGGAAGGATTTTCTCCTAGCCAATAAATTCTGGTGGAGAGGATACCCGAGACACTACACGTGTAGTGTCTCCCACCCGCCCTCCTCCTCTAACCTAATAATAAGATCCATTGGGGTGAGCAGGTAAGTGCTATATTATATTATTATTTTTTTATTTGTTTTATATTTGTTTACCAGAACTTGGTTGAAATTAAGTGGGATGGCAGGGAAGGTAGTGCAATGTTCCTCCTGCAGGATGTTTGAGGTGAGGGATGCCGTTAGTGTCCCTGCTGATTTTACCTGCAGGAAGTGCAGCCAGCTCCAGCTCCTACAAGACCGAGTTATGGTACTGGAGCTGGAGTTGGATGAACTTCGGATCATTCGGGAGGCAGAGGTGGTCATAGATAGGAGCTTCAGGGAAGTAGTTACACCAAAGACTGGAGATAGATGGGTAACTGTAAGAGGGACTGGGAAGAAGCAGACAGTGCAGGGACCCCCTGCGGTCGTTCCCCTGAGTAACAAGTATACTGTTTTGGATACTTGTGGGGGGGGGGGACTTACCAGGGGTAAGCCATGGGGTGCGGGACTCTAGCACGGAGTCTGTCCCTGTTGCTCAGAAGGGAAGGGGGGAGAGGAGCAGAGCATTAGTAATTGGGGACTCAATAGTCAGGGGCACAGATAGGAGATTTTGTGGGAGCGAGAGAGACTCACGTTTGGTATGTTGCCTCCCAGGTGCAAGGGTATGTGATGTCTCGGATCGTGTTTTCCGGGTCCTTAAGGGGGAGGGGGAGCAGCCCCAAGTCGTAGTCCACATTGGCACTAACGACATAGGTAGGAAAGGGGACAAGGATGTCAGGCAGGCCTTTAGGGAGCTAGGATGGAAGCTCAGAGCGAGAACAAACAGAGTTGTTATCTCTGGGTTGTTGCCCGTGCCACGTGATAGTGAGATGAGGAATAGGGAGAGAGAGCAATTAAACACGTGGCTACAGGGATGGTGCAGGCGGGAGGGATTCAGATTTCTGGATAACTGGGGCTCTTTCTGGGGAAGGTGGGACCTCTATAGACAGGATGGTCTACATCTGAACCTAAGGGGCACCAATATCCTGGGGGGGAGATTTGTTAGTACTCTTTGGGGGGGTTTAAACTAATTCAGCAGGGGCATGGGAACCTGGATTGTAGTTTTGGGGTGCGAGAGATTGAGAGTAGATTTGGAGGAGCACAGATTTGACTTCGCAGGAGGGTGGCAGTGTTCAGGTAGGTAGTTTGAAGTGTGTCTATTTCAATGCCAGGAGTATACGAAATAAGGTAGGGGAACTGGCAGCATGGGTTGGTACCTGGGACTTCGATGTTGTGGCCATTTCAGAGACATGGATAGAGCAGGGACAGGAATGGTTGTTGCAGGTTCCGGGGTTTAGGTGCTTTAGTAAAGTCAGAGAAGGGGGCAAAAGAGGGGGAGGTGTGGCGCTGCTAGTCAAGGACAGTATTACGGTGGCAGAAAGGGTGCAAGGGTACCTCTTCTTCCGAGGTAGTATGGGCTGAGGTTAGAAACAGGAAAGGAGAGGTCACCCTGTTGGGAGTTTTCTATAGGCCACCTAATAGTTCTAGAGATGTAGAGGAAAGGATGGCGAAGATGATTCTGGAAAAGAGCGAAAGTAACAGGGTAGTTGTTATGGGAGACTTTAACTTTCCTAATATTGACTGGAAAAGATATAGTTCGAGTACATTGGATGGGTCGTTCTTTGTACAATGTGTGCAGGAGGGTTTTCTGACACAATATGTTGACAGGCCAACAAGAGGTGAGGCCACTTTGGATTTGGTTTTGGGTAATGAACCAGGCCAGGTGTTAGATCTGGAGGTAAGTGAACACTTTGGAGACAGTGACCACAATTCGGTGACCTTTACATTAGTGATGGAAAGGGATAAGTATACCCCGCAGGGCAAGACTTATAGCTGGGGGAAGGGCAATTATGATGCCATTAGACATGACTTAGGATGTGTAGGTTGGAGAAGTAGGCTGCAAGGGTTGGGCACACTGGATATGTGGAGCTTGTTCAAGGAACAGCTATTGCGTGTTCTTGATCAGTACGTACCAGTCAGACAGGGAGGAAAGGGTAGAGCGAGGGAACCGTGGTTTACCAAAGAAGTGGAATCTCTTGTTAAGAGGAAAAAGGAGGCCTATGTGAAGATGAGGCGTGAAGTTTCAGTTGGGGCGCTTGATAGTTACAGGGAAGCGAGGAAGGATCTAAAGAGAGAGCTAAGACGAGCAAGGAGGGGACATGAGAAGTCTTTGGCAGGTAGGATCAAGGAAAACCCAAAAGCTTTCTATAGGTATGTCAAGAATAAAAGAATGACTAGGGTAAGAGTAGAGCCAGTCAAGGACAGTGGTGGGAAGTTGTGTGTGGAGGCTGAGGAGATAAGCGAGATACTAAATGAATACTTTTCGTCAGTATTCACTCAAGAAAAAGATAATATTGTGGAGGAGAATGCTGAGACACAGGCTATTGGAATAGATGGCATTGAGGTGCGTAGGGAAGAAGTGTTGGCAATTCTGGACAAGGTGAAAATAGATAAGTCCCCGGGGCCTGATGGGATTTATCCTAGGATTCTCTGGGAAGCCAGGGAAGAGATTGCTGAGCCTTTGGCTTTGATTTTTAGGTCACCATTGGCTAGAGGAATAGTGCCAGAGGACTGGAGGATAGCAAATGTGGTCCCTTTGTTCAAGAAGGGGAGTAGAGATAACCCCGGTAACTATAGGCCGGTGAGCCTAACATCTGTGGTGGGTAAAGTCTTGGAGAGGATTATAAAAGATACGATTTATAATCATCTAGATAGGAATAATATGATTAGGGATGGTCAGCATGGTTTTGTGAAGGGTAGGTCATGCCTCACAAACCTTATCGAGTTCTTTGAGAAGGTGACTGAACAGGTGGACGAGGGTAAAGCAGTTGATGTGGTGTATATGGATTTCAGTAAAGCGTTTGATAAGGTTCCCCACGGTCGGCTATTGCAGAAAATATGGAGGCTGGGGATTGAGGGTGATTTAGAGATGTGGATCAGAAATTGGCTAGTTGAAAGAAGACAGAGAGTGGTGGTTGATGGGAAATGTTCAGAATGGAGTTCAGTTACGAGTGGCGTACCACAAGGATCTGTTCTGGGGCCGTTGCTGTTTGTCATTTTTATAAATGACCTAGAGGAGGGAGCAGAAGGATGGGTAAGTAAATTTGCAGACGACACTAAAGTCGGTGGAGTTGTAGACAGTGCGGAAGGATGTTGCAGGTTACAGAGGGACATAGATAAGCTGCAGAGCTGGGCTGAGAGGTGGCAAATGGAGTTTAATGTGGAGAAGTGTGAGGTGATTCACTTTGGAAAGAATAACAGGAATGCGGAATATTTGGCTAATGGTAAAATTCTTGGTAGTGTGGATGAGCAGAGGGATCTCGGTGTCCATGTACATAGATCCCTGAAAGTTGCCACCCAGGTTGATAGGGTTGTGAAGAAGGCCTTTCTTGGTGTGATGGCCTTTATTGGTAGAGGGATTGAGTTCCGGAGCCATGAGGCCATGTTGCAGTTGTACAAAACTCCAGTACGGCCGCATTTGGAGTATTGCGTACAGTTCTGGTCGCCTCATTATAGGAAGGACGTGGAAGCTTTGGAACGGGTGCAGAGGAGATTTACCAGGATGTTGCCTGGTATGGAGGGAAAATCTTATGAGGAAAGGCTGATGGACTTGAGGTTGTTTTCGTTAGAGAGAAGAAGGTTAAGAGGTGACCTAATAGAGGCATACAAAATGATCAGAGGGTTAGATAGGGTTGACAGCGAGAGCCTTCTCCCGCGGATGGAGGTGGCTATCACGAGGGGACATTGCCTTAAATTGAGGGGTAATAGATATAGGACAGAGGTCAGAGGTGGGTTATTTACGCAAAGAGTGGTGAGGCCGTGGAATGCCCTACGTGCAACAGTAGTGAACTCGCCAACATTGAGGGCATTTAAAAGTTTATTGGATAAGCATATGGATGATAAGGGCATAGTGTAGGTTAGATGGCCTTTAGTTTTTTTCCATGTCGGTGCAACATTGAGGGCCGAAGGGCCTGTACTGCGCTGTATCGTTCTATGTTCTATGTAAACTGACAACAATTTTGGGTTTCAAATTACAGCTGGTCTGTAGAACACAAAGGCACTCACACAGACGTGGACCTCTTGATTGAGCAGGGAGAGTTGTCAGGGACTGTCAGACTGAGGTCGCAGCTCGTCATGGCAACTAGTAAAGGAGTCCAAAAAAGTAGATTCCGGGATTCGAGCAGTGAGATTGGGGGGAAGATGGCCCTTATGGGACCTCTGGAAATCGGATGTGGTGAGACTGCTGCCTGTAGGAGCTTTTAATCCACCTTCAGTTTTGGCCTCCTTGTCTGAGGAAGGATGTTCTTGCTAGTGATGGAGTGCAGCAAAGGGTTACCAGACTGATTTCTGGGATGGCAGGACTGACGTATGAGGAGAGATTGAATCGGTTAGGATTGTATTCGCTGGAGATCAGAAGAACGAGGGGGGATCGCATAGAAACCTATAAAATTCTCACAGGACTTGACAGGTTAGATGCAGGAAGGATGTTCCTGATAGTGGGTGTTACCAGAACCAGAGGTCACAGTCTGAGGATACGGGGTAGACCATTTAGGACTGAGATGAGGAGAAATTTCTTCCCCCAGAGAATAGTAGGCCTGTGGAATTTGTTACCACAGGAAGTAGTGAGGCCAAAACGTCAGCTCGAAATGTTAGCTCTTTTCTCTCCCGACAGATGCTGCCAGACCTGCTGTGATTTTCCAACATTTTCTCTTTCGTTTCAGATTCCAGCAACCACAGTAATTTGCTTTTACTGAGGCAAAAACATTGCATGTTTTGAAGAAGCAGTTAGATATAGCACGTCGGGTGAAATGGATCAAAGGATATGGGGGGAAAGCGAGATTAAATTATCAGCCATGATCATAATGAAGGGCGGTGCAGGCTCAAGGGGCCGAATGGCCTCCTCCTGCTCCTATTTTCAGTGTTTCTGTATGGGTAAAGGAACTGAATCTTCATCTGGGAAATACAAAGTGCTGTAAGACTCAGTAGATTAATTTATTGTTGTACATAGGACGCGATCGGCGAGCTACCTGCCGTGTTGTGCTCAAGGTTTTAAATCTACTTAGGCGGGTTTACCCGGATCTATCAGCCTCCCGAGTGAGCCTGCAGCCGTGTGCCATCCAGTACTGGTCCACATAAGCATGGGCCAATAAGCGTAGGCCAGTACATGGGGACTCCCCCATTGTGCATTTGTGCTTTTTTGGGGGGGGGGGGGGGGAGCCTAGGAGATCGGACACAATTTAAAAATGGCATCCTGATCTCTCGTTACACTGGAGTGTTCCGGCGAGCGGAGCTCCTCAGTGTTAAAGCGGGTCTATGGTCTATACGCGGCTTCGGGCATGAGTCCCCACTTGAGGCCCCTTATACAAAGCAAGTCGCTGTGGGCACCAGGACATTCGCAGTGAGACGCGCTCGTGAAGGGGCTTTGTTCCCAATTAGTCGAATCACGCCTGAGTGTTATTTGATCGCAGTAGGGAACTTGCTGGCAAAGCCAACGAGAAACTCCCTGAAAATGTAACTTAGAACATTTCTGTTAAATTCTGCCCATAGTCATAGAATAATGGAATCCCTACAGTGCAGAAGAAGGCCATTCAGCCCATCGAGTCTGCATCGACCCTCTGAAAGAACACTCTACCTAGGCCCAATCTCCCACTCTATCCCTGTAATCGCACCCAGGGGTTATTAGGGCAGCACGGTAGCACAGTGGTTAGCACCGTTGCTTCACACCGCCAGGGACCCTGGTTCGATTCCCAGCTTGGGTCACTGACTGTGCAGAGTCTGAACATTCTCCCTGTGTCTGCGTAGGTTTCCTCCGGGTGCTCCGGTTTCCTCCCACAAGCCCCGAAAGATGTGCTTGGTGGGTAAATTGGACATTCTGAATTCTCCCTCTATGTACCCAAACCGGCGCCGTAGTGTTGCGACTAGGGAATTTTCACAGCAACGTCATTGCAGTATTAATGTAAGCCTACTTGTGACACTAATAAAACCTGCAGTTTTGCCTTTGCTATATCTAATTTAATTTTCTCTTTGAAGTATGATTTGACAGTCAATTAATGTTTGAATTCTGTTAATTTTAGTTTCATTGTAATCTTCTTCATCTGTTTCTTTCCATTGGTGTCTGAAAACTCCTTTCTTTTTAAAAGTTATTGGCCTCCACTGGAATAATAAATGTGGTACCATCTGAAATGTTTTTTGGAAATCCAAATACATTACATTTACTGGTTCCCCTTCATCCACTCTCAAAGAACTCCAATAAATTTGTCAAATACTGTTTCCCTTTCAGAAGGCCAAGTTGACTCGGATTGATTCATTTGCTTTGTTACTGCTACCTGATAATGGTTTGCAACTTTTTTGATGACTGGCTCATTCTTTAATTTCTTGAATAGGAGCTTGACATTTGACGGGAAGTTCCCAGGATCAAAGGAATTTTGTGAGATTACAACCAATGCATGAATTTTCGCTGCAGCTATCTCTTGAAGACCTGAGGATGTGGACCATCAAATCCAGGGGACTTGCATGTCTTAGTCATTTTAGTTTGGGTAGTGTTTTTTTCTCTAGTGATAACGACTGTTTAAAGCTCCCCACTTTTGTCTACTACTTTTCTACTATTCTTGGGATGCTCTTTGGGTCTTCTATTTTGAGGCTGATGGAAAATACTCTCAAACTGAATATGAAATTCTGCCATATTACAAATGTTCTTTTCCAGGAGATCCTTTACTATGAAGTCATTCATTAACCTGGCTCATTACACATTGCCAGGTCCAGCCTGTTCCTTGGTTGATTCCAGAATATATTGTCATGAGAAATCGGCCTGAATACAGTCTATGAGCTCGTCCTCAAGGCTACCTTGGTCAATTTGATTTGTCCAATCCATACAAATATTAAGATCTCACATGATTACTGTAGAACCTTTCTTCTCAGTACCATTATTTCTCAATTTGTATAATGTCCTTTGGTGTAACAGCTACTGTTCGTTTGGGGGCTTAGAGATGAATCTCATCAGTGACTTCCATGGCATTTCTTATTTCTTTATCTTTTTGTAGTAGTTCTGCGCACCACACATACTGAAGCACTTCATGCCCAAATGCAGCAGGACCTGGACAATATTCAGATTTGGGCTGACAAGTGGCATGTAACATTCACACCACACAAATGTCAGGCAATGACCACCTCTAATAAGAAAGGATCAAACCAACTCCCCTTGGCATTCAATGCCATTAGCATTGCTGAATCTCCCACGATCAACATTGTGGGTTACCATTGACCAGAAACTGAACTGGCTTAGCCATTTTAATACCGTGGCTAGCAGAGCAGATGAAAGGCTAAGAATCCTACGGTGAGTAACTCAACTTCTGACCCCCCAAACCCTGTACACCATCTCCATGCCACAAGTCAGGAGTGTGCATCATGTACAGGATGCACTGCAGAAACTCACCAAGGTTCCTTAAGCAGCACCTTCCAAACCCACGTGCAGTACAATCTCAACGGACAAGAGCTGCAGATACCTGGGAACCCCTGCACCCAGAGGTTCCCCTCCAAGTCTCACATCATCTGACGTGGAAATATATTTCAGTTCCTTCACTATCGCTGGGTCATAATGCTGGAATTCGCTCCCTAGCATCACTGTCGGTGTACCTACACCTCAGGACTGCAGCGACAGGAAGAGGTCGCAACTAAGTTAAAAAGAGAGTAACAGAGAAAAAGACTCAAATAGGAAAAGGCCTGGGGATAGCCGACTTTCAGTGAAGAGGGCTCAGGAGAAGCTCTGAAGTTTCAAGGAAGCAGCCAAAGTTTGACGATTCCTCATGCTGCAGGCCATTGGGGCAAAGTTTTAGAGCAGTAACTTTCTGCTTGGTGACAGAAGAACTTGTGTTGGAGTTGGTGTGCATAGTTGGGAATCCAGGGCAACAGAATCTTGGGAGACAAGATTGAAACCCTGGAAGGTGGGCCATTCTTGATGACTTCCAAATTGTATTGACTTTTGGAAAGAAATGCCCAGCATAGATCTCCGAAGGTGAACATTGGAATCCTTCCTGCGAGATACAGAGTTTCAGTGATATTAGTTGAGTCACTGCTACTGCCTTCTGGGGTGAGTTTTTGAGAAATCCATGGACTCTGTTTTGGTTGTATCTGCCATTTATTATGTAGTGTTGTGTGTACGGTCATATTTGACTTGTTATTTTGCATGTACCTCACACTTACACATGTGGAATGTTCACTGAGCACGGCCGGGATTCTCCCCTACCCGGCGGGGCGGGGGTCCCGGCATATTGGAGTGGCGTGAACCACTCCGGCATTGGGCTGCCCCAAAGGTGCGGACGTCTCCGCACCGTTAGGGGCCAAGCCCTCACATTGAGGGGCTAGGCCTGCGCCGGAGTGGTTCCCACTCCACAGGCTGGCGTGAACGGCCTTTGGCGCCATGCCAGCCGGGGCCGAATAGACTTCGCTGGCTGGCGTAAGTTCGCGCATGCGCCGGAACGTCAGCGGCTGCTGACATCATACCGGCGCATGCTGAGGGGAGGGGGTCTCTTCCGCCCCCCAGGTCCCCCCCCCCCCCCCCAGGACCCTGGTGCCTGCCCGTGCCGCCGGTCAGGTAGGTGGTTTAATCCACGCCGGCGGGAGAGGCCTGTCAGCGGAGGGACTTCGGCTCATCGCAGGCCAGAGAATCGCCGCGGGGGGCGTGCCGACCGGCGTGGGGGACCCGCCGACAGGCATGGCGCGATTCCCGCCCCCACCAAATCTCAGAGGGCGGAGAATTCGGGACACGGCGGGGGCAGGATTGACGCTGGCCCCGGGTGATTCTCCGACCCGGCGGGGGGGTCGGAGAATCCCACCCCAGGTGTCTTGGATTTCATTTTTTTTTTGTCTACTTAAAACAAAACATTATTGCTCCCTCACTGGATATTATCCACAACCTAGGGATCTGACCAAGGATCATAAAACAATCCAGAGGATGTTGATAGTAGAGGATTCAGTTATCGTAATGCTCTTAAATGTCAAGTGGAAGTACTTAAATTCTCTCTTGTTGGAGAGGTAATTGCCTGGTATTTGCATATGCAAACATTTTATGCTTTTTATTGACTGAAGCCTGAATGTTGCCCAGGTCTTGCAACATGAGTTAAGGGCTGTTTCCATATATAAGGGGTTACAAAGGAACTGAACACTGTGAAATCATCAATGACCATCCCCACTTCAGATCTTATGATGGAGCGAAGTCAGCCTTCCAAGAAGCAGTTGGAACTGGTTGGGCCTGGGACACTGCCATGAGGAATTCCCGCTGTGATATCCTGCGGCTAAGATGATTAGCTTTGAACAACTATATTATCTTTCTTGGTCTGACTCCAACCTGTGGAAAGCTTTTCTTCTCTTGATGTCCTTTCCTAACACTGACCTAACTGTTTGGGAGTAAACGAGTCATGGCTGGGGAATTTGAACACTACTGAAAAGGAATATTCACTTTTACTGTTTGCTTGTTGCTGGAAATTTGAAGAAGACGTTTGAAACGCACCTGGAGACTTCCTGCAGCAGTTTGCCAGGACTTCACCAACACTATCAATATTTAATCTGGAAATTCTTTGAGGACTTCATCTAAAATGAGTAAATGCTGTTCTACCTATTGAACATCTAATAAGCATTACCAGGAGAAAGGGAGGGCTTGTTCATGGGCATCGGTTTAGGGGTCTCTTTTACTTTACAGGAGGAATTGGAAGAGGACATGAGCGAGCCAGAGCAACATCGTCTGCTGCAGGAGAAAGAGGAGGAGGTCAGGGTTGTATCCTCCCCTACAATGGGCAGGAAAATCCTCCTCTTCTGGATCTCCTTCATGAGGAGCTGCTCCCTGAGGGCCACCAATCCTGTGTGTACACACCATCTTCCTTGATTTTGAAATTATACCAATGTGGATGTATTCCAAACCATCCGGGGAAGTGGGTTAACAAAGCTCACATAAACTGTCCTACAAAATTGGCTTCTAATTATTGTATGAGTGCTAAACTCAAAGTCCTCACTGCATCGGGGACCTGGGTTCAATTCCGGCCTTGGGTGACAGTCTGTGTGGAGTTTTGACTTTCTTCCCGTGTGTGCGTGGATTTCCTCCGGGTGCTCCGGTTTCCTCGCACAGTCCAAAGATGTGCAGGTTAGGTGGACTGTCCAAAACGATGTCCAGCTTTGATTAAGGGGTTAATGGGATAGGGTGGGGCAGTGAGCTTGGGTGAAGTGCTTTTTCAGAGGGTCGGTGCAGACTTGATTAGCCAAATGATCTCTTTCTGCATTGTAGGGATTCTATGATTCTAAACCTGCAGACATTTGTGATTAAATCTCCAGACAAGCTGAAATTATGATAATCAGCAAGTCGGATCAAATTGTTTGCTAAAATCAGATTTTATAACAATGCATCTTATTAACAAAGCATACATCGCTCTTGTTTCTACCTCTTTACCAAAACCTACATCAAATGGCCTCTATATTCTACTATATTTGGTGAAATACTTACAGGGAAAATTGAGTTAATTTAACTAAACCGATGAAACTGATCTGGAAAAGTTTGGCTTACACACTGAAGTCTGGGACATTCGACTGAGTATGAAAGTCAACAATCATCTTTTGATATTCAGTGAGCGATGCTATTATTTTTCACCGATTGTACCTTGGGAAAGTATGCATTGATTTTGTTCCACCACAGACTAATACAATGTCTTGAAGCAATGCATCCACCATTAAATGGACTTTCAGATTGGAAATGACTTTCTATTTGAAAATGGAGACCCATCAAGACAGTGAAAGTTTGGTATCAGATTCTTAAAACTCAAGCGAGTAAGAAAATCTATGTGTGAATAGAAGTACCCAGGGGTGACAAAATGACACTGTATCCCTCTGACCACAAATTATATGATTAGATACCTACCTCCCACTGGTTTCTATTTACAAAGCGCTTCCAAGAACGAGCAGGTGTGGTGGTGAGGAAATGAACAGAAAGGCATAATGGGTAGTTAGACCAAGTTAGGAGTAAAATTTTACTGCAGTAGAATAAGGAGTTAGGTTAGTGGACTTTTAAACATCAACTGGGTTTCAAGGCAGGAAGAGGGGGATGGACAGCCACTAAGACCATTCTTTTTTGCCAGGGATACTGGGAAAAGGGGCCTCAGACCAGGTTAAGGAATGTGGGGAAAGCCTATGGGAGCTTTGCATTTGTACCTTTGTCTTATTTGGTCGTATGTATGTGAAACTTGATGTAACTTGAATGTATATGAAATGAGATGTTTTGTTCCTTTGACCTGCACTCTGGCTGTTGAAGAGGCAGGAGACTGGTGGTGTCCTGCTCTCCAAATAGAGTGGGTCACCCAGCTAGCTGGTTAATATAAACAATAATTGATACCTGCAAATCCGTCTCAAATTTTATTGAGCCCAGACTGGCAGCAAAAGAATCAGGATTGTCAGTGGCTGTACTCAGACAGAGCACTTGTTCTTTCTCGGAAGCTCTTGAGAACAAAGAGACAGCCTCTTAAACAAAACTATGGTCAGACAAACAGCTGCTCCGAGCTAATGGTCCCCCTGCAGAGCAACATGAATAAATCTTGTTCCTTTGGAACTGCCTGGACCTGTCAATCAAACAGCTTTTCAAAGGCAATGGTGCATGAAATTGAATGTAAACAATGCAGTTCAAAATGTTTAGGCTTCCAGGCATGCAGACAAGTTTACTTAAAGCATACTTTAAAGGGCAATTAAATTGATTGTGGAAAAAAAAAATACTTAAATTGTTTCCACCACAATTGGTTGGCCCACAGAAAGCAAAGAGTGGGAATAAACGGGTCCTTTTCAAAGTGGGGTACGGCAGGGTTCTGTGACTGGGACCCCAGCTGTTCACAATATACGTTATTGATTTGGTTGAAATAATTGTGTGCAATATCTCCAAATTTGCAGACGACACTAAGTTGGGTGGCAGTGTGTGCTGTTAGGAGGATGCAAAGAGGCTGCAGGGTGACTTGGACAGGCTGGCTGTGTGGGCAAATACTTGGCAAATGCAATATAACATGGGCAAATGTAAAGTTATCCTCTTTGGTGGCAAAACAGGAAGGCAAAGTATTGTCTGAATGGCGGCAATTTAGAAAAAGGGGCAGTGCAACGAGACCTGGGTGTCATGGTCGAACAGTCACTGAAGGTTGGCATGCAGGTACAGCAGGCGGTGAGGAAAGGGCAGCACGGTAGCATTGTGGTTAGCACAATTGCTTCACAGCTCCTGGGTCCCAGGTTCGATTCCCGGCTTGGGTCACTGTCTGTGCGGAGTCTGCACATTCACCCCGTGTGTGCGTGAGTTTCCTCCGGGTGCTCCGGTTTCCTCCCACAGTCAAAAGATGTGCAGGTTAGGTGGATTGGCCATGTTAAATTGCCCTTAGTGTCCAAAATTGCCCTTAGTGTTGGGTGGGGTTACTGGGTTATGGGGATAGGGTGGAGGTGTGGTCTTGGGTAGAGTGCTCTTTCCAAGAGCCGGTGCAGACTTGATGGGCCGAATGGCACTGTAAATTCTATGTAAATTCTATGAAAGCTGATCTTCATAGAGAGGATTTGAGTACAGGAGTAGGGATGTCTTGTTGCAGTTATACAGGGCCTCGGTAAGGCCACACTTTGAGTGTTGTCTGTAGTTTTGATCTCCTAGTTTGAGGAAGGACATTCTTGCTATTGTGGTCCAGGGAACGTTCACCAGACTAATTCCCGGGATGGCAGGACTGACATATGAAAAAATACTGGATCGACTCGGCTTGTATTCACTGGAGTTTAGAAGAATGAGAGGGGATCTCATAGAAACATATAAAATTGCTGATGGGACTGGACAGGCTAGATGTGGATGTTAGGAATGTCCAGAACTGGGGGTCACACCCTCAGAATAAAGAGTAAGCCATTCAGGGCTGAGATGAGGAAGAACTTCTTCTTTCAGAGAGTTGTGAGCATGTTTAATTCTCTACCACAGAAAGCTGTTGCGGCCAGTTTGTTGGATATATTCAAGAGGGAGCTGAAGGGGCTAAAGGGATCAAGGTGTGTGGTTTGGAGAGGAACTTGCAATTCCAATGTTCCAAAGCTATTTTCATGCTTATAAAGAAGACATGACTTGCTTCCTATTTCCTGCTTAAAGTGGGAAGCCCAATAATATTGTAATTTATTTTGTATTCCTCCATTCTCTGAGAAAAAGAACATGATGCTATCTCAAATTAATGGAGTATATTGTTGAGGTGCTCAGTTTATCTAACTATATAGCACTGTACAAAAGGAATTGCCAACCTAAGTTACCTATGGATCCATTTTTATGTTCCAAAAATAAAACAAACATTCACAGAGGGTGACATTTGTCTTCTATTGAACAAAATTGACAACAGCAGTTTGATAGCCGATTTCAATTCCTGTCCTTGTTTCAAGACAATTAGGTGGAATGCAAAACAGGCTTCCAACTCGCCATCTCCCATTTTACGCTACAACACAAGGGCAATTTCATTTCCATAGCTTCAGAAATTATAAGAACACATGAACATACAAAGAGGAGTAGGCCATTAAGTCTCTCACACCTGGGTCGGGATTCTCCCCTACCCGGGGGGTCCCGGCATGATGGAAGTGCGTGAACCACTCCGGTGTCGGGCCGCCCCAAAGGTGTGGAAGCCTCCGCACCTTTAGGGGCCAAGCCCTAACATTGAGGGTCTAGGCCCGCGCCAGAGTGGTTGGCGCTCTGCCGGCTGGCCTGGACGGCCTTTGGCGCCACGCCAGCGGGGGCCGAAGCGACTTCGCCAGCCGGCAGAAGTCCGCGCATGCGTCGGAGTATCAGCAGCTACTGACGTCATCCCCACGGCACAGGCCTGCCCGCCGATCGGTGGGCCCCGATCGCCAGGCCACCGTTGGCGCACACCCCGGGGCCAGATCACCCCGCGCCCCCCCGCGCTGCCTGCTCCCGCCGGTAAGGTAGGTGGTTTGATCCACGCCGGCGGGAGAGGCTTGACAGCGGCAGGAATCGCCGGGGAGGCCCGCCGACCGGCGCGGAGCGATTCCCACCCCCGCCGAATTCTCCGGCACCGGAAAATTCGGGACACGGCGGGGGCGGGATTGGCGCCGGCCCCCGGCAATTCTCCAACCCGGCGGGGGGGGGGGGTCGGAGAATCCCACCCCTGTTCTGCCATTCAACGGAATCATAGTTAACCCACCGAACATGACTCCCTTAATACCCTTGGCAAGCAAAGATCTGTCAAACTTAGCCTTAAATTTATTATGATGTGGAGATGCCGGCGTTGGACTGGGGTGAGCACAGTAAGAAGTCTTACACCAGGTTAAAGTCCAAAAGGTTTGTTTCAAACACGAGCTTTCGGAGCGCAGCTCCTTCCTCAGGTGAATTCAATTTACTCCTTAAATTTATTAGTTGAGCGAACACACATTTTTTGTGGGAGTGTGTTCTACATTTTCACCACTCTTAGCGTGAAGACGTGTTCCTTAATACCTCTCCAGAATGGTCCACATTAATTTTAAGGTATTGCCCCTTGTCCTACATTTTCCCTCTCTCTAGCTACCCAATCAATTCCTTTCAAAATTCTAACCACATCTATCAAATTGATCTAAATTATATTTCAGAAAATGCAATCCTTTGTTATGCAATCTCTCCTCACAATCCAACCTTGGTAACATTCTGGTGAATCTGCCTTGAAGCCTTTCCATACCCTTTTGAAGATGCAGTGACTGGAACTGTAATCAATGTTTAAACAACACATCGCATGGCTGTACCCTTTCATATTCTAATCCTTCATATTTAAAAACAGTTCAGAAATCCAGTTCTATAAGAGGATCATTCAGATCCAAAACGTTAACTCTGTTTCTCTCCACAGATGCTGCCAGATCTGTTGAGTTTATCCAGCATTTTCATTTTTTACTTCAGAAACCTTTGACTTTTTTGGAACTGGCTACTATATATTAGTGATTGATTTACTTGAATGCTTAAGTTTCTCTGGACCCCACGGTTTCTCGTTTTTCACCATTCAAAATGTCCTCAAATCTGTCTTTTTGAATTTCACAGTAGATGTACTCACACTTATCTGCATTGATATTTGCCCACCACACGTAATCCATCAATGTCTCTTTGTAATTTTATGCTCGATATACACCACTTATTATCCCACCAATCTTTGTGTCATTTGCAAAGTTTAATATATGGCTCTTGATTGTATAATCTAAATCATTAATAAACATAATGAATAATTGAAGCCCCAAAGCAGGGAAGTGGCTTCACCACAGCATGGGATCCTGGCTGCTACTCAGCCTCTGGGGGTTCTCACAATGGATTTTCTGATCCTCAACCCCAGTAGTAATGGGACTATGCATGTTCTCAAACTCACAGATGCCATCACCAAATTCACAGACTATTCCCACCTGTTATTGGTTCATTTGTTTCAGTATCCCATATTGACCAAGGCCTCAACTTTGAGTGTAAGATCTGACAGGAGCTTTGCAATGGCATTGACAAAAGCTGCACTATCTCCCTCCCCTGCTTCACCTTCACCCCCCCCCCCCCCCCCCCCCCCCCCCCCCCCGACCCATCCATGGGGTTATAATAGTTTCCACCACAATAGAATAAGCATGTATGGCAAGTATGATGCAAAACAATACTCTTTTATGGGCAGGTGTTACACCTTCTGCGATTGCACGGGAAGGTGCCTTAGGAAGGGGATGAGGAGTTGGCGGTGGTGGAGGACTGGACCAGGATAGGGTGTCACTCTTGGAGGGAGAAGAAGAGTGAGGGAAGAGGTGCAAGAAGTAGGTCAGACGTGGTCGAGTGCCCCGTCAACCATAAAATGGGAGGACCTTGGTTATGGAAAAAGGTAGATATCTCGGGAGCACCATTTTCAAAGGTGGCATCATTAAAACTGATGTGACAGAGATGGAGAAGCTGGGAGGATGGGATGGTGTCTGTAGAGGAAGCAGGCTGTAAGGAATGGTAGCAAGATATCTGTGGGAATCGATTAATACAACAAATATTTCTGGTCAGTTTATCACCAGAAATGGATACAGAGAAGTCAAGGTAGGTAAGGTAAGTATTGGAGATAGACCAACGTGAAGGTGGAAAATGGAAGCAAAACCAAGAATTTTATCCAGATGAGAGCATGAAATGGTGCCAATACAATCATTGATTTAATTGGAGAAGAGTTGGAGGAAGGAGCAAGTAGGACTGCAATAAGGAATGTTCCACATATCCCACAAAAAGATATTCTTACTGGGGCCCATGCGGGTGTCCTTAGCCACACCTTTTATTTGCAGGAAGTGAGACAAGTTAAAGGGGAAATTGTTGAGTGAACGAACAAGACCAGCTAGGTGAAAGAGAGTAGTGATGGGTAGGGACTATTCATGTCATAGCTCAAGGACGAAGCAGTGAGCCCTCAGACTCACTTGGTGGGGGATGGAGGTGTAATTGGATGCCCATAGTGAAGATAAATTTCCAGCTGAGGTGTCGTGGACAGATTTTTGCCGAGATAACAGATAATGTGAAGGATCCCTGTGGAACTATAAACCTCCACAACAGTAGTCTGAACTTATAGGAGAATAGTTGACTCTCCTTAAAACTTGCATGGTGGCACAGTGATTAGCACTCCTCCCTCACAGTGCAAGGGACCAGGTTTGATTCTGGCCTGGGGTGACTGTCTGTGTGTAGTTTGTGCATCGTCCTGTGTCTGCGTGGGCATCCTCCGGGAGCTCTGGTTTCCTCCAACAGCCCAAATATGTGCAAGTTAGGTGGATTGGCCATGATGGCATACCGCTGGGATCAGTTCTGGGTCCTCTGCTGTTTGTGATTTGTTCTTAAGGGCAGCACGGTAGCATTGTGGTTAGCACAACTGCTTCACAGCTCCAGGGTCCCAGGTTCGATTCCGGCTTGGGTCGCAGTCTGTGCGGAGTCTGCATGTCCTTCCCGTGTGTGCATGGGTTTCCTCCGGGTGCTCCGGTTTCCTCCCACAGTCTAAAGATGTGCAGGTTAGGTGGATTGGCCATGATAAATTCCCCTTAGTGTCCAAAATTGCCCTTAATGTTGGGTGGGGTTACTGGGTTATGGGGATTGAGTGGAGATGTTGACCTTGGGTAGGGTGCTCTTTCCAGGGGCCGGTGCAGACTCGATGGGCCGAGTGGCCCCCTACAGTGCACTGTATAAGAAACTAGCCCGTACTGGGCTAATATGCTGCCTGGGATCCACGCGGCTCCTTCCCCAACATCGTGGGCCGAAGGCCTGTTCTGTGCTGCATTTTTCTATGTTCTTGTTCTATGAATTGTCTGTTTTTGTCCAGGGATGTGCAAGTGAGGTTACGTGGTTAGGGGTAGAGGGCAGAGTAGATCGATGCAGACACGAGGGGTCAAAGGGCCTCCTTCTGACCTGAAGGGAATCTGTGATTCTATGAATACACAAAACTCCTCTCTCTGAAGGATTTCATACTGTGAGGATTCTCGCGTTAAAGTGTAAGCTCCGCCCGATTACCGGGGAAGTTTATATTCATTGCAGGTCATGGGGAAATGAATGTTCATTTCCAGTGACCTGTGTGGGGGTTATAACACCCCTCCCCACTGAAGTCAAATGTGGCATCTGCATCGGCAGACCGGTGCGAAGGACCCATCATCTGTTTTGTCCAGGGAAGGCGCTTCAGGGCCATCTGCTCGGGCCTGGCAGTGTATACCGGACAGGAGAGTGGCACGTCAGTGTGGAACGATGAGACCGGGTGTGTGTGGCTGGCACTGTGTCGGGGATCTGTGCGGCTGCTTCCGTCGGTGGTTGGACTTCCATGTCGGAATCGGAGTCTTCTTCTGGCATCTTGGCCTCCTGGATCGCAACATAATCTGGAACTGTCAAATGCAGCAGTGGTGGCAGCGGCTGCAGTGGCAGCAGGGGTGATAGAAAGCGTGGGGCTGGGACATCCTGGACCAGATTCGGCGTCGCCGTAGCACGGCTGCAGAAGTAGCCCAACATGCCGGTTGAATTCTCGGCTTTATGCGTACACTGTATAAGAAACTAGCCCGTACTGGGCTAATATGCTGCCTGGGACCCACGCGGCTCCTTCCCCAAAATTTTGGATGTACACCGAATCACCCGAGGTGAAAGAACTGAATAACGTGCAGTGGCCTTTTGTCAGCCTCGGACCATTCTTTCCCACAGAGAATCTTCCCAGCGAGGTTGCTGAGACAACGACCCATCAACAGTTCGGCAGGCGTGACCTCTATTTTTGATTGTGGTTTGGCCGGTAATGGAACAGGAACCATGCCAAATGATTATCCCAGGATCTGGAGGTCTACTTCCGCATTCCTTGCTTAAATGTCTGGACCGCACGCTCAGCCAAATCATTGGAAGCTGAGTAGTATGGAGTGGTGTGCATGTGGTGGATACCATTTGCGGTCACAAAAGAACAAAATTCAGGGCTCGTAGAAGCATTATTTTAATCATTTACGGAATGTGGGCGTCGCTGGTCAGGCCAGCATTTATAGGCCATCCCTAATTGCCCTTCAGAAGGTGGTAGTGAGTTGCCTTCTTGAACCATTGCAGTCCTTGAGGTGTAGGTACACCCACTGTGCTGTAAGGGAGTACGTTCCAGGATTGTGTCCTAGCGACAGCGAAGGATCAATGACATTCCAATTCAGTAAGGTGTGTGACTTAGAGAAGAACCTCCAGGGGCTGGCCTTCCCAGATATCTGCTGCTCTTGTCCTTCCAGATGATAGGAGTCGTGGGTTTGGAAGGGACTGTCTGAGGAATTTTGGTGAGTTACTGCACTGATTCATATAGATGATACACACGGCTGCCACTGTTCCTCGGTGGTAGAGGGTTTGAATGTTTGAAAGAGGAGCAATCAAGCGAGCTGCTTTGTCCTGGATGGTGTCAAGCTCCGTGAGTGTTATTGAAGCTGCACTCATCCAGGCAAGTGGGGAGGATTCTATCACACTCCTGACTTGTAGATGGTGGACAGGCTTTAAGGGGTCAGGAGGTGAGATACTCGCAATAGGATTCTTAGCCTTTGACCTACCCTGGTAGCCACACAGTATTAATGTGGCTAGTCCAGCTCAGTTTCTGATCAATGGTAACCCCAGGATGTCGATAGTGGGGGATTCAGCGATGGTAATGTAATTGAATATCAAGGGGCAATGGTTAGATCATCTCTTGTAGAAGATGGCTCTGCCTGGCACTTGTGCATCACAAATGCAACTTGCCACTTGACAGTCCAAGCCTGGTTATTACCAGGGATTGGTGCATTTGGACATGGACCGCTTCTTATCTGAGGAGTCGCGAATGATGCTGAACATTGTGCAGTCATCTGCAAACATCCCTACTTCTGACCTTATGATGGAATGGAAGGAAGGTCATTGATGAAGCAGCTGAAGATGGTTGGGCCTAGGACACATTAACAGGGCCTACTACCTCCGGAGTGCCATGTGAGCTGAAAGTATGGTGCAACTGGTGATGGTGGCTTTCGCGGTTGTCATTTGCATCTTCTGAACCTCCAGCCACTTGGAGTGGGTGACCACAATGATGAGGAACATCCACCTCTAGAAGGGGCCTGCAAAGTCTATGTGGAGGCGAGCCATTCCCACTGGTGGAGCCGAGCCATTCCCACAACGTCTGATCCTCCTGGCATGGTAAACAACCTTTGGTCAACTGCTCGATATCGGCGTCGATCCCGGGCCATCAGATGTAGCTGCAGGCCAGCATTTATACTTTCAACACTCCAGGGTGTCCATTGTGGAGGTCCTGCAAAAGTGGGCAACTTCCATGGTCTGGAAGTGCAACCCAAGTCCCCCAAAGGATTACGCCATCTTCTACACTCGGCTCCTCGATTTTGGCCTTTAATTTGTCTGGCAAAGTGAGGTGCTGGGCCCCATAATGGATGATGTGGCGGATGTGGGACAGTTGCGGGTCCATCTGGGTTTAAGTGCGAACGCACAATGCCGTGAGCAGTAAAGAATCCAGGAAGTGGAGAGCAGCGGCATTGCTCTCTTCTGGCATCGGCATTGGTGTTCTGATGGGTAGGGGAAGACGACTCAACTCATCCGCATGGAGGATCTTTAACCCCACCCAATGTTCCAACATATATTCATACATGAACAACAAGAATGAGGGGAATAACCCGATCCTCCTTGAATAATCCCAGCAACAGTTTATGGTCCCTCAGAACCATAAAGTGATGGTCATAGACTGGTTGAATTTCCTCACAGCAAAAATGAAGGCCAACTGCTCCTTCTCTAACTGGGTGTAGTTTCCCTCAGTATCCACAAGGGTCCTGGAAGCGAAGGCTATGAGGCTCTCTGACCAGTCTGTCATGCAGTGGGTGAGGATGACCTCAAACCTGTAAAGCCCAAGAGTTTCTGGACGCGCTGTTTAGCGCTCTCACTGGATACGGTGCTCTCAACCACTTGCTGTAGGTCCTGGAGAGTCTCCGACAAAAGTTTGTGCAGGGTAGCCAGGTCCTGAAGGCCGCAGATATAATGGTCTTGCAGAGACTCGTACACTATAGTGCAAAATTCACAGGTTTCTGTCAATTTCCTCAATCTGGCCTAACTTGCTGGTTGATTCAACTTGGGCCTAGGTGGTGGCACAGAAGGCGAACGATTAGCGAGGATTGCAGGTAGAAATGATCCCCCACGAGGACCACTAAAGTGTTAAAAGACCGCGTATTTGGCACATCTGGATGAGTTAAACTCTTTATTATGCTATAGGTCAGACTACCACAAGCCATGAGCAAAACTAACGTCTGTCTATCATCCCTCATAATCGCGTTAATGCAAAAAAAGTACTGCATCCATTTGATATATGGTTTGCAGTCATCTGTACATGCCTTGAATGGTTCCAGCTTCCCAAAGTAGGGAATTTCTGTGGGTGGTTTGGAGGCCATCTCGGGCCTAAATGAGATAGTCCAGTTTTGCAGCACTCGTGCCGATGGCAGCTCCACTTTACCCTCATCGCCAGTATAGTATCCACACTGAGAGAAGAAGCATGAATGGCAGGCAGGATGCAAAACAATACTCTTTTATTAAAAATACATAAAGCCCCTTTCCTTGAAGGGTCTTGTTGCATAACTTGCACTCAGGTCGAGGTTTTTATACTGTGAGGGCTCCCCTCTTGCCACACCCCATTACAGGGGAAGTTCATTTTCTTTGGAGGTCACAGGAAAACAAATGGTACATACGCCATGGCCTGAGTGGGAGTTGTAACAGTAATGGACAACGCAAAGAATTAAACTATACTCTGCTTGACAGATCTTCACTTCTTGAGAGCAAATAAAAGTGGCCTGAGTACCGTGGGGAGATGTTCAACGCTTATAATAGTACCCCAGTCCTTCCTGTACATCATCTCATTCAGATCACCACATATTCTGATAGAGTATAATGTGATGGTGCTCATTTTGATGGGAAGGAAAGCAGAATATTATTTAAAGAAAAAGAGTCTGCAGAATCCTGTGACACAGAGGGATCTGGGTGTCCTTGTACATGAATCCCAAAAAGGTACAAGCAGGTACAACACATAATTAGGAAGGCAAATAGAATGCTCGCCTTTATTGCAAGAATGATAGAATAAAAAAAGGAAAGAAGGCTTGCTTCAACTCGACAGGGCATTCATGAGACCACACAGAGCACTATTTATAGTTTTAGTCAACTGACTTAAGGTAGGACAATCTTGCAATGAAGCAGTTCAGGCATGGTTCGCTAGATTTATTCCTGGAAGGAGGGATCTTATGGGGATGGGTTGAGCAGATTGGGTCATTATCACTGGAATTTAGAAGAATGAGATTCTGAGGGGGCTGACAGTGTAGATCCAGAGAGGATGCTTCTCTTTGTGGGGAATTTAGAAAGAGGGGGCATCATTTTAAAGGGGGAGATTTTTGACGAGTCAGAGGGTGGGATTCTCTGGCTGTGGCCACGCGGCGAATGGAAATTTCCGCCCCAGGTCACTGGACCATTACATGGTCCATGTCCCACAAGTAGCGATCTTGCAGCGGGCGGGGGTAGAATCTGGCGCATTGGGACTCCAATTCCTTTAAAAATGACAGACAGGACCCAAATCAGGGAATCCATGTCCTTCTGAGCTCCCCCAATTTTCATCGGCATGAGAAAAGTCAGGGCAGTGAGCCTGCATGCACACTCCTTTCCTGACCTAGCCAGCTCCATTGTGAGGGAAGAATCTCCTGCCCCCACACTTTTGTGGAGTTGGTCTAATTTCTCAAGGACTCCTGGTTCACAAACACTCAGAAGAAGAGAATCATGGTCTGGATGCAGGTATCTTTTTAAATATAACTTCAAAATGTCTTATCCAAGTCCTCCATGCAAATTGATGCACCCCACCCACCCTTAGTAGTCCCTCATACCTTTCCTGAACATACATATCCACAACCACCCAAATGGCCACTTCTACCATCCATGCAAACCCAAAGCACTTACATATTCATTCACTCGGTATACATTTTATATAGAACCATCGAACCCTATTGCAACACGGAACATGTGGAAATATTTGTAAAAACAGCCATTCATAATTTTTAAAAACTGCATCTGCAACAATCCTCTCAAAGTGTCAATTCAGCAGACGTTTAAAGTATCAATAACAGAATCTCGAAGCAATTGACACTCCTTTATCTTGTGCAAATAAACAGTGAGCCAGTGACAACATATATCATAGAGAAAAAAGCTTGTAATACAAGCAATGATTTTCTTTTTGTGCACCGGTTTTAACAGTGGAGCCATTATTTCTTGACATCCATAAACATCATCATAATCCTAAATGGCTGTGGTAATATCCATCATCTATACCATGACAATTCTGTAAATTCCTTCCATTACTTGACACTCATGTGGAACTTGACAGCAACTGTCATTTTCAAGGAGCTAACAGCAGAGTAACAGAAATTTGCAACTCATATATTTCTTGCTTGTTAGAAATTGCTGAGAATTTTACAATTAACAACTTTGAGGGCCATAAATTCAACATTATTTTTCCAGGAATTTCTGGGGCAATCGGTGAATTACTCCATGGTTATTGTTATCCCTTAAAAATATATCACTGCATTTTCCTGGCATACAATTCATGTGAGTCCTGTCTGTTAAATCTAGCTTTGCTCTGTAGTCCATGAGCCATTTTTAAAAAATGCCCACATTACCACTGCATTAAGGACCTTTGAAAATTCTATTTGTTTAAAGGCCCATTAACAATTGAGAAACATTAAAGTATTAATATTATTGATATGGCAGTAGGTTGCAGATTGTTCATTACTACAAAAAAAGTATTATCATAAATTTCATATTTCAAAGCCACACTTCTCTGTCAAATTAGAATGAATATTAACTCTTGCCAAGTAAAAAGGAAAATTGTCTAAAATGGAGCAATCTTTCAGAGAAAAGCATCTTCATTCTGACAACTTAAGATTCAGAGCATTAAATTTTTAATAAAACCTTTAATGAATAAAATCTTTGAAAGTACCAGAGAAGAATAATCCAAAATAAAAAGCTGCAGAGCAGAAGCAGCAACCCTTCCTGTGTTTGGAATTTGCAAAGTGGTGCACTTTGATTTTCAAAAGGCATTTGACAAGGTGCCAGCTACATCAAAGGTCACTACGCAAAATGAGCGTTCATGATGTCAGAGGGAAAACTTATAGAAGATAAATTAGTTAAAAGGAAAATAAGAGTGGGGATAATTGGATCATTTTTGGATTGGCAAGATGTAGCCAACGGAGTACCACAAAGGTCAATGCTGAGACTAAACTATTTAGAACCCATACTTGGATGAAGGAACTGAGGTGCTGATGCCACAAAGGTAGGCAGGATAGTAAATTGTGAAGCGGACAAAAGGAATCTGCAAAGGGATTTAGATGGATTATGTGAGTGGGTAAAAAACTGGCAGATGGAGTATAACCAGAGAAAATGTTAATTTGTCCACTTTGGCAGAAAGACTATTTAATAGGTGAGAGATTGCAGATTAGTGTGTTCTAATGTAATATTTTTAAGGCAGAGGTAGATAGATTGTTGATAAGCAAGGGGGTGAAAGGTTATTGCTAGGTGGGAATATGGAGTTGAGGTTACAATCAGGGGCGAAATTCTCCGACCCACAGGGTCGGAGAATCGCCCGGGGCCACCGAAATTCCCGCCCCCGCCGTGGCAGAAATTCTCTGCCACCCGGGAATTGTCGGGGGCGGGAATCACGCCCCACCGATCGGCGAGCCCCCTGCGGCGATTCTCCGGCCCGCGATGGGCCGAAGTCCCGCCGCTGGGAGGCCTCTCCCGCCACCATGGTTTGAACCACCTCTGGTGGCGGCGGGATCGGCGGCGCGAGCGGGCCCCCAGGGTCTTGGGGGCGATCGGACCGGGGGGGGTGCCCCCACAGTGGCCAGGCCCGCGATCGGGGCCCACCAATCGGTGGGCGGGCCAGTGCCGTGGGGGCACTCTTTTTCTTCCGCCACCGCCACGGCCTCCACCATGGCGGAGGCGGAAGAGAATCCCCCAGCGCGCATGCGCCGGTGGTGATGTCAGCGGCAGCTGATGCACCGGCACCTGTGCGAACCGGCGAAGGCCTTTCGGCCAGCCCCGGAGCCGGGCGGCGGGCTTCAAAGGCTGTTGTTGCCAGTTTTGGCACCAGTCGGCGTGGTGCCAACCGCTCCGGCGCGGGCCTAGCCCCTCAATGTGAGGGCTTGGCCCCTAAAGGTGCGGAGAATTCCGGGGCCTTTGGGGAGGCCCGACGCCAGAGTGGTTGGCGCCACTCCGCTACGCCGGGACCCCCCCACCCCACCGGGTAGGGGAGAATTTTGCCCCAGATCAGCCATGATCTTATTGAATGGTGCAGCATGCTCAGGGGCTGAGTGGCTACTCCTGCTCCTAATTTGTATGTTCATATATACATGAATCTCAAAATGTTTGCATGCAGTGCTATAAGTGATTAGGAAGGCAAAAGGAATGTTGTTGTTTATTGCAAGGGGAATGGAATATAAATGTAAGGAGGCTTTGCTGCAGTTTAACAATGAAACCATATTGTGAGTACTGTGTACAGTTTTGGTATCCTTATTTAAGAAAGGATATAATCGCATGAGTCACAGTGCAGAGAAGATTCACTCGACTGATTGCCGGGATGAAGAAATTGTTTTATGAGGAAAGATTACACAGGTTGGGCCTGTGTCCATTTGTGTTCAGAAAACAATAGGTGATCTCATTGAAACATACAAGATTCTGAGGAGACTTGACAGGATGGATATTGGAAGGATGTTTCCCCTTGTGGGAGAGACTGAGGCTGAAATTTTCTGCTGCTTCCCGCTGGTGGGATCTTCCTGTCCTGCCAACCGTGACCGCATGTTGCATGCCTGGTAGCATAGTGGTTGGCACTGTTGCTTCACAGCACCAGGGTCCCAGGTTTGATTCCTGGGTTGGGTCACTGTCTGTGTGGAGTCTGCATGTTCTCCCCATGTCTGCGTGGGTTTCCGCTGGGTGCTCCAGTTTCCTCCCACACGTCCCAAAAGATGTGCTGTCAGGTGAATTGGATATTTTGAATTCTCCCTGTGTACCCAAACAGGCGCAGGAATGTGGCAACTAGGGGACTTTCACAATAGCTTCATTACAGTGTTAATGTCAGCCTACTTGTGACAAGAAAGATTATTATTATTATGCTCCTCGGTAGCAAAGCGTGCAGGGCACACAAAACCCTGTGGGCATCCACAGGACCGGAAGGTCCCGCTGCCAGCATATGGCGAACCTCCTTGGCTATGGGAAGATATGTCACAAGGGCTTCAGAACATCTTGCTCTAAAACTAGCGGACACAGTTTAAAAATAAGGAATATCCCATTTAAGACAAAGATGAAGAAAATTGCTTTCTCTCAATGGATCATTAGTCTGTAAAATTCTCTTCACCAAAGAGCAGTAGAGGTTGGGTCATTGAATGGAACATAGAACATAGAACAGTACAGCACAGAACAGGCCCTTCGGCCCTCGATGTTGTGCCGAGCAATGATCACCCTACTCAAACCCACGTATCCACCCTATACCCGTAACCCAACAACCCCCCCTTAACCTTACTTTTTAGGACACTACGGGCAATTTAGCATGGCCAATCCACCTAACCCGCACATCTTTGGACTGTGGGAGGAAACCGGAGCACCCGGAGGAAACCCACGCACACACGGGGAGGACGTGCAGACAGTGACCCAGCCGGGAATCGAACCTGGGACCATGGAGCTGTGAAGCATTTATGCTAACCACCATGCTACCGTGCTGCCCATAAATAGTTTTAAAAGGTTGAGTTAGGTAGATTTTTGACTGACAAAGGAGCCAAAGGGTAGAAGTCACCATCAGATCAGCCATGATCATATCAAACGCCGGAGCTGGCTCGGGGTTTGTATGTTCATTTTGATGTGATGTTCATTGTGATGAGAGAAAAATCATTTTCAAACAATGAGTGGTTCAGGTCTGGAATGCATTTTGCCTGGAAATGTGGTGGAAGCAGGTTCATTGAGGGATTACAGAAGACATTATATGGTTATTTGAGTCGAAACAATGTGCAGGGGTATGGAGAAAGTACAAGAGAATGGTGGTAAGCCATGATGCGTGTTTCCAGAGCTGGCACAGACACGATGGGCCAAATGGCCTCCTTATTTGAAGAGGGCGCAGAGGAGGTTTACTTGGATGTTGCCTGGTCTGGAGGGTGTCTAATTTGCGGATCAGCTGAATAGACTCAGACAGATGGGCACTCTTTCCCAGGGTGGAGGAGTCAGTCACCAGGAGGTATAGGTTTAAGGTCCATGGGGAAAGTTTAGAGGAGATGTGCAAGGCACGTTTTTTTACACAGGGGGTGATGAATCCAGGAATGCGCTGCCAGGGGAGAATGTGGAAGCAGATACATTATCGGCGTTCAAAAGGCATCTTCACAAATACGTGGATAGAATGGGTATGGAGGGATACGGCACTCAGGAGTGCTGAGTTTTTGGCCAAGGGGGTATCATGACCGGTACAGGCTTGGAGGGCCGAAGAGCCTGATCTTTCTTTGTAATTATTCATATGGCTCATGCTGTCAAGAAGAAGGTGCCCAAGTAAAAATGGGATATTGGTGGTACTGCAGTGGGAATGCTTCTGTATCACCAGAACAAAGGCCAAAGTGTCCTGAATATCAGAACGATCAATATGGGGGAATTCTGCAGGGGATGTCTGAAACATGAGTAGATAGTTACAAGGCCATCTCTCTCAACAAGGGAACCTCAAGGATATTACTGCTATTCCCTGGACCTATATCCACCTTCTCCAAGGTAGACTTGAAAATCAGTGGTAAGTGGAATGGAAGGGGCAGAAATCAGAAAGTCCCTACCACCACGGTAATGAAATACTCTCCACTTGACTGGATAACTGCAGCTCCAATTGCACTCTAGAAGCTTAATATCAGTCAGGATAAAGCAGCCCGTTTCATCAACACCCTATCTATCATCTGAAACATCCATTCCTTCCACCATTGGCACCCAGTGGCAGCAGTGTGTACTATCTACAAGATGCAATGCAATGCAGCAATTCACAAAGCTTCCGTCAACACTTCCTTCCAAACCTACCACCAAGAAGGACAAGGCAGCAGATGCAAGGGACCATCAACATCTGCATGTTCCCTTCTAAGTCACACAACAACCTGACTGGGAACAACATTACTGTACATTTACTGTCACTGGGTCAAAGGCATGAAACTCTCTTCAGAACAGCATTGTGGGTGTACCTAAACTTAGAGGGACTGCAGTGGTTTCCCATCCACCTTTTCAAGGACAATTAAGGGTGGCAAATCATGGATGAGCAATAAAACGTGTTTCCATCCCTTAAAAGAGTAAATGAAGAAGGCTGGCATTTTGTGCCTTTTCATCCATTTTCAGGCATGCAGGGACAGAGTGTGCATGCCCTGGATTGAAACCAGAGATGCATCTTAACTTGACTTTCAAGTGAAGAATGTCTGGATTACTCCTTGTGCTGTAGCAGTCCTCAGGTAAGTGAAGCAAAGGGTTGGGTCAGAGACTGGATGGAAAAGATTAGAGGTCTGGTTTCAGAGAATCAGGAAGGCTCTGGCAGGGTCTTGGACTGGGTCAGTGGACAAGGAAAGTGGGTAGAATTTAGAGCAATCAGGAGTGTCTGGTTGTAGAAGTGTTTCTGCCTCTCTGGATTCCACAGTCAAGTAAATACATGTGAAAGACGTGTTTTGTAGGCTGCAAGCAGTCCAGATACATTGATTTACTGAATGTAGCCAACTTTAGCTGATTCTCATAGAATTTACAGTGCAGAAGGTGGCCATTTGGCCCACCGAGTCTGCACCGGCCCTTGGAAAGAGCACCTGACATAAGCCCATACTTCCACCCTATCCCCTCAACTCCACCCTCTCCCCGTAACCCCACCTGACCTTTTATGGATACTAAGGGTAATTTACCATGGCCAATCCAGCTAACCTGCACATCTTTGGACTGTGGGAGGAAACCGGAGCACCCGGAGGAAACCCACGCTGATATGTGGAGAACGTGCAGACTCTGCACAGACAGTGACCCAAGCCGGGAATCAAACCTGGGACCCTGGAGCTGTGAAGCAACTGTGCTAACTGCTGTGCTACCAGGCTGCCCCGCTTCACAGCAAAACAATCTTGAAATTGAGGCCACAAAGAGACGTTGGACCCATAGTTGAACATCCTTGCCTTCCTGTTCTCAATCGTGCAATATGGTAGGTCATGAACTTCTGGTTGGAAATGTCCATGTATTTCTTGCCTGTTCGTCCAGTGGTTTATTCGGTCATATAGTCCACCATACAATGCCAGCATCGTGGGGATACATTTTTGTATAAGTCAAACAGTTGTAATACTTGTAATGGAATGAATTAGAATGGGAGGAAACATGACAACTCCTGACTTCAGCACAGCGTAATAGTAATGTAGCAATATCGTGAAGGATGGTATAATTGCAGCTTAGGAGAAACAAAGGGCAGTTCAGAAAGAAGAAAAAAGAAATATGGCCAAGATGATAATGCAAGCTTTCTATTTGATGCTATTTCCATATGTATTGAGCATAGATTGAAAATAGATGTATATGCTATTTGTTGTATTTTTAACAATGTTACTTTGTAAAGATTAGGAAAAATATCACATTTCCCAAAGCTATTCCACTGTTACAAACATCCTTCTAAAAATTCTACACAAGCCCTATCAGCCCTGATTGCTGAATTAGATAATAAAAGTTCAAAGAGATTTGGGGTAGCAGACTCAGGAGTTAACATGCCTCGGCACTGTGGAACAAGTCGCTAGAGGATAAGTTGAAGTACTATGTGTTAAAACCTTACAGCACCCTGGTCAGATCACAGCTTGAATATTGTTGTTCACTGAGACACAACAGAAATGTTCAACTGCTAGAAGCAATATAATGAAAAGCCAGACAGCTGACTAATGTCAGCTGAATTTGTTAGTGCTCTTTGGGGGGGTTTAAACTAATTCAGCAGGGGCATGGGAACCTGGATTATAGTTTTGGGGTACGGGAGATTGAGAGTATAGAGGTCAGGAGCACAGATTTGACTTCGCAGGAGGGTGCCAGTGTTCAGGTAGGTGGTTTGAAGTGTGTCTACTTCAATGCCAGGAGTATACGAAATAAGGTAGGGGAACTGGCAGCATGGGTTGGTACCTGGGACTTCGATGTTGTGGCCATTTCAGAGACATGGATAGAGCAGGGACAGGAATGGTTGTTGCAGGTTCCGGGGTTTAGGTGTTTTAGTAAGCTCAGAGAAGGGGGCAAAAGAGGGGGAGGTGTGGCGCTGCTAGTCAAGAACAGTATTACGGTGGCGGAAAGGATGCTAGATGGGGACTCTTCTTCCGAGGTAGTATGGGCTGAGGTTAAAACAGGAAAGGAGAGGTCACCCTGTTGGGAGTTTTCTATAGGCCACCTAATAGTTCTAGGGATGTAGAGGAAAGGATGGCGAAGATGATTCTGGAAAAGAGCGAAAGTAACAGGGTAGTTGTTATGGGAGACTTTAACTTTCCAAATATTGACTGGAAAAGATATAGTTCGAGTACATTAGATGGGTCGTTCTTTGTACAATGTGTGCAGGAGGGTTTCTTGACACAATATGTTGACAGGCCAACAAGAGGCGAGGCCACATTGGATTTGGTTTTGGGTAATGAACCAGGCCAGGTGTTAGATCTGGAGGTAGGTGAGCACTTTGGAAATGGTGACCACAATTCAGTGACCTTTACGTTAGTGATGGAAAGGGATAAGTATACCCCGCAGGGCAAGAGTTATAGCTGGGGGAAGGGCAATTATGATGCCATTAGACATGACTTAGGATGCATTGGCAACATGAGTGGTGTTCTCCTCTAACAGGATGCTGCCGTCAAGCCAAAAAGACGTTCTGCCTCTCACACAAATGAGTAATGTGGTGTGTGAATTTCAATGCCGATATGATCACAGATATGTCGTCCGTACATTCCAATGACTTGTGGATTGCATTAAACAGCATGTTCCTTTGGATGTTCGCAACAGGCAAAGTACTGACCATATTCAAACAGCCTGTGCTTCCAAAATTAAAAATATAGGGTGTAATTCAACGGAAAGAAAATCTATGTCCAGTTTTTGGGTGCGTTTAGTGGGGTGTTTCTCGGTGGCTGCAGCACCGAGAAACATAGAACATAGAACATTACAGCGCAGTACAAGCCCTTCAGCCCTCGATGTTGAGCCGACCTGTAAAACCACTCAAAAGCCCATCTACACTATTCCCTTATCGTCCATATGCCTATCGAATGACCATTTGAATGCGTTTAGTGTGGGCGAGTCCACTACTGTTGCAGGCAGGACATTCCACGCCCTTACTACTCTCTGAGTAAAGAATCTACCTCTGACATCTGTCCTATATCTATCTCCCCTCAATTTAAAGCTATGTCCCCTCGTGCTGGACATCACCATCCGAGGAAAAACATCCCACTATTCAACGGCACTTTAACCAGTTTCATTGGCTTTGGAGAATTTCTTTCCGCCGAGGCCGCACTTGAGCCATTGCCTGTTGGCGAGCCCAGTAGAAAAGGCTCCTCTCAGATCCGGGCACCAATTTCTCTGGCTGCCCTGATCTTCCCCCTCTGCTTTCTGCTCCCCCACCTCACCTCCCATTTCTTAACCACCTCTCTCCTCCAACCTTTGGGAGGCTCTCAGGCACAGCCCCGCATTCCCTCTCCACCTGGCAATGCCACTCCCAGGTCGGATCCCTGGCCATGCCAACATTGCACCCGGGTACCAGAGAGAGTGCCAGGATGCCACCCTATCCTGTCCTCACCCACCCAGGGGCCTCTAATGGCCTGGAAGACACCCTAGGTGCTATTACACTGGTCCACATTTGTGGAAACCAGTACTAAACGGTGCCCTGGCAAGGTCTCCCTAGGTGGCCTTAAGGCCTGAGCACTGGGAGAATCCTGTGAATGCATATTTAAGTAATTCATTAAATATGCAGATCTCGATCATGGCCAATGAGGTTGAGATCCAGATCTTAATTTCTCCCGAGACTCCATGAAATCTCATGAGGCATTTCAAGCATCGTAAATCTCGTGAAAGGCCTCCAGCAAGATTTAACGGCCTCATCCCAACATCACGTTTGGTGCGATAAGGCCGCTGAATCGCACCCATAATGTCCAACATTATGTTGGTATAATTCTGCAATTGGACAGCAATTGCTAAACAATTCTGATTATGCTGACAATTATACTAAGAACCAACGTATTATCAGTGAGCTCACAGTGTGGTTCATTACACTGGGGCTGGTTTAGCACAGGGCTAAAAAGCTGGCTTTTAAAGCAGACCAAGGCAGGCCAGCAGCACAGTTCAATTCCCATACCAGCCTCCCCGAACAGGCACCGGAATGTGGCGACTAGAGGCTTTTCACGGTAACTTCATTTGAAGCCTACTTGTGACAATAAATGATTTTCATTTAATTTCATTACATATATTCACATACAGGACCGTCTTTTGCAAACAAAAAGAGCATGTTCAGATAGTGCACTTTTTGGAACTAAACGAAATCTTGTAAGACAGCCATGCCTTTATGCATTCTCCATGCCAGCACCGCTACCAAATCAGAGTCCACTTGTCAACCAATGAGCACTCTCTTCTCATCCAGTATGGCATTGCCATGGTTCCAGGCTGGCACTGCCAGGGTACCCAGGTAGCACAAGCAGTGCCAGGGCACCACCCTGCCTAAAGGGCATGCAGCTGGGAGCCTCTGATCTCCTTGGAGACCCCCACGAGTGCCATTGCGCCTGGACCCCATTTGTGGGGACCAATGCTGAACGGTGCTCAACCAAGGTCTCTGAGGTGAAGGGATTGAATATCAAAGTCTCAGGCACCTCGGGAATCTGCATATTAGAGTAAGGCTTACTGACTCGCTTTAATATGCAGATTTGCCAAAACGTGACCCTGCCAATTGTAGACAGGATTCACACGCAACAACTTACGAGATTGCGTTGAATCTCGCGAGGCATTGCGAGCCAGGTAGATCCCGGGAACGGTGTCTCCCGGATTTCAACGACCATGTTGCGCCATGGTGAGCTGCTTTTCTGGCGCAGCGTGGCCGTACGATCGCGCCTATGTCTCTTTTTTCAGCAACATTTAGGTTAATCTGCAATCCAGAAATGGATCAAATAGATAAATGATACATGCATTCATTTCCTTTTCTCCTAAATAGCATGACATGGGTGTTTAATATTGCTGCACTGGCGCATATTCCAAAATACAATGCCAGCCTAAACTCCATCCGCAAGTGACCAGCTTTGTTGTTCAATGATTTGTTGAGTAAAATCCATGGAAGATATGAATTCATCAATACTTTCAGTTGTATATTATATTCATTGTTATATGGGCATGCAATGAGGAGCAATGGCAGGGCTATCAGGCTGGAGGAAACTTGCTGAGTAGTTTCAATACGGACATGGGGAACCCACACCGAATGAAATAAAGAACTTTGATTTATTTACAATTATGGTAAATACACTTCTCAGTAGGTCCCTCCCAGGTCTCTTTCTGGTTGGTGCCTTACTGGACGACCTTTTATACAATGCGTAATGGAGATCCCCCCGCCCCTCAGTGGGGGAGTTCGTAGTCCGCAAGAACCATGGAGAAGATAATCATACCACCCCATAGGTCTCGTGCGAGATATTACAGTCATAAACTGTAAAGGGCTGACGGGAAACATAATATGGAATTAAATCCAATGTAAACTATCTGGCACAAGGTACTATTGGGTACCTCACATTGGAATCTTCCATTCAGGTTCTTTATCTGCAGCTGTTGCCATATGCTGCAGGTGCTGCACACAGCTTTCAGTTTGGCTGCCATGTCCTGATTATCATGGTGTACTGATATCATCTAGGGAAAGTATTGACAAGTTCCAAATAGGGCCTACTCTCTTCATACTTCCATTTTGAATTTTCTGTGACTTCACTCTCATTCATCACTCATCGCATTTTTCTTTCAGAATGCTTTCAACATTCTTTTTATGCTTTAAAAAAGCATTCAACATTTTTCATCTCAATATGAGCCACTAACATTTAAGTGAGTGTGCCCCTTAATTTTGAACAAAAGCCCAACAAGGGCGCAAGGTTGTAATATTTTGTAACCCTCGTCATTTCACTCCTCATGTATGGTTCAAACTGCTTGAAAGCATTTTATATTTATAACAGGTCTCAAAGCTCTCGAAGGCCAGCTCGTCATTCTCTGCTAGTATGAAATATATCTGGGGTTGCAGAATTAGCCTTGCAATAGTATCCCAAAGCAACAAAATAAACTTTTATTGTCATTGCTCTCACTGCCTGAATGGTGATAATTGGCAAGTTGAATCCTCCTGATTATTCATAGAATTTACAGTGCAGAAGGAGACCATTTGGCCCATCGAGTCTGCACCGGCCCTTACAAAGATCACCCTACTCAAGCCCACGTACCACCCAAAGCTCATAACTCAGCAACCCCCACAATTATTGTTGAAAGCATGCTTACCCAGGGAATGTTTGTTGATTGGCATTACATTTAGTATTGCATACAAGTAAAGGCAGGAATGTTTATTTCAGATATTTTCCCTATGATGCAATGTGGAATGAAAATATTTCTGTGACAGTTATTTCTTATGACTCTTCCACTGGAAGATAAACAATGCATCCATGTTATGTTATTAGCATTGAGTCACTTATTCTGACTATCAAATGCAATCTAAAGATTTTAGACTTACGAAATGCTCTGTAGAACTCCTCCTGTATTAGATGCTTGTCACTATTATAGTCATCATATTTCAGTAGATCAAATAATGAGCACTGAGAGAGATCCTTTCCGAGCCTATCCTGTTTAATTACCTGATAAAAGAAAATTACAATGATATATTAAATCATCACATAAAAGGTACAGTCTGATCAATTTACATTGAAATGTAAAAATTACAACAGAAGAAAGTAACAGGTTTTTAAAGCAGCAGCAGAATTGAAAACCTCCTGCAATGTGCATTATAAAGCAGCTGATGTAATTTCTGGACGCAGAAAAGACATCAAGAACATTAGACAATATCATTTAAAGCAGCATCAACTTCAATTTGCTCTACAGCTGTGCAAGCTTTCTGTAATGCTGTCTGTATGATTTTCTTACAGACAAATATTTGCCCTTGGCTCTGTACATTACTTCCCAGGTTGTTAAATTACTTATTATGCATAAAGCCGAAGTACTTTTTACTGCAGCCCTTTCATTGAACACATACCTTTTCATCTATGCAGTCTCCTAGATGCATTTTTACGCTTCTGCTATTGCTATCAGATTTCATTACACAAATATTATTTTCCTTTTTTCTGAAATGTAATCTCGTAAACCCAAAATCCCATCACTAACAATTCTCTGCGAGACTTCAGTAGACAGTGTTAAAAACCAGGAAAGTTAAGATTAAAAAATAAAATTGAGATAAAAGAAAATAAAACAGGGAGATGTCTGAAGAGGTGTTGAGATTGTCATGTGAGAGTACCTTTAAGAAATAGATGTTTAAGCAATGTACCTTTAAGAAATGGAGCAGCTCATATTACTGAAGTGATGTCAGAGGGTGGGGGTAGCTGAGTTGAGCTTCTTCTGCTTTTAGTTTCAGTTTGCTAGCGAGCAGCTGAAAAGTGCCTGGCTGTTTTGCAGTGAGCTGTTTCAAAGGAGAAAGCCAGTTTTGAGATAAAGAGCTTGGGTGTGTCTGTGTTTGCAGTGAGCTGGATCTGTGGTGATCTATGCCAGAAAAGACTATCTGTGAATCATTTGGGTGATTCAAACTCATAATAGTAATGTCTTTAACCTGATGTGTTTCTGTTTAAAGGTGTTAAGTCTTTTGGAGGTTTGAAGGAACATTTTGAGGGATTATTTAGTGTTGTATTATTTTCGGGGTTATCTTTGAAGTAAGGGGTGTTAAGGGATCCAATGTTTATTTAAAAAGGTTAAGTTAAATTCATGGAATAAACATTGTTTTGTGTTTAAAAACCCACGTGTCCATAATTGTAATACCACACCTGGAGACCAAGCCGTGTGCTTCAAAAGCAACAATACATTAAAGGGAGAGGTAGGTTGAATTCCATGATACATTTTGGGGTTCTGAAAACGCCGCTCTCATAACAAGATGCAAATTAGCATATATCAGTGGGAAAAGCAAGTGTTTACCTTGATGATGTGAGGAAACAGTCGGGATAAAGAATATGTAACTTCAAACTGGAGCGATAAGGAAAATTACATGTTTATGTTAAAAGCTGGCTCCACTGGCTAGGTAACATCAAAGGCAAAGAATGGTATATCATTAGCAGGAAATGTCGGTAGCTGGCAACAAAGACATAATTTAATGTGATACCGTGTGCGTATAACCAGTGCACTTATGTGCTGTAGTGTATTATAGTCCTCCTTGTCATTTTTTTTTCTTTTAAGTTAATCATAGAATCATAAATTTACTGCGCAGAAGGAGGCCATTTGGCCCATCGAGTCTACAACCTAATCCCGTAATCCAGCAAGCCCACCCAACGTTTTGGACACTAAGGGCAATTTAGCATGGCCAATCCACCTAACCTGCACATCCTTTGACTGTGGGAGGAAACCGGAGCACCGAATGGAAACTCACGCAGACACAGGGAGAAAGGGCAAACATCTCACAGACGGGCACCCTAAGCTGGAATTGAACCGGGGCGCTGGAGCTGTGAGGCAGCAGTGTTAACCACTGGGTTAATAAATATTCTTTATTAATTATTCACACAATGACTGGACAACTTATTCCTGGTTCACACATTTTTATCACAGAATACCAAATTGAAAAAACACAAAGAAGTTACTCTTCTGGGTTTTGGATACTCTCACATTTAAAATCAGTAGATTTCTTAACAACAGTTATGCTCCACTACAAGCATCCTGGAACAGACAAATGTCCATTTATCAAATGCGTTGAGATTTCAATGTAAATATAGTAATGTGTTTGCACATTTTATTTAATATTTATGAAACAAACATTATTGGTTTAATATATAGCTTAACATGTTGTGTTTAAAACTTCATTTTACACTTGCACATCTTTATAAAATTACTTCTTCCAAAAGATGTGCAGGTTCGATGGATTAACCATGCTAAATTCTCCCTCGGGTGGAGTTTCAGGAATAGTGGGGTGGGGGATTAGGTAATTAATTATTTACAGATCCAGAGATAGGGGGATCAGATCTTTGGATCTGTAAAGACTTAATTACCTGCAAATGCTCGCATTCAAAGCATTGTCTTGCATCTTTGACTTTGTCTTTATATATGTGTCTGGAACATATCTCTTCATTCACCTGAGGAAGGAGCAGTGCTCCGAAAGCTAGTGATTTGAAACAAACCTGTTGGACTTTAACCTGGTGTTGTAAGACTTCTTACTGTGCTCACCCCAGCCAGCATCTCCACATCGTAAATTATATAATAACTGTTATAACCTGACTGCTTACCACTGGCTGGGGACTAATGACAATCCCACAATCCTTAGGGACTATGAGCTTCCCCAATGAGGGGGGGCGGAGAAATCATTAGCAGATTCCCTGCATAAATAAAGCTGGCCAGTATGGAACCAGCTTCAGAGGAGTGAGCAGCAAGGGAGTTACTGCTGCTTTTATAAATATATATGTTATTGTAAATAAATGTTATTTCTTTCTATTCTACAACTCGTGCTGGATTCTTTGTGACCCTCACAAAAATAACCCAAAGTGTCTGCATCAGAGGAAGGAACACTACACTGTACCCCAAGATCCTCGTGGTCAATAAACGATCAAATCTGATTTAATCCAAGGAATCCAGCAGATGGTGTTTTTTCCAACTCTCACTGGAAGAAAAGCATATTTCTGTTCCAAGTTTAAACAGCAGAGGATTTAAAATCTGCAGCTTATTACACTTAAACAGACCTCACCGACATTTCAGCAGCATTTATTTTGAATAAATTGATGAACCCCACACTGTGAATTGAGGTCCTTGAAACAACCAAAATGGGCTCTGTTTGAATCCAGCATCAAGGTCAAATGGCCATGCTGAGTTGGGTTTCCCGCCTGGGAGAATCATGCCTGCCCCCTTTCCCTGCCAGCAAAAATTGGATTTGTTAGAAATTGTGGTGGGATTTCCACACCTAGACCTGTGCACCATTTTTAAAGGGTCTGTGGCACCTTCCCAACTCTGCAAAAATCTGGTCCTATATTTCACGCACCATCTAACTTGGTAATGTGCAAAATCATGTGAGAAGACATTGGACATGCATCCCGACGTCATCGTGCAGTCGCGTCATATTTCAATCGGTGGACATGAACGGGAGTCAGCTGCGTGCCCGCCGCCAATTAAAACTCTAATGAAGCTCATTAAAGGGGCAATGGGGCAATTTTTAGGTCAGCACCCAGGCAACACAGCAGGGTCCCAATTTGTTTCTGTTGAATTATCACCCAAGGTTGGGATAAAAGGTGGCAGGAACACAGACTAGGTGAGTTGGTGGAGTTAGTGAGAGATTGGTGTAGAGTTAGAATACTGATCTCTAACAGTCTTCTGTGCTTAACTTGTTTGCAGGTCTCTTCAGTTTTGTAAGAAACTTCTGTGCATTTCAATCCATTAGCATCTCCAGTACATGGTTCAGCCCCATCTGCAGTTCAGCCCGCTCACCAGCGCAGCCACATCTGTCCACACCTGCTTGGTCTGGTGGGGTTCCCTCCCCCTTCCAGCACATAATATTAGGAAGTCTTGGCAGGCCCTCACTGCCTTTGATGCTGCAGGCTGTCATCTGTAAAGCATGGGTCTGAGTGCCCATCAACGTTGGCAACCAGTCTCCCATGCCTACCTGGTGCAGTAGTCATCAGAAGGTCCACTTTTCAATGGTGTCTTTACCAGCTCCATGGTCCTTCCACAAAATCTTTGGCATCCTTCTGACAGCTTACTGGCCTCATTTGTATTCACCCCAGGTCACCAGTTCATCCTGCACCCACCAATATCCTGCTCTCTGCCATCAGCACGGGACCTATGTCCAACCGCGATTCACTTGGCTGGTCCTCAAACCATTCAGCATGTAATCGCAATCTCCCAGTCCTCTAAGTGGACACTATGACCAATTCTGCATTCAATGGTGAGTTGTGCTTACCAACCAGAAAATTAAGATGGCTGGACAGTTGGATAAGGTGGTCAAATAGGCAAAGGGGATTTTCCTTTTTAGCTGAGGCATTGAATATCAGTGGGTTATGCTGCAGCTGTATAAAATATTAGCTGGGCAACAGCAGGACTACTATGTGTATTTCTGGTCACCCCGTAGTAGGAAAAATGTGAATCCAGATGTGAGAGGGTACAGAAAACATTTATGAAGTTGTTGCCTGGATTGAGGAATTTTCATTACTAGGAATGATTGGACAGGGTCAGGTTACTTTCTTTGGGACAGAGGTGGTCTTTGGGTGATTTAATTGAGGTGCATAAAATTATGATGGGCTCAGATAGTGGGTGCGATTTAACAGAAACATTTGTGTGTGAGATTTTGGGTGCTTTTGGTGTGCTGTTTCTCGACGGCCACATTGGCGAGATTGTGGCCCTTAGTGCCGGAAATCAGCCCTAATGAACTTTCCATCATTATTGGCTGTCTCGCCGTCTGATTCACCAGATTCGTACTTCAGTACTCCACCATTAACAAGAGGGAGCTGCTTTCAAACACTCCCTCACCATTCACTCCCAGTCAACTCACAAGCATGGTTGCCGCAGACGTACTCCTCGCTTTGGAGATGCTGAGCTGGCCAAGCTTCTCAATGCTGTTCCACCTGCCACGACTCAAATTTCCAACTCTCACCCCGCCTGACAAAACACTGGCTGACACCTCACACCCTCCCTACATCCAATTTTGCTGCTTGCTCCACAGAACCCACTGGCACCACCAGCACAACACTAGCTTATTCCCCGCTGTTACGAGACTTCTAAATGATCCTCTTATGGATTGATCGCTTCACACATCTTCACTACTGAGTAGTGTTGCATTCCTGTATACTTCACTCGATGCCTGTGTCTATGTATTTATATTGTTTATTGCTAATAATCTTTAGAATAATCTTTATTATTGCCACAAGTAGGCTTACATTAACACCACAATGAAGTTACTGTGAAAAGCCCCAAGTCGCCACACTCCGGCACCTGTTTGGGTACACAGAAAGAGAATTCAGAATGTCCAAATTACCTAACAGCACATCTTTCAGGACTTGAGGGAGGAAACTGGAGCACCTGGAGAAAACCCACACAGACACAGGGAGAAAATGCAGATTCCGCATAGACAGTGACCAAGCGGGAATCAATCCCGGGACCCTGGTGCTGTGAAGCAACAGTGCCTACCACTCTGCTACCGTGCTGCCCATTTATGTATACCCTATGTTTTCTTTTCATGTATGGAATGATCTGTCTGAACTTTATGCAGAACAATACTTTTCACTCTACCTCGGTACACATGACAATAAACAAATCCAAATCCAAACCTTCATGACCAGGTGAGGTGCCCAGGCCTTCCAACTACTATAGACCCTCTTGACCCATCAAGCGTGCAGCTCACAATGCCTTCTCTTTGACCCCGCAGGAGAAGATAGCCCATAATAAGTGGAAAAGGACCAATATGGGGGTGGACGACAAGAGATTCGAGTCCTGACCCCCCGTGAGAAATGGGCCCTAGAAATCGCAGGAATTACCGAGGAGAGTGCAGTCATCGACAGCGAGTTGGCCTGTGCCAAAGTGGTGAGGATCGACTGCCCCTTCACCCAGGTGACCTGTCTCAAGTGCGTTGTGCATGTCAGACAAAATGATCCTCCCTCTCACTGACCTCATGTCCATTGTCTCGCAGAATTTCCATCTGATGAGGATATCAGTGAAATTCCAGCGAGTGTACAGCCAATTGGAGGTGCCCCAAAAGGCTACAGGCACCAGAGTTGATGCCAACAGGAGTCAAACTAAGGAACACCTGAGCGTTCCTTACAGTGAAGTATTACTCTCCTGCCCTGTATATTGACCCGCTGACAAACCCTGGGTGTTGTTACACAGACCCTTGGCGGGGTTTGAGTGGAAGAGAAGGATGATGGAAATGGGGGAGTAGAAGGATTGGGAGAAATAGGGATGGGAGATAGAGGAAACGAGGGGAAGGAAGGATTGGGAAGTAGGATTGGTTGGGATGGAGGAGAATGCGGGGGAGGGAGGGAGCTGACAAACTATGCCTCCTATGACATAACATCCTATGAGAATGGGATGAGGATGAATGCCTCCCTGGTCTGCCGGCAGGTTGGACCCTTGCCGCCGCCCATCCTCCATCGTCCAGCTCCTCCTGCGAGTCCTTCCCGGGCCCATACTCGATCCCCTCCTGATCCACCATCTCCTCCTCAGATGAGGCCGCATGTCCCTCCTCCTCATCCTGCATGTCGCTCTGCTGCTGTGCTAGGTTGAGGATGGCACAGCAGACCAACACAAAGCGGAGACTCTCTGGAGGGTGTACTGCAGTGCACAACCAGAGCCGTCCAGTCATTGGAACCGCATTTTCAGCAGTCCGATGCATGGATGGCAGCATTGTTATAGCGGGTCTCCGCTTAGGTCTTGGGCCTCTGCACTGGCATCATCAGCCAGGACCTCAGCGGGCACCCATTATCCCCCAAGTGGCAACCCGTCAGCCTGGGGTGGTCTCAAAGATGCCGGGGATCTCCACGTGTCCCAGGATAATAACAACAGTCTTTAATAATAATAATCTTTATTGTCACAAGTTGGCTTACATTAACACTGCAATTAAGTTACTGTGAAAAACCCCTAGTCGCCACATTCCAGTGCCTGTTCATGTACACAAAGGGAAAATTCAGAATCTTCAAATTATCTAACAGCATGGGCGCGATTCTCCGCTCTCACGCCGGTTCGGAGAATAGCGGGCCGTGCATATTTTCATGGCGACGCAGGTCCGACGCCCTCCCGCTATTCTCCGAACCCGGCACAAACTAAATGTCGACATTCCTGGCAAAGGCCTCGAAAGACCCCCCGACACGACCAGAAGCCCGACTTATTGGCCCCCCGCTATTCTCCGGCCCGGATGGGCCGAAGTCCCGACGCCCTCACGCCATGTTTTCACGCCGGCCAACACACCTGCTTTTGAAGTTCGCCAACCAGTCGTGCTGGCTGATGAGAGCTTCGAGTAGGTGAGCGCACCGCTCAGCGCACTGCTGGAGTCTGGCCACAACGGGGAAGGCATCCCCGAGAACGGGAGGGGTCCAGAGCGGGGGAAGTGGGGGAGATGGAGGGGGGAGTGGGGGAGACTGAGGGGGGAATGGGGAGACGGGGGGGAGTGGGGGAGACTGAGGGGGGAGTGTGGGAGACGGAGGGGGAGTGGGGGAGACGGAGGGGGGAGTGGGGGGAGACTGAGGGGGGGGGAGTGTGGGAGACGGAGGGGGGGAGTGGGGAGACGGAGGGGGGGAGGAGTGGGAGACGGAGGGGGGAGTGTGGGAGACGGAGGGGGAGGGGGGGGGGGGGGAGACGGAGGGGGGAGTGGGGGAGACTGAGGGGGGTGAGTGGGGGAGACGGAGGGGGGAGTGGGGGAGATGGAGGGGGGGAGTGTGGGAGACGGAGAGGGGAGTGGGGGGAGACTGAGGGGGGAGTGTGGAAGACAGAGGGGGGAGTGGGGGAGACGGAGGGGGGTAGTGTGGGAGACAGATGGGGGGAGTGTGGGAGACTGAGGGGGGAGTGGGGGTGACTGAGGGGGAGAGTGTGGGAGACGGAGGGGGGACTGGGGGAGACGGAGGGGGGGGAGTGGGAGTGGGGGGGTTAGGGAGAGAGTGAGCGAGTGACTCGTCCAATCCCGGTTACAAAATGTCTGCCAGCATGCCATAGCGTGCCGGTAACGAGGACACGGCCGCTGGTTGCCCTGTGGTTTACGGCCACTGACGCAGCGGTGAAGAGGACATAGTTAACTGCCCGTTGGATGCAGAAAGTGACCAGGGGTTAGGCTGACTGCGTGTCAGCAGCGCGACCAGGCCACCGGAACACACAGGTATCCCGTGGCAGGCGGCTGCCGAGGTGTCGACTAACCTCCGTCTAACATGTCCCGTTTCTCTGCCCCCCATCACCCTTCTGTAGGTTGGCACAATGTCTGTGAACAGAACGGCTATGTTCTGCGCAGTGGTTGGGGCCGCTGCACTGCATTTGGAGATGCAGCAGCATCCACAGCCACAACCCGCAGTGGATGCAGGGCCAGCTGCAGCAGCAGAGGGAAGGGCCGAGGAGTTGCCAGTCGTCGAGCAGCATGGGGGGAGGAGGAGGAGGAAGAGGAAAAGGAGAGAGTGATGGTGCAGCCACGGCACCAGATGCGACGACCAAGGCCGAGGGTGTACCGGGTCCGGATCTCTTTCCTAACAACGACGGACATCACCTGAAGGAGGAGACTCCGGCTGAGTAGGGGGACGGTGACACATATCTGTCACCTCGTGGCGCACCTCGCCCCACGTGGAACAGGGGGAGGACACGCGATCCCGGTTGCCATCAAGGTGACGGTCGCTCATAACTTCTATGCGACCGGCTCCTTCCAGTCTCCGAGCGGGGACCTCTTCGGGATCTCCCAGTCATCGGTCCACAGGTGTATCCGGGATGTGACCGATGCCCTCTATGCCATCGCCGACCGCTACATCACCTTTCCCGAGGACCGAGCAAGTCAAGACTCACGAGGTCATGGATTTGCCAGCGTGGCCGGGATACCGATGGAGCAGGGGGCAATCGATTGTGTTCACGTCCCCATGTGCCCGCCTGCAGGGGACAGGGAGGTGTTCACAAACAGGAGGGGGACATACTCCATGAATATCCAGGTGGTATGCGACCCCCACATGAGGTTCATGAACGTCTGTGCAAGGTTCCCAGGGAGTGTGCATGACTCCTACATACTGGCGCAGTCGTACATCCCTGCGATGTTTGAGGGACGTCCCCCCCGGCTGAGGGGCTGGTTACTAGGCGACAGGGGTTATCCGCTGGGGTCTTGGCTGATGACGCCTATACGGAGGCCTCAGACCAATGCGGAAACCAGATACAACGAGGCCCATACAGCAACCAGGGGTGTGGTGGAGCGCTGCCTTGGCCTCCTGAAGATGAGATTCAGGTGCCTGGTCCGCTCCGGAGGGGCCCTGCAGTACCAGCCCGACAGGGTCACTCGCATTGTTGTGGTCTGCTGTGCGCTGCACAACATCGCGACAGAGGGGAGATGACCTGCTGCAGGAAGCGGAGGGAGAAGACAGTGGCATTGGTGCCAGCACAGAGGAGGAGGAGGAGGAGGCTGGCAGAGTGGCGGGCGCAGCACGCAGACACGACCCAGGTGCTGGTGATGTCCAGGAGGCGGCACGACGGACCCGGTGAGGACGGTGGGCATGCGACGCCTTGGTGGCAGCACGGTTCACGCGTCGCATGCGACGTCCCCGCTGAACACCAAACCACCACCTGCATCGCTAGTCGTGCAGAGGGTCAACACACAACTGCCACCACCACAACCCCCACCCCCTATCAGTGTACACTGCTCCACTTCCACATCACCCTTACCACTGGGTCCAGACGGTATGGCACAACATTGATGGCTGTGTCAGCGGGTGTGATCAGTGCCATGTGGAATGATGACAGCCCGCTCTGCGATGAGCTGTGAGCTCAGAATCGTTAGAGAGAGTCTGACCCATGGCAATAGCTGAACCATCCACTTTGGTGGCCGCTGAGTTCGTCATGGACACTCCATCACGTGCCCGCGTAGGCTAGCTGTGGGAGGGGGTGGGGGGAGGGGCAGGGACTGCACACCCGGCACCTAAGTTTCACCGCTCGTCAACCCCGCGACACTCGGTCACCATCACGATTCCTGTGGCTGTGGAACAATCACACGGTATTACACGGGGTGGGTTGTGTTGGGTTAAGGTTTATAGGGTGGGTTTGAGTAGGGTGATCCTGGCTCGGCACAACATTGAGGGCCGAAGGGCCTGTTCTGTGCTGTACTGTTCTATGTTCTATGTTCTAAGTAAGGTGGAACAGTGCGTTTAATGTTAATAATTTTGTTAATAATAATGTTGAGGGCCTCACGGTAGCATGGTGGTTAGCATCAATGCTTCACAGCTCCAGGGTCCCAGGTTCGATTCCCGGCTGGGTCACTGTCTGTGTGGAGTCTGCACGTCCTCCCCGTGTGTGCGTGGGTTTCCTCCGGGTGCTCGGTTTCCTCCCACAGTCCAAAGATGTGCGGGTTAGGTGGATTGGCCAGGATAAATTGCCCGTAGTGTAAGGTTAATGGGGGGATTGTTTGGTGTTACGGATTATACGGGTTACGTGGGTTTATGTAGGGTGACATTGCTCGGCACAACATCGAGGGCCAAGGGCCTGTTCTGTGCTGTACTGTTCTATTCTAATTTACAGGTGCCCTAGCCCCTACAACTAAACTGTGCCCTTCACGCAACTTACTCAGTGTCTCTCTTGTTGCCACTGCGTCTAAGTGATTCCCCAGATGATACAGCAGGAGTGGAGGAGGACTGCTGCTAATCGCCCCTTCGACTCGTTTCTTCTTCGGCAAGCGTTTCCTGGGGCGACCCAGCCTTGATGGGCCAGGCTGCTCTGCGGGCGTCTCGGGTTGACATTGTGCCACTCTGCTCTGCCTGCTGCCCACCTGATGCACCATGGATGGGCGGGGGGAGGCGAGAATTCCGGGACGTCCCGTGATGGAGTTAATGGGACGGGCCCCGAAACCTCCTCCTCCCTCGGGGAGCCCGGTGACCCCCGGGCCTCACTTTGGGACAGAGGTGTGAAGCTGGGGATGGTGCCCCGTCGCGCCACCGACACCTGGCACTGCCAGTTCCTGGAGGCCTGCAACGGTATCCACCAGGATCCGAAGGTTTGCAGACACGGAGTCCAGGGAGTTAGACATTCCCGCCAGGGACTGTGCGATCTCCAACCTGTGAGTGCACGACGCCATCCAGCACGTGTGTCAGGGGGTTGATGCTCTCCACGACTGACTGCTGGGACTGTGCCATCGACTGCTGTGACTGTGCCATGGCGTGCTGCGACTGGGCCATGACCTGCTGAGACTCGGCCAAGGCCCGCAGCGCGCCAGCAATGTCGTGTTGGCTCTGGCGCATTGCTGCCTGTGAGAGGGCAACCCTGTCCAGGGCCGAGGATGACGCGTGCACATTAAGCCCAATGCCTTGCATAACCTGACCCATTGCCTCCACCGCGGATGCCACCCGTGCGGTGTCGGCCTGGGTTGCTGCCATGAGCGGCACCACTCCCTGCTCATGGACGTGGTTCGACTCCTCTAACTGCGTCTGCAGATACTGGAAGACAGCCCTCATCCCGTCATTGTGTCCCTGGGTTTCTTGATGCATCGGCTGTGCGGGTGGGTTGAGAATGTCCAGGAACTCGGAAAACGTCTGGGAGCCAGCTGGATGCTGGGCCTGGCCTGGCCTCCGCCAGTCCGGGCCCTCGGCTGCTCCGACCTCCACCTGCTGTACCTGCTCAGCTGTGATGTGCGACCCAGACTGTGACCCAGGAGCCTCATCACTAATAGGCCAACCGGGGTGAGTGTCTCTGGGATGGTGGATGGTGTGGGAGATAGCTGTGCCGCAAGCTCGAGGTCGTCTTGGGTGGACGCCTCCTGGATGTCATCGGCCCGCTGAGAGGCCGCAGGGTGTTCGCGGGACATTTCTCTCTCTTGCTCTCTTGCCGCCCTCTGGGCGTCCTGCTCCACAGATTCGGTTGGGGAGGATGGGACTCCCCGCTGATCGGGCACCCTCTGTCGTGCGGCCCTGGGTGAGGTGGGGGCAGACGGCCCTGGTCGTTCGGCATCACGTCCTAGGGAAGAGAATGAAACGGGTTATTTAGAGACGCTCGGCCGGGCGCTGGACTGTCCCAGTAGGCAGGGTGTGAAGGGACAGAGGATGGGGGAGGTGTCCAAGTGGGCAGGGTGTGTGAAGGGACAGAGGATGAGGGAGGTGTCCAAGTGGGCAGGGTGTGTGAAGGGACAGAGGATGGGGGAGGTGTCCAAGTGGGCAGGGTGTGTGAAGGACAGAGGATGGGGGAGGTGTCCAAGTGCAGGGGTGTGAAGGGACAGAGGATGGGGAGGTAATCCAGTGGGCAGGGTGTGAAGGTACAGAGGATGGGGGAGGTGTCCCAGTGGGCAGGGTGTGTGAAGGGACAGAGGATGGGGGAGGTATCCCAGTGGGCAGGGTGTGTGAAGGGAGAGAGGATGGGGGAGGTGTCCAAGTGCAGGGGTGTGAAGGGACAGAGGATGGGGGAGGTGTCCAAGTGGGCAGGGTGTGTGAAGGGACAGAGGATGGGGGAGGTGCAGCTCCGCCAACCTCGCATTGCGCGATCTCCCGGGTGGCAGATCCCCAACAAGGTCCAGGCCCTCTGCCTCAAACGTGGTGAGGGGGATGCAGGATGGGCGAACCCCCTCCAGTCATGTTCCGCTCACAAGTGTTGTGAGCGGTCTTGTCTGTTGGGGGAGGGGGCATAGGTAGATCATTACAATATGGCAGGTATCAGCAGTCGCTCAGATACTGGCACAGTTTGGGGGTCAAGTTGTAATAAGACCATTGCATCTCTCCACGGGGGGCCAGAGCGCTGGGTCTGTGACTACTTTGTGAACCACCCTCAACTCACTCTGCCCCAATCCCCCTGCCACCCCCCGTGCTGGGGGGGAGGGGGGGGTGGGTGATTAAGTAAAGGGGGGGAGGGATGGTTGTGACCCAGGGGCACCCTCTTGGCACTTACCCTGGCAGGCCCGGTGAGGTTGTGCATCCTCTTCCGACATTGCTTTGCAGAGAGAGGGGTCTGCCCCACAGCACTAACGGCAGCAGCCACCTCGCGCCAGGCCTGGCGCACCGCGCTGGCAGGGTGGCGATGCCCTCTACGCGGGCAGATGATGCCCCTCCTCTGCTCGATTGATTCGAGCAGCGTCTCCACGTCAGCCTCCACGAATCGCGGGGCTGCTCTCCTTTGCTCCGACATCCTGGCCTACAGTTTCTGTGCTCGCCCGCGCCTTTTTACGGCGTCGGGCGGCCTCACGTGGGCGTGTTCGTGTCGTCGTCGCGTTCCGGCGTCATCGCGCACGTGATTGACGCGGCCCCGTTGCTAGCCCATTTCCCGGATGTGAATACGTCGGGAACGGGGCCGCGTCGGGCCGTCGCAAAAGTCGGCCGTTTTCACGGCTGACTTCGCGATTTTCCGTGGGTGCGGAGAATCGCGCCCCAGTCTTTCGGTACGTGTGGGAGGAAACCGGAGCACCCGGATGAAACCCACGCAGACACAGGGAGAACATGTAGTCTCCTCACAGACAGTGAGCCAAGCCAGGAATCGAACCTGGGACCCTGCCGCTGAGAAGCAGCAGTGCTAACCAATGTGATCCCATGCCACCCAATCAGCTGTTATGCACACTCCCTGGGAAGCAAGCACACATGTGCATGATCAGGAGGTGGTGGGCACACATGAGTTGAACATTCAGGAAGTGAAATCTTTCCTGTTAATGAAGGGCACTCCCTAATGTCCCAGTGCGTGCAAGGCGACATGCGTACCATCAATTACCCCGTGGATCTGGGGCATTCCAGGCATTTTAGTGGGCTTGGTCCAGCTTAAAGTTTATATAGTCTGATGCCTGGCATACAGGCCATCCGTAACCTCACGGATGCACTTGTGGGCTGCAGCTTGGGAAATGCCTTGCAATTACCCGCTCAAGTCTGGAATGAACCAGTTGCATAGAAGTTCAGGGCTTCGGTAACCCTCATAGGCACCTGGAGCAGGTCTTCACCTCCCGCACGCGGTGCCATGTTCTTGAGGGCATCGCACAGGTGCCACACCATCTCCGAAGTCCTGTGGCACACATTGTCTGGTATGGAGAGGTTGGATAACTCGGTTTGTTCTCACTAGACCGATGGAGGTTGAGAGGCGACCTGACAGAAGTCTGCAAAATTATGAGGGCCATGGACAGAGTGGATAGTCAGAACCTTTTTCCCAAGGCGAAGAAAGGTTCAGGTGCAAGGGGCAAAATTTTGGGGTGTATGAGGGAAGCTTTTTTAAAAAATTATTTTTATTAAGATTTTTATTCAAAACAAATGTTTACATAACCATTAACAACATTTAACTAAACAAGGTGAATGTTAACATTATATAAAGAAAACAAAAAAGAATATGCAACATTTCCCCACCCTCCCGGATTGCTGCTGCTGCTGAACATTACTGCTCTCCTAGAAAGTCGAGGAACAGCTGCCACCTCCGAGAGAACCCCGTCATGGACCCCCTCAAGGCAAACTTTATTTTCTCTAGCTTGAGAAACCCAGCCATGTCACCAACCCAGGTCTTGGGGGCTTCCAGTCCCTCCACATTAAAATGATCCGTCTCCAGGCTACCAGGGAGGCAAAGGCCAGGACGTCGGCCTCCTCTTTGCTTCCTGAACTCCCGGATTCGTCTGACACACCAAAGATCGCTATCTCTGGACTCGGCACCACCCGCATGTTTAGGACCTTAGACATTGTCTTAACGAATCCCTGCCAGAATCCTTTGAGAGTCGGACATGCCCAGAACATATGGACATGGTTCGCTGGGCTTTCCGCACACCTCACACATCTATCCTCAACCCCAAAGAACTTGCTCATTCTCGCTGTCATCATGTGTGCCCGGTGGACCACATTAAACTGGATTAAGCTAAGCCTGGCACATGATGAAGAGGAATTAACCCTGTTTAGGGCATCCGCCCACAGGCCCGCATCCACCTCCCCGCCTAGCTCCCTCCTCCCACTTGCCCGTGAGTTCTACCACTGGGGCCTCCTCCACCTCCTGTAGTTCTTGGTAGATGTCGGACACCTTCCCCTCTCCTACCCAGGTGTCCGGAAACCACCCTATCCTGTATCCTACGTGGGGGTAGCAACGTAAATGTCACCACCTGTTTTTTTAGAAAGGCGCGTACCTGAAGGTATCTGAAGGCATTTCAGGGGGCAGATTACATTTCTCCTCCAGCGCTTTCAAGCTGGGAAAAGTCCCGTCTATGAACAGGTCCCCCATCCTTTTAATACCTGCCCTATACCAACTTTTGAAACCCTCTGCGTATCTTGCCCGGGACAACTCTGTGATTGTTGCGTATCAGGGTCCAAACTGAGGCTCCCTCCACCCACCTGTGTCTTCTCCACTGATCCTTAGTGCCGCAGCCGCCACCGGACTTGAGGAGCTGCGTGCTGGCGAGGAACAGCAGAAGGTGCCGTTACGAGTGCCCCTCAGCTGATGCCTTTGCATGAGGCCGCCTCTAACCGCTCCCACGTCGACTCCTCCCCCAATACCCATTTCCTAATCATGGCTATATTAGCCGCCCCACTAGTAGCTCCAAAAATCCGGCAGTGCCGGAACACCCCCCCCCCCCCCCCTCCCCCCCCCCCCCCGACTGCACTCTAGATACAGCCTCTTTACTCACAAAGTCTAGATTGCCCATACAAATCCCGAAATGATCTTGTTCACCCGCTTAAAGAAGGACTTAGGGACGAAGATGGGAAGGCACTGAAAGACAAATAAAAATCTGGGGAGGACCGTCATTTTAACAGTCTGCACCCTTCCTGCTAGGGAAAGCGGGAGCATATCCCACCTTTTAAAGTCCCCCTCCATCTGCTCTACCAGCCGGGATAAGTTAAGCTTGTGGAGGGCATCCCAGTTTGGAGCCACGTGTATCCCTCGGTACCGAAAGCTCTTCTCTACCATCTTAAGCGGAAGCTCTCCCAGTCTCTTCTCCTGCCCTTTGACTTGGATCATGAACATCTCGCTTTTCTTCTCATTTCATTTGTACCGCGAAAAATTACTGAAGTCCCTCAGAATCTGCATGACCTCCCCCATCCCGTCTAGTAGGTCCGAAATATACAGGAGCAGATCATCCACATAGAGTGTGACCCGATGCTCCTCCCCCCCTGAGCCAACCCCTGCCAGTTCTTTGAAGGCCGCAGCGCTATGGCCACGGCTCTATAGCAAGGGCGAATAGTAATGGGAGAGGGGCCACCCCTGCCTTGTCCCTCGGTGAAGTCTGAAATACTCCGACCTCACCCTGTTCGTGCAAACACTTGCTACGTGGCCTGATAAAGTAGGTGGACCCACCCTATGAATCTCTCAACCAAATACAAACCTTCTTAGCGTTTCCCACAGGTACTCCCATTCCACCCAGTCAAAGGCTTTCTCTGCATCCATCGCAGCCGCTACTTCGGCCTCCCCTCCTTCTGAGGACATCATAATAATGTTTAGGAGCCTCCGTACATTGGAGTTCAGTTGCCTGCCCTTAACGAAGCCTGTCTGATCCTCCCTATCACCCCTGGGACACAGTCCTCTATTCTAGCGGCCACAATCTTGACCAGCAAACTGGCATCTATGTTCAAGAGCAATATCGGTCTGTAGGACCCACATTGTAACGGATCTTTCTCCCGTTTGAGAATGAGTAAGATTGAGGCCTGTGACATTGTTGGGGGGAGGGTCCCTCTCTCTTTAGCCTGGTTAAAGGTCCTTAGCAGGGGTGGATTCAACAGTTCCGAAAATTTATTGTAGAATTCTACTGGATAGCCGTCCGGCCCCAGGGCCTTGCCTGACTGCATACTCCCTAGGCCCTTAACAATCTCCTCCAACTCTATCGGGACCCCCAGTCCCTCCACCAGATCCTCTTCCACCTTTGGAAACCTCAATTGGTCCATGAATTGCTTCATCCCTTCCCCTCCCGCCGGGGGTTCTGGCTCGTACAGTTTACCATAAAACACCTTAAAGACTTTGTTCACTTCCTCTGGGTTCACAACCATGTTACCTTCCTCATCCCTAACTCCCCCAATTTCCCTGCTCACAATGAAAAAAATCTATATGAGAATAAACTTTGTGGACGTGGGAGAAAAAAGAGAACTCCTTCGCCCTCGGCCAAGCGAACCTCCACGGGTCTACGCCCCCCACCTGTTCCATGAAACCCCTCAGTTCCTTAGCCGCAACTGTACTCGCTTTCCTGACCTGGACTTTGACCAGTCCAATACAGCGTCAATGACTGTGTTGAAGTCACCCCCCATGATCAAATTATGTGAGCCTAAGTCCAGAATTTTACCCAGCATGCATCTCCTGAATTCCACGTCATTCCAGTTCGGGGCGCAGACGTTCACTAACACCACCCGGGTTCCCTGCAACTTCCCACTCACCATTGTGTATCTGCCGCCTTTATCAGCCACAATATTCCTGGCCTCGAATGCCACCCGTTTACTGACCAGAATTGCTACCCCGCTTGTCTTTGAATCCAGCCCAGAATGGAACACCTAGCCCACCCACCCCTTTCCCAATCTTGTTTGATCTGCGAGTTTTACATGCGTGTCCTGTAGTATGGCTACGTCTGCCTTTAACCCCTTTAGTGTGAGAACACGTGAGCCCTCTTGACTGGCCCATTCAGACCCCTCACATTCCACGTGATCAGCCTGGACAGGGGGTTAATCGCCCCCCCCTCCCTCTGCCGACTAGCCAGCCCTCTTCTTCGGCCAGCCACGAGCCCCGCTTACTCGAGCCCTCCCACTGGAAGGCCCCACCCCCCGACTCTCCATCTGTTCCCCAAAATTGGCTCCACTTCTGTCAGCAAAGCAGCATCCAATCTCCCCCCCTCCCCCCCACCCCCACCCCCCCCCGCCCACCCCCAGCAGCCCCACGATCCCAATCCCCCAAGTCAAGCACCGGCTTAACACTAACCCTCCCCCCATTACGCTTCCGTGAGTCAGCTGACCCATGCTGACCCCAGACGCTCCCGCCTCTGTCTCTGATCATCCTGTTGCCTCATTATTCGGGCCCCTCTCTTCCTATGGAAATCCCAATTTAACTATCTTTACAGCCCCCAAAGAATATATCTCCACCCCCAGTGTAACAGGAAACAAACTCCGGGCGCTAACCCGGCCCCATGTTACAGTTGTTTAAGACTTTGGTTCAGCTACATTTGGAATACTGCGTACAGTTCTGGTTGCCACATTACCAAAAGGATGTGGATGCTTTGGAGAAGGTGCATTGGAGGTTCCCCAGGATGTTGCCTGGTATGGAGGGTGCTAGCTATGAAGAAAGGTTGAGTGGATTAGGACTTTTTTCATTGGAAAGACGGAGGTTGAGGGGGGAACCTCATTGAGGTCGACAAAATCATGAGAGGTATCGACAGGGTGGATAGCAAGAAACTTTTTCCCAGAATGGGGGACTCAATTACTAGGGGTCACGAGTTCAAGGTGAGAGGGGAAAAGTTTAAGGAGATGTGCGTGGAAAGTTCTTTACGCAGAGGGTGTGGGTGTCTGGAATGCATTGCCGGCGGAGGTGGTAGAGGCGGGCACGATAGCATCATTTAAGATGTATCTAGACAGATATATGAATGGGCAGGGAGCAGAGGGATACAGATCATTAGAAAATAGGCGACAGTTTTAGATAGAGGATTGTGGATCGGCGCAGGCTGGGAGGGCCAAAGGGCCTGTTCCTGTGCTGCAATTGTTCTTTGTTCTTTGTATACCACCACACAGCCTCAAGCCTGAAACATTAAACAGTATATGGGGACAGACATGCGACCTTGGACGAACTGACGGAAGACGTGGAACTACCGACGGGACAGGAACTCAGGCACCTTCAAATTAAACAGTTTCTCTGCAAGAAGATGGCAAGGTACCCAGGGCCCCAAGGGACACATTACTGGGGGAACTACTAAACATAGATAGAAAAGAGGGGAGAACTATGGAACATCTGTGGACAGTTACTGGATAGGGCAAAAATACCACTGGACGGAGCCAGATGAAAATGGGAGGAAGAACTGGGGAAGGAAGTAGGTTGGGGGACTCTAGAGTGAAGCACTGAACAGGGCCAACTCCACCTCCTCCTGTGGAAGGCTCAGCCTCATGCTGTTCAAAGTGCAGTTCATGCAGAGCCGCTTACATATAGAGATTTTTATGTGTGTTCCCTCTATGCTTCATCCCAATAGTTGCTATTGCACTCGAACAGGTCTTGGAACACCTGGTAGGTGAGCTAACCAGAACTCAAATGAGCAGGTTCTTCCGGGGGATAAATGTGAACGGTGCCAGGGAGGCTTTGCCAACTATGTCCACATGTTCTGGGCATGCCCCAGACTTGTCGGGTTCTGGACTGCCTTTTTCAAGGCGATGTCCAAGGTTGTGGGGGATGGGAAGGTGGAGGGGGGGGGGGGATTGGAGCAGTGCCCGAGAATGGCAGTCTTCAGGGTATTGGACCAGCCAGAACTACAGATGGGAAGACGGCTAACACCCTTGTTTCCTTAATCGCCCGCGGAGAATCCTGCTCGGCTGGCGATCAGCAACACCACCCACAGCTGCAGACTGGCTGGCAATTTCTCCATCTGGAGAAGATTAATTACACCATCTGAGGGTCAGACCAGGGCTCCCACAGAGCGTGGGGGCCATTCATCAGCTTGTTCCAAGACCTGTTCGAGTGCAATAGCAACTATTGGGATGAAGCATACAGAGGGAACACACATATGTTATGTGTAAGCGACTCTGTATGTAAGTACAAGGTGCACCATAAATTGAGCTGTTACATAGAACATAGAACATAGAATGATACAGCGCAGTACAGGCCCTTCGGCCCTCGATGTTGCACCGACATGGAAAAAAACTAAAGGCCATCTAACCTACACTATGCCCTTATCATCCATATGCTTATCCAATAAACTTTTAAATGCCCTCAATGTTGGCGAGTTCACTACTGTTGCAGGTAGGGCATTCCACGGCCTCACCACTCTTTGCGTAAAAAATCCACCTCTGACCTCTGTCCTATATCTATTACCCCTCAATTTAAGGCTATGTCCCCTCATGATAGCCACCTCCATCCACGGGAGAAGGCTCTCGCTGTCCACCCTATCTAACCCTCTGATCATTTTGTATGCCTCTATTAAGTCACCTCTTAACCTTCTTCTCTCTAACGAAAACAACCTCAAGTCCATCAGCCTTTCCTCATAAGATTTTCCCTCCATACCAGGCAACATCCTGGTAAATCTCCTCTGCACCCGTTCCAAAGCTTCCACGTCCTTCCTATAATGAGGCGACCAGAACTGTACGCAATACTCCAAATGCGGCCGTACTAGAGTTTTGTACAACTGCAACATGACCTCATGGCTCCGGAACTCAATCCCTCTACCAATAAAGGCCAACACACCATAGGCCTTCTTCACAACCCTATCAACCTGGGTGGTAACTTTCAGGGATCTATGTACATGGACACCGAGATCCCTCTGCTCATCCACACTACCAAGAATTTTACCATTCGCCAAATATTCCGCATTCCTGTTATTCTTTCCAAAGTGAATCACCTCACACTTCTCCACATTAAACTCCATTTGCCACCTCTCAGCCCAGCTCTGCAGATTATCTATGTCCCTCTGTAACCTGCAACATCCTTCCGCACTGTCTACAACTCCACCGACTTTAGTGTCGTCTGCAAATTTACTCACCCATCCTTCTGCGCCCTCCTCTAGGTCATTTATAAAAATGACAAACAGCAACGGCCCCAGAACAGATCCTTGTGGTACGCCACTCGTAACTGAACTCCATTCTGAACATTTCCCATCAACTACCATTCTGTCTTCTTTCAACTAGCCAATTTCTGATCCACATCTCTAAATCACCCTCAATCCCCAGCCTCTGTATTTTCTGCAATAGACGACCGTGGGGAACCTTATCAAACGCTTTACTGAAATCCACATACACCACATCAACTGCTTTACCCTCGTCTACCTGTTCAATCACCTTCTCAAAGAACTCGATAAGTTTTCGTTAGAGAGAAGAAGGTTAAGAGGTGACTTAATAGAGGCATACAAAATGATCAGAGGGTTAGATAGGGTGGACAGCGAGAGCCTTCTCCGCGGATGGAGGTGGCTATCACGAGGGGACATAGCCTTAAATTGAGGGGTAATAGATATAGGACAGAGGTCAGAGGTGGGTTTTTTACGCAAAGAGTGGTGAGGCCGTGGAATGCCCTACCTGCAACAGTAGTGAACTCGCCAACATTGAGGGCATTTAAAAGTTTATTGGATAAGCATATGGATGATAAGGGCATAGTGTAGGTTAGATGGCCTTTAGTTTTTTTTCCATGTCGGTGCAACATTGAGGGCCGAAGGGCCTGTACTGCGCTGTATCGTTCTATGTTCTATGTTCTATGTTTGTGAGGCATGACCTACCCTTCACAAAACCATGCTGACTATCCCTAATCATATTATTCCTATCTAGATGATTATAAATCGTATCTTTTATAATCCTCTCCAAGACTTTACCCACCACAGACGTTAGGCTCACTGGCCTATAGTTAACGGGGTTATCTCTACTACCCTTCTTGAACAAAGGGACCACATTTGCTATCCTCCAGTCCTCTGGCACTATTCCTGTAGCCAATGATGACCTAAAAATCAAAGCCAAAGGCTCAGCAATCTCTTCCCTGGCTTCCCAGAGAATCCTAGGATAAATCCCATCAGGCCCCGGGGACTTATCTATTTTCACCTTGTCCAGAATTGCCAACACTTCTTCCCTACGCACCTCAATGCCATCTATTCCAATAGCCTGTGTCTCAGCATTCTCTTCCACAATATTATCTTTTTCTTGAGTGAATACTGACGAAAAGTATTCATTTAGTATCTCGCTTATCTCCTCAGCCTCCACACACAACTTCCCACCACTGTCTTTGACTGGCCCTACTCTTACCCTAGTCATTCTTTTATTCCTGACATACCTATAGAAAGCTTTTGGGTTTTCCTTGATCCTACCTGCCAAAGACTTCTCATGTCCCCTCCTTGCTCGTCTTAGCTCTCTCTTTAGATCCTTCCTCGCTTCCCTGTAACTATCAAGCGCCCCAACTGAAACTTCACGCCTCATCTTCACATAGGCCTCCTTCTTCCTCTTAACAAGAGATTCCACTTCTTTGGTAAACCACGGTTCCCTCGCTCGACCCCTTCCTCCCTGCCTGACTGGTACGTACTTATCAAGAACATGCAATAGCTGTTCCTTGAACAAGCTCCACATATCCAGTGTGCCCAACCCTTGCAACCTACTTCTCCAACCTACACATCCTAAGTCATGTCTAATGGCATCATAATTGCCCTTCCCCCAGCTATAACTCTTGCCCTGCGGGGTATACTTATCCCTTTCCATCACTAACGTAAAGGTCACCGAATTGTGGTCACTGTTTCCAAAGTGCTCACCTACCTCCAGATCTAACACCTGGCCTGGTTCATTACCCAAAACCAAACATATTGTGTCAGGAAACTCTCCTGCACACATTGTACAAAGAATGACCCATCTAATGTACTCGAACTATATCCTTTCCAGTCACTATTTGGAAAGTTAAAGTCTCCCATAACAACTACCCTGTTACTTTCGCTTTTTTCCAGAATCATCTTCGCCATCCTTTCCTCTACATCCCAAGAACTATTAGGTGGCCTATAGAAAACTCCCAACAGGGTGACCTCTCCTTTCCTGTTTCTAACCTCAGCCCATACTACCTCGGAAGAAGAGTCCCCATCTAGCATCCTTTCCGCCACCGTAATACTGTCCTTGACTAGCAGCGCCACACCGCCCCCTCTTTTGCCGCCTTCTCTGAGCTTACTAAAACACCTAAACCCCGGAACCTGCAACAACCATTCCTGTCCCTGCTCTATCCATGTCTCTGAAATGGCCACAACATCGAAGTCCCAGGTACCAACCCATGCTGCCAGTTCCCCTACCTTATTTCGTATACTCCTGGCATTGAAGTAGACACACTTCAAACCAAACTCTGTTACTCTGTTAAAATTGGAAAATACCTATAAAAATACTTAAAACACAATACAATAAAGTCACCAGCAATCTACAAAAACATTTCTTCAAGACCTCACCAAGTGGCCCACACAGAGCAGTCTGCCTCTCCCTCCAGCTCCAGCAATAGACTCGCAAAGGTGGGAATAATCACACCTAAACATCACACCGACGCAGGGCATTCAAGAAGAGAGAAAGAACACTCCTTCCCCCTGTCTAGTGCTGGTAGCATGTCTCACTCCAGGCCACAAAGGAAAAGAGGAGGCAGCGAACAAGGAGACAGCAACATTCAGACCATTCTGAGTGTCTAACTCTTCACCTCCTGCAGCTCCCAGCAGTGGATTCTCAAAGGTGGGAATAATCACACCGTAAAGTTGTGCCGACGCCGAACACACCGGAGGCAGAAAGAGCACCCTTTCCCCTTCCCCAACACTGGTAACAGGTCATCTTACATATTCCCTTTTCCTTACACTGGCCACAGAGCAGAAGAGGCAGCAGCAAACAAACACGACTCTCAGGCATTTGCAACTATCAGCAAGAATGAGCAGCAAACACAATCTGCAGTGCCACCTGAGAGCTGTGAAGTGCTCTCACAACTAACAAGGCCAATTCCTCATTCACAATAGCCTTCAGCTGTGAAGCTAGAGGCTGCTCACAGTCAAAGGGAGTTAAAGTGACCTTCAGCACAGCACCACGAGCAACGCTCTGTCCTTGAGGTGTTTGTTAGAATAGGCAGCAGCAGATGTGGTTGCCCCTGTTATGGGTATCAACATTATTTAAAGATAGCTTGAAGGCCTCACAGAAGAAAAGCCCCTCACCCACCCCACTGCCTGGCACCCCGAGCTGCAACACTTCAGCCTCCCAACCAATGCTGAGGCCCCCTCCCCTCCCCCGACTTCCCTCGAGCACCAGGGCACGAGCTCCAGTGCCGAAAATGGAAATGGCTATTCACCTTCTAACTTCCCCTCAGCGGCCATTGTGCCAGCTTCACGTTTTTGAAAAGGAAGACTAAACGACACCTGTGTGATTTCTCAATGGGGAGTCGGATCATTCCCAGGAGGTTGTTGCATTCGATGTCAATCTCACTAATGAGATGACAATTTATGCAAACGAGAATTAACGATATGCTTGCCACATTTAGGTGAGATCCGGAACTCGCTATTGGGAGCTGGCTGGTTAGATAGCAAGCGTGAATCTTGATTTTGGCCTTGCTTGCTATTAACCAGCGTGCACAGATCCACACCGGACGCAACGTGGTGATTAAAGTGTACCCAAAGTGCTAAGATGCCCCCTAATTTGAGGGGTCAGAATCAAGTTATACATTTAGGATAACAGGGATTTCAATGGTATTTGAAGCAAAATTTGCTCCATCCAGTTGCTGGAAACGATCTGGAACCCATTGTCTGCAAGAATGGTAGGGGAAGAAATGGCGTCCACCGCGTAGCGCCGAGGTTCCAGGATCTGGATATGGAGACACTCATGGACGCTGTGGAGTAGAGGAGGGGGGCTCTGTACCCCGGACACGGCCGCAGGGTGGCAGCAAACACCGCCCGTCGTCTGTGGAGGAAGGTGGGTGAAACAGTCAGAGCCGTGGGGATTACACCCAGGACACGCAGCCAGTGCCACAAAAAGTTGAACGACCTGGTCAGGGCAACCAGGGTGAGTATCCAGCACTGTGCCCGTGGCACCAACCCCCCTACCCAACATACATGTGGCACCGCCCCCCCCCTCTGCATGGGGGGCAGTACAACACCAGCTGTGACCCACATCGCTTCACCCACCCATGCCAGCTGCATCGGCAGGATAGCATGTGTACCTATGCCAACATACATGCAGCCCAGCGGTTGGGTCTATCTGTCCGCCTAACACTGCTGATCTTTTCGTGCCCCCCCCCCCCCCCCCAAGAGAAACACGGCCATAACCACCAGGACCAAAGGGGTCCACCTCAATTGTGCCCCCTCACCATGAATGAGCAGAGGGCACTGGACATTGCAGGCGGACCCAAGGACCGGGAGGTTGCCCATGCCAAGATCGGGGGCTCGCCACCAAGTGAGAACCCCTCTGGCCTAGCCCCCACCTCCTCCCACCACCCCCACCCCCTCCCCCTCATCCTTCCCACATTCCCTCCCCCTCCCACGACCCCAACTCCTCCCCCCAACCTCACCCCTTCCCCCACCCCCTCCACTCCCCCCCCTCCCCCCTCCCCCCTCCCACCACCTCCTCCCCCCACCCCTCCCCCCACCCCCTCAGCCCACCCCTTCACCCTCATCTGCATGTCCAACCATGCATGCTGTATCGTCTCTTGCAGGACAACATGGCAATCGACCCAGCCCAGCGGATGCAGCCTGCCCCCAGCCTGTGGCAGTGCGTCAACACCCCAGGGATCAACCTGGCCCATCAGGCGCACCCTGCCCCAGCCAGTGCCACGGCGACAATGCCCCATGGACTCATCAGGCGACGGGGAGAGCAGCCACAGCAACAGCCCTCTGGCCCACTCGAGTCATGCTGACACAACCCAGGCAATGGAGACACATTGGATAGATGGACGGCACACCATGACACAGGGGACTTAGAACAAGTGCAAGGACAGACAGGACACACCAACCCGGGACCCCAGCACTAAGGGGACGGACAGACAGGACACCAACACACAGGGGATGGACAGTCAGGACACCAGCACACAGGGGACAGACGGACAGTCAGGACACCAGCACACAGGGGATGGACAGTCAGGACACCAGCACACAGGGGACAGGGGACAGACGGACAGGACACCAGCACACAGGGGACAGGGGACAGACGGACAGGACACCAGCACACAGGGGACAGACGGACAAGACACTAACACACATGGGATGGACAGTCAGGACACCAACACACAGGGGACAGACGGACAAGACACCAACACAAAGGGGACAGACAGAAAGTTTACCAACACTTAGGGGATGGACGGACAGGACACACCACCCCAGGGGTCCCTGGACTTCGGGTCTGATGAGGACATCGACATAACGCCACTGCTATCTCCTACACCCTTCACCATCGCAGAGACTCTCACCTCAGTTGGGCACTTTAGCGATGAGGCTTCTGGGACACTCACTGGTGAGCACCACACAGCCGTCCCGGTTCAGCAGGTGGAGGTAGGAGCAGCCAAGGGGTTGGACGGTCGGAGGGCAGACCACGCCCAGCTGCCGCCTGGACGGGTCCATGTTCCTGGAGTTCCTGCACCCACCCATAGACCCGATACAGTCAGGGACCCAGGAACAATCGAAAGGGGTGACGGCCGGCTTGCTGCACCTACAGACACAGATGGATGAGTCCAACTGCGTGCAGGAGCAGCGAGTGGTGCCGGTCATGTGTGCCACCCAAGCCAACACCGCACGGGTGGCATTCGCGTCGGAGGCAATGGGGGCGACGGTGTCAGACATGGGTCGCAGTATGCAAGGCCTGGGGCATTCTGTGCAGGCGGCGTCCGTGGCCCAGAACAGGGCTGTCCTCTCACAGGCAGTCATGAGCCAGAGCCAGCTGCAGATCACAGCGGCTCTCAGCACCATGGCCCAGTCTCAGCATGCTATGGCTGAGAACATTGGCACCATTGCACAGGTGCTGGCCAGCATCGCCCATACCCAGAGGGAGAAGGTCCAGGCAGGGATGGGCCACACCCGCAGCTCCATTGCCCCAAGCTTGCAGACCCTGGTCGATACCAGAGCAGGCCTTCAGGTGTACCTTGGGTGTTGGAACACCGGGCAATGGCCAAGGGAGAAGGAGGTGCTGGGTCCCATTGGCGGGACTTCGGCCCATCCGGACTGCGGAATCTTTGCGGGCCTGGAGAACCGCATGTCACGCCAGTTCTGCCGATTCTCCGGCCCGCGTGGTGCATGCTGTGTTTCGCGCGGTTCTGGCCAGGTTGGATAATCACCTCCCGGCGTCGGAGCGACGTGGTGGGAATTTCCTGCGTTCCCAGTGATTTTCCGACCTGGCTTGGGCTCCGTGAATCCCGCCCAATGCACTGAATAGCCTCTTCTGTGCTGTAAATTTCTATGTGTCTGTAATTAGCAAACAGCTGTAAGAAATTCCCTTTCTAGAGGCTAGAATAAATTAATGTCACTTTTTACATAAATGAAGTACTAAATATAATGTCAGACTTTCCCACTAGTGCCATTGTTAGGTCATAAATGATTCTCTACTGCGCTTTTTGTTATATAAATTGTTACTACATTTACATGCACAGTGCCCACTAGCAACTTTGCTTTGCCTCAAGACATCAAATACACTAGTCTTTTTGTTTTAAAAAGAAATAGAAGTGGCTGCCACATAAACAATACAGGAAGATCAGACAGTTGTTCTCAAAGGAAATGTTCAAAAAATAATAGGGAGTGTTTAAAGCATAGCCTACATAGATCAGGGAGTTTGAAAGCCCTTCAGCTACTTAATATTTTCATTATATTCACTCTTCCATTCATCCCTAAATATGGACATTTTAAAAAATAGATCAGAACATGGAAATTGAATAAAGTTATTCACAGAACACTGCCCTGCTAACAGCAGTCATAAAAGGTAATCTGTTCTATTATAAGAACATTTCATGGTTGGAGATTTGAAAATTAACATCTGAACCCTCAAAGAGAAAGCATGTAAGTAAGCTGGGACCTGTTCGCAGCTCAAGTTCATTAAGGGGCCTCACGGTAGCATGGTGGTTAGCATCAATGCTTCACAGCTCCAGGGTCCCAGGTTCGATTCCCGGCTGGGTCACTGTCTGTGTGGAGTCTGCACGTCCTCCCCGTGTGTGCGTGGGTTTCCTCCGGGTGCTCCGGTTTCCTCCCACAGTCCAAAGATGTGCGGGTTAGGTGGATTGGCTATGCTAAATTGCCCGTAGTGTAAGGTTAATGGGGGGATTGTTGGGTTACGGGTAACGTGGGTTTAAGTAGGGTGATCATTGCTCGGCACAACATCGAGGGCCGAAGGGCCTGTTCTGTGCTGTACTATGTTCTATGTTCTATGTTCTAAGGCTGAATGTAGCAAATTTTATTTTTCACCTCCAGAGTGTAAATACTGTTGATCAGTCCCAAAATATAGAGCATGTCATGTATAGATTATTAAACTGAGCGCATGAAAGTTCCCAAAGTTATTGGTCCTGAGATGTGCCATTCCTACTGCAAGAAACATAGGAACACGAAGTTAGCCCTTTAAACTTGTTTCACAATTCAAGGAGAATATGGCTGATCTCCCATCCAACTTCATATACCTGCCTTTGCCTATAATCCTTAATACCATTGGTTAACAAAAATTTGCCAATTTAACATTTAAAAATAACAACTTATATAACATCAATTTGGGCGGCTTGATGGCGCAGTCGTCAGCACTGCTGCCTCACATTGCCAGGGACCCAGGTTCAATTCTGGTCTTGGGCGAGTGTCTGTGTGGAGATTGTACTTTCTCCCTGTGTCTGCGGGGGTTTCCTCCGGGTACTCCAGCTTCCTCCCACAATCCAAAGATAGCAGTGGCATTACAGAGAACAAAGAAAAGTACAGCACAGAACCAGGCCCACCGGCCGTCCAAGCCTGTCCGTCTTCCTAAAACCTTCTACACTTCCGGGGCCCGCATCCTTCTATTCCCGTCATATTTATGTATTGATCAAGTCTCGCCTTAAACATTACTATCATACCTGCATCCACCATCTCCTCCAGCAGCGGGTTCCAGGCTAAAAAAACTTCCCTCGCATATCTCCTCTAAACTTTGTCCCTTGCACCTTAAACCTGTGTCCCTAGTAATTGGCACTTCCACCCTGGGAAAATGACTCTGATGATCCACTCTGTCCATGCCCCTCATAATTGTTTAGACTTCTATCAGGTCGCCCCTCAGCCTCTATCGATCCAGTGAGAACAAATCGAGTTTATCCAACCTCTCCTCACGGCTATCGCCCTCCATAGCAGGCAATACCGTGACAATTTTCAGCTAATCAGATAGAGTCAGCTTAGATTTGTAATGGGTAGGGCATGCCTGAAGAAACTGCATGAAATCTTTGACGAGTTGACACTAGTGGACAGGCGTATAGATGTCATTCATTCATGCAGACTTCCAGAAGGGCCCTCATGATAATGTCTCTCATAAGATACTGTTAGCTAATGTTGAAACGCACAGGGCGGGATTCTCTCAGCCCACGGCGGGTTTAAGAATCGCCAGGCTGGGCGTGAATCACGCAAAGCCGCCCCGATGCCGGTCTGCCGATTCTCCAGAGAGCGGAGAATTGGCGCCATAGGCCCTAGTGGCGCGGCGCCGATCGGGGGCCACTCCACGCAGCGCCCCCAGCGATTCTGCCCGGGATGGGCCGAGTGGCCACACAAAAAATCCGAGTTCCGCCGGTGCCGTCCACGTGTGATCTTACCCGGCGGGACCTCGTCATGCATGCATCAGGGGGCGGCCTGGTGGGGGAGTAGAGTGGGGTCCGACCCCGGAGGGGGCCTCCGCTGTGGCCTGGCCTGCGATCGTGGCCTATCGATCGGCGGGCCGGCCTCTCGGGCTGGGGTCCTCTTTTGCTCTGTGCCGGCCCCTGTGGCCCTATGCCATGTTTGCTTTGGGACTGGCGCAGAGAAGGGAGCCACTGCGCATGCGTGCATTGGCGCTGGTCACACTGCACATGCGCAGACCCGCAGCGCCCATTTGATGCTGGCATCGGCAGCTGGAGCGGCGTGGGTTGCTCCAGTGCCGTGTTGGCCCCCTGTAGGGGTCAGAATCGCTGCTCCTGAGGCCATGTTGATGCTGTCATGAAAAGCGACGGCATTTATGATGGCGTCAACACAGCCTCAGGATCAGAGAATCCCGACCTTGGCTGGGACATTTCACTCCTGTTTTCGTTGAGCGGGTTTAGCAGCATGAACACAAAATATCAGAAGAAGGCCTTAGACATGTTTCCCATTAATGTAAAAGCAGAGCACGATCGTCCCCTTCTCCTATCAATGACATTTATTAACATATCATCATCAGGCCCATGTGCCAGAATCATAGCGTCATGTCACATTAAAAATCCACCATGGTTTTGAACACATCCATGTTACTTCAACCAGTTGCCAATTTCCTTCTGTGGGATCATTGATGAAAACTTGTCCCAACTGTAACTTTGGCAACTCTGTACCTGCATTTTAATCGTGCACATTGGTCTTCTCTTGCATTTTTAAAAGTTGCTCTCTAATATCTGAGAGAGTAGAAAGGGTAAGACTAAGTAAATTAGTTTCTCCTTGTCTACTCTATCTATATCCCTCAGAATTTTATACATCTCAATTATACATCTGGGTCCCAAGTTCGATTCCGGCTTGGGTCACTGTCTGTGCGGAGTCTGCACATCCTCCCCGTGTGTGCGTGGGTTTCCTCCGGGTGCTCCGGTTTCCTCCCACAGTCCAAAGATGTGCAGGTTAGGTGGAATGGCCCTGATAAATTGCCCTTAGTGTCCAAAATTGCCCTTTGTATTGGGTGAGGTTACAGGGTTATGGGGATAGGGTGGCGGTGCTGACCTTGGGTAGGGTGCTCTTTCCAAGAGTCGGTGCAGACTCGATGGGCCGAATGGCCTCCTTCTGCACTGTAAATTCTATGAGTCTATGTCTCCCCTCAGTCTCCTCTGCTCCAAGGAAAACAATCCCAGTCTGCCCAATCTCTCTTCATAATTAAAACTCCCCAGCCCAGGAAACATCCTGATAAATCTCACCTGGACCCTTTCAATAGCTATCACATCCCTCCTCTGATATGGATTTCAGAACTGCACACAATACTCTCGCTGTGACCGAACCAATATTTTATATAGTTCCAGCATAACTCCAGCTCTTAAACTCTATCATGTATTCTCTTGTCTTGTTTGTCCTGCTCAAGTGCATCACCTCACACTTATCAGGAGTGAATTCAATTTGCCACTGAACAGCTCATCTGACCAGCCTGTCTGTATCCTCCTGTAATCAAAGGCTATTCTCCTCACTATTTACTAGCCCACCAATTTTTGTATCATCTGCAAACTTTAAAAAAAAATTTAGAGTACCCAATTCTTTTTTTCTAATTAAGGGCAATTTAGCATGGCCTAGCCGCTATGTTGCACAAATGTTGGGTTGTGGGGATGAGACCCACGCAGGCACGGGGAGAATGTGCAAGCACCACGCGGATAGTTACCTGGGGCCAGGATCGAATCCGGGTCCTCGGCACTATGAGGCAACAGTGCTACCCACTGTGCTATCATGCCGGCCAGAATCATCCGCAAACTAACTGATCCACCCTCCGACATTCATATTCAAATCATTTATGTAATCCACAAACAAGAGGTCCAACAGGTCCTTCAGGACCCCAGTGGACACAGAAAAACTCTCCTCGGCCATCACCCTCTGCCTTCTGCCACTCAGCCAATTCTGAATCCAATTTGCCAAATTTCATAGAATTTTTTCAGAGAATTTACGGTGCAGAAGGAGGCCATTTGGCCCATCGAGTCTGCACCGGCCCTTGGAAAGAGCACCCTACTTAAGCCCCTTGCCTCCACCCTATCCCCTTTATCCCCACCAACCATTTTGGACACTGAGGGCAATTTAGCATGGCGAATCCACCTGACCTGCACATCTTTGAACTATGGGAGGAAACCGGAGCACCGGGAGGAAACACACTGACATGGGGAGACTCCACACAGACAGTGACCCAAGCCGGGAATCAAACCTGGGACCCTGGAGCTGTGAAGCACCTGTGCTAACCACTGTGCTACCGTGCTGCCACCAAAAAACAAAATCGCCAGCTCTCAAGCAAGCACATGCCCACTATCACCCCTCCCACCAACCCCCATCCCCAAATGTAGCCCCACATCGGTGGAAAAGCACCCAAACAAGCAGCACAGAAAAGGACACACCAGTGCAGGGCATGGTGTGAGAAAGAGAGAGAACACGCTCCCCTCCCAAGAGGGGGCACAGTTCAACCCAAAACAGTTCCTTTAATAAAACCATGAGTTGTAAAGCCAGCATACGGCCACCTCTCATGCCACCACCCTTCCCAAGGGTAACCCCACGTCGGTGGAAAGGTACCCAAGCGAGCAATACACACCACCGGAAAAGGACAAACCGACACAGGGTATGGCGAAAGAGAGAGAGAGAACACACTTTCCAAAAAAAATCAACTCAAAATACAGAGCAACCACAAGAAACCCAAAAAACAATGAAGTACAAGACAAAGCTGCCAGCACTCAAACCCCCCCATGCCCCGGCTCCAGCAATAGCCCCACATTGGTGGCGGCACCTGCAAGCAGCACAGTCCGGAAAAGGACAGACAGAGCACGGTGGGAGGAGAGCGAGAGAGGGAGAGAGAGAGAACACATTTCCCCCTCACGAGCACCAGGGGAGACCCCTCAGCTCCCAGTACACATAAGCAGGAGGACAACTGGCACGCACCCAGCTGATAGGCACAAATAAAAATACACAACAAAAATACAATAAACAATCCTCCAATAATAAAGCAAACCAACATCAATACAGATAGTCAATTGAGCCACTGCCCTGCTGTTCTCACAGTTCCAACATCGGGACACCATCCAGACCAAAACTGCAAAGGTGAGTGCGTTCTACTCCACTTTTAGCCCAGGAGCAGGCCAATCAAAATGTACCCTGTGTTCCACTCCCAGCTGATAAACAGAAAGGCAGCCAGTAACAAGTACAAGTCGCAGGCGTGGCAACTACAGGCAGGTAAGCTCTCTCCTCTCACTCCCCTGCAAGCAACTGGCTCCTCCTCCCCTGCATCCAACCACTGTTCTCCAGGCTTCAAAGTCTGAAAAAAGGCAGCCAGCATACAGAATAACACACCAGGTCCGGAACGAGGGTTACTGCCAGAAGAAGCAGGAGCTCAGTGTGGTGAAATTATTATACTAATAATCCACCATTGTCTTTGTATCTGTGCTGTTGCACTTGTATTTGTATCTGTGCTATGCTGTTGCCCTTGTGGGCTTCTCCTATGGGTCATTGAATGGCATTATCCATACGGGAACATGTTGGGGCATGTATGGGCTCCGCCCATGGCTCCTCCCCTTGAAGGGAGGTATAAAGAGCAGTCGACCTGTCGGCAGTTCTCAGTATTAGTTCAGTCGCAGGCAGGCACTGTTCTAAGTTGATTAAAGCCATGTCTCGAGTGAATTGATGGTCACATCAATTTAATCAAATTAAACACAACTATGGAATCGGCCTTCAAACCTGACCGACTGGAACTCGATCCACAGGCCACGGAGGCGAAATTCTGCACTGGCTCCGCTGCTTCAAGGCCTACCTCGCAGCCTTCTCCACGTCTTCTGTCACCGACAAACAGAAGCTGAGCCTCCTCTACGCACGGGGAGCCATCGAATCTCTGTACAACTCGACGGGGCCTCCTCCTACGCAGACGCCCTCGCGATGCTTGAACGCCTCTATGTACGGCCCGTCAACGAGGTCTACAGTGACACATCCTCATCACTCACTGCCAGCATCCCGGGGAATCACTAGACGACTACCTACGCGACCTCTAAGTCCTCGCACGCAGCTGCAACTACTAGGCCGTTACGGCCACTCAACATATGGAACTCGCCGTCCGAGACGTCTACGTGGTGGGGGTTCGGCCCAACTATGTGAGACAGCGCCTACTCGAAAAGGGGGCCCTGGGCCTGGACCAGATGGTAAAGTTAGCCTCCTCTCTGGAAGTAGCATTCCAGAGCCTTAGCATTCCCGGCTGACCACACGACCCCCTCGTGGACCCCCGAACAAAGGCTACCCCAGGCCTGTGCCGCATGGCATCATGGGGGGCTACCCTGCTATTTCTGCGGGCCGTCCCAACACCCCCGGCAGCACTGTCCGGCCCGTAACACGAACTGCAGCACATGCGGGAGAAAAGGACATTTTGCCAAAGTTTGCCTGGCCAGGTCCTAGAACTCTAACTCACAGGCCCGATCCTCAGACTCACAGGCCCGCAGATCCCGCAGTGTGGCAGTGTGTCTGCCGATTCCGCCCCCCTGTAGACGCGTCATCAGCCTCGTGCTATCCGTGGGGGCAGCCATCTTCCAGGCCTCACAGCACGTGCGACTCATGGGGGCCACCAGCTTGGCCATCCTTCCCGACGCGGCCGGCCACGTGCAATCCATGGGGGCCACCATCTTGGATGCCATCTTCCTCACCGCCCGCCACGCTCGACCCACGGGGGGCGCCATTTTGGCCACCATCTACTACGCCGCTCGATGCGTACGATCAACAAGAGCAGCCATTGCGGAGCCGCCCAAGCACCTCCGACCACGCCGACTACCCGCAACTCAGCGTGGTCACCCTAGACCAGTCGCGACCCAAGCACCTCCGGAGCTCTATGATGACCGTCCGGGTAAACGTCTGAGACACCTTGCCTTCTCGACTCTGGGAGCACAGAGAGCATCATTCACCCAGACATGGTAAGACTCTGCTCGCTCACAATTTTCCCGGCGGATCAAACCATCTCCCTCGCCTCTGGTCGCACTTGGTGCAAATGCAAGGGTACACTACCGTAACCCTGGCTATACAGGGTGCCGAGTATGCCAATTTTAAATTATATGTGCTCCCAGACCTCTGCTTCTCCTCTCCTATTGGGACTGGATTTCCAATGCAACCTCAGGAGCCTAACCCAGAAGTTCGGGGGTCCCTACCCCCACTCACCATACGAAGCCTCGCGACCCTAAAAGTCGACCCTTCCCCACTCTTCGCAAACCTCACCGCTGACTGCAAACCAGTCGCTACCAGAAGCAGGTGGTATAGCATACAGGACAGGACTTTTATCAGGTCCGCGGTCCAGAGACTCTTGCGGTACGGAGTCATCGAGGCCAGTAATAGCCCCTGAAGAGCTCAGGTGGTGGTCGTCAAGACTGGGGAAAAGAACCGGATGGTTGTAGATTACAGCCCAACCATAAACCAGTACACACAACTCGATGCGTACCCCCTTCCCCGGATTGCAGACATGGTGAATCAGATCGCGCACTACCGGGTGTTCTCCACGTTGGATCTGAAGTCTGCATGCGACCAGCTCCCAATCCGCCCGGAGGATCGCCACTGCATGGCTTTTGAGGCAGACGGCTGCTTTTTCCACTTCCTCCGGGTCCCCTTTGGCGTCACGAACGGGGTTTCGGTGTTCCAAAGAACAATGGACCGAATGGTGGACCAGTACGGGCTGCGGGCCACATTTCCGTACTTGGACAATGTCACCATCAGCGGCCATGATCAGCAGGACCACGATGCCAACCTCCACAGATTTCTCCAAACCGCCCAAACCCTAAACCTCACGTACAACAAGGAGAAATGCGTTTTCCGCACAACCAGACTAGCCATCCTCGGCTACGTCGTGGAAAATGGGGTTCTCGGAACCAACCCTGACCGTATCCGCCCCATCCTGCAACTTCCCCTCCCCCACTGCTCCAAGGCGCTGAAGAGGTGCTTCGGGTTCTTTTCATATTATGCCCAGTGGGTCCCCAACTATGCGGACAAAGCCCCCAACTAATCAAGGCCACCATCTCCCCACTGGCAACTGAGGCCCGCCAGGCCTTCAGCTGCATCAAGGTGGACATCGCCAAAGCCGCGATGCGTGCGGTGGATGAGTCCGTCCCCTTCCAGGTGGAGAGCGACGCATCAGAGGTCACACTCGCCGCTACCCTCAATCAAGCAGGCAGACCGGTAGCGATTTTTTCGTGCACCCTCACCACCTCCGAAATTCGGCACTCCTCAGTCGAGAAGGAGGCCCAAGCCATCGTGGAAGCCGTACGGCACTGGAGGCACTACTTCGCTGGTAGGAGGTTTACCATCATATTAGGTCCCTACTTTGCACGGCCACAAATGAGACCCCTCATGATCGCCTATTTGTTTTCCCAAGGAGATCCACCTTAGGGGCCTTGTTTCCGGTCTGGCTGAAGGCACCGGGGCCGGTACTATTCAGAAAGCAGGTCAGGAGCCACAAGTCCGACCCTCTGGTAGAGAGGGCCCAGCTCCTACACTCCAACCCCCAGTACGCTTATATCGAATACCCCAATGGCCGACAGGATACGGTCTCTCTCCGGGTCCTGGCGCCCGCCGGTTCCACCACCACCACCCCTCCACCATATCCCGCCCAACCTACCATGACCAGCGGCCCCACCCCTATATGGCTCCCGCACTCCGTCCCGCCCGCCATCCCCCCTTCACCGACCAACAGGAAAGAAGCTCTAGAAGAGACGCTCCCGGAGTCCACGTCTGTACCCGCACCGGCGCCCTCACTACCGATGCCAGCACGGACGAGTTTGACACCCGGGCCAGCAACAATGCCAGAGCTTCAGCGATCACAGACCGGCTGAACTTCTGAAGGCGTCACCCCCGCCGGATTTCTTTTTTTTTAACAGGTGAATGTGGTGAATGTATTATGCCAATAATCTACCAGTGTATTTGTATCTGTGCTGTTGCACTTGTATTTGTATCTGTGCTATGCTGTTGCCCTTGTGGGCTTCTCCTATGGGCCATTGTATGGCATTATCCATATGGGAACATGTTGGGGCATGTATGGGCTCCGCCCATGGCTCCTCCCCTTGAAGGGAGGTATAAAGAGCAATCGAACTGTCGGCAGTTCTCAGTATTGGTTCAGTCGCAGGCAGGCACTGTTCTAAGTTGATTAAAGCCACGGTTTACTTCTACTCATGCCTTGAGTGAATTGTTGGTCGCATCACTCAGAAAAACACAGCCTGCATGTGCATCAGCATATGAGCTACTCGGGCATGGAGCTTCCTCTTAATTGGAGGAACTCCCCACAAGCTTCACAATTTAGGCAAAGGCAGATTAGGGAGGTAAATTCATGGCTCGAAGGATGGTGTCTAAGGAGGGGCTTCGATTTTTGGGTCATTGGGATCAGTTTTGGGAAAGGAGAAAACTGTTTAGAAGACAAGGTCTTCATCTGAGCAAAAATGGAACCGATATCCTGACGGAGAGAGTAAATAGGGTTTAAACTTGTAAGACTGGGTTGTCTAATGGGCCTAGTTTTAGAAGCACCTGAGAGGGCAAAAGAGAGAAGGTGGAGAATAGGGAAAATGAAGTGAGAGAAGGCTTGAGTGCTGACAGTAAAAAAAGAAATGATCAAAGAAATGTGGGCGGATCAGTGGCACAGTGGTTAGCACTGCTGCATGACAGCTCCAGGGTCCCGGGTTCAATTCCAGCCTCGGGTCACTGTCTGTGCTGAGTCTGCACATTCTCCCCGGGTGCTCCGGTTTCCTCCCACAATCCAAAAATGTGCAGGTTAGGTGGATTAGCCATGCTAAATTGCCCCTTAATGTCCAAAAGGTTAGGTGGGGTTACTGGGTTACAGGAATAGGGCAGAGGCATGGGTTTAAGTCGGGAGCTCTTTCTAAGGGCCAGTGCAGACTCGGTGGGCAGAATAACCTCCTTCTGCCTTTGTAAATTATATGATTTCTCTGAACCTCCAAAGGGCGAGAAAGAGATAAGGGCAGGGTTAACATATATGTTTGTAAGTGCAAGGAGTATATTGAACAAAATTGGGGAACTTGAAACAGACTTTTACGGGGGAAAAAAAACGGTGCCACACCTGAACCGAGTCCGCTACCGTTGAGGAGCTAGCACCGGTGCCACTTGGAACACAATTGATTCCAATGAAAAATGGTGCGGGATTTGTCGGGTCCGTGATTGACTCTCGGGTGGCCGCACATACACATTACACTCTCCACACACACTTATCCCAGCCAAAAGATGGCACTGATTATGCTGGAGCACACCCATACAGCTGATGGGTCGGCTGGGTCCAGAGGACACCACAAGGTTCAAAGTGAGCTGTTAGCGGTGTGCGCAGCTGCATGGCTGCCAGGCAGGCTGAGGAAATGGTGTTCCATGCCCCTCCAGCCTGACCCTATAACCCACCTCCTGGTCACCCCCCACTACTCTCTCCAGCCCTGGCAGAAGCCCCCAGCCAGTGACATAACTGTCAGCAAACTGTGGCGATGTTGGCCACCTTCCAAACGCCCTCTCGCTCCCTCAGCAGCCACCATGCTGGTTTCACGATTTTTAAAAGCACAAGTGAACCACGCCATCGGGCACTCGGCCTATCGGAGGCGGAGAATCGCGGAGGCCCTGGAGAATATCGGGTTGGGCCCGGTAATGATATGAAAACGGTGCCTACGGTACCTGTGGAGCGAAACAGATTAAAACCATTTGAGGTGCTGGCGAATTGTTATTAGGCGTCAAATTGGTACCTGCCGCGATTTTGACGTTGGAAGTCATTCTCCGCCCAATCGTATTTTCCGATTTCAACTTCGGCTAACAGAGAATCGGCACCAAGACTGAGTTGGTGGATTTTTACAACAGCTGAATTGGCACCGGTCCCAGAGAAATTCATGAACCGTTAATAGGCTAGCATCGGCGCCACGAGAAACCCACAGGGGAGGTGCTGGTTGAATTCTGAAGTCAATTATCTGCAGGAAGCGAACGGCAGACATGTTGACATGGTACCTACCCTGGTGCCCAACCATGCCCAACAGGCCAAATGGTGTCCCCAGCCTGCACTGCAGCCCCTGCCCCGCATATCCCCTTCCACCCCCTCTGCCCTCATCCCTGCACCCTCCCCCAGCCATCCCCCTGGCATAGAACATAGAACATTACAGCACAGTACAGGCCCTTCAGCCCTTGAAGTTGCACCGACCTGTGAAACCACTCGAAAGCCCATCTACACTATTTCCTCAGAGGGCATTGTGCCCTCTGCACCCGCAATTGGCTTTGTCAGTGCCTGGCACTGCGGGGGCCACTGGCTTCGACACCTGTCTATGCTGGCAGGGGTACCAGTAGCTGGCCCAACCCATGCCAGCGGTATGCTGTCTGGTGTCCTACTGTAGGGGATACTGTGGGTATCCTCCTCGGGTGGGCCATGTGATACCCCTCCAGCAAGATGGTGCCCGGTTATAGGGGGTGGAGGGCAGGAGTGGTGACACCAATACAGCCAGTGTCACGCTACGCAATCATGGGCCATAGCGGGTGGTCAGCAGGGTCGGCAGCAAGATGGCTGCTTTTCAGGCCGTGGCAATGACGCTTAATGCTTGGACAACCCAATCCTGGGGGGGTGGGGTTTCACCCCAACCCCACAACCAATCTCCTGGTCACCTTCCTGCTAGAACACCCCCGGTCCTGAAAGACACCCCTCCCTTCCCCATCCCCTGCCAGCAGCTGGACCGGCAGCCCACGGTCACGCCTCTGGGCACATGTCCTATTCGTTCTCTCTCCCTCTCAGCCACGGCACCTGTTACCCAATTTTTAAAACCACAAGTGAAACTCGCCATCGGTAATCCCTTCTGGCAGAGGTGAAGCATCTGGAGAATACCGGATCGGGCCCACTAATGAACTGCCAATGGCATTTATTGTATGTGCAGAGTAGAATGCATTGACCCCTCTGTCAAGGCACCGGAGCATGACATTCTGTCAGGTGCCCGGCACTGCCCATGATTTGGGGCTCAGCGCGATTCTCCGCCCAATCGCCCAGACGTCGCTGGATGGAGAAGTTCATCCGATATCTTTCAGCTCTTCTTCAATTAATCCTGAATTTATTGCCTATCCCTGAGGGCATTTAAGAGTGAACCAGATTGCTGTGGATCTGGAGACACATGTGGGCCATAGAACATAGAACGATACAGCGCAGTACAGGCCCTTCGGCCCTCGATGTTGCACCGACATGGAAAAAAACTAAAGGCCATCTAACCTACACTATGCCCTTACCATCCATATGCTTATCCAATAAACTTTTAAATGCCCTCAATGTTGGCGAATTCACTACTGTTGCAGGTAGGGCATTCCACGGCCTCACCACTCTTTGCGTAAAAAACCCACCTCTGACCTCTGTCCTATATCTATTACCCCTCAATTTAAGGCTATGCCCCCTCGTGCTAGCCACCTCCATCCGCGGGAGAAGGCTCTCGCTGTCCACCCTATCTAACCCTCTGATCATTTTGTATGCCTCTATTAAGTCACCTCTTAACCTTCTTCTCTCTAACAAAAACAACCTCAAGTCCATCAGCCTTTCCTCATAAGATTTTCCCTCCATACCAGGCAACATCCTGGTAAATCTCCTCTGCACCCGTTCCAAAGCTTCCACGTCCTTCCTATAATGAGGCGACCAGAACTGTACGCAATACTCCAAATGCGGCCGTGCTAGAGTTTTGTACAACTGCAACATGACCTCATGGCTCCGGAACTCAATCCCTCTACCAATAAAGGCCAACACACCATAGGCCTTCTTCACAACCCTATCAACCTGGGTGGTAACTTTCAGGGATCTATGTACATGGACACCGAGATCCCTCTGCTCATCCACACTACCAAGAATTTTACCATTAGCCAAATATTCCGCATTCCTGTTATTCTTTCCAAAGTGAATCACCTCACACTTCTCCAGGCCTTCATAGGCCCACTTCATAGGCCAGACCAGGTGAGCTCAGCAGTTTCCTTCCTTAAAGATCATTAGTGAACCAGATGACTTTTTATGAAAATCGATAATGGTTTAATGATCATTTTGAGATTTTTAATTCCAGATTTTGTATTGAATTCAAATTCCACCAACTGCCCTGGTGGGATTCTACCCCAGGTCCCCAGAGCATTTCCCTGGATCTCTGGATTGCCAGACCAGTGACAATGCCACTATGCCACTGCCTCCCCCTTTTGACCTTCCAACTCCTGTAGTTCCCGGGATGAGTATTACTGTTACCACTATTGTGGTCTGATTTTTATGACTGTTTTTGTGACTCTCAATTCTTACTATCGACCTGACCAATACCTCGCTCCCTCAACCCATTCCCCGCTCCCTCACCTTTCCTGACCCATACCCCGCTCCCTCACCTTTCCTGACCCATACCCCGCTCCATCACCTTTCCTGACCCATTCCCCGCTCCCTCACCTTTCCTAACACATTCCCCGCTCCCTCACCTTTCCTGACCCATACCCCGCTCCCTCACCTTTCCTGACCCATACCCCGCTCCATCACCTTTCCTGACACATACCCCGCTCCCTCACCTTTCCTGACCCATACCCAACTCCCTCACCTTTCCTAACACATTCCCCGCTCCCTCACCTTTCCTGACCCTTACCCCGCTCCCTCACCTTTCCTGACCCATTGCCCGCTCCCTCAGCTTTCCTGACACATACCCCGCTCCCTCACATTTCCTGACCATACCTAACTCCCTCACCTTTCCTAATACATTCCCCGCTCCCTCACCTTTCCTGACCCTTACCCCGCTCCCTCACCTTTCCTGACCCATACCCCGCTCCCTCAGCTTTCCTGACACATACCCCGCTCCCTCACCTTTCCTGACCCATACCTAACTCCCTCATCTTTCCTGACACATTCCCCGCTCCCTCACCTTTCCTGACCCTTACCCCGCTCCCTCACCTTTCCTGACCCATTGCCCGCTCCCTCACCTTTCCTGACCCATTGCCCGCTCCCTCACCTTTCCTGACCCATACCCCGCTCCCTCACCTTTCCTGACCCATTCCCCGCACCCTCACCTTTCCTGACCCATTCCCCGCTCCCTCACCTTTCCTGACCCATACCCCGCTCCCTCACCTTTCCTGACCCATATCCCGTTCCCTCACCTTTCCTGACCCATACCCCGCTCCCTCACCTTTCCTGACCCATACCCCACTCCATCACCTTTCCTGACACATATCCCGCTCCCTCACCTTTCCTGACCCATACCCCGCTCCCTCACCTTTCCTAACCCATACCCCGCTCCCTCGACCCATACCCCACTCCCTCAGCTTTCCTGACCCATACCCCGCTCCCTCGCAATTCCTGACCCATACCCCGCTCCCTCGCAATTCCTGACCCATACCCCGCTCCCTCAGCTTTCCTGACCCATTCCCCGCTCCCTCACCTTTCCTGACCCATACCCCGCTCCCTCACCTTTCCTGACCCATACCCCGCTCCCTCAGCTTTCCTGACCCATTCCCCGCTCCCTCACCTTTCCTGACCCATACCCCGCTCCCTCACCTTTCCTGACCCATTCCCCGCTCCCTCACCTTTCCTGACCCATTCCCCGCTCCCTCACCTTTCCTGACCCATTCCCCGCTCCCTCACCTTTCCTAACCCATACCCCGCTCTCCCACCTTTCCTGACCCATTCCCCGCTCCCTCACCTTTCCTGACCCATACCCCGCTCCCTCACCTTTCCTAACCCATTGCCCGCACCCCCACCTTTCCTGACCCATTCCCCGCTCCCTCACCTTTCCTGACCCATACCCCGCTCCCTCACCTTTCCTGACCCATTGCCCGCTCCCTCACCTTTCCTGACTGAGCTGATTCTGGTGCTAAACTTGGTGCTCATAAAATCTTGGACAAGGAATCATGTTTGCTTATCATCTCCGTTCTACACAGGCAGCACATAGCAATCTCGAAAGTCTTCAAACCCCTGAGCTCTGGCAAAATGGAGAATCCCGGCGGCGGAGAATGCAGCCCGTCATACCTGTACTTAATCTTGCTGTTAGGCTGAGCACCATGCTGTTTAGAAGGGAACCACTGTTGTGCACCATGTTGTATTTTAATTATGATATATAGACATAGGGTAAAGCTGTTCTGAGTTTGTGAACATGACATAAAGATAAACAAATAAACAAACAAAACAAACAGTTATATACTTGATGATACATCAGCAGCAGAGCTGTCTGTGCGTGCTCTGCTTAAAATCAAAAGTGAAAATAAACTGGATTGCATGGCATACTTCCGTTCTCGTGATGCCCTTAATATCCACTGGTTTGGTGTCACATTAAATTCATGCTTTGAACATTTCCCACTGATCTTCAATCATTTTACTGATCAACAAATTTGACCAGTTTACTATGGATAGTCTCTCACATTCTATTAAAGTCAGTCTTACCTAAATCTAGAATTTTATCATTGTTTTAAGATTCTCGCTTTTAAGCAGAATGTTGAACTTAATCATATATTGTGATCATTATCAGAAAAATTTTCATGCGCCTCAGTGGCTGGTAAAATTCCAGTGGAGGCGATGAGTGGCAATTAATGGGCCGCTAAGGTGGTTTAGTTGGACTCCAGACAGGCAGAGTGACAACCATCTCTTCTAAATGGCACTTGGTCATGTACAGATGCAGTTCCAGCAGTCACCAACATGGGTGGTGACTACTGATCCTCTGATTGGACTGACAGTCCTTGGTGGTGGCTGTCATTCTGAATAGATAGCAACCCAATGCCAGCCACTTAATTGATTGCCACCGACAATATACAGCCTCAAGTCTCACTGCTCACTGAAGTGGGGTTATTCTCTGATTGGGTCCGGCAGCTCTTGGGGATGAGAGGTCACCTTTAATAGACTGTCAGCCCTATGGAATTCCACCCATTTCTGCAGAAAATCCAAAATACACTCTAGAAGTTTACTATCTTTTTGACAGTGCTTTTCTATTTGTCCCAATCTAAATGAAAATTAAAATCCTTCATTGAGAACCACTCAGCCTTTATATAGATACATACATAGGTACAAAGATACATAAAAGATAGGAGCAGGAGGAGGCCTTTTGGCCCATTCATCACAATCATGGCTGATCATCCAACTCAATAGCCTAATCCTGCTTTCTCCCCATAGCCTTTGATCCCATTCTCCCCAAGTGCTATATCCAGCCGCCTCTTCAATATATAAAAAGTTTTAGCATCAACTACTTCCTGTGGTAATGAATTCCACAGGCTCACCATCTTTGTGTGGTGAAATGTCTCTTTATCTCTGTCTGAAATGGTTTACCCTGAATCCTCAGGCTGTGACCCCGGGTTCTGGACACACCCATCATTGGTAACATCTTCCCTGCATCTACCCTGTCTCGTCCTGTTAGAATATTATAAGTCCCAATGAGAACCCCCCTCATTCTTCTGAACTCCAGCGAGAACAATCCCAACCTAGTCAATCTCTCCTCATATGATAGTCCCGCCATCCCTGGAATCAGTCTGGTAAGCCTTCGCTGCACTCCCTCGAGAGCAAGAATATCCTTCCTCAGAGAAGGAGATCAAAACTGAACACAATACTCCAAGTGTGGCCTCACTAAGACCCTGCACAATTGCAGCAACACATCCCTGCTTCTATACTCAAAACCTCTTGCAATGAAGGCAAATATACCATTAGCCTTCTTTACCGCCTGCTGCACCTGCATGCTTATCTTCAGCGAATAGTGCATAAGGACACCCAGGTCCCGCTCCCAATTTACAGCCATCCAGGTAGTAATCTGCCTTCCTGTTTTTGCTTCCAAAATGAATAACCTCCCATGTATCCAAATTATATTGTATCTGCCATTGGTTTGCCCACTCGCTCAACCTGTCCAGATCTTGCTGTAGTATCCCTGCATCCTCGTCACAATTCACGTGCCCACCTAATTTGGTGTCATCTGCAAACTTTGCAACAAACTTGTCAAATCTTTGCATTTATGCAATTTACCGCTTCACAGACGCTGCCAAAGAGCCTATTTATAACATCCACTACAATGTTAAATCGGTTTCTGATCCTAAAGTATTTTTAGAATTGATGTACGATCAATTGCACAAAAGACTCAGATTGGTACAACTGTGGCTTTATTGCAGTCAGATGCGTGGCCTCCTGCTGCAGCTGCCGAAATGGCAGATCAGAGGAGGACACGCATATCTGAAATGAAATAAAAATCGTTTATTGTCATGAGTAGGCTTCAATGACGTTACTGTGAAAAGCCCCTAGTCGCCACATTCCAGCGCCTGTTCGGGGAGGCTGGTACGGGAATTGAACCATGCTGCTGGCCTGCCTTGGTCTGCTTTAAAAGCCAGAAATTTAGCCCAGTGTGCTAAACCAGCCCCTATAATAATTACTTATTTTCACGAGTAGGCTTCAATGAAGTTACTGTGAAAAGCCCCTAATCGCCACATTCCGGTGCCTGTTTGGGGAGGCTGGTACGGGAATTGAACCCACGCGTGGTACTATATACAATGTTGCAAATAATGTACAGTGGGGAGGGACAAAAATGTCCATTTTGACGGTTCGGTGCCCGTCAGAGGTTCAGTCGATCCGGTGCTTTGACGGTTCGCTGGGAGCGACGTACCGGTGGCGGTGATGTCGGTGCTGGCGGTGCTGGTGTCGCCAACGTCGGTGCTGGCGGTGTTGCTGCTGGCCAGTAGTCGGATGACCCCGGGAGCGTGCCGAAATCTTCATTGTCCTCTTGCATTGTCGGGGAACAAGGGATGGACCTGGTGGGGTTAATGTTGCGAGTGCCGAGGGAGGGGAGGGTGGCGTGTGGGTGGGGGAGTGTGTTGGAGTGGAACCTGAGGGAGCCAGGTCCCTGAGGGAGACAGTATCTTGGCAGCCATCAGGGGAACTCCGCGTAGGCATTCTGGGGGTTGGCGTGGAGCAAGTGTACCCTGTCCACCAAGGGGTCCACCTTGTGAGTTGGACGTGCCTACGTAGAAGGACTGGTCCTGGAGCTGCGAGCCAAGTTGGGATCGACACCCCGGATGTGGAGTTCCTGGGGAAGGTAAAAAGACGTTCATGGGGTGTGTTATTTGTGGCGGTACACAGTAGTGACCGGATGGAGTGTAGTGCATCAGGGAGGACCTCCTACCAGCGAGAGGCTGGGAGGTTCCTGGACCGTAGGGCCAGCTGGATGGCCCTCCATACCGTCCCGTTCTCCCTCTCTACCTGCCCGTTTGCCCGGGGGATGTAGCTGGTCGGCCTGCTGGAGGCGATACCCCTGCTGAGCAGGAACTGATGCAGTTCATCGCTCATGAATGAGGATCCCCTGTCACTGTGGATGTAGGCGGGGAATCCGAACAGAGCGAAGATTGTGTTGAGGGTCTTGATGACGGTGGCAGACGTCATATGGGATGGGATGGCAAAGGGGAATCTGGAGTACTCATCGACCACACTAAGGATATAGGTGTTGCGGTCGGTGGAGGGGAGGGGCCCTTTGAAATCAACGCTGAGGCGTTCAAAGGGGCGGGAGGCCTTCACCAGGTGCGCACGGTCCGGCCGGTAGAAGTGCGGCTTACACTCCGCACAGACCTGGCAGTCCCTGGTGACTGTCCGTACTTCCTCGATGGAGTAGGGCAGATTGCGAGCCTTGACGAGGTGGTACAGTCGTGTGACCCCCAGGTGACAAAGGCTAACGTGTAGGGCCCAGAGTTGGTTTACTTGTCCGCTGGCACATGTACCTCGGGAAAGGGAGTCTGGGTGCTCGTTGAGTTTGCCGGGATGATACAAAATCTCGTAATTATAGGTGGAGAGCTCGATTCTCCACCACAAGATTTTATCATTTTTGATCTTGCCCCGCTGTGTGTTGTTGAAAATGAAAGCTACCGACCGTTGGTCAGTGAGGAGAGTGAATCTCCTGCCGGCCAGGTAATGCCTCCCAGGCCGCACAGCTTCAACGATTGCTTGGGCCTCTTTTTCGATGGATGAGTGCCGAATTTCAGAGGCTGAGGGCTGCGGGAAAAGAATGCCACGGGTCTGCCTGCCTGGTTTAGAGTGGCGGCGAGGGCGACATCTGAAGCATCGCTTTCTACTTGAAAGAGGAGTGTCTCGTCTACTGCGTGCATCCCGGCCTTGGTTATGTCTGCTCTGATCCGGGCAAAGGCTTGTTGTGCCTCGGCCGCAAGGGGGAATTGAGTGGACTGAATGAGTGAGAGGGCCTTGTCCGCATAGTTTGGGACTCACTGGGCATAATAGGAGAAGAATCCCAGGCAGCGTTTCAGGGCCTTGGGGCAGTGGGGGAGGGGGAGCTCCATGAGGGGGCGCATGCAGTGGGGATCGGGCCCCAGAAGTCCGTTTTGGACTATATAGGCGAGGATGGCTAGGCGGGTCATGCGGAACACACACTTCTCCTTGTTGTACGTAAGGTTGAGGAGAGTGGCGGTGCGGAGGAATTTAGCGAGGTTGGCGTCGTGGTCCTGCTGGTCATGGCCGCAGATGGTGACATTATCTAAGTACAGAAACGTGGCCCGCAAACCGTACCGGTCGACCATTCGGTCCATCTCCCTTTGGAAGACCAAGTTAGTGACGCCGAAGGGAACCCTAGGGAAGTGATAGAGCTGACCAGCCACCTCGAAGGCAGTGTATGGACGGTCCGATTTACGGATGGGGAGCTGGTGGTAGGCGGATTTCAGGTAAATCGTCGAGTAGACCCGGTACTGCGCAATCTGGTTGACCATATCAGATATGCGTGGGAAGGGGAACGCGTCGAGCTGCGTGTACCAATTGATGGTCTGGCTGTAGTCCATGACCATTCTGTGTTTCTCCCCCGTTTTTACTATGACCACTTGAGCTCTCCAGGCTGGCCTCGATGATACCCTCCCGAAGCAGCCGCTGGACTTCGGACCTAATGAAGGTCTTGTCCTCGGTGCTGTACCGTCTGCTCCTGGTGCCGACGGGCTTGCAATCCGCAGTTAGATTGGCAAAGAGGGAGGGGGGGTCAACCTTGAGGGTCACGAGGCCGCAAACGGTGAGTGGAGGTAGGGGCCCGCCGAATTTGAGGGTGAGGCTCTGGTGATTACACCGAAAATCCAGGCCGAGCAAAAGTGCAGCGCAGAGGTTGGGGAGGACGTAGAGACGGAAACCGCTGAATTCAACGCCCTGGACAGTGAGAGTGACCGTACAGAATCCTCGGATCAGGACAGAGTGGGATCCGGAGGCCAGGGAGATCCGTTAATTGGCGGGGTGGACCGCGAGGGAGCAGCGCCTTACCGTATCCGGGTGTATGAAGCTTTCGGTGCTCCCGGAGCCAGCAGGCAAGAGGTCACGTGGCCGTTGATTTTCACCGTCGTCGAAGCAGTGGCCAAGTTGGAGGACGAGACTGGTCCAGTGTCATCGAGGCGAGTTGCGGGTGCTCGTCCGAGGTTTCAGATGGAGAGCATCGGCGACCCAGATCTGACATTCCAGCCCCGTGGCGAAGACAAGATGGCGTGCCCATGGGCCGCACATGGACTGAGGGGGGAGAAGATGGCAGCGCACACTGGCCACACATGGCCCTGGGAGGAGAAGATGGCAGCGGCCACTGGCCGCACGTGGCCCCGGGTGGAGAAGGTGGCGGAGCCCATTGTGCGTTCGACAGGAGGAAGGGGGTGATTGTGGGCGCGGTAGCGGCATCTGAGCGGGCCTGGCACACAGTTGCGAAGTGGCCCTTTTTACTGCAGGACTTGCAAGTGGCGGTGCGGGCCGGGCAGCGTTGGCGGGGGTGCTTCTGCTGACTGCAGAAGTAGCAGCGGGGACCCCCAGGGTGAGCGGATTAGTGGGCAGCACAGGTGTATTGACTAGGCAGGGCCCCAGCCGAAGGGGTCGTTTGCGGGATCCAGGAGGGGTAGGATGGGTGGGCCACGCGGCGAGTGGGGTAGGCCTGGACATTACGAGATGCGACCGTCATAGAGAGCGCTAAAGTTTTTGTCTCTGTTAGGTCGAGCGTGGCCCCTTCCAGCAGTCGTTGTCGGATGGGGTCCGACGCAATCCGCGTTACGAATGCGTCGCACATGAGGAGATTGGAATGTTCGGTGGCCGTAATGGCCTGACAGTCACAGTCCCGTACACGTGGGATTAGGGCCCGCCAGAAGTCTTCGATGGACTCACCAGGGAGTTGAGAGCGAGTGGCGAGTACGTGCCTGGCGAAGAGCGTGTTTGCTTTCTGTGCGTAGTTCTCTTTTAGGAGTGCCATCGCTTCCGCGTAATTCGGGCATCCCAGATCAACGGGAACATGTTGGAGCACAACCTGGAGTATAAGACCTGAATCTTCTGACCCTCCGTCGGCGTGGGGGTCGCAGCGTTGATGTAAGCCTCAAAACAAGCTAGCCAGTGATTAAAGTCCTTTCTGGCACCGGGCAAGTGCGGATCCAGCTGCAGGTGATCTGGTTTGATTGAGATATCCATTTCTTAGAAAACTGACTGCAATAAATTGATGCACAATCAATTGCACAAAAGACTCAGATTGGTACAACTGTGGCTTTATTGCAGTCAGATGCATGGCCTCCTACTGCAGCTGGCGAAATGGCTGATCAGAAGGAGGACACGCATATTTATACGGCTCCTTGTGGGCGGAGCAAGCCGGCAGGGGCTACCGGCGAACCTGTAGTGCAGGTCCTACCTTACATCCCCTAATACAGGTGCACACAGTGGTTCACCACAAGAATGTTTATATGTACACCAGGATTGTGCGCTTACCTCTCATTATGTCCACTCTTATAATTGAACTGATTTGATCACTAACCACTAAGGCAACTCTTCCGTCCCCCTCGACCATTTTTCCTATATTTACTGTAAACCTTAGAAACTGATAACCTGGTTCCCAGTCCTGAATGTCCTGCAGCCACATCTCGGTTAAAGCAGCTCTTTCATACCTTCCAAGGTGAATTTGCATCTGCATTTTATTAAATTTGTTCCTTATATTCCATGAGTTTGAGTAAATAATTCCTATTTCGATTGCGGATCCTAAACTACCCTTTAGCTTTCATGTTTTACTTCTGTTTCGTATTTCTTTCCTTTTTTAATCACTTTACATATGAGTTATCCCTTCACCTCCAGTGCCTAAAGCACAATTTCTAACCATAAGCTGGAGTAGGTAGGGGGGGGGGGGGGGGTGAAGACAAAAAAGGGCGGGGTTCTTGTGGTGAGATAACCACTGTAGTTATGTGTACTGCAGTAGGGGGATGTATGCCTGTACCTGTAATACAGGTTCCTCCGGTCAGCCCCTGCCGGCTAGCTCCGCCCACAGGGAGCTTGTGTATAAATATGTATGAGAGCTGCTCAGACCCTCAGTCTACAGTTGCGGATGGAGGGACAACATCGTACAGCAATAAAGCCTCTATTGTACTAGTCTCTCGGCTTTGAGTATAATTGTTAGCGCCACAATTTATTGCTGTACGATTTCCCAGTCACCATGGACATCAGAGTCAAGCCTGACCGTCTGCAGCTGGATCCACATTCGCCTCACGCCAGAAAAGACTTTGATCACTGGCTCGCAGTCTTAGAGGCCTACATCTCTTCAGCACACCCTCCCCCGACGGAGGCTCAGAAAAAGGAACTCCTGTACTCCAGACTTACCTCCAGCGTCTTTCCGCTCATTCGAGATGCGACCGACTACACCGCAGCTATGGAACTGCTCAAGGAGAATTATGCACCATCGACGAACACCCTGTTTGCGAGGCATCAACTTTCTACTCGCGTCCAGCAGCCGGGTGAGTCGATTGAGGACTTCTGGAGGGCCCTTATACCTCTGGTACGAGACTGCGACTGCCGGGCCCTCACAGCCGCGGAACATTCGGACTTACTCATACGCGATGCCTTCGTTACAGGCATTGCATCGGACCCCATCCGGCAACGACTGCTGGAAGGGGTCGCCCCCGACCTCGCGGCCGCAAAGGCCCTGGCGCTCTCCATGACGGCCGCCTCCCGTAGTGCGCACACTTACTCCGCTAGCCACTCGGCCCACCCGTCCTACCCCTCGTGGACCCCGCAAACGGCTCCCCAGGCCCATCCGTCCCACCCCTCGTGGACCCCGCAAACGGCCCCCCCAGCAGCCGCCCCCGCGCACTATGCCTGCGCTGCCCGCCGCACCGCACCCCCTGGGGGTCCCCACTGTTGCTTCTGCGGCCAACAGAAGCACCCTCGCCAACGCTGCCCGGCCCGCACAGCGACCTGCAAAGCTTGTGGAAAGAAAGGCCACTTTGCAGCGGTGTGTCAGTCCCGGACGGTCGCCGCTATCGCGCCGCCGGTCCCCACGCCTCAGCCGCTCCCTCCATGTGCGCACTTCCACTTCCGCTTCCGCTTCCACTGACCCCACGTGCGATCAGTGGGCGCCGCCATCTTTTGCCGCCCCCGCCATGTGCGCCCCATGGGCGCCGCCATCTTCATCCACCACAGCCATGTGCGTTCCATGGGCGCCGCCATTTTGTTCCGACCCCATAACGTGCGCGCCATGGACGCCGCCATTTTACCCACAGGTACTGCGGATGCCGCCATCTCGTCTCCAGGGGCCGCCATCACGGGACACGGGTCGCTACCGCTCCTCGTCGGACTCATCTGACTCAACCGCCCACCAAACACTGCTCGCCTCCGTTACGCTCGACCAGTCCCGTCCTCGCAACCTGGCACCCTCTTCCACATCGGTGCTGGTCAACGGCCATGTGATCTCCTGCCTCATCGACTCCGGGAGCACCGAGAGCTTCGTCCACCCGGACACGGTAAGGCGCTATTCCCTTGCGATCCATCCCGCCGACCGGCAGATCTCCCTTGCCTCCGGTTCCCACTCTGTCCCGATCCGGGGTTTCTGCCTGGTTAAACTCACTGTACAGGGTGTGGAATTCGACCGTTTCCGTCTGTACATTCTCCCCGACCTCTGCACTTCACTCCTACTAGGCCTGGATTTCCAGTGCAATCTCCAGAGCCTCACCCTCAAATTCGGTGGACCCCTACCTCCCCTCACCGTTTGCGGCCTCGCGACCCTCAAGGTCGAGCCCCCCTCCCTCTTTGCCAATCTGACTGTGGATTGCAAGCCCGTCGCCACCAGGAGCAGACGGTACAGCACCCAGGACAAGGCCTTCATCAGGTCCGAAGTCCAGCGGCTGCTTCGGGAGGGTATCATCGAGGCCAGCAAACAGCCCTTGGAGAGCCCAGGTGGTAGTGGTTAAGACCGGGGAGAAGCACAGGATGGTCGTGGACTACAGCCAGACCATCAACCGGTACACGCAGCTCGACGCGTACCCCCTCCCCCGCATTTCTGATATGGTCAATCAGATTGCACAGTACCGGGTCTTCTCTACTATGACCTGAAATCCGCCTACCACCAGCTCTCCATCCGTAAATCGGACCGTCCCGACACTGCCTTTGAGGCGGACGGTCGTCTGTACCAATTTCTGAGGGTTCCCTTCGGCGTCACGAATGGGGTCTCGGTCTTTCAGCGAGAAATGAACCGAATGGTTGACCGGTACGGATTGCAGGCCACCTTCCCGTACCTCGACAAATGTCACCATCTGCGGCCATGACCAGCAGGACCATGATGCCAACCTTTATAAATTCCTCCACACCGCATCTCTCCTTAATCTCACGTACAACAAGGAGAAATGCGTGTCCGGCACAGACCGCTTAGCCATCCTTGGCTACGTAGTCCAAAACGGACTACTGGTGCCCGATCCCGACCGCATGCGCCCCCTCATGGAGCTCCCAATTCCCCACTGCCCCAAGGCCCTCAAACGCTGCCTTGGGTTTTTCTCTTATTACGCCCAGTGGGTCCCGCAATACGCAGACAAGGCCCGGCCACTTATCCAGTCCACACATTTTCCCCTCTCGGCCGAGGCACAACAGGCCTTCGCCTGCATTCGATCTGACATAGCCAGGGCAGGGATGCACGCCGTAGACGAGACTCTGCCTTTCCAAGTAGAGAGTGACGCTTCAGATGTCGCCCTTGCCGCCACGCTGAATCAGGCCGGCAGACCCGTGGCATTCTTTTCACGCACCCTCCACGCCTCCGAAATTCGGCATTCCTCTGTCGAAAAGGAAGCCCAGGCAATCGTTGAAGCGGTGCGGCACTGGAGGCATTACCTGGCCGGCAGGAGATTCACTCTCCTCACTGACCAACGGTCGGTAGCCTTCATGTTCAACAACACGCAGCGGGGCAAGATCAAGAATGACAAAATCTTGCGGTGGAGAATCGAGCTCTCCACCTTTAACTACGAGATCTTGTATCGCCCCGGCAAGCTCAACGAGCCCCCAGACGCCCTCTCCCAAGGTACATGTGCCAGTGCACAAGTGAACCAGCTCCGTGCCCTGCACGACAGCCTTTGCCATCCGGGGGTCACTCGGTTGTACCATCTGATCAAAGCCCGCAATCTGCCCTACTCCGTCGAGGAAGTACGGACAGTCACCAGAGACTGCCAGGTCTGTGCTGAGTGCAATCCGCACTTCTACTGGCCAGATCGCGCGCGCCTGGTGAAAGCATCCCGCCCCTTTGAACGCCTCAGCGTGGACTTCAAAGGGCCCCTTCCCTCTACCGACCGCAACACCTACATCCTTAGTGTGGTCGATGAATTTTCTAGGTTCCCCTTTGCCATCCCATGCCCAGATATGACGTCTGCCACCGTCATCAAGGCCCTGGATTCCATTTTCGCCCTGTTCGGTTTCCCCGACTATATCCACAGTGACAGGGGATCCTCATTCATGAGCGATGAGCTGCGTCAGTTCCTGCTCAGCAGGGGTATCGCCTCCAGCAGGACGACCAGCTACAACCCCCGGGGAAACGGGCAGGTAGAGAGGGAGAACGGGACGGTATGGAGGGCCGTCCAGCTGGCCCTACGGTCCAGGAACCTCCCAGCCGCTCGCTGGCAGCAGGTCCTCCCTGACGCGCTCCATTCCATTTGGTCGCTACTGTGCACCGCAACTAACAGTACACCCCATGAACGTGTTTTTGCCTTCCCTAGGAAGTCCACATCGGAGTGTCGCTCCGACTTGGTTCACGACTCCGGGCCCAGTCCTTCTCCGTAGGCATGTACGGCACCACAAGGCGGAACCCCTGGTGGACAAAGTACGCCTTCTCCACGCCAACCCTCAGTATGCCTACGTGGAGTTCCCCGACGGCCGCCAGGACACAGTCTCGCTCCGGGACCTGGCTCCCTCAGGTGCCGATGCCATGCCCACACCCCTTCCTGCGCCAACCCCAGCGCCCCCCTATTCGTCCCCATCAGGTCCATCCCTCATCCCCCTGCCCACCCTGGAGGACATGGAAGATTTCGGCTTGCTCTCGGAGTCATCCGCCAGCAGCCAGCACCAACACCGCCAAGCACCTGCACCATCGGGGCCATCACCGCCTGTGCCGACGTCACCACCACAGCTACGCCGATCACAGCGGAACGTCCGACCACCGATTCGGCTCAACCTGCTAACCGGATGGACTCTTGATTTTCCTTGTTGGACCCTCTTGTACATAGCATCCTTTGTATTAGAGTTACATGTCACCCCCGCCGGGACTCATTTTTTACAGGGGGTGATGTGGTGAGATAACCACTGTAGTATGTGTACTGCAGTAGGGGGATGTATGCCTGTACCTGTAATACAGGTTCCTCCGGTCAGCCCCTGCCGGCTAGCTCTCCCACAGGGAGCTTGTGTATAAATATGTATGAGACTGCTCAGACCCTCAGTCTACAGTTGCGGATGGAGGGACAACATCGTACAGCAATAAAGCCTCTATTGTACTAGTCTCTCGGCTTTGAGTATAATTGTTAGCGCCACAGTTCTCTCATCCCGCGGCGGAGTGTCCACCCAGGCGTAAATGCTGTCGCATTTTACGACGGTGTGAACGTGCAGAGCCAAGGACTAATTCTGGCCCCTACAGGACGATCCCAGCGTAAACGGGGAGCCACGGGATCCGTGCATGCACAGTGGCGCCGGCGCTATCACACACCTGCACACATGCGCAGTGGCCCCGATGCAACATGGCGTAGGACTACAGGGGCTGGCGCGTAGGAAAGGAGGCCCACAGCCAGAGAGGCCGGCCCGTCGATCAGTAGACCCGATCGCGGGCCAGGCCCCCCCCCGGGGTCGGATACCCCTCGTCCCCCCCACTGGCCGCCCCTGACCCTTCAACGGCGAGTTCCCGCCGGCTGAGAGCAGGTGTGGATGGCGCCGGCGGGACTCGGTATTTTTACGACGGCCGCTCATGCTGGGCCGAGAATCAGCGGTCCGGCCACGTAACACGGCCCCCGACCGGCGCCACGCCAACCACGCCGGCGCCAATGGCACTGATTCGCCGCTCTGCGGAGAATTGCGTGCCAGCATCGGTGCGGCGTGGTGTGATTCTCGCTGGTCGCAGGGATTTTCAAGTCCCGCCCCGGGCTGAGAGAATCCCGCCCAAAGACTTTGCTGACTTGCTTAGTCGAATCCAAATATCACAGAAGCTAGCTTTGCAAAAAAAATGATTTTTGTAATCAATCATATGTGCAGGCAGTGAGAGCAATCTCGAATATTTGTTGTAGATGACAAGGTTAAAGCGAGGAATCCACTGCCTGCATGAAGGCAGTACGTGGTTTGCCTTGGGAGGACTGCAGTCCATTATGAAGTTGGTGGCAGCTCCAGCCAAATATGCAGAAGAAGCCCTCTCAACACATTTCTCTGGACAAGCTGCGTTTAACCGCATACCTGGCTATATAGAATCCCTCGGTTTCAGAGATATTCTTTTAGGACTGACTTATTAAATGCAGCCTCTGAAGCATCCAGGAGCCTTTGTAGCAAAAGCAAGGATGATTTTTTTTTACCACTATTATCAGTTCTTTTCTGGGCAGGTCAATAGCCAAATAAAGTCAGTGCTCCATACAGTTGGGTGGGCAGAAATGGGCGTAGAGATGCTATTTTCTCTCAATCATGTGGTTCTTTCAGATGCTTGTACATGCAACTGAAGGTAAACATGTTTGCCTCTGCAGCCTGAAGCTCATGTCAAGACTTGCCAATGGCAATTGAGGAAGCCCACCTCTGTCCAAAGAGGCAGCAGGGTAGCATGGTGGTTAGCATAAATGCTTCACAGCTCCAGGGTCCCAGGTTCGATTCCCGGCTGGGTCACTGTCTGTGTGGAGTCTGCACGTCCTCCCCCTGTTTGCGTGGGTTTCCTCTGGGTGCTCCGGTTTCCTCCCACAGTCCAAAGATGTGCGGGTTAGGTGGATTGGCCATGCTAAATTGTCCATAGTGTCCTAATAAAAGTAAGGTTAACGGGGGGGTTGTTGGGTTACGGGTATAGGGTGGATACGTGGGTTTGAGTAGGGTGATCATGGCTCGGCACAACATTGAGGGCCGAAGTGCCTGTTCTGTGCTGTACTGTTCTATGTTCTATAATATGGAAATACAGCAATCACCATTGATTCTACTGGAAGGAGATTACGAATAGGGTTAAGAACTTACACATCAACCATTGGCATTTAGGTGCTTGTAAGAAGTGCTGGACATATATTAGTTTTGGGTTTGATTAAATTTGGGGCAAATGTGCTCTACACACAGTGTGGAAAAGTTTGGCCAAGGTTTTAATGAGGTGACTTTTTGGGTGCATAAATCGATGCATATAAGAAAGAATATGTGAATGTTGTTAAATTCATGGGAGGCAGAAAAGATCTACACAAGTACATCAATACAACAGTCATACATAGTGTATAGCTGTTTGCAGCCAAGAGAAAATTGCTTGTTGCATCTTCATCAGACAGCAATGACTCCGCAGGTCCAATGTAGGTCAAAAAGATGGAGGTACCTGTAGGTAAGCCTCACTTGCCTGGATAACTACAATGTATCCCTCTTCTCTCAGAAGACATTGCCCTTACTTGGCTTTACAAAAAGCTTGACCTTGCAAGTCCAGATCCCAGTAGAGTTTGCAGCTGTTGGAAGATGGAGGAGTTTAAGCTTCATCAAAATAAACTCATCATCAGGGACATTACCAGTGCAGTAGATAACGGGGAGCCGATGGATGTGGATATCTGGATTCCAGAAAGCCTTTGACAAGGTGCCACACAAAAGGTTGCTGCATAAGATAAAGATGCATGGCATTAAGGGTAAAGTAGTAGCATGGATAGAGGATTGGTTAATTAATAGAAAGCAAGAGTTGGGATAAATGGGTGTTTCTCTGGTTGGCAATCAGTAGCTAGTGGTGTCCCTCAGGGATCCGTGTTGGGCCCACAATTGTTCACAATTTACATAGATGATTTGGAGTTGGGGACCAAGGGCAATGTGTCCAAGTTTGCAGATGACACTAAGATGAGTGGTAAAGTGAAAAGTGCAGAGGATACTGGAAGTCTGCAGAGGGATTTGAATAGGTTTAAATGAATGGCTCGGGTCTGGCAGATGGAATACAATGTTGACAAATGTGAGGTTATCCATTTTGGTAGGAATAACAGAAACGGGATTATTATTTAAACAATAAAATATTAAAGCATGCCGCTGTTCAGAGAGACTTGGGTGTGCTAGTGCATGAGTCACAGAAAGGTTGGTTTACAAGTGCAACAGGTGATTAAGAAGGCAAATGGAATTTTGTCCTTCATTGCTAGAGGGATGGAGTTTAAGACTAGGGAGGTTATGTTGCAATTGTATAAGGTGTTAGTGCGGCCACACCTGGAGTATTGTGTTCAGTTTTGGTCTCCTTACTTGAGAAAGGACGTACTGGTGCTGGAGGGTGTGCAGAGGAGATTCACTAGGTTAATCCCAGAGCTGAAGGGATTGGATTATGAGGAGAGGTTGAGTAGACTGGGACTGTACTCGTTGGAATTTAGACGGATGAGGGGGGATCTTATAGAAACATTAAAATTATGAAGGGAATAGATAGGATAGATGCGGGCAGGTTGTTTCCACTGGCGGGTGACAGCAGAACTAGGGGACATAGCCTCAAAATAAGGGGAAGTAGATTTAGGACTGAGTTTAGGAGGAATTTCTTCACCCAAAGGGTTGTGAATCTATGGAATTCCTTGCCCAGTGAAGCAGTTGAGGCTCCTTCATTACATGTTTTTAAGGTAAAGATAGATAGTTTTTTGAAGAATAAAGGGATTAAGGGTTATGGTGTTCGGGCCGGAAAGTGGAGCTGAGTCCACAAAAGATCAGCCATGATCTAATTGAATGGCCGAGCAGGCTCGAGGGGCCAGATGGCCTACTCCTGCTCCTAGTTCTTATGTTCTTATGTTCTTATCACCTGAGTTGGCATGACAAAAAGCTGCATAGATCTTCACAGAATTCCTACAGTACAGAAGGAGGCCATTCGACACATCGAGTCTCCACCGCCCTGCCCTACCCCCGCAACCCCACATCTTTGGACACCAAGGGGTAAGATTGCATGGCCAATCCCCCTAACCTGCACATCTTTGGACTGTGGGAGGAAACAGGAGCACCCGGAGGAAACCCACGCAGACATGGGGATTATGTGCCACCTCCACTTAGTCGCTCAAGGCCGGAATTGAACCAGGATCCTGGAAGCTGTGAGGTAGCTGTACTAATCACTGTTCCACCCTGCTATAAAATAAATCTTTCAATTATTCTCATTTTACTTGCCACACCTTCAAAACACTTCTAGAATTATTCAAGCACAGAGAGCTTTGATTGCTAGCTGATTTTCAGAGAGTATGGACACAACAAGACATAACTTCCGATTTATAGAGACCGAACGCCGAGATTCTCCGTTCCGGGGACTAAGCCCCCACGCCGGTGTGAGAACCAGTGCCAACCACTCTGGCGGCAACAGCCCCAAAATGCAGAATTCTCCGCATTCCAACCGGCGCCGAAGTGACTGTGCAGGTTCGCGCATGCGCCGAAGAGCCGGCATGATCTTGCACATGAGCGGAACCGCCTGTGTGCTTCCGCACATGTGCAGACCGGCCCGCGGTATTCTGGCATATGCGCAGGGGGTTGCCTTCTCTGCGCTGTGGTGGCAGAGCCCTACAGGGGCCGGCACGGAAGGAATAAGTGCCCCCATGGCACTGGCCCGCGGCAGATCGGTGGGCTCCGATTGAGGGCCAGGCAACCGTGCCCCCCCCCCCCACCCCCCCCCCCCCAGGGTCAGATCCCCGTGACCCCTGAGGACCGCCCCCGCTGACTTACCTGCCAGGTCCCGCCGTGTGGACCATGTCTAACCCACGCCGGTGGGACTGGCCAAAAACAGATGGCTGCTCGGCCCATCGGGGCCCGGAGAATTGCTGAGGGCGCCGCTGCCAGTGGCCCCGACCGGCGTGCCGTGAATCCCGCCCACACCCGAAAACCGGCTTGTAATTTCATGAAATGCAAGATGGACAGAATTCCTTCACTCTGTGCCAACTACTGGTAATAAACCATGGATGTAAGAATTTCAGTTTAGAATGAATGGTTATTAACAATGAAAGGATTTGTGAGCTAAAGATAGCCACAGACTGAAACATGGTGTAATTTAAATATAAAAGATTCATCAGGTGTGCAGAATAATTGAATTGTCTGAAAACTGTCATTCTTAAGTGTCAGTGTCATTGTTATAACTGACTCTATGCTATTGACAATTGTTGGTGGCATTTGTCCAATATATGTAGCTATTTGTGGGACAGTGTAAGTGATGAGAACTATAAAATGTTAACGCTTGGATTCAATATAAGGTTGGGCGTCAGATGGAGTTCTCTTGAACCAATAAACATGCAACAGGTCTAAAACGAGAATGATTCCTGCTATAATTCTTTAAATTTTATACCTGTAAGAACAATTTCATGATCATTGTTATTAATTCCATTCTCTTGGATGCTGTCACTCACCTGAGCCAATTCATTGCTGTCAACATGTCCATCATCATTTGAATCAAATATTCAAACATGTTATCCACCAGCAATTTTTTGAGAGACATTTTGTCTTCATTCTCTTTGCTATTTCGTTGTCGGATGTATTTTTGATTCTGGAGGATCGAGAAGCATGTTTTTCAGTTTGCTGTATTCAATCAATTTACACTTGTCACCTGGAACAAAACAAAGTCTGGATTTAGGATTGATCAGTTCCAAAGGACACCAAAATTTCAAAATAAAAATCAGAACTGCTGCTTAAAATTATGTTTTACCATGACATAAAAGTAATGTTACATTCTAGTAATCCTGCATGACGCATGAACAATTGTGTTTACAGCGTTAAATAATATTGAAAGGAATTTGATGCAAAAGCAAATATAATATGTAGCAGAGTGTGGCAGACGTTTCAGGGCGAGGTGACTTTTCATCAGAACCAAATTTGATGCTGGTGTGTTAGCCAGTGCACTACAACAGCAATAAATTTGCACATTGCCCTTTAAGTAATGAAATGCCACAGTGCTTCACAGGAGCATTTTGAAACAAAACATGGCACCAAACCACATAAGGTGATACAGGGAGGAACTTTGTGCCCCCGTAGTGAATTTGGTAGTGGAAGGTATTCGAGCAGGAGGGAGGGTGGTGCATAGCATTCCCACTACAACCTCGATTAAGTCTGTCAAAGGAGGGCCTGTGATCGCTCTTCCCACCTACCACCAATTGAAGCCCTGGATTCAACCTGCTAGTACAAACTCAGCCGCAGACAACGGCTTGCCATCTGGGGAGGACGTGCCGTATCCTTTTGAGTGAGATGGTGGGGGATCCCCTCATTCAAAATACATTTGGTACCTGTTCAAGAAACCCTGCATTGGGGAGGGCTGGGAGCCACTGAGAGACACCCTCTGTCCTTGCTGCTGAACCACACCTTTCCCAGCAACTCTTCCACTGTTCCTGACATCACTCTGCCCTGGGAACCAGTGAGCCTCTACAGTGGCACTACCATTCAAAAGAGCGGAAGCTCTTAATTGACCGGCAGCTCTGAGGGTGGGACTTTCACCCCTAGGGTTCTTGATCCTTGGGAAGGCCTGCATTTGCCTCTGAAGCCTGCACGAAATTCAGCAGACCCTCATGAAAAGAGGCGATACTGGGATCACACTGGCTCTCCACCCAATGGCCACGGTCACCATTACATCCACAAGGTTCCACCTACTAAGTCAAAGATACATTTAATGATATTATGTAACATCTTAAAGGAGGAAAGGAAGATAGCGGAGTAGAGAGATGTGGGGAGAGTATTCTAGAGCTTTCGGCCTTGGTGACCGAAGGCACAGCCACCAATGGTGGAGTCTCCAAAATTTAGGATATTCAAGAGGCCAGAATGAAATGAATACACATATCTCAGAGGATTGTGGGCGAGAGGAAATCACAGAGATAAGGAGGTGAGGCTGTGGAGAAATTTGAGAGGCTGTGGATGAAATTTGAAATGAGGATGAGAATTGTATAATAAAATGTTGCATGACTGGAAGGCAATTTAAGGCAATGAGCACAGGGAATTGGTGCAACTTAAGATGCAGGCAAGTTAGAATATGAGAGACAGGTAGTCAAGTCTAGATGTAACAGAGGCATGAGGGATTGAACAGCAGATGAGCCGAGGCAGGATTAGACAGAGTAGATTCAGAAAGAATGTTCCCGATGGTGGGGGATACCAGAACTAGGGGTCATGGTTTGAGGATAGGGGTAAACCTTTTAGGACTGAAGTGAGGAGACATTTTATAAGTTTCTATGAGATCCGCTCTCACTCTTCTAAACTCCAATTAATATAATTCTAACTGACTTAGTCCCACCATCCCAGGAATCAGCCTGGTAAACTTTCACTGCATTGCCTCCATAGCAAGAACATTCTTCCTCTCCTCATATGGCAGTATCACCATCTCAGGAATTAGCCTAGTAAACCTTCGCTGCACTACCTCCACAGCAAGAACATCCCTCCTCAGATAAGTACACCAAAACAGCACACAATACTGCAGGTGTGGCCTCACCAATGCCCTATACAATTGCAGTAAAACATCCCTATTCCTATACTCTTCCTATCCCTATACTCAAATCCTCTTGCTATGAAGGTCTACATACCACTTCTTCTTCCTGTTATACCAATATTGTGAACAGACCAAAAAATAGAAATGCCAAACATGTGGTAAACTAAACAGGAAAATGAAAGAAACAAACAAGCAAAAATAGAAGTTTAGAAATACCCCATGGCACTATTAAAGTAATTATAGGCCTCTTTAAATTCATATTCTTAAATAGCAGTTGATAGGAACATTTGGTGCTAATTTTATACAGTTGGGTGGATAATGAGTGGTCAGCAATAGTGATTATGAGGAAATTGTGTGGATATAATTTACTTTATCACTCCAAATGTATTGAGTAATTCTAATCCAACTAAATTTCCTTTCAGAAAATCACATTTTGGCATACCACGTGAATAATTTGAGCCGTGACATGATAAGTGTAGCATGTTGGCAGAAATAGATTAACTCTAATTCAATGGTTCCCAAAGCTCTTCGCCTCATATTCTAGCATCATGTCATGGTTTGTTGTCGGCTAATTTACAGAGATTGATTGGTGTGAGTAGTCAACAACTTTATTATTGTTGGATCATGCAACACGACCAGGATGGTTTAGCACACAGGGCTAAATCGCTGGCTTTTAAAGCAGACCAAGGCAGGCCAGCAGCACGGTTCAATTCCCGTACCAGCCTTCCCGAACAGGGGCCGGATTGTGGCAAACTAAGGGGCTTTTCACAGTAACTTCATTTGAAGCCTACTTGTGACAATAAGCGATTTTCATTTCATTTCATTTCAGATGGCAATCCCCATGTTCCTACATTTCAGACTGGCTAGCTCTTCTGGTGCAGTCAGTGTGGCATTTCAATCCAAAATTCAATAATTATGCAATTGATCGCAACTGATTTTTGTAATTGGTTTGACCTAATTTAAGCTTTTATCAGAAGTAACAAATTAGAAAATCTACTTTTAAGCCTCCAGAATGATAGCCAATTAGAGCTATTCATTTCATAATCATATTGAAGCACCGATAAAACGTAATTGTATCAAAGCTATCCTGGAATCTGGATATTTCCTGGCATGCTGTCGCCAATTCTACCCTTTTGGAATAATCAAATCAGCTTCTTGAAGCACATCTGCCAATAAAGTACAAAATCAGTCATTTCCTACCAGCACTTGGCCAGTTTTTAGCCTCAGAGAGTTACTCTCCATTGAGTCATTGCCTGTTGGTGGGCAAAGCAGGAAAGGCTCCTCGCAGATCGGGCTCCATTTTGGAAGGCTGTCCCGGTCCTTGCCCCAAGTCCCTATGCAGTTTTTGAAAACCCCTCTGCCCCACAACCTCTGGGTGACCCATGGGAAATCCCTGTCACCCCCGCCACCTGAGAAGGGCCCCCCCAGGGCACGATTCCTGGCAGAACTAACCTAGCACCTGGGCAACCTGGCACTGCCACCTCGGCACCCTTCCACGGTTCTCAGGTGGCACTGCCAGGGTGCCAGGCTGGCAGTGCCAAGGTATCCAGCTGTCAGAGGGAGCTGCCGACCTGGCCAGATTCTTGGACAAGGTCAAGTGTCCCCGAGGGGCACAGAAGGTCAGCCAGTGTTGCCCGGGAGGAAGTGGTAGCAGCCGTCAGCTCAGAGAGAGTCACCAGAAGGGCAAGCACCCAGTGCTGTCAGAAGATCAACTGGACGCTCAGGTTGGTTGGGACAGCGGGGTACAGCATTGGTACAGTTGGTACCCCTGCCACCGGCCCTGCTGCCACCCCCATAATGACCGTGTGCCCGGCACTGCTCCCGTCCATCACCACACCGTGCCCTGGCCAACTCATGTCCAGCAGTCCTGCCACCCATCATTTTCCAGTCGTGACCGATGGGTGGCTTCTGATGGACAAAAGGTGCACAGATAAGGAGCACTCTCCTGGTACAGTCACAAAAAAATATCACTAACAGCGTGGACATTTGGTAGTAATCTCTCTCACTGTAGGTACATTTCCAGCAGCTGCCAGCCACGTAACTGCCTGAATTAGCCTATGGGAGAGTGAGCTACCCAATGCCTGTCCCACCTTAGCCTATGGGAGAGTGAGCCACCCAATGCCTGTCCCACCTTAGCCTATGGGAGAGTGAGCTACCCAATGCCTGTCCCACCTTAGCCTATGGGAGAGTGAGCTACCCAATGCCTGTCCCACCTTAGCCTATGGGAGAGTGAGCTACCCAATGCCTGTCCCACCTTAGCCTATGGGAGAGTGAGCCACCCAATGCCTGTCCCACCTTAGCCTATGGGAGAGTGAGCTACCCGATGCCTGTCCCGCCTTAAAATAATAATAATCTTTATTGTCACAAGTAGGCTTAGACTAACACTGCAATTAAGTTACTGTGGAAACCCCCTTGTCGCCACATTCCACCGCCTGTTCGGGTACACAGAGGGAGAATTCAGAATGTCCAAATTACCTAACAAGCACGTCTTTCGAGACTTGTGGGAGGAAACGGAGCACCTGGAGGAAACCCACGCAGACACAGGGAGAACGTGCAGACTCCACACAGACAGTGATCCAAGCCGGGAATCAAACCTGGGACCTTGCGCTGTGAAGCCACAGTGCTAACCACTGTGCAACTGTGCCATAGGATCGAGCAGATGATAGGCATGGCACCACTGCCATGGTGACCAATTTAACTACTCCTCCGTCTGCCAACACATCCCGGGGCACCATAAATTTTGTTCATCAGGTATTATGTCAAGACATTCTTATTTGAGACCAAAACGTGAATGCTAAAGGAAACTTCAGCATGGTATCTATCTCAGAGAACGTACATGCATGGTGATAAATTAATAATCATTTCATTATCAAATGTGATTGTCAATAGTGCAAATCTAGTGTCACAAAACTGAAAGGTCATCATGATGGAATCCTGTGACGGGGGGTCCCGGCGTAGGGGAGTGGCGCCAACCACTCCGGGGTCGGGCCTCCCCAAAGGTGGGGAATTCTCCCAACATTTGGGGGCCAGCCCCGCGCCGAAGCGGTTGGCACCAGAAGACTGGCGCAAAAAACCGGCGCCCCCGGTAGCGGGGCTGGCCGAAAGGCTTTCACCGGTCAGCGCATGCGCCGGCGGTGACGTCAGCGGCCCGGAGTCTGAGCGGGGGGGCCCCGATCGCGGGCCAGGCCAGCGTGGGTCACCCCGCGGGGTCCGATCGCCCCCCCTCCCCCCTAGGACCCCGGGGCCCGCTCGCGCCGCCGATCCCGCCACCACCAGAGATGGTTAAAACCTCGGCGGCGGGAGAGGCCCCCCAGCGGCGGGACTTCGGCCCATCCGGGCCGGAGAATCACCGCAGGGGACTCGCCGATCGGAGTGGCGAGATTCCCGCCACCACCACTTCCCGGGTGGCGGAGAATCTCTGCCACGGCGGGGGCGGGATTTTTGGCGGCCCCAGGTGATTCTCCGACCCTGCTGGGGGTCGGAGAATTTCGCCCAAGTCTCATATTAACCTCAAAGCAACTGATTCCCCTTATATGGGCATGATCCACCTGACCAATGGGAATGCAACATTGCTGGTAGATACCGATTGAAGCCTCCCGCAGGCTTCCCAATAGCCACGATGCCTCGCGGTATCTACCTTGTCCCGCAAGGTGTCAGGATGAGGAACCTGCCCACAATGGGAGCGATCAAGCAGTGTTCACGTAAGCAGGCCTTAAACCTACTTAAGACCTCCTTACCCGGGATCTATGGGCTTCCCCAGGGAGTCCCCAGCTGAGCACCATTCAGTACTGGTCCACAGAAATGTCGACCAGGCGAAACGGCATCCAGGCGGTCCTCCAGACTATCGGAGACCCCTGGGTGTCCAGGGATAGTGAAGGGTGGCTCTCTGGCCTTCGCCCAGGAACACGTGCACCTTGGCACTGCCCAGCTGGCACCTTGACACTGCCAAGTTGGCAGCAGCACTGGCAGAGCAAGCGTGCTCACGTGCCGAGGTGGTACTGTCAGGGGTCAGGGCCCAAGAGGAGCCATACCCATGAAAGGACGGTGGTATGAAGGGTGGGGAGATGCAGTGCAGGTAAGAAGGGGTCTCTGGGAGGTTGGGGGGTTACGGTTGTGGTCCTGGAAAGAGGGACTAAGTGGGAACAAAGTCCTGCAGCAAGCACGTTTAGCCACGTTTTCCCAGCGCTTGCAGCGCCAAGAAACACAATGCTATAAAACACACCCAGTGGGGAACGCATGTGGCCGAGGTTGTACATAGCCCCGTTTTGTGTACTAAGGTGCTCCGCTCAGTGTAGCGAGAGATTGAGATGCCCTTTTTAAATCACTGGAGCCCACAAATCGACCCCCGCACTCCCAAGCCCCAACGCACTATGGGAGGGTCTCTAGGCTCTCCCGCACCACCCCAACACCCGTGCAGTGCACCTCGGGTGTGATTACCACCGTGAAAAATATGCCAGTCTAGCAACTTGGTGGTACCTATCTATCATCCTGGAAGCCCTGCCTGCTGGCAGTGCCACCTGAGCACCTTGAAAGTTCCAGGCTGGCACCCAGGTGGCACTGCCAGGGTGCCTGGGAGGCACCAGCTTCGCCAAGGTAACCCCCTGCTCTAAAGGCATGCACCTGGGGGCCTCCGATCCCCTGTGAGACACCATGAGCGCTGATCCATCTGGTCCCCGTTTATGGGATTCAGTACTGAATGGCGCTCTCATGAGGTCTCAGAGGCGACGAGGATAAATGCTAATGAGGGGACACAAGTTCAGTGTCAGGGGAAAGAGGTTTAAGGGGGATTCGGGGAAAAGCTTTTTTACCCAAAGTTTGGTGATGGTCTTGAATGTACTGCCTAGGAGGGTGGTAGAGGCGGGTTGCCGCACATCCGTTAAAAAGTGCCTGAATCAGCACTTGGCACGTCATAACATTCAAGGCTATGGGCCAAGTGCTGGCAAATGGGATTAGGTAGACAGGTCAGGGGTTTTTCATGCATTGGTACAGACACGATGGGCTAAAGGGCCTCTTCTAAAGGGCAGCACGGTAGCATTGTGGATAGCACAATTGCTTCACAGTTCCAGGGTCCCAGGTTCGATTCCAGCTCGGGTCACTGTCTGTGTGGAGTCTGCACATCCTCCCCGTGTGTGCGTGGGTTTCCTCCGGGTGCTCCGGTTTCCTCCCACAGTCCACAGATGTGCAGGTTAGTTGGATTGGCCATGCTAAATTGCCCTTAGTGTCTAAAATTGCCCTTAGTGTTGGGTGGGGGTTACTGGGTTATGGGGATAGGGTGGAGGTGTTGACCTCGGGTAGGGTGCTCTTTCCAAGAGCTGGTGCAGACTCGATGGGCCGAATGGCCTCCTTCTGCACTGTAAATTCTATCATTCTATGCTGCATGATTCTGTGATTCTGATTCCGGGTAACTCGGGAAAATGCACATTAAAGTGAGACGAGCTGTCGCGCTTTAATATGCAGGTTTGTCTGAAAGTGATCCCTCCCACAATGGGCAGAATTTCCATCACAATGTCTCATGAGATCGTGTTTGATTTCGCGAGGCATAGCGAACCGTGTAGATCCCAGGAACTGGAGCCGGGATTCTCTGACCCTGGGGCTGGGTTGGAGAATCGCCAGGCCGGGCGTGATTCACGCGACGCCGCCCCGACACCAGTCCGCCGATTCTCCGGTCGCCGGCACGGTCGGTGCGGTGCCAGTCGGGGTGTGTACGTGGCCCCTCCCCGGCAATTCGCCATGTGGGATGGGCCGAGTGGCCACCAAGATAGCCTGAGTCCCGCCGGCACCGTTCACATGTGGTCTTACCGAGTCTGACCTTGGCATCCATCCTGTGGGGGGGCGGCCTGGTGGGGGGGAGGGGGTTCCGACCCTGGGGGGCCTCCACTGTGGCTGGCCGGCGATCGGAGACTACCGATCGGCGGGCCGACCTCTCCTTGTGGGGGCCTCTTTTCCTCCGTGCCGGGCCCCTGTAGCTCTACGCCATGTTGCGTCGCACCGGCCACAGCGCACATGCGCGAGTTTGTGCCGTTTGCAGCACGCATGCGCAGACCCTCGGCACCCGTTTGAGGCCAGTATCGGGAGCTGGAGCTGTGTGACTCACTCCAGTTCTGTACTGGCTTCCTGTAGGGCTCAGGATCACTGCTCCTGGGGGCCTGTTGACGCCGTCGTGAAACGCGACGCCGTTTATGACGGCGTCAACACTTAGTCTCAGGATCAGAGAATCCCGCCCAGGGTCTCCTGGCTTCTGTTGGTCACGCTGTGCCGCGGCACGCTGCTTTTCGCTTTTCGGGTGCAGTGTGCCTGTTCAATTGAACTCTAAGTGTGGTCTAAGCCGTGAGATACTCATCAGGGCCCAAAAAAGTGACTAATATTGTCAGATAGCGGTAGGGAACACTCCGGCTGAGCCGGCAGGAAACTCCAGCAAAACCCAGTACAAATGACACTTAGAAACTTTCCGTTAAGTTGCACTCAAGGAGTGGGATTCTCCATTTGGGAGACTAAGGGCTGGATACTTCCGCCCCGCCGCCACAAGAGAACTCCATCGCCCTCGGGCGGGATTCTCTGGACAGCAAGCAAACGCGGGCAAAGAATCCCCTGCCCCAAGTGTTGTCACAGGACTGAATCTGGGACTTCTACGACAACAAAATTGGCACCTGTGGAACATTTCATGAACCGCTAATGGGCTAACACCGGCAAAACCTGGAACACGAGCGATTCAAATCCAAAACGGTGTCCGATTCGCCTGATTCAGGATTGTCGCTCGAGAGGTTGACAAGGTGCAGCCACATCAACAAGTAGCGCCCCGATTTGCACACACTGAGCGCGAGACCCTGTTGGACACGGAGGAGACAGAGGCAGTCTCCACCCCCATCACTCTCCATCCAAACCCCCCCCCCCCCCCCCCCCACCATCTCCATTTCCGCCACCACAAGGGTTCGGTGGGACCGTGAGGTGGTATGGCCAGCTTGAATGCAGTGATCATCCGGGTGGATAATGGAAAGTGCTACTCTGGGCAGGAGTCAGACTTTGTGAGACGATGCAGAGCACCAGAGCTCATCCTTCATCCCATGGACCAGGCCCTGTGATAATGACAACCCAGGACCCACACTCCATAGGGGGTGGAGAGCTGGCCAGGCCCCCTAGTCGGTGAAACTGGAGACGATTAGAGTGCCTTCTGCACACACATTGTGTGGCCACCTGTGCCTGCCAAGGCTCCGCTTCCTGTCCATCATTTCACTTCCTTGCACCTTCATCATCAGACGACGCCTGGTGGCCATCCCCCTTCTCCAACACGTCACCCTCCTGCTGCACGACACTGTGGAGGATGCAGCAGGCCACCATAATGTGGGAGACTCTCCTAGCGCTATACTGAAGGGCCCCACCAGAGCGGTCCAGGCACCTGAACCCCACCTTCAGGGTGCCGATGCACTGCTCGATCACACCCCTGGTCGCGACATGGGCGTTGATGTAGAGGATCTCCGCACCAGTCAGTGGCCTCCGGATAGGTGTCATCGGCCATGACTGCAGCGGACAACCCCTGTCACCCAGGAGGCAACCCCTCGCCCAGGACTGCACCTCAAAGGTGTCAGGAACCATCAAGTGTGCCGGAATGAAGGCATTGTGCACCCTACTGGATGCATGATGTGCAGCTCATGGTCACACACCAGCTGTACGTTCATCGTGTGGACCCCTTTTCAGTTTGTGAAGACTGGCCTGTCATAGGCCGGTTCTCGTAGGGCGACATGCATCCCGTCGGTCACTCCTTATACCTGGGACATCCTGGCAACGATGGCGAGCCCCGTTGCCTGGGCATCCTGCTGATCTCAGTCAAGGCGCAGATGCAGCTTGGCACGAAGATCTGTGAGATCCCAGTCAGGTCCCCACTTGGTGCAGGGAAGGACCTCAAGGCATTAAAGTTCAGGGCGACCATCACCTTTATGGATTCTGGGAGGGGATGTACTCCTCCGTACCCCTGCAGTGCCAGGTACACTATAATCCTGCAGATACGCCGTACAGCCAGAGTCTTCGATGGCATGCCCAGTCCGGCAGGTCCTCGAATGACAGGCGCTGCCGGTACACAAACGTCCAGATGTGGCACCTCTCTCCAGCCTTCTCCTCGGCCTGTTGGTTGGCCAGCTCTCCATCCTCACCAGCTGGCTCCTGTTCCTCAGGGATAGGCCATGCCACTGCAGTGTCCTCTCGAGCAGATCCTGCTGGTACAATCTCATCTCATCGTCCAGGGCTGCGGTGGCCAGAATGAAGGCCACCATTCCTGGTTGACTTCTGATAGCCATTGCCAGCTAGGGGTGAAAGGCAGATATGTTAACCAGTTGCGTATCCCCGTACCCAACCAAGTCCAAAGGGCTGCACTGTGGCCCCGGCCTGTACTGCAGCCCCAGGCCTCATGTGTCCCCTTCCTCCATCCCCATGCCCACCAGTGGTCATTCTCACTGGCTCTCTGCCCACCGCACCACACCCGTGGCCCCGTCAGAACCCGGCACCTAGGGGTCCTCTGGCCCCGGCGCCCATCCATGCTGACAGGCACCTGCCGACAGGGCAGGTCATACCCCTGCGAGCAGTACGTTCTGCTGTCCTATCCGGTGCCCTCTTGAGGTGAGCCACGTGATGCATGCCAGCAGTGGCGCCCGGGGAGGGGTGGGGGTGGTGGTGGGGGATTTGTGGGGTGGAGTGCAGGGATGGTGGGGTGCTGGATGAGGGTTAGATTGTGGGGATGGTGAGGTGGAGGGTGGGTGGTGGAATATGGGGATAGTGGAATGGAGGCACCATTCAGTCGGTGTCACTGCACAGCCACGGGTTATGATCAGCGGTCACTGGATGGCATGATGTTTGCCTTAAAGTTCACAGCAATGGCGGTCCGTGACTGGATAACCCGGGCCCAGTGGGGTCACCATAACCCCATAGCCTATCCCTTGGTCATCCCCGTCACTCCCCGCTGCTCCACCCTGGTTCTGGCAGACACCCCCCTCCCCAGCCAGCCTTGTCGGCTGCAGAACCGGCAGTCCACGGTCGTGCCCCTGCATGTCCTACCTCCTCTCCCTCCTTCAGCAGCCATGCGCCTGTTTCCCGATTTTGAAAACCACAAGTGTGATATACCTTCAATTCACCGAGAGGCAGAGAGAGCGAGTGAACATTAGGCTTCATTAATCATGAATTTGCCTAGGCAGAGTTGATTGTACAGATGAATGCCGCCCACAGGCGGCCGGTGAGAGCGGAGCCAGAGGAGGAGCCCACCGTGATTACAGTACGGTTCGTGGAAGCAGCTCGTATCACCACTTCCAGGTCATAGGTTACAGTATCATACATGCATTAGGTGAATACATTCACCACATTCACCCACTGTTAAAAAAAGCAAGTCCAGTGGGAGTGATGTTGGGTCATTAAATATTCAGTCTCTCTGGAGGCCGGATCGTTTTCATCTACCTCATCAGCTCTGGCGGTGCGGCGGGCACAGTTGTCGCAGATGGTGACTCCAGGAGCATTGTGTCTGGAGCTTGAGCATCAGTCTGGCGTGTCGGAGACGGTTGGCGTGTGGGGGTGGGCAGGGGGGTTAAGGTTAAGGGGAGGGTGATGGGTGGTGGCAGTGTCGGCGCCGGACAATATAGGAGACCCAGGGGAGCGTACGGGGCGCTGGGGGTGGCGGCGGGCAGCAGGGAGGGGGGGGCGCGTTGGCAGGGGAACCAGCTGGCGCCAGGTCCCGTAGGGAGACCGTATCGTGCCGTCCGTCCTGGTGCGCGATGTAGGCGTACTGGGGGTTGGCGTGGAGCAGCTAGACCCTCTCGAGCAGGGGGTCAGTCTTCGGGCTCCTCATGTGCCTCCGGAGAAGGACAGGTCCCAGAGTTGTCAGCCAAGGTGGAAGCGAGACCCCGGAGTTGGACTTCCTGGGGAAGATAAACAAATGATCGTGAGGGGTCTCGTTCGTGGCTGTGCAGAGGAGCGATCTGATGGAGTGGAGGGCATCGGGGTGGACCTCTTGCCAGCGGGGGATCGGGAGACTTCCAGACCTGAGGGCCAGAAGAACATTGCGTTCTCCCTCTCCACCTGCATGTTTCCCCGGGGGCTGTAGCTCGTAGTCCTGCTTGAGGCGATGCCTTTGCTGAGCAGGTACTGACGTAGCTCATCGCTCATGAACGATGTGCCCCGGTCGCTGTGGACGTAGGCAGAGAAACCGTACAGCGTGAAGATACTGTGCAGTGCCTTTATTACAGTGGCCGAGGTCATGCCAGGGCAGGGGACAGCGAAGGGGAAGCGGGAGTACTCATCGATGACGGTGAGGAAGTATATATTACGGTTGGTGGAGGGGAGGGGCCCTTTGAAGTCAATGCTTAGGCGCTCAAAGTACCGGGAGGCCTTTACCAGGCGGGCCTTGTCTGGCCGGTAGAAGTGCGGTTTGCACTCTGAGCAGACTTGGCAGTCCCTGATCATGGCCTTGACCTCCTCGTTGGAGAAGGGCAGATTGCAGGCCTTAATGAAGTGGGTAAGCCGGGTGACAGAGGTTATTGTGGATAACCAGAAGTCGGTCACCTTGCGTGCTGGCGCATGTGCCGCAGGACAGGACATCTGGGGGCTCGCTGTGCTTCCCAGGACGATACTTGATATCGTAATTGTAGGTGGAGAGTTCGATCTTTCACCTCAAGGTTTTATCATTTTTTATTTTGCCCCGTTGTGCGTTGTCAAACATGAAGGCGACCGATCACTGGTCGGTGACGAGGGTGAACCTTTTACCAGCTAGGTAGTGCCTCCAGTGGTGCACGGCTTCCACTATGGCTTGTGCTTCCTTCTCAACTGAGGGGTGTCAAATTTTGGAAGCATGGAGGGTCCTGGAGAAGAATGCTACTGGCCTGCCCGCCTCGTTGAGTGTGGCGGCCAGTGCAATGTCTGACGCGTCGCTCTCTCCCTGAAAGGGGATGGATTTGTCTACAGTGTGCATTGTGGCCTTGGTGATGGCAGCCTTAATGAGGCTGAAGGCCGCACGGGCCTCATCTGTCAGGGGAAAAGTTGTGGTTTGAATCAGTGGGCAGGCTTTGTCCGCATAGTTGGGGACCCACTGGGCATAGTAGGAGAAAAGCCCCAGGCATCGTTTTAGGGTCTTGAGGCTGTGGGGAGGGAGGAGTTCTGTGAGGTCGGGGTCGGGACCTAGGATTCCGTTCTCCACGAGGTAGCCGAGGATGGCTAGTTGGGTAGTACGGAAGACGCCCTCTTCTTTGTTGTATGTGAGATTGAGGGATTGGGCCGCCTGGAGGAACCTCTGAAGGTTGGCGTCATGGTCCTACTGATCATGGCCGCAGATGGTCACATTGTCCAAGTACGGGTATGTAGCCCGCAAACCGTACTGGTCCACCATTTGGTCCATCGTTCTCTGAAAGACCGAGACCCCGTCAGTGACGGCGAAGGGGACTCTGATGAAGTGGAAGAGTCGGCCGGCTGCTTCAAAGGCAGTGCAGTGGCGCTCTTCCAGGCGGATTGGGAGCTGGTGGTAGGCCAACTTCAGATCGACCGTTGAGAACACACGGTACCGCGCAATCTGGTTGACCATCTCCGCTATGTGGGGGAGTGGGTACGCATCCAGTTGCGTGAACCGGTTAATTGTCTAGCTGTAGTCCACAACCATCCAATTCTTTTCCCCGGTCCGGACGACCACCACTTGCGCTCTCCAGGGGCTGTTGCTGGCCTCGATGATCCCTTCACTCAACAGTCGTTGGACCTCCGACTTGATAAACATCATGTCTAGCGAACTGTACCATCTGCTCCTGGTGGCGATGGGCTTACGGTCAGGAGAGAAGTTTGCAAAGAGTGAAGGGGGGAGATCTTGAGGGTCGCGAGGCTGCACACCGTGAGGGGTGGCAAGGGTCCACCGAACTGTAAGGTCAGGCTTCGGTGATGACATTGAAAGTCCAATCCGAGCAGTAGGGGGGGGGGGGGGGGGGGGGGGGCGCAGAGGTGGGGGAGGACGTCGAGCTTAAAACGAGCATACTCTGCGCCCTGTATCACGGGATTTGCGATACAGTACTCCCGGATCTGAACCGAATGGGACCCGAAGGCAAGGGAGATTGTTTGGGAGGCTGGGTTGGTGTGGAGTGAGCAGCGCCTTACTGTGCCGGGGTGAACAAAGCTCTCCGTGCTTCCGGAGTCGAAAAGACAGGGGTTCTTGTGCCCGTTGACCTGGACGGCCATCATGGAGTTCTTCAGCTGTTTCGGCTGCGACTGGTCAAGAGTGACTGCGCCCAGCTGCGGGTCGCCTGTGTGGTCGGTGGAATCACAAGATGGCGGGCTGGGGTGAAGATGGCGACCAGGGTGGCTGCCCCCATCGGTCGCACATGTTGGTCGGTGCCGGAGTCAGTGGCCAAGATGGCAGCCCCCATGAGTCGCACGTGTCGGTGGGTGTTGGGGCCGGTTCCCAATATGGCAGCCCTCACGAGTCGCATGATGCTGATGACACATCTGATGGGGGCGTTCTGGGCAGGCACGCAGCCGCATTGCGGGGTCTGTGGGGCTGCGAGTCCATGGGTCGGGCCTGGTGCGTTTTCGATTTCTGAGCCTTCGGTCGGCCCAGACATACTAGCGAAGTGCCCCTTTTTCCCACAATCGCTGCACATCACTGTGCGGGCTGGGCAAAGCTGCCGGGGGTGTTGGCCCTGCCCACAGAAGTAGCACTGCGGTTCCCCGGGCTGGGCTGGCAGACACGCGGGGCAGGCCTGCGACATAGTCTGGTCCAACCGGGGCCGCGACGAGGGTGTCCACGAAGGGTTCGCCAGGCCCGTGGGGAATGCACCGAGGTTCTATTAGGCTACCTCTAGCAAGGTAGCTATCTTTACCGTTTCCCGCAGGTCGGAAGTCCGGTTTTCCTGCAGGCACTGCCTGATGTAGTCGAGCGAACCCCCACCACGTAGGTGTCCCGGATCTGTGAGTTCATGTGTTCCTCCGCCGTCACATCTCGATAGCTGCAGTTCCTTGCGAGTAGAGTCACGGTTTCCAGATACTCATCCAGCGATTCTCCGGCCCGTTGACGGCGAGTAGTGAGGAGGTGTCCGGCGAACACCTAATTTACAGGCTTCACGAAGTGTGCCTTGAGGGTTGCGACCGGCGCCTCGTATGTGGCCGCTTTCTCGATCATTACTGAGATTCGATGGCTCACCCTGGCGTGGAGGAGTCGCAGCTTGAAGGTCTCCATGGGAGCCGTTGTGGAGGAGTTGAGGTAGGCCTCGAAGCAGCAAAGCGAATGTTTAAATATTTCCTTGGCTTTGGATGCGCGGGCGTCGAGTTCGAGCCTGTCTGGCTTTAGAGCGGCTTCCATAGTGCTGTCTATGATTAATAAATTGATATACCTTCAATTCACCGAGAGGCAGAGAGAGCGAGTGAACATTCGGCTTTATTAATCATGAACTTGCCTCGGCAGAGTCGGTTGTACAGATGAATGCCGCCCACAGGCAGCCGGTCTATATATGGCCCCGGTGAAGGTGGAGCCAGAGGCGGAGCCCACTGGGGTTACAGGATAGTACCTGGAAGCAGCTCGTATCACCACTTCCAGGTCATAGGTTACAGTATCATACATGCATTAGTGAATACATTCACCACAAAGTGAAACATGCCATTGGCAATTCCTGTTGGCAACGGCAGAGCATCACGGGGGCTCCGGAGAATGCCAGGTTGGGCCCGTTACTGAAATGCCAATGGCTTTTACTGTGTGGAGTGGAATGCTATGGCACCACTGCTGAGGCATCGGAGCATGGCATTCTCTTGGGCACCTACGCCAGCCATGATCTTCGCTTCACAAGCGATTCTCTACCTTAAAACAATGGATAAATACCTGCACTGCAAAGGGGACAAGATATTGAACTGAGAAACCAGCTTGCCTTTCAGACAAATGTAAAAAGAATTGCACAACACTATTATTTGAAGAAAAGCAGGGAAGTTTATCCTGGGTCTTGGCCAATCTTTATCCTTTCACATTACTAACAACATAATTAAAACATCTAAGTGATTATTCCATTGTTCTTTGTGGGAGGTGGTTATGTGCAAATTGGTTACCAATTCCTGACATTAGAACAGTGATAGTGCTTCAAATGTATCTCACTGCTTGCCAGAGCTTTGAGATATTCTGAGGTTGTGAATGGTACTATATTAATGCAAGTCTCTCCCTTTTAGTTTTGAGAGTTTAGCACCCAAGCTATATGTAGGCTGACTATTAAAATAAATGAATGGAAAGCTGTAGGCATCCATGTCTGAATTTCTGATACAGTCCAGGTGGGGAAGCTTTCTACCAGCAGCCTATGCTTGTAAAATTGTTTCACAGATTTACAACAGTAATCTAATCTCTTGGTATAGATCAGAAGCATTCATTGTTCAGGCTTCTCTTTCTTGCATATTTCGGGATATTATCTGAACACTCCACTGAATTAAAAACAATTCAGTATGTGTCATCACTGTATTACATTCTACCTAATTTAATGGGTGCAAAATAGAGATTATTGACTCAATTACTTGTTGCATCTCAACACACATTCTTTAATGGAGATGGCTGTAATGAATTATATGCAATAATGCCTCAGAAATGTGTAATAGGGTACTTTCTTATTAAATGCATTGTATTAATACAGTTCTTTAATGGATGATTTATTTTCCTTATTTTGCCTTTTGTGGTTTCGAAGAAATGAAAGTGTAATTTCCATTTGCAATATTAGAGATGGTATTCTCTGTGGGGTAGTCTCTGTGGGGTAATCTCTGTGAGATATTCTCTGTGGGGTAATCTCTGTGAGATATTCTCTGTGGGGTATTCTCTATGGGGTATTCTCTGTGGGGTATTCTCTGTGGGGTATTCTCTGTGGGATATTCTCTGTGGGATATTCTCTGTGGGATATTCTCTGTGGGGTATTCTCTGTGGGGTATTCTCTGTGGGGTATTCTCTGTGGGGTATTCTCTGTGGGGTATTCTCTGTAGGGTATTCTCTGTGGGGTATTAGAACAGTACAGCACAGAACAGGCCCTTCGGCCCTCAATGTTGTGCCGAGCCATGATCACCCTACTCAAACCCACGCATCCACCCTATACCCGCAACCCAACAACCCCCCCCCTTTAACCTTACTTTTATTAGGACACTACGGGCAATTTAGCATGGCCAATACACCTAACCCGCACATCTTTGGACTGTGGGAGGAAACCGGAGCACCCGGAGGAAACCCACGCTCACAGGGGGAGGACGTGCAGACTCCACACAGACAGTGACCCAGCCGGGAATCGAACCTGGGACCCTGGAGCTGTGAAGCATTTATGCTAACCACCATGCTACCCTGCTGCTCTGTGGGGTATTCTCTGTGGGGTATTCTCTGTGGGGTATTCTCTGTGGGGTATTCTCTGTGGGGTATTCTCTGTGGGGTATTGTCTGTGGGGTATTCTCTATCGGGTATTCTCTGTGGGGTATTCTCTGTGGGGTATTCTCTGTGGGGTAGTCTCTATGGGGTTATCTCTGTGAGATATTCTCTGTGGGGTATTCTCTGTGGGGTATTCTCTGTGGGGTATTCTCTATGGGGTATTCTCTATGGGGTATTCTCTATGGGGTAATCTCTATGGAGTATTCTCTATGGGGTATTCTCTATGGGGTAATCTCTATGGAGTATTCTCTATGGGGTATTATCTGTGAAGTATTCTCTGTGGGGTATTCTCTGTGGTGTATTCTCTGTGGGGTATTCTCTGTGGGGTATTCTCTGTGGGGTATTCTCTGTGGGGTATTCTCTGTGGGGTATTCTCTGTGGGGTATTCTCTGTGGGGTATTCTCTGTGGGGTATTCTCTGTGAGGTATTCTCTGTGGGGTATTCTCTGTGGGGTATTCTCTGTGGGGTATTCTCTGTGGGGTATTCTCTGTGGGGTATTCTCTGTGGGGTATTCTCTGTGGGGTATTCTCTGTGGGGTATTCTCTGTGGGGTATTCTCTGTGGGGTATTCTCTGTGAAGTATTCTCTGTGGGGTATTCTCTGTGGGGTATTCTCTGTGGGGTATTCTCTGTGGGGTATTCTCTGTGGGGTATTCTCTGTGGGGTATTCTCTGTGGGGTATTCTCTGTGAAGTATTCTCTGTGGGGTATTCTCTGTGGGGTATTCTCTTTGGGGTATTCTCTGTGGGGTATTCTCTGTGAGATATTCTCTGTGGGGTTTTCTCTGTGGGGTATTCTCTGTGGGGTATTCTCTGTGGTGTATTCTCTGTGGGGTATTCTCTGTGGGGTATTCTCTGTGGGGTATTCTCTGTGGGGTATTCTCTGTGGGGTATTCTCTGTGGGGTATTCTCTATGGGGTATTCTCTGTGGGGTATTCTCTGTGAGGTATTCTCTGTGGGGTATTCTCTGTGGGGTATTCTCTGTGGGGTATTCTCTGTGGGGTATTCTCTGTGGGGTATTCTCTGTGGGGTATTCTCTGTGAAGTATTCTCTGTGGGGTATTCTCTGTGGGGTATTCTCTGTGGGGTATTCTCTGTGGGGTATTCTCTGTGGGGTATTCTCTGTGAAGTATTCTCTGTGGGGTATTCTCTGTGGGGTATTCTCTTTGGGGTATTCTCTTTGGGGTATTCTCTGTGGGGTATTCTCTGTGGGGTATTCTCTGTGGGGTATTCTCTGTGGGGTATTCTCTGTGGGGTATTCTCTGTGAAGTATTCTCTGTGGGGTATTCTCTGTGGGGTATTCTCTGTGGGGTATTCTCTGTGGGGTATTCTCTGTGGGGTATTCTCTGTGAAGTATTCTCTGTGGGGTATTCTCTGTGGTGTATTCTCTGTGGGGTATTCTCTGTGGGGTATTCTCTGTGGGGTATTCTCTGTGGGGTATTCTCTGTGAAGTATTCTCTGTGGGGTATTCTCTGTGGGGTATTCTCTGTGGGGTATTCTCTGTGGGGTATTCTCTGTGGGGTATTCTCTATGGGGTATTCTCTATGGGGTATTCTCTGTGGGGTATTCTCTATGGGGTAATCTCTGTGAGATATTCTCTATGGGGTATTCTCTGTGAGATATTCTCTATGGGGTATTCTCTGTGGGGTATTCTCTGTGGGGTAATCTCTGGGGTATTCTCTGTGGGATATTCTCTGTGGGGTATTCTCTGTGGGGTATTCTCTGTGGGGTATTCTCTATGGGGTAATCTCTATGGGGTAATCTCTATGGGGTAATCTCTGCGGTTTTGTCTGTGGGGTATTCTCTATGGGGTATTGTCTGTGGCGTAATCTCTGCTATTTTCTCTGTGGGGTATTCTCTGTGGGGTATTCTCTGTGGGGCATTCCGCCCCCGCCGTGGCAGATATTCTCCGCCACCCGGGAAGTGGCGGCGGCAGGAGTCTCGCCACTCCGATTGGAGAGGCCCCTGCGGTGATTCTCCTGCCCGGATGGGCTGATCCCGCCAAGGTTTGAACCACCTCTGGAACGGCAGGATTAGCGGCGCGAGCGGGCCCCGGGGTCCTGGGGGTTGATCGAACCCCGGGGGGTACCCCCACGGTGGTCTGGCCCGCGATCGGGGCCCCCCGCTCTGACTCCGGGCAGCACGGTAGCATGGTGGTTAGCGTCAATACTTCACAGCTCCAGGGTCCCAGGTTCAGTTCCCGGCTGGGTAACTGTCTGTGCGGAGTCTGCACATCCTCCCCGTGTGTGCGTGGGTTTCCTCCGGGTGCTCCGGTTTCCTCCCACAGTCCAAAGATGTGCGGGTTAGGTGGATTGGCCATGCTAAATTGCCCGTAGTGTCCTAAAAAGTAAGGTTAAGGGGGGGTTGTTGGGTTACGGGTATAGGGTGGATACGTGAGTTTGAGTGGGGTGATCATTGCTCGGCACAACATCGAGGGCCGAAGGGCCTGTTCTGTGCTGTACAGTTCTCTGTTCTATGCCCTGGGTGCACTATTTTCCTCCGCGGAAGAGAACCCCACATCGCACATGCGGCGGCAGTGACGTCAGCGGCCAGCTGTCGCTGACATCACTGCCGGCGCATGCGCCGACCGGTGAAAGCCTTTCGGCCAGCCCCGCTGCCGGGGGCGCCCACCTTTGGGGAGGCCCGACCCCTGAGTGGTTGGCGCCACTCCCCTACTCCGGGACCCTCCGTCACGCCGGGTAGGGGAGAATGCCGCCCGTGCTCTCTAAATCTCTCTACAGCCATTCATCGAGTGTATACCCTGCCTGCCGATGACCAGGCAAATACTGCCGACCCTGTATTCATGATAAAGCAAACAGCTGGTAACTTCAGAGGGAAAGGCAGTGATCATGCATGGAGACTTTGAATCATTTCTGTGCTGGATCCAGGGAAAACCACCAAACCAGTCCTGAAACCATCCAATGTGTCAACTGACAGATTCCTTATGTGGCCGACGTTCTTTTACAGTAAGAAGTCTTACAACACCAGGTTAAAGTCCAACAGGTTTGTTTCAAACACGAGCTTTCGGAGCACGGCTCCTTCTTCGGGTGAATTCACCCGAAGAAGGAGCCGTGCTCCGAAAGCTCGTGTTTGAAACAAACCTGTTGGACTTTAACCTGGTGTTGTAAGACTTCTTACTGTGCTCACCCCAGTCCAACGCCGGCATCTCCACATCATGACGTTCTTTTAGACATGCTTAAATCATTTAACCAACTCTCCTTCTTTGTGGCCTACTTGTGTGTGTATGTGAGTCTCTTGGCTGTGAGTTGGGATGTTTTTATTTATCTGGTATTAATAACAACAACAAACAATATTTCCTCGTTTTGAAAAACTTGCAAGAAAAGTCGGGGGGGGGGCAGTTCTCAGCCCCACCGCGCCACATTTCTGCCCCGGCCGTCCGACGGGATTCTCCGTTAGGCAGCTGGTCAATGGGGTTTCCCATTGTGGGGCAGCCCCATGCCGTCAGGAAAGCCCCAGGCACCGGCACAACGGAGATTCATGCCGGCGGAGAATCTTGTCTGCATATACAGTCACAACCTTTAAACAGTTAAACACACACTGAATTGACATGCAAACTCTTTTAAAAACAGATTTTAAAATTGCCTTTAGGAAAGTGAAGTGAGGGAGACCTGATCGTAGTCAGGGGAATTTGGAGCTTTGCCAAATATTCTTTTATCCCCAGAGCTATTGGTATTTTTGTGGAAGTGTGACGATTATTTCATGCAACTGCTTTTCAAATGTAATCAACACAGCCTACTTGAAATAACCTCACTGTGTTTGTCCTTGATTTGTCCATTTTGTCTGGTTTGAGCTGGTTACAATAGAGGATCTCTTCCTTCCTTACCAAATAATAACAATGTAAGATAGAGTGCACTGAGTGCACTTATTTTTGTAAAATAAAATAGTGGATATACTGACAATACAGTTCTGAAAAATTGCAGAGCTCTTTTTATATTAAAATAACAAAATCTACCGGTGCCGATCCAGGCACAATGGATAAATAGTTTGAGTGCCCCATATCAGGCTCCGTGTCAGGTACCAGGAAGAATCGCCTGACTGACTCCGCCCGGCATGATCTGGATCTCGTCCACTGAGTCCTCATGTCTCACTTAAATATCTGGATGCCAGATTCCCCGGCACCTGGGACCCAGTGGCCATGCCTGTGAGACCCCGACAGGGCACCGTTTATTACTGGCCACACAAGCATGGACCAGGCATAACGGTACCTCAGGGGGGTCTCGCAGGCCATTGGTGACCCCTGGGTGGTCGGGGACAGGGCAGAGCAGTACCCTGACACTCCCCCTGGGGAGCACAGTCAGCCTGGCACCCTGGCAGTGCCAACCAGGCACCCTGATAGCAACACCTTCTGGTGCCCAGATGGCACTGCCAAGGTATCAGGGGCACTTCCAGGGTCTTTCAGCTCGGGATTTGGAGTAGAATCACCAAGGCAAGGAAGACAAAACCTACTTGTTTAAATTGGAGAAGCATTCATGTACCTTTTGGCCCCACAAAGCAAAGTGAAAATCTTGGGCTGGATTCTCTGCCCCGCCGTGCCACATTTCTGGTTTACCCCGCCGACGAGATGCTCCATTACGCCAGCCAGCCAATGGGGTTTCCCATTATGGGGCTGCCCACACCTTCGAGAAACCCCCGGGCTGCCGGCAAAACGGAGAATCCAGCCCCTCATCTTTTAGACATATTTAAGGTCTCAATCGCTTTCTGACTTACTTCAGTTACTTTTAGTAAAGAGGCCATTCGGCACCTCCTGTCTGCAATTACCCTTTGAAAGACCACCTTATTCCTGCAACCCCACCCCAAGGGATAGTTTATCATGGCCAATCCACCTAATCTGCACAATCTACCTTATCAAACTGGCTTTGACAAGGGTCATCTGGACTTGAAATGTTAGCTCTTTTCTCTCCTTACAGATGCTGCCAAAGCTGCTGAGATTTTCCAGCATTTTCTTTGACTTTGGGAGGAAACAGGAGCGTCCGAAGGAAACCCACGCAGACATGGGGAGAAAGTGCAAACTCCACACAGTCCCACCCAAAGTCGCATTGAACCCAGGTCCATGGAGGTGTGAGGCAGTAGTGTTAACCACTGTGCTGTCCCTCTGACTTACTTCAAACTGCTGGACTGAGCTTCTCCACTGAGAGCTGATTTAAAATGCCATTAGAGGCAATTGATATCATTGGACTCTGATTAACACGTTTATAGAAAGCCTTTGTTGATTGCTGAATAGAACAGATTAAAGTCAAGTGCAGCAGGATGAAAGGCGCCTTTCCGATAGGTGAGTAACTAAGGGTATTTTCTCTGTCTCCCCTTTCAAGCTCCACTGGACAGGCTACAATAATGTAATCACCATTCTGTAACATATACTATTTGCAAATGCAGCTGTGAAGTGGCAGCGTAGAATTAGCCATTATCGTATTGTAGCCTTATGCACACTGATGAAGATGAGCAGGTTGGACAGTGGAAATTTGCTCTGTTCTCCATGTGCAGGGAATTGCAAATGCATGTGGAAAGAACCATAGAACATAGAACATAGAACAGTACAGCACAGAACAGGCCCTTCGGCCCTCGATGTTGTGCCGAGCAATGATCACCCTACTTAAACCCACGTAACCCGTATACCCGTAACCCAACAATCCCCCCATTAACCTTACACTACGGGCAATTTAGCATGGCCAATCCACCTAACCCGCACATCTTTGGACTGTGGGAGGAAACCGGAGCACCCGGAGGAAACCCACGCACACACGGGGAGGACGTGCAGACTCCACACAGACAGTGACCCAGCCGGGAATTGAACCTGGGACCCTGGAGCTGTGAAGCATTGATGCTAACCACCATGCTACCGTGAGGCCCGAATGCTACCGTGAGGCCCATGGATCCATAGAATTCCAAGAGTGCAGAAAAAGGCCATTTGGCCCATCGAGTCTGCACCAATCCTCTTAAAGAATACCCTAACTAGACCTACTCCCCAAAACTGTCCCCGCAACCCTACCGAACCTGCACATCCCTGGACACAAAGGGGCAATTTAGCATGACCAATCCACCTAACCCACACATGTTTCTACTGTGGGAGGAAACTAGAGCACCCAGAGGAAACCCACGCAGATACGGGGAGAAAAGGGCAGCACGGTGGCGCAGTGGGTTCGCCCTTCTGCCTCATGGCGCCGGGGTCCCAGGTTCGATCCCGGCTCTGGGTCACTGTCCATGTGGAGTTTGCACATTCTCCCCATGTTTGCGTAGGTTTCACCCACACAACCCAAAGATGTGCAGGCTAGGTGGATTGGCCACACTAAATTGTCCCTTAATTGGTAAAAATGAATTGGGTACTCGAAATTTTAAAAAAATGACATGGGGAGAAAGTGCAAACTCCAAACAGTCACCCAAGGCCAGCATTTAACCTGGGATCCTGGAATTGTGAGACAGTAGTGCTAACCACTGGGCCACCGTGCTGCCTCAGCCAATTTGCAATTCCACTAGAGATATAATGATATCTTCCTCACAGACTGGAATGTGACCTTTTTTGTGCTGTCAGGCACCTTTGTTTACCAGAGGGGTCAGCAAATGGTGCTCTGCCACGTCTGAATTTCAGATTCCTGCGATAATGGCAAGGCTCCCCAACGCCAGCATGAAATTCGATAATTACTCCTTTCATCTAATTTCTCATCCTTATTTTCAATGAAAATTAGTTCTGTTTCCTACTTGGTTGGCAATTGTACAAAACGATGGAAAGGGTGGAATTGAGGTAAAGCATAAAAGTAGAGGAAGTTATATTCAAACCTCTTAATAATCTGATTTACTGACTAAGTCACAATGATTTTCTTAGATATCTGCAAAGACCGATTTTGGGTGGGAAAAGCAGAGTTCAAGTCACCAATGGTAATGATGGCTTTTCATGCACTAACATATAGTGTGGCAGTTAGCACCAAACATTTACATCCATAGGTTCCATGTCGTATCACTGGCCTTTGATTCGCCCTCCTGCCCGCCATCAATTCAGTGCTGCAATATTCGAGGCACCACACTGAAAGGCCATTCCAGTCACACTTCACAGGTCGCCAGGAAATGATGGCTGGGAGGACGACTGCCCCCAAGTTTTCAGATGCCTTCTTGGAGACACTGTTTGATGCTGTGGAGGCCCGCCATGATATGTTCTATCTGCACTCGGGATGAAAACAAACCCAACATTGAAAGTGGTGGCAGCATTGGTCAGTGCCAATGCCCTGCGGAAGACGACAGCTGTAGAACCCAGGGCAAAGAAAAGTACAGTACATGAACAGGCCCTTTGGTCCTTTGAGCCTGCCTAAACTAAAAGCTTCGACACTTCCAACTTCCGTATCCCACTATTCCCATCCTATTCATGTATTTGTCGAGAAGCCTCTTAAACGTCGCTATCGTACCTGCTTCCACCATCTCCCCTGGCAGCAAGTTCCAGGCACTCACCACCCTCTGTGTAAAAAATTTGCCTCACAGATCTCCTCTAAACTTTGTCCCTCGCACCTTAAACCTATGTCTACGAGGAATTGACTCTTCCACCCTGCGAAAAAGCGTCGGACTATCCACTCTGCCCAAGCCGCTCATAATTTTATAAACCTCTATCAGTCGTCCCTCAACCTCCGACTTTGCAGTGAAAACAATCCGAGTTTATCCAACCTCTCCTCATAACTAATACACTGCAGATCAGGCAACATCCTGGTAAACCTCTTCTATACCCTTCTCCAAAGCTCCACATCCTTCTGGTGGCATGGCGACCAGAATTGTGCACTATATTCCAAATGTGACCTAAGTAAGGTTCTATACAGCTGCAGCATGACTTACCAATTTTTATACTCAATGGCCCGACCGATGAAGGCAAGCATGCCATGTGCCTTGTTGACTATCTTCTCCACTGCGTTGCACTTTCAGTGACCTGTGGAGCTCTACACCCAGATCTCTCTGCCTGTTAATACTCCAAAGGGTTCTGCCATTTACTTTATATTTCCCAGCTGCATTAGACCTTCCAAAATGCATTACCTCACATTAGTCCTGATTAAACTCCATCTGACATATCTCCACCCAAGTCTCCAACCGATCTATATCCTGCTGAATCCTCTGACAATCCTCATCGCTATCCACAATTCCACCAACCTTTGTGTTGTCCACAAACTTACTAATCAGACCAGTTACATTTTCCTCCAAATAATTTATATATACAACAGCAAATGTCCCAACACCGATCCCTGCGGACCACCAATAGTCACAGCCCTCCAACCAGAAAAGTACCCTTCCATTGTGATCCTCTGACTTGTTGATGAGCCATTTCTTTATCCATCTTGTCAGCTCACCTCTGAACCCGTATGACTTCATCTTTGTCCCAGACAGCCATGAGGGACCTTGTCAAAGGCTTTACTGAAGTCCATGTAGACAACATCCACTGCCTTACCCTCATCAATCATTTTGGTCACTTCCTCAAAAAACTCGATCAAGTTAGTGAGGCACAACCTCCCCTGCATGAAACCATGCTATCTATCTCTAATGCATCCATTTGCTTCCAAATGGGAGTAAATCCTATTCCGAAGAATCCTCTCCAATAATTTCCCTTTCACTGGCATAAGGCTCACCCGCCTGTAATTTCCTGGAGTATTTTTGCGACCTTTCTTAACCAAAAGAACAACATTAGCTATTCTCCAATTTTCTGGGACCTCACCTCTAGCCAATGAGGATACAGAGATGTCAGTCAAGGCCCCAGCAATTTCCTCCCTTGCTTCCCTCAGTATTCAAGGGTCGGATCAGGCTCTGGGGACTTATCGACCTTAATATTTTCCAAGACATCCACGCCTCTTCCTTTTTTGGTGTCAACATGACCCAGACTGTCTACACACCCTTCCCTCGACTCATCATCCACCAACTCCTTCTCTTTGGTGAATACTGATGCAAGTACTCATTTAGTACTTTGCCCATTTCCTCTGGTTCCATGCATAGATTCCTTTCTCTGTCCTTGAATGGGCCAATCCTTTCCCTGGCTACCCTCTTACTCTTTATATACGTATCCAAAGCCTTGGGATGATCCTTATTCCTGTTTGCCAGAGTGCAGGAAGAATATGAATGACCTCCGTTCTGTCAGTGTACATATATCACTTTTCTCATCACTCTGAACTCACAAACACACAGATCCATTACACATCCACAGAGATCTCATTCACTGCCAGCTTAAAGCACATCAGCAGTCACTCTCTCACACACATCTTCATTTCCCCTATGTGTCGTGTCCTCATCACCTCTCTGGGCACCCTCACTATACACACATGCCAGGCACAATTGTCATCTACGTCCTGCTTGCACTTTCTCCATTTGTCTTCATGCAGGAAAATTTGACTCACAAGAGAGTGAGAACTCAGATGGTTTGAGGCAAGGGCGGATTTACAATGAAAAACACTGTACCTAGGCAAGGGGCCTCAAACTATCAGGGTCCCCTGTCCTGAAACACTCAGCTGGCCCGACTGAGAAAAATGAAACTGCTCATCAAATCAGAAGCTGATTCCTCCCTGCATTAGCTACTGATTCAAACTAGCGTGATTGGATGAGAAGCAAATAGAGCTGTCATCACTCATTTCAGTCACTGTGTGCGTGTGTTTTCTGCGCACATGAGGTGTGACTGGCCCCCTCATTCCATCAGCTTCTGTCTCTCGTGACACTGAACCTCAAGGGTACAGCTCACAAAGGATGCTGTAGGATCAGGAGATGTTGAACTTTCCCCATTGCATTGCCATGATATGACCCTGTTCATTCAGCAAGCTGCCATCATTCAGGCAGGAGCCAGACATTCACAGAATCTCTCTGAGGATCTATGCACTGTACCAACTGCAAGTTTTCGTCTTCCTTCTGGAATGTAGGGACATTGGGCAACCACTCTGCCCCCAAAACAGGAGCCTTATCACAGAGAGTGTCTGCACTGCCATCGGTAAGACGGGAAAGCAATATTCACAGAGCAATGTGAGGATAATATAATGTAATGTAAAGAATTTAAGTAACTCCTCCACAATATTTTTAGCTGTAATATTACGTACTGGCATTGCTTCTGGAAACCTAGAAGACACATCCATTATAGTCAGAAGATATTGATTCCCCACTTTTCGTTTTAGGAAGCGGTCCTATGCAATCAATTAGGACCCTTGTAAAAGGTTCCTCAAATGCTGGAATGGGGATTAAGGGTGCTGGTTTTGTCACTGCTTGAGGTTTCCCTATCACTTGACATGTAGTCCAGGCCAATAAAAATGTTTCTGGATTTTAGCTCGAGTTTTCCTTATTCCCAAATAACCTCCCACTGGTACCTCATGTGCAACTCGCAACACCCCCTTTCTATACCCGACCAAAAATACTACTTGATGAACTTCTGCCCACTTTTCATCCACCTGCATATGTAAAGGTCTCCATTTTCTCATCAAGACATCAATTTTACGGTCATAACACTCTGGCATCCACTCAGATTCCTCTTCCGTATATGCTTTCTGATATATCCGTTTTATTTCTACATCTTTCTGTTGTAACTCCGCCAATATTCTTGAACTAAAAATATCCGCCTCATCCTCCACCTGTTCTTGTTCTTTTCAACCATCTGATCAAAAATAATTTCTGATAATTGCATTTCAACTTCATCTTCACTCTTTGATTTCTCCTCTTGTCTTAACCTGTGACTTTGTGACATTGTTACTACACAATCCGGAAAAATCCCAGGATATTCGTCCTTCAACACTTCAGTTGTCTGATTCTCCACTGGCTTATCAACCACCGTAGGTATCACTCCCACCTGCGATCCAGCTGTATCGTTACCCAAGATAAACTGTATTCCTGGACAAGATAGTTTCTCTATTACTCCTACTTCACCACTCTTAACTGGACTTTCCAACCTTACCTGATATAATTGAACACGACTCCTCTCACTCTGAATTCCACATATTACCACCTTTTCTGGCAACATTCTTCCCAAACTACATAACTCCTCATCTCTTGCCATTAAAGATTGACTATCTCCCGTATCTCTTAAAATTGTGGCTTCTTTATCTGGTCCTCCTGATACACATGAGTAAACTTTACCCACACAAGTAAATTCTTTAAAGTGATCTGGCACCTTCTTATCAATCACCACTTGATCAGACTGTACAATCTTTTGCACCTCCTTCGCTTCACTTGGGCTTTCCTTTACAACTTTAACAAACCCCACTGTCTTATCCTATTTTCCAACATCAGCCTTCCCAGTGCATTTCTTCAACCACCAACACTGTGACTTTACATGGCCTAGTTTATTACAGTGAAAACATTTGAAACTTTTCATTTCCTTTCCACCCTCCTGGATTTCCTTTTTAATCTGAGGTACACTCTCCTTATTATCTCCCATCAGATCATCTTTACCTTTAGCACTTGAGTATTTCTCATGTCCCCAGTTTCTTTCCCTCACAGGCTGAAACTGATGTTGGAAATCAAGCTTTGATTTATGAACTAATTCATAACCATCTGCCATTTCTGCTGCTAATCTTGCAGTTTTAACCCTCTGTTCTTCCACATGAGTTCTCACGACATCAGGAATTGAATTTTTAAACTTCTCCAAAAGTATAATTTCTCTGAGAGCTTCACAGGTTTGGTCTTGTTTCAAAGCCCTTATCCACCTATCAAAATTACTTTATTTGAGCCTTTCAAACTCCATGTATGTTTGAAATTCTTTCTTTAAATTTATAAACCTTTGTCTGTAAGCTTCAGGCACTAGTTCATATGCACCGAAGATGGAATTTTTCACCTCCTCATACAAAGAACAAAGAACAAAGAAAATTACAGCACAGGAACAGGCCCTTCGGCCCTCCCAGCCTGCGCCGATCCAGATCCTTTATCTAGATCTGTCTCCTATTTTCCAAGGTCTACTTCCCTCTGTTCCTGCCTGTTCATATACCTGTCTAGATGCCTCTTAAATGATGCTATCATGCCCGCCTCTACCACCTCCGCTGGTAAAGCGTTCCAGGCATCCACCACCCTCTGCGTAAAAAACTTTCCACGCACATCTCCCTTAAACTTTCCCCCTCTCACCTTGAAATCATGACCACCTGTAACTGACACCCCCACTCTTGGGAAAAGCTTGTTGCTATCCACCCTGTCCATACCTCTCATAATTTTGTAGACCTCAATCAGGTCCCCCCTCAACCTCCGTCTTTCCAACGAAAACAATCCTAATCTACTCAACCTTTCTTCATAGCTAGCACCCTCCATACCAGGCAACATCCTGGTGAACCTCCTCTGCACCCTCTCCAAAGCATCCACATCCTTCTGGTAATGTGGCGACCAGAACTGCACGCAGTATTCCAAATGTGGCCGAACCAAAGTCCTATACAACTGTAACATGACCTGCCAACTCTTGTACTCAATACCCCGTCCGATGAAGGCAAGCATGCTGTATGCCTTCTTGACCACTCTATCAACCGATGTTGCCACCTTCAGGGTACAATGGACCTGAACTCCCAGATCTCTCTGTGCATCAATTTTCCCCAAGACCCTTCCATTGACCATATAGTCCGCTCTTGAATTTGATCTTCCAAAATGCATCACCTGGCATTTGCCTGGATTGAACTCCATCTGCCATTTCTCTGCCCAACTCTCCAAGCTATCTATATTTTGTTCTATTCTCTGACAGTCCTCCTCGCTATCTGCAACTCCACCAATCTTAGTATCATCTACAAACTTGCTAATCAGACCACCTATACCTTCCTCCAGGTTATTTATGTAGATCACAAACAGCAGTGGTCCGAGCATGGATCCCTGTGGAACACCACTAGTCACCTTTCTCCATTTTGAGACACTCCCTTCCACCACTACTCTGTGTCCTGTTGCCCAGCCAGTTCGTTATCCATCCAGCTAGTACACACTGAACCCCATACAACTTCACTTTTTCCATCAACCTGCCATGGGAAGCCTTATCAAACGCCTTACTAAAGTCCATGTATATGACATCTACAGCCCTTCCCTCATCAATTAACTTTGTCACTTCCTCAAAGAATTCTATTAGGTTTGTAAGACATGACCTTCCCTGCACAAAACCATGCTGCCTATCGCTGATAAGTCTATTTTCTTCCAGATGTGAATAGATCCTATCCCTCAGTATCTTCTCCAACAGTTTGCCTACCACTGACGTCAAACTCACAGGTCTATAATTCCCTGGATTATCCCTGCTACACTTCTTAAACAAAGGGACAACATTAGCAATTCTCCAGTCCTCCGGGACCTCACCCGTGCTCAAGGATGCTGCAAAGATGTCTGTTAAGGCCCCTGCTATTTCAACCCTCGCTTCCCTCAGCAACCTGGGATAGATCCCATCCGGTCCTGGGGACTTGTCCACATTAATGTCTTTTAGAATACCCAAAACTTCCCCCTTCCATATGACAACTTGACCTAGAGTATTTAAACATGCATCCCTAGCCTCAACATCCATCTTGTCCCTCTCCTTTGTGAATACCGATGCAAAGTACTCATTAAAAATCTCACCCATTTCCTCTGAGTCCACGCATAAATTCCCTCTCTTGTCTTTGAGTGGGCCAATCCTTTCCCTAGTTACCCTCTTGCTCCTTACATACAAATAAAAGGCTTTGGGATTTTCCTTAACCCTGTTAGCCAAAGATATTTCATGACCCCTTTTAGCCCTCTTTATTGCGCGTTTGAGATTCGTCCTACTTTCCCGATATTCCTCCAAAGCTTCATCAGTGTTGAGTTGCCTAGATCCGATGTATGCTTCCTTTTTCATTTTAGCTAGTCTCACAATTTCACCCATCATCCATGGTTCCCTAATCTTGCCATTTCTATCTTTTCATTTTCACAGGAACATGTCTGTCCTGCACCCTAATCAACCTTTCCTTAAAAGACTCCCACATTTCAAATGTGGATTTACCCTTAAACAGCTGCTCCCAATCCACATTCCCTAGCTCCTGCCAAATTTTGTTATACTCTGCCTTTCCCCAATTTAGTACTCTTCCTTTCGGACCACTCTTGTCCTTGTCCATGAGTATTCTAAAACTTATGGAATTGTGATCGCTATTCCCAAAGTAATCACCGACTTAAACATCAACCACCTGGCCGGGATCATTACCTAATACCAGGTCCAGTATGGCCCCTTCCCGAGTTGGACTATTTACATACTGCTCTAAAAAACTCTCCTGGATGCTCCTTACAAACTCTGCTCCATCTACGCCTCCAACACTACACAAATCCCATTCAATGTTGGGGAAGATACAATCTCCCATCACAACCACCCTATTGCGCCTACATTTTTCTATAATCTGTCTGCATAGTTGTACCTCTACTTCATGCTCGCTTTTGGGAGGCCTGTAGTAAAGTCCCAACAATGTTACTGCACCCTTCCTATTTCTCAGCTCCACCCATATTGCCTCAGTGCTCGAATCCTCCATCGTGCCCTCCTTAATCACAGCTGTGATATCATCTCTGACGAGTAATGCAACTCCTCCACCCCTTCTACCTCCCTCTCTATCCCTCCTGAAGCATCTATACCCTGGGATATTCAGTTGCCAGTCCTGCCCTTCCCTCAACCAAGTCTCAGTAATACCAATAACATCATATTCCCAGGTACTGATCCAAGTTCATCTGCCTTACCTGCTACACTTCTCGCATTAAAACAAATGCACCTCAGACCACCTGTCCCTTTGCGTTCATCATCTCTTCCCTGTCTACTCTTCCCCTTAGTCACATTGAGTTTATTGTCTTGTACCTTACTGACTTTAGTTGCTGCTTATTTACTGACCTCTAACTTCCTAATCTGGTTCCCATCCCCCTGCCCCATTAGTTTAAAACCTCCCCAACAGTGTTAGCAAAGCACCCCTAGAACATTGGTTCCAGTCCTGCCCAGGTGTAGACCATCTGGTTTGTAATGGTCCCACCACCCCCAGAACCGGTTCCAATGTCCCAAAAATCGGAAACTTTCCCTCCTGCACCATCTCTCAAGCCACGTATTCATTCTGACTATTCTTGAATTTCTACTCTGACTGTCCCGTGGCACTGGTAGCAATCCTGAGATTACTACCTTTGATGGCCTACTTTTTAACTTATCTCCTAACTCCCTAATTTCTGATTGTAGGACCTCATCCCTTTTTTTACCTATATCGTTGGTGCCTATATGCACCACGACAACTGGCTGTTCACCCTCCCCCTTTAGTATGTCCTGCAGCCGATCGGAGACATCCCTGACCCGAGCACCCGGGAGGTAACATACCATTCGGGAGTCTTGTTTTCGACCACAGAAACGCCTGTCTACTCCCCTTACAATTGTATCCCCTATGACTATAGCCCTGCCAGTCTTTTTCCCGCCCTTCTGTGCAGCAGAGCCAGCCACGGTGCCATGAGCCTGGCTACTACTGCCTTCCCCTGGTGAGTCATCTCCCCCAACAGTATCCAAAACGGTATACCTGTTTTGGAGGGAGATGACCGCAGGGAGATGACCGCAGGGGACACCTGCACTGTCTTCCTTCTCTTTATCTGCCTTTTGGTCACCCATTCCCTGTCTCCATCACCAATTCTAATCTGCGGTGTGACCAACTCACTAAACGTCATTTGTATTGATGCAAACACTTCACTCGCTCTAGCTTTGTTTGAATCAGTCATACCCACATATCCTGTGGCCATTTCATTTGTTTAGCCACCTTCTCAAATGAAATGAAAAAGGCTTCTACCTCCTTCTCGCAAACCTTGGCAATGCTTGGACATATTTATATAGATTTCCACCAAGACTTCAACTTTGACACTCCTTCTCACGATCCTCATCCCTTGCATCCAACTGTACGTTTCCCTTTACATCTGCCAATTTTAACTGACTGTAATGTTTCATGACCATTTTCTGAAGTACAAACTCTCTCTTTTTCTTTTTCCCTGATCTGTATTTCCCTTTCTCTTTCTTTTTGGTCTGCTCGGGCTATTCTTTCTTTTCTCCTTTCTTCTCTCTCCTTTACTTTTTCCTCTCTCTCTCTTTCTTTTTCCTCTCTCTCTTTCTTTTTCCTCTCTATCTCTTTCTCTCTCGCTTTCTTTTTCCTCTCTGTCTCTTTCTCTTTCCTTTTCCTCTTTCTCGTAGTCAAGCTGCTTCAATTCTTTCTCATGTTCCATTTGTTTAATTTGTCACTACATTTTTGCCATTTCCAATGTGTCAAACTGTATCTCAGGCAACTTTAAATGCTTCGCCACCACCACAATTACCTCATCTTTTCGCATTTTGTCAGGTTATGTTAACTGCAATGTTTTTGCCAAATCTAACAGTCTGGTTTTCTCTGTCTTGTCCGTAAGGTACTGCGTTTGACAGTCTCCACCCCCAAAAACCTTCGAGCCTCTGAAAGTGCCATTGTCCACAACGCACTCCCCACTTAAACTAGAATACCACACCTGAAAAGCAACCACAATATGCTCACCCCTCACTAAGCCAATCCTTTTATCCCCCTTGAGCCCCAAATTTTTATGGGCCAGGGTTTAGAAAACCCCAAAGTGTATCATGGAGTTCACCTGACCCACAACTTTTAATAGATTGTGGTATGGGGAGCACACGGCCCACTCTACAGGTGTGGTAGAGCAGAAATGGAAAAGTATTTTTAAAAACAAAACAATGTTTATTCTATGAATTCAAGTTAATCTTTTTTAAACATACTGTGAACATCTTAGCAACTATCAATTCAAATACAATCCCCAAAGAAAACACTAAGTATTCCTTAATAACTTAATGGCATAGTGTAGGTTAGATGGCCTTTAGTTTTTGACTTCCCATGTCGGTGCAACATCGTGGGCCGAAGGGCCTGTACTGCGCTGTATCGTTCTATGTTCTATGTTCTATAACTTCCCAAACAACATCCAGAAGACAAAAGAAACACCTTTTAACAGAAGCACATTAGGTTTACATTCACTACTGAGAACATTTATAATTCTGAATTCATCAAATGATCAAGAGATAGTCTTTTCATGGCAGAGAGAACAACAGTACACCTGCTCTGTCTGGCTTCAGCTCCAACACTGAAAATAAAACTAAAACACACTCTGCAGCAAACAGCCTAAAACGAAAGTAAACGCTGACAGACAGCCCAGCTCCACCTACTCTCTGACATCACTGCAGTAGTAAACACCCATTTCTTAAAGGTACTCTCACTACAGATATTTATATACACACCCATTTATAAACATCCATTTCTTAAAGTTACTCTCACATGACAAGATTGCTAATTTGGCTTTTACTGCATCTTTTGTGATGAGAAGGGATATAAGAACAATTTAAGTCTAGAATCCAATCAGGCAGAAAAATGACAGCACAGCTGTCAGCTGAATCACGGATAAATTGAGGAGAAAGTTCTGTCACTGGATATTAAAGCCCTCATCACAAACAGCCAGGTTAATGGGACTATATGCTGTGTGCCTGGACTCAGGCAATCTGCGCTAATACATTCACATTTTCTTTTCATGCACTGCTTGAGGAAAGAACCCACAGTGAATTCCATTTACTGAAGAAGCACAAGGGATGACCATCAGAAAAAAAAATCTTTTCTGTACTCAAAGCACCATACATAGTTCGACCACAGACAGTTTTAAACCATGTGCGGAGCCGTATTTAAAAAAACACCCATTCATAATTTTCTTTACATAGTGATGCCGCTACAAGCAAGTATTGCGAGACATGGATGAGAGCTCAGACTCCCAAAAAGGATTAACTTTGTTGTCACAAATGCAGAGATGTGTAAACTTTGCTTCACTGACAGATTTGTTATGTTATAATACGTTTTTTTTGTGTTCTCTTATGTTAGTGGCTCAATGTTTAATTAAGGAAGCTCACAAAGTGTCAAGAACATATATCTTTTGTTACTGATACCTTGAAGATCTGGTTCATTGAAACTTTTAATGGGTTATAGCAACTGCTGTTTTTTTCCAAAGAAAGTTATTTTAAAACTTCCACATATGCCATGAATTCATTGGTTGGGTAGAGTGTATACTGGATAAATGGGCATGGAAGTGACATGATTTCTCATGGAGGGTATCTCGGTTGAGTGGAGGGGCATAAGTTGGCAAGGAGAGTAGAAGGAGCCTTTCGGGTGGGTGGGGACATGAATTGGCTTGGAGGGTGTGGAAGTTCTCAATTCCAAGGACTGGAGACCAAGGACTTATATGCTCTGAGCAACTCTTACATGCTGTGTGTCTGTCCGCACCCAGGGGAGAAATCCTGCATGACTGGCACATGACCCCTTATGTACACGCATCATTGAGCATCCATGTGACCACCCACTGTCCATCTGCCACGTTTAAATTGAGACAAGCAGCAGCGCTGAGGTGTAACATGTGCGAGAACAGTTACTGGATGCAAACTATTTACAACATACAAATTGAACCAGCTAACTATTTATATTGTGAGAAACAGAGGGCTTCTGCAGCTGATGCATCGTGTCACCTTCCTCCCTCTTTCAAAAGAAAATGAAGGCCAGTTGTAGACTAGTCTATGAACCTTGTATTTGGTTTAGTCATATGCCCTGAGTGTGTGATTTTGCCAGTGGGCTGTGCTATAAGTTCTCACGTAGGTGTCCTCAGTATAGATGGCTTCAGGCATTCTTTTGGTGGACCGAATGCAGAGTTTGCTTTGTGGGCCTCTGAAGGAGCATCCATTTTCACAGGTGTAGGGGGCCTGGATTGTAGGCTAGATGGCTGGGATACTGTGGTGGTTGTTGGTGCTGGTTTCAATACGTGCAATAGATGACGCTGGTTTCTTACGTGATTGGCACCATCTGAGGTTACCGCTTGGTTGTTCAGCTGCAGGGCATACCTGTGTACCATCACCAATTTGTCGTAGCCGAGTGGGGTCCAGATCCTGATGGTTTGATCAGGCGTTAAAGGGCAGAGTCTGTGAAGACTTCGATCAGAGAACCTTCTTCCTCTTCGTTCGTGCTCCATGAGGACGCCATTTCGATGTTCGGCTGAAAGAGGGCCTTGATAATGGGGATTAAGATCCTGGTGCACTGGAGAACAGTCACTGTACTGATGAGGGCAAGCCCTGTCTTGGCACATTTCCCAGGCTGAGAAGTGTAACATAGGAGTCTGTGTGATTTGGGGCACATTTATCAAGCAGATGCTCAGTTAAGCAGACCACCTGTTCTGCCAGGCCATTAGACTGTGGGTCGATGGCTGCTTGTGATATGCTCAAAGTCCCATATCTGTGAAAAGTTCCAAAACCCATTGGGTATGAATTGGCAAGTATAGTCTGTCATTATCCTCTGAGGGATACCATGTGTGGCAAAGTATCTCTTCAGCTTGATTATGACTGCAGTCAAGATCAAACCACCCAGAATACGACTCAACCAAGATTGTTTATTCAAAAATGTCAGCCATCCTGAGCGACCATGGGAGGTCTGTGGCCTCGTGTAAGTGCAGTGGCTCCTTGGCTTGATGCGGCATGAATACATTGTATGGTGCACACCTGGAGTCTTCCACATTGGCGCCGTTTTCGAGGTGATGGGGCATCGCAATTTGGAGTCAAATCGGTAGATGTCGCGATTATGGCATTGGAAGTTATTCTCCGCCCAATCGCATTTCCCGATTTCGGCATGGCTAACGGAGAATCCTGCCCATAGTCTCCTAACCAGAGGATTTCGAACTACGATTAAGTTTTTAAACGTTGTGTTAAAGTGGCATCTTGTTCTATTTTTACTATTGATGGTGATTTTCTGTCTTGCCAGCTCTTGATCACAACAATTTCACTGTCATTCAAAGAGATTAGTAAATAATGCTCCATGCATATGTTACAGGACATTTATTTGGAATTTCTCCAGTCCATGCTCCATGAATGTGGTTAGAATTTGTGACAGCAGGTACAGTACGAAGACAGGATGTTAATATCATGACTGTCACGACAGGAATTATATCTGACATTTAATAACTAAAACTAACATTATACTTGTAAGGCCCCAGAAAACTTCTTATCCCACGAACTAGCTTACACAATCAGTGTAATAAAGGGAGTTGTGCGGTATTGACATTTAAAACTATTTGCTTCATAGCGTTGTCATTCTAAGCTGTGATCTGGAACAGAGTGTGATAAGATTATCATCAGCGTTAGAGATTGTTCTGTCTGGCAGCCTTGGTTTCCAAACAAGCAGCCAGCAGTTCAAATAAACACAATTATTCCAAAGGATAATGAGTGAAATTCCTTTCTCCACTATTTCAGCTGAGATGGTAACCCAACATTTATAAGCAGAATTTCAGATGAAGGCTAATAAGACCTCTTTTTACAAAATGTGATTTAAAGGTCAAAATATATGACTGCAATCTCGGAAAGAAGGCATATGGGGCACAAAATGTAAACACGCAAGAGGCAATAGCTCATCTATGATTTTTGTGTGCACTGGCATGCATTTCCATAAACCACACACAATACAAAATTACAGTGACTACACTTTAAAAGTACTTCATTGACTGTAATGCACTTTGAGACATTTGTTGGTCAAGAAAAGCGCTGTTAATTCAAGTCTCAGTGTTAATGGGAAATCCAGTCATTGAAGTCTGCAGAGATCAAGCTTTGCTTAACAAAATTACAAAGTTCTTTGGGGGGGATTCTCCACTCCCCGATGCCAAAATTGCTTTCGGCGAAGGGGCGGAGAATACAATTTAGCGGCAAAATCAAGTGCGGAGGCAGTTTTCCACTTCTCCGCCCCTGAAAATCAGCGTAATCGAGGAGTACGCCACGCTGAGAATCCACTACATCAAGCCATTGCCTAAGGCCTGTCCCACAATGCTCCATTGCCGGTCGGCCAAATTCCCGACGGCATGGCTTACACCGTGTGCTCACACCGTCCTGGATCCTCACATGGCCGGACTCAGTCCGCAGTTGCCACAGTCGGGGGAGGGCCAATCGGTGGGCAGGGGGTCTTTATTCGGGGCTGGGGGCAATGTGGGCGAGCGGTCCGGGGAACGCGAGCAGCCGATGCGGGGCACGATCAAAATAGGGTGGCACATAGCACGGTAGCTCAGTGGTCAGCACTGTTGCTCCACAGCGTCAGTATCCCAGGTTTGATTCTCTGCTTGGATCACTTTCTGTGCAGAATCTGCACGTTCTCCTCAGGTACTCCGGTTTCCTCCCACAAGTCCCGAAAGACGTGCTTGTTAGGTGAATTAGACATTCTGAATTCTCCCTGAGTGTACACGAACAGGTGCCGGAGTGTGGCGACTCTGGGACATTCACAGTAACTTCATTGCAGTGTTGATGCAAGCCTACTTCTAAAATAATGAAGATGATTATTAAATCACCTCTTTACATTTCTCCTTTTATTGTGATATCAGAATCATCTGGGTGCATTGCTTGCTTTTTCATCCTTCTGGATAAAATTTATTAATTTCTTCTTATAATGAATGCCCATCATGTTACAATGCTTCTATCCAAACAAAAGGGCTCAGTACAACATTTGGCAATGTTTCCATGAGGAGAAAAGACATTAACAAACATCAACCTTGATAATAACAGTGTTAACATTGCAAATTCCACACTGGGACCACTTATTGGGAATTCTGTAGCACCATTTTCCAAATATTTAATTGAATGGACAGAAAGTCACTGCCACCACAAATACAAATTCCCAAAAGTCATAGTTTACAGCACGGAAAGAGGCCCTTCGGCCATCGAGTCTCCGCCAGCCATCAAGAACCTAACTATTCTAATCCCATTTTCCAGCACTTGGCTTGCATGCTATGGCATTTCAAGTGCTCATCTAAATATTTCTTAAATAAAGAGGGTTAAAAGGGGTCATGAAATATCTTTGGCGAACAAGGTTAAGGAAAATCCCAAAGCCTTTTATTCGTATATAAGGAGCAAGAGGGTAACTAGAGAAAGGATTGGCCCACTCAAAGACAAGAGAGGGAATTTATGCATGGAGTCAGAGGAAATGGGTGAGATTCTTAATGAGTACCTTGCATCGGTATTCACCAAGGAGAGGGACATGACTGATGTTGAGGGATGGATGTTTAAATACTCTAGGTCAAGTCGGCATAAGGAAGGGGGAGGTTTTGGGTATTCTAAAAGGCATTAAGGTAGACAAGTCCCCAGGTCCGGATGGGATCTATTAACAAATATCTTTTCAGAATCCTTGAGCACGGGTGAGGTCCCAGAGGACTGGAGAATTGCTAATGTTGTCCCTTTGTTTAAGAAGGGTAGCAGGGATAATCCAGGGAATTATAGAGCTGTGAGCTTGATGTCAGTGGTAGGGAAGCTGCCGGGGAAAATACTGAGGGATAGGATCTATTCCCATTTGGAAGAAAATAGACTTATCAGTGATAGGCAGCATGGTTTTGTGCAGGGAAGGTCATGTCTTACAAACCTGATAGAATTCTTTGAGGAAGTGACAAAGTTAATTAATGAGGGAAGGGCTGTAGATGTCATATACATGGACTTAAGTAAGGCGTTTGATAAAATTTCCAATGGCAGGTTGATGGAAAAAGTGAAGTTGTATGGGGTTCAGGGTGTACTAGCTAGATGGATAACGAACTGGCTGGGCAACAGGACACAGAGTAGTGGTGGAAGGGAGTGTCTCAAAATGGAGAAAGGTGACTAGTGGTGTTCCACAGGGATCCGTGCTCGGACCACTGTTGTTTGTGATATACATAAATGATCTGGATGAAGGTATAGGTGGTCTGATGAGCAAGTTTGCAGATGATACTAAGATTGGTGGAGTTGCAGATAGCGAGGAGGACGGTCAGAGAATACAGCAAATTATAGATAGATTGGAGAGTTGGGCAGAGAAATGGCAGATGGAGTTCAATCCAGGAAAATGCAAGGTGATGCATTTTGGAAGATCTAATTCAAGAGCGGACTATACGGTCAATGGAAGAGTCCTGGGGAAAATTGATGAAAACAGAGAGATCTGGGAGTTCAGGTCCATTGTACCCTGAAGGTGGCAACGCAGGTCGATAGAGTGATCAAGAAGGCATACAGCATGCTTGCCTTCATTGGACAGGGTATTGAGTACAAGAGTCGGCAGGTCATGTTACAGTTGTATAGGACTTTGGTTAGGCCACATTTAGAATACTGCGTGCTGTTCTGGTCGCCACATTACCAGAAGGATGTGGAAGCTTTAGAGAGGGTGCAGAGAAGGTTCACCAGGATGTTGCCTGGTATGGAGGGTGCTAGCTATGAAGAAAGGTTGAGTAGATTAGGATTGTTTTCGTTGGAAAGACGGAGGTTGAGGGGGGACCTGATTGAGATCTACAAAATTATGAGAGGTATGGACAGGGTGGATAGCAACAAGCTTTTTCCAAGAGTGGGGGTGTCAATTACAAGGGGTCACGATTTCAAGGTGAGAGGGGGAAGTTTCAGGGAGATGTTTTTACGCAATTTATAGCTTTAAATTGAGGGGCGATAGATATCGGACAGATGTCAGAGGTAGGTTCTTTACTCAGAGAGTAGTAAGGGAGTGGAATGCCCTGCCTGCAACAGTCGTGGACTCGCCAACACTAAGGGCATTCAAACGGTCATTGGATAGGCATATGGACGATAAGGGAATAGTGTAGATGGACTTTAGAAGGGTTTCACAGGACGGTGCAACATCGTGGGCCGAAGGGCCTGTACTGCGTTGTAATGTTCTATGTTCTATGTGGTGGGTGCCTGGAACGCTTTGCCAGCAGAGGTGGTAGAGGCGAGCACGATAGCATCATTTAAGATGCACCAAGACAGATATATGAACGGGCGGAGAACAGAGGGAAGTAGATCCTTAGAAAATAGGCGACAGGTTTAGATAAAGGATGTGGATTGACGCAGGCTGGGAGGGCCGAAGGGCCTGGTCCTGTGCTGTAATGTCCTTTGTTCTTTATTCTTTACACCTTTACCACCCATTCAGGCAGTAATTTCCAGATTTCAACCGCCCTTTGTGTGAAAAGGCTTTTCCTCACATCCCGGGCAGCACAAGAGGCTAGCACTGTGGCTTCACAGCGCCAGGGTCCCAGGTTCGATTCCCGTTGGGTCACTGTCTGTGTGGAGTCTGCACATTCTCCCTGTGTCTGTGTGGGTTTCCTCCGGGTGCTCCGGTTTCCTTCCACAGTCCAAAGATGTGCAGGTTAGGTGGATTGGCCATGATAAATTGCCCTTAGTGTCCAAAAACAAAGGTTGGGAGGGGTTATTGGATTACGGGGATAGGGTGGAAGTGAGGGCTTAAGTGGGTCAGTATCGACTCGATGGGCCAAATGGCCTCCTTCTGCACTGTATGTTCTGTGTATCTATGTATCCCCTCTAATTCTCCTGCCGACATCCTTAAATCTATGCCCCCTGGTAATTGACCCGCCCCTTTGAAGGGAAAAGATTTAGAATCATAGAATCATACAACACAGAAGGAGGCCATTGTGTCTATCTTGTCCATGCCAGACTGAGGACACCCAGATGCCCTTTCTAATCCCACCTTTCTGCACCCGGTCAATAGCCCTGTAACTTAGAGCATTGAAGGTGCATATTCACCCACCTTTTCGGGTCTCTGCCTCCACCACAATCTCGGGCAATTAATTCCAGATTCCCATACCCTCCGCGTAAAAAGTTTTTTATTTTCCTTTTTCCTGTCACCAAGGTTGGTGGAGTGGCAGATAGCGTTGACGATTGTCAGAGGGTACAGCAGGACAAAGATAGGTTGGAGACTTGGGCAGAGAAATGGCAAATGGAGAATAATCCGGACAAATGTGAGGTAGGACGAACATAGAGGGGAAATATTTTGTAAATGGCAAAACTCTGAGGAATATAGAAAGTCAGATCTGGGTGTGCAGGTTCACAGATCTTTGAAGGTGGCAACACAAGTGGACAAGGTAGTGAAGAAAGCATACGGAATGCTTGCCTTCATTGGATGGTGCATCGAGTATAAGTCATACTACAGTTCTATAGACCCTTGGTAAGGCCACACTTGGAATATTGCGCACAATTCTTGTTGCCACACTACCAGAAGGATGTGGATGCTTTGGAGAGGGTGCAGAGAAGGTTTACAAGGATGTTGCCTGGTCTGGAGGGTGTTAGCTATGTGGAGAGGCTGAATAGACTCGGACTGTTTTCATCAGAAAGACAGAGGTTGAGGTGTGACCTGATAGAGGTCTACAAGATTATGAGGGGCATGGATAGAGTGGATGGGCAGGCACTCTTTCCCAGGGTGGAGGGGTCAGTCACCAGGGGGCATAGGTTTAAGATCCATGGGGTAAAATTTAGAGGAGATGTGTGAGGCAGAGGGTGGTGAGTGCCTTGAATGCGTTGCCAGGGGTGGTTGCGGATGCAGATACACTAACGGCATTCAAAAGGCATCTTACCAAACACATGGATAGGATAGTATAGAGGGATACAGCACAAGGAAGTGCTGAGGGTTTTGGCGAAGGTTGGTATCATGACCGGTAAAGGCTTGGAGGGCCAAAGGGCCTGGTCCTACACTGCATTGTTCTTTGTTCTTTCTTCCTATCTACCATATCTATGTCCCTCATAATTTTATACACCTTAATCAGGTCCACCTTCATCCTTCTCTGCTTCAGGGAAAACACCCCCAGCCCATCCTGTCTCTCGTGATAGCTGAAGCACTTCCAGCCCAAACAACATCCTGATGAATCTCCTCTGCAGACTCTCTAGTGCAATCACTTCCTTCCCACAGTAAGAAGTCTTACAACACCAGGTTAAAGTCCAACAGGTTTGTTTTGAATCACTAGCTTTCGGAGCACTGCTCCTTCCTCAGGCGAATGAAGAGGTGGATTCCCGAAACATATATATATGCTGAAAACAGCGCGAGAGGAGAGACAGCCAGGACATTGAAAACAGCGCGAGAGGAGAGACAGCTGGGACATTGAAAAGAGCGCGAGAGGTAAGACAGCCGGGACATTGAAAACAGCGCGAGAGGAGAGGCAGCCGGGACATTGAAAAGAGCGCGAGAGGAGAGACAGCCAGGACATTGAAAAGAGCGCGAGAGGTAAGACAGCCGGGACATTGAAAAGAGCGCGAGAGGAGAGACAGCCGGGACATTGAAAAGAGCGCGAGAGGTAAGACAGCCAGAACATTGAAAAGAGCGCGAGAGGAGAGACAGCCGGGACATTGAAAAGAGCGCGAGAGGAGAGACAGCCGGGACATTGAAAAGAGCGCGAGAGGAGAGACAGCCGGGACATTGAAAACAGCGCGAGAGGAGAGACAGCCGGGACATTGAAAACAGCGCGAGAGGAGAGACAGCCGGGACATTGAAAAGAGCGCGAGAGGTAAGACAGCCGGGACATTGAAAATAGCGCGAGAGGAGAGACAGCCGGGACATTGAAAACAGCGCGAGAGGTAAGACAGCCGGGACATTGAAAAGAGCGCGAGAGGAGAGACAGCCGGGACATTGAAAAGAGCGCGAGAGGTAAGACAGCCAGAACATTGAAAAGAGCGCGAGAGGAGAGACAGCCGGGACATTGAAAAGAGCGCGAGAGGAGAGACAGCCGGGACATTGAAAAGAGTGCGAGAGGAGAGACAGCCGGGACATTGAAAACAGCGCGAGAGGAGAGACAGCCGGGACATTGAAAACAGCGCGAGAGGAGAGACAGCCGGGACATTGAAAAGAGCGCGAGAGGTAAGACAGCCGGGACATTGAAAAGAGCGCGAGAGGAGAGACAGCCGGGACATTGAAAACAGCGCGAGAGGTAAGACAGCCGGGACATTGAAAAGAGCGCGAGAGGAGAGACAGCCGGGACATTGAAAAGAGCGGGAAGGGACACATTGAGGGCGGCGGGGTGCCAGTGGGAGCAAAGATAATATAAGGCGGGAACCGGAAGTACGACCCGCGGACTTCTGGGAAGGATTTTCTCCTAGCCAATAAATTGTGGTGGAGAGGAAACCCGAGACACTACACGTGTAGTGTCTCCCACCCGCCCTCCTCCTCTAACCTAATAATAAGACCCATTGGTGTGAGCAGGTAAGTGCTATATTATATTATTATTTTTTATTTGTTTTATATTTGTTTACCAGAACTTGGTTGAAATTAAGTGGGATGGCAGGGAAGGTAGTGCAATGTTCCTCCTGCAGGATGTTTGAGGTGAGGGATGCCGTTAGTGTCCCTGCTGATTTTACCTGCAGGAAGTGCAGCCAGCTCCAGCTCCTACAAGACCGAGTTATGGTACTGGAGCTGGAGTTGGATGAACTTCGGATCATTCGGGAGGCAGAGGTGGTCATAGATAGGAGCTTCAGGGAAGTAGTTACACCAAAGACTGGAGATAGATGGGTAACTGTAAGAGGGACTGGGAAGAAGCAGACAGTGCAGGGACCCCCTGCGGTCGTTCCCCTGAGTAACAAGTATACCGTTTGGGATACTTGTGGGGGGGGGGACTTACCAGGGGTAAGCCATGGGGTGCGGGACTCTAGCACGGAGTCTGTCCCTGTTGCTCAGAAGGGAAGGGGGGAGAGGAGCAGAGCATTAGTAATTGGGGACTCAATAGTCAGGGGCACAGATAGGAGATTTTGTGGGAGCGAGAGAGACTCACGTTTGGTATGTTGCCTCCCAGGTGCAAGGGTAAGTGATGTCTCGGATCGTGTTTTCCGGGTCCTTAAGGGGGAGGGGGAGCAGCCCCAAGTCGTAGTCCACATTGGCACTAACGACATAGGTAGGAAAGGGGACAAGGATGTCAGGCAGGCCTTTAGGGAGCTAGGATGGAAGCTCAGAGCGAGAACAAACAGAGTTGTTATCTCTGGGTTGTTGCCCGTGCCACGTGATAGTGAGACGAGGAATAGGGAGAGAGAGCAATTAAACACGTGGCTACAGGGATGGTGCAGGCGGGAGGGATTCAGATTTCTGGATAACTGGGGCTCTTTCTGGGGAAGGTGGGACCTCTATAGACAGGATGGTCTACATCTGAACCTAAGGGGCACCAATATCCTGGGGGGGGAGATTTGTTAGTACTCTTTGGGGGGGTTTAAAATAATTCAGCAGGGGCATGGGAACCTGGATTGTAATTTTGGGGTGCGAGAGATTGAGAGAAGAGAGGTCAGGAGCACAGATTTGACTTCGCAGGAGGGCGGCAGTGTTCAGGTAGGTGGTGTGAAGTGTGTCTATTTCAATGCCAGGAGTATACGAAATAAGGTAGGGGAACTGGCAGCATGGGTTGGTACCTGGGACTTCGATGTTGTGGCCATTTCAGAGACATGGATAGAGCAGGGACAGGAATGGTTGTTGCAGGTTCCGGGGTTTAGGTGCTTTAGTAAAGTCAGAGAAGGGGGCAAAAGAGGGGGAGGTGTGGCGCTGCTAGTCAAGGACAGTATTACGGTGGCAGAAAGGGTGCAAGATGGGGACTGTTCTTCCGAGGTAGTATGGGCTGAGGTTAGAAACAGGAAAGGAGAGGTCACCCTGCTGGGAGTTTTCTATAGGCCACCTAATAGCTCTAGAGATGTAGAGGAAAGGATGGCGAAGATGATTCTGGAAAAGAGCGAAAGTAACAGGGTAGTTGTTATGGGAGACTTTAACTTTCCTAATATTGACTGGAAAAGATATAGTTCGAGTACATTGGATGGGTCGTTCTTTGTACAATGTGTGCAGGAGGGTTTTCTGACACAATATGTTGACAGGCCAACAAGAGGTGAGGCCACTTTGGATTTGGTTTTGGGTAATGAACCAGGCCAGGTGTTAGATCTGGAGGTAAGTGAACACTTTGGAGACAGTGACCACAATTCGGTGACCTTTACATTAGTGATGGAAAGGGATAAGTATACCCCGCAGGGCAAGAGTTATAGCTGGGGGAAGGGCAATTATGATGCCATTAGACATGACTTAGGATGTGTAGGTTGGAGAAGTAGGCTGCAAGGGTTGGGCACACTGGATATGTGGAGCTTGTTCAAGAAACAGCTATTGCGTGTTCTTGATCAGTACGTACCAGTCAGACAGGGAGGAAAGGGTAGAGCGAGGGAACCGTGGTTTACCAAAGAAGTGGAATCTCTTGTTAAGAGGAGAAAGGAGGCCTATGGGAAGATGAGGCGTGAAGTTTCAGTTGGGGCGCTTGATAGTTACAGGGAAGCGAGGAAGGATCTAAAGAGAGAGCTAAGACGAGCAAGGAGGGGACATGAGAAGTCTTTGGCAGGTAGGATCAAGGAAAACCCAAAAGCTTTCTATAGGTATGTCAGGAATAAAAGAATGACTAGGGTAAGAGTAGGGCCAGTCAAGGACAGTGGTGGGAAGTTGTGTGTGGAGGCTGAGGAGATAAGCGAGATACTAAATGAATACTTTTCGTCAGTATTCACTCAGTAAAAAGATAATATTGTGGAGGAGAATGCTGAGACCCAGGCTATTAGAATAGATGGCATTGAGGTGATTAGGGAAGAAGTGTTGGCAATTCTGGACAAGGTGAAAATAGATAAGTCCCTGGGGCCTGATGGGATTTATCCTAGGATTCTTTGGGAAGCCAGGGAAGAGATTGCTGAGCCTTTGGCTTTGATTTTTAGGTCATCATTGGCTACAGGAATAGTGCCAGAGGACTGGAGGATAGCAAATGTGGTCCCTTTGTTCAAGAAGGGGAGTAGAGATAACCCCGGTAACTATAGGCTGGTGAGCCTAACATCTGTGGTGGGTAAAGTCTTGGAGAGGATTATAAAAGATACGATTTATAATCATCTATATAGGAATAATATGATTAGGGATAGTCAGCATGGTTTTGTGAAGGGTAGGTCATGCCTCACAAACCTTATCGAGTTCTTTGAGAAGGTGACTGAACAGGTGGACGAGGGTAAAGCAGTTGATGTGGTGTATACGGAGGCTGGGGATGGAGGGTGATTTAGAGATGTGGATCAGAAATTGGCTAGTTGAAAGAAGACAGAGAGTGGTGGTTGATGGGAAATGTTCAGAATGGAGTTCAGTTATGAGTGGCGTACCACAAGGATCTGTTCTGGGGCCGTTGCTGTTTGTCATTTTTATAAATGACCTAGAGGAGGGAGCAGAAGGATGGGTGAGTAAATTTGCAGACGACACTAAAGTCGGTGGAGTTGTAGACAGTGCGGAAGGATGTTGCAGGTTACAGAGGGACATAGATAAGCTGCAGAGCTGGGCTGAGAGGTGGCAAATGGAGTTTAATGTGGAGAAGTGTGAGGTGATTCACTTTGGAAAGAATAACAGGAATACGGAATATTTGGCTAATGGTAAAATTCTTGGTAGTGTGGATGAGCAGAGGGATCTCGGTGTCCATGTACATAGATCTCTGAAAGTAGCCACCCAGGTTGATAGGGTTGTGAAGAAGGCCTATGGTGTGATGGCCTTTATTGGTAGAGGGATTGAGTTCCGGAGCCATGAGGTCATGTTGCAGTTGTACAAAACTCTAGTACGGCCGCATTTGGAGTATTGCGTACAGTTCTGGTCGCCTCATTATAGGAAGGACGTGGAAGCTTTGGAACGGGTGCAGAGGAGATTTACCAGGATGTTGCCTGGTATGGAGGGAAAATCTTATGAGGAAAGGCTGATGGACTTGAGGTTGTTTTCGTTAGAGAGAAGAAGGTTAAGAGGTGACCTAATAGAGGCATACAAAATGATCAGAGGGTTAGATAGGGTGGACAGCGAGAGCCTTCTCCCGCGGATGGAGGTGGCTATCACGAGGGGACATAGCCTTAAATTGAGGGGTAATAGATATAGGACAGAGGTCAGAGGTGGGTTTTTTACGCAAAGAGTGGTGAGGCCGTGGAATGCCCTACCTGCAACAGTAGTGAACTCGCCAACATTGAGGGCATTTAAAAGTTTATTGGATAAGCATATGGATGATAAGGGCATAGTGTAGGTTAGATGGCCTTTAGTTTTTTTCCATGTCGGTGCAACATTGAGGGCCGAAGGGCCTGTACTGCGCTGTATCGTTCTATGTTCTATGTTCTATATAGATAGACAAAGTCAATGTAACAAGACAATACTTTCAATGTGAGTCTTTGCAGGTAATTAAGTCTTTACAGGTCCAGATGGAGCAACTGGAGAGAGGGATAATCACAGGTTAAAGAGGTGTGAATTGTCTCAAGCCAGGACAGTTGATAAGATTGCACAAGCCCAGGCCGATGGTGGGGTGAATATAATGCATCATGAATCCAAGGTCCCGGTTGAGGCTATACTCATGTGTGCAGAACTTGGCAATGCATTTCTGCTCAGCGATTCTACGTAGTTGCGTGTTCTGAAGGCTGCCTTGGAGAACGCTTACCCGAAGATCAGAGGCTGAATGCCCTTAATTGCTAATGTGTTCCCCAACTGGAAGGAACATTCCTGCCTGGCGATTGTCGTGGTACCATGCGTGGTACATTGGGGATCCATGCAGACGCTGCTACAACGAATGAACAGACATTGCACGGCAATCACCAGGCAGGAATGTTCCCTTCTAGTTGGGGAACACTTCAGCAGTCAAAGGCATTCAGCGATAGCGCAGAATCACCGCGCAGAAACGTATAGCCAAGTTCCGCACACATCAGTAAGGCCTCAACTGGGACCTTGGATTCATGTCACATTACAGTTACCCCCACCATCTGGCCTGGGCTTGCAAAATCCTACCAACTGTCCTGGCTTGAGACAATTCACACCTCTTTAACCTGTGATTATCCCTCTCTCCAGTCCTCCATCTGGACCTGTAAAGACTTAATTACCTGCAAAGACTAGCATTCAAAGTATTGTCTTGCATCACTGACTTTTGTCTATATATGTGTTTCTGGAACCCACCTCTTCATTCACCTGAGGAACGAGCTGTGCTCCGAAAGCTAGTGATTCAAAACCAACCTGTTGGATTTTGACCTGGTGTTGTAAGACTTCTTATTGTGCTCACTCCAGTCCAACACCAGCATCTCCACTTCATTCCTTCCCATAGTGTGGCAACCATAACTGCACACATTACTCTAGCTATGGCCTAACTAACATTTTATACAGCACCATCAAAACCTCCCTGCTCTTATATTCTGGTTGGTTGGTTTGGGGCTGGTTTAGCTCAATTGGCTAAATAGCTGGCTTTTAAAGCAGACCAAGCAGGCCAGCAGCACGGTTCGATTCCCGTACCAGCCTCCCCGGACAGGCGCCGGAATGTGGCGACTAGGGGCTTTTCACAGTAACTTCATTGAAGCCTACTCGTGACAATAAGCGATTTTCATTTCATTTCATATTCTTTGCCTTGGCTAATAAGGCAAGTATCACATGTGCCTTCTTAACCACCTGATCTACTCATCCTGCTGCCTTCAGGGATCTATCGAAATGCATACCACGGTCTCTCTGATCCTTTGTACTTACTAGGGTCCTACACTTACCTTGTTAGTAGGCAAAGTGAAATTTATGAAATTATTTCACGTGTTTTAGAATTAGTAATGGATTTGTTTTATTCCTTCCTCTGTTCATATTGGGAAAGAAGAAGAAACAAACACAAAACAAGAACAGTAATTGAAAGATTGGATTTTGAGGAGGCTTATAAAGGCAGATTGAAAAGTAGAAAAAAGAAGGGGTTTGGGGAGAGATTTCAGAGAATTTTATTTCCCCTTCAACGAAAGTGCTGTGGTATTGGTGAATGGAGGCCAAACATTTTCTGGGACCTTGTGCCATTCTAATTGTGAATCAAAAGAATGTGTTCACAGGTTACTTCATCTGATCGCTACATACATACATTTTCCAATATCATAAGAACATAAGAACTAGGAGCAGGAGTAGGCCATCTGGCCCCTCGAGCCTGCTCCGCCAGTCAATGAGATCATGGCTGATCTTTTGTGGACTCAGCTCCACTTTCCAGCCCGAACACCATAACCCTTAATCCCTTTATTCTTCCAAATACTATCTATCTTTACCTTAAAAACATGTAATGAAGGAGCCTCAACTGCTTCACTGGGCAAGGAATTCCATAGATTCACAACCCTTTGGGTGAAGAAGTTCCTCCTAAACTCAGTCCTAAATCTACTTCCCCTTATTTTGAGGCTATGCCCCCTAGTTCTGCTTTCACCCGCCAGTGGAAACAACCTGCCCGCATCTATCCTATCTATTCCCTTCATAATTTTAAATGTTTCTATGAGATCCCCCCTCATCCTTCTAAATTCCAATGAGTACAGTCCCAGTCTACTCAACCTCTCCTCATAATCCAACCCCTTCAGCCCTGGGATTAACCTAGTGAATCTCCTCTGCACACCCTCCAGTGCCAGTATGTCCTTTCTCAAGTAAGGAGACCAAAACTGAACACAATACTCCAGGTGTGGCCTCACTAACACCTTCTACAATTGCAACATAACCTCCCTAGTCTTAAACTCCATCCCTCTAGCAATGAAGGACAAAATTCCATTTGCCTTCTTAATTACCTGTTGCACCTGTAAACCAACTTGCTGTGACTCATGCACTAGCGCACCCAGGTCTCTCACATAACGATGCTTGACAATGATCAAGAGCAGGAATCAGGCCTATTTTTATGCTCCCAAACCAAGGGCGCGATCTAACTAAAAAAAAAAGGCCGTTCTAGGCAGGAAGAGCCAGGTTGTTCCAGCGCTATCTATTGTCACTCTGGTTGTTTTAGTTTCCTGGCAGTGAACGCCCCCCGCCCTCCCCCGAGACTGCACTCAGCATCATTTGCTGCACTCAGGAGCTTTGATGAGCAGAGCTCCCTTCTGCATAAGAGATCGGGAAGTCATTTTTAAATGTTGTACTGATCTCTTGACCCCCCCCCCCCCCCCCCTGCAACCTGCAGACCCACAAATGCTGTGGCAATTCAGCTACAAAAGGGTCATTTAGCCCGCCCGCACCCCACCTCATGGGGCAGGGCACCCCAATCTCTGTGCCTAGGTGGCACTGCCATGGTGACAGGCTGGCAATGCCAAGGTGCCACTATGCCCAAAGGCCACCCACCTGGGGCTATCCAATCACCCGGGGCTCTCCGATTTGCTGGGAGTCCCCCCCCTCCCTGCCCCCTGGTACCGTTCTGCCTCATCAGTACTGAACAACGCTCGGCTGGGGTTTCCCCAGAGAGGCCAGTAGATGCCGGGTGATCGTTAGATCAGGCGGAGCATGGCTAAGTGGGTTCTTAAACTCACTAAGCCATGCAAGACTGGGTCCCATTCACAACGGGATCCAGATCATGATGTCTCGCGAGATCTGAGGTTTGGTCTCACGAGGCATAACGGCCATTGGAAATCCTGAAATGAAATGAAAATGAAATGAAAATCGCTTATTGTCACGAGTAGGCTTCAATGAAGTTACTGTGAAAAGCCCCTAGTCGCCACATTCTGGCGCCTGTCCGGGGAGGCTGGTACGGGAATCGAACCGTGCTGCTAGCCTGCTTGGTCTGCTTTATAAGCCAGCGATTTAGCCTTGTGAGCTAAACCAGCACTGAGGGAGGCCTCTCCCAGAATCTACCAGCTGCATCACACCCCAGCTCTGGTGGGACATGGCCAGTAGATCACATCCACAATCTAGTTTCATTGAAACTTACTGTTGAGTCAGATGGTTATAGCTTCAAGCCGCACTCCAGCTGTCCAACTCATCATTTAGGTTTGCAATTCTAGTGCAATACTCGAGGTAGTGGTGCACTGTGTGAGGTAACTTCCCAAAGCTAATTGCAATGACATGGCACTGTTCGAAGGTAAGCAGGCAATTTTACTCACTATCCTGGGGCGGGATTCTCCGACCCCCCCCCCCCCCCCCCCCCCCCCCCGCCGCTGGGTCGGAGAATCGCCCGGGGCCGGCGTCAATCCCGCCCCCACCGTGTCCCGTATTCTCCAGCACCGGAGATTCGCCGGGGGCGGGAATTGCTCCACGCCGGTCGGCGTGCCTCCCCCCGGCGATTCTTCAGCCTGCAATGGGCTGAAGTCCCTCCACTGTCATGCTTCTCCCGCCGGTGTGGATCAAAGCACCTACCTTACCGGCTGGAGCAGGCAGCGCGGGCGGGCTCCAGGGGGTGCCCCCATGGTGGCCTGGCCCGTGATCGGGGCCCTCCAATCGGCAGACGGGCCTGTGCCATGGGGGCACTCTTTTCCTTCCGCCTTCGCCATGGTCTTCACCATGGTGGAGGCAGAAGTGACCCCCTCCCCTGCGCATGCGCGGGGATGACGTCAGCAGCCGCACATTCCACCGGCCGGCAAAGACCCTTCGGCCCCAGCTGGCGTGGCACCAAAGGCCTTCCACGCCAGCCAGCAGAGCGCCAACCCACTCCGGCGCGGGCCTAGCCCCTTAATGTTAGGGCTTGGCCCCTAAAGGTGCGGAGGCTTCCGGAGTGGTTCACGCCACTCCATCACGTCGGCCCACCCCGGGGAGAATCCCGGCCCTGGTATTAATTCCCATTTTAATCAATACCACCAAAATAAATTAATTGATCATTCCTCTCATTGTTGTGTATTTGGTCTTGTGTGTAAAATGGCTGCTGCATTTGCAGCAGTCACTGCAATACAATGTAATTTATTGCACATAAACACAGAGAGAAAGTTAGACCCCATATTAATTCAACTCTTTCTCTGTGAAAGCAGTCTCTCTTCCATTACTTGTGCCTTACAACAGCTTTGCTTATGGTGGGAGAGTTGCCATTGCATTGGAAGAGGCTGTCACATTTTTTTATTGGAGCCTGAAGGTAAGGCTCTCCAAAATGAAATCACATTTTTCTCTGTCAGAAATGATGTGCAGAAGACATGAAAAGCCATGTCAAATGTTGAATTCAGCTCTGTAATCATGTTAGTTTTGTATACCTCCTTTTTTGTTATTAGGCAGTTCACCTATTAGTCTCATGCAGTGCCCTGTAGTTTGAAATGAATTATGTGAGCCATTACCAAAGTGCTGACCTAAAAAATCACTCGAATGTGTGTAGTAATGCAATACATAATGATAGAAAAACATCTCAACCATGTCTGTATCTGACATTTCTGTAATTTACTAAGAGGGTTAGATTTGAAAGCTTCATGGATTGGCGAATTTACAACAACTGCACCATACAAGAGGAATTAGATTTCTCTTTCTTGCTCTTATGGACTCCAGGGAAGCAAAGCACTGCATTAGTTTACATTAGAAAATTGAACTCACAAATCAGATGTTCTGCTGATTGAAGTTTCCAATGCCAGTGTGTGCTAAATACCCTGTGGCAACTGATCTGATATTAAAAACGTCTGACATCATAAGTTTGATAAATACTGTAAGTATGGAGGATTTTACCTCTGTAACTGTATAAAGAATCATTTTGTCTGTTATACTAGAGTTTGATTTTTAAATAAAAGTTCAGCTTTCAACGAGAATATTGAAGAGAATCCTATTGGCATTGTCGGCAAGAAATCACACCATATATTCAAGTATTTGGGAAAAAAACATTTTGCACAAGTTTCACACTGCACCCGTGGTGTTCTGACTCTGATCCACCTACCCTGGCATCACTTGAGCTCATCAATCACGGGTGCATCATTTAAACATCTCCCCAGCACTTGTTTGAAGTCCAATCGGTGGGATGGCAGTGATGCACGATCAATTGCACGAAAGACTCAGATTGGTACAACTGTGGCTTTATTGCAGTCAGATGCGTGGCCTCCTACTGCAGCTGGCGAAATGGCTGATCAGGAGGAGGGTACACATATTTATACGGCTCCTTGTGGGCGGAGCTAGCCGGCAGGGGCTACGGCGAATCTGTAGTGCAGGTCCTACCGTACATCCCCTAATACAGGTGCACAGTGGTTCATCACAGGCAGTCAGGAAGAGTTTCTTGGTGACAGCCTTCGTAAAGATGCAGGATGGGGTGGATCAGAGGCGGGACATCCTCAAGTTTGTCTGAAGGCCTGCCAGCATATTGCACAGGTAAATGGGAATATAGTACGGGAAGAAGACAAATGACCTCCTTTGTGCAGCCAGTGTAGGACAGCTTTTCTTAGTTCACCACGCGCTGACTCACACACCCATTACACTTTTTAAAAATGTGTTCATCGGATGTAGGAGTGGCTGGCTAGGTCAGCATTTATTGCTTGCATTCAGAGGGCATTTAAGAGTCAAGCACAATGCTGTGTGTCTGGAGCCACATGTGGGCCAGACCAGGAGGTAGACAGGCTTCTGAACCACTGGTGTTGATGCACAGCAGACAGAGGCAGGACCGTTCCCTGGATCCGATACCTGGAGGACTGGAGACCAGGGGCGGGATTCTCCGTTGCCTCACGCCGATATCGTAATTGGCAATCGGGTGGAAAATTCATGTTTATGTCCGAATCGGGGAGCTGTGCCCATTTTCAGATGCTCCGCACCCTCCAAAACAGCATCATCGAGGAGTACACCACACGCTGTTGGGACGGCCTCAGAACATTACCTGGAAGCCCTCTCCCGATGCTCCGCCCCCAATGGGGAGCGTGTGCTCTCAGTTTTCATGAACCCAGCATTACGGCTGCGGACTGTGTCCAGCGGTGACACAGTCGGGGGAGGTGCTGCTGGATGGGGGGAGGGGGGGGCTTCGGCGAAAGCTGTGGGGATTGGTGGAGGGTGGCCCGGGGATGGCAAGGGGATATCCTTGGGGGGGGGGGGGGGAAGTATCTGGCAGGTCGGGTCCACATCCAGCCGCTCCATGTTGTACTATGCAACCACTGCAGGTCGTCGTTATGCACATGTGTGGCCACGGATCTGGCAATTTTAACAGGCTTTTATATCAGGAATGCTGTGTGTTTTATACTGCTAGCCCCTCACCAGTCAGCATTGGTGCACGGGCGGCGCCAACATGTTCGTCGTAAAACCAGACACTTCCTCCGGACATAGCATCAAAATCGGAGGATCCAGTCCCAGAATTCTGCTGAGCACCAGACAGATGACGTGCCTCTGTACTTGGTCATCCTACAGCTGCTGGGACTCCAACGGCAAAGTCATGAACTTCAGGAAGGGATATCACCACCCCTCCTTAGATGGCAACGCTGACTGGGGGGTCGCAGCACTCTGAGGAAACCAGACCAACACTGAGAAGGTGGCGTTTGCAGTGGAGACCGTGGTGAATGACATTGGCTCCATGGTGGTGAATTTCCACTCCATGGTTCAGGGCATCAACTGCATAACCCCTGGGCACCCACAGGGAGGAAGATTGGCTGTTAAATTGGATAAAGACTCTGAGTCTGTACTAGTTGGAGTTCAGAACGAGGGGGAATCTTATTGAAACTTACAGGATACTGCGTGGCCTGGATAGAGTGGACGTGGAGAGAATGTTTCAACTTGCAGAAAGAAACTAGAACCCGAGGACACAATCTCAGACTAAAGGGACGATCCTTTAAAACAGAGATGAGGAGGAATTTCTTCAGCCAGAGGCAGGTGAACCTGTGAATTCTTTGCCGCAGAAGGCTGTGGAGGCCAAATTACTGAGTGTCTTTAAGACAGAGATAGATAGGTTCTTAATTAATAAGGGGATCAGGGGTTATGTGGAGAAGGCAGGAGAATGGGGATGAGAAAAATATCAGCCATGATTGAATGGCGGAGCAGACTTGATGGGCCCTCCAGAGCACATTTGCCAAGGTCTCATTTGGTTGCTGCATGAGCGACCATCTGTCCAAAAAGACGAGATGCCCACTGACAGCTGTCACCTTTGTCCCTTGTATTGGGTGCAGTTCCTCTGTTAGCTCTCTCAACAATTGCTGGGTGCAAACCATGGACTTCAATAAATGGGAGACTCATCCACGAAAGCGTTAACCTATGAGCACAATCAGTGGAAGAATCATACATCATACAACTAACTTAATGGACATAACTGACTCACCCAGGAAGGCTCAGGGATGTTAATAGGCTAGTGGGTTCCTGTGGCAAGCATGCGTGAGCAGACAGCAGTCAAGCCTCCAGATTAAATTTAACTTGATCATAAACAATAATGTGCATCCCCCAGCTCCTGAGAGTTGTAACTCAAATGAGCCTTTCATTTTGTACACCCACACACCCAGCCCAGATGGCCAGGCTCCCGAGAACAGTGGCAGGGGCTCAGGTCCTGTAGCTGTGAATAGCAGCCTGAGGGGATGAGCTATGTCAGTGGTGTCATTGTCCTCTCAGCATCAGCATCCTTCTCCCCTCACAGTACAAAGTCAATGTCCCCTCAATGGCAGCCCGCTTAAGAATGGCTCACCCAAAAATTAGCATTGCATTTGCCGTGTGTGCCGACCTAGTGGCTAGGTACCCCACAAGCTGGGTACCTAGCCACTAGGCAGCAGGGTGTCACAGTGGTTAGCACAGCCGCTTCATAGCTCCAGGTTCGATTCCCGGCTGGGTCAAGCAGAGTCTGCACGTTCTCCCTGTGATGCGTGGGTTTCCTCCAGGTGCTCCGATTTCCCCCCATAGTCCAAAGATGTGCAGGTTAGATGGATTGCCCATGATAAATTGCCCTTAGTGTCAAAAGAGGTGAGCTGGGGTTACTGGGTTACGGGGATAGGGTGGAGGTGTGGGCTTAATTAGGGTGCTATTTCCAAGAGCCAGAGCAGATTCGATGGGCCGAATGGCCTCCTTCTGCGCTGTAAATCCTATGAACCTCTCCGGTGCCCCCTCTCCATATGTTTCCCTGATGGGTAGTGGCTGTGCACTCACCCCCAATATCCCCCACGGAGGTGAGCTCACCAGATTCACATTTTTATAAACCTGTTGTAAACCAAGCTGGCATGACATCACGCCGGCAATGTTTGAATATCCAGTGAGGGCGGAATTAATGGTAGGAAGGCCTGAGAATGAGATTTAAATTTATTGAAATGAGGTATCCGACCTTTCTGGGAGGGACCTTGCTATGTCACCGGCAGGATCCACTGGATCTACAATATAATTTTGGTACAATGTTTCAAACAACTATTTCTTGAGCTTTGACAAAGAGTCATTGGACTCGAAACGTTAGTTCTTTTCTCTCCCTACAGATGCTACCAGACCTGCTGAGATTTTCCAGCATTTTCTCTTTTATTCCTTGAGCTGGGATAACATATGCATTTATGAGTGGAAATGGGGGGCTCATAGAATACAGCTTGAGGGCTGCCTGCTCCTTCCCCATCCATTCACTACCCAGCTCCCATTTTACAGGGGTGCTGGATGTGTCAGGCAACCCAGCCACTCTTTGGGGCCTTTAGGTTGACCCGAAGGGCCTAAGGGGGCCTACTATAGGCCTAATGGAAAAGTTGGCCCAACTAAACTGAGCGGCTGCCCATTTCCAGCCTAGTCCCACCGGCGTGAATTACACAAGGTCTGTACCGGCGGGACCTGGCTCTGAGGGCGGCCTGCGGAGTCCTCCGGGGGCATGGGGGAATACAGCCCCAGTGGGTGTCGCCATGGTGGCCTGGCCCGCGATCAGGGCCCACCGATCTGCGTGCGGGCCTGTGCCGCGCCGGCCTGTGTAAAGCTCTGCCATGGTCGGCGCGGAGAAGAAACCCTCTGCGCATGCGCAGGAATCACGGCAGCGGTTTTGGGAACATGCTGGCGCTCCTGTGTATGTGCCAACTCGCGCCGGCCGGCGGAGGCCCTTCGGTGCCAATTGGCGCGGTGCCAATCACTCCAGCGCCGGCCTAGTCCCCGAAGGTGCGGAGGATTCCGCAACTTACGGGCGGCCCGACGCCGGAGTGGTTCACGCCACTCTTTGACACTGGTATGGCCCACCCCGCCGGGTACCGGAGGATCCTGGCCAGGGTTTTTGAAAGTGTGGAGGTACAGAGGGATCTTGGGGTCCACGTGTATAGATCCCTCAAGGTTGCCACCCACGTTGATAGGGTTGTTAAGAAGGTAAATGGTGTGTTTGCTTTCATTAATTGAGTTTAAGAGCCGGGCGGTTTTGCTGCAGCTTTATAAAACCTTGGTTAGACCACACTTAGATTGATAGAATCATAGAATGATAGAATTTACAGTGCAGAAGGAGGCCATTTGGCCCATTGAGTCTGCAATGGCCCTTGGAAAGAGCACCCCACTTCAGCCCACACTTAAACCCATACTTCCAACCTATCCCGTAACCCAGTAACATCACCTAACCCTTTTTTTTGGACACTAAGGGCAATTTAGCACGGCCAATCCACCTAACCTGCACATCTGACTGTGGGAGGAAACCAGAGCACCCAGCAGAAACCCACGCAGATATGGGGAGAACGTGCAGACTGCGCATAGATAGTGACCCAAGGTGGGAATTGAACCTGGGACCCTGGAGCTGTGAAGCAATTGTGCTAACCACTATGCTACTGTGCTGTCCACATTGGAATATTGTGTCCAGTTCTGGTCACCTCAGTATAGGAAGGATGTGGATGCTTTGGCGAGGGTGCAGAGGAGATTTAGCAGGATGCTGCCTGGACTGAAAGACATGTCCTATGAAGAAAGGTTGAGGGAGCTCGTGCTTTTCTCACTGGAGCGAAGAAGGAAGAGGGGTGACATGATAGAGGTGTACAAGGTGATGAGAGGCATGTATAGAGTGGATAGCCAGAGACTTATCCCCAGGCCAGAAATGGCTTTCACTAGGGGACATCATTTTAAGATGATTGGAGGAAGGTATAGGGGAGATGTCAGAGGTCGGTTCTTTACATTGAGAGTGGTGGGTGGGTGGAATGCACTGCAGCGGAGGTGGTGGAGTCACAATCATTGGGGACATTTAAGCGACTCTTGGACAGGCACATGGACAGCAGTAAATTGAAGGGGTGTAGGTTAAGTTGATCTTAGATGGTCGGTACAACATTGTGGGTCGAAGAGCCTGTATTGTGCTGTACTGTTCTATGTTATATGTTCTATGGAGTAACCAAACCAATATTTTGCCTCTGTCTTCATAGTAGAAGATAATGAAAAATTTCCAAAACTACAGTTACTGCAGAGGAATTTGGTGCAATAACCATCACTAGGGAATGGTATTGAATAAACTGATGGGAAAAAGGGCAGACAAGTCTCCGGAACCTGATAGCCTGCTCCGAAGAGTGTTGAGGAAGGTGGCAGCGGAGATAGTGAATGCATTGCTTATGATATTTCAGAATTCCCTGGATTCTGGAAGGGTCCTAGGGAATTGGAAACATGCTAATGAGGCACCCCTATCACAGTAACTTCATTGCAGTGTTAATGTAAGCCCACTTGTAACAAAAATAAATATTATTATTCAAAAAGGGAGAGTGGCTAAAAGTAGGAAACTATAGACAGGTTAGCTTGACCACTATGGTGGGGATGTTGCTGGAATCAATCATTAAGGAGGAGATGACTGAACATTTGAAAAGACAAAGCTCAATCCACCATTGTCAACATGGTTTTACGAGGGTCATGCTTGATGAACTTGCTTGAATTATTTGAGGATGTAACTAACAAGGCGGATAATGGGGAACCTGTGGATGTGATATATATATATAACTTTGCGAAGGTGTTTGAGAAGGTGCCGCAAAAAGACTGATTCAGAAGGTGAGATTGCAGGGGATTGTGGGTAGAGTACTAGATTGGATTGAGGATTGGCTGACTGACAGAAAGCAGAGGGTTAGTATAAATGGGTCCTTCTCTGGCTGGCGAACTGTAACTCACGGGGTGCCACAGGGGTCAGTCCTCGGACCGCAATGTTTACAATTTATATAAATGATCAGCAAGCAGGAACTGAGTGTAACATAGCAAAATTTGCGGATGACACTAAAACGGAGAGAAAGCAGGCATTGAAGAGGTGATAAAGGTTTAACAGACAGATCTAGATAGGCGAGGAGATTGGGGCAAAATTTGGCAGATGGCGTTTAATGTAGGTAAGTGTAAGGTTATCCATTTTGGCTGAAAAAATAGAAAGGCAAATTTGTATCTAAATGGAATGCAGTTTCAAGATGCGTCTGGGTAAGGGATTTGGGTGTCTTTGTTCATGAATTGCAGAAAGTCGGTTTGCAGTTGCAGCATTTAATTAAAAAGGCAAATGGAATGTTAGAGTTTATGCAAAAGGACTGGAGTATAAAAGTAGAGCATTGTTGTTGCAATAGTATAGGGTGCTGGTGAGACCACATCTGGAGTATTGTGTCCAGTTTTGGTCTCCTTATTTGAGGAAGGATGTGGTGGCATTGGAGGCAGTTCAGAGGAGGTTCACAAGATTGATTCCGGGGGATGAAAGAGTTGACGTACAAAGAGAGATTAAACAGTTTTGGCTTATACTTGCTAGAGTTTAGAACGATGAGAGGGGATCTGATCAAGGTATATAAGATATCAAAAGGGATTGATAAAGTAAATGTAGATTAAATATTCCTCTTTATGGGGCAATCTAGAACGAGAGGTCACAGATATAGGATGAGTGGCGGTAAATTTACAACAGAGATGATGAAGAATTACTTCTCGCAGAGGGTGGTGAATTTGTGGAACTCGCTGCCCCATAGTATGGTGGAATCTGAGTCATTAAATGGTTTCAAGAAAGAGATATATTTTTGATTTTACAAAATGGGTTAAGGGGATATGGGCAACAGTTGGTGAAGTGGGTGTGAGACCAGGAAGAGATCAGCCATGATCTGCTTGAATGGCGGATCAGGCTCGAAGGGCTGAATTGCCCACTTCTGCTCCTAATTCCTATGCTTCTATGTTAAGGTTGGCTGGAGATAGGGTGGGGGTATGAGCCTGGGTGGAGTGCTCTTTTGGGGGGTTGGTATACATTTGATGGAGCCAAATGTCCACCTTCTGCATTGTAGGGATTCTGTGGATTCTACGAAGTGGCTAATTTATGGTCATGGAAGGATCTCCTACCACCCACCACTATTTTATCCATGGCAGAGATAGGTCCATGCCAAGCAGGCAGTCTGGCAACTTTAACTGCATGGTTTGGTGTCAGGCAAGGAGGGTAGGGTATCTTCTTTGCCCACCGGAGGCAACGTCTCCCCCTCCAGGACATACTTCCCGTTAACCTTCCAACTACCCAACCTTTCAAATCTGATCCCCGAACCCTCTCAGACCCTGCCCCACTGATACCACCAACCTCCATTAGCTCCTCTTCTTCGGGCACAGCCTGTAGTACCAACAGTGGTCACCATTTGAACCCGTCACTACTAGGACTACAGATCTGCTTGCCATTCAATTGGCCAGCAGCTTCAAATGGGACATTCTCTCCAGATGGCGGCAGAAGTCTTTCACTTTGCCAATTAACATACTGCAAATGGACTGCAGGCAGCTGATATGGTGGGGATGTGTTTGCCTCCCAACTGACTCTTCAGGTGATGGGATGGGAAACACTGGCATCCAGAAGATACTGTGAACAGCAGTAGCATTTTCAGGTTTTCTTCACCCATTCTTTTCCCTTCCTTCCCAAAGAATCGGCCTGCACAATGGGAATAATTTTTGTGTTGGAATGGGTAAACTCAAGCCGCCCCATTTTGTTTGTTTGCTAGGCAGCTCATGATAAAGAGGATTTTGGGCTACTGCACCGATTTTCATTCCTAAATTCATAGAATCCCGACAGTGCAGAAGGAGTCAATTCAACCCATCAGGGATGCACTAACCCTCCTAAAGAGCACTCTACCTGGACCCACATCCCGGCTTTATCCCTGTAACCTCAACTAACCTTTGGATACTTAGGAGCAATCTATCATGGCCAACCCACCTAACCTGCTCGTTTTTGGACTGTGGGAGGAAACCAGAGCACCCGGAGGAACCCCACGCAGACACAGGGAGACAGGCAACTCCACACAGTCACCCAAGGCCAGAATTGAACCCGGGTCCCTGGTGCTGTGAGGCAGCAGTGCTAACCACTGTGCACAATTCATTCCAGCATGCCCATCTTTCTGGAAGCGTTGGAAAATTGATTACTTTAGTTGTTCTTTGGCACATAACACAGGAATTCGATAGATTTGGGGCGGGATTCTCCGACCCCCCGCCGGGTCGAAGAATCCCCGGGGGTCGGTGTGAATCCCGTATTCTCTGGCGCCGGTTTTCATGTTTACGCCACACCGGTCAGCCGTTGGCTGCGGCCCCCTCGACAAATCTCCAGGCCCCGATGGGCTAAGCGGCCGACAGTTCCTGGCCAGTCCCGCTGGCGTGAAATGGACATGATTCCACACGTCGGGACCTAGCTGGTCAGCCGTCCAGTGGAGTCCTCGGGGAGGGGGGGGGCAGTGGGAACCGGCCCTGGGGGGGGCCCACAGTAGACTGGCCCACGATCGAGGCCCACCGATCTGCGAGCAGGCCTGTACCGTGGGGCACGCCTTCCTTCCGCACCAGCCTCTGTACGGCTCCGCAATGGCCGGAGCAGAGAAGATCCCCCCCTGCGCATGCGCAGGAACACAAGGCCGGAACCAGGCCGGCGGTTCTGCGCATGCACCAACTCGCGCCAGCCCTTCGGTGCCAATTGGCACGGCGCCAACCCCTCCGGCGCTGGCCTAGCCCCCGGAAGTGCAGAGGAGTCCGCAACTTCCGGTTGGCTCGATGCCGGAGTGGTTTGTGCCGTTCTTGGCACCGGCGTCAGGCCATCCCACCAATTGCGGGAGAATCCCGCCCTTGATAAGAACATAAGAACTAGGAGCAGGAGTAGGCCATCTGGCCCCTCGAGCCTGCTCCGCCCTTCAATTAGATCATGGCTGATCTTTTGTGGACTCAGCTCCACTTTCCGGCCCGAACACCATAACCCTTAATCCCTTTATTCTTCAAAAAACTATCTATCTTTACCTTAAAAACATGTAATGAAGGAGCCTCAACTGCTTCACTGGGCAAGGAATTCCATAGATTCACAACCCTTTGGGTGAAGAAGTTCCTCCTAAACTCAGTCCTAAATCTACTTCCCCTTATTTTGAGGCTATGTCCCCTAGTTCTGCTGTCACCCGCCAGTGGAAACAACCTGCCCGCATCTATCCTATCTATTCCCTTCATAATTTTAAATGTTTCTATAAGATCCCCCCTCATCCTTCTAAATTCCAACGAGTACAGTCCCAGTCTACTCAACCTCTCCTCATAATCCAACCCCTTCAGCTCTGGGATTAACCGAGTGAATCTCCTCTGCACATCCTCCAGCGCCAGTACATCCTTTCTCAAGTAAGGAGACCAAAACTGAACACAATACTTCAGGTGTGCCCGCACTAAGACCTTATACAATTGCAACATAACCTCCCTAGTCTTAAACTCCATCCCTCTAGCAATGAAGGACAAAATTCCATTTGCCTTCTTAATCACCAGTTGCACCTGTAAACCAACCTTCTGTGACTCATGCACTAGCACACCCAAGTCTCTCTGAACAGCGGCATGCTTTAATATTTTACATATTTTTTTGACTTTTTGACTTTTACATCAAAAGTTATTTGTGAAATCAATTATTTGTACAATTTCACCATGATAGATTTGTCGGAAAAAAGTAGATTATAATGTTAAATAGCATTAAAATAAACGTAGACACATTAACTTTAGAAATATACAAATTAGGAGGAGCAGGCCAGTCAGCCCTTCCATCCTCCTCCACCATTCATTATGATCATGGCTAATCATCCAACTCAGTAATCTGTTCCTGCTTTCCCCCCGCATTCTTTGATCCCTTTCACCCCAAGAGCTCTAACTCCTTCCTAGCACCTGCTCATTTTCTTCTGTCCTTGCTGCAATTTTAACCATGACAGGAGAGGTTTTGGAACCCACCTAGGGGACAAATGTGGCCCTTACATGGCCAATCAATGACACGTTTCCAGGGCCTCCTTTTTTAAAATTCATTTACGGGATCTGGAGTGGCTGGTTGTGCCAATTCTATTGCTCATCCCTAATTGCTGTTGAACTGAGGCTCTTCCAGAGTCAACCACATTGTGTGGAGCCAGACCAGACCAGTTAAAGATGGCAGATTTTCCTCCCTGAATGACCATCATCACAGTTTTAATTATAGATTCTTATTGAATTCAAATACTGCCATCTACCTTGCTGGGATTCGAATCAGGGTCACCAGAGTTTTATCCTGGGTCTCTGGATTCCTCGTCCAGTGACAATACCACAATGCCACCTCCACCCTCTATGGTTTCTGCTCCTGATTGTTAACAGGAGAAGAAACTGCTCCTGGCTGCACTTCTGGGCCTGAAGAGTTGTTGTTGCTACAATTGGCGTGCAATTGAGGCGGAGCCTTCATCTTAAATGGATGGGAGCTCGACACCATAGATTATCATAGAATTTACAGTGCAGAAGGAGGCCATTCGGCCCATCGAGTCTGCACCGGCTCTTGGAAAGAGCACCCTACCCAAGGTCAACACCTCCACCCTATCCCCATAACCCCACCCAACACTAAGGGCAATTTTGGACACTAAGGGCAATTTATCATGGCCAATCCACCTAACCTGCACATCTTTGGACTGTGGGAGAAAACCGGAGCACCCGGAGGAAACCCACGCACACACGGGGAGGATGTGCTGACTCCGCACAGACAGTGACCCAAGCCGGAATCGAACCGGGGACCCTGGAGCTGTGAAGCGATTGTGCTATCCACAATGCTACCGTGCTGCCTTGTACCGTGACACCAGGTAATTAATTGCCTGATAGACACAGAAGAACTTTAGGACTCCCAAAAATGTTTGCAGCAAAATTATCCCCAGCTATTGAGACCTCCATCAGAACAATTAAAGTTAGCCAATGGTAAGCACTTGTGATGAACATTATATTAATATATGGGATATTTTAAAGTAGCCTGGCTGTACTTCTTTTTGCTAATTATAAAAGGCCAATGGCTCCAGCGCTGCAAAATGTTATGGTGGCATTTAAAAGCTTTTTTCTTCATTATTATAATCCCAGGTCTGATATGGGGCGGAATTCTCTGCTCCCGCGCAGCGTCGTGAACTCGGCCGAGTTTCACGACGGCCTCAGAGGCCGCTCCTCGCACCCTATTCACCACCCCCCCCCCCCCCCAGGGGGCTAGGAGTGGCGCTCCGTAAATCTCGGCCGCCGGGCCTTTGACGCTTGCGTCAAGGCGGCGCGCTGAGAATGACGCGACGGTGACGCCTAAGTGACGTCAGCCGCGCATGCGCAGGTTGGCCGTCTCCAACCCGCGCATGCGCGGTTGCCGTCTTCCCCTCCGCTGCCCCGCAAGATGTGGTGGCTTGATCTTGCGGGGCGGCGGAGGGGAAAGAGTGTGTCCCTTGGAGACGCCGACCCGACGATCGGTGGTAGGCACCGATCGCAGGCCAGTCCCCTCCCGAGCACGGCCGTGGTGCTCACTCCCCTCTCCGCCCCACAAACAAACCTTTGGCGCCATGTTCACGAAGGCAGCGACCAGGTGCCCAGGTTGGGAACGTCATGCCGCTCGTCCCATCCGGGCCGGAGAATCGCCGGTCGCCGTGAAAAACGGCGACCGGCGATTCTCCGAGCGGGGGGTGGGAGAATCACGGGGGGTGCCAGGGCGGCGTGTCGTGAGTCGCCCGGCCCTCCCGCGATTCTCCCGCCCGGCGTGGGGAGAGGTGAATCGTGCCCATGGAGTTCAGGTCAGAGTCTTCACTGATATTGTCAAATTTTGTGATTAATCTTTAACATGGTTGTACCAAGTCAATTTTCCACCTGATTTTGGATAACATAGAATTTGTAACATAATTTGTAACAGTGGTATAAATAAACAAAGTTAGTTACTATTTTGACTTGTCTTGTTCCCCGATGTACTCATATTTATTTTATTTTGTTATCGCTAATGGGGAGCGAAAGATGCTAATTCGGCCATGAGTTAACAAAAGGCCAATCATGCAATTTGATTACACTGGAATATGAAAGTAAATTATTTGAAATCAATGTGAGTAACATGATAGAATTACAGAATATTAAAGTAAATAAATTGACCAATGGCCCATGAAGTCTGCCCCAGGATTTAACTTCATAAAAGTCACAGGCCCTTGATCATTTCCCAGCCTCTTTAGAAGTGACAATTCATTTAAAAGAACTTTCCTTAGACAATAGCTCATGGTAGAAATATCCATATTCCAACCTCGGTCTAAAAGATATTTTGCGCTATATAACAGAATAAAACAGAGTCCATTCTGAGCAGAATTAGCAGGGTTGTTCCCAGCACTTGTAGCGCCGGGAATGACCACACTATCTAAGGCCACCTCGAGGCCGCACTCTGTGTCATATCCTTCACTGAGGAGCTCAAGTTACCCACACCACCCCCCAAGAGGACACCTCGCTATGGGGTCACTTTGCAAGCCTCCTCACCATCCCTTTCAGGTCACCCTCCCCTTTTCAGGACCCTTAATCCCTAAACCTTTATGAGGTGCCTTCATATCCGCCCTTCACCTCCGACCCTTCATACCTCCACCATCCCACCTTTCATGGACATGGCCCCGCTCAGGCCCTGACCTTTGGCCGTGCCACCCTGGCACACAGGCAAACAGGCACTCCCATTCTGGCAGTGTCCCTGCCAGCCTGGCTGTGCCACCTGGGAACCCTGGCAGTACCAGTGTTCCAGTGCCAAGGTGCCAGTCCAGCAAGGCCAAGGTGTCCAGTTTCCAGAGAGGCAACCAGGCACCACCCTGCCCTGTCCCCGGCCATCCAAGGGTCTCCAATGGCCTGGGAAAGCCTCCAGTTGCCTTCAGGCATGGTCCATGTTTGTGTGGACCAATACTAAATGGCATCCGGTCCAGGCCTCGCTGGGAAGGCCGTTAGTTCCCAGAAGAATCCAGCACAGACTTATTTAAATGAGTCATACGGCTAATTTAAATTTGTACATCTGGATCTCGCCCAGTGCAGGCAGGATCCAGATTGCGACATTAAATCGTGCCCACAATGTTGGAATTGTTTAAAGCACTGTTGAGGCAACAACTGGAGTACTGTGTGCATTTCTGGTCACCGCATTACAGGATAGACATTATTGCACTGAAGAGATTGCAGAGAAGGTTTACAGGAATGTTGCCAGGGCTAGAAAAGTGTAGCTATGAGGACAGACTGGATAGGTTGGAGTTATTTTCCTCAGAACAGAGAAGACTGAGGGGTGATTGATGTGTTCACAATTATGAGAGAAGAAATAGAATGAACAGGATAAATTTGATTCCCTTGGCGGAGAATTCTAGAACCAGGGGACATAGATTCAAGACTCTCCCTCCTCCTCTAACCTAAAAAAAAGACTCAGTGCTGTGAGCAGGTAAGCTATTTACTTTGTTTTTCTTTTTTGCTGGGAGACTAAGTAGAGGTGATGGCAGCTAGGGAAGTGGAATGTTCCTCCTGCAGAACGTTCGAGGTAAGGGAGACCACCGGTGTCCTTGCTGACTTCACCTGCGGGAAGCGCAGCCATCTCCAGCTCCTCACAGACCATGTTCGGGAACTGGAGCTGGAGCTGGATGAACTGAGGATCATTCGGGAAGCTGAGGGGGTGATAGATAGAAGCTACAGCGAGATAGTTACACCTGAGAACAAAGGTAGCTGGGTAATAGTTAGAGATGGGAAGAGGGGGAAGCAGTCAGTGCAAGGATCCCCTATGGTCGTTCCTCTCAACAATAAGTATCCCGCTTTGGATACTGTTGGGGGGGGGATTACCCAGCAGGGGTAGGCTGCAGTGACTGGGTCTCTGGCACGAGGTCCGATTCTGGGGCTCAAAAGGGAAGGGGGGAGATTAGGAGAGCACTAGTTATAGGGGACTCAATAGTTAGAGGTACAGACAGGCGATTCTGTGGGCACGGGCGAGTCTCTCGGATGGTTTGTTGCCTCCCGGGTGCCAGGGTCAATGACGTCTCGGGTCGTCTCTTCAGGATCCTTAAGGGGGAGGGTGAGCAGCCAGAAGTCGTGGTGCACATTGGTACCAACGATGTAGGTAGGAAAAGGGGTGTGGATGTAATAAACAAATTTAGGGAGTTAGGCTGGAAGCTGAAAGCCAGGACAGACATAGTTGTCATCTCTGGTTTGTTGCCGGTGCCACGTGATAGCGATGCTAGGAATAGGGACAGAGTGCAGTTGAACATGTGGCTGCATGAATGGTGTAGGAGGGAGGGCTTCAGGTATTTGGATAATTGGAGCGCATTCTGGGGAAGGTGGGATCTGTACAAGCAGGACGGGTTGCATTTGAACTAGAGGGGCACCAATATCCTGGGAGGGAGGTTTTCTAGTACTCTTCGGGAGGGTTTAAACTAATTTGACCCCCCGTCCCGCCGGGTAGCGGAGAATTTCGCCCCAGATTATGGAAAGCTGCAGAGATCACAGGGCAGTAGTCATGGGTGACTTCAACTTCCCAAATATTGAGTGGAAACTCTTTAGATCAAATAGTTTGGATGGGGTGGTATTTGTGCAGTGTGCAGTGTAGCTTTTCTAACACAGTATGTAGATTGTCCGACCAGAGGGGAGGCCTTAATGGATTTGGTGCTTGGTAATGAACCAGGGCAAGTTATAGATTTGTTAATGGGGGAGCATTTTGGAGATGGTGACCACAATTCTGTGACTTTCATTTTAGTAATGGAGAAGGATAGGTGCGTGCAACAGGTCAAGGTTTGCAATTGGGGGAAGGGTAAATACGATGCTGTCAGACAAGAACTGAAGTGCATAAGTTGGGAACACAGGCTGTCAGGGAAGGACACAACTGAAATGTGGAACTTGTTCAAGGAACAGATACTATGTGTCCTTGATATGTATGTCCCTGTCAGGCAGGGAAGAGATGGTCGAGTGAAGGAACCATGATTGACAAGAGAGGTTGAATGTCTTGTTAAGAGGTAGACGGATACTTATGTAAGGCTGAGGAAACAAGGTTCAGACAGGGCGCTGGAAGGATACAGGATAGCCAGGAGGGAACTGAAGAAAAGGATTAGGAGAGCTAAGAGAGGGCATGAAAAATCTTTGCCGGGTCAGATCAAGGAAAACCCCAAGGCCTTTTTCACATATGTGAGAAATATGAGAATGACTCGAGCGAGACTAGGTCCGATCAAGGACAGTAGCGGGAAATTGTGTATTGAGTCAGAAGAGATAGGAGAGGTCTTGAATGAGTACTTTCCTTCAGTATTTACAAATGAGAGGATAGGTGCATGCAACAGGGCAAAGGGTAAATATAATGCTGTCAGACAAGAAGTGCATAAGTTGGGAACACAGGCTGTCAGTTCCATATTGTTGGAGCGGACTGTGTGAAACAGGCTGGTAAGCTCGAGGAGATACTTATTCGGAAGGAAGATGTGTTGGGCAATTTGAAAAACTTGTGGATAGACAAGTCCCCCGGGCCTGACGGGATATATCCAAGGAGTCTATGGGAAGCAAGCGATGAAATTGCAGAACCGTTGGCAATGATCTTTTCATCCTCACTGTCATCAGGGGCGGTCGAGAGGACTGTGTGAAACAGACTGGTCAGCTCAAGGAGATACTTGTTAGAAAGGAAGATGTGTTGGGCATTTTGAAAAGCTTGAGGATAGACAAGTCCCCGGGCCTGACGGGATATATCCAAGGATTCAATGGGAAGCAAGAGATGAAATTGTAGAGCCGTTGGGAATGATCTTTTCGTCCTCACTGTCAACAGGGGTGGTAGGGGATTGGAGAGTGGCGAATGTCGTGCCCGTTCAAAAAAGGAATAGCATAACCCTGGAAATTACAGGCCAGTTAGTCTTACTTCGGTGGTTGGCAAAGTAATGGAAAGGGTACTGAGGGATAGGATTTCTGAGCATCTGGAAAGACACTGCTTGATTAGGGATAGTCAGCACGGATTTGTGAGGGGTAGGTCTTGCCTCACAAGTTTTCTCAAATTCTTCGCGGAGGTGACCAAGCACGTGGATGAAGGTAAAGCAGCGCATGTAGTGTACATGGATTTTAGTAAGGCATTTGATAAGGTTCCCCATGGTAGGCTTATACAGAAAGTAAGGAGGCATGGGATAGTGTGCAATTTGGCCAGTTGGATAACAAACTGGCTAACCGATAGAAGACAGAGAGTGGTGGTGGATGGCAAATATTCAGCCTGGAGCCCAGTTATCAGTGGCGTACCGCAGGGATCAGTTCTGGGTCCTCTGCTGTTTGTGATTTTCATTAATGACTTGGATGAGGGAGTTGAAGGGTGGGTCAGTAAATTTTCAGACAATACTAAGATTGGTGGAGTTGTGGATACTGAGGAGGGCTGTTGTCAGCTGCAAGGAAACATAGATAGGATGCAGAGCTGGGCTGAGAAGTGGTAGATGGAGTTTAACCCTGAAAAGTGTGGGGTTGTCCATTTTGGAAGGACAAATATGAATGCGGAATACAGGGTTAATGGTAGGGTTCTTGGCAATGTGGAGGAGCAGAGAGATCTTGGGGTCTATGTTCATAGATCTTTGAAAGTTGCCACTAAAGTGGATCGTGCTGTGCAGAAGGCCTATGATGTGCTAGCGTTCATTAGCAGAGGGATTGAATTTAAGAGCCGTGAGGTGATGATGCAGCTGTACAAAACCTTGGTAAGGCCACATTTGGAGTACTGTGTGCAGTTCTGGTCACCTCATTTTAGGAAGGATGTGGAAGCTTTGGAAAAGGTGCAAAGGAGATTTACCAGAATGTTGCCTGGAATGGAGAGGAGGTCTTTCGAGGAAAGGTGTTAGGCCTTTTCTCATTAAAACGGAGAAGGATGAGGGGCGACTTGATAGAGGTTTATAAGATGATCAGGGGAATAGATAGAGGAGACAGTCAGAGACTTTTTCCTCGGGTGGAACAAACCATTACAAGGGGACATAAATTGAAAGGCGAATGTTGGAAGATATGGGGGGATGTCAGAGGTAGGTTCTTTACCCAGAGAGTAGTGGGGGCATGGAATGCACTGCCTGTGGAAGTAGTTGAGTCGAAAACATTAGGGACCTTCAAGCAGCTATTGGATAGGTACATGGATTACGGTAGAATGCTGGGGTGTAGATTGATTTGTTCTTAATCTAGGACAAAAGTTCGGCACAACATCGTGGGCCGAAGAGCCTGTTCTGTGCTGTATTTGTCTATGTTCTATGTTCTATAAGTGGCAGAAGGTGTAAAGGGGACATGAGGAAGAGACTTTTAACGCAGAGGGTAGTGGGAGTCGGCAATTCTCTGCCCGGGTTGGTGGTGGAGGCAGAGACCCTAAACTCTTTTAAAAGATACCTGTATCTGCATTTTAAGTAGTCTAAGCTATGGACCAGGTACAGGAAGGTGGGATTAGAAGGTGGCAGGCATGGACAAGGTGGGCCGAATGGCCTTCTTCTGTGCTGTAACTTTCCAGAGGAAGTGACAAAGATGATAGATGAGGGAAAGACAGTAGTTGCCTCCCTCATCCTCTGTGCCCAAGCCAGTTCTGTATCAAACTTGCCAGCCTCTCTTCTGATCCCATGGGAGACTGGTAGAAAAGGTAAAGTCCCATGGAACCAGAGGAGATCTGGCAAGTTCGATACAGAACTGGCTTGGGCACAGAAGACAGAGAGCAGCAGTAAAAGGGTGCTTTTCTGAATGGAAGGCTGTGACTAGCGGCGTTCCACAGGGATCAGTTCTGAGGCCTTTGTTGTTCGTGGTGTACATAAATGATTTGGAAGAAAATGTAGCTGGTTTGATTAGTAAGTTCGCAGACGACACAAAAATTGGTGAAGTTGCGGATAGTGAAGAGGATTGTCAGAAGATACAGCAGGATATAAACTGGTTAGAGTCTTGGGCGGAGAAATGGCAGATGGAGTTTACTCCGGACAAGTGTGAGGTAATGCACTTTGGAAGGTCCAATGCATGTAGGAATTACACAATAGATGTACTCTTGCGAGTACTGACAGGCAGAGAGATCTGAGCGTGCATGTCCACCGATCACAGAAAGTGGCAATGCATATGGATAAGGTGGTCAAGAAGGCAGACGGCATGCTGGCCATCATCGGGCGGGGCATTGAATATAAAAATTGGCAAGTCATGGTGCAGCTGTACAGGATCTTACAGGGCCTCATTTGGAATATTGTGTACAATTCTGATCGCCACACTAACAGAAGGATATGGATGCTTTGGGGAGGGTACAGAAGCAGTTTACTAGCATGTTGCCTGGTAGGGCATTAGCTATGAGGAGAAGTTAGATAAACTCAGTCTGTTCTCAATGGAACAACGGAGGTTGAGAGGCGACCTGACGTTGAGAGGCGACCTGAGAGAGGTTATGAATGGCATGGACAGAGTGGATAGTCAGATGCTCTTTCCTCAGGTAGGGGAGTCAGGTACTAGGGGACATAGGTTTAAAGCGGGTGAGTAAAAGTTTGGAACTGATGTGCGAGGCAAGATTTTTACACAGAAGGTGGTAAATATATGGAACGCACTGCCTGGGAGATGGTGGGAGCAGACATGATAGCGGCATTTAAGGGGCATCTAGACAAATATATGTACACGGTGGGGATGGAAGGATATGGACTCCATGGGCGGGATTCCGCGGGAATCGGGGGGAGGGCAGAAATGGCGCACTGGAGTGGCGGGAACCACTCCTCCGCACCTTCAGGGGCTAGGCCGGCGCTGCAGTGGTTTGTGCCCCGCCGGACGGCGTGGAAGGCCTTTGGCGCCGCGCAGTAGGGGATGAAGGGACTCCGCCGGCTAGCGGCTGCTGACGTCATCCCCACTCACGCGGAAGGGGGGATTCTCCTTCGCGCTGGCCATTGCGGAGGCTTACACGGCCGACGCAGAGGAATGAGTGCCCCTACGGCACAGGCCCGCCTGCGGACCGGTAGGCCCCGATCGCAGGCCAGGCCACCGTGGGGGCAACCCCCTGGGGCCAGATCGCCCCGCGCCCCCCCCCGGACCCCGGAGCCCGCCCGTGCCGCTAGGTCCTGCCAGTAAGGGTCCTACTCCAATCTACGCCGGCGGGACCTGCATTGAACGGGCGGGACTTCGGCCCATCACGGGCCGGAGAATCGCCGGGGTGGCCGCTGTGAGCGGCCGCTGACAGGCGCGCCGGAATTCCCGCCCCTGCCAAATCTCCGCCGCTGGAGAATTCGGAAGCCGGCAGGGCAGGACTCACGCCATCCCCCGGCGATTCTCCGACCCGGCGGGGGTTCGGAGAATCCCGCCCCATAAGTGCATACGGTTTTAGTTTAGGCAAATACCACGGTCAGCGCAGGCTAGGAGGGCCGAAGGACCTGTTCCTGTGCTGTATTGTTCTTTATTCTTTGTATGGTTCTATGGTTCTTATGTGCGATCTCCAAATAACAACAGGGGAACCAATGTGTCATTGGAGAAATGCCAGAGCCAAATACACACTGTCAAATGAAATTACACAAGCTGGAGGAAAGCTTAAAATAAGAAAGACACATTGAATGCGATAAGCATTAATCTCATTTATCCTCAAAACAGTAAGGGCAGTAATTCTTCTTGGGAAGAGATTAGCTCAAGAAAACCGATGTTGATTTTTCGTAAGTGTGGACATGGGTTGACAGGGAACAGGAGAACTAGAGCCCTGGACTAGGACCTCTTGACATACACCAAGCTCCGCAAGTGGTGATGAGACCCATGTGAGTTGTCAAAAGAAAAATGTGGCAGGCATTAATGTGCCATTTCATACCATACCCTGCGTATCTGTTATAACTTGCCATCTTACCATTGGCTGGGGACTAATGGCAATTCCACAATCCTTTGGGAGTATGAGCTTCCCCAATGAGGGGGCGGAGAAATCATTAGCAGATTCCCTGCATAAATAAAGCTGGCCAGTTTGGAACCAGCTAGAGGAGAGTGAGCAGCAAAGGAGTTGCTGCTGCTGTTGTATATATATGTTATTGTAAATAAATGTTATTTCTTTCTATCCTTCAACTCGTGCTGGATTCTTTGTGGCTTTCACAAAACTGGCGATGAGGGTTAAAGTAAATAGCTGTCTACCCTGCTGAAGCCACCTCCCTGGATTTTTGTTGGATACAGGTTGGAAGTTGTTTTCTATTACACCATGCCTCTGTATGGACGTTTGGATGTTTTTGATTCTGCGCTGGAAAGCTGGAACCAGTACGCACAATGGATGTGTTACTACTTCCGGGCAAACAACATCACCGAAAATGAGCGCCAGGTGGTCATATTTCTCACCGCCTGCGGCCCACATAAGTTTGGGGTGATTAAGAGCCTTATGTACCCAGCTGCACCGGACACCAAAATGTTTGATGAACTTGTGAACTTAGTGGGCCAACATTTTAACCCAACCAATGTCCAAGATAGTCCATAGTTACCGGTTAAATACCGCTGAGAGGGCCCCAGGAGAATCCCTCGCCGAGTTTCTATCCAGGCTACACAGGATTGCGCAGTACTGTGACTAAAGAACAAAACAAAGAACAAAGACAATTACAGCACTGGAACAGGCCCTTTGGCCCTCCCAGCCTGCGGCGATCCAGATCATTTATCTAAACCTGTCACCTATTTTCCAAGGATCTACTTCCCTCTGTTCGCCGCACATTCTTATATCTGTCCAGATGCATCTTAAATGATGCTATCGTGCCAGCCTCTCCCACATCTGAAATGAAATGAATGCCCTCTGCTGGCAAAGCATTCCAGGCACCCACCACCCTCTGCGTAAAAACTTCTCACGCACATCTCCCTGAAACTTTCCCCCTCTCACCTTGAAAACGTGACCCCTTGTAATTGGATTGGATTGGATTTGTTTATTGTCACGTGTACACGAGGTACTGTGAAAAGTATGTTTCTGCAAGCAGCTCAGCAGATCATTCAGTACATGGAAGAAAAGGGAATTTTAAAAAATTCAAGAAAATAAATGAGAATACATAATAGGGCAACACAAGATATACAATGTAACTACATAAGCATTGGCATCAGTTGAAGCATACAGGGTGTAGTGTTAATGAGGTTAGTCAATAAGAGGGTCATTTAGGAGTCTGGTGACAGTGGGGAAGAAACTGTTTTTGAGTCTGTTTTGACACCCCCACTCTTGGAAAAAGCTTGTTGCTATCCACCCTGTCCATACCTCTCATAATTTTGTAGACCTCAATCAGGTCCCCGCTCAACCTCTGTCTTTCCAACGAAAACAATCTTAATCTACTCAACCTTTCTTCATAGCTAGCACCCTCCATGTCAGGCAACATCCTGGTGAACCTCCTCCGCACCCTCTCTAAAGCATCCACATCCTTCTGGGAATATGGCGACCAGAACTGCACGCTGCATTGCAAATGTGGCCGAACCAAAGTCCAATAAAACTGTAACATGACCTGCCGACTCTTGGACTCAATACCCCGTCCGATGAAGGCAAGCATGCTGTATGCCTTCTTGACCACTCTATTGACCTGCGTTGCCACCTTCAGGGTACAATGGACCTGAACTCCCAGATCTCTCTGTACATCAATTTTCCTCAGGACTCTTCCATTGACTGTATAGTCCGCTCTTGAATTAGATCTTCCAAAATGCATCACCTGGCATTTGCCTGGATTGAACTCCATCTGCCATTTCTCTGCCCAACTCTCCAATCCATCTATATTTTGCTGTGTTCTCTGACAGTCCTCCTCGCTATCTGCAACTCCACCAATCTTAGTATCATCTGCAAACTTGCTAATCAGACCACCATCGTCCACATTTATGTGTATCACAAACAACAGTGGTCCGAGTACGGATCCCTGTGGAACACCATTAGTCACCTTTCTCCATTTTGAGACACCCCCTTCCACCACTACTCCTGTTACCCAGCCAGTTCATTATTCATCTAGCTAGTACATCCTGAACCTCATACGACTTCACTTTTTCCATCAACCTGCCATAGGAAACTTTATCAAACGCCTTATTGAAGTCCATGTATTTGACATCTACAGCCCTTCCCTCATCAATTAACTTTGTCACTTCCTCAAAGAATTCTATTAGCTTTGTAAGACATGACCTTCCCTGCACAAAACCATGCACAAAAATGTGAATAGATCCTATCCATCAGTATCTTCTCCAACAGTTTGCCTACGACTGACGTCAAGCTCACAGGTCTATAATTCTCTGGATTATCCCTGCTACCCTTCTTAAACAAAGGGACAACGTTAGCAATTCTCCAGTCCTCCGGGACCTCACCCATGCTCAAGGATGCTGCAAAGATATCTGTTAAGGCCCCAGCTATTTCGACCCTCACTTCCCTCAGTAACCTGGGATAGATCCCATCCGGTCCTGGGGACTTGTCCACCTTAATGCCTTTTAGAATACCCAAAACTTCCCCCTTCCTTATGCCGACTTGACCTAGAGTATTTAAACATCCATCCCTAGTCTCAACATCCGTCATGTCCCTCTCGTTGGTGAATACCGATGCAAAGTACTCATTAAGAATCTCACCCATTTCCTCTGACTCTACGCATAAATTCCCACTTTTGTCTTTGAGTGGGCCAATCTATGGTGAGACCTTGTCAAAAATGTTATGCAACTGTTTGGTTTGTGGTATTAACAATCCGGCCACCCAAAGAAAGTTGTTAGCTGAGCCAATATTGACTTTTCAACAGGCCATTCAAATAGTATTGTCCCGAGAGAGCGCAGAACGAGGAGTGCAGGAGGTGCCTGCCTTCGGGTGCAACCCCTTACGTCCGAAAGCGCCCCCCGCACCCCTGCGGTACCTTGGGCAAGGCAGCGTTCGGATCGACACCAGTGGCCGTCGGACATTCCTCCCCGAAGGGAGCCTTCTCCAGAACCAATGGATGAGGATCCATGTCCGTGTCAGACTTGTAGGTGCCGACCCCGTCGCGGACGCCGGTCCTGGGGAGCCAGAGGTGCCGTCGTTCCGACCGAAACTGGGGCCAGCCCAGGGGCCGTACCTTCCATGTGGATGAACCTGCGGCGACTACTCCCGAGGACATGGAGACGGAGGACGACTGCATTGTGTGGCAGCTCCCTGTGTGGCCCCCATTAAGGTGACAGTATGGGTCAATGGTCACCCGCTTGAGATGTAGTTGGACACTGGTGCAGCGGTCTCTGTGATTGCCCAGAAGACATTCGACCGCATCAAGCAGGGTATACAGACCCTTACATTAACCGACACACAGGCCAGGTTGGATACCTACACGGGGGAACCATTGGACATTGCAGGAACTACGGTGACCCCTGTTGTTTATGGACACCAGGAGCGGCGTTTCCCACTTATCGTGGTGCGCAGCCATGGGCCCAGCCTGTTTAGTCGGGACTGGTTGTGCCATTTGCGGCTGCAGTGGCAGCACATCCTCCAAACAGTTTCTGGAGGGTTGACTGAGATGCTAGGATGATACCCAAATGTATTCCAGCCCGGTTTGGGGAAAATAAAAGATGCCGTAGCCCGTATCCAAGTCGAACCAGGAGCCACACCGCGCTATTTCCGGGCCTTACGTCTTGCTCGAGAATGTAGAAGGGGAGCTCACTCGTTTGGAGACTTTGGGTATTATCAGGCCTGTCTGTTTCGCTGACTGGGCAGCACCAATTGTACCTGTAATGAAGCCAGATGCCACAGGTCTCTTGTGCGGTGACTATAAACTTACAGTGAATACGGCTTCCCGGCTCGACCGATATCCAATGCCTCGCACAGAGGATCTGTACGCGACGCTTGCAGGTGGACTCTCGTTCACGAAATTATATATGAGTCACGCTGTTGGAGCTACTACAGTTGGAGCTGGACCCTGCCTCCCGGCCATATGTAACGATTAATACACACTGGGGCCTGGATGAATATACACGGTTGCCCTTTGGGGTATCCTCTGCGTGCGTCATGGAGGGCGTTTTGAGAAGTTTACTGCGTGTCACTGTCTACTTGGACGACGTTTTGATTACAGGGGTGTCAGAACAGGAACATTTGGAAAATTTGGAGGCTGTCCTTAGACGCTTTCAGAGGCTGGAGTCCGTTTACGTCGCACAAAGTGCGTCTTTCAGGTGAAGGATGTAGTCTACCTGGGTTATCGGGTGGACCGCGAAGGTTTGCACCCCGTCGCAGAGAAGGTACGCGCAATTCGACAGGACCCCGCCCCGACTAACACTTCGCATCTTCGTTCTTTTCACGGCCTCATAAACTATTACGGGAAGTTCCTCCCCAATCTGGCCCCGTTGTACCTTCTGCTAATGAAGAATCACACCTGGGTTTGGGGTCAGCCGCAAGAAACCGCTTTCCGGCGGGTAAAACAACAATTATCGTCGTCTGGGTTACTAACCCACTATGATCCTGGAAAGCCTTTGCTCATCACATGTGATGCATCCCCGTATGGTATTGGGGCCGTCCTGTCCCACAAGATGGAGAACGGGGCCGAGCGGCCTCCCGCACATTGACTGCAGTGGAAAAGAAGTACACGCAGATCGTGAAGGAGGGCCTGGCGGTGGTCTTTGCGGTGAAACGCTTCTACCAGTAAGTGTATAGCCGCCACTTCACTATCGTAATTGATCATAAGCCTCTGCTGGGACTTTTCCGAGAGGATAAGCCAATACCGCCCATTGCTTCCGCACGGATCCAGCGCTGGGCTTCGTTGCTTGCTGCCTGCGAGTATTCTCTGGAGCACAAACCAGGAACTCAGGTAGCGATTGCCTTTATCGACCGGCCCCATGTTGACCCCCATGACCGGTGAGGTGGTTGCAACCCTAAATTTTATGGACACCTTGCCTGTCACGGCATCGCAGATCCATGAGTGGACACAGACGGAGCTAGTCCTGTCAAAGGTTCGGCACATAGTCCTGTATGGCGGGCAGCATAGACAGCTCCCAGGCAAGTTGCGGGCATTTTCCTCCAAGCTGCCTGAATTTAGCCTGGAAGATGGTATCCTTTTGTGGGGGACAGGTGTGATTGTCCCGGAAAAAGGACAGGAGCTGATACTGAGAGGCTTGCACAATGGGCATCCGGGTGTGACCAAAATGAAAATGTTGGCCCAGAGTTATGTCTGGTGGCCAGGCCTCGACACCAACATTGAGAAGGTGGCCCAAAACTGCTCCATTTGCCAAGAGCATCAGAAGCTTCCGCCGGCTGCACCCCTACATCACTGAGAATGGCCAGGGCGGCCTTGGGCGCGCTTGCATGCGGATTTCGCTGGCCCTTTTCAAGGATCTATGTTCCTTCGATTAATCGATGGGCAGTCTAAATGGTTGGAGGTGCATAAGATGGGAAGCACAATGTCCTGCGCAACAATCGAGAAGATGCATTTGTCTTTCAGTACGCATGGCCTCCCCGAGGTGCTGGTCACGGACAATGGCACTCCATTCACAAGTGAGGAGTTTGCGAGGTTCATGAAGATGAACGGCATACGCCATATACGCACTGCCCCATACCACCCAGCTACAGATGGGTTGGCGGAGCGCGCAGTGCAGACATTCAAACGAGGCCTAAAGAAGCAGTCTTCCGGGTCGATGGACACGAGACTGGCTTGTTTTTTGTTTTCCTCACAGGACCACCCCACTTGCGGTGACTGGGGTATCTCCCGCGGAACTCCTAATGGGCCGGAGACTTCGCACCTGCCTTAGCATGGTTTTCCCGGACATTGGCGCAAAAGAACGCCGCATACAAGAACGGCAGGGACATGGTTTTTCTCGGCATCGGTCGATTCGGCAGTTTGTGCCCGGTGACCCAGTGTTCGTTCGGAATTTTGCTGGTGGTGCCCAGTGGGTCCCTGGCGTAATCTTTCACCAAACGGGCCCTATCTCTTACCAGGTGCAAGCCCAGTGTCGTCTCCAGCGCAAACATGTAGACCACGTTCGGTCCAGAAGACCATCCCTTCCAAAGATTCCCCCCTCATTTCTACAGCCACAGAGACCAGACACAGTGGAAAGTATTCCCCACAATCTTCCTCTGGTGCCGCACACTAAGCCTGCGCAGGGTGTTGCAGAACCGCGTGGAGATAGAGACGCCGAGATGACGGAGGCAGCGGACTCCGACTCCGAGATGGAGACACAGGATGCCTTAGAGGGGAATCCTCGGGCCCACGGGCCGTGGATGTACAACCGTTGCACCGTTCATCACGGAAGTGCCGTTCTCCGTCTCGTTACATGCCGCCCGATCCAGCGCCTCGTACAAATGGTGTCCGGCCTGCGGCAAAACAAGTCCGACGCCCTCCTTCGTCAGGATCTTCGGTGGATTCCTTGGACTTTGGGGGTCGAGGTATGTTATAACCTGCCAGCTTACTATTGGCTGAGGACTAATGTTATTGTAAATAAATGTTATTTCTTTCTATCCTTCAACTTGTGATGGATTCTTCGTAGCACTCACAAAAGTATCTGTGTGTGGTTTTGTCAAAGTTTGTCGACTCATGAATGCTTAATAGACCTTTGGCTTTCTGAGTATGATGTTGGATCGAAGCCGGGTCCTCGGCGCTGTGATGCAGCAGTGCTAAGCACTGTGCCACCCTGCTGCCCTGCTCTCTGGAATCATAACCCATTCCAGGGATCAATATTTTTAATGTGTGTGAAAGTGTGAATAAGCTTGCTGACATGGTTCATTTCAATTTAAGATTGTGGACCCAGGATTGGGGAAAATATTTGATTTGCATTTTACGTTACCCCAAGCCACTGATGTGGTTTTATTTTGACTCAAGTTTAGTTGTGCAACTTTATTAAAAACAGAGGCAGTTTGTTTTTAAAAAAAGACAAGGCTGAACCTTGAAGAATGACAAGTGTTCGCTGTCTGGTAGCAGATTAATTTGACCTTCTGAAAGCACTTCAATTAAATGGGAGCAAAAATTGCAGTTGCCTGGTGTAGTTTAAAATGAAAAGGTGTTTTGTTTCAAATTAATTCTAAATGTTTACAAAGCTGTTTTCTTAAATCAGTTGTTGCAAATCTAATGAAAGGTCAACTTCAATCTGAAACATGGTGGGGATTTCTGGCCCCACCCACTGCCAGGAATTCTGGTGCTGCCAAACATCAATGGTTGGCTTGCAAGATACCCTGCAGCGGATCCTCGGTGGACGGCAGATATCCTGCAGCGGGACCTCCTGGTTTCAAGATACCCTGCAGCGGGTCCTGGCTGGTTTCAAGATACCCTGCAACGGGTCCTGGCTTTTTTCAAGATACCCTGCAGCGGGTCCTGGCTGGTTTCAAGATACCCTGCAACGGGTCCTGGCTTTTTTCAAGATACCCTGCAGCGGGTCCTGGCTGGTTTCAAGTTACCCTGCAGCGGGTCCTGGCTTTTTTCAAGATACCCTGCAGCGGGTCCTGGCTGGTTTCAAGATACCCTGCAGCGGGTCCTGGCTGGTTTCAAGTTACCCTGCAGCGGGTCCTGGCTGGTTTCAAGATACCCTGCAGTGGGTCCTGATTGGCCCACTACATACCCTACAGCGGGTCCTGGCTAGCTCACCAGATACCCTGCAGCGGGTCTTGGCTGGTTTCAAGTTACCCTGCAGCGGGTCCTGGCTGGTTTCAAGATACCCTGCAGCGGGTCCTGGCTGGTTTCAAGTTATCCTGCAGCGGGTCCTGGCTGGTTTCAAGTTACCCTGCAGCGGGTCCTGGCTGGTTTCAAGTTATCCTGCAGCGGGTCCTGGCTGGTTTCAAGATACCCTGCAGCGGGTCCTGGCTGGTTTCAAGATACCCTGCAGTGGGTCCTGATTGGCCCACTACATACCCTACAGCGGGTCCTGGTTGGCCCACTACATACCCTTCAGCGGGTCCTGATTGGCTCACAGATACCCTGCAGTGGGTCCTGATTGGCTCGCAGATACCTTGCAGCGGGTCCTGATTGGCCCACTAGATACCCTGCAGCGGGTCCTGATTGGCTCGCAGATACCCTGCAGCTGGTCCTGATTGGCTCGCAGATACCCTGCAGCGGGTCCTGGTTGGCTCGCAGATACCCTGCAGCTGGTCCTGATTGGCTCGCAGATGCCCTGCAGCTGGTCCTGATTGGCTCGCAGATACCCTGCAGCGGGTCCTGGTTGGCTCGCAGATACCCTGCAGCTGGTCCTGATTGGCTCGCAGATACCCTGCAGCTGGTCCTGATTGGCTCGCAGATACCCTGCAGCGGGTCCTGGTTGGCTCGCAGATACCCTGCAGCTGGTCCTGATTGGCTCGCAGATGCCCTGCAGCGGGTCCTGGTTGGCCCACTACATACCCTTCAGCGGGTCCTGGCTGGTTTCCAGATACCCTGCAGTGGGTCCTGATTGGCTCGCAGATACCCTTCAGCGGGTCCTGGTTGGCCCACTACATACCCTTCAGCGGGTCCTGGCTGGTTTCCAGATACCCTGCAGCGGGTCCTGGTTGGCCCACTACATACCCTTCAGCGGGTCCTGGCTGGTTTCCAGATACCCTGCAGTGGGTCCTGATTGGCCCACTAGATACCCTTCAGCGGGTCCTGGCTGGTTTCCAGATACCCTGCAGCGGGTCCTGGTTGGCCCACTACATACCCTTCAGCGGGTCCTGGCTGGTTTCCAGATACCCTGCAGTGGGTCCTGATTGGCTCGCAGATACCCTTCAGCGGGTCCTGATTGGCTCGCAGATACCCTGCAGCGGGTCCTGATTGGCCCACTACATACCCTTCAGCGGGTCCTGGCTGGATTCAAGATACCCTGCAGTGGGTCCTGATTGACCCACTAGATACCCTTCAGCGGGTCCTGGCTGGTTTCAAGATACCCTGCAGTGGGTCCTGATTGGCTCGCAGATACCCTTCAGCGGGTCCTGATTGGCTCGCAGATACCCTGCAGCGGGTCCTGATTGACTCACAGATACCCTTCAGCGGGTCCTGGCTGGATCGCCAGATACCCTGCAGCGGGTCCTGATTGGCTCGCAGATACCCTGCAGTGGGTCCTGATTGGCCCACTAGATACCCTTCAGCGGGTCCTGGCTGGATCGCCAGATACCCTGCAGCGGGTCCTGATTGGCTCGCAGATACCCTGCAGTGGGTCCTGATTGGCTCGCAGATACCCTGCAGTGGGTCCTGATTGGCCCACTAGATACCCTTCAGCAGGTCCTGGCTGGCTTGTCAGATACCCTGCAGTGGGTCCTGATTGGCCCACTAGATACCCTTCAGCGGGTCTGGCTGGCTTGTCAGATACCCTGCAGTGGGCCCTGCCATGACAGGGCTGGAAAGTGCCCGCTATTCAATCTATTTCTCTATGTTGTGTTATCTGTTGCATATTTATCCATCTTTTGTTTTGATTGCAAGTCTGAGACCTGCTTTTCTGATTGACTTCTTCCCTACTCCCAAAGATTTTTGCAAGGAAGCAGCCTGTAATGAAAGGATTTTTCCTCTATTGGCTACAAAACATTGCCTTTGGCAGGGCTGATACGGTTGATGCTATCCTGGGTTAAGAAGAGTCAACAGCCTTATAGGTGGTCAAAGCCACAGCCAAATCTAAAATCTCCCCCAGTTCCAGAAAAAATATCAAGGAAGATCAGCTGAGCAAGAAGTTCAGGATTGGCGTCAAAGGATGAGACCCAATAGTAACATTACAGGGCCAGACAAATAAAGCTCAAAGTGCAACACCCATGCAGCTCTTGAAAGGATACAAGATAAGCAGTTTTAAGAATATATCTCCACCTATTAACAGACATCAAATCTTGCAGCTTGCATTTATTGGGAACACCTCACTTTTCCCCATATTGAGTTTATATCCTGAGAAGGTGCTAAACACCCTGAGGATCCCCTTGATCCTATCAAAGCATTCAACTGAGTTTGATATGTTTCAAAGGAGTAGAAAGACCCAGTGCTCCACCCCTCCCTGGTCAATGCCCTTCCATGCCCGTGAAGACTAAAGAGCCATCGCCAATGGCTCAATCGCCAGGACAAAGAGCAACGGAGAGAGCAGGCACCCTTACCTAATTCCAGGCTATAAACCAAAATACTCCGAGCTGACACCATTGACACAGGCCTTCGGGGTTTTATACAGTAATCTGACCTAATCCACAAATCCCTGCTCAAACCTGAAACGCTCCAGGATATCAAACAATTACGTCCACTTCTCAATTACCCACTTCTCCGCATCCATGAACACCACCACGTCAACCTCCTTCTCCACCACAGGCATCATGACCATATCCAATAGCCTCTGTACACTTTCTGACTGTGGCCTACCCTTTACAAACACCGTCTGATCTTCCCTAATCACCCTCGGCACTTAATCCTCTATCCGCGCGACCAGCACCTTCACCAAAGGTTTTGCGATAACATTCAGTAATGATTTCGGCCGATATGACCCACATTGCTCATGGACTTTATCCTTCTTTCGGATGAGTGGGATAGATGATTGAGGTAACATGAGGGGGAGTTCACCCTTCTAGCCTGGTTATACATCCCACCAGCAGGAGACCTAGCTCTGACCCAAATTGCTTCTAGAACTCGGTCGGTGAATCTGTCTGGACCTGGGGCCTTCCCGATCTGCATTGACCCCACTCACTCCATCACCTTTCGCAGCCCCATTGAGGCTCTTAGCCCTTTCACTCTCGTCTGCCACACTCTTGGGAACTCCAACTTGCCCAAAAAGCGCCGTCTAACCTCATCCCCTGTCGGAGGTTCCGAACGGTTCAGTTCCCGGTGGAAGGTCTCAAACAACCCATTTACCCCCTCCAGCTCTGTACCGCTGTGCCCCCCTCATCTCTCATCTGTCCAATCTCTCTTGTTGCTGTCTGCTTCCTCATCTGGTGTGCAAGCCTTCTCCCCATATTCTTACACCGCCACCCTCAGCCGCCCCTCCCCAAGTCTTGCACAGTTGCCTCACTGCTTTCCCCGTTGATATGAGTCCAAACTTCATTTGGAGCCTCTGTCGCTCCTTAAACAGCTCCTTCTCAGGCACCGCCGAGCACTTCCGATTTACCGCCAAAATGGCCTCCATCAGCCTCAGCATCTCTGCCCGCTCTGCTCCGCCTTCTCCTTGTACGCTTCGTGCAGGAGCCACTGAGTGCGTGACAATTTACACCATGGTTGCCACTTGAAGTCTAGGAATCTAATTTGTACATGTAAAATGCCCAAGACCTGTTTCAGGTAAGACATTTGACCTCTCCTTTGATGCCAATATGGTGGGCAGCACATTCAGTGTGAATTGTGTGCTCCGCCTTTCCCAATATTAAACATTCATTCATTTTGCACCTGTGGAAAGGACACAGCGTCATGTTGGATTCTCTGGGAGAGTCCCCCAAGGACATTTTAATCTCCTGAGCACTGCTGTGAACAATTCAAGAGAAAATAGGAAAATTATATTGATCAGAGCACCAAAGAACAAACGAGAGTGGATAAGAGTTGAAAAGCATGTGTACAGCTTAGGCAGGTTAGGCTGCGCTGTTTGTTTTTGGGGCTACTATTTATTCCAATCTGTTCCTTTATTTCATTTGCATCCTCTCTTTGCTTGGGTTTTGAAATACAATCACAACATGTCCTAGCTGGCTCCTCATAGTCATGTGATCTCTGCCATGAGGGAATGTCTGGGGGCAGCCATGATATATTCAGTTCAATGAAGAGCTTAGGGGTGACACAGTGGTTAGCACCGTGGCCTCATAACACCAGGGACCCGGATTCGATTTCAGCCTTGGGTGGCTGTCTGTGTGGAGTTGGCACGTTCTCCCCGTGTCTGCCTAGGTTTCCTCCGGAGGCTTTGGTTTCCTCTCACAGTCCAAAGATGTGCATGTTAGGTGAATTGGCCATGATAAATTGTCCCATAGTGTCCAGATATGCAGGTTAACTGGGGTTACAGGGATAGGGAGGGGAGTGGGTCTAGGTAGAGTGCTCTTTCAGGAAGGTTGGTGCAGACTCAGTAGGCTGAATGCCCTTCTTTTGAACTGCAGGAATTATGTGAGTGGGAAGAGAAACCATTGTGTATAATAATTAAGCGAGAAAGACATTAAGAAGTCTTGCAACACCAGGTTAAAGTCCAACATGTTTGTTTCAAATACTAGCTTTCGGAGCACTGTTCCTTCCTCAGGTGAATCCACCTCAGTGCTCCGAAAGCTAGTGTTTGAAACAAACATGTTGGACTTTAACCTGGTGTTGTAAGACTTCGTACTTGCTCACCCCAGCCCAATGCCGTCATCCCCACATCACGAGAAAGACTGTAAGTCTTTGAGCTCTTAACATGGTGTTCAAAGTGAAGATGTACAAAACTCTAGTACGGCCGCATTTGGAGTATTGCGTACAGTTCTGGTCGCCTCATTATAGGAAGGACGTGGAAGCTTTGGAACGGGTGCAGAGGAGATTTACCAGGATGTTGCCTGGTATGGAGGAAAAATCTTATGAGGAAAGGCTGATGGACTTGAGGTTGTTTTCGTTAGAGAGAAGAAGGTTAAGAGGTGACTTAATAGAGGCATACAAAATGATCAGAGGGTCAGATAGGGTGGACAGCGAGAGCCTTCTCCCGCGGATGGAGGTGGCTAGCACGAGGGGACATAGCCTTAAATTGAGGGGTAATAGATATAGGACAGAGGTCAGAGGTGGGTTTTTTACGCAAAGAGTGGTGAGGCCGTGGAATGCCCTACCTGCAACAGTAGTGAACACGCCAACATTGAGGGCATTTAAGAATGTATTGGATAAGCATATGGATGATAAGGGCATAGTGTAGGTTAGATGGCCTTTAGATTTTTTCCATGTCGGTGCAACATCGAGGGCCGAAGGGCCTGTACTGCGCTGTATCATTCTATGAGATTGAATTTTGAACTGCTAGAAGAGAAGCTACAGGTACTGAAAGGAGAGCACTGAAATGTTCCAACCTGCCAAAAGCCACAGAAACTTTTAAAATGTACAGGGTAGGTCGATTGGCCACGCTAAATTGCCCCTTAATTGTAAAAAATTAATTGGGTACTCTAAATTTATTTAAAAAAAGAAAATATCACAGACAAGGAAAGCTAACACAACCTGAAGGTTGCACTTGAAATGCTGGATGAGACAAAAATGGCTGCAAATTTTTTACTCCAACTCCTGTTGAAATGAAGGGTTATATCTGGCAATTATTCCACTTGCAATAGCAAAACTACAAGATTGCAACAGATTTAATCAACAAGCCAGAGTCGATACGAGTAGCAACACTTTTAACACTGCTGAGACTGCTAAAAATTGTATTCCACCCTAAACCTCGCTAAAGAGCAGAAAAAAACAGATGACAGAAATTTTGAAAGCCTTGAAAGCATGCTTGGAATCCCAAGTGAATGTAACAGAGATATCATCTGGATTTTCATAGAATTTACAGTGCAGAAGGAGGCCATTCGGCCCATCAAGTCTGCACTGGCTCTTGGAAAGAGCACCCTACCCAAGCCCATACCTCCACCCTATCCCCATAACCCAGAAACTCCACCTAACACTAAGGGGCAATTTGGACCCTGAGGGCAATTTATCATGGCCAATCCACCTAACCTGCACATCTTTGGACTGTGGGAGGAAACCGGAGCACCCGGAGGAAACCCACGCACACACGGGGAGAACATGCAGACTCCACACAGACAGTGACCCAGCGGGGAATCGAACCTGGGACCCTGGCGCTGTGAAGCATTTGTGCTATCCACAATGCTACCGTGCTGCCTGGATGTGACACACAGTCAAGGGAAACTGATGTACATCATTGTCGTTCTGTCGAGAGCAACATTGCCTGTGAAGAAAGTTGAGGATGCTATAACAGATTGTGAAATCTTTCAGATTCAACATGAAGCAGCAGCTAAGCATGCTCTGGAAGCCATCAACCCAGCAGAGAATCTAACAGGCAAAGTTATAAAAGTTATAAAAAATAGTGATGAAAGAATGGCCTGTGTGCATCAAGGATACAGCTGTGGTGCCACGAAGCATTGGGCATACCAAGATGAATTGATAGCCCAAGGAGCCATCCTATCAGGAAATGTGAGGAGAGATGCTGAAGCACATCCATACAAGCCATCAAGGAATTGAATTGAACCTGAGAAAGGCAAGAGAAGTGCTCTGCTGGGAAAGCATGAGCAATGAAATTAAAGACCACGTTAGCGAGTGTGGTGCTTGAAACAAATAACAAGCTACAAAGTTGCTGATGACACACGACATCCCAGACAGACCATGGATGAAGCTGGGAGTAGACCTCTTCATTATAGCAGGAACTAATTATCTTATCACTACAGACCATTAGGAGTTAGACTAGCTGACTTCAACAAAAAGAGATAGTAGAATGCATGAAAGCGCAATTCATTTGTTGCAGCACTGCAGACATTGAGATGAGTGACAATGACCCTCAGTTCATGAGTGAAGAATTCATCTGCTTCACAAAGGATTAGGAAATTGAACACCATAAATCATCTCCACACTTACAAGCAAATGGAAAGGCTGAGGCCATAGTGAAAATAGTCAAAGGAACCATCAAGAAATCGAGCAAATCTACACTGCGTATATAAGGCCATTCTTCAATGGAGAAACACAGGGCGAGATTCTCCCATATGGGGAGAAATCGTAAGGCTGGCGTCAAATCCGGGCGGGTTTGACGCCAGCCCCCCCCCTTCCCGACCGGGAACCGATTCTGGTCCCCGGTCGGGGCTAGCAGCCCGACGCCGTAAGCTCCGGCATCACGGGCTTAACGAAATTTGTTAAGCCCGCTTGCCCGAGTTAGCGCCGGCTGACGCGTCATATGACGTCAGCCGCGCATGCGCGGATTGGAAGACTCCAACCCGCGCATTCGCAGATGACGTCATCGCGTATTTGCGCGAAACCCGCACATGCACGGGCCGGGATGCCCCTCAGCCGCCCCGCGAATGGATACTGCGGGGCGGCGGAAGGACAAATAGTGCGTGGGCATTGGGCCCGCTGCCCGCGATCGGTGCCCACCGATCGCGGGCCCATGGCACCCTTGGCACGGCCGTGGTACTGCCGTGCCAATCGGTGCCATGGTTATAAAATGCGAGTGTTTACGGCCGTTTTTACGAATGGCCAGACCAGGTGTGTTTGCCGTTCGTAAAAACAGCCGTAAAGGGCTGGGAACTCGGCCCATCTATCAGCTGTGAATCGCTGCCGGCCGTAAAAAAACGGCGGCAGCGATTCGTGTCGGGAGTTGGGCGTGGAGGGGGGGAGAATAGCGGGAGGGCGTCGGAACAGCGTGGCCGTAAAATTTTACGAGCCACGCTATTCTCCGCACCGTCGGGAGTGCGGAGAATCTCGCCCACAGTGACTGAAGGCATGCAAAATAGACCAGATCAAAGAGTAATATCACATTGCACCCAAACTACTTTTTCAATAGCAAAATAACTACTGAAACTAGAAGTAGTAACAGGCGTGAGTAAAAAAAAATCAAGACAAAATGGCGTATAGCCAAATTTCGTTTTGACAGACTGCCAAGCCATTGCCAGAGTTAAGCATTGGAAAGCCAATCAGGTTACAAACCTTCAATGTTCTCAACAGGTATCTGCTACCTAGCAACTTGAGACATGCATCAAGCAGTTGTCACCTCGGTGAAGAGGTGGAAGTGAATGACTAATATACCAGTGCAATGGTAGGCATATGTGAACAACTAATAAAAGCTGTTCCTTCACTGCACACGGCAATCAGGAAGATGGTATCTCATCAGCTGCACAGATTATAGACGGACTTCCAGTAACTCACCAACAATGGAAATGCAACATGTTCCACAGGGACGACACTCCCCAGAGAAGGAACGTCATCCAGATGAACAGACAATGACAACTCGCACATGTACTATTAAGAGGATTGCACAATTTAATAACTATGAAATGCAGTTTCAGGGTCTAACGAGAATAACAGTTTGTTATTGCATGAGAACAGTTGTGGAAGAATGGGTAATTTGGATAATCCACAGTTAGAAATTATAGTACGTACAATATTGTCTTTTGTTCATTATAGAAAAGGGAATGTTTGGGTTTTGAAATGCAATCGTTACTACATGTTCTCCTGGGCTTGCAATAGTCATGTGACTTCTGCCATGAGGTAATGTCTGGAGCAGCCATGTTACATTCAGTTCTATAAAGACACCACACTAGAAACACTGTAATCATTGCGTTTACAACACTATTTCATTGGATTGCATAGGCTTGTATGCTAATTTCTTTAGCATTTAGCTCAGATTTCACAGTCAGCAGCACAATGATGGTTTTCAGCACTGAACTCTAAGAAAGAAGTAGATTTCTCCTTTCTCAATGTTATTTCTATTGTCGCCCCAGCCCAAGGGTAACTCCAATATCCAACAACAATGATGTCATCAAGCAAACTAAACAGTCAATCATATTTAGACATGTTCACAGACAGCAAACCAGCAAGTAGAAGTTACTAATTATCCTTCTCTTTTCATTCACTTTACAGACCACGACTTAAGATAGGGCCAGATACATGGGATTAAGGTAGAAGCAGAGGTATTTTTATCATAATGGGTGAAATTTGGCATTCCACATACATGCAATATATTTACTTTTATGGTGAGACTAAAAAAACAGCAGTAAAACTTTTATCAACTGCTGGAGAAGAAAATGGAGAAGAAAATCACTGACAGTGACTTTTGGATTTCCATGTTTAACTATGCCTATTCAATCATCAGACATTACTGTTTCACAGTTGTGACAAGATGCATTGCAGTAACTCATCACGGCTCTTTTGATAGACCTTCCAAACCCACGACCTCTACCACCTAGAAGGACAAGGGCAGCAGATGTATGGAACACCACAACCTACAAGATCCCCTCGAAGTCACACACCATCCTCAATTGGAACTATATCACTGTTCACTTTCACTGGGTCAAAATCCGAAATCAGATAAACTCCAGCGGTTCAAGAAGGCAGCTCACCACCACCTTTCCAAGGGTAATTAGAGATGAGCAACAAACACTGGCCTAGCCAACATTGTTTACATCCCAAGAATTAAAAGAAGTTTTACAGGTGGCAAATATTTAACCATTATTACAACCTCAAAATGTGGCCATTGAATATTTGTGATCACTGTGGTGGCAGGCGTTTGCCTTTCCATGATTAACACCAAAGATACACATTCTTATTGATTGCTCTTTCCCTTGGAAACATTTTAGCCACTTAAGCAAATGGGCCCAATTGAACTAACCATCAGCTCCATTATCCTACCCAAATGAGTTCTACGCCTGATCAAATCACGTGCGGGTGCAATTCTCCGCTCCGACGGCAGAGTGTCGACGCCGGCGCCAGAATGGGAGTGTTTCACTCCACGGTCGACGCCTGTTCTGGGACCCCATTCTGCACCGCACAAGGGGGCCTGCAGGGGTGAGGCGGGAGGCGCGGCCTCGGTGCAGCGGCGGAGATACAGCGCCAAGAAATCGACGCGGTGCCACGTCGCACATCAGGCGACGCGAGCGCACAGCCTGCCGATGGAGCAACATGGCACCACGACGAGCAGTGGCCCGTTACACCGACCACTACCAGGAGACGCTACTGGACACCCTCGAGGAGAGGTAAGGGCGTCTGTACCCTGGACCCGGCCAGATGATCCCACCAACGTGGCCCGGCATCTGTGGAGGGAGGTGGGCGCGGCCGTGAGTGCCATCGCATTGACACCCAGGACTGGCGAGCAGTGCCGCAAAAAGCTCAACGACCTACTGAGGGCAGCCAGGATGAGTACCCAGCAATGTGCCCATGGCACCAAACCCCTACCCCCCACATGTGTAACACCTACCTCCTCCTCAGGGGGATGGTACACCCACAGCCATGATCCACATGGCTGCAGCCACCTATGAAAGCCGTGTTGGCCGTGTGCCCTGTGCACCCACGCCAACATAGATCCAACTGCATGCATTCGACCGCCTAACAATGCTGTCATCTATGCCCCCCCCCCCCCCCCCCCACCCAGGAAGAAGAGTGCCCATAACCAGCGAGAGCATGCCCGAACCGGAGAAGGTGAACCTGACTTGCGGCCCCTCACCGTGCATGAGCAGAGGGCACTGGACAAAGTTGGGTGCACCCGAGGACCGGGCGATTGCCCATGCCGAGATCGGGGGCGCACCACCAAGTAAGATCGCCCCCCCCCATCTGCCTGGCGCCTCTCCCCTCAGCACTCTCCCCTCAGCCCTCTCCCCTCAGCACTCTCCCCTCAACACGCTCCATTCAGCACTCTCCCCTCAGCCCTCTCCCCTCAACCCTCTCCCTCAGCCCTTCTCCCTCAGCACACTAGCCTCAGCACTCTCCCCTCAGCACTCTCCCCTCAGCACTCTCCCCTCAGCCCTCTCCCCTCAGCCCTCTCCCCTCAGCACACTATCGTCAGCACTCTCCTCTCAGCATTCTCCCCTCAGCCCTCTCCCCTCAGCCCTCTCCCCTCAGCCCTCTCCCCTCAGCCCTCTCCCCTCAGCCCTCTCCCCTCAGCCCTCTCCCCTCAGCCCTCTCCCCTCAGCCCTCTCCCCTCAGCCCTCTCCCCTCAGCACTCTCCTCTCAGCATTCTCCCCTCAGCATTCTCCCCTCAGCATTCTCCCCTCAGCACGCTCCATTCAGCATTCTCCCCTCAGCCCTCTCCCCTCAACCCTCTCCCTCGGCCCTCTCCCCTCAACCCTCTCCCTCAGCCCTTTCCCCTCAACCCTCTCCCTCAGCCCTTCTCCCTCAGCACACTAGCCTCAGCCGTTTCCCTGAGCACTGTCCCGTCAGCACTCCCCCCTCACCTTGTACTGTGAACCGCACCCCCCTCCACCTGCCCAACCATGATGGTGTATTGTGTGTCGCAGGGCCACGTGATGACCGACCTGGCAGACACCACCTGCATCCAGCGCCTGGACGGCCAACCGACGCAGAACAACTGGGCGCAACTGGCAGACACCGCCCCGGCCAGTGCCTGGACGGACAGGCGACGCAGATCAACTGGGCGCATCAGGCTTACACCAACCCCAGCCAGCGCCTGGGCGGGCAGCCCACAGGGACTCCAGCAGCGAGGGGGAGGGCAGCTCCAACAACAGCCCTCCAACCCAGTCCAGTAATGACACAACGACACAGGGCACAATCACACAGGGCACAGACAGGCACGACACGACGACACAGGACACTAGCACACAGGGGACGGACAGACACGAAAGAACACAGCACAACACCATGGAGGGGACGAACGTACGGGAAATGGCACCCCAGGGTACGCCCGACAGCAGGTCTGATGAAAACACCGAGGTTGCGCAACAACTGTCCCCTGCACCCTCTACCACCGCAGATACTCTCACCTCGCTTAGCCATTTTAGTGATGAGGCTTCTGGGGCACAAACTGGTTCTCACCACACAGACGACCTGGTACAGCCGGTGGAGGTAGGAGCAGCCGAGGGGCTGGACGGTCGGAGGGCAGCCCAGCCCCGGCAAACACCTGCCGCCCAGATGGGTCCCGGGTTGCTGGGGTTCCCCCGCCCACCCATAGACCCGATACAGTCAGGGACCCAGGGGTGTGAGAGTGTGACGGCCGGTTTCCAGCACCCGCAGACACAAATACAGGAGTGCATCCGCGTCCAGGAGCAGGAAATGGTGCCGGTCATGAGTGCCACACAGGCCAACACCGCACGGGTGGCGTCCGCGGTGGAGACAATGGTGGCGACGGTGTCGGGCATGGGACTGAGTTTTCAAGGCCTGAGGCTATCTGTGCCTGTGGCCTCCGCAGCCCAGGACAGGGCTGCCATCTCACAGGCAACTATGAGCCAGGTCCAGCTGAACATCGCAGAGGCGCTCAACAAACTTGCGCGGTCTCAGTAGTCCATGGCCCAGTCCCAGCAGGCCATCGCTGAGAGCATCAGCGCCATTGTCCAGGTGATGGACGGCGTTGTACAGAGCCAGACAGGGATGGCCAACTCCCTGAGCTCCATGGTTGCAAACGTCCAGACCCTGGTCGATAGCAGCACGGGCCACCAGGACTGGCAGCGCCGGGTGCTGGATCCGCTTGCACCCCCATCCCATGGAGAGCCATGGGGCACGCTGAGGGAGGAGGAGGGGCTAGGGCCCATTCCAGCTCCCCCCGCAGTGGGTTGCCAGAACACCGCTCCACCTCGGGCTACCCCCCCACCACCCAACCGTCCCTGGTGCATCTAGTGGGCAGCGGGCAGAACAGGGTGGCACCATGCCATCCCAATTGCCCGAGGTGCAGCCTGGCCCATCCAGGCCGGGCCACCCCAGGAAACGGTCGCCAAAGGGGACCCTAATCACAGCGCAGGAATCACAGGAGTCCACCTCCAGTTCTGCTGTACCGTCCGCTGGGGGAACACAAGAGACATAGTCATACAGGGCCAGAAAGGTAGACACTAATGAGTAATTTGGCACGGGTGCAGGGCACAGATTAGTTAGATGGGCTAGGGCACATGTACAGGACGTCTGTTATTAAACACATTCCACACCTATATGAGATGCCTCTGTACTCTGTCCAATGCGGGCGGGGACTGTGTGCCAGTGTGCGTGAGGGGTGAGGCGATAGAAGTTGAGCTCCGGTGTGTGTGATGTGCCGCCCTGCGCCCACCCCCCCCCCCCCCCCCCCCCCCGCCAACCTGCCACCAGCCATACGCCAGTGCCATGGGATGCAGTGTCTGGGCCGCGTGCAGGGTCCACCCAGGTGGAGGGACTTGAGGTCCTGATGTGGCCATGAGTCAGACATTGTCACACGGTGGGCTATCCTCATCCTCCATGCCTTGTAGCAGACCTGCTTACACCATCAACCGTTTGCCCCCATCCCATTGTGCCACAGGTGAATGTGTCATGGAGGGGTCGTTTGCATGCGGGTGGTGTGGCAGGTGAGGGTGGTTGGTGGTGGGGTAGGTGAGGGTGGTCGGGTAGATGAGGGTGGTCGGTGGTGGGGTAGGTGAGAGTGGTCGGTGGTGGGGGAGGTGAGGGTGGTCGGTGGTGGGGTAGGTGAGAGTGGTCGGTGGTGGGGGAGGTGAGGGTGGTCGGTGGTGTGGGAGGTGAGGGTGGTCGGTGGTGGGGGAGGTGAGGGTGGTCGGTGGTGGGGTAGGTGAGAGTGGTCAGTGGTGGGGGAGGTGAGGGTGGTCGGTGGTGGGGGAGGTGAGGGTGGTCAGTGGTGTGGGAGGAGAGGGTGGTCAGTGGTGTGGGGGGTGAGGGTGGTCGGTGGTGGGGAGGAGAGGGTGGTCAGTGGTGTGGGAGGAGAGGGTGGTCAGTGGTGTGGGAGGAGAGGGTGGTCAGTGGTGTGGGGGGTGAGGGTGGTCAGTGGTGTGGGGGGTGAGGGTGGTCGGTGGTGGGGGAGGTGAGGGTGGTCAGTGGTGTGGGGGGTGAGGGTGGTCAGTGGTGTGGGTGGTGAGGGTAGTCAGTGATGTGGGGGGTGAGGGTGGTCAGTGGTGTGGGGGGTGAGGGTGGTCGGTGGTGGGGGAGGAGAGGATGGTCAGTGGTGTGGGGGTGAGGGTGGTCGGTGGTGGGGGAGGTGCAGAACCCTGCTGTCTGTGCCCATGCCCATCACTGCTGACCCCCACCGTGGTCGTCGAAACGTGCAGCTACCAGCGACACCCGTGCCTGCCGGCCCAGTCTCCAGTGACATCCATCCCCCATGTCCAGTGCATCTGCTTCCCCCTCGCCATCCCCCTCATCTGGAGAAGAGTTCCCCGCCACCTGACCATCCTCCTCCTCCTCCTCCTCCAGCACATTGCCCCTCTGCTGGACTATGTTGTGCAGGATGCAGCAGACCACGACGATGCAGCCGACCCTCTCTGATGGGTACTGGAGGGCCCCCAGAGCGGTCCAAGCACCTGAACCACATCTTCAGCAGCCCAAAGCACCTCTCGACCACACTCCTGGTCACTGCATGGGCATCATTGCAGCGACGCTCTGCGTCGGTCTGTGGCCTCCGGATAGGCGTCATCAGCCACGACCGCAACAGATAACCCCTGTCGCCCAGCAACCAGCCCCGCAGACAGGGTGGGGGTGTCCCTCAAACATGGCGGGGATGAACGATTGGGGCAGTATAAAGAAGTCATGCACACTGCCAGGGTACCTGGCACAGACGTGCATGATCGTCATCCTGTGGCCACAGACCACCTGCACGTTCACTGAGTATGTACCCTTCCTGTTCAGGCACATGGCCCTTTCCTGCCGCCTGCGGCGCAAAGCGAAGGGGTTGGGTGGACAGCCGCGTGTCCGCCGTCATGGGGTCTGGCCATTGGATCGCAGGGGTATCTGGGCAACAGCGGCGAAACCCGCAGTGCGGGCATCCTGGTGGGTGCGGTCCATAGGGAATTGTATGTACCGGTCCGCAATGTCATACAGCGCGTTGGTGATGGCCTGGATGCACCTGCGCACCGATGGCTGGGAGATGCCGGACAGGTCCCCACTTGGCGACTGGAACGACCCCGTCGTGAAGAAGTTGAGTGCAACCGCCACCTTGATGGCCACTTGATGGAGGGTATGTCCACCCCCGGTCCCACGTGGTGCCAGGTGTGCCATCAGGTGGCAGATGTGGGCGACAGTCTCCCGGCTCAGCAGGAGTCTCCTCGTGCACTCCCTGTCTGGGAGGTCCGCAAAGGACAGGGCCGGTACACACGTTGTCGCATCGGACGCCTCCGTAGCCGTGGCACACCCTCCTCCTCCCCATTATCCTCCTGCTGTGGCTCCCGCACGGCGTGGTGCTCCTCCTGCGCCTCGCAAGCTTGAGGCCCTGCAGCCTGGGCGGCTTGCATGTGCCCCACTGCAGTCCACTGCTCTACACCAGGCTCCGCCACCTCCCTGTCACACCCGTGCTCCAGCTCCCACTGGGCCTCATGCAGGGCAGCAGCCCCCGCCATGGCGGCCAACAACGCAGGAAGATGGCTAAACATTGTAGTATCGGTCGGGGGTGGGAGTAGACAGGGTTTCAGCATTGGTATACCCCCCTCCACAACCAGGTGCCATGGGCTGCGTGGCCGGCCCAGTTGCCAGCATGCGCCCCACCCCTGCCCTCTTGGTGCCCTGAGACCTGTCAGCCGTCCCCTCTGCCAGGGCCACCGTCTGGTGGCAGTGCCCGCACCGGGGGCTCCCGTGTGTGCCACCCTGGATATACCCACTGGTGGGTACCGCCAGTTTGGTGGGGGGGTGGGGGGGTCTGGCACACGTCAGGACGGCCCGGCCGCCTGCGGCGCAAAGCGAAGGGGGTGGGTGGACAGCGCGTGTACGCCGTCATGGGGTCTGGCCATTGGTTCCGCCCTGCCATGTTGGCCGTGGCTGCCCACAGCCTTTGATGCCCCCACCGCTCCTTCCCCACCCCTACCCCCAGATGTGTGGGCACCCCGCACACCCCCCCCCCCCCCCAACCCCAGCTGTGTGGGCCCTGCCACACCCCCGGATGTGTAGGCCCCCCCAACACCTCCGGATGTGTGGGCCCCCCCAACAACACCTCCGGATGTGTGGGCTGCCTCCCACCCCTGGCAGCCTCCCCCACACCGCCCGCAGACATGGCCATGCCGTTCCCCCTCCCAGGCTCCCCACCCCCAACGCCGTCAACACCCCCCCCCATCCCCCCCGGGGCCCGCTCCACGCCGTCACTCACCTCCTCCCGCAATGTCAGCCAGCACGACTGGCTGATGCTGCTTTATACCATGTTAGAACGGCTGTCACGCTGGCGGGACTTCGGCCCATCCGGCCCGGAGAATCCCAGCTCCAGTGGAGAATCGCCGCTGCGACCGTTTTTGGCAATTCTCTCCGAGCGCTCGGGTGCTCGTTTTGCCACGCATCGGAGAACGGCGCTCCGGCATCAGAGCGGCGTGGCACAATTCGCGCCGCACCGTGGCGATTCTCCGACCCGGCGGGGGATCAGAGAATTCCGCCCGCCCACATCTATGCCTGAGTAGTGAATTCTGACAGATTATTCCATTCTTCAGTGCTGTTGACATCCATCAAAGTTTGTCCAGGGGTCTCCAGAAATGGAAGATAAATCACCCAGACACTGTTGCTAGCAACCTGGGAGTAATGCGGAGTTCACACTTTGCATTCACAATTCTTGCCTGCATACTTTCTTCAGCTCATATGTCAGCTCTCTTAAACTTCTTATGAGATAGCTGCTCATGCAAAGCTACCAGCAGAGACAGTCAACTAAATATCAAGGTTCACAAATTAAATACAATAACAGCCATAAACTGCAGACAAGCATCATGCATAACCAGATGTCACATAACCAAAAGTCTGTGAGTACATGCTACAGAATTAACCAGCATGTGATCAACCCCCCAGGAATGCATCTAACCAAAGCTGGGCACCTGGTACGCAGTTCATAGATCACAGAATTTACAGTGCAAAAGAAGACCATTTGGCCCAAAGAGCCTGCATCGGCTCTTGGAAAGAGCACCCTAATAAGCCCATGCGTCCACCCTATCTCCGTAACCCAGTAACCCCACCTAACCTTTTTGGACACTCAGGGCAATTTAGCATGGCCAATCCAATCCACCTTACCTGCACACTTTTGGACTGTGGGAGGAAACTGGAGCACCCGGAGGAAACCCATACAGACTCCGCACAGACAGTGACCCAAGCTGGGAATCGAACCTGGGAACTCAAGATGCTCAGACAGTGCTAGTTCTCAAAGCAATATGTTGTCAGAAGATTTGCTGTGGCTAAACATCGTGTGGAATCTACTCATCTTAGTCCCTCCAGCAACAGCTGGTATTGTTCAGGACAGGAAGCTGATGAAGCAATTATCACCCCCCCCCCCCCCCCCCCCCCCCGGGCAGGCTCCCCAATCAATCAGGAAGGGTAGGTGGGATAACATGCCCATTCTGCCAAAGGAAGGATTTCCAATTAAAGAAGATATAAGGCATAGTTACAAGGGCTTAAGAACATAAGAACATAAGAACTAGGAGCAGGAGTAGGCCACTGGCCCCTCGAGCCTGCTCCGCCATTCAATAAGATCATGGCTGATCTTTTGTGGACTCAGCTCCACTCTCGGGCCTGAACACCATAACCCTTCATCCCTTTATTCTTCAAAAAACTATCTATCTTTAAAAACATCTTTAAAAATATTTAATGAAGGAGCCTCTACTGCTTCACTGGGCAAGGAATTCCATAGATTCCCAACCCTCTGGGTGAAGAAGTTCCTCCTAAACTCAGTCCTAATCAGCATATGAATGATTTCGACAAAATCAAAATCAAGCACATTAATGGAGAAGCAACCTGGACCCCTGCCTTGTGTTTCCCCCTCTTAACTTGGAGGTCCTGCTGCATGATCTGACAGACTACAGTAAGGTGAGCTCTCCCAAGGATGCTCTTAGGGTCCAGACTCGATGGGCCAAATGGTCTTCTTTTGTACTGTAAATTCTATGATCTATGAACTGAGTACCAGGTTCCCAGCTTTGGTGAGATGCATTCCTGATGGTTTGATCACATGTTGGTTGGGGTGGGGGGGGGGGGGGGGGGGTAACCTCTCCACTAAGCAGAGTGCACCCAATAAGTTAACAGCAAACTTGTGCTCCATCCAACCTGCTGATTGGTCCAACATTCTCCTTTACAACACACATCATGTCCATATATTCCATAGCTGTAATAATTTAATTCTCTCCAGGCACCTCACATTCCCAACCAGACAACAGAGATTCATACTCAGCCTGTTGTCCTCCCGCACACGTACCTTCCATAGGGTGCCCTTCCCGCCTCTCCACAAAAGTCCTTGATCCCAGAAATACCTGTGGCTTGCTTGTCAAATGCCTGACTGCCACTTAATTTGGTGGGCCTTTTCTAAAAGAAGCAAAGCAAGCTTCTTGCCATCAGTCCACAACCCCATTGCCTTCATTAAATGCCACCCAGTGTCATTTTCTACAGTGAATATTCCCACCTTGCACACTCCAGAATTCAGAAAGTTCTGCTCATTGAAAGACATTTCAGCATTGAGTATTGCTTCCCACACCCTCACCAGAGGTAACTGGCATTAGTCAGTTATGTGGAATACAATGCTTTAATAGATACTCATAATATAAAACATCTTTTCCCTGGTAACTCTTTCCCATGGTTAGCCAGAAGCAGAGTAAACTTACTGGACAACTAACTTTAATTATGAATAGGCTCAAGTCACTTTTCTACATTAGCTCAGAATGACGACAACTTTTGGAAAAGACTGTGATGTTTGTGATTTCACACTTCAATTATTTTCCATTTATGCTGTTCGCAAATGAGAATGGCAATAATTTTCTGAATTTCACAATATCACTCTTCATATAGTTGCAATGTTTACACATCTGCATTGTGCTGCAAAGATGAGTAGTGCAGAGTGAAAATGGAATAGCACAACATTCACATGTCACATGATGTTCCTGCACCATTAAAATTGGAAAAGTTATTAAAGATCCTGAGAGGGAGGTAACATAAACAATGTACACTCTTTCATTACTGCGATCAAGAGCATTACAAAAACCTCCAGTTGGTCAGCACATTTTGCTTTAATTTGGCTACAGATCTGTCCAACTGAAAATAAGACTGATTTTCCATCTTCTTGTGAGCTAAATACAATTGAGGCAATGCACAAGCCTAACATTCTCAACTTCAATGGGCATAAGCGGACTCATATTTCCTGGCTCTGATGCGTTCTATTTTGTGGGCATTTGTCACTGTAGTGACAGGAAATTGATCTGAGCATTTCTCCAGCATCGTCACAAAATCTGTTTCATTTTAGGATCCAAAGAAAGGGTTTGTTAAAGAGTATTAATTTTCTTTCATTGTCTTACTATCATCAACTCAGACTTTGTAACCATACATTCCTTCATTTTCTCTTCAGTAAGTAATCATTATGCAGCAATGCGCGCTTACTGGCAGTTTGCATTGGAGATGACTGGAAAAATGCAGCAGGCCTAGGATGGGCATTTGGCAAGTGACAGGAAGTTCTGGGTCATGCTTGCAGATAGACTGAAGGTGTTCTGTAAAGCATTTTGTCTTTCCAATGTAGAGTGGACTACATTGAAAGTAACGAATGCATTAGATCAGATTGACGGAGGTGCACGTGAAGCCCTACCTCACCTGAAAACAGTGTTGAGGCCCTTTGAAACTGAGCAGAGAGGAGGTAAAGGAACAGGTGTTGTACCTGCTGCAATTGCATGGGAAGGTGCCGTGAGTAGGGGATGAGGTGTTGGGCGTGATAGAGCAGTGGATCAGGGTATCCTGGAGGGAATGGTTTCTGTGGAATGCTGACAGGGGTATGAGGGGAAGATGTGTTTGGTACAGGCATCATGCGGGAGTTTTGTGAACTTGTCTGACTAGACTCACTTCTTTCTTATTTAGCCTATGTTTTCTCTGCCTTTCAGACACACTTACTTCCGTTTTAACTTCTAATTCAATCTCAGCTTCTTTCCGCTCTGAACTACTTGCCTGGATCCTATCCCACCGCCAATTTAGTTTAAATCCATCTGTGGTGGCTCAAGACATAGATTGGAGGCTTCCAGTAGTAAACAAAGGGGTTTATTGATGAAAGACAAAAGCAGCTTTGCAACAGGCAAGGAACACTGTGCAACACTTTACACTTTGGCTCTCTGATCCACACTGCATGGAGTCCTGCTCCTCGGGCCCCACACAAACTCCCTATTGGCTGGGGTTCACACACTCCCAAGCAATTGGCCCTTAGTCTGTCACATGGTTCGTGGAGCCTGGCCCCTTAAAGGGGCCACACTACCACACTGCCCAACAAAACCAGCAAACCGCGCCACGAGGATGTTGGTCCCATTCCTGTTCAGATGTAACATGTCCAACTTGTACAGGTCCCTCCCACCACCCCCAGAAACAGTCCCGATTGCCCAGGACTCTAAAGGCCTCCCTCCTGCACCATTTCTCCAAAGAGGTAATCAACAGCCCTATCCTTCTGTTCCCATACTCACTATTGCATGGCACCAGGAATATTGCAGCCCGTACTACCTTTCAAGTCCTACTTTTCAATTTCCTACGAAACACCTCAAAGTCTGTTTTAATAATTGAAAAAAGTCTCTGCAGCTACTCTGCTTCATTGATTGGCAGATACTCTTGAAATGGAAATGATGGCACCATTATAGTCTGACAGTTTGAGGCAATATACCTGGACGCTTTAATTGTGCCAGTTGTAGATGGTGCGATCACTTGGCTGGGTTTCAAAATCTTTACATGACATCAGCTCAGAAGCTGGCCTGTTGATCCATTGAAACTCTGAAGAGGCTTTAAGAACAAAGTATGTCTCTGATGTGCTTTCCTGTTTGTTTACAAAGCTAACAGGCAGTGAAAGGGTTCCATTTTGTTTTTGAACTGATTGCTTTTCCCAGTAGTGTTTTTGAATTCAACTTTTGTAATATTATTAGAGATCTATTATTTTAATCAATCATTTAAAAATAATTCCCATTGGTGTTGCATGATCTGAAGAGGTCTGAATCATAGAATTCCTACAATGAAAAAAGAGGCCATTCAGCCCATACGCCAGCACTGGCCCTCTGAAAGAGCACCCTACCAAGGACCACATCTCCGCCTTATCCTCGTAACCCCTACCTAACCTGCTTATCTTTGGACTGTGGGAGGAAACCGGGACATCCAGAAGAAATCCACGCAGACACAGGAGTAAGTGCAAACTCCACACAGATAGTCACCCAAGGCTGAAATTGAACTTGGGTGTCTGGTGCTGTGAGGCAGCAGTGCTGTCATGCCACCCTCTCGTGACCTTTAGATCATGCATACCCGCTGAGGGGCTATTAAGGATGAATTGGGGGCATGGAAGTAACATGGGGCATCTGTTACGGGCAGATGCGTGGGCAGCATGGTAGCACAAGTGGATAGCACTGCGGCTTCACAGTGCCAGGATCCCAGGTTCGATTCCCCGCTGGGTCACTGTCTGTGCGGAGTCTGCACGTTCTCCCTGTGTCTGCGTAGGTTTCCTCCGGGTGTTCCGGTTTCTTCCCACAGTACAAAGACATGCAGGTTAGGTGGATTGGCCATGATAAATTGCCCTTAGTGAACAAAAAGGTTAGAAGGAGTTATTGGGTTATGGGGATAGGGTGAAAGTGAGGGCTGAAGTGGGTTGGTGCAGATTCAATGGGCCGAATGGCCTCCTTCTGCACTGTATATTCTATGTTCTATCTGAGTGGCCATGGGTGGTGGGTTAGGAGTGAGAGACATGGAGGTGAGGTTTAGGGCACCTTTAAACAATGTTGAGAGTGGAGCTGCTATATTGGAGAACTGAGGCAGACCTTCTAGCCTCTGCACCCACACTCCTCACAAACTCCATTGTGACTTGCACAATGCACTGTAGGCCCAACCTCTTTGTGAAAAGACAAAAAAACAAATAAAACCACATACAGGTTGGGTTTACAATTTGGAAGTTGCAGATTCTCCCAAGCCCAAGGGAATATCTCGCTTCAGATTTCCCTGTAATTTTCATGTAATTTACATTACTGCACCCCATTCAGCTGGATTCATAGGTAGACTCCAGAAAATCTATTCTGTACTCTTCAGAAGTAAATAGGAAGAAATTATTTATTATCCAGACTGCAGTTATTGTTTCTGCCATTTGGGTGCAAAGCAGAGTTAAAATGGAACTTTCTCTGTGCAAGTGACAAAAAGCAGCTGGACCTATCTGGAAAACACATACCTGCCATATTATACATGTAGACAACAGGTGAGAGTGTTCATTGCAGGATAAATACAGAAATATTCTCAGACTCCCAAGGGGAACTGCGAGAGGCATGGATAAAGAATTGATTCTGGTGACTTGAGACACAAATAAGGGGCAGGATTCTCCCATTCGGCAGCAGAGTGTCCACGCCGTTGGAAACGGGACGGCGTGAACGGGCTGCTGGAAGTACCGATTCTGGCGCTCCAGCTCCAGCTCCAGCCTCCCACCCAGGCGCGAACTGTGTGACGCTAGATCCGCACATGCGCAGTGGAGCCAGCGCCGACTGCGCATGCGCGTGGCCTCTCTCAACCCGCCAGCCCCGACGCAACATGGCGCGGGAGTTCAGGGGCCGGTGCAGAAGAAAATAGGCCCTGGGAGTGAGAGACCAGCCCGCTGAACGGTGGGCCCCGATCGTGGGCCAGGACCCATCGGAGGCTCCCCCGGAGCCCCCCTCCTCCCCCCCTCCCCAAAGGCACCGATTCTCCGCTCTGCGGTTGTGGGGATTCTCCGGCCAACCATGGGCTGGGAGAATCCCGCCCAAGGACAATGATGTTAAATCTGTCCTAGCTTTTTGAAAGTTGTAACTGGTTTTCCACTTTCAACAAAGCAATTGCACTGTGTGACCTGTAATCTTGCAGCCCATTTCAGTTTTACTGGCATGTGATCAGGATTTACCCAGCATGTTATTTTCGGTTTCTGTTATTGTTCCTTTTCAACATAATTATGAAATACAAAAATGTTGTGAGCAGCAATCCGATGAGATTCAGTACATTACATCTATTTTTCCTTTTGATTTGGATGGTTGATTGAGTGAACCGACGATACAATGGCATGCAGGTTTGAATAACATTGCCTATACTGCACATTTGCATTCTACTGGACCATAACATTTGTAAAATTAGATAGACAGAAATTGACAGCGGCATGAAAAATGTTTAATTCATTTTTCGTTCCTCTTCCATGTCAGAAACATTTGCATTTATTTTTATTAAGGATTGTCCAAAAAATTTATGACTTGTGTGAGACCATTGTGGATGTTAATGGTATATGATTAGACATGTAGCCAAAATTCTAGAACAGTCTCTGCGCAATTATTTTAAATTATTATAAAGACATTATGGCACAGTGTTCTTGTGGGTGCTGTGGGGACGATCATCCTGAATGGGAACCTTCGGGATAGAGGGACTTTTGGCAGAAGAGGTACATGAATACAAATGTAATTAATTGGAATTCTTTGCATTCGAGGAGCCATGACAATTAATGGGACCGAGAGGAGCATTCAATATTTGAATTGGCTGTTTTAAATTCTTGGGCAACAAATGAGCCATGCATTACAGTCATAAGAACTAAAATTTGCTTGGATTCATTTTCAGGATCGAAATGGTGAAACATAGTGCCATTTCTGACTGTGCTGTCAGGCTTCTAACATGATTTTGTTTAAGTCCAACAGGTCTGTTTCGAATCACTAGCTTTCTGAGGAAGGAGCTGCAGTCCGAAAGCTTGTGATTCGAAACAAACCTGTTGGACTTTAACCTGGATTCACCTGAGGAAGGAGGTGCTCTCCAAAAGCTAATGATTCAAAACAAACCTGTTGGACTTTAACCTGGTGTTGTTAGACTTCTTATTGTGCCCACCCCAGTCCAACGCCTGCTTCTCCACATCATGATTTTGTTGGACCACTGACACATCCACAGACTGCTATTGTGGAAAGATCAGAAAACACTGCACATATGTACACTGAGGCAACCAAACACAGACTGTGTGAGTGCTTTGCGGAACACCTCCGCTCAGGCCACAAGCATTACCCATGGTTCCTTCTGGTCACTTGCTATTTAAATTCAGCACCTTGCTCTCATGCTTAAATTTCAGTCTTCAACCTGCTTCAATGTTGCAGTGAAGCCCAATGCAAGCTTGAAGAACAACACCTCATCTTCCAATTAGCTACTCCACAGACTTCTGAACTCAATACTGAGTTCAACAATTTCAGGCAATGAACTTGTCCTCCATTTTGCATTCTTTCCCCCGCGAGGGACCTGGGGTGCCTGCTGGTAACGGCATTCAACGAGGCAAGGGAGAAGGGTGTGCTCTCCCTATGTTATCACAGGCCTCGATCTCCTTAATTTCAAAAAGGGATAAGGAGCCAGAGCAGTGTGGGTCTTACCGGCCAAATTCATTGCTAAATGTCGACACTACATTGCTGGCCAAGAGCTTGACCTCACAGATTGAGGATTGTGTGCCGGGGATGATAGGGAAGGATCAGACAGGGTTTGTAAAGGGGAGGCATCTGTCGGCTAATAATGGGTGTTTGTTGAACATTATAATGATGCTCCCGGAGGGACGAAGTGTGGAGGTGGAGATCACCATGGATGCAGAGAAGGCTTTCGACCAGGTGGAGTAGGACTATTTGTGGGAGGTGTTGGGCAGTTTGGGTTTGGGCGGGGGTTTGTAGATTGGGTCCGGCTATTGTATCGAGAGGCGACAGCGAGTGTGCGGATGAAACAGGTGATTTCGGAATATTTCAGGGTTGCACTGTGGGACGAGGCAGGCCCACTCTCCCCATAACTCTTTGCCTTGGTGTTAGAGCCACTGGCAATGGTGCTTAGAGTGTCAAGGGATTGGGAAGGGATAGTGTGTGTGCGTGTGTGGGGGGGGAGGGGGGTATGGGTGGAGCATAGGGTCTCGCTGTATGCGGACCATCTGTTGCCCTATATATCAAACTCCTTGGAAGGTATTCGGGGTACTATGGGCATATTGGAGGAATTCGGCTGGTTCTCGGGCTATACATTTAATACGGGGAAGGGTGAGGTTTTTCCGATCCAAGCGAGGGGGCAGGAGAGGAGGTTTGGTGAGTTGCCATTTAGAGTAGGGGGCAAGCATCAGGTATTTGGGCATTCAGGTTGCACTGGGGTGGGAACAGCTGCAGAAGCTGAATTTGTCTTGTTTGGTGAAACAAATAAAGGGGTATTTTAGGAGGCGGGATGTGCTCCTGCTGTCGTTGGCGGGACGAGTGCAATCGGTGAAGATGATGGTTCTCCCGAGATTCTTATTTGTGTTTCAGAATCTCCCAATCTTTATCCCAAAGGCTTATTTGAGGAGGGTAATGCACTGATCTCGGGCTTTGTCTGGGCCGATTGGCTCATCCAAACTTGATGAATTATTATTGGGTGGCGAATATAGCTATGGTTAGGAAGTGGGTCGTGGGGGAGGGGGCGGCATGGGAGTGGAAGCCTCTTGTAAGGACTCAAATTTAGGGGCACCATTGACGGCTCCTTTGCTATTCTCGCCAGCTAGGTACTCCCCAAGCCTGTTAGTGGTGGCCATGCTGAGGGTTTGGGGGAGAGTGGTGGCAGCACCTGAGGCTGGAGGGGGCCTCGGTTTGGGCACCAATCTGCAGCAATCATTTTCGGGGGGTGGGGGGGGGGGGGGGGGTGGGGGGTGGGGGGGTTTCAGGGATGGAAACGGGTGGGGATTGAGTGGTTTGGGGATCTATTCTTTGAGGGCAGCTTTTCGAGCTTTGAGAGCTTGTTGGAGGAATTTGAGCTGTCCAGCGGGAATGGGTTGTTGCAGGTGAGAGATTTTGTTTGGAAGCAGGTGCCGACCTTTCCCTACCTGCCACCCCGGGGCTACAGGACAAGGGTGTCAAAAACAGGGGTGGGTGAAGGCAGAGTGTCTGAAATTCATAAAGAGTTAATGGAGTGGGAGGGAGCCCCGCTAGGGGTAGTGAAGCGGAAGTGGGAGGAAGGGCTTGGGAGAGGGGGAGGCTGCGATGTCGGAGGAGGCTTTGAGGAGAGTGAACACATCCTCTTCATGTGCGCCAGGATCCCAGGTTCGATTCCCCACTGGGTCTGTGTGACACTGTCTGTGCGGAGTCTGCATGTTCTACCCTAGCCTTATTCAGTTTAAGGTGGTTTACAGGGCACATATGACTGTGGTCAGGATGAGTAGGTTTTTGAAGGGGTGGAGGATAGAACATAGAACATAGAACGATACAGCGCAGTACAGGCCCTTCGGCCCTCGATGTTGCACCGACATGGAAAAAATCTAAAGGCCATCTAACCTACACTATGCCCTTATCATCCATATGCTTATCCAATAAATTTTTAAATGCCCTCAATGTTGGCATGTTCACTACTGTTGCAGGTAGGGCATTCCACGGCCTCACCACTCTTTGCGTAAAAAACCCACCTCTGACCTCTGTCCTATATCTATTACCCCTCAATTTAAGGCTATGTCCCCTCGTGCTAGCCACCTCCATCCGCGGGAGAAGGCTCTCGCTGTCCACCCTCTCTAACCCTCTGATCATTTTGTATGCCTCTATTAAGTCACCTCTTAACCTTCTTCTCTCTAACGAAAACAACCTCAAGTCCATCAGCCTTTCCTCATAAGATTTTCCCTCCATACCAGGCAACATCCTGGTAAATCTCCTCTGCACCCGTTCCAAAGCTTCCACGTCCTTCCTATAATGAGGCGACCAGAACTGTACGCAATACTCCAAATGCGGCCGTACTAGAGTTTTGTACAACTGCAACATGACCTCATGGCTCCGGAACTCAATCCCTCTACCAATAAAGGCCAACACACCATAGGCCTTCTTCACAACCCTATCAACCTGGGTGGCAACTTTCAGGGATCTATGTACATGGACACCGAGATCCCTCTGCTCATCCACACTACCAAGAATTTTACCATTAGCCAAATATTCCGCATTTCTGTTATTCTTTCCAAAGTGAATCACCTCACACTTCTCCACATTAAACTCCATTTGCCACCTCTCAGCCCAGCTCTGCAGCTTATCTATGTCCCTCTGTAACCTGCAACATCCTTCCGCACTGTCTACAACTCCACCGACTTTAGTGTCGTCTGCAAATTTACTCACCCATCCTTCTGCGCCCTCCTCTAGGTCATTTATAAAAATGACAAACAGCAACGGCCCCAGAACAGATCCTTGTGGTACGCCACTCGTAACTGAACTCCATTCTGAACATTTCCCATCAACTACCACTCTCTGTCTTCTTTCAACTAGCCAATTTCTGATCCACATCTCTAAATCACCCTCAATCCCCAGCCTCCGTATTTTCTGCAATAGACGACCGTGGGGAACCTTATCAAACGCTTTACTGAAATCCATATACACCACATCAACTGCTCTACCCTCGTCTACCTGTTCAGTCACCTTCTCAAAGAACTCGATAAGGTTTGTGAGGCATGACCTACCCTTCACAAAACCATGCTGACTGTCCCTAATCATATTATTCCTATCTAGATGATTATAAATCGTATCTTTTATAATCCTCTCCAAGACTTTACCCACCACAGACGTTAGGCTCACCGGCCTATAGTTACTGGGGTTATCTCTACTCCCCTTCTTGAACAAAGGGACCACATTTGCTATCCTCCAGTCCTCTGGCACTATTCCTGTAGCCAATGATGACCTAAAAATCAAAGCCAAAGGCTCAGCAATCTCTTCCCTGGCTTCCCAGAGAATCCTAGGATAAATCCCATCCGGCCCCGGGGACTTATCTATTTTCACCTTGTCCAGAATTGCCAACACTTCTTCCCTACGCACCTCAATGCCATCTATTCTAATAGCCTGGGTCTCAGCATTCTCCTCCACAATATTATCTTTTTCTTGAGTGAATACTGACGAAAAGTATTCATTTAGTATCTCGCTTATCTCCTCAGCCTCCACACACAACTTCCCACCACTGTCCTTGACTGGCCCTACTCTTACCCTAGTCATTCTTTTATTCCTGACATACCTATAGAAAGCTTTTGGGTTTTCCTTGATCCTACCTGCCAAAGACTTCTCATGTCCCCTCCTTGCTCGTCTCAGCTCTCTCTTTAGATCCTTCCTCGCTTCCTTGTAAATATCAAGCGCCCCAACTGAAACTTCACGCCTCATTTTCACATAGGCCTCCTTCTTCCTCTTAACAAGAGATTCCACTTCTTTGGTAAACCACGGTTCCCTCGCTCGACCCCTTCCTCCCTGCCTGACTGGTACGTACTTATCAAGAACATGCAATAGCTGTTCCTTGAACAAGCTCCACATATCCAGTGTGCCCAACCCTTGCAGCCTACTTCTCCAACCAACACATCCTAAGGACATTGAAAAGAGCGCGAGAGGTAAGACAGCTGGGACATTGAAAAGAGCGCGAGAGGAGAGACAGCAGGGACATTGAAAAGAGCGCGAGAGGAGAGACAGCAGGGACATTGAAAAGAGCGCGAGAGGTAAGACAGCTGGGACATTGAAAAGTGCGCGAGAGGTAAGACAGCCGGGACATTGAAAAGAGCGCGAGAGGAGAGACAGCAGGGACATTGAAAAGAGCGCGAGAGGTAAGACAGCTGGGACATTGAAAACAGCGCGAGAGGAGACACAGCAGGGACATTGAAAAGAGCGCGAGAGGAGAGACAGCCAGGACATTGAAAACAGCGCGAGAGGAGAGACAGCAGGGACATTGAAAAGAGCGCGAGAGGTAAGACAGCTGGGACATTGAAAAGAGCGCGAGAGGAGAGACAGCAGGGACATTGAAAACAGCGCGAGAGGAGAGACAGCCAGGACATTGAAAAGAGCGCGAGAGGTAAGACAGCTGGGACATTGAAAAGTGCGCGAGAGGAGAGACAGCAGGGACATTGAAAAGAGCGCGAGAGGTAAGACAGCAGGGACATTGAAAAGTGCGCGAGAGGTAAGACAGCTGGGACATTGAAAAGTGCGCGAGAGGAGAGACAGCAGGGACATTGAAAAGAGCGCGAGAGGTAAGACAGCTGGGACATTGAAAAGAGCGCGAGAGGAGAGACAGCAGGGACATTGAAAAGAGCGCGAGAGGAGACACAGCAGGGACATTGAAAAGAGCGCGAGAGGAGAGACAGCAGGGACATTGAAAAGAGCGCGAGAGGTAAGACAGCTGGGACATTGAAAAGTGCGCGAGAGGAGAGACAGCAGGGACATTGAAAAGAGCGAGAGAGGTAAGACAGCTGGGACATTGAAAAGAGCGCGAGAGGAGAGACAGCAGGGACATTGAAAAGAGCGCGAGAGGAGAGACAGCAGGGACATTGAAAAGAGCGAGAGAGGTAAGACAGCTGGGACATTGAAAAGAGCGCGAGAGGAGACACAGCAGGGACATTGAAAAGAGCGCGAGAGGAGAGACAGCCAGGACATTGAAAACAGCGCGAGAGGAGAGACAGCAGGGACATTGAAAAGAGCGCGAGAGGTAAGACAGCTGGGACATTGAAAAGTGCGCGAGAGGAGAGACAGCAGGGACATTGAAAAGAGCGAGAGAGGTAAGACAGCTGGGACATTGAAAAGAGCGCGAGAGGAGAGACAGCAGGGACATTGAAAAGAGCGCGAGAGGAGAGACAGCAGGGACATTGAAAAGAGCGAGAGAGGTAAGACAGCTGGGACATTGAAAAGAGCGCGAGAGGAGAGACAGCAGGGACATTGAAAAGAGCGCGAGAGGTAAGACAGCTGGGACGTTGAAAAGATAAGAGCGGCGGGGTGCCAGTGGGAGCAAAGATAATATAAGGCGGGAACCGGAAGTACGACCCGCGGACTTCTGGGAAGGATTTTCTCCTAGCCAATAAATTCTGGTGGAGAGGATACCCGAGACACTACACGTGTAGTGTCTCCCACCCGCCCTCCTCCTCTAACCTAATAATAAGACCCATTGGTGTGAGCAGGTAAGTGCTATATTATATTATTATTTTTTTATTTTTTATTTTTTATTTGTTTTATATTTGTTTACCAGAACTTGGTTGAAATTAAGTGGTATGGCAGGGAAGGTAGTGCAATGTTCCTCCTGCAGGATGTTTGAGGTGAGGGATGCCGTTAGTGTCCCTGCTGATTTTACCTGCAGGAAGTGCAGCCAGCTCCAGCTCCTACAAGACCGAGTTATGGTACTGGAGCTGGAGTTGGATGAACTTCGGATCATTCGGGAGGCAGAGGTGGTCATAGATAGGAGCTTCAGGGAAGTAGTTACACCAAAGACTGGAGATAGATGGGTAACTGTAAGAGGGACTGGGAAGAAGCAGTCAGTGCAGGGACCCCCTGCGGTCGTTCCCCTGAGTAACAAGTATACCGTTTTGGATACTTGTGGGGGGGACGAATTACCAGGGGTAAGCCATGGGGTGCAGGTCTCTAGCACGGAGTCTGTCCCTGTTGCTCAGAAGGGAAGGGGGGAGAGGAGCAGAGCATTAGTAATTGGGGACTCAATAGTCAGGGGCACAGATAGGAGATTTTGTGGGAGCGAGAGAGACTCACGTTTGGTATGTTGCCTCCCAGGTGCAAGGGTAAGTGATGTCTCGGATCGTGTTTTTCGGGTCCTTAAGGGGGAGGGGGAGCAGCCCCAAGTCGTAGTCCACATTGGCACTAACGACATAGGTAGGAAAGGGGACAAGGATGTCAGGCAGGCCTTTAGGGAGCTAGGATGGAAGCTCAGAGCGAGAACAAACAGAGTTGTTATCTCTGGGTTGTTGCCCGTGCCACGTGATAGTGAGACAAGGAATAGGGAGAGAGAGCAATTAAACACGTGGCTACAGGGATGGTGCAGGCGGGAGGGATTCAGATTTCTGGATAACTGGGGCTCTTTCTGGGGAAGGTGGGACCTCTATAGACAGGATGGTCTACATCTGAACCTAAGGGGCACCAATATCCTGGGGGGGAGATTTGTTAGTACTCTTTGGGGGGGTTTAAACTAATTCAGCAGGGGCATGGGAACCTGGATTGTAGTTTTGGGGTGCGAGAGATTGAGAGTAGAGAGGTCAGGAGCACAGATTTGACTTCGCAGGAGGGTGCCAGTGTTCAGGTCAGTGGTTTGAAGTGTGTCTATTTCAATGCCAGGAGTATACGAAATAAGGTAGGGGAATTGGCAGCATGGGTTGGTACCTGGGACTTCGATGTTGTGGCCATTTCAGAGACATGGATAGAGGAGGGACAGGAATGGTTGTTGCAGGTTCCGGGGTTTAGGTGTTTTAGTAAAGTCAGAAAAGGGGGCAAAAGAGGGGGAGGTGTGGCGCTGCTAGTCAAGGACAGTATTACGGGGGCAGAAAGGATGCAAGATGGGGACTCTTCTTCCGAGGTAGTATGGGCTGAGGTTAGAAACAGGAAAGGAGAGGTCACCCTGCTGGGAGTTTTCTATAGGCCACCTAATAGTTCTAGAGATGTAGAGGAAAGGATGGCGAAGATGATTCTGGAAAAGAGCGAAAGTAACAGGGTAGTTGTTATGGGAGACTTTAACTTTCCTAATATTGACTGGAAAAGATATAGTTCGAGTACATTGGATGGGTCGTTCTTTGTACAATGTGTGCAGGAGGGTTTTCTGACACAATATGTTGACAGGCCAACAAGAGGTGAGGCCACTTTGGATTTGGTTTTGGGTAATGAACCAGGCCAGGTGTTAGATCTGGAGGTAGGTGAACACTTTGGAGACAGTGACCACAATTCGGTGACCTTTACATTAGTGATGGAAAGGGATAAGTATACCCCGCAGGGCAAGAGTTATAGCTGGGGGAAGGGCAATTATGATGCCATTAGACATGAATTAGGATGTGTAGGTTGGAGAAGTAGGCTGCAAGGGTTGGGCACACTGGATATGTGGAGCTTGTTCAAGGAACAGCTATTGCGTGTTCTTGATCAGTACGTACCAGTCAGACAGGGAGGAAAGGGTAGAGCGAGGGTACCGTGGTTTACCAAAGAAGTGGAATCTCTTGTTAAGAGGAAAAAGGAGGCCTATGTGAAGATGAGGCGTGAAGTTTCAGTTGGGGCGCTTAATAGTTACAGGGAAGCGAGGAAGGATCTAAAGAGAGAGCTAAGACGAGCAAGGAGGGGACACGAGAAGTCTTTGGCAGGTAGGATCAAGGAAAACCCAAAGCTTTCTATAGGTATGTCAGGAATAAAAGAATGACTAGGGTAAGAGTAGGGCCAGTCAAGGACAGTGGTGGGAAGTTGTGTGTGGAGGCTGAGGAGATAAGCAAGATACTAAATGAATACTTTTTGTCAGTATTCACTCAGGAAAAAGATAATATTGTGGAGGAGAATGCTGAGACCCAGGCTATTAGAATAGATGGCATTGAGGTGCGTAGGGAAGAAGTGTTGGCAATTCTGGACAAGGTGAAAATAGATAAGTCCCCGGGGCCTGATGGGATTTATCCTAGGATTCTCTGGGAAGCCAGGGAAGAGATTGCTGAGCCTTTGGCTTTGATTTTTAGGTCATCATTGGCTACAGGAATAGTGCCAGAGGACTGGAGGATAGCAAATGTGGTCCCTTTGTTCAAGAAGGGGAGTAGAGATAACCCTGGTAACTATAGGCCGGTGAGCCTAACGTCTGTGGTGGGTAAAGTCTTGGAGAGGATTATAAAAGATACGATTTATAATCATCTAGATAGGAATAATATGATTAGGGATAGTCAGCATGGTTTTGTGAAGGGTAGGTCATGCCTCACAAACCTTATCGAGTTCTTTGAGAAGGTGACTGAACAGGTGGACGAGGGTAAAGCAGTTGATGTGGTGTATATGGATTTCAGTAAAGCGTTTGATAAGGTTCCCCACGGTCGGCTATTGCAGAAAATACGGAGGCTGGGGATTGAGGGTGATTTAGAGATGTGGATCAGAAATTGGCTAGTTGAAAGAAGACAGAGAGTGGTGGTTGATGGGAAATGTTCAGAATGGAGTTCAGTTACGAGTGGCGTACCACAAGGATCTGTTCTGGGGCCGTTGCTGTTTGTCATTTTTATAAATGACCTAGAGGAGGGCGCAGAAGGATGGGTAAGTAAATTTGCAGACGACACTAAAGTCGGTGGAGTTGTAGACAGTGCGGAAGGATGTTGCAGGTTACAGAGGGACATAGATAAGCTGCAAAGCTGGGCTGAGAGGTGGCAAATGGAGTTTAATGTGGAGAAGTGTGAGGTGATTCACTTTGGAAAGAATAACAGGAATGCGGAATATTTGGCTAATGGTAAAATTCTTGGTAGTGTGGATGAGCAGAGGGATCTCGGTGTCCATGTACATAGATCCCTGAAAGTTGCCACCCAGGTTGATAGGGTTGTGAAGAAGGCCTATGGTGTCATGGCCTTTATTGGTAGAGGGATTGAGTTCCGGAGCCATGAGGTCATGTTGCAGTTGTACAAAACTCTAGTACGGCCGCATTTGGAGTATTGCGTACAGTTCTGGTCGCCTCATTATAGGAAGGACGTGGATGCTTTGGAACGGGTACAGAGGAGATTTACTAGGATGTTGCCTGGTATGGAGGGAAAATCTTATGAGGAAAGGCTGATGGACTTGAGGTTGTTTTCGTTAGAGAGAAGAAGGTTAAGAGGTGACCTAATAGAGGCATACAAAATGATCAGAGGGTTAGATAGGGTGGACAGCGAGAGCCTTCTCCCGCGGATGGAGATGGCTAGCACGAGGGGACATAGCCTTAAACTGAGGGGTAATAGATATAGGACAGAGGTCAGAGGTGGGTTTTTTACGCAAAGAGTGGTGAGGCCGTGGAATGCCCTACCTGCAACAGTAGTGAACTCGCCAACATTGAGGGCATTTAAAAGTTTATTGGATAAGCATATGGATGATAAGGGCATAGTGTAGGTTAGATGGCCTTTCGTTTTTTTTCCATGTCGGTGCAACATTGAGGGCCGAAGGGCCTGTACTGCGCTGTATCGTTCTATGTTCTATGTTCTATGTTCTATGTTCATGTCTAATGGCATCATAATTGCCCTTCCCCCAGCTATAACTCTTGCCCTGCGGGGTATACTTATCCCTTTCCATCACTAACGTAAAGGTCACCGAATTGTGGTCACTGTTTCCAAAGTGCTCACCTACCTCCAGATCTAACACCTGGCCTGGTTCATTACCCAAAACCAAATCCAATGTGGCCTCGCCTCTTGTTGGCCTGTCAACATATTGTGTCAGGAAACCCTCCTGCATACATTGTACAAAGAACGACCCATCTAATGTACTCGAACTATATCTTTTCCAGTCAATATTTGGAAAGTTAAAGTCTCCCATAACAACTACCCTGTTACTTTCGCTCTTTTCCAGAATCATCTTCGCCATCCTTTCCTCTACATCCCTAGAACTATTAGGTGGCCTATAGAAAACTCCCAACAGGGTGACCTCTCCTTTCCTGTTTCTCACCTCAGCCCATACTACCTCAGAAGAAGAGTCCCCATCTAGCATCCTTTCCGCCACCGTAATACTGTCCTTGACTAGCAGCGCCACACCTCCCCCTCTTTTGCCCCCTTCTCTGAGCTTACTAAAACACCTAAACCCCGGAACCTGCAACAACCATTCCTGTCCCTGCTCTATCCATGTCTCTGAAATGGCCACAACATCGAAGTCCCAGGTACCAACCCATGCTGCCAGTTCCCCTACCTTATTTCGTATACTCCTGGCATTGAAGTAGACACACTTCAAACCACCTACCTGAACACTGGCACCCTCCTGCGAAGTCAAATCTGTGCTCCTGACCTCTATACTCTCAATCTCCCGTACCCTAAAACGACAATCCAGGTTCCCATGCCCCTGCTGAATTAGTTTAAACCCCCCCAAAGAGCACTAACAAATCTCCCCCCCAGGATATTGGTGCCCCTCAGGTTCAGATGTAGACCATCCTGTCTATAGAGGTCCCACCTTCCCCAGAAAGAGCCCCAGTTATCCAGAAATCTGAATCCCTCCCGCCTGCACCATCCCTGTAGCCACGTGTTTAATTGCTCTCTCTCCCTATTCCTCATCTCACTATCACGTGGCACGGGCAACAACCCAGAGATAACAACTCTGTTTGTTCTCGCTCTGAGCTTCCATCCTAGCTCCCTAAAGGCCTGCCTGACATCCTTGTCCCCTTTCCTACCTATGTCGTTAGTGCCAATGTGGACTACGACTTGGGGCTGCTCCCCCTCCCCCTTAAGGACCCGGAAAACATGATCCGAGACATCACTTACCCTTGCACCTGGGAGGCAACATACCAAACGTGAGTCTCTCTCGCTCCCACAAAATCTCCTATCTGTGCCCCTGACTATTGAGTCCCCAATTACTAATGTTCTACTCCTTTCCCCCCTTCCCTTCTGAGCAACAGGGACAGACTCCATGCCAGAGGCCCGTACCCCATGGCTTACCCCTGGTAAGTCGTCCCCCCCACAAGTATCCAAAACGGTATACTTGTTACTCAGGGGAACGACCGCAGGGGGTCCCTGCACTGACTGCTTCTTCCCAGTCCCTCTGACAGTTACCCATCTATCTCCAGTCTTTGGTGTAACTATTTCCCTGAAGCTCCTATCTATGACCCCCTCTGCCTCCCGAATGATCCGAAGTTCATCCAGCTCAAGCTCCAGGTCCCTAACACGGTTTTTGAGGAGCTGGAGTTGGGTGCACTTCCCACAGATGAAATCAGCAGGGACACTGACGGCGTCCCTCACCTCAAACATTCTGCAGGAGGAGCATTGTACTGCCTTCCCTGACATCACCTCTAGATTTAAAAAAAAACAAGAAAAAGAACAAGAAAGGAAGAGCTTACCTGATATTACCTCAAACCCTGCTCCCGCTCAAAGGTAAGCAATTTTAAAGGCACTCACTCACCTTCACGACAGGCCCCTGCTCCCGCTTCCCAACCACCGTGGGGTGGGGGGGTTGGTTAGAGGAGGAGGTAGGGTGGGAAACACTCACGAAGTGTTTCGGGTTTAACTGTCACTTGCCAACAGCCTCTCCACGAACCGCCTTCAACTTAGGCTGACCACACTGCACGTATGCAAATTTCCCCAGAACAGCTGATCAGTAGCTCTGCTCTGCTGCCCTCTGCTGGATGATTGCCTTCACTCAAACTCCTCGGGTCCCCTTCGCAGATTCACCTTCAACTTAGGCTGACCGCACTGCACGTATGCAAATTTCCCCAGAACAACTGATCAGTAGCTCTGCTCTGCTGCCCTCTGCTGGATGATTGCCTTCACTCAAACTCCTCGGGTCCCCTTCGCAGATTCACCTTCAACTTAGGCTGACCGCACTGCACGTATGCAAATTTCCCCAGAACAGCTGATCAGTAGCTCTGCTCTGCTGCCCTCTGCTGGATGATTGCCTTCACTCAAACTCCTCGGGTCCCCTTCGCAGATTCACCTTCAACTTAGGCTGACCGCACTGCACGTATGCAAATTTCCCCAGAACAGCTGATCAGTAGCTCTGCTCTGCTGCCCTCTGCTGGATAGGTGTGGGCAGTGCGCGGGTGGGCCCGCAAATCATGTCCACATGTTTTGGACCTCTCTGAAGCTGGAGGGATTCTGGTGGCGGGTTTGCTGACGTTATAAACAAAGACTAAAGAGCAATACAGCACAGGAACTGGCCCTTCGGCCCTCCAAGCCTGCGCCTCCGCCTGTATCCTTCTATACCCCGCCTGTTCATGTACCTATCCAGATAAGTCGTAAAGGTCGCTCATGTATCTGCCTCAATCACCTCACTTGACAGTGCATTCCAAGCCACCCTGGAGGGTTATGTCGGAGGTATTGAGGGGAAAGTTGGTCCAGAATCCAGAAGTCGCAATCTTTGGAGTGTCGGAACACCTGGGAGCCCAGGGGGCGAGACAGGCCGATGACTTGGCCTTTGCCTCCCTGGTGGCCCGGAGACGGATCTTATTGAAATGCCGGGACTCGGGGCCACCGAAATCGGGGGTTTCGGTGTGCAACCTAGCAGAGTAACAGGCTGGAGAAGATAAAGTTCGTCTTGAGGGGGGTCTGTGGAGGGGTTTGCCCAGAGATGGCAGCCGTTCATCGACCTCATCCGAAACTGTTAAGATGTCAGGAGTGGGGGGTGGGGGAGCGCGTTAACTTTTTAAGGTAGGGGAGGGGAGGTAGGGGAGGTGGAGAATGGGAGGCAGGACGGTGGGGTGGTAGATATTTATCTTCTGTGGTTATTTGCATTCCTGTTTGCTTGCTTTTTTATGGTTGTCTTTGATGTATATATATATATATATATAAATGCCTCAATAAAAATATTTAAAACAAAGAAAATTCCAGGCTTCGACCATCCACACGGTGAATGGACAAACTGAACAGATTTCACACTGGAGTCTCACCCTGCCTCAACAACCTCTTCTATTGGATACACCAGGACTCACCCCTGGATAACTGTGGAAAAGTGGCAATGTGCAAACCATGGTGCATAAAATTGTCAAGTGCCCCAACCTGTGCCTCAGTGGTGGTCTCACTGCCCTACACCCGGCTGATGAGGAGTCTTCCAACTGGCTGAAGAATTTCAAATTTGACATCTAGCTGTTCATCAGTGCGTACAGTATTAGTAGTAGTTTATGAGTTGGGGTGAAAAGCAGACAATTGTTGTTAAATTCGGCTATCTTCATAGTAAATGGAGGCAGACATTCTAGTCTTTCATCGTGGCTATCTATCCACCTCCGTTACCGCCTCAAGACAGCGGGCCCATCTTCACCCAGCACCTGCCTTCCCAGAATATAGCTGTCGGAGCTACTTCCTTGAAAATCTGGCCCTGTGCGTTGTGCCTCAGACTGAGATTGAAATTGGTATGCTCCAGAGCTCAGTCTGTGTTTCCAAGCTGAGATTCAAGCTTCAGCTCAGGTCTTGTTGGCTATTTTAACAGTTGGCCAGGATTTTCCGGTGCTTGAATGGCGAACCCTCCCTGCAGATGCAAAGAACCAGCCAAAAGTCCACTGACTTTGGTGGGACTGGAAGATCCCATCAGCAGACAGGCAGAGCTGGAGAATCCCACCCAATGTGTTTGTGGGAGCTTGGTGCATATAAATTGACTGCCACATTTTCCTACATTACAACAGTATTTCAAAAATACTTCTGTGTCTTTGAAATGCTTTAAGGTGTCCTGAGGTTCTAAAAACTGTTTTTGTTTATCAACAACAATATGAATTTCTGTAGTGCCTGTAATTTAGAAAAACGGCCCGCAGTGTTTCACAAACACATCAGGGACTTGAGACTCTGATCTTTCAAAGTACTCATGAGGACTGGTAATGATGTGTGGTCTTTTTGTAAAGCATCATAAAGGAGGGGACTGAGATGGAGGAAATTTCACATAATGGAACTTTGGCAGCTGTCGCTACACCCCAATTGAGAGGCAAAAGAAAGTACAATGAACAATAGACTGGAGTCAAAGGAACAGTGAATTTGGGAGAGTTGTATTACTTGTTATGTGAATAGAATGGGATGACACCACAGAGGGATTTAATCATGAGGATGAAGATTTTAAATTTGAGGCACTCGGGCACTATAAAGAATGTAGATAAATAATAATGGGGATGATAGATGGACAGGACTTGGTAAGGGATAGGTTATTGGCAAAAGCGCTTTGAACAAGCGATTAGGCAGAATAATTTACTGTAACAATAATCTATAATGTAACTCCCAACAGAAAACAATTTGTTTAATTTGTGATTTGCATAAACATTTCTGGAAATTTATTGATTGGGTGTTTAAATGTATGGATCAGGCAAGCATAATTCCTTTCCTTAATTCGAATAATAGCGCCTAAAATGCTGAGAGACTTTTTGTGCATTTTTTGACAATAAAAAGAAGACCAATCTATTCAAAATAAGGCAGCACATTAATATTTGCTACAATTTTTTACAATCTAATAACAATCTATTTAGGCAATTTCAGTACAGATAACTTATGCACTGACATTTTTGCATAATATCATCAATGACTGATTTAAGTATTGTAAAGCACAATCAGCTTCCCCTACTCAAAGCTAAGTTCAATCATGTGGCACTATAGTTACGACGGAAAGTTTCAGAGAAAAGCAGTACCCCCACAATTCGCCAATGTGAATTTATAGCAGATGAGATTCCTCATTGCTTTGTAGCAATGAAAAGGGTTTATAACATAATTATTTGTAAAACATTATTATTTTAAAACATAAATCTTCTTTGGAGTTGCTCATAGTGAGTTGGAGGTTAAGCTGTTGCAGGGGAAAATTCTCTGGGAGTAAAAGAATAGTGTGGAAAATCTTGGATCTTATGGGAATAGGGCGATGTGGAACAGGGAAGTTAGGTGAGTGAAGGAATTCTTTTTTTTTATAAATTTAGATTAGCCAATTATTTTTTTCCAATTAAGGGGCAATTTAGTGTGGCCAATCCACCTACTTTGCACATTTTTGGGTTGTGGGGGCGAAACCCACGCAGACACGGTGAGAACGTGCAAACTCCACACGGACAGTGACCCAGAGCCGGGATCGAACCTGGGACCTCAGCGCCGTGAGGCGGTTGTGCTAACCACTAGGCCACCGTGCTGCCCGAGTGAAGGAATTCTTGTGTGTGGTTCAAAAATGGTAGTTAATGGACGATGGTCCGTCAACAATGTGAATTCTCCGATACAGAAATTGATGGAATTTCTTTACTCCAAAAATGATCCCTAATGCCTCCCCTTTAATCTGGGCACAGCTACTTTCAGGTTTTCTCAAGGTTCGAAAAGCAATGGATTGTTCTTCATCGAATGGCATGATGTGAGAGACCACCGCTCCTGCACCTTAAGGAGATTCATCGCAAGCTAACAGAGCATCAAGTGTAACAGAGGCTCAAAGAGCGTGAGAACTTCAGATTTAAGTAAAGCCTTTGACTTGCACAAAAGCATTGATCCAATCATTTCCACTACTTATTCTGGTGCAAGAGGTTATGCAATGGTTTCAGAATTATTGTCAAGTTTGTAATGGCTTCAGAATTGTTGCCTAGTTTCGGATCTTCCACAGTAGTTCAACAATCCCAGGAAGGAACATAACTTGTCAATATTCTGAGGTGCCGGTGTAGCCCTCTAAAATGGACACCAGTCTACAAAATGGAGAACTGCTAAGACTGCAGGGAAAAACAGCCATAGTAAGGACACACAGCTCGCAGAAGCATTTAGCATTTTGCACGTACAAAACCGGTTTCAAGGCAGTTGCAGAAACCCAGCCAAAGGTGCAAATAGGAAAGCGATCTGCATATTAATGAGATGATACCGGCCCAGTCCCAGATACAATAGAAACATTTTAAGTATCGATTGATACTTTCTATAGCTACCCAGCCAGAATGGCGCCAGAGAACCCAAGTCAATGACCCCTAGGAACCGCCCCCGCCATCGAGGAACGACTCCAGGATAGGGGAGTTCGAATGATATTGATTGGGAAAGACCCAATCGATACCTAGCAGGTGAAAGAGCCCGCCCCAAGGGGCACGGACCTCTGGGGACCTATAAAAAGAAGGTCAAGCACCTGATTCGGTCTGTTGCTTCCTGACTCCGGCCCAGGTCTGTTGCTTCCTGACTCCGGCCTAGGCTGTTGCATCCTGACTCCGACCCCAGCCTCCAGATCCTGTCTTTCATCACCGGCCGTTGAGCATCAGCCATCTTTCAGTAAGTGCCAAAACAACGATCGCTACGTGACCCAGGCATTGCTTATACTCTTGCCGACTATTAGTGAACAGAAGGTGCAGACCAGAAAGGAACAAAGGCCTTGTCCCCTGACCTTGCTGGTTCCTACTTAGATAAGTATTTAGTCGTTTAATAGTAGAAATAAGTATTAGTCTTTTAGCGTGTGCATGAGTATTTATTATATCTGTTATAATAAACACTAATTGTTTAGACTTACTGATCGTTGTTTAGACTTATTGCTTTGAACTTGATCTTGATAACTTGTGACGGTGTCTGATACGGCACCTGGCGACTCCTGAGCATAGATACAGATACAGAGCCAAACCAGTGTTAAGCACATGTCCTTTAAATGGAGGCGTGTTAATCACACTAACAGTAGAACGAGCAACACAGGTATCTCTCTCATGGATTTAACCTTTGAAGGAGATTTGTGAAGGCCAGTGGTGTCAGTGGTATGACCCAAATACTCAATGGAGGATTGGAAGAACTCACACGTGTCCTTATGGACTCTTAGACCACAACCTCCCAATTTCAGGAGAGTGTCATCCAGAGTTCAAAGGTGTTCCTCTTTATCTCTTTCGGTGACTACGATCATCCAGATAGCAGTGGACTCTGCTCAGTCCACTCAGGATCTGATCCATTAATCTTTGAAACAATGCAGGAGCTGGTGTCACACCAAATGACAATCTTTGGTACCGGAACAATTATCAGATGTTCTTGTGACTTTATGTCCACATTAATCTGTAAGTAAGCTTGGCTTTAGGGCAGCACGGTAGCGCAAGTGGATAGCACTGTGGCTTCACAGCGCCAGGGTCCGAGGTTCGATTCCGGCTTGGGTCACTGTCTGTGCGGAGTCTGCACGTTCTCCCCTTGTCTGCATGGGTTTCCTCCGGATGCTCCGGTTTCCTCCCACAGTCCAAAGACGTGCAGGTTAGGTGGATTGGCCATGCTAAATTGCCCTTAGTGTCCAAAAAGGGTTAGGAGGGGTCGTTGGGTTGCGGGGATAGGGTGGAATTGAGGGCTTAGGTGGGTCGGTGCAGACTCGATGGGCTGAATGGCCTCCTTCTGCACTGTATGTTCTATGCCTGTGCGAAGTAATGGGTACTGTTCAGCAAATAACACTGGATTTATGGTGACCTTGAAGTCCCCCAAATCCTTATGGATCCATCTTTCTTGGTGACAAGAACTTGGCATGGCCCGTTCACTGATGCAGACAGATTCCAGACGCCAGACTTCACAAGTCGCTCCAAGTCAGACTCCAACTTTAGTGATTAGCGTATGGTACAGACCTTGCCTTCAAACATTTTGATTGGCTTCTTTTAATTTTCAGTTCAACTATAATGAGCGGGATTCTCCGTCCCGCCGCACTCGTTCTCTGGTGCAGTGCGAGCCATTGGCAGTGGGATTCTCTGACCCGCCAGCAGGTTTCCCATTGTGGGCAGCCCCACATCGTTGGGAAATCCCCAAGCATGGGTGCGCTGCTGGAGAATTCTGCCAGTGGAGAATCCAGCACAAGGGGTGGGAATCTCCCTTTGGGGTACTAAGTCTTCACGCCCGTCGGAAAGCGGATGACAATCACTCTGGACCTTTTCTTCAAAAGTCTGGGGTGATTCCCCATTTTTCAGGGGGATAGCAAGCCTCCGGCATGCGTCCCGCAGCTCTGACTGCCAGCAGGGCCCTGCAGGACAGACCATGCAGCTGCGCATGCGCATGGCAGATACAAGCGTCTCTGCGCATGTGCACAGCAGCCCACCTCGGCGCGGGTACCGCCGACATGGCAGAGCCACACAGCAGAGGAAGATAGGTTGCTCCCGGATCGCGATGGCCCACCGATCAGTGGCCCAAAATCGCGGGCCTGCCCGTCGTCGAGGACCCCCCGTGTCCGATCCCCACACCCACATTAGCCGCGACTCCGAGTTCCCGCTGAGTTGAGCTACATTAGAACAATGTCGGCGGAATTTGGCGGGCACTCGGCCCATCTAGCGCGGAGAATCACGGGGGGCCTTTTCCATCGGCCCCTGACCGGCGGCGTGTTGATCGCGCGTGTGAATGGCGGCAATTCTCCGGTCGCCAGAGAATCGTAGCCGGCGTGGGGGCCTATTTTTGGTAATTCTCCGGCCCTGCACCGAGCGCAATTTCAGGGCCGAGGGTCGGAGAATCCCGCCCAATATCTTTTCTGGTCCCTAGTTCGCCTTTGAACACTACAGTGTGTTTCATCTGGCCCTGGAGATTTATTTACTTTTAAGCCTGCCAGACCACTCAGAACCTCCTCTCCATCTATGTTAATCTCTTTAATTTTATTACAATCCTTCTCCCTGATTTCTACACTTACACTGTTCTCTCACGAGTGAATACTGGCACAAAGTATTCATTTAGAACCATACCCCATCCTTCGGCTCCACACACAAATTACCACTGTGGTCCTTAATGGGCCCTACTCTTTTCCTCATTATTCTTTTACCTTGAATGTACTTGTTAAACAATTTATTTTCCTTTGTTTTACTTGCCAGTTATAATTTCATGTCCCCTTTTTGATCTCCTAATTTCCTTTTTAAGTTTCGTCTTGCACATTCTATACGCCTCTGGAACATTTGTTGTTTTGAGCCCTCGATATCTGCATAAGCCTCCCTTTTCTCTCGTTATCCAATGCTGTATATCCCTCAATATCCCGAGGTCATTGGGTTTGTTGGCCATTGAAATGCCAAACACCAAACACCACTCATACAAGACAGCGCAACTTCATTTCATGAATCAAAAATGTTGTTGAAATGCTTGAAGATGGCACAGGCATGTTAAAATCCTTAACTATTAGTGATTCTCAACATCTGTGCACTCGGTGTGCTGGGAGAATATACAATGCTGGTTTTAAGCCTCGAATGTTGCCCTTGCTTCCTGATCAATGGGTTGTAGCAATACTGGGATGTCAGGAAAATCACCTTCACATTTGAGACACCGGCAAGTATACAATCGGAGAAATACCTTGAAGGTGATATTTTCTCTGGTACAATATTCCCTCCAGGCATGGATGGCATAAAGGCAGAATCATCCTTGAAAGATTTTCCCCGTCATCCAGGTTCTCGTTTTTGAATGCTGAATGATTCATGGACATTCTTTTAAATAATTCCTCAAAGCCCATTGTGTCTTGGACGAGTACACTACCAAGGGCTTAAACTTGAAACCTCCTGCATCTTCCCACCAAGCAAAACAGTCAGGTGAATCGTGAGCAGATTTAAATCCTGCTGCCACCGTCACCTCCTTGGAGATGCATACACTTCCAATAAAACCTTGTCTCATCAACATTATGGTGAGCAGCTACTTTCTTCAATGATTTTCTTGAAATAGACAGGGCCAAAATAAAATGAAATAAAAAGACCAGCCTCTTCAGTATCGGCATCAACCATGTTTTCAGATAGAAATGTTTCTTCAAACACTCCAAACCTCCACACCTAGCACTGAATATTTTTCACTGTGAACTCTCACCCGTTTCATTCTGAATTTCATCTTCCAAACTTTTGCTTCGATGACTATCAAAATAAGAGGCTGGTTTTGGTCTTTGATCCAGATTGCCAAGAGTCTTTCCACATTCTCCAGATTCTGCTTCTAGTCCGAATTACCCTGCCAATACTCGCAGGCAGCAAGGGCCTCATGTGCTGCACTTTGTTTGATTTTGTCAGCGTTACTACGAATTGTTCTGAGCATAGTAGGGGGTCACCCAAGCACTTTGCCAGGAGCAACTGCTCATTCTCTGGTCTTAAAATATTTTAAAACATCCAATTTCATCGCAACATATGGTCAATATCGTCAATATTGATGATTCATCTGATTAAGTTACATCGCTTTTCGAGTTTCCTTAGCAGCAACAAGCTTGCTGCCACAACGAGCAGGACATTTTTGACTATTGTCAGAGTGATTCCAAGAGATGGAAGCATCACTTCACAAGACCAAAACCACCTCAAACAACTTTAAAATTGTTTCTCTGCCTCCACCCAGTATAAAGTTGAACAAAAGTCACACTCAGGGCTCCTAAATTAATCAGACAAACAAAGAACAAAGAAAAATTACAGCACAGGACCAGGCCCTTCGGCCCTCCAAGCTTGCGCCGATCCAGATCCTCTATCTAAAACTGTGAGTGCAGAATCAGGACCTTCTGGTTCCTACTTTCCCCCTTATAGGTCTTGAAATGTTTTGCCAAAAAATAGCCTGGGCTAAGGACGCAATGTAGTCTGCAGCAAGTGCCCCACTTAGAATCATAGAATCCCTGCAGTGCGGGAGGAGGCCACTCAGCCCATAAAGTCTGTAGTTGACCCCCTGAAAGAGCATCCTACCTTGGCTCAGTCCCCTGCCCTATCCCTGTAACCTCACCTAACCTGCACATCCCTAAACATTAAGCAGACATTTTTTATCACGGCCAATCCACCTAACTTGCACATCTTTGGACTGTGGAAGGAAACCGGCACCACAACACCATAACACCAAAGAAATAGGAGCAGAATTAGGCCATTCGGCCCATTGAATCTGCTCCGCCATTCAATCATGGCAGATATGCTCAGTGTTTGTTTTAAGTTACCTCTTTCTCTATTGCGCTATTTTATAGTTGTGAATATATTGAGGCCGGTGTGTGCAGCTCGTGTTGGGACTTCGACATTAGTCTTGTTTTTTGCCAGAGCCTTTGTAGCATCACGTGATCTGGTTGGTGCCATTTTAGAACAGATCTGAGTAGAGGCGTTCAATCCTTTTCAAATCAACTTTTTCTTAAAACTCTGTAGTACAGTTTTTTGCAACAAATGTATATATATCCATAGCATTTTCCCACAAGTGTGAAGTTGAAGCCTGGACTGCTCACTCTTGTGTGATGCATATGCAATTGATGACTCTGTAATCCCATTTAATTTTAATGTCCCAGGCATGTCTGTTGCGGAGCTTTATATTGGGTAAAGCAGAGAAACCATTCAGTGAGAGGCATTTTCTGCAAGTAAAATAGCTTTCCTTGGCTCAGGGTGCTGTTTGGGTCCTTCATACGCCTTTCAGGAGCTTGACTCTGCAATATCCTGATTAACTTTGTAGCTGCAAGTGTGGCTCTTGTTCAGCTTTGCGGCAATTGAAGCATTTTAAAGTTGACAAGACAGGCATTTGCTGCAGTTGAGGCAGAGAGATAGCATGGTGTTACAGTGGTTAGCACAGAGCCAAGGACTCTGGTTCACTTCTGGTCTTGGGTGACTGTTGGTGTGGAGTGTGCACTTTCTCCCTATGTCTGCGTGGGTTTCCTCCAGGAACGTCAAGGTGAGGTCGTGTCTGACAAATCTGTTAGAATGTAACAAGGAAGTTAGACAAAGGAGAACCAGTGGACCTGATCTATTTAGATTTCCAGAAGGCCTTTGACAAGGTGCTGTATAGGAAACTGTTAAATAAGTTAAGAGCCGATGGTGTTAAGGGTAAGATCCTGGCATGGATAGAGGATTGGCTGACTGGCAGAAGGCAGAGAGTGGGGATAAAGGAGTCTTTTTCAGGATGGCAGCTGATGACTAGTGGTATACCTCAGGGGTCTGTGCTGGGACCACAACTTTCACAATATACATTAATGATCTGGAAGATAGAACTGAGGGCACTGTTGCTAAGTTTGCAGATGATACAAAGATATGCAGAGGGACAGGTAGTATTGAGGAAGCGGGGGGGGGGGGGGGGGGTGGGGGGGAGCGGGGTTCTGCAGAAGGACTTGGAGAGTGGGCAAAGAAGTGGTAGATGGACTGCAATGTGGAAAAGTGATAGATACGCATTTCATAACATAGAACATACAGTGCAGAAGGAGGCCATTCGGCCCATCGAGTCTGTACCAACCCTCTGAAACAGCATCCTACTTAGGCCAAATCCCCCACACCATCCCTGTAATCCCACCTCGGGGCAATTTAACATAGCCAATCCACTTAACCTGCACATCTTTGAACTGTGGGAGGAAACCAGAACACCCGGAGGAAACCCACGCAAACACGTTGAGAATGTGCAAACTCCACACAGTCACCCAAAGTCACTCATTGAACCCGGGTCTCTGGCACTGAAAGACTCAAAAGAACCGCCAGCGGTCCAATGTAGGAGCCTATTTTTTATACATTTAAGATGCCTTGAAATTCTGTTCATTAGCAAAATTAGCAAACTTTAGCAAAATTGACCGTTACTGCTCATAGTCACACGCAAGGGTCCATTTCGGTATCGGAGCCCTCTTTCTTATATTATTGCTCCTGGAACGAATAAATCTTTCTGCATATTCTTAAAACTTAAAAACGTTGCGTGTCTGGTTCAGTCTGTTAGCCATTGTTGAGGGCTAACCAGGCATCCGTAACAAGGATCATTCAGCTTCTGACTTATTACAGCCTTGGTTCAAACATGGACAAAAGAGCTGAACTCCTGAGGTGAGAGTGTCTGCCCTTGACATCAAGGCAGGATTACCTGAGTATGGCATCATTTGATTTGATTTGATTTATTATTGTCACATGTATTAGTATGCAGTGAAAAGTATTGTTTCTTGCATGCTATGCAGACAACACATACCGTACATAAGGAAGGAAGGAGAGACTACAGAATGGAATGGTACAGTCATATGGTGCAGAGAAAAGATCAACTTAATACGAGGTAGGTGCATTCAAAAGTCTGATGGCAGTAGGGAAGAAGCTGTCCTTGAGTCGGTTGGTATGTGACCTCAAATTTCTGTATCTTTTTCCTGACGGAAGAAGATGGAAGAGAGTATGTCTGGGGTGCGTGGGGTCCTTAATTATGCTGGTTGCCTTTCCGAGGCAGTGGGAATTGTAGATAGAGTCAATGAAAGGGAGGTTAGTTTGCCGTTGGTGGGCTTTCTTAACTATTGTGCCGGCATGGGGGGACCAGGACAGGTTGTTGGTAATCTGGACACTTACAAACTTGAAGCTCTTGAGCCTTTCTATTTCATTCCCATTGATGTAGACAGGGGCATGTTCTCTACGCTTCCTGAAATCGATGACAATCTCCTTCATTTTGTTGACATTGAGGGAGAGATTATTGTCGTCGCACCAGTTCACCAGATTCTCTATCTCATCCCTGTACTCTGCATCAAGGAGCCCTAACAAAACTGGAGTCAATGGGAATCAGGGGAAAATTCTTCACTGGTTGGAGTCATACATAGCACAAAGGAAGATGGCTGAGGTAAGTCACCTCAGTCCTGGGACATGACTGAAGGATTTCCCCAAGGTAGTGTCCTCGGTACAACCATCTTCAGCTGCTTCATCAATGACTTTCCTTCAAACAAGGTCAAATGTGGGGATGTTTGCTGATGATTGTATAATGTTCAGCACCATTCGCAACTCTTCAGACACTGAAGCAGTCCACATGCAAATGCATCAAGACCTGGACAATATCCAGGCTTGGGCTGGCAAGTGGAATTAACATTCACGGCACACAAGTAGCAGGAAATGAGCATCTCCAATAAAAGAGATTCAAACCATCGCCACTTGACATTCAATGGCATTCCCATCGTTGAATTTCCTACTATCAACATCCTGGGGGTCACCATTGACCATAAAATGAACTGGCCATATAAATACTGTGGCTACAAGAGCAGGTCAGAGGCTAGGAATCCTGCGGCGGGTAACTCAACTCCGAACTCTCAAAAGCCTGTTCACCATCAACAAGGCACAAGTCAGGAGTGTAATGGAATACTCCCCACTTGCCTGGATGAACAACAGTCAAGAAGCTCGACACCATCCAAGACAAAGCAGCCCGCTTGATTAGCACCCCTTCCTCAAACATTCTGTCCCTCCGCCACCAATGCACACTTGTGGCAGTGTGTACCATCTACAAGATGTACTGCAGAAACTCACCAAGGCTCCTTAGGCAGCACCATTCAAACCCAAGACCACTAGCATCTGGAAGGATTGGGGCAGCAGATACATGGGATTACCACCACCTGGAAGTTCCCCTCCAAGTCACTCGCCATCCTGACTTTGAAATATATCACCGTTCCTTCACTGTCACGGGGTCAAAATCCTGGAACTGCCTCCCGAACAGCACAGTACATGTATCTACACCACATGGATTGCAGTGGTTCAAGAAGGCAACAGACCACAACCTTGTCAAGGACAATTTGGAATGGGCAACAAATGCTGGCCTAGCCAGTGAAGCCCACATCTCGTAAAAATTGATTTTTTTTAAATAGGAAGAAACCATAAGACCATAAGACATAGGAGCAGAATTAGGCCACTTGGCCCATCGAGTCTGCTCCGCCATTCAATCATGGCTGTTATTTTCCCATTCCCATTCTCCTGCCTTCTCCCCAAAACCCCTGATCCCCTTATTACCAGGGGGTATGGATTTTAGATAATGAGCAGGAGGGGCAGAGGCGATTTGAGGAAAATCTTTCTCACCCAGAGGGTTCGGAAAGTCCGAAACTCACTGCCTGAAAAGGTGGGAGAAGCTGGAAGCTGGAACCCTCACAACACTTAAGATGTAATTAGATGAGGTCTTGAAATGCCATAGTGTATAAGGCTACAAACCCGTGCTGGAAAATGGGATTAGGTACTCGATGGCTGGCACAGACACGATGGACTGAAGGGCTCTCTCTGTGCTGTAAACTCTATTATTCTATAAGCAGTTGAACAACAGGAGTATGAGGAAGAGGAGGAGGAAAAGGAAGGTAGAAGGCAAGCTAGACAGACCTTTTGTGCCAGAGCTGTACTTCTCCAAATGCAATACCAGTAACCGTAAGTCACTACCCACCTCGACCCATTTGTTTTCATCCCATTTCATTTTAACTGTATTTTACCATTTCTTTCTCTCTTGTCTTGCTTTATATATATTTAACCCCCCCCCATCTTATCCATTTTTCCTTCCCCTTTCTCCCCTTTGCTTCCTCCTTCCCCTCCCCCCACACCCACATCTGTCACAGTTCACCCTCTGATGTTAGCTTCTCCGCTATTTGGTCTTTCATACCTTTTGTTTTAGAACATAGAACATAGAACATAGAACAGTACAGCACAGAACAGGCCCTTCAGCCCTCGATGTTGTGCCGAGCAATGATCACCCTACTCAAACCCACGTATCCACCCTATACCCGTAACCCAACAACCCCCCCCTTAACCTTACTTTTTAGGACACTACGGGCAATTTAGCATGGCCAATCCACCTAACCCGCACATCTTTGGACTGTGGGAGGAAACCGGAGCACCCGGAGGAAACCGGGGACTACCATTAGGACTCTTTCCCCATGGTTTCTGTGGCTATGACTCATCTTTCATTCTCACTCCACAGTATCAATATTTCCCACATCCTCTCTCTTATAGCTTTGACAAAGGGTCACCTGGACTCGAAACATTAGCTCTTTTCTCTCCCCACAGATGCTGCCAGACCTGCTGAGATTTTCCATCATTTTCTCTTTCGTTACCATAAACTCTCTTCCCTGTTCGCCAGCATTATCTTTTCTCTGTCACTAAGAATCATAGTGTTCAGTTGGCCACAATGCAAAAATAAAAACCACCATAAATTAAGATTCAAAACAATATTTAGAAATAAAATCATGGCAATATGGGCTGGATGCTCCGCTGCCCACCGCCGGTAGCAGAGTTCCTGATGTGGCGGAGAGTCTAGCGTCGTCAAAAAATGGGATTGATGCCTTCTGATGCTCCAGTCCCCCGCTGCCTACCCAGTCCAACCCTACCATACCCCCCCCATTACAGAGACCTCCACCAGAGAACCCCCCCCCCCCATTACAGATAGCTTGGAAGATAGAGAGCGGACTAGCGGACAGAGGCAGTGGGGAAAAAAATCGTTCATTTATTAAACTCACCTGTGCCCTATAACTGCTGGCTCAGGCAGAGAAAGCAGCACCTGTAAATTACGAGAAAGGGAAAACCACATCAGCTGGGTTTAAAGTCCCTCAGATCTTTGACCATAAAAGCAAGGCTTTTATTCACATCAATGTGAAATTGGTTTTATTAGGTGTGATGACAGTTTGCATACAGCCAGCAGTCTGTATTGTTTAAATGCATTTCCATCATGCTTGAATGGATCTCAAGTACCCAGCTGTGAAACCAACCGCAATGTTTATAAACATTTAGCTATGATTAACAGCTCTTGGACCACATCAAAGTACTCTCACTGTCTCTTTTTCTCTGCAGAATGCACTTAACTGTCTAGTACAAGTAATTTTCCATTGATGTGAATGAAAGCCTTGCAGATCAAATATCTGGGGTGGTTTAAATCCTAGAGTTGGGATTTTCACTTTCTCGGACCTTGCGGGTGCTGCTTCCTCTGCCTATGTAATGAGGGGGGGTCTTTGGTGGGTGGGATTATCTTATGGATGGGTCTCTGATGGGGGCTCTCTCATGGGATGTATTGTTCATGGGGGGGTATCTGTAATGAGGGCCATGGGGCGAGGTGGGGGGGGTTTGGGTCACCCTCATACTGTGGTGGGGGCATGGCCCAACAAATCCCATGGTGGGGACAGAATTGCACTGCAGGGGGCAGTGAGCCCAGCCGCCAGACCTCATTATTGGGCTGTAAACTCGAAGTGGTGGCCCAATAGCAGGATCTGTGGGGGAATCCCTCAATCCCTGCCATGCAATAGTTAGTGAATAGCATCTGGATTTTCGCTCCCAGCGCGAGCACAAATCAGAGACGATTCATCTCTGCGAGAGTACATAGTCTCGAAAACGGAAAATTCAGCCCATGGTCCACTAATTACCATTGTGCATTCCCTTACTGCATAATTACCATTGTGCATTCCCTTACTGCATGCTTTCCATTTGTCTTTGCCTGTCCCAGTGCTACTTCAATAACTACAGCATTGCCAGCAGAAATATGTTGATGAGACAGCAGATAAACTTGTTTGAACAGCATGGATCACACCTTTTCAGCATGGACAGCAGTAGTCGAGGTTGGCTGGATGACAGACAAGGCACTGCTAGAGTGGCAGCGTTAGGAGGAATGTTGTCATTCTGAGAGGACAGCAGATTCATGTTCCATGGAACAACCGTCACCATTCCAGTACGCTGCCTCAGGATTCTTGGGAATCTACTGAAGGCTAGATTGCTGAACTTCCCTTGCACCCTGCAAGTGACATTTCACACTGCAGTCCACAGCCATGCAGTCCACAGTCGTCTGAGCTTGCATAACAAACCTTGCAATGACAGCAGCCATGCAGCATTCAGATAATGGAAAGTTGTTCAAGTCGTGCAATGGAAACTGCAACACTCACCAGTTATATTATGGCTGGAAGCAGAAATTATTCAGTGCAACAAGAAGCAAGAGTTGCTGAGCTGCTTGTATTGCAAACAGTGGGTTTCAGTTAATTGGGCTTTGTGATCCCCACACAGATCATGGGGGCAATCCAATTTATAGCCATTGCTGTTTCTATCAGATGGGACAGACCATTCATTAATTTACAGGACCACGTGAATCTTACATCAGATGGGACTTGGTTGTACTTCCCCAATTTTGAACCTCTGGACACTTTTGTTTAGGTGCAAAATTGAACTACATTTCTCTCCCCTCACATTTATAATTTTCAGCTTGATATTCAGAAATTCCCTGTTAACTGAGTTGAACACTCGGTTGTGTGGAAGTCTAATTGAATCACACATGTAATGTGCATAAAATGAATAAATAGTGATGGAAAATTTAAATTCATAGCATTAGTATAATAGTTTTTATGAAACCAATATGAAAATGTAATATGCCTCTTTAAATATACCATTATTATTTATTATGGAATAAAATGCCATAGTTCATGACAATTTCTAGCTATCAGGAAGACATTTGCACAATGGAAACTCACTATATACAATACAATACACACTCTGACATATCATAAATATGTTTTTGGGGAACTGAAAATAACATGGCAGTTATTGTGCCCCCCCCCCCCCCCCACCCCCCACCCTCCCCCCCACCCCCCCCCCCCCCCCACCCCACCCTCCCCCCCACCCCCCTTCACTGAGCCTGGAACCAGAGAGAGAGAGAGAGAGAGAAAGGCTTCTCGGGCCGGAAGTCCCCTTTGTTCCACCGCTGCCTGCCTAATGGTCATTGCCGCCAGTGGGGGGGGGAGGGCTCGGCCCGCGCTCCGCTGTGCCGTCTCCGCTCGGTGGTGGGGCGCGACTCTCTCCGGTTGCTTCCTGGTCTCCTGACCCCGGCTCCTCCCGTGTACCTTTCCTCCCTTCGGCTCCTTGTGGCCACTTCTCCTTCTCCCCTGAGGACTCTCCCCTCGTGCTTCTCCTGCTGCTCACTCCGTTCCCGAGCGCCCGGATCACCGGCCGTGCTCCGGAGTCTGGGTTGCTCCTCTTCCTTCTCTCCCACCGTGCTCTCCCAGTCGGCCCAGCTCGAGCACCCGGGCACGCGTTCTTCGTGGGGAGGACCGGACGCGCGACTATATTCCCCCCCTCTGGAGCTCCTCTATGTGCGACCGCTCCCTTCCGCCGCCGGAAGTCGAATCCGGCCCGTGGCATTCTTTTCCCGCACCCTCCATGCCTCCGAAACCCGGTATTCCTCTGTCAAAACGGAGGCCCAAGCGATCGGTGACGCTGTGCGACATTGGAGGCATTACCTGGCCGGCAGGAAATTCACTCACCTCATTGACCAACGGTCGGTTGCCTTCATGTTTAACAATACACAGCGGGGTAAGATCAAAAATGATAAAATCTTGATGATGGAGGATCGAGCTCTCCACCTACAATTACGAAATTTTGTATCGTCCCGGTAAGCTCAACAAGCCCCCCGATGCCCTGTCCCGAGGTACATGTGCCAGCGCACAAGTGGACCGGCTCCGGACGCTGCACGATGATCTGTCACCCGCTTTTACCACTTCATTAAGGCCCGCAATCTGCCCTACTCCATCGAGGAAGTCAGGGCTATCACCAGAGACTGCCAGGTCTGCGCGGAGTGTAAACCGCACTTCTACCGGCCAGACCGTGCGCGCCTGGTGAAGGCCTCCCGTCCCTTTGAACGACTCAGCGTGGACTTCAAAGGGCCCCTCTCCTCCACCGACCGCATTTTCTTAATGTGTTCGACGAGTATTCCCGATTCCCCTTCGCTGTCCCATGCCCCGATATGACGTCTGCCACCGTCATCAAGGTCCTCAGCACCATCTTCGCTCTGTTCGGTTTCCCCGCCTACGTCCACAGCGACTGGGGATCCTCATTTATGAGCGATGAGCTGCGCCAGTACCTGCTCAACAGGGGAATTGCCTCGAGCAGGACGACCAACTACAATCCCAGGGGAAACAGGCAGGTGGAGCAGGAGAATGGGACGGTCTGGAGGGCCGTCCAGCTGGCCCTAAGGTCCAGAAATCACCCGGCCTCCTTCTGGCAGGAGGTCCTCCCCGACGCACTTCACTCCATTCGGTCGCTCCTGTGCACAGCGACCAACGAAACCCCCCATGAATGTCTCTTTGCTTTCCCCAGGAGGTCTGCCTCTGGTGTTTCGCTCCCAACGTGGCTGGCAGCTCCAGGACCCTTCTCCTCCACAAGCACATACAGCTCGACAAGGTGGACCCTTTGGTTGAGAGGGTACAGCTACTCCACGCAAACCCGCAGTACGCCTACCTAGCCTACCCTGACGGCTGCCAAGACACAGTCACTCTCAGGGACCTGGCACCAGCTGGTTCCCCACACACCTGCCACCTCTGCTCCGCCACCAGAACTGCGGATCTCTCAACGTCAGATCAAGGCGTTCGATTGTCTAAATTTGTAACCTTCTCTGTAATTTTAAAACCAGTCTGTATGTATATAGTTTTCCACCATCCCCGCTGGACTCATTTTAACAGGGGGTGAATGTAGTCGTCACCACTGTTGTATTATATTGTATATATTGGTATTACGGTAAGGCCCCTGTACTACAGGTACAGGGGTAGATCCCTGCCTGCTGGCTCCGCCCAGTAGGCGGAGTATAAATGTGTGTGCTCTCCGAACAGCAGCCATTTCGCCAGCTGCTGTAGGAGGCCACACATCTCTGTGTAATAAAGCCTTGATTACTCTCTACTCTCATCTCATCGTAATTGATAGTGCATCACTCAGTGCCAGAGACCTGGTCACTGTGGCTTATCTCTGGTAGGTCTTCCCCCCCCCCCCCCCCCCCCCCCAACAGTATCCGAAACGGTATACCCGTTATTGAGGGGAACAACCGCAGGGGATCCCTGCACTGACTGCTTCTTCCTCCTCCTTTTAAACGTCACCCAGCTACCTTCATTCGTAGGAATAACTACATCCCTGTAGCTTCTATCTTTCACCGATTCTGCCTCCCGAATGATCCTCAGTTCATACAGCTCCAGCTCCATTTCCCTAACACGGTCTTTGAGAAGCTGGAGATGGCTGCACTTCCCGCAGGTGAACTCAGCCGGGCCACTGACAGTGTACTTCACCTCGAACATCCTGCAGGAGGAACATTGCACTGCCCTCTCTGCCATCCCTTCCATTTATCCACTTGACAATTACAGAGAAAAAAAAAGCTCACCTGATATCACTCTCCCCGCAGGTTAGAGGTGGTGGAAGGGTGGAGAGAGGAAAAGGAAAGAAAAGCTTACTTCACCAACTCACCACACAGTCTTTTTTTTTTGGTTGGAGGAGGAGGATGGGTGGGAGACACGGGTTTAGTCTCGGGTTTAGCCACTGCGTGAAATATATTAGTTCTCGAAACTTACCCGACAGCAGCTTTCCACAATTCACTCCCCGCAACAGCCAATCAGAGTTGCCTCTCTGCAGGAATAGTGAACCTGATCAGTGAACCAAATGGATTGTTGCAACAATCGACAATGGTTCCATGGTCGTCTTGAGACCATAAATTCCATATTTCTTTTTTATTGAATTGAATTCAACCCATATTGTCAGTTGCACACCAGGCATTCCACCCAAGCATATCTCCATGGGCTGGATTTTCAAGCCGGAAATGATGGGCGTAATTTCCCAGCCGCATTTTGCCGGCATCAGGATGGGACTCGACCGGTAGATCCCAGGAGATGCCTCTTCCGGGATTTCCGATAGTCGTGACACCTTGAGAGATCTCATTAGATCTCATGAGACTTTGCGATCTGGATCCCGCCCATAATGACCGGACCAGACTTGCAGAGTTAAATGAGCTTAAAATGTCACTAACTCTGCCGATGCCAGATCGAACCAGTGACTGGGACCTACCGGCCTCACATAAATGGGGACCAGGTATTCTTTTTCTTCGGAGCCCTTGTGGGGGGGGGGGGGGGTCTCCCAACTCAACAGAGGCACCCGGGTGGCTGGCATCTGGGCATTTCTGTTGCCACTCAGGCACCTTGGCACTGCCAGATTGACACCCTGACATGTCATGTGGGCACCCTGACAGTCCCACCTGGTGCCAGCCTGGAACTGTCAGAATGCCAAGGTGGCATTGCCAGGCTGGCAGGGTTACTGTGAGGGTGCCCAGGTGGAATTTTCTCTGCACTGGCGATCGGGCCTGGGGTGCCCTGCCATATGAGGTGGATGCGGGGGCTTGAAGACACCCTAATAGGTGAGTTGGGCCATTGGAGAAGTATGGGTGTCACATCACAGGGTCAAGAAATCAGGGCGCCATTTAAAATCGTACCCCAATCTCTTATTGCACTGAGGAAATGCGACTGAATATGCAGGAAATGTTGCTGAAAGTAACCATGCAGGTGCAGCAGGCAGTAAAGATGTATTTTGGCCTTCATCATGAGAATATTTGAGTATCAGAATAGAGATGTTTACTGCAATTGTATCAGGCATTGGTGAGGCCACACCTGGAGTATTGTGTGCAGGTTTGGTGTCCTTATCTGAGGAAGGATGTTCTTGCTATGGAAGGAGTGCAGCAAATTTTTACGAGGCTGATTCCTGGGATGGCGGGACTGTCATATGAGGAAAGACTAAGTTGGTTAGGATTATACTCATTGGAGTTTAGAAGAGTGTGAGGGGATCTCAAAGAAACGTATAAAATTTGAACTGGATTAGACCGGATGGATTCGGAAAAATTGTTTGTGATGATGGGGGAGTCCAGAACTAGAAGTCATAGTTTGAGGATAAGGGATAAACCTTTTAAGACTGAGCTGGGGAGAAATTTCTTCACAAGAGAGTGTTGAATCTCTGGAATTCACAGCCACAGAAAGTAAGAGAGGCCAAAATGCTGTGTAATTTCAAGGAGTTAGATACAGCTCTTGGAGCTAAAGGGATCAAGAGATAGGGGAGGGGGGTGGGGGGGGGGGTGTTGGGGGTGGCTGGATCAGGGTATTGAACTGATCAGCAACAATCACAATGAATGGTGTATCGGATTCGAAGGGCTGAATGGCCTCCTTTGCTTCTATTTTCTTTGTATATTTCTATGTGGCCTCGGTGAGGAGTTCCCCGCTGAGGCTCGGAAAAAGAACAGAGTGCCGTTAAGTTAGCAGGCTTGTTCCCGGCACTACAAGTGCTGAGAACGACTCCGCTAATTCCACCCCGAATGGGCTCTGTTTTGGGTTAGGTTGCGCCCAATGAGTTTTGAGATTTCTGGGAGGGTGGAGGTGGCAGACCCATGGCAGAAATGGAAATAGGCTGAGTCTAGATTTTAAAAAGGCCGGCTCCATTCCCAAAGACCACAAACTGGTACCCGATGCAACCAGTGGCTCAGCTACACACAGCTTAACACAGTTAAACCTTCTGACCACATTAAACTATCTCCCCTCACCAGCGCTCTCTCCGTCACTCTCTCACTAATTATCTGCTCCAAGAAAATAACTCAAAACCCTATTAAATCGTTGGATGTCGTTGACTAGCCCATAATCTCCCCAAGTAAGCAGAGTTTTGAAAGCAGCTGTGAAAACAAAATCAAGGATTTTTTAAAAGGGTAAGCAGCTGAATTGCAGCCAAGAGCTCATAAAACTCACAAAGTGAACAGTCAGCAGAACAACTTTCTCAACAGAGGAAGGGGCCATCAAGGCACCCCCTCAAAAGGCGTATTGCCCTGAGAGAAAGGATCAGCCCACCCTCCAGCAGCAGGGACCCCAGCCAAAAAACAGGATGTTGCAGGAAAAGGAGTAGGGCTACCACAAGGCATTTATCAAAAGGCCTGTTTATTTAACTATTTCACTGCGACCAACATCTTAACATCACTACAAATCTCTGGAGAAAACCAACAAGCGAGGGACTCAGCAGAAGGCACACCTCCAGGGTCTCTCAGAACGAAGAAAAGGACAAAGAGAAAGAACAAGAACTATCAGAACCAATCGTTCAGACAACAGAACTGCCTGGGCAACCGCCAAGGCATTCAGAAATGGACAGTAGCCTGCCAACTGAATCACAGGGGGATCTCACTCTTACACAGGAGAAAAAAAAAGTTAACTTTTAGGTACAATACTCGGTCCATCCCAAAGCCATTGCTCATCTGGGTGCCAGGCCCAGCCACATCTGCGGGTGCTCTGAAAGAGAGCATCCCCATTCCTTGGGCGTAGCAGGATACTGACCATGGGACCATCACAAAGGACTCAGGAGAACCGAACCCCAGGAATCTCCATGCAGACCCGACCCTTAGACCCCACCAAGGTTGCACCAACCCAGTCCTAATCAGCACAAGGCATTCCTCCTCCAAACTCAGGAAGAAAGGACATACAACTTGGCCCGAGCCAGTGGGGAACCCCAGACCCGAGGAAGAAGAACCGTCAAGGCACCCACATTGCGTGCGTCCTGGGAGGGATCTCATGTCCTCCCCACCGCGACATCCCAGGTCTGCCCACCATTTCACCAGGCCAAGCCAGCACCAGAACCAAAATGGTCGCTGATTTAGAACAATTCCTACATGATTACTTACTGTCAAATATTTGTGCTAATTAGCAAAAATATCATAGATTCATAGAATTTACAGTGCAGAAGGAGGCCATTCGGCCCATTGAGTCTGCACTGGATCTTAGAAAGAGCCCCCTACTGAAGCCCACACCTCCACCCTGTCCCCGTAAACCAGGAACCCCACCTAACCTAAGGGCAATTTAGCATGGCCAATCAACCTAACCTGCACATCTTTCGACTGTGGGAGGAAACCGGAGCAACCGGAGGAAACCCACACAGACACGGGGAGACCATGCAGACTCCGCTCAGACAGTGACCCAAGCCAGGAATCAAACCTGGGATCCTGAAGCTGTGAAGCAACTGTGCTAACTTCTCTGCTACTGTGCCGCCCCTTGTAACTGAACAAATATTGTTTTTTGACGTTCATTAAAATTTGAGGGATGATATTTGATGTAACATATTCCTCATGAAATTAAGAATTTAATTTGATGGGTGTGGCCATCTAAAATGGCCACCTGCACAGGGTAATGGGAATTGTGGTCAAGCTGGGACACAGACAGAGGCCCCTGTGTATTGTGCAAAGGAAAAACCAGACCGAACTGAAACCTGCACCTGTTAAAGGTCATTCACCGATATCCCTCAAAGAACAAAGAACAAAGAAAATTACAGCATAGGAATAGGCCCTTCGACCCTCCCAGCCTGCGCTGATCCCGATCATTTATCTAAACCTGTTGCCTATTTTCCAAGGATCTACTTCCCTCCGTTCCCCGCCCGTTCATATATCTGTCCAGATACATCTTAAATGATGCTATCGTGCCTGCCTCTACCATCTCCGCTGGCAAAGCATTCCAGGCACCCACCACCCTCTGCGTAAAAAGCTTTCCACGCACATCTCCCTTAAACTTTCCCCCTCTCACCTTCAAATCGTGACCCCTTGTAATTGACACCCCCACTCTTGGAAAAAGCTTGTTGCTATCCACCTTGTCCATACTGCTCATAATTTTGTAGACCTCAATCAGGTCTCCCCTCAACATCCGTCTTTCCAATGAGAACAATCCTAATCTACTCAACCTTTCTTCAGAGCTAGCACCCTCCATACCAGGCATCATCCTGGTGAACCTCCTCTGCACCCTCTCTAAAGCATCCACATCTTCTGGTAATGTGGCGACCAAAACTGCACGCAGTATTCCAAATGTGGCCTAACCAAAGTCCGATACAACTGTAACATGACCTGCCGACTCTTGGACTCAATACCCCGTCCGATGAAGGCTAGCATGCTGTATGCCTTCTTGACCACTCTATCGACCTGCGTTGCCACCTTCAGGGTACAATGGACCTGAACTCCCAGATCTCTCTGTACATCAATTTTCCCCAGGACTCTTCCATTGACCGTATAGTTCGCTCTTGAATTAGATCTTCCAAAATGCATCACCTCGCATTTGCCTGGATTGAACTCCATCTGCCATTTCTCTGCCCAACTCTCCAATCTATCTATATTTTGCTGTATTCTCTGACAGTCCGCCTCGCTATCTGCAACTCCATCAATCTTAGTACCATCTGCAAACTTGCTCATCAGACCACTTATACCTTCATCCAGATCATTTATGTATATCACAAACAACAGTGGTCCGAGCACGGATCCCTGTGGAACAGCACTAGTCACCTTTCTCCATTTTGAGACACTCCCTTCCCCCACTACTCTCTGTCTCCTGTTGCCCAGCCAGTTCTTTATTCAGCTAGCTAGTACACCCTGAACCCCATATGACTTCACTTTTTCCATCAACCTGCCATGGGAAACTATCAAATGCTTTATTGAAGTCCATGTATATGACATCTACAGCCCTTCCCTCATCAATTAACTTTGTCACTTCCTCAAAGAATTCTATTGGGTTTGTAAGACATGACCTTCCCTGCATAAAACCATGCTGCCTATCACTGATAAGTCTATTTTCTTCCAAATGTGAATAGATCCTATCCCTCAGTATCTTCTCCAACAGTTTGCCTACCACTGATGCCAAGCTCACAGGTCTATAATTCCCTGGATTATCCCTGCTACACTCTTAAACAAAGGGACAACATTGGCAATTCTCCAGTCCTCCGGGACCTCACCCGTGCTCAAGGATGCTGCAAAGATATCTGTTAAGGCCCCAGCTATTTCGACCCTCGCCTCCCTCAGTAACCTGGGATAGATTCCATCTGGTCCTGGGGACTTGTCCACCTTAATGCCTTTTAGAATACCCAAAACCTCCCCCTTCCTTATGCAGACATGACCTAGAGTATTTAAACATCCATCCCTAGCCTCAATATCCATCATGTCCCTCTCCTTGGTGAATACGGATGCAAAGTACTCATTAAGAAGCTCACTCATTTCCTCTCCATGCATAAATTCCCTCTTTTGTCTTTGAGTGGGCCAATCCTTTCTCTAGTTGCCCTCTTGCTCCTTATATACGAATAAAAGGCTTTGGGATTTTCCTTAACCCTGTTAGCCAAAGATATTTCATGATCCATTTTAGCCCTCTTTATTGTGCGTTTGAGATTTGTCCTACTTTCCCGATATTCCTCCAAAGCTTCATCATTTTTAAGTCGCCTCAATCTTATGTATGCTTCCTTTTTCATTTTAGCTAGTCTCACAATTCCACCCGTCATCCATGGTTCCCTAATCTTGCCATTTCTATCTCTCATTTTCACAGGAACATGTCTGTCCTGCACTCTAATCAACCTTTCCTTAAAAGACTCCCACATTTCAAATGTGGATTTACCCTTAAACAGCTGTTCCCAATCCACATTCCCTAGCTCCTGCTGTATTTTGTTATAGTTGGCCTTTCCCCAATTTAGCACTCTTCCTTTAGGACCACTCTCGTCGTTGTCCATGAGTATTCTAAAATTTATGGAATTGTGATTGCTATTCCCAAAGTAATCACCGACTGAAACATCAACCACCTGGCCGGGATCATTCCCCAATACCAGGTCCAGTATGGCCCCTTCCCGAGTTGGACTATTTACATACTGCTCTAAAAAACTCTCCTGGACGCTCCTTACAAACTCTGCTCCATCTACACCTCCAACACTAAACGAATCCCATTCAATGTTGGGGAAGTTAAAATCTCCCATCGTAACCACCCTATTGCTCCTACATTGTTCTATAATCTGTCCACATATTTGTTCCTCTACTTCACGCTCGCTTTAATCAGGGGGTTGGAGGATGCATTTGAGTGAGGTGTGGAATTTTATTTTTTATGTAGACAAGCAAACCAATTTCATAAAAGTTGCTTGGCTGATGGGTTCATAGATATTTACAGCACAGAAGGAGGCCATTGGGTCCATCGTGGCCACATCAAACAACAAAGTCCAGCACTTGGTCCTTAGCCCTACAGGTTATGGCAGTGCAAGTGAATATCTAAATATCTCTCAATTGTTATGAGACTTTCTGACTCAACCACCTTTTCAGGCAGTGAGTTCCAGACTCCCATCACCCTCTGGGTGAAAAGGTTTCTCCTCAATCCCCTCTTAGCCATCTACCTCTTGCATTAAACGGATGGAAAAATTGTCTTCCTATCCACCCTATCTCTGCCCCTCCTAATCTTATACATCTCTATCAGGGCACCTCAAATTTCACTGCTCCAAGGAAAACAGCCCTATCCTATTCAATCTTTCCTCAACGCTCAGGCCCTTCAGTCTAGGCTGCATCTGGTTCATTTCCTCTGCACCCTCTCCAGTGCACATCCCAGCTTTAATATGGAGACCAGAACTATGCAGTACTCCAGTTGTGGTCAAACCAGCAATTTATACAGTTCCAACATGCTTTTGTATTCTATGTCTCGGCTAATAAAGGCAAGTATCCCATATGCTTTCTTAACTACCTGCCCTTTCATCGTCAGTGATCTGCGGATAAGCACTCCAAGGTCCCTCTGATCTTCAATACTCTCCAGGATCCTACCATTTATAGTGCAATCCTTTACATTGTTAGCCCTCCCCAAGTGCATCACTTCACATTTTTCTGTGTTGAATTCCATTTGCCCACCTGACGAGTCCATTGATATCCTCCTGCAGTCCACAGCTATCCTCCTCGCTATTTACCACACTACCAATTTCACGTCATCTGCAAACTTCTAGATCTTATCCCCTACATTTAAGTCCAAATCATTAATGTATACCACAAATAGCACAGGTCTCAGCATGGAGTCTTGCAGAACCCCACTGGAACAGACTTCCAGTCACAGAAAAATCCCACAACCATTACCCTCTGCTTCCTGCCTCTCAGCTAATTTTGGGTCCAATGTGCCATTTTGCCTTGGATCCAATTGGCCCTTACTTTCTTGACCAGTCTGTCATGAGGGACCTATCAAAAGCCTTGCTAAAATCCATATAAACCACACCAAATGCATTACCCTCATCAACACTCCTGGTTACCTCCTCAAAAAAATTGATTACATTTGTGAAACATGACCTTCCCTTACGTCCCATAGAACATTTCCAGAATGTTGTCAGCGCACAAAGCCTTTGCAGTATCCAGTACCTTTTGTTATTTTTTGATATCTCGTGGAGTGAATTGTACTGGCTCGTATCTGTGATCCTGGAGACCTCCAGAGGAGGCCGAGATGGATCATCCAATCTGCATCTCCAAATGTTTTCCCATTACCCATGATAATAAGCTGGCTGGCCTGTAAATTCGGGATTTGACCTTCTCATATTTCTTTTGAACAGTGTGACAGAAAGGAGTAGGATTATTTGAACCAACCCTGAGTTCTCCTTTCGCTACTTACCCAGAACAAGAAAGGCGTTTTTGATTTTCAATTTCCCCCTTTTTAAGCATTTTCCCCAACCCTAACATTTGGAGTGTTCCAATCCTCTATGAAAAACCTGCAGGGCAAATTTAAGATGAGAAAAAGGGGAAAGGGGTTTACAATGTGTGCCCATTTCACATTCACAGGGCAGGAATTTCTAGCCTTCCTGTGGCGTGTTTCTCGGTAGTGGTAGGGGGTCTGCCGTTGGCCGGCAGTGGACCGTTTTCAATGGGATTTCCCATTGATTCCACCCCACCATCAGGAAACACATCGTGGGGTTACGCCATTTGTGGGACCAGAAGATCATGCTGGCAAGAAGAACCAGAAGGCGGGGGGAGGAAAACAGGAAGCATGGCAATGTTAGATAAGGACAGAGACTTTCAGCAGGCAGTAAAACAGGTAACTTTCAATGTTGGATAAGGATAGGGAATCAGCAGACAGAACACGTGGGGGTGGTTTCCCACTATAAAAGGCACTCGGCACTCACACACTGCGTCTTTCCACCGGGGATATCTACAGAGTGAGTCAGGGTGTACATATCACATAACACCTCCAGCACGTGGCTAAGAGCTGGTCTGGTTCAGTCAGACAGAGTAATCACACTTAGGTTGGCAAAGAGTCGAACTCACAGAGAACTGTGCTAACTGTGTGACAGGTTCAATAAATCAAATTGAACTAACTTCAAGGTCTGGAGTATCCTTCAGTTAAAGCTGCATCCAGTTGCAGCCCGTGTTATCTCAGTGTGCTTAACACAACATGATACCAGGAGACTGCTATCCCTAGGTGGTTTACCTCAATCTGTTCCGTGACGACCAGCAAAAGTATCCCGGCACCATGGAGAAGATCCAGGCTCCTCAACAGCTGCAGACCACCGGCAATCTCAGTGCCAAATGGCGGATTTTCAAGCAAAGGTTTCTGCTGTACATCGAAGCATCAGATCTGAAGGGTTCATCTGATGCAAGTAAGATCGCGCATCTCCTCTCAACTGCGGCGGATCAAGCCATCCAACTCTTCAACTCGTTTAACTTCACCGGAGGCCAGGACAAGACAAAGTTTCAGACCATCCTGGACAAGTTTGGTCGTCATTGTGAAGTGGACACCAATGAAATCTTCGAGCGCTATATATTCAAACAACGCCTACAAGGTAAAGATGAATCTTTCAACTCCTTCTTAATTAATCTCCATCTTCTAGCGTTGTCGTGCAACTTTAGTGATATTGCTGACTCCATGATCAGAGACCAAATCATTTTTGGCGTTCACTCTGATCCTCTGAGAGAGCAGCTTTTACAAATCAAGCATATGACCCTGTCAGTTGCGATTGAAACATGTACAGTGCATGAGCACGCCAAAAATCGGTATTCCCAATACAAATCGGTTGAAAATGAGAAACTGGCGTCCCACGAGGCAGAGAGTGTGAAGGCCATCGCCCGGATGCAGCATCTCAGCATTGATGAAAGCGGCCATTTCGCACTCTCTTCCGGAGCCCCACGCATGCGCGATGCGAATGGGATAACGAAGCGGCCGATCACCACACTGCGCAGGTGCGAACGTCTGCCAACCGCACTACGCATGTGCGATGACGGACGGAGTTTAACAATGTTATGACGTGCCCGAACTGCGGCACCGCCCACTTAAAGAAACACTGTCCTGCAAGAGGCAGACAATGTTTAAATTGCAGAAAGCCTGAACACCATGCAGCCTTGTGCAGGTCTGCACCACCAATCAAGGGCCGGCGCTTCCAATTCCAACATCGGCGTGTTCAGAGTATACAACAAAGTTTACAGGATTCTGATCCTGACAGTACAACGGATCCAGAGGACAATTGCCTGGAGTCCCCCTCCCATGTGGGCATCATTACCACACGTGAACATGCCTCACCAACATCATCACGAAGCCTGTCCATCCTCACTGTGGATTCTGTGGACGAATGGCATGTGGTGATGCTTTCACACATGCTACAGAAAAACATTTCAAAAGAGGAGATGTCATGATGTGCAGACGTGCACATAATGAGATACAGACAGGCAGCTAATGAACACAGAGAACAGGACATAACCAATCAGCAGGCAGAACACTTGGGGATGCTTTCCCACTATAAAATGTTCAAGGCACTCACACTCCTCCTCTTTCCACTGGGGACACCTACAGAGTGAGTCAGGGTGTATTTATCACATAACACCTCCAGCACGTGGCTAACAGCTAGTCTGGTCTAGAGAGTCGAACTCACAGAGAACTGTGCTAACTGTGTGACAGATTCAATAAATCAGATTGAACTAACTTCAAGGTCTGGAGTATCCTTCAGTTAAAGCTGCATCCAGTTGCAGCCCGTGTTATCTCATGCTTAACACGATAGAAGGGGACGTTGTTTCCTGTTTTTTGTTTTTTTAGGTGTTTTGCGTGTGTCGGCCGGCACGGATGTTTAAGAAATGTTAATGTGTTAAATTACAAATGCTTCAATGAAATATTTTTCCAAAAAAAGGAGAGCCAGAATGTTTCTTCGATACATTAAAAGATTGATAAGGGAATGAAAGTGGTACAGGGCAAGAGAACAATAAAACGTTGTGGTATAACTTGAGTTCAGAATCCAGAATCAAGAGACTAATGATTCTTCAGATGGTAGGTTGATTGACTGTCGCAGGGTGATCCGTCTTTCCAGGCATGAGGACATCCAGAAGAGGAAAAGACCTGTAAAGTTTAATTAGGCTTGAAGGCACCAGTTCCAATATTCCAGTGGTCACAGGAGAAAGCTCTTTTTGCTGCTACCTGTTTGAATGTAAATATTGTAGACAGTGGCAGGCTGTTTGCCTGGAGTTTCTGTTCCCTTCGGAGCTCAAACACTGATTGGACATAAGATCCAATAGTTTATTATTTCAAGGAATTCAGACAGCTCAAGTCTCAGTCATATGACAGGATCATTTTTGGTTGAGTAACAATAGGATGAAACCCACTGTGTTTTAGAACAAGTAATGGTCAGGCAATTAACCCCACATTGGATATTGTGAATCACAAACAACTGCCTTTGTCCTTGGAGGCATTGCATCTCTGGTGGCCTGAATTCTTCTTTAGAACTGCAAAGAAGCTTTGTGTCGCTCCAGGAAGGGCATTAGTGCCTTTTTTTTTATAACGGTAATGGACGCTGTTAGTTTGCCTGAAGCTTCAAAATTATTTTGGTGTGAGTCATGGCTAGTCAGCCCATTAAAAAAAATAAAAGTTATAATTTTACAGAGTGGAAGGCTGCCGCAGATATTTTCCTTCCCATTTCAACCAGGGCAAACAAGGATGTAACATTTTCAATGCTCTGTGCTTTGGCTCTACTTTTATAATTATAAACTAGATTAGTGTCACAGTAGGCTTACTTTAACACTACAATGAAGTTACTGTGAAAATCCACTCGTCGCCACACTCCGGCGCTAGTTCGGGTACACTGAGGAAGAATTCAGAATGTCCAATTCACCGAACAAACACATCAGAGGGGCTGTTTAGCAAAGAGCTAAATCGCTGGCTTTGAAAGCAGACTAAGCAGGCCAGCAGCACGGTTCGATTCCCGTAACAGCCTCCCCGAACAGGCGCCGGAATGTGGTGACTAGGGGCTTTTCACAGTAACTTCATTGAAGCCTACTCGTGACAATAAGTAATTTTCATTTCATTTTCATTTCATCTTTTGGGACTTGTGGGAGGAAACCGGAGCACCCGGAGGAAACCCACGCAGACACGGGGGAACATGCAGACTCCAAACAGGCAGTGACCCAAGCCTGGGTCCCTGGTGCTGTGAAGCAACAGTGCTAACCACTGTGCTACCTTGCTACCTCCATAATGAAGGAGGATTGAAACATTGTAGCCAGAACCTCTGCCATTTCTACCCTTTATTCTCCAAGTAACTTCAGGTGCATTCAATTTGGAGCAGGTGGCTTTTCTACTTCCAGTACTGCCAATATTTTAAGTCGATACATCTATGGATGGAATACAAATATTATCCACAAGACCAAAGAACCATGACCTTCTGAAGAGTCTTTTGTTTAACATATATAATATTCCTTTAATATTTGTCACTCAAATGAAATATCAAATCCATTAAAGAATACACGCCTGAATGCAACTCACCTTGGTGAACATTTTTGATTTAATTCAGAGAGAGGATATTTGTACGAACGCAAAAGAATTAAAAACGTAAAATATTAACCATCCTTCTTGAATTTTATCAAAATGAAAATTGACATTGCCATTCTACTTGTCATTCTCATTCCCTCGTTTGCATTTCTCTGAAAGAAATTTGATCCATTAACATCAAAGACAAAAAACATTTAACCTTCTGCAATGCTTTTCTGCCACTGTCTTCTTTGCATTCTAATTATGGTTCAAAATCATGAAAGTACATTCCCTGAGGCGATATCATATGACATCAGATAAACATTCACGACCAGATTGGCTGTCTTCTGTGGCTGCAGCTCATTTGAAAATCGGAGGCATATTGCTGATAAGAAATCTTTACATTTAGTTCCACAAAGGCTATCATAGCGGCTGACATCATTTCCATTGAGACAACTATGATAGCCTGTGGCTGATCAATTAATGTGAACTTTGTATTTGGACACATCAGAAATATAAATACAAACTGTGAAAAATGGTGGCAAGCCTTATGTCAAATATATTTTCAATATGGTCTCAACAATATGTTCAAACAATGTTATTGAACATACAAATGGAATAATGTTGTTTAATATTTTAATAGGCCTTCTTCACAGCTCTATCAGCTTGAGTTGCAAATTTCAAAGATCTATGAACATAGACACCAAGATCTCTCTACTCCTCCACATTGCCAAGAACCCTACTGTTAACCCTGTATTCCACATTCATATTTGTCCTTCCAAAATGGACAACCTCACACTTTTCAGGGATAAACTCCATCTGCCACTTCTCTGCCCAGCTCTGCATCCTATCTATGTCTCTTTGCAGCCGACAAAAGCCCTCCTCACTATCCACAACTCCTCCAATCTTCGTATCATCTGCAAATGTACTTACCCACCCCTCAACTCCCTCATCCAAGTCATTAATGAAAATCACAAACAGCAGAGGACCCAGAACTGATCCCTGCAGTACACCATTGGTAACTGGGCTAAAGGCTGAATATTTGCCATCCACCATCACTCTCTGACTTCTATCGGTTAGCCAGTTCGTTATCCAACTGGCCAAATTGCCCACTATCCCATGCTTCCTTACTTTCTGCATAAGCCTATCATGGGGAACCTTATCAAATGCCTTACTAAAATCCATGTGCACCACATCCACTGCTTTACCTTCATCCACGTGCTCAGTCACCTCCTCAAAGAATTCAATAAGACTTGTGAGGCAAGACCTACCCCTCACAAATCTGTGCTGACTATCCCTAATCAAGCAGTGTCTTTCCAGATGCTCAGAAATCCTATCCCTCAGTACCCTTTCCATTACTTTGCCTAACCGAAGTAAGACTAACTGGCCTGTAATTCCCAGGGTTCTCCCTATAACCTTTTTTGAACAGGGGCACGACATTCGCCACTCTCCAATCCCCTGGTATCATCCCTGTTGACAGTGAGGACAAAAAGATCATTGCCAACGGATCTGCAATTTCATCTTTTGCTTCCCATAGAATCCTTGGATATATCCCATCAGCCCCGAGGGACTTGTCTATCCTCAAGTTTTTCAAAATGCCCAACACATCTTCCTTCCTAACAAGTATCACCTCGAGCTTACCAGTCTGTTTCACACTGTCCTCTCCAACAATATGGCCCCTCTCATTCGGAAAAACTGAAGAAAAGTACTCTTTCAAGACATCTCCTATCTCTTCTGACTGAATACACAATCTCCCGCTACTGGCCTTGATCGGACCCACCCTCGCTCTAGTCATTCTCATATTTCTCACATATGTGTAAAATGCCTTGGGGTTTTCCTTGATTCGACCTGCCAAAGGATTTTCATGCCCTCTCTTAGCTCTCCTAATCCCTTTCTTCAGTTCCCACCTGGCTATCTTTTACCCTCAAGCGCCCTGTCGAAACCTTGTTTCCTCAGCCTTACACAAGTATCCTTCTTCCTCTCAACAAGACATTCAACCTCTCTTGTCAACCATGGTTCCCTCACTCGACCACTCTTCCCTGCCCGACAGGGACATACATATCAAGGACATGTAGTATCTGTTCCTTGAATAAGTTCCACATTTCAATTGTGTCCTTCCCGGACAGCCTATGTTCCCAACTTATGCACTTCAGTTCTTGTCTGACAGCATCGTATTTACCCTTCCCCCAATTGTAAACCTTGCCCGGTTGCACACACCTATCCCTCTCCATTACAAAAGTGAAAGTCACAGAATTGTGGTCACTATCTCCAAAAAGCTCCCCCACTAACAAATCTATCACTTGCCCTGGTTCATTACCAAGTACCAAATCCAATATGGCCTCCCCTCTGGTCGGACAATCTACATACTGTGTTAGAAAAGCTTCCTGGACACACTGCACAAACACCACCCCATCAAACTATTTGATCTAAAGAGTTTCCACTCAATATGTGGGAAGTTGAAGTCACCCATGACTACTACCCTGTGACTTCTGCACCTTTCCAAAATCTGTTTCCCAATCTGTTCCTCTCTGCTGCTGCAATCTGCTGCAATCTCTGCTGCTATTGGGGGGCCCGTAGAAAACTCCCAACAAGGTGACTGCTCCTTTCCTATTTCTGACTTCAAACCATACTACCTCAGTAGGCAGATCCTCCTCGAACTGCCTTTCTGCAGATGTTATACTATCTCTAATTAATAATGCAACCCCCCCACCTCTTTTACCACCCTCCCTAATCTTATTGAAACATCTATAATCAGGAACCTCCAACAACCATTTCTGCCCCTCTTCTATCCAAGTTTCCGTGATGGCCACCGCATCGTATTCCCAAGTACCGATCCATGCCTTAAGTTCACCCACCTTATTCCTGATGCTTCTTGCATTAAAGTATACACACTTCAACCCATCTCCGTGCCTGCAAGTACTCTCCTTTGTCAGTGTTACCTTCCCCACTGCCTCTTTACACACTTTGACGTCCTGAACATCGGCTACCTTAGTTGCTGGACTACAAGTCCGGTTCCTATTCACCTGCCAAATTAGTTTAAACCCTCCCGAAGAGTACTAGAAAACCTCCCTCCCAGAATATTGGTGCCCCTCTAGTTCGGATGCAACCCGTCCTGCTTGTACAGGTCCCACCTTCCCCAGAATGTGCTCCAATTATCCAAATACCAGAAGCCTTCCCTCCTACAGCATTCCTGCAGCCACGTGTTCAACTGCACTCTCTCCATATTCCTAGCCTCGCTATCACGTGGCACCGGCAACAAACCAGAGATGACAACTCTGTCTGTCCTGGCCTTTAACTGCCAGCCTAACTCCCTAAACTCGTTTTTTACCTCCACACCCCTTTTCCTACCTACATCGTTGGTATCAATGTGCACCATGACTTCTGGCTGCTCACCCTCCCCCTTAAGGATCCTGAAGACACGATCCGAGACATCCCTGGCCCTAGCACCCGGGAGGCAACATACCTTCCGGGAGTCTAGCTCGCGACCACAGAATCTCCTATCTATTCACTTAATCATTGAGTCTCCTATCACTATTGCGTTTCTATTCTCTCCCCTTCCCTTCTGAACTTCAGAGCCAGACTCAGTGCCAGAGACCTGGCCACTAGGGCTTTCCCCCGGTAGGTCATCCCCCCCAACAGCATCCAAAATGGTATACTTGTTTTGAAGGGAACGGCCACGAGGGATCCCTGCACTGTCTGCCCGTTCGTTTTCTTTACCTGACTGTAACCCAGCTACTCTTGCCCTGTACCTTGGGTGTGGCTACCTCCCTCTAACTCTTCTCTATTACCCCCTGTGCCTCCCGGATGATCCAAAGTTCATCCAGCTCCAGGTCCAGTTCCCAAACACGGTCTCTGAGGAGCTGGAGTTGGGTGCACTTCCCGCAGATATAGTCAGCAGGGACACTGGTGGTATCATAAGAACATAAGAACATAAGACCTAGGAGCAGGAGTAGGCCATCTGGCCCCTCGAGCCTGCTCCGCCATTCAATTAGATCATGGCTGATCTTTTGTGGACTCAGCTCCACTTTCCGGCCCGGACACCATAACCCTTAATCCCTCTATTCTTCAAAAAACTATCTATCTTTACCTTAAAAACATGTAATGAAGGAGCCTCAACTGCTTCACTGGGCAAGGAATTCCATAGATTCACAACCCTTTGGGTGAAGAAGTTCCTCCTAAACTCAGTCCTAAATCTACTTCCCCTTATTTTGAGGCTATGTCCCCTAGTTCTGCTGTCACCCGCCAGTGGAAACAACCTGCCCGCATCTATCCTATCTATTCCCTTCATAATTTTAAATGTTTCTATAAGATCCCCCCTCATCCTTCTAAATTCCAACGAGTACAGTCCCAGTCTACTCAACCTCTCCTCATAATCCAATCCCTTCAGCTCTGGGATTAACCTAGTGAATCTCCTCTGCACACCCTCCAGCGCCAGTACGTCCTTTCTCAAGTAAGGAGACCAAAACTGAACACAATACTCCAGGTGTGGCCGCACTAACACCTTATACAATTGCAACATAACCTCCCTAGTCTTAAACTCCATCCCTCTAGCAATGATGGACAAAATTCCATTTGCCTTCTTAATCACCTGTTGCACTTGTAAACCAACCTTCTGTGACTCATGCACTAGCACACCCAAGTCTCTCTGAACAGCGGCATGCTTTAATATTTTATTGTTTAAATAATAATTTGCTGTAATTCCTACCAAAATGGATAACTTCACATTTGTCAACATTGTATTCCATCTGCCAGACCCGAGCCCATTCACTTAACCTATCCAAATCCCTCTGCAGACTTCCAGTATCCTCTGCACTTTTCGCTTTACCACTCATCTTAGTGTCATCTGCAAACTTGGACACATTGCCCTTGGTCCCCAACTCCAAATCATCTATGTAAATTGTGAACAATTGTGGGCCCAACACGGATCCCTGAGGGACACCACTAGCTACTGATTGCCAACCAGAGAAACACCCATTAATCCCCACTCTTTGCTTTCTATTAATTAACCAATCTTCTATCCATGCTACTACTTTACCCTTAATGCCATGCATCTTTATCTTATGCAGCAACCTTTTGTGTGGCACCTTGTCAAAGGCTTTCTGGAAATCCAGATGTACCACATCCATCGGCTCCCCGTTATCTACTGCACTGGTAATGTTCTCAAAAAATTCCACTAAATGAGTTAGGCATGACCTGCCCTTTACGAACCCATGCTGCGTCTGCCCAATGGGACAATTTCTATCCAGATGCCTCGCTATTTCTTCCTTGATGATAGATTCCAGCATCTTCCCTATTACCGAAGTTAAGCTCACTGGCCTATAATTTCCTGCTTTCTGCCTACCTCCTTTTTTAAACAGTGGCGTCATGTTTGCTAATTTCCAATCCACCGGGACCACCCCAGAGTCTAGTGAATTTTGGTAAATTATCACTAGTGCATCTGCAATTTCCCTAGCCATCTCTTTTAGCACTCTGGGATGCTTTCCATAAGGGCCAGGAGACTTGTCTACCTTTAGCCCCATTAGCTTGGCCATCACTCCCTCCTTAGTGATAACAATCCTCTCAAGGTCCTCACCTGTCATAGCCTCATTTCTATCAGTCGCTGGCATGTTATTTGTGTCTTCCACTGTGAAGACCGACCCAAAAAACCTGTTCAGTTCCTCAGCCATTTCCTCATTTCCCATTATTAAAACTCCCTTCTCATCCTCTAAAGGACCAATATTTACCTTAGCCACTCTTTTTTGTCTTATATATTTGTAAAAACTTTTACTGTCTGTTTTTATATTCTGAGCAAGTTTACTCTCATACTCTATCTTACTCTTCTTTATAGCTTTTTTAGTAGCTTTCTGTTGTTCCCCGAAAGATTTCCTAGTCCTCTAATCTCCCAGCAATCTTTGCCACTTATCTGCTTTTCGTTCAATTTTAATATTCTCCCTTATTTCCTTAGATATCCACGGTCGATTTTCCCTCTTTCTTCCATCCTTCCTTTTTTTTGGTATAAACCTTTGCTGAGCACTGTGAAAACTCGCTTGGAAGGTTCTCCACTGTTCCACCATAAAGTCTTAGCTCCCAGTCTACCTTAGCTAGTTCTTCTCTCATCCCCTTGTAATCTCCTTTGTTTAAACACAAAACACTAGTATTTGATTTTACTTTCTCACCCTCCATCTGTATTTTAAATTCCACCATATTGTGATCGCTCCTTCCGAGAGGATCCCTAACTATGAGATCATGAATCAATCCTCACCTCACTATGGTGAGGTATCCCTCACCACCCACATCCTACAAGAGGAGCATGCAACTGCCGTAGCCTCCATCCCCTCTTACCTTACAGAATACAGCTGCACTGTGGACCAACTGGAACTCCGCCCTCCGACTCTGCTCCCAGTCAGCTGTACTCTCTGTAAACACCCGGCCCCCTTCACGCTCTTTGAGGAAATGTAGAAAATGAAATGAAAGGAGCTCCTTACTCCCTCCTCACCTAACTCCCTCAGTCACCAAACTCTCACAATAGCACTCAAATGCACCCAAATTCAGCACTCCCTCAGTCACAAAACTCTCACTACAGCACTCAAATGCACCCAAATTCAGCACTCAGTGCAAACAAAAGGATTTTAAAGGATTGTTCCTTCAGATTGAGGCTGTGCCCTCGGGCACTGGTCTCGCCTACTAGTGGAAACATCCTCTCTATGTTCACTCTGTATAGGCCTTTCAGATTTCCGTAAGTTTCAATGAGATCCCCCCTCATCCTCCAAAACTACAACGGGTACAAACCCAGAGTCCTCAACTGCTCTTCATAGGACAAGCCCTTCATTCTCAGGACCATTCCTGTGAACCTCCTCTGGGCCAGTACTTAGGTTTGGGGCCCAAAACAGCCCACAAAAATAATAATCTTTATTAGTGTCACAGGTAGGCTTACATTAGCACTGCAATGAAGTTACTGTGAAAATCCCCGAGTCACGACACTACGGCGCCTGTTCGGGAACACAGAGGGAGAATTCAAAATGTCCAATTCACCCAACAAGCACATATTTTGGGATAAGCCAGGAATCGAACCCGGGTCCCTGGTGCTGCGAAGCAACAATGCCAACCAGGGCCGGCTCAAGGCACCGGCAACTCGGGCAGTCGCCCGGGGCGCCATGTGCTAGGGGGCGCCAGAGACTCGGGTCCCGCGCATGCGCAGTTGGGCCGGTGCCAACCAGCGCATGCGCGGTGGCCGCACTCCCCCAGGGTGGCCGCGCTCCCCCAGGGCGGCCCCCCCCTCTGTCCGCCCCCCCGCTCGGTCCGCTCCCCTCCCCCCCGGTCTCGGGTCCGACCCCCGCCCCCCCCCCCTCGGGTCCGACCCCCGCCCCCCCCTCGGGTCTGCCCCCCCGCCCCGCCCCCCCTCGGGTCCGCCCCCCCCTGCACCCCGCCCCCCCTCGGGTCCGCTCGCCCCCGCCCCCCTCTCGCCCCCGACCCACTCTCGGCCCCGCCCCCCCTCTCGCCCCCGCCCCCCCTCTCGGCCCCGCCCCCTCTCTCGGCCCCGCCCCCCTCCAAGGGCGCCGAAGTTCAACTTGCCCGGGGCGCAAGCAACCCTAGGGCCGGCGCTGATGCCAACTACTGTGCTACTGTGCCACTCAATATTCAAAATGAGGCCTGATCAGAGATTTATACAGCCTTAGTATTAGGCTATACCCTTGTATTCTAGCCCTCTCGAAATGAATGTTAAGTGCAATATTGATTGCATTTGCCTTCCTTTTCAAAAATAAAATATTTTTATTCAGAAGGGGTTTTTAATTATAACAAAGTAGAACAAGACAGTAACATACAGCAAACACCATTACAAAAAAGTGATGCTGCGACAGAATCTAGTTCACCCAGCAAAACCAGGAGAAATGTCCGACATTGTTTGAATGAAAATCTTAGAGAGAGACATGTCTCTCCTAAATCATTACCTTTTTCTTGGCATTTTCAAAATTTGGAAACAGTTATGTACATTGTCTGTTGTGTTTATTCACTGCACGATACAGAAAGGTTTGTCTTTTCCTTCCCTTAATTTCCCCTATTTACATTCTGTGTCCTCGTTACAATTCACCCTCCCACCTAATTTGGTATCATCTGCAAACTTTGAGATGTTACATTTTGTTCCCTCATCCAAACCATTAAGAGATATTGTGAATAGCTGGGTCCCAGCACCGATCCCTGCCTGCCAATTTGAAAAGGACCCATTAATCCCTACTCTCTGCGAACCAGTTTTTTATCCACCTCAGTACATTTCCCCCAATCCCATGCACTTTAATTTTGCACAGTAATCTCTTATGCGGGACTTTGTCAAAAGCTTTCTGAAAGTCCAAATATACCACATCGACTGGCTCCCCATTGTCGACTGTACTGGTTACCTCTTTAAATAATTCCAATAGATTTGTCAAGCATGATTTTCCCTTCATAAATCCATGCTGACTCTGACTGATCCTAAATGCTTTCTAAATGTTCTGCTCTAAAGTCCTTGAGAATGGATTCAAGCATTTTCCCCACTATCGATGTTAGACTTACTGATCTTTCATTCCCTGAGGGGGGTTGTTGGGTTACGGGTATAGGGTGGATACGTGGGTTTGAGTAGGGTGATCATTGTTCGGCACAACATCGAGGGCCGAAGGGCCTGTTCTGTGCTGTACTGTTCTATGTTCTATATATTGTGGTAAACCACTGTTACTATTGTATATATTGTGGTAAACCACTGTTACTGTATTGTATATATTGTTCGTTGTCTCTGCTGGCTCCGCCTGTGGCTACTCCCCTCAGGCTCTGTATAAAGGTGGCCAACCTCTGGCCCTGCCCTAGTTCGGGATCAATTGCCAGCAGGTTCTCGTTTAGCTTATTAAAGCTACAGTTTTGTTCCACAACTCGTCTTTGTTATAATTCATGGCACATCAGAGACGCAGACCAACTCGACCCGGAGAGGCCCACCCAGCGACCCGAACCGGAGAGACCCCAGGAGTGCCCCAGGAGGGAACAGACCACGGGACCCAGCCCAACCTGCTGCAGAAAGCCCCTGCCCACGACCCAGGACCCCCAAAATGGCGGAACCCCCGCGCGAGGACACAAATGCACCGCAAGGTATCCCGTGCCTGCAGAACGCTGGGACCCGACCAGATCGCAAACATGCCCCGCCAGCAACCCCTCTACCTCAACCAGCGCCCGGGACCATGCCACATGCAGTCCCGGAGACGTAACCAGCGCCCTGGTCCCCGCCAGCGCCCTGGACCCCGCCAGACGCAACCACCTACCTTTCACAAGTTCAGACTTCTCCCATTGGATCCCGGGACCATCCAGCCGCAGCCGCCGATGGAGGAAGTGAGGGAAACGCGGCGGCCTGCAGGTGAGACTGAACGTCTCCCCAGCATACTCCATGTAAACGTCCAAGCGATTGAAAACAAGCTGGATGAACTTAACACTTTGACTTACCTCTCAGCTGGAAGTAAGAGGCTGCTGTGTGCTCTGTTTCACAGAGACATGGCTCACCTCCATCTCACCGGACTGTGCCATACAACCTGAAGGCTTCTCAATTCCCCGGACAGACCGAAACGCTCATCAGGCAAAGCAAAGGGTGGAGGGGTGTGCCTCCTCATCAACTCCTCCTGGTGCCTGGATGTGGCGACCCTGGCGACCTACTGCTGCCAGGACCTGGAATACCTGACCGTGAAGTGCTGCCCATACTATCTTCCACGTGAATTCACTTCAGCCATTATCACAGGGGTATACATCCCACCCCAGGCAGAGGTGAAGAAGGCACTGGATGGATGAACTGTACACAGTAATAAACGACTACGAAACAGAACACCCGGAGGCCTTGTTCTTCAAGGCTGGGGACTTCAACAAGGCCAACCTCAAGTGTATACTGCCAAAGATTCCACCAGCACATCTCCTGTCCCACCAGGGGTGACAACACTCTTGACCACTGCTACTAAAAAATCAAGGGCGCCTGCCGTTCAATCCCCCGACCGCACTTTGGAAAATCAGACCAGAAGACGGTGCTCCTTCTCCCTTCTTACAAGTAGAAACTCAAGCGGGAGAATCCAGCTAAGAATGTTGTGCAGTGCTGGTCCGAGGAAACAGAAGAGCCTGCTTAGAGACAGTGGACTTGTCCATATTTAAGAACTCAGAGACAACTTAAATGAGTATGCCACCACTGTCACAGACTTCATCCGCAGATGTGTGAACGACTGCGTGCCAAAGAAAGCAGTACGTGCGTTCCCCAACCGGAAACCATGGCTCAATTGAGAGATTGACTCCCTATTGAAGGACAGGTCTGAGGTGTTCAAGTCAGGTGACCTGACCTATACAAGAAATCCAGGTACGACCTCCGCAAAGCCATCCAAGAGGCCAAGAGAATATCAAACCAAGCTAGAGTCACAGACAGACTCTTGGCAGATGTGGGAAGGTCCAAACAACATAACGGGCAACAAAGTGAAGCCGAGCAGTATCTCCGGCAGCAGCGCACCGCTCCTCGATGAACTCAATGCATTCATCGCTCAATTCAAGCAGGAAACGAACAATCCGCTGTCGAGTCCCCAGCAGCCCATAACTCACCCATACCCACCATTACAGCTTCTGAAGTCAGATCGGCCTTCCTGAAAGTGAACACTCAGAAGGCGACGGGCCCAGACGGGGACCCTGGTCGTGCACTCAGAGCCTGCGTGGACTAGCTGGCAAATGTGTTCGTGGACATCTTTAACCTATCCCTGCTCCACTCTGAGGTCCCCACCTGCTTCAAGAAGACCACCATCATACCGGTGCCAAAGAAGAACCAGGCAATGTGTCTCAATGACGACCATCCAGTGGCCCTGACTTCAATCGTAATGAAGTACTTCGAGAGGTTGGTCATGAAGCGCATCACCTCCGTATTCCCAGAACGCCTTGATCCACTGCAATTCGCATAGCTCCGCAAGCGGTCCACAGCAGACACCATCTCCCTGGCCCTACACTCATTCCTAGAGCATCTCGACAACGAGGACTCCTACATCAAACTCCTATTTATTGACTACAGCTTCGCCTTCAACACCATAATCCCAGCCAAGCTCATATCAAAGCTCCAAAACCTAGGACTTAGCTCCTCACTCTGCAGCTGGATCCTCGACTTTCTGACCCACAGACCACAATCAGTAAGAATAAACAACAACACCTCCTCCACAATAGTCCTCAATACCAGGGCCCCGCAAGGCTGCGTACTCAGCCCCTTACTCTACTCCCTGTACACACACGACGTGGTGGCAAAATTTAGTTCCAACTCCATCTACAATTTTGCTGTGATACGACCATAGTGGGCCAGATCTCAAATAACGACAAGTCAGAATACAGGAGGGATTCTTCCAGCGGAGTGGTCAGAGAGGGGAACGATTTTTGGAGGGGAGAGCTGGAAGGTAAGCTGAGCTTTTGATTTTTTAAACTTACTTTTTCGGAGCAGGAAACCGGAGGTCGGCTGTGGGGAGACCTGGGAAGGTTGTATTCCCCAATTAATTTGAACGGTGAGGAAACCCGAGACACTGCATGTGTAGTGTCTCCCACCCTCCCTCCTCCTCTAACCTAAAAATAAAGACTCAGTGCTGTGAGCAGGTAAGCTATTTATATTTTTTTTCTTTTTTACTGGGAGACTAAGTCGAGGTGATGGCAGCTAGGGAAGTGGAATGTTCCTCCTGCAGAATGTTTGAGGTAAGGGAGACCACCGGTATCCTTGCGGACTTCACCTGCGGGAAGCCAGAACAAAGGTAGCTGGGTAACAGTTAGAGGTGGGAAGAGGAGGAAGCAGTCAGTGCAGGGATCCCCTTTGGTCGTTCCTCTCAACAATAAGTATACCGCTTTGGATACTGTTGGGGGGGATTACCCAGCAGGGGTAGGCTGCAGTGACCGGGTCTCTGGCACGAGGTCCAGTTCTGGGGCTCAGAAGGGAAGGGGGGAGATTAGGAGAGCACTAGTTATAGGGGACTCAATAGTTAGAGGTACAGACAGGCAGTTCTGTGGGCACGGGAGAGACTCTCGGATGGTTTGTTGCCTCCCGGGTGCCAGGGTCCATAACGTCTCGGATCGTGTTTTCAGGATCCTTAAGGGGGAGGGTGAGCAGCCAGAAGTCGTGGTGCACATTGGTACCAACGACGTAGGTAGGAAAAGGGGTGTAGATTTAATAGACGAGTTTTGGGAGTTAGGCTGGAAGTTAAAAGCCAGGACAGACAGAGTTGTCATCTCTGGTTTGTTGCCGGTGCCATGTGATAGCGAGGCTAGGAAAAAGGGAGAGAGAGCAGTTGAACACGTGGCTGCATGAATGGTGCAAGAGGGAGTGCTTCAGGTATTTGGATAATTGGAGCGCATTGAATGATTTGGATGAGAGAATTGAAGGGTGGGTCAGTGAATTTGCAGATGAAACGAAGATTGGTGGAGTTGTGGATAGTGAGGAGGACCGTTGTCAGCTGCAAAGAGACAAAGAGCTGGGCTGAGAAGTGGCAGATGGAGTTTAACCCTGACAAGTGTGAGGTTGTCCATTTTGGAAGGACAAATATGAATGCAGAATACAGGGTTAACGGTATGGTTCTTGGCAATGTGGAGGAGCAGAGAGATCTTGGGGTCTATGTTCATAGATCTTTGAAAGTTGCCACTTAAGTGGATAGAGCTGTGCAGAAGGCCTATGGTGGTAGCGTTCATTAGCAGAGGGATTGAATTTAAGAACCGTGAGGTCATGACGCAGCAGTACAAAGCCTTGTAAGGCCACATTTGGAGTACTGTGTGCAGTTCTGGTCGCCTCATTTTAGGAAGGATATGGAAGCTTTGGAAAAGGTGCAAAGGAGATTTACCTGGATGTTGCCTGGACTGGAGAGTATGTCTTACGAGGAAAGGTTGAGGGTGCTTGGCCTTTTCTCATTAGAACGGAGAAGGATGAGGGGCGACTTGATAGAGGTTTATAAGATGATCAGGGAATAGATAGAGTAGACAGTTCCTTGGGTGGAACAAACCATTTCAAGGGGACATAAATTTAAGGTGAATGTCAGAGGTAGGTTCTTTACCCAGAGAGTAGTGGGGGCATGGAATGTACTGCCTGTGGAAGTAATTGAGTCGGAAACATTAGGGACCTTCAAATGGCTATCGGATAGGTACATGGATTGCAGTAGAATGTTGGGGTATAGATTGATTTGTTCTTAATCTAGGACTAAAGTTCGGCACAACATCGTGGGCTGAAGGGCCTGTTCTGTGCTGTATTTTCTATGTTCTATGTTCTAGATACAGAACCTAGTGAAGTGGTGCAGTGACAACAATCTCTCCCTCAATGCCAGCAAAACTAAAGAGCTGGTCATTGACTTCAGGAAGCAAAGTACTGTACACACGCCTGTCAGCATCAACGGGGCCGAGGTGGAGATGGTTAGCAGTTTCAAATTCCTAGGGGTACACATCACCAAAAAATCTGTCCTGGTCAACCCACGCAGACGCTACCACCAAGAAAGCACAACAGCGCCTATACTTCCTCAGGAAATTAAGGAAATTCGGCATGTCCACATTAACTCTTACTAACTTTTACAGATGCACCATAGAAAGCATCCTATCTGGCTCCATCACAGCCTGGTATGGCAACTGCTCGACTCAGGACCGCAAGAAACTTCAGAGAGTCGAGAACACAGTCCAGTCCATCACACAAACCTGCCTCCCATCCATTGACTCCATCTACACCTCCCGCTGCCTGGAGAAAGCGGGCAGAGTAATCAAAGACCCCTCCCACCCAGCTTACTCACTCTTCCAACTTTTTGTGTACCTTGTGTTGCTCTATTAAGTATTTTATTTACTTTTCTTTTCATGTACTTAATGATCTGTTGAGCTGCTTGCAGAAAAATAATTTTCACTGTACCTCGCTACACGTGACAATAAACAAATCCAATCCAAAACCGTGAAGGGAGATGAATGGAAAGCACTTAACTCTCTTTGATGTAGTCCAGGAGCTATCAATCAAAGCTTGATGTTTATAAACATTCTTGTTAGTTTCACAGCTGACCACTTCAAAGTTACTTATCCATGAAGGAAGATGAATGGAACAATGCTGACAGATATGTGTGTGTGTGGAAGCTGTCAATCATAGCCCAGCAAAATCAATATCAAAGAGAAATTGAGGAATGGATTGCAGATCAAAGATCTGGCTGGGTTTAAACCCAGCTGACTGGTCTTCTCTTTCCGGTAATTTATCGGGAGAATTCTGCTGCAGAGCCACAACCTGAGAATCAAAAAGGCAATGTGTGACTTTTTAAAATGATCCATAAATTACCTTGGTCATATCATCATCAAAGATGACTTACACAAGGAGCCAAAGAGAATGTCAGCAATCTTAGAAGCATCACGTCCTCAAAGTGTGGCACAAATAAGATTGTTTTTAGGATTGACCAATTGTTATGGTAAATCTGTGCTGAATTTAGCAACATGATTTAAAACCTTTACTCATTTCGCTTTGTGCTAAACAGGCATGGCGCTGGTCGGGAGACTGTGAGAATACATACACTGAAGTGAAAGAAGCTTTACTGATCTGAGGGCTGTTGATTCATTGTAATCCCAAGATGAGGTTGCAACTTTCTTATGTTGCCTTACGCAATGGGGCTGGAGCAGTCATCTCATACATTATGCCTTCAGGAGACGAACAACTGATAGCATTTTAGCATTTGCTTCACGCACTCTTACTAGCACAGAAATGAATTACGTTCTGCGAGGAAAAGAAGCTTTGGGCATCATTTTCGGTGTAAGAAGGTTCCACCATTACCTTTATGGACGTCATTTTACTTGTCATTTTGATGGATTATCGTCCCTTGACTACAATCTTAGTACTGTAATCCTTGGCAGTTAGTAGATTGCAAAGACGGCCATTAATATTATCCAATATCACAAGTCAGAGCAGCATACAAATGCTGATTCTTTATCACGATTTCTGTAACAAGTTAAGCATGGCCCTGAGGAACATTTTGTCAATAATTTGTATTTCTCGCTCACGGATAATGTACCTGTGACTTCCTCTCAAGTTCAAAGAAACGATCCAGTGATGGAGAAGGTGATGGATTTAGCCCAAAAAGGAATGCTATAAGAAATATCTAGACCTTAAGCCCTATATCACATGAAGACTTGAGTTAACAGAGCAAAATGGAGTTTTATTGAGGGTAATCCATGTGACTATTCCTCTGTGCTTGTGTGGTAGAGCCCTTGACCAACTGCATGAGGGGCATCCTGATGTGGTGAGGATGAATGAATTATTATTGGTGGCCAGGATTAGATGTCAAATTGAAGAGAGAGTTGGGCAATGCCACTCTTGTGCAAAACTAAGGTACACTTCACCATTCCAACCATTACGTCCATGGGAATGGCCAACTCACTCATGGCAGAGAATCCACATTGATTATGCTGGTTCACTGCAGGGACACATGTACTCAAAATCACCAGAAGTTGTGATAATTAAGTCAACGATGACTGAGTAGACAACTGAGCAATTTAGATGAGATAGTCACAACATTTGCATCACTGGAGCAGACTGTCAGTGATAATGGTACACTATTCATTTCAAAGTAGTTTGAGGACTACTTGAAAAGGAACGGCATGCACCATATCATTCAGCAACAAATGGATTTGCCAAATTTTTTTTGAAATCATAAAAGCATTCTATCAAAGCATTAAAGGACCAGGTAACATCACCAAGAATGTCTAATATCTTACAGGATTACTACACATGCTACCATGCAAAGAACACTGACAATTAGTTCAACACAAAACTATGAACACAGCATCATTTGTTAACTCCACTTGATACTTCAGAGATTGTCAAACAATAACAAAATGCTTGGAGGGAGAAAATCTTTAAAAAGCAAGTATTCAACTATCGAGAGAGAGTTTCATCTGAGAGTTATGCTAGTTATGCGTCAAGTGATGTGTAGTGTCACAGCAGACTGTCCGTGTGGGCTTTGGGTAGATCCCTATCTTGGTTGTATGAGCACCCTTAATAAACTTGTGTGGGCACCTCCATAACTTTTCTCTTTGCGGAATTAAAGAAAATATAACAACAACAGTTGGCTACAGATTAAAAATACTTAATGGGAAATTCAAGGATTTGAATTGTGTTGTGACTTGAGTAAAGTTCAAAATATAAGGCATGATTTAACGGCTGCATCGCGCTTTATGAGAGCACTACGTAACCATTAGATCACGGGAGAGGCCAAAATCAGGAAACGCAACGGGCGCCAATTGGTTTACGATCTAACCGGCCTGTCCCCGCTGGCAAGAATGGAATCCCCGTTGCAGCGTGGCACAAAACCAATAATCACCAATTAAAGCCAATCTCCGAACGAACCCTTATCTAATAGCTTCCAGTGATCTAACCGCCTCCCCAGCAAGCGGTCTCGCGGGCGGCAATTAATGCACCTTTTTAAGAACATGAAGCTAGGGATCTGAGGTATTGAGTAACCATCTTCGATCCTGGAGGGTCCCAGTGTGAAGGCCATTGCTTGTTGATAGTTTCACACCCTCTCCAATTCCTTCCAGATATTACACAATATGGATGATCTATTGGATCCTGCGGAGACTGCCCTTGCGGTGCTGGTGACAGGCCAGGCATCAGAGAAGGCAGCAGCAACAGCGTCGACAGAGGCTAGAGGTGGTGGACCATGTGCAGGGCCCCGCCCCATAACTTGAGGACCTGGCTGCCCATTAGGCCAGGGAGGAACCGAGAGGGGGAAGCCAGTGACAGCCCAAGGGGTAAAGGCGCCGCTGATCCTTGGAACAGATGACAGACAGCATGTGCTGCAGGAGTTTCCGCCTCAACAAGGGGATGGTGCAGCACCTGTGTTATGACTTTGCAAACTTCACACCATGCAAAGGAGTATACCCGTGCCTGGTTACTGTCAAGGAGACAGCAACCATGAATTTATACACCTAAGAGTCGTTTCAGGGCTTGAGGGAGAACTTGTGCGGCATTTCACAAGCTATAGCACACAAGTGCATCCATGAAATAACGGATACTGATAACTATATAAACTTAGACCTGGACCAGACCCAACAAGATGCCCGGGCAGCAGGATTCTCCGCTATCAGCAGGATGCCCCAGCTCCAGGAGGTAACAGATGACACGCCTGTCGCCGTGCGCGCAAGGGGGCGTCTGGGAGTGCCCTTCATCAACTGGAAGGGTTTCCACTCCCTGAAGGTTCATCTCATTTGCGACCACCACCTCTGGATCATGCACGTGTGTGCACGCTTCCCAGGGAGTGTGCACAACAGCTCCATCCTGTGTCAGATGGAGATCTGTGGCCTCTTCGAGGACCATTCCAGAATGGCCAGTTGGCTCTTGGGAATATTGGCGCTAGTTGGTGACTGATGCGGGGACCCGATACAATGAGGCCCATGTGCAGTGCATCGGACGGTTCAAAAAACAGTTCCGGTGCCATAACCGCTCTGCTGGTAAACTGCAGTACACCCTGCAAAGGGTCGTCCGCTTTGTGGTGGTCTGCTGTGCCTTCACAACCTGGCACAGCCGGGCCAACTAACTTTGTATCATCTGCAAATTTGGAAATAATCCATTCAGTTCACTTGTTCAAATCATTAATAACTCATGTGAACAGTTGGGGTCCGAACACAGAACGCTGCGGTAAACCACTCGTCACTGTTTGCCATCATAAAAAGACCCATTTATTTATTGAAGTTGCACGCTGGTGATTAGAACATTTCCTTTTTTTGAACTCTCTTCTCAAACTCTTTTTGCTGCCTTTAAAAGACTTCTGAAAGCAACCTCTTTGGTCAACTTTCACTCACTTCCACTAAGATTTCTCGATGTGGAGATGCCGGCGTTGGACTGGGGTGAGCACGGTAAGAAGTTTTACAACACCAGGTTAAAGTCCAACAGGTTTGTTTCAAACACGAGCTTACGGAGCACTGCTCCTTCCTCAGATTCACCTGAGGAAGGAGCAGTGCTCCGAAAGCTCGTGTTTGAAACAAATCTGTTGGACTTTAACCTGGTGTTGTAAGACTTCTTACTAAGATTTCTCCACTGCGAAGTACCTTGAGACGTTTTTCTATGTTAAAGACACTGTATGAATGCAAGTTTCCGCAAAGCATCCTGCCAGGACTAGTTCATATAAACTGTATCATAATATAAATCCAGGTATATGATGGTGCACAGACAGGCAGTGATTGACACACAGGATGACCAGTGAACACACAGAACACAGCAGCCAATCACCAGACAGGACACAACCACTATAAAGCCAGAGGGCACTAGTTTTCCTGCTCTCTCAAGATCCAGCCTCTGAGACAGTCAGAGCTCGTGAGCAGCAACTAGTACAAACACCATGTGGTGGTAAGATAGTCTGGTCAGGTTAGCCTCAGGTCTCCAGTCAAGTCAGCATAGTGTCAACCCACAGTTAAGCATGTATTATAGTTAATTGATCAATAAAATCATGTTGCATTTCTTCAAGTGTTGGAAGCCTGTCCCTCTCTGCACTGTAGACCCAGCCTACCCAACACATCATGGTACAAGTGAGTACCATGGTAAATGCTGAAGTTTGATGGATCTACCTTGAGATAATCTGCCTCTAACCAGTGTTCAGCCATCCGGTAACATGGACAGCGTCCGCCCTCCTCCGCAGCTCCGCATCGCCGGCAAACTCGGTGCAAGCTGGAAGATTTTCAAGCAGACGTTCCAGCTATATCTTGAAGCCACCGACCTCCAGGCCGCCTCGGATGCCAGGAAGATCGCACTCTTCCTTTCTACAGCCGGGGACCATGCTATCCACATCTACAACTCCCTCACATTCGCTAAAGGCGAAGACAAGAGGAAGTTTAAAACGGTCCTGCTGAAGTTCGACAGCCACTGCGACATTGAGGTCAATGCGAGCTTTGAACGGTACATGTTCCAGCAGAGGCTTCAGGGTAAGGATGAACCTTTTCAGTCCTTTTTAACCCATCTCCGCATCCTCGCGCAGTCATGCAACTATGACTCGACAACCGATTCCATGATCCGGGATCAGATCGTTTTTCGGGTCCACTCCGATTGCCTTCACCAGCAACTCCTAAAAGTTAAGCAGCTCACACTTACCATCGCTATCAAAACCTGCGTCCTCCACGAGCACGCTAACAACCGGTACTCCTATATCAGGGCGGCAGAAACGGCAAGGCAAAACACCCACGAGGCAAAACGGGTGCAGGCCATCAAACAAATGCAGGGCCTGAGTCTGGATGAGAGTGGCCACTTTGCGCGCTTTTCCCGGGCTCCAGCGCATGCGCGCCACAACCGAGGGGACGGCGAGACCGACGACCAGCCTGCGCAAATGCGCACTTCGCTCGACAGCACTGTGCAGGCGCAGAGGCGCACGGAACGTCCAGACGTCGGCGTCATGACGTGTTCCAATTGTGCCTCCGCCCACTTAAAGCGGCAAAGTCCGGCAAAATCTCGCGCTGTCTCCAGTGTGGCAAGCTTGGCCACTATGCAGCCCTTTGCAGAGTTGCTCCACTGACCAGCATACAGCAATCCCAGCCACAGCGCACGAGCGTCTGGTCAGTACAGCAACCCGTCACAGACTCCGACACCAACAGTTTACCAGATCCCGACACTGAGGGCCTCAAATCCCCATTCCGGGTGGGCATCATCACCAAGCATGCGCTGCCGCTCTCAAGGATGGTGAAACAACTCCCAATTCTAAGCATTGATCCGGATGACAAGTGGTGTGCCACCCTTACAGTTAACAAGTCTCGCATATGCTTCAAGCTGGACACCGGCGCTTCAGCTAACCTCATTTCAAAGTCTGACCTTGACACCATCCGTGCCAAACCAATCATTCTTCCACCGGCCTGCCAGCTCCTCGACTATAATGGCAATGCCATTGCTGCCAGTGGCTCATGCCAGCTTGCGGTGTCCAATAGGTCATCAAAAGCAACGCTGCGATTTGAAATCGTAGGAACCAACAGAGCTTCCCTGCTCGGTGCTCGGGCCTGCAAACTCCTGAATCTGGTGCAGTGGGTTCACACCATGTCATCTGCACAGGCAACGGCCTCACCTGATGAAAACTTCCAGGCTCAACTCGATGACATTAAAGCGCAATACCATAGCGTGTTCGAAGGTATGGGCACACTCCCTTACCGATACAAAATCCTATTGAAGCCAAATGCCATCCCTGTGGTTTACGCACCGCGTCGGGTGCCGGCACCCCTCAAGGACCACCTCAAGCAGCAGTTGCAAGACCTCCAGGATCAGAGCGTAATTTCAAAGGTCACGGAACCCACGGACTGGGTTAGCTCCATGGTTTGCGTCAGGGGAACTTCGAATCTGTATCAACCCCAAAGATTTGAACCGCAACATCATGAGGGAACACTACCCAATACCTAAACGAGAAGAGCTAACCAGCGAGATGGCTCATGCCAAATTCTTCACGAAGCTGGATGCCTCCAAGGGGTTTTGGCAAATACAGCTGGACGTGTCCAGTCGAAAGCTGTGCACATTTAATACCCCATTCGGTCGCTACTGTTACAACCGAATGCCCTTTGGCAACATCTCTGCCTCAGAGGTGTTCCATCGCATAATGGAACAAATGATGGAGGGCATCGAGGGGGTGCGGGTGTAGGTTGACGATGTCATTATCTGGTCTGCTCCTCAAGAACACATCGATCGCCTCAAGCGGGTGTTCCACAGGATCCACGAGCATGGCCTATGACTCAACAGAGCCAAATGCTCATTTGGTCAATCAGAACTCAAATTCCTTGACGACCACATTTCGCAGCACGGCGTGCAGCCAGATGCAGACAAGGTTTCAGCGATCAACGCCAAGAAGGCGGTCCTCTGCTTTCTAGGGATGGTCAACTTCCTTGGGAAGTTCATCCCCAACTTGGCGTCACACACCACAGCCTTCCGCCATCTCGTAAAAAAAAACGACGGACTTCAAGTGGCTAGCCGCTCATGAGCAAGAGTGGCATGAGCTCAGGGCGAAACTCACCAAGGAAACAAAAATATCCACCGACGCGAGCCAGGCTGGCATTGGGGCAGTTCTCCTCCAACTGGATGACTCCTCCTCCTGGGCCCCAGTCGCATATGCCTCTAGAGCCATGACGCCCACTGAGCAATGATACGGTCAGATTGAAAAAGAATGCCTGGGTCTCCTTACAGGGATCGACAAGTTCCATGATAATGTGTATGGCTTCCCCAAATTCACGGTCGAGATGGACCACAGGCCATTGGTTCACATCATCCAAAATGACCTCAATGACATGACGCCATGGCTACGACGTGTCCTCCTCAAGCTCCGCCGCTATGATTTCGACCTGGTGTACACCCCGGGCAAAGAGCTTATTGTTGCTGATGCACTCTCCAGGTCTATCATCACACTGTGTGAGCAGACTGACTTTGTCTGCCAAATACACGCGCAGGTGCAGTTCTGTGCCTCCAACTTTCCGGCCACTGATAAGAGGGTCGTGCAAATTCGTGAGGAGATGGCCAGACATCCTCTGCTCCAGCGGGTCATGCGGCACCTCACGGATAGTTGGCAAAAGGGGCAGTGTCCCCAGTTTTATAATGTCAAGGACGATCTAACGGTAGTCGACGGCATCCTTATGAAGCTTGACAGAATTGTGATCCCACAGAGCATGCGAGATGTGGTCCTCGGCCAAATCCATGAGGGTCACCTGGGGGTCAAAAAGTGTTGCCGTTGAGCCAGAAAGGCAGTATACTGGCCAGGTATCAGCCAAGAAGTCGCCAACACGGTCCTCAATTGCCCGACATGTCAACGATTCCAGCCGGTTCAACCTGAAGAGACTCTACAGCTGCATGAAATGGTGACCTCCCCATGGTCCAAAGTTGGTGTTGACCTGTTCCATGCCAAGGGGCGTGACTATGTCCTCCGAGTGAACTACTTTTCCAACTACCCTGAAGTGGTCAAACTGTCTGACCTCACATCAGCAACGGTAATCAAGGCAGGCAAGGAAACTTTTGCCCGGCATGGGATCCCACTCATGGTGATGAGTGACAACGGCCCCTGCTTCTTCAGTCAGGAGTGGTCAGATTTTGCCCGGCTGTACAACTTTCGGCACGTCACATCCAGTCCCCACTACCCCCAGTCGAATGGGAAGGCCGAAAAAGGGGTCCACATCATTAAATGACTATTGTGCAAAGCTGCTGACTCGGGTTCTGATTTCAACCTGGCGCTGTTGGCCGACAGAGCGACCCCTCTGTCCACTGGGCTGTCCCCAGCGCAGCTCCTCATGAACCGCACACTGCGAATGATGGTGCCAGCCATCCACATTCTGGATCTTGACAACTTCCCGGTCATACAGAGGATGCAGCAATCTCGGGCCCAATGCAAGTCGGCGTACGACGCCCACGCCACAGATCTCCCTGGCCTGGTCCCTGCTGACCGAGTTCGTGTTCAGCTGCCTGACGGTGGCTGGTCCGCCACAGCTGCGGTGGTCAAGCAAGTGGCCCCGAGATCGTTCCTCATCCGCATGCCTAATGGCTCCTTTCTCCGGCGTAACAGGCGGGCACTGCGTAGCCTTCCACGCCCGCCATCCGACCGTGATGTCCCGCCTCGCACACTGCTTCCTCAGGATGCACCTTTCCATGAGGCCACCGATCTGACAGTTCTTCTAACGACCTCTACGACCACCGCATTGGTCATTGCAGTTCCGCCCATTCAAGTGCAGGCGGCCTCTGACCCACCCTTGAGGTGGTCAACCAGAATTCGTCACCCGCCACAGAGACTGAATTTATAGACTGGGTGTTGCATTACCTTGTTATCTCATCGTTTACACATCTGTACATGTCGTTTTTTCTCATGTTTTATCTGCCCTCTATCTGCACTAGACACCTTCCCATGTATATACGTTAACATATTCTGTACATAGTCAGGTTCCTGTACACATATTGATTATTTATTGACTCAAACACAATTTTTTTTTTTGAAGTGGAGATGTCATAATATAAATCCAGGTATATGATGGAGTGCAGACAGGCAGTGATTGACACACAGGATGACCAGTGAGCACACAGAACACAGCAGCCAATCACCAGACAGGATACGACCACTATAAAGCCAGAGGGCACCAGTATTCCCGCTCTCTCGGTATCCAGCCTCTGAGACAGTCAGAGCTCGTGAGCAGCAGCCAGTACAAACACCATGTGGTAGTCAGTTAGTCTGGTCAGGTTAGCCTCAGGTCTCCAGTCAAGTCAGCATAGTGTTAACCCACAGTTAAGCATGTATTATAGTTAGTTGATCAATAAAATTGTGTTGCATTTCTTCAAGTGTTGGAAGCCTGTCTCTCTCTACACTGCATCAAACGCAATCCACTTAGACACAGCCCACCCAACACATCAAACTGAATCAACAATAAAGGTCTCAGCATTCTTTTTACCATCATACATCTTAACAGTGACCTCATAGAACCACCTCTGATTGCACAACTGGAACATTTACTAGAAACACCAGTCATTGAATATGAGGCTGGCAATTCAGTACTCGTTGTGCTGAATTACAGGCAATTTTCTTCTGAATACCATGCTTATTAGGACCAAGACAGTCAAAGCTAATTTCATTGAAAATCCTTACAACCAACAGGGAAGATGACATTTCCAAGCTTTTATTGAAACTGTGTCCTCGAAGTAAAATAACAATGTTACAGCCTCCCATAACCCAGATATTTTGATTCATATTTGGAATTGAAAATTACAAAACATGAAAGCAGAATACAGTATTTTGAAAGCTACAAAGGTCATTCAGCATTCTTATGAAGAAATATTATGCACTGTACCTGTTCTCTCTGTGCAATATTATGCATCCCACTATCCTGAGTCTCCAGATTATTCCATTCTGATGTCAAATTTTAAGAAGCTTGACTAATTTCAAAAATTTCTCACAATCATTCAGAACGTGCAGAATCATTTTACAAAGATCCAATATTCCAGCAGCGACATCTTGCAGTCATTAGGGCAATTGTAATAATACTGTGGAAATAACAACTTCATTCTGTCTGAGAAAAGAGTGCTGATTGGTTGGCAAGTGGAGTCTGATTGATAGAGGTGATGCCATGGAGAATAAACCAGTTACTGACAGTTAACTGCCAAATGAACCAACAAATGAACCAGCAAATGGCTGTTAATTTATTTTGTTCAACATGCAGGCACAATGTGTGTGCATTTTCTTTCTGTCTGCAAAGAACAGGGCCCTGTGTATTAATATATGTAGTTTCCATCATACACTGCAAGCTCAAATTACAATCTTAAAGTGATTGTCAATGTAATGTTTAGCACACTGAGGATTATTCAGCAAATGTTTTCCAATTGTGAATCACATCTAATGTTGGACACTGAATTTTGAAAGCACGGGCTGATTGAGTATAGTTTGTGCCTTGTCTGTTGTGAACAATAGGAGATGCTGTTAGATCATACAATTAGAATCATAGAATAGAATCAGAAAAAAGTTACAACACAGATGGAGGCCATTCGGCTCATCGTGTCCATGCCAGCCCAAGGACACCCAAGTGCACTTTCTAATCCACCTTCATGTACCACTCGCCCTGTAGCTTAGAGCACTTAAGGTGCAAATTTGGGTACTTTTTAAAAGAGCCTCCACCACCAATTCAGGCAGCGAATTCCAGACTCCCACTACCCTATGGGTAAAAAAGTTATTTCCCATGTCCCCTCTACACCTTCTGCACCTACCTTGAATCTATGACCCCTGGTTCTCGAATTCTCCACCAAGGGAAACAATGGGCCTCACGGTAGCATGGTGGTTAGCATCAATGCTTCACAGCTCCAGGGTCCCAGGTTCGATTCCCGGCTGGGTCACTGTCTGTGCGGAGTCTGCACGTCCTCCCCGTGTGTGCGTGGGTTTCCTCCGGGTGCTCCGGTTTCCTCCCACAGTCCAAAGATGTGCGGGTTAGGTGGATTGGCCAAGCTAAATTGCCCGTAGTGTAAGGTTAATGGGGGGATTGTTGGGTTACGGGTATACGGGTTACGTGGGTTTAAGTAGGGTGATCATTGCTCGGCACAACATCGAGGGCCGAAGGGCCTGTTCTGTGCTGTACTGTTCTATGTTCTAATGTTGTCCTGTTCACCGTCTCTTCGTTCATAACTTTGTACACCTTAATTAAGTTGCCCCTCAGTATCTTTGTTCCAAGGAAAATAACCCCAACCTATCCAATCTCTCCTCATAGCTATACTTTTCTGGCACTGGCAATATCTTGTAAACCTCCTCTGCACATCTCTCCAGAGCAATGACATCCTTCCTGTAATGTGGCGACCGGAACTGCACACAATATTCCAGTTGCGGCCTCAAAAGTGTTTTATACAATTCCAACATTATCTTACTTTTATATTCCATACCTCTGCCAATGAAGGAGAGAATTCCATATGCTTTCTTAACAACCTTGTCTACTTGAACTGCTGCCTTTGGGAACCTGTGTACGCTAAAATATCACTTCATCTATCCCTCTTAGCATATTCTATAACTGTTTGACCTCCCTAAATGCAGGACCTCATACTTCTCTGTGCTAAATTCCATCTGCTTAATTCTGCTAGTTCTTGGTATGTATGGCCCACATACCTGGCACCACACTGGCACTGAAATTCGTACACCACATTACTCATTTATGTGACAGGCAGAACATTTTTATGGTTTGATGGCAGCAACCTTTTAGTGGCAAATACCACGTGTGTTGCAGCATAAGTAGCATCACAAACAGCTATATTCACCTGTTGCTCAAAGTGTTGAGATACCTTACCCTTCTCAGATAATATGAGGTAGTCTGGGCACCTTTCAGGGCTGAAAGTGACAACCTTAGGCCCGTACATGAGTTTGTGGGATATACAGCATTTAATGATCTTGTCATGCTAGTCATTAACACACAGGATCTCTTTGATTCGCCCTATTTCAGGATCAAGCTTACATGGTGAGCAAATATTGTCTCAGGCCCTATTTACTCGGTTGCTAATAAGACTAATCTTATGATGTGAGAATCCCAACAAGTATACTTAATAATAATAACTGACTAGATTCTCCAGAATGGAGCAATCAAACGAACTTCCTTTTCTTGTTGTATACTAGTTGAGAAATCTGCTAGCAGTTCTCTTGCCGACTGCAAGTCCACCTTCACTAGTCAGTACACACATTTTAACAATGATTGCAATAAAACAAATGGGTTAACATTTTAGAAAAGTAGATAAAGGAATTTCACATCAATGTATAATCTTGTTAATAATATAACAATCTGATTTCTATTGTTTGACCTTTTCCAGTATGGGGTTACATAAACAAATGATACAATAATTATTTTTGTCTCTGGTAGGGCATTATGGAGAGGATCATCAGCCCTAAAGAAAGCAAATTTTATCTGAACAGCAAATAGCTTCTGAACCTTGCACAGAAATAGGGTCAGGAAAATATATTTTTGAACATTGTGTTCAAAGGTGAGAATGGTGTAAATAATTAGCATCAGTCAAAACCCTTGAGGTGTATTAAAAAAGTACATCTCCTCTAAACTTTGCCCCATGGAACTTAAATCTATGCCCCCTGGTGACTGATCCCTCCACCCTGGGAAAGAGTGCCTGCCCATCCACTCCATCCATGCCCCTCATAATCTTGTAGACCTCTATCAGGTCACCCCTGACCTGGGTTGGGGGGGGGGGGGGGCTTCCGTGAGGGCTGGGGGGACCGGTGGGTGGTGGCAGGGGGTGGTCAGGGGGGCAGTATTTGGCAGGTTGGGTTCCGTGCATGATCAGCGCCATTTGTACGGCACGACCGCTGCAGGTCATCGCTGTGCGCATGCACAGCCACATATCAGCAATTCTCCGGCCATTTTTGGTGTGGGAGCCAGGTGTTTCACTGGTGCTAACCCCTCACAAGTCTCAGGATTGGTAAGGGTTTGGCGCCGATTTTGGCGTCATAAAATGCCAAGGTTCCCACCCTGGCGTCGGCACTTACTGCAAAATTGGAGAATTCAGCCCATGGTCCTTAAGATTTATGAGAGACAGTCCTGTCAGGTATGTTGGATTCACGTCCGCCAATGCCTTCCAACAACATTTAATATAGTCAGCAGGGGGGCAGAAAAATGAAATGAGCCTGGTGCATGCCTATACCAGTCCAGGCACAGATCCAGTCTCATGCAGCCAGAAAATCAGCCACCTGTCTATCATCAGAAGACCTGCCTGAACCCTTCAACCCACTAACATCCCGAATTGTCCTTGGTTCTTGTATAATGGGGTGATTCCGATTTTAAAGGCACGGATCTACTCGCCCCGGTGGGGTTAACCAGTGCCCATCTGGATGCAGTGAGTTTCACATCCTGCAGCCTCATCAGGTATTTTTCCATCCAACATTTGCTCACTTTGGGCTTAAGATACTTTTCTCAATGATACATTTCAATATTCAGTAACTGGCAATGGATACCATTAAATTCAAAGCAGTAAATGTGACTTCTGTACTTCAAATATATCAATGTAAATATACATCAGGAATTTATTAAAATGTAACTCTCTGAATGCAAATTTTAATGGTGCCTCTAATACACTGGATAGCTTAGAGATAAAAAGATCAATCCCACCAATGCATCAATCATAGTCCCAGCTCTGGGAATCATGAAAATCTTAAGTGGGTGTGAGCCATGAACTTCATACTGTCAGAAAATAGATTTTTTTAATACTTGTAGATATTGAAATCCTCAACTGTTACACTGAAATATATAAAGATGTTCTGTGCAAATCTCTCAACAAAAGTAATCTGGTTTAACTATTTAAATTTAAATGAGTAACGTGGATAGGAAAATCGTCAGTTAGAATTGAAAATCGCCTGTTGTATGCACTGAGCATTCCATCAGTAACCAAACAAAAAATAATTTAAAATATATTTAAAATAGGGAAAACATAATAGAATTTGCCCCTCCTTTTCTTTCATTTCCACAATGAAGTTGTTAACCACTCACTCTCTTCCTTAGTCAAGAAACCATTCAGTTTAATCCCACAGGATTACAGACAGTATCAGCTCTGAGGGAGTCCAACAATTCTTGAAATCTCCTCCTGAAAATGGTTCACCATCTTAAATAAACTGAAATACAACTTTGAAACTCAGAATGTGTTGAACAAAGGCTTATTTTAATTGATACAAACATATACAAAGTGATTAATTAGTGCTAATGAGGGCTATTTCCTCTGTAAAATTATGTTCAACAGGACTTTCTAAATTTCCATAACTGTTTTACAGCGACACATGAACAATTATCGTAATTTTAATGACATGAACTGATCATCCAAAACCTTACAGCAGTTAGCTTTAATTTATTCTTAATCACTGATCGTACTTTGAGTGACAAAAAGTAAATTGTAAGCAATAGCTCAACAGCTGTACTGTTAGACCCCGAGCCTTCCTCCTTATTGAAATTCATACACAAGCTTCCTCCATCGGCTGAATTTTAGCCGTAACAAATTTTGGGAAGAAGAGAAAATATTTGAAGTTGGACAATTCAGACTCGTGGATCCTTAATTTTCTGAGTGATGTTCTGATCAACTACTGCACATTGGATCGGTAATGATCTAACAAAGAAATGGTGGAGGGATACGGAAATGCCTAGAGATCATTATATGAATGCTAATTTTGAAGAATTTTAAGACAAGCTAAATAGAGAATTCCACTTGCATTTGGCAATCCAATGTGCTCTTTTATTCTATTGCATGGCTACTTTAAGAAGTTGATATCCATCTAAAATATTTGATAGCATTAAGGTAATAATTACTTTTGAATATTGAGCTAACTTTAGAATAATACATTCTTTATAACAACAATACGGAATTAGAGAACCTTTCATTAATAAGCTGGGTTCCTGTTTGAGCAGGAAAGCTTATAAATTAACCTGGCACACACAGGTTATCGAAGTTGGGAAAAAAGTGTTTCATGCAGTAATCAGCAATTGTGGTTCTTAAATTACCATAAGTCTTGGCGTACAAGTTGACCATTGAAGCTTTGAAAAATCCTACCAAAAACATATTTGCCGAGTATAAAAGTGAAACACTGGAATGGATGTGGGAGGTCATCTCTTTGAAATGTCACCTGCTCCGATGGAAAGAGTGGGTGCGGGCGTGTCTTAAACTCCCACACATTGTACTTTTCACTGTACCTCAGTACATGTGACAATAAACTAATCCAATCCAATCCAAGAGTTTAGGTTTAATAAGCATTTAAAATTAGTTTGTAGTTGAGTTTTGTGTAATGATCAAGTAATCAAAGTATAATTAATCGAAAATGTAGACAATGCAAGACCCAAGTACATCATGTACAGCAGGAAGTACAGCTCTTTGTGGTCACATCCTCTGCCTCACTTGACAAGTGGGAAACACCACATGACCCCAAGTATGTAAAGTCTCATTGTATGTAAAGTCTATTTACAGAGAAAGTGCTGTGAAGTCAGTCAAGGTTGATTGGTTCCAAGTATAGAGCCACCCAAGCAATTAACACTTATCAATTTGCATCAGCTATTGTGTGAAGCAAAACTTCAAGCAAAGCTTTACACAGTTAGCCCTAAATCCCAAAAATTAGTTAGTCCTTTTTAACTTGTGAAACAGTCACTTTCCTTCACCACCTTTGGTGCTCTTAGAGTCAAGTTCTGTAATCAATTATTGTTACCATGTCGTTCGCTTGACTTCTATTACCGAGAAGTGTATCCAGCTTCCTCAATTTTAACACGCCAATCATTTTTATGCACTAATTTTATATGTATCTTATATGTAGTAACTTCTGTAAGGTTATTACTATTTTTGATGAACTTGTACCAAGCACTGGGAGAGACTACAAATACATAGAGCACAGCTGTTCCTGTAACCAAAACACATTGATAGGTCCCTCCATAATGATAATTCAACAGAACATACAATATTTATACCTGTACATCAATAAAGCATTTGGGACAATGAACTAAATCATTGAATATTACTGGTATCAGATCCTCTTTTATCTCAAAGAAGCAGGCACTGAAACTACCCAAAGGCATTCCACTATTTCAATAGAAGCCATAAAATTTAATGAAATAACAGAAAAAGGTTTAATGAGGTGGGTGGTCCCATACATTCCAGGGCCAGTCAGGAGACAACAGGAAATGACATCAGCTTTGAACAGGACGAAGCAGCTCGCTTGATTGCTACCAACTTCCACAAGCACTCAAACCCTCCACCACCGAAGAACATTGACAGCTATGTGTACCATCTACAAGATGCACTGCAGTAACTCGCCAAAGTTCCTCAGACAGAACCTTCCAAAGCCACGGCCACTACCATCTAGAAGGACAAGAGCAGTAGTAGATTCCTGGGAACCCCACCACTTGGAGGTTCTCTTCCAAGTCACACACCATCCTGACATACAAATATATCGCTGTTCCTTCTCATCACTACCTTCTGAAGGGCAGCTAGGTATGGGCAATAAATGATGGCCTAGCCATCGACACCCACATAGAACAAAGAAAAGTACAGCACAGGAACATGCCCTTCGTCCCTCCAAACCTGCGCTGACCATGCTGCCCATCTAACCTAAAACCTACAATTCCAGGGCCCGTATCCATCTATTCCCGTCCTATTCATGTATTTGTCAAGATGCCCCTTAAACGTAATTATCGTATCAAAATTTACAATAAAATCCACCACCTCCTCCGGCAGCGAGTTCCAGGCACCTACTACCCTCTGTGTAAAAAGACGTCCCTCGCATATCTCCTCTAAACTTTGTCCCTCGCATCTTAAACCTATATACCCTAGTAATTGACTCTTCCACCATGGGAAAAAGCTTCTCACTACCCACTCTGTCCATGCCCCTCATAATTTTGCGGGTTTCCCCATAACCTCCATCATTCCACTGAAAACAAACCGAGCTTATCCAACCTCTACTCATAGCTAATGCCCTCCATACCAGGCAACATCCTGGTAAACCTCTTCTGTACCCTCTCCAAAGCCTCCATATCCTTCTGGTAATGTGGTGACCAGAATTGAAGACTATACTCCAAGTGTGGCCGAACTAAAGTTGGATATAGCTGCAGTATAACCTGCCAATTTTTATATTCAATGGCCTTGCCGATGAAAGCAAGCATGCCGTATGCCTTCTTGACTACCTTCTCCACTTGCATTGCCATTTTCACTGACTTGTGTACCTGTACACCCAGATCCCTCTGCCTGTCAATACTCTTAAAGGTTCTGCCATTTACTGGATCAGACTTTCCAAAATACATTATCTCACATTTGACTGGATTAAACTCCATCTGCCATCTCTCCGCCCAAGTCTCCAACCGATCGCTATTCTGCTGTATCCTGACAGTCCTCATCGCAATCCACAATTCCACCAATCTTTGTGTCGTCCGCAAAATTACTATCAGACCAGTTACCTTTTCCTCCAAATCATTTATATATATTACAAACAGCAAAGATCCCAGCACTGATCCCTGTGGAAAAGCACTAGTCATAGCCGCCCACAGACACTAAATGATTTTTTTTAAACTGCCAGAAGTGCGTTGAATGAGAAAATTGAAGAAAAGAGACTGCTTTCCAGAGGTGGGAGCAGAAAATTACAGAACTAACTGAGAGAGAGGCCACATGTTGCCTCACGCCCTAGGCTGCAATAAGTTTTGGTCTCCATATTTGAGGAAGCATGTGGTAGCAGTTCACAGGTGGTTCACTGGAGGTTCATCAGATGGATACCAGTGGTGTAAGGATTGACTTATGAGGAGAGATTAAACAGTTTGGGCTTATACTCACTGGAGTTTAGAAGGATGAAAGAGGATCTGATCAAAGTTCACTCTGTGGGGCAATCTAAAATGAAAGGTCACAAATAAATTTTGAGAGGTGGTAGACTTAGAACTGAGATGAAGGGGAACTACTTCTCGCAGAGAGTGATGAATTTGTGGAACTCGCTGCCCCATAGTACAGTGGAGTCGGGAGTCTGAGTCATTAAATGGTTTCAAGAAGGAGATAGATATATTTCTGATTTTTAAAAAAGGGTTAAATGGATATAGGGAATAGGTAGGGAGTTGGATTTGAGATCAGGAAGAGATCAGCCATGATCTGATTGAATGGCGGATCAGGCTCTAGGTTTAAATTGCCCATTTCTGCTCCTAATTCCTCTGTTCCTATGTAAATTGAGCTGGTTTAGAGAAGCATTTTCTTCCCCCTCAAGTTTCCACTCAAACTCATTTTTATTATAAAACCTAACATCAAATGCAAAATCAACAACCAGAACAATTGAGTTTAGAGTGTGATTATTTTTTTTAATGTTGCTTTAAAAAATATTCCTTACGATACTGAAGAATTGTAACTTGGTACAACTTAATAATGCAGCGGAAAAGGGTTTATCACAAATAATAAGCACTTTTAATTGGTGCCTGGTCCACCTCTGAGCAACCTAACACTAAATAAATGAAAATGACTTTTTTAAAAAATCAAACAAGACCATTTGCTATTTATTATTGTGTACTGGGGTCAGGTTCTTCGTAACTTTAAAAAAAATCAAAAGGTGCCTATTACTGTCCTTGCCCCCTTAAAGGATTGCAATTGAGCATACAAATTAGTGGTGACTCATTTAGTCTGCGGAGATGGACAATTTTGTGGGCAGTGCTGGCTTCTCATGTGATGTATAAAAAACAGCACAAAAGACAGTGGAAGTCCAATTTGCACTGAATGTAATTTGTCCTTAAATTTCCACAGTCCAATGCACTGCTTTGGCTGATTTTGGACAAATTGCACTGGAAAAAACAATGCAACCTGATGTAGACTCCAGGCCTACATATTTTCTGGAGACAACAAAAATAGAGCAGCTCCGAAAAACACATTGTTGTACAATGCAACTTGCATTGTATAAGGGGCCTCAGTGGGGAACACGCAACCGAGGCCACACATAGCCCCATTTTATACACTGGGGAGCTCTGCTCGCCAGAACTCTCCAGTGTAGCAAGAGATCAGGATGCCATTTCTGCAGCCCTTGAAGAGCCTCCTGCTCTTTTTGACCCTATTCCCATGAAACTGTTAATCATCCAACGTTTCCTTCCTGACCTCCATGCTAGCTGATATTGTTCAATGTTGCCACCCCTTCGGCAAAATCATCACATTGTTCGTGGACAGGCAAACTTAATTTGGCAGGAGACTTAACATCTTTTTCCAAATGGTGGATGAACATCAGCAATTAAGGTCTCTGGACCTGAAAGCCCTTCCAATGAATAATGTTGGGATGTCCTTTTTCTATTTCACAGAACATGGGCCTTACTGGCTCGGCCAGAACTTTTGTTGCCCATCTCTAATTGCCCCTGAGAAGGTGGTAGTGAGCTGCCTTTTTGAACTGTTGCAGTCCATGTTGGTACACTCGAGTTCCAGGATTTGTTTCACTGAAGGTACAGCAAGTAATGTTGGTGTGTGGTTTTGAGGGGAACTTGAAAGGTGATTTTTCCATACATCTGCTTCCCCTCGTCTTTCTTGGTGGTAGAGGTTGTGGATTTAGAAGGAGTTGTCAAAGGACCCTTGGTGAGTTCCTGCAGTGCATCTTGTTGATGGAACACACTATTGCAACTGAAGATCTGATGTGTTTTCATTTATCTTTGTGGTCCTTAAGCCTGTGGACACCCCCTATATTCATGTGGACAGCCATCATGGTCTCCTTTGACAGCATCTTCCAAACCTGTAACCACTACGATCCAGAAAGACAAAGTGCAGCAGATACATGGGAACACCGCCACTACCTGGAGGTTCCTCTCTAAGCCACGCACCATCCTGACTTCATCACTGTTGATGTGCTAAATTGCTGAAACTCTCTCCCATAGAATAGAATCCCTATAGTGCAGAAGGAGACCATTCGGCCCATAGTGTCTGCACTGACCCTCTGAAAGAGCACCCTACCAATGGCCACAACCCCACCCAATCACTGGAATGTGGGAGGAAAGCAGAGCACCGGGAGGAAACCCACGCAGACACATGGAGAATGTGCAACCTCCACACAGACAGTTGCCCAAGGCCAGAATCAAAACTGGATCTCTAAGCGCTGTGAGGCAGCAGTGCTAACCACTCTGCCACCGTGCCGCCCCTAACAACACAATGGGTGGTCCCTTCACCACATGGACTGCAGTGGTTTGAGAAAGCTGCTCACCATCACCTTCTCAAGGACAATAAATGATGGGCAAGAAACGCTGGTCTTGCGATGCTCACATTTGAATAAGAAGGAATAATAAAAAAAACTGAATTTCAATTTCAGATAAGGCCACAAAAAAGTAAACAACCATCCTGATTACGGAGCAGTATAACTAATTTTCTTTGAAATTATCACCTAAAAAAATTCAAATTCATCATCAATCCCTTAAATTTTAATTAACATTATCCAGTGGGATCTGAAATTATACATAATAGCAAACCATGAAGCAAGCTGTAAACCGTAACTCAAATCAGTGGTATCCTTGAATCTGAGATTTACTGACAGAGGAATCAGCAGAAAGGATGACTCTGGAGTCAGAATCATTTGGCAAGCTATTCTAGCATATCAAATTGATTCTTTTTTGCTTGTTTTTAGTAAGCCAGTTTGTCCATGAAAAACAGAGAAGGACATTCAGAATACGACCAAACTAAGAGATGAATAACATTCTTACAGATGAACCTTATGGAAGAAGTAACATTTTTTTCAACAAAGCATTATTTTGTTATTACCAACACATAAAGGAACATTTTGAAAAAGCATTTTCCATTTATTCTAAGCATACAGCATGATGACATAAATCACACGGATCTGCATCACATCATTGTGGATCGTGAAGGCATTGTGAGGAATATAATGCAAGGCTCTGGTGACCCCTCCCTCCAAAACCAGTCTCTTAAGAATTCCAATAAACAGAAGTATCAAAGTCACCTATCTTTGTGATCTTTTCTTATACATGTGTTGTTTCAAAACGTTCCAGGGATTGATAAATAAGAGCTGATTTTCCAGGTTTGTGCTGTCACCAGAGGTTCTGGCTGCATATGTCAGGAAATTGGAGCACACTTCTCACATCTTCAGTTCATCGCCCATAATGAAGAGGAAATTAATTTGGCATGCTCACAATTACTCAATATGTGTGGGCAGCACATGAGATTCCTTGTGAATGCAGAAAATCATTCCATATAGGCTGAAACATCAGAAGTATTCAATGCCATGAAGTATTTTCTTATTGTCGACAGAACGCTTCTATCAGAATAAACACCATTCTCAACGATGCCCGCAACAAATAAGTTAGCCCTAATACGCACATGGGACTCACAGCTTTAAACAAAAAAAATGAAAGAGAATGTTCATGTGACATGGAGTAATCTTTTAAAATATGATTTTTATTTCCAGTCAGATGAAAAAAACTGGAGCTATTGGAACACTGAAAAAAATACAGCTGGCACGATCTATCGGTCGCACCCGACTGGGGAGATGACGAGTCTGGTATTTACCGGCCTTGCCACGCCTCACAAGATCTAATGCGATCTCGTGAGGTGTCACGATCTGGATCCCGCCCGTTGGGTCGGGACCCAGAATTGCATATTCAAGTGAGCAGTTAGTCCAACTTGCATATGCGCACATTGGATCTACCCAGCACCTGGGACCTAACTGCCTCGCCTCAGGGAGCCTAACTGCCTGCGCCACTTAGCACTGGTTTCCACAAACAGGCATACCAACACTTGGGGGCGAGAGGGGGGAGGGGGGAGAACCCTGCCCGCCAATGAACGCCGGAGAATTCCACCCCTGAAAACTGGGATGAGGTTGAAGAGGATGAAAGAGAAAAATGATAAATTGGATTTTTAAGTCCATCACACCTAGTATGCACCAATGCATGGTCAGGCAAAAATTGTTTTGTTAATAATAATCTTTATTGTCACACGTAAGCTTACATTAACACTGCAATTAAATTACTGTGAAAAGCCCCTCGATGTGTATATCTAACATGTGTTGTTCTAACATTTAAAATAAATATGTTCACTGAGGTACTTTTCTACCTTCACACCCCTGATAGAGAACCTGACTGGAAATATAAAGTTGGCAAATTATTCCTATTGTATTTACTCAACTATATTTATCATCAAGCAAACAGGTCTTCATAGCTATCAATGCATAATGAGAAATATAGAGCAGTAAATCATACTTGTTATATCTATTAATGTGATTGTGACATACAGGGCGGAATTCTCCGCTCCCGGGAAAAATCAGGAAGGCCGTCGTGAACTCGATCGAGTTTCACGACGGCCTTGGAGGCCGCTCCTCTAACCATATTCATCCCCACCCGGGGGGCTAGGAGCGGCGCTCCGTTATTCTCGGCCGCCAGGCCTTGACGCTTGTGTCAAGGCGGCGCGCCGAGAATGACGCGACGGTGGTGCCTATGTGACGTCAGCCGCGCATGTGCAGGTTGGCCGGCTCAAACCCGCGCATGCGCGGTGGCCGTATTTGCCTCCGCTGCCCCGCAAGACGTGGCGGCTTGATCTTGCGGGGCGGCGGAGGGGAAAGAGTGCATCCCATTGAGACGCCGGCCCAATGATCGGTGGGCACCGATCGCGGCCAGTCCCCTCCCGAGCACAGCCGTGGTGCTCACTCCCCTCTCCGCCCCCCACAAGCTTCAAACGGGTCTTTGCCGTCCATGTTCACGACGGCAGCGACCAGGTGTGGTTGCCGCCGTCATGAAATAGTCGCGAAAGGCAGGCCGCTCGGCCCATCTGGGCCAGAGAATCGCCGGTCGCCGTGAAAAACGGCAAGCGCCGATTCTTCCAAGCGGGGGGTGGGAGAATCGCGGGGGGCGCCAGGGGGCGTGAAATGAGTCATCCGGCCCTCCCACGATTCTCCCACCCACCCGGCGTGGGGTGCGGAGAATCGTGCCCACAGTATGTGAATTAGTAATGAAAGTAAAGCATCAAGATCACGGATTTTGATTATTTAAAGATATGAAAAGGGTATATAAAACGTAGAATTACTACATGAATAACAACTCTAATTTCAATGCTTTCCATCATCTGGCCTAATCTCTTCTTATGTGGTACAGTGTCAAAGTTTGGATTTGATAACAATCCTGTGAAGTATTTTGAGTGTCTCATGATATTAAACACACAATGTAAATGCAAGTTTTCTTGTCAGTTAGATATGTGTCATCAACACGTTGGAGTTGATTGGCTACCTTTTATAGGACCTGCCTAAGACTGGAAGAAACGTCAAGCAAGTTCCATAAAGGGTGAAACTGTAGGGCCAAAAATCTACCTCAATAATCTGAGAATGGAAGATTAAAAGTAGAAAAGGTAGAGCAATCCGTCAAGATGACAGAAGCATGAAAATTACAACCATAGAAAGCAATAATAGGACACACCTGCAGCTCCTTACATATTTTAACACATAGGAATTTGATAATCTGCCTATATTCTTAATTACCTGATGTGATTTGTTAGTGTTGAAGAATAAGGGATTGATAAACTCTTCTGCAATTTGGCATGTGCAGATTTCAGTTGTTGTTTAATGCAGGCATCAAAGGAGTGATGTGGAGATGCCGGCGTTGGACTGGGGTGAGCACAGTAAGAAGTCTTACAACACCAGGATAAAGTCCAACAGGTTTGTTTCAAACACGAACTTTCGGAGCACTGCTCCTTCCTCAGGTCAAAGGAGTGTGTAGGCTTGCAGCAATCAGGGAGTGTTGTTCAGAGTCAGCGGCAAGGCCATGACGTGTTTGGTCTTTATCACAGTAAAACGAATTAGCTTCAAATAAAAAAAATGTGTTTGTGCTTATTAAGGAGAAGAACTGAAAAAGTTTCAGTGTTCTGAAACAGCATCCATGTAACCGAATCAACCTTACCAGTGGATTTTTAAATGTTTATGAACTTTAGTTTTTATCAGTTTTTACCAGTTTCCACTGACAAATTCACAAATTTTTGGGGGTAATGAATTATAAATAAAAAATATCCTCCTGAGTTAGAGAAAAAAACTCTAACATCTTCTTGAGAATTTGTGTCACTGCATCTGTGATATGAGGCCATTGACATGATGAGCAGGCATCTCTTGAATTAATCTTTGGGAGGAAAATAAATAAGTGGCATGCAATTTGGATTTTATTTAAGAAGATTAGAATCATTTCAAGTAACGATTGTGAGCTTTATGACCTGGAATCTCTTTGGCGTTTCTGCCAATCAGCTTGCATAATTCTGATGTTATGTCGGTAAAAATCCCTTTAATACAGTCATTGTCGCTCTTTCATTTCTAATTGGTATGTAGTAAGGACACCAGTGCAGTGTGATGGATACCACACTGATAATCCCCAAATGATTTAGACCATCATTCATAGTCTGGTTCAGATTATTAAAAGCAACATTGCAGCTGCTCCCCTGCGTGCAAAATCCAATCTTTTTTTCTTTTCCTACTATTATTATGGCAGCTAAGTACCTGAGAGCATGACAATAAAAATAGAAGCCCCTAAATTCCTTGGGTCCTGCACCAATACATCACAAGGGGCCTGTAATGACTTAGGTCAGGCCTTTGAGATTGGCCAATTAGAATACAAGTTCCCTGATTAGTGGCCCAATCAGGGAACCCCTTTCTGTGTATATACCAGGGAGTGTCAGATCCTCTGCACTCCCGGTGCAGGCAGCAGACTGAATGGTTGGTCAGCTGTTGGTTTCGTGAATAAAAGGATTTCTGGTGATGGGACTTCTGCCTCTGTGGACTTATTACAGTGGCGATGAGGAAAACAGAATGACCCAAAGGAACCTGCTCATTAGCAGCTGCCGCATATTGAGGGTCAGCCACTGACAGGCAAAATGCCTTTATTTGGGAAGTTGGACTATTTTGACCCTGCAGTGGAAGACTGGGCCCAACATGTAGAGCAGATGAAGTACTTCTTTAGAGCAAATAATATAATTCTGGATGAATAGCAACGGGTCAATCTGCTGACCATGTGTGGGCCAGCAGCCTTTGCCATTATGCGCAGTCGCACTTTTCCAGAGGCACTGGACATGAACATTTTCCAGGAATTGATGGACTTAGTAAAAGAGTACTGTGACCCTAAGCCACCTCTGATCCTGCGAAGGTGCCGGTTTTACTCAGCATTCTGAGACATGGGGGAGTCAGTTACAAACTTTTTAACAAGATTGAGGCGATTAGCAGACGTTTGCGAATTTGGACTGATGCAAAATAAGGTGCTCTGAGACTGTTTGGAATGTGGAATAAATAATTTAGCAATACAGAAACGTCTGTTAGCCGAGGCTAAACTGGATTGCAAACCAGCATTGCAGCTGGCTTTGTCCTTAGAAAAAGCGGCAAGTAGATTGCATGAGTTACAGGGAACTCCAATGGAAGTAGACGCCCATACCAGTGAAACTGAGTTAAGGGGTTACCGCTGGGGGATAGGCAACTACATAGCCACCCTTGGGAATGATTTGGATACTAAGTTACCCAGGCCCACTTGCAGAATCCCTCCCAAGCAAGGGAAAATTAGGTCCAGACAGACGGTAGCCCCTTTAGCCTTTCGCCTAGCAAAATATTCTAGTTGTTGCCAGAGATTGGAGCCAGAAAGGAGAAATAGAAGCCCAAAACCATCATCCTGGAGAAGGTCATGTAGGCTGGGGTACAGGAGAATGCATTCTCCAGAAGCCCCACCTATCTCTGACGAGGAACAACTAAATTGTGCATCAAATGCATTAAATTATTCATAAGGTTAAATGGGTGTCCAACACTGATGGAAGTCGGCATTGGAGCAACGTATCAGTGATAGGGGAAACCGTATTTAATAACATTTGCACTGGACTTCAACCATTATTCCTAATCAGGACCTCGGCAAAACTGAGGACAAACACAGGGGAACCACAGTGTTGGGCACAACGCGAGTAGCTGTGGCTTATGGAGAGCAAATAGTGAGGCTACCTTAATGGTAGTGAAAGTTGTGGGACCAAGTTTATTGGGATGAAACTGGCTAAAAGAGATCCAGCTGGATTGGGTAAACATTTTCCAGCTGGAAAATGGCTGCTTGAGCGAACCACTGTGCAAATACCCAGAGGTTTTCTGAGAAGGGCTCGGAACAATAAATGAAATGAAAAAATGAATGAAAATCGCTTATTGTCACAAGTAGGCTTCAAATGAAGTTACTGTGAAAAGCCCCTAGTCGCCACATTCCGGCACCTGTTCGGGGAGGCTGTTACGGGAATCGAACCATGCTGCTGGCCTGCTTGGTCTGCTGCCAAAGCCAGCGATTTAGCCCTGTGCTAAACAGAGCAAAGGCAACATTGCATGTTGATCCAGAGACAGTCCCAAAATTCTACAAGGCACGACCAGTACCCTTCGCATCAAGGCAGAAAGTCGATATGGAAATAAAACAATTAGAGCTAGAGGGAATAATAAAACCAGTTGTGTTTGCAGAGTGTATGGCACCCATGGTGCCTATCCTGAAGCCGGACGGCTCGGTCCGCCTCTGTGGAGATTTCAAATAAACGATTAATCACTACTCACAACTGGAAAAAATACCCAATTCCCCGGATTGAGGATTTGTTATGCAAAGCTGGCTGGAGGACTCCTATTCTCAAAGCTGGATATGAGCCACGCATATCTACAGCTGAAGCTACACAAAGAGTGCCAAAAATTCTCAACGATAAACACCTTGAAGGGCCTTTTTCAGAATACAAGGTTACCCTTCGGGATATCGTCAGTTGTGCGATATTCCAGCGGACAATGGAGAATATATTGCAAGGGCTACCTCAAGTCGCCATTTGCCTGGACGACATCCTCATTACAGGAAAAACAAAGGCAGAACATCGGCAAAACCTGGAGGAAGTCCTTGGGAGGCTTTCAGTGTGCGCCAAAGAGGGATAAATGTGTTTTCCTAACACTTTAAGTAACTTATCTGGGATACAGGGTTGACAAATCAGGGCTACACTCTTTGGAGGACCAGGTGAGGGCGATAAAAGATTCCCCGGCCCCCACCACAATCCAGGAGTTAAGGTCTGTTTTAGGATTGGTGACATATTATGGAAAGTTCATACAGAACAGAGCTTCCATCTTGGACCCCATACACCAATTACTAAAAAAAGGGCCAAGCCTGGGAGTGGTCCGCCCGCCAAGACCGGGCTTTCAAGAAGATAAACGAACAGCTTTCCTCAGAACGTCTTGGTTCACTACGACACCAGGAAAGAGTTGGTGCTCACATGCGACGCGTCTCCATATGGCATTGGTGCAGTTCTGGCACACAGGGCAAAATAGACAGGAACTACCTATAGCATTTGCTTCCAGGACGCTGGCAGCAGCAGAATGAAAGTACGCCCAAATCGAAAAGGAAGGACAGGCTGTGATCTTCGCGGTGAAGAAATTTCACCAGTACTTGTACGGGCGGAAATTCACTCTAATTACAGACCACAAGCCATTGCTGAGTTTGTTGAAAGAAGACCAAGCAATATCACCAATAGCTTCGGCCTGGATCCAACACTGGGCCTTACTACTGGCGGCGTACCAGTATCAACTGGAGCATCGGCCAGAAACCTGGGTGGCAAACGCCGATGCAGGCTGCCATTACCGGACGCCCTGCCAAGTCAAGGCCGTCGAGCCATACTGGCTGAACTACATCATGGGTACCCTGGAGTCTCAAAAATGAAGATGCTGGCCAGAAGCTATGTCTGGTGGCGGGGCCTGGACACAGACATAGCAGCATTGGTAGGTCGGTGCCAAGAATGCCAACAAGTGCAGAAAGTGCCACTGGCAGCCCTGCTACACCCTTGGGAATGGACAGGTGGACCATAGTTGTGACTTCATGTCGATCTTTCAGGCCTGTTTATGGGTTCAATGTTTTTTATAATCTTAGACACCGATTCCAAATGGCTGGACGTGGACAAAATTAACTCTGCAAATTCAACAACTACCATTGGAAAAACTCCGCACCTCGTTCGCAACTCATGGTATCCTGAAGGTGTTAAGTTTCAGATAATGGATCAGTTTTCACCAGCTAGGACTTCACAAAATTTATACGTCGAATGGCATTCGGCACAAGAATACCACCCAGCATCGAATGGTTTGGCGGAGAGAGAGCTGTCCACACCTTAAAAGTCGGGTTGAAGAAACAGTCAGCAGCATCATTGGACACCAAACTGTTGAGCTAGCTATTTGACGACAAAACAACCCCACACACAACGGGAATAGCACCGGCGGAGCTACTCATGGGCAAATGACTCTGAACCCGGCTGAGTCTACTGTTCCTGAATTTAGGTGGCAGAATAGAGTAACACCAAGAGGCCCAATGCAGGACTACAATAACACTCGCCAAGAAAGGTATTTGACACGGGTGAAAATGTCTAGATCAGAAATTATGCGAATGGCCCCACATGGGTAGCAGGAACAGTCAAGGCCAGGACAGGACTTATGTCGCATGAGATACGTGTTGGAAAACATGTAACAAAGAAACACCTGGACCAGGTGCGGGCCTCAGATTTGTTTCCTCCTCCGGAGTTGACTCAGACCAGCATACCAAGGACTGTAGAGGGTCCTCCCTTCCGACACCACTGGTGAGGACATAGGACTCTGATATGGACACCGTGGATGATGCCGCAGCTGTACCCCTGCCACCTCCCCTCATGCACTCACATCGGAAAAGATGGGCGCCTAGCCGTTATACCCCCCCCCTACGCCGGAGGCCAAAGTGGAGGAGCCGGATCTGGCGCAAAAACGAAACAGGAGACCCATGTGTCACAAGGGCCATGGGGGCTCCTCAGACTTTGCGGGGGGGGAAGGGTGTAATGACGTAGGGCAAGCCTTTGAGATTGGCCAATTAGAATATTAGTGGCCCAATCAGGGAACCCCATTCTGTGTATATAATTGGGAGTGTCAGATCCTCTTCACTCCCGGTGTAGACAGCAGACTGAAAATGGTCATGGTGGTTCAGCTGTTGGCTTTGGAAATAAAAGGAATTCTGGTGACGGGACTTCTGCCTCCGTGGACTTATTACAGGGCCTGACTGGAGCTCGAAAATAATGAGACAGACCAGGTTATGTCTGCCTTCACTATTCTGGTTGCCTTTTATGAGACTGAGCATGCATCTAGAAAATGAAGCATTGCAAAGGCTCCAGGGTCTCCAATGTAGTCACAAGTTCCCATTTTTGAGACTTATTGGGGACCAAGTATAATCACTAATAACACCAACAAAGGTGAGGCATACAAGCCTCTACACAGTCACAAATTGGGACTAAGGCATAGGTCTGGCAAGCAACCTGTATGCCAAAGAACAGAAATCTTTGTACAATTATCCTGAATTACCCCTCGCTTGTTTAATGCATTTCTAAGATCGGGGGTTATGAGGGTTGGAAAACCTCTTTTCCCCCATAGGTGGGTGCCAAGGGCCAAATAATTAAGTGCACTTTTAAAATCTCGTTAGAGAGTCAAGTGAGGGTCAGCATTGGACATACCAGTGGGTACAATTATGGCACAACAACTGGGATATAGACTATGCAACTGCAGGGTAAGATTCTTCAGTTTTACATTTACTACTACAAAAACAAAGTGCCTCCAACAATAACTTGTCTTGATATACTCTCTTTAACATGGACAAACATTGTACTCCACCAATGCGTAATCAAAAATGTGACTCAGAATGCAAGAAGTAATTATTAGCAGGGGTGACAAAGGCTTGATAAGAGAGGTGTTTTCAAGAGGTTCTTAAAGGAGAGGGAGATGCAGTGGTAGAGGGGTTTAGGAAAGTAATTTCAGAAAATGGAGCCCAGATGGCAGAATGCATTGCTGCTAATGAAGGGGCAAAGGCAGATGCAAGAGTTGCTGGAGTAAGAGAAATGGAGAATTCAGCACATGTTTTGGTGAAAGAAGCAAGTGGGTAGGAAGGAGGCTAGGAAGGGATTTAAACACCTGCAAAATATCTCCGGATAGTAACCTACATTAAAGATGCTATAGAAATGAACGTTGTAATTTCTACAATTTAAAATCAGTTCACATCCAATTATAGTCACAGACAAAAAAAGTCAAAAAATCAGTTAGGTTGGTGAGGAGAAGGTTGAGTAAGTTTGTGGTTTCGTAAACAGTACATTATTACCAGAGGGGTTGACTACTAATGGGTCAGAATGGAGGAGAGTTTGTGCAGGGTGTCGGGATTGTAGGCGTTAGCAACAGTGCCGCTCCTGACAGCCCCGGGGAGATATTCAGGGAGTCTGGTAGTAATAGCTTTGTTGAGACTTTGGAGGCAGTTTCGCCAGCACTTCATGTTGGGGCAGGGGCAAGGGAATGCCGATTCGGGGAAACCATAGATTTAGCCAGGGAAGTGGGATGGAAATTTTCGGAGATGGGAGGAGAAAGGAATTAGGACACAAAGATTTGTTTCTTGGGGGTCGTTTTGCAGGATTGAAGGAGCTGGGAGTGAAGTATGGGCTGGAGCAGGGGGAAATATTTAGATACATGCAGGTTCGAGACTTTGTCAGAAAGGAGATACAGAACTTCCCAGTAGAACCGGGCCTATTTTGGAAGAGGAGACGGCACCATTGGAAGGAATGAAGGCAAAGTGGGAGGAAAAGTTGAGAGAGGGTATGGAGGAAGGGTTCTGGTGTGAGGTGCTCCGGCGGGTGAATGCCTCCACCTCATGTGCGAGGTTGGGGCTGATACAGCTGAAGAATGTATATAGAGCAAACCTTACAAGGGCAAGGATGAGCCGGCTCTTTGAGGTGGTAGAAGATGTGTGTGAAGTTGCGGTGGGGGTGGGGGGGCCACAAACCACGTTCATATGTTTTCATCCTGTCCAAGCTGGAGGATTACTGGAAGCAGGTTTTCAGGTAACCTCTAAAGTAGTGCATGTGAAACTGGACTCGGGCCCTCGGGAGACCATATTCGGGGTGTCGGCACAGCCGGGGATTGAAATGGGTGCGGAGACAGATATTGTAGCCTTCGCCTCGTTGATTGCCCGGAGATCAACCTCTCCATCTGTGCCCTAGTGTGGCGGAAGAAACATGACCCAGAAAATCTTCATACAAAAACAAATTGTTATTCTCGTACAGTACATCACAAGAAAATATTTTTTTACTTTAATTGCCAAATGTTTGCTCAATCATTGCTCATCTGAGAAACTCACTGAAATCAGATGCCCAATGGGTCCTCTTTTGTTTTATGTGAAACACGAAACATCACTTTGCAACTTATTTGTTTGATTCTTACCTTTGAAAAAGCAGTCTTCATTGTGGACAATTGAAATTTTTTGTTTCTTCAGGCAAGCGGCACGATGAAGCTCACAGTGGTTTTCATAAAGTTCCCCGTCAGAGCCACACACTGGTTTATAATTGGGCTTGCAGCGCTCCATACAGGCACAGTCTGCCTGTCCTGTCTCCTTGTTAACAATACAATGTCGACCGAGCCCACAGTACTTGTTTTCACAAGGTCCAAAATGGCCATCCTGACCATAGTACACTGAAAAGTAATAATAACCAGATGTATCAATACCTTGGGTGTTTGTATGATATAAATAGTTATATTTTACATCATCGAGCCAGCTGATAAATATATATACATATGCTTTTGACAAACTTACAGCTTAACTACAAAATTGGAATCCGTTTGTTTCATTTGCAGTTTATTAATCATGATAAAAAGCACCAGTCAATCAGAGTCAATTTGCCAACCAATCAGCAAGATGGAAAGCTACAGCAACATGTCTCTGTTTTCAGCAATATCCACATGCGTAATCGTAAATTCTAATATTTCTCTTACTACTGATGTCAGACTACAAACACTGCAGTTGCCTGTTTTCTCCCTCCCTCCTTTCTTGAATATCATTTACTGGGGGTGAACGAACCAAATGTAAACTATGTCCCATAGTGAATGAGTTTAGCCATGTGTTTCCCAGCGCACACAGTCAAGCAACAGCCTGACCCAGTCATTTTTACAGGATCATGTCTGACAGCCAATGTCTCAGATACCACCATTGCCATCCCTGGGCATTTCCTGTCCCATCAGCAGGAAAAACCCACCAAAGGTGGCAGCACAGCGATATACAGGGTCGGGAGGGAGTTACTTTGGGAGTCCTCAACATTGACTCCGGATCCCATGAAGTCTCATGACATCAGGTCAAACATGGGCAAAGAAACCTCCTGCTGATTATCACCATGGAGTATTCTTCCATGTTAACACCACCCTGAAGCACCAAGGATGGAAAAGACATGAGAATTTACTCTTGGAAAGTAGTGGAACTTCAATGTCGGCCCACTTCTAACCGAGCTCACCGATTCCTGAAGGGCACATCTGCCAGACGGAACCTATGGCAGGTGAGGAGATAATCAACAAGAGAAAAACTTGCTCAACCTTGTCCTCACCAACCTACCTGTCTCAAATACATCTGCCCATGATAATATAGGTGTGAGTGACTAAAGCATAGTTGTTGTGAAGGCAAAGTCCTCCAACTATCTCTGTTTCTATCGCCTGGCTATTTCTTTGCAAAAAGGTTATTAGAATAGTTTTCGTTACATAGATCATGAGTCTTAGGTCCTGTGATCTAAACACGATTGGCTTTTGGTTTCTCGTGAGCTTAATTAACTTATTGAGCTCAATGAATGCTGACTTCATAATACCCTCAGCAAGGAATCCTGTAATGTAAATTTTATTGCGGAGGCTTGTCAGTAACCCAATGCTAACGGTTAATGTGACCAGTCTATAGAAACAGGCATAGATAACAGACAATAGGATTCAGATCAATGAAAGGAACAAGTGAGTTCATCTATAACTTGAGAACAGTCATTGAAAAAACCTGGAAGGGCAGGAACCTAAGGCAAAGACTGTTTTCCAAATGGGAAAATGCGAAAGAAATCAGAAGCAGAAAGGGACTTGGATGTCCTTGTTCAAGATTCTCTTAAGGTTAACGTGCAGGTTCAGTCAGCAGTTAAGAAGGCAAATGCAATGTTAGCAATCATGTCGAGAGGGCTAGAATTCAAGACCAGAGTATTGTGAACAGTTTTGGACCCTGTATCTAAGGAAGGATGTCCTGGTCTTGGAAAGGGTCCAGAGGATGTTCACAAGAATGATCCCTGGAATGAAGAGCTTGTTGTATGAGGAACAGTTGAGGACTCTGGGTCTGTACTCGGAGTTTAGAAGGATGAGGGGGGATCTTATTGAAAATTATAGCGTACTGTGAGGCCTGGATAGAGTGGAAATGGAGAGGATGTTTTCACTTGTACAAAAACCTAGAACCAAAGGACACAATCTCAGACTAAAGGGATGATCCTTTAAAACAGAGATGAGGTGGAATTGCTTCAGCCAGAGGTGATGAATCTGTGGAACTCTTTGCTGCAGAAGGCTGTGGAGACTAAATCACTTGTGTCTTTAAGACAGAGTTAGATAGGTTCTTGATTAATAAGTTGATCAGGGGTTAAGGGAAGAATGTAGGAGAATGGGGATGGGAAAAATATCAGCCATAATTGAATGGAGGAGCAGACTCGATGGCTGAGTGGCCTAATTCTGCTCCTGTGTTTTATGGTCCTATGGTCTTATCCTGTCTGGGCTGGAGGGTCTAAGCTATGAAGAAAGATTGATTAGGATAGGGTTGTTTTCCTTGGAGCAGCAAAGGTTGAGAGAGGCCTTAAAAGAGGTATATAAGATTATGAGGGCACAGATTGAATGGATAGGAAAGAAAGTTTTCCATTGATAGAGGGGTCAATTACTGGGGGTTTAACATAAGAGGTAGATGGCTAAGAAGGGAGTTGAGGAGAATCCTTTTCACCCAGAGGGTGGTGGGAGACTGGAACTCACTGTCTGAAAGGGTGGTTGAGCCAGAAACTCTCATCACATTTAAGAAGTATTTAGATATTCTCTTGTGCTGCTGTAACCTGCAGGGCTATAGGCTGGAAAATTGAATTTGTGCAGTCAGATATTGAACACGATGTAGACAGGATGGACTGAATGGCCTCCTTCTGTGCTGTAAACATCTATGAACTCATCGACGAAGTAACTTTTACCAAATTGGTTTGCCATTCGATATGAAAATTAAAGTTCCCCATCTCTCCCACCACAAATGCATCCCCCATCCCCCTGATTAGTGCATTACACTTGTTACACCATCCTCTAATTTGTTTTGTTTTAATATTTTTATTCAGGCATTTATATAAACATTAACACAAACCATCACAAGAGTAAGAACAAATAGGAATCTCATAAAAAATAAATAACAACCCGAACGCTGTGACTTCGCTGCCGTTCCCCTGCTCCAACCTGCCTTCCCCATTTTAACCCCATTATCCCCCCCTTCCTCCTCCCCCTCCCCTTCAGAGCCTCCTCCCACAACCCAGCCTCCATTTGACCCCCTCCCTTCTCCTATCTTCTGCCATCGGGGCTCCCTCCCAGTCCATTAACCCCTTGTGAATCTCAGACACTTGCCCTTCCCAACTCCCTTCTTCGATACCACCTTATCCTGTAGTCCCAGAGGCGGAAGATTGGGAAAAAACGGCACCTGCTTTCTCACATCGTCCCGTACCTGTAAGTAACGGAACCCGTTCCCACTGGGCAGTTCATATTCCTCCTCTAATTCCTTTAAACTTGAAAAGCTTCCCCCTACAAACCGGCCGATCGCTGCCCGTCGCCACCCCTGAAACCCTGGATCCAACTGCCCCGGTGCAAATCTATGATGACTGCAAATCTGTGCCCACACTGAGACACTTTGCAACCTCAAATGCTGCCGCCACTGTTCCCACACCCACAGGGCCGCCAGCACCACAGGGCACCAGGAATACTTAGCCGGCAAGAACGGCAGAGGCATCGTTGACAATGCCCCCAAGCTCATACCCCTATAAGAGGCCACTTCCACCCCCCCTCCACCCCACGTCGACCCCTCCCCCACTACCTTATCATAGCAATATTCGCTGCCCAATAATAATTCATCATGTTTGGCAAGGCCAGCCCCCCCCCCCGTGCCCTCACTCATCCTCTAATTTGTTGATGCATACTTGTAATCTCAGTAACAGCTAAAAGATCAACCGCATTTACCCCTATGAATTCATTTATCTTGGGCGGAATCCTGTTGAGGCATCAAGGGTCTCCCCTGCCAGCTGCAGAGACACTGCCTCTTTTTAGGCTGGCCCACCAATTCACATGCCACTAATGGGCCCTCTCCTGTGGTCTCTGGGGGCAAGAGTCCTAGCGAAAGCAACTAGCTGCTTGTCACTAATGAGGCCATGGCTACTGGTAAGTAATATTTGGGGAGGGGGGTTTTGTGGGGTGGGGGTCACAGGGATAGGAGGTAGGGATGCAAGGGCAGCAGTGTGCCTCTCAGTTGGCTCCCGATTCAAATAACTAGTCTCTTAATCAATCCTTCGATTGAAGGACCCCAGAAGATCTGAGGTAACAAGTGGCCCATACAGTATCACCTGTCATACCGGTCACATGGTGACAGGACCAACTGCAGCTGAGCTAATCTTAACGGTAGCCCATAGGTGGTCATTAATTGGCGGTTGGATGGATAGGCTGACCCTGGGCCATCCAGCCCAGGACTTCATTCTGGCAGAGGCAGAAATGTGGCGAATTCAAGTACAACACCATCCTGCCTAAACCTTCCAAGCTCACTGCCTGAGGGACCAGAAGATTTCACCCAGAAGACTACACCTCCCGCTGCCTGGGGAAAGCGAGCAGCATAATCAAAGACCCCTCATACCCGGCTTACTCACTCTTCAAACTTCTTCTATCAGGCAGGAGATACAAAAATCTGAGAACACGCACGAACAGACCCAAAAACGGCTTCTTCCCGCTGTTACCAGACTCCTAAATGACCCTCTTATGTACTGATCTCATTAACACTACACCCTGTATGCTTCATCCGATGCCGGTGTACATTGTATACATTGTGTTGCCCTATTATGTATTTTCTTTTATCCCCTTTTCTTCCCATGTACTTAATGATCTGTTGAGCTTAGAACATAGAACATAGAGCAGTACAGCACAGAACAGGCCCTTTGGTCCTCGATGTTGTGCCGAGCAATGATCACCCTACTCAAACCCACGTATCCACCCTATACCCATAACCCAACAACTCCCCCCCTTAACCTTACTATTAGGACACTACGGGCAATTTAGCATGGCCAATCCACCTAACCCGCACATCTTTGGACTGTGGGAGGAAACCGGAGCACCCGGAGGAAACCCGCGCACACACGGGGAGGACGTGCAGACTCCACACAGACAGTGACCCAGCCGGGAATCGAACCTGGGACCCTGGAGCTGTGAAGCATTTATGCTAACCACCATGCTACCGTGCTTGCAGAAAAATATTTTTCACTGGTACAAGTGACAATAAACAAATCCAATCCAATCCATGGTGACTGTTGCTTTTCTATTTGCTCCTCTTTTGTTATTCTTCCAGCATGTTGATGTTCCTTGATGTTGACCCACTGTTGTTGTATGGATTGAAACATCATGATTAATCCTGTCAACATCTCCTGCTGTATTCCATACTGGACTTCAGAATCACTTTATAACTCAAATGCAATGTCTTATATAACTGTCATTGCTATCAGCAATGCTCAAAGGTGCACAGCAGTGAACTTTCATGTTTTTCATTGGTACTCAAACTTCTAACATGTTTTCAAACTTTAACACTAAACAGGGTTCGAATGCTGTTGAGTGCTGAACGAAATTATTCCTCTGAATAAATTTTAAAACATGAGCAAAAATAAATTAATTCCTTTTAAAGTACACGATACTATTAATGAGCACTTAAGGGCATCTTTACAAATTCCATAATAGATAGAAAATCATGCAGTATATTTTCATGAAGTATTGATATGCACCCTTCAAGGTACAAGATTACACATCAAGAATATGCATTTATCCTTTTAGTACCAAAGATCATAAGAAATCGGAGCAAGAGCCATTCAACCCATCAAGACTATTGCACCATCCAATAAGATTTATAGCTGATCGGATTGTGGCATTCACTCCGCTTTTCTGCCTGCTGCCTGTGACCTTTGACTCCCATGCAGATCAACAGCGGCATTTTCCATTCCTGAGACTAAGTGTTGACGCCGGGGCAGGATTCACGGAGTTCTACGACAGCAAAACTGCCGCTGCCCTTGGACCAATTCAGCAACTGTTAAGGGGCTAGCACCAGTGCCACATGGAATACAATTGATTCCAATGAGAAACGGTACCAGATTCATTGTGATTGACACTCGGAAGGCTGACAAGCTGTAGCCGCATATACACCCTTCACTCCCCCACACACAAATCCCAGACAATTAGATTGCAGCGAGGAGAGCGGCACCCTGTTTACGGATGCAGAACCCCAGACTGTGCTAGACAGCGTGGAGGATAGGCGGGCAACCTTGTACCTGTCCCGGGAAGGAGGCTGCCAGTGACCACCACTCGCCGTGCCTGGGCGCAGTTGGCAGAGGCCATCAGCAACACCATCCAGACTAGCCATCAGTGCAGGAAGAAACTATACACCTTCATCAGGGTGGCCAGCATGAGTAGGCAGCACTGTACCACTGGCACCGAACCCTATCCCACACGTCCGAAACCCCACCCCGCCCCCCCCACCACCCGGAGGGTTGCCAAACTGCACCACATGCAGGCACCCACACCGGCTGCTATGACCGGGTGCCCTAGTCACTGACGCTACCAACTAGCCACACCCTGCACTATGCATGTCAAACTGTCTAACATTGTTAATTTTCTGTCCCCCACCCACCATCCCCCACCCCAGGAGAAGGCCACCCCACCCCAGGAGAAGGCCACCCATAATCTGGAGCAGGACAAGACTGAAGGAGGACCGGCAGACCTGCGACCCCTCACTGCGGCAGAGCAGAGGACCTTGGAGTGGACGGTTGGGCTTGAGGAAAGGGCAGTCGTCGGGGTGGAGGTCGGCATTGGGAATAAAAGTGGGACCCCGCTGAGTAGTGATTACCCATGCCCCCCGTGTCACCATCCACCCCCACACCACACTCACCCCCAACACCAACTCCACACCACACCCACCACCCCCATACCCACCACCACCCCCTCACCCACTCAACCCTTACTCCCATACTACCCTACTCCCACACCACCTTCACACCACCCTCATTCCCTGTCCACCACCCTACTTCCCCCTCACAAACACACCGCCATCCACCCTTTCCAACATCCCCCTACTCCACCTAGTCAACCACTGCTTCCCCCTGCGGTCTAATCATGTGTACTGTCTTGTGTCTCAAAGGAGCTGCTGATGATGTCCCCAATCCCCAACTCCATACACAGCCGCAGCCAGAAATCCAGGTGCCGACCAGTGACGGTGACACCGACACGGATGCGAGCCATTGACCCGAGATCCAGGACACCCCGGAGCTCAAGTCCAAGGATGACACTGAGTGTGGCCAGACACAGCGGGCCATGGCTGAGATCATCGGCGACAATGCCTAGGGGCTGGCCGATATGGCACAGACACAGACTCCCTGTGCTCCATGGCAGTGAGCTTGCAGAACCTGGTCGAGACCAGAGTGGGCCTCCAGGACTGCAATGCCAGGTGGCGGAGGGGGGAGGGGGGGGGGGGGTGTGATGCAGGAGGGTGCCTCAGGGGTTAGCTCCACTCGCACACCCCTGTCCCATGGAGTATCCCCGGGGCCATCGGGCACCCTGAGGGAGGAGGAGGTAAGGGGCCCGTGTTGGTGAATCCCGCAGGGGAGTTGTTAGAACACCGCAGTACCTCGGACTCCCCTCCCACTGTCCCTGGCACAATTGGTCGACGGCAGGCAGAACAGGGTGGGCACAAGAGCAGCTGCCTGAGACACAAGAGCAGCAGCCGGGCCCACCCAGGCCCGGTCGTCCCACAAGACGCCCGCCAAAGTGGACCCAGGTTTCAGGGTGGGAATCACATCAGGCCGCCTCCACCACAGCTGTACTGCCTGGGGTTCGACTTTGAGATAGCACTAGGGCCCATAAGGGAAGTTATGTTGACACAAGTGCAGGGCACAATTTAGTGATAGGTGCTAGGGCACAAATCTGTATCTCTGTTTTCACATTAAACAGCTGTGCATAGTGTTATAATCTGCCTCAGTGCTCTGTCAGAAAGGTGTGAGGGGTGGACCGTTCTGGACTGGCTACAGAGGGGGCATTGGGTGGTGAGGGGGGTGGGGGGGGTAAATGGGAAGATGTTGGGGTGGGTTTGGCTCAGGAACCACAGTTTAGCCAGCGCTCATTGCTCCGGTGTCCCACTCCATCTAACCCCCACTGTCCCTGCCTCCGCCAACCCAGGGATTCGATAGGACCATGTGATGGAATGGCCAGCTCGCATACAGGGATCACCCAGGTAGCCGGTGGAAAGTGCTACCGTGGGCAGCACCCAGACGTTCTCAAACGATGTGGAGCATCAGAGCTCATTGCAGAGCAGGTTGTCATCATCCTCCATCCCATGGGTCAGACCTGGTGGGTGCTACTGCCAACCCAGGGCCCACACCCCGTAATGCAGCAGGTATATATCAGAGTGGATTGCAGGCAGGAGCAGTAGCCGGGGTGGGGGGTGGGGGGGCACTGTGGGATGTGGTGTCTGATGTGACCATCAATTCATTCAAAGACATGAGTGAAGTAAACTGTGGCTTTAATCGGCTTACAACTGAGCCTGCCTGCGACTAAACTAAACTGAGGGCAGACTCGTAGGACCGCAGCACTTATACTTCCTGCTGGGGGTGGAGCTAAGGGCGGAGCCCTGTACTTGCTCCTCATCTCCCCCTGTTGGCAGAGCCGCGCAACAGCTCACAGATGGAGCCCACAGGGACACAGTAATATACAGTGTGAATTTATAGTGGTTACACATTCACCCTAAATCGAGTCCGGCGGGGGTGACGGGTCTACAAGTTCAGTCGGTCCGGCACTTGAATCATGCGTTGAGACCGACGGAGCACTGGAGTTGCAGCCGCTTCGGATGGCTGTGGACAGATGTTCGGTGCGAATCCAAGGGTGGACTCCGGGGGTGGTTCTTCCAGAGCTTCGTTCCTGCGGTCCGGTGTGACGGGTGAAAGGGAGCCCAGGAAGCAAGTAGGTGCAGGGGCGCTCGGCGTGGGAGGGCGGGTAGGGTGTAGTGTGCGGGGTACCTCGGCGGTAGTGGTAGTAGTAGTAGATCCTGCCGGTGCCAGGCCCCGGAGGGAAACGGTGTCCTATCGGCCATCGGGGTGTTCGCCAAACGCGTAGTGGGGGTTTTAGTGCAGGAGCAGGATCCTCTCTACCAGGGGGTCTGTTTTATGTGTCCGGACGTGCTTCCGAAGGAGGTCAGGGCCCGGTGTCCTCAACCAGGATGGAAGCGAGGCACCCGTGGTTGTGCCCCTAGGGAAGACAAATAATATCGTCAGGAGTCTGATTTGTGGCCGTACAAAGGAGGGACCTAATTGCATGGAGCTCGTCAGGGAGGACCTCCTGCCAGTGGGAGGTTGGGAGATTCCTGGACCATAGGGTCAGTAGGACGGTCTTCCAGACCGTCATGTTCTCCCTCTCCACCTGCCCGTTCCCCCTGGGGTTATAGCTGGTAGTCCTGCTCGAGGCGATGCCCTTGCCGAGCAGATACTGACGCAGCTCGTCGCTCATGAAGGACAAACCCTAATGGTAAAATTCTTGGTAGTGTGGATGAGCAGAGGGATCTCGGTGTCCATGTACATAGATCCCTGAAAGTTGCCACCCAGGTTGATAGGGTTGTGAAGAAGGCCTATGGTGTGTTGGCCTTTATTGGTAGAGGGATTGAGATCCGGAGCCATGAGGTCATGTTGCAGTTGTACAAAACTCTAGAACGGCCGCATTTGGAGTATTGCGTACAGTTCCGGTCGCCACATTATAGGAAGGACGTGGAAGCTTTGGAACGGGTGCAGAGGAGATTTACCAGGATGTTGCCTGGTATGGAGGGAAAATCTTATGAGGAAAGGCTGATGGACTTGAGGTTGTTTTCGTTAGAGAGAAGAAGGTTAAGAGGTGACTTAATAGAGGCATACAAAATGATCAGAGGGTTAGATAGGGTGGACAGCGAGAGCCTTCTCCCGCGGATGGAGGTGGCTAGCACGAGGGGACATAGCCTTAAATTGAGGGGTAATAGATATAGGACAGAGGTCAGAGGTGGGTTTTTTACGCAAAGAGTGGTGAGGCCGTGGAATGCCCTACCTGCAACAGTAGTGAACACGCCGACATTGAGGGCATTAAAAAATTTATTGGATAAGCATATGGATGATAAGGGCATAGTGTAGGTTAGATGGCCTTTAGATTTTTTCCATGTCGGTGCAACATCGAGGGCCGAAGGGCCTGTACTGCGCTGTGTCGTTCTATGTTAAACCCCTGTCACTGTGGACGTAGCTGGGGAAACCGAACAGGGTGAAGACACTGTGCAGGGCTCTGATGACTGTACGGGAGGTCATATCAGGGCATGGGATGGCAAACGGGAAACGGGAGAATTCATCTATAATATTGAGAAAGTAGTTGTTATGGTTGGTCGAGGGGAGGGGCCCTTTGAAATCTACTCTGTCGTTCAAAGGGCCGGGATGCCTTTACCAGGTGGGCCTTGTCTGGTCTATAGAAGTGCGGTTTGCACTCCGCGCAGATTCCTGGTGACAGCTTTAACCTCCTCGGTGCAGAAAGACTTGATGCAGTGGGCATGCCGGGTAACCCCCGGGTGGCAGAGGTCATTGTGGATAGCCTGTAGTCGGTCGTCATGTGCTGCGGGACAGGGCATCTGGGGGCTCGTTGAGCTTCCCAGGGCGGTATACGATATCATAATGATAGGTGGAGAGTTTGATCCTCCACCGCAAGGTTTTGTCATTCTTGATTTTGCCCCGCTGCGAGTTATCAAACATAAAGGCAACCGATCTCTGGTCGGTGATGAGGGTAAACCTCCTACCAGCGGGGTAGTGCCTCCAGTGCCGTATGGCTTCCACAATGGCTTGAGCTTCCTTTTCGACTGAGGAGTGTTGAAGTTCCGAAGCGGAGAGGGTTCGGGAAAAGAATGCTACTGGCCTACCTGCCTGGTTCAGAGTGGCAGTGAGAGCGACCTCTGAGGCGTCGCACTCCACCTGGAATGGGACGGATTCATCTACCGCCCACATTCGCCTTGATGCAGTTGAAGGCCTGGCGAGCCTTGGCTGACAGTGGGAAGAGTGTAGCCTTAAATACTGGGCGGGCTTTGTCCGCATACTGGGGGACCCACTGGGCGTAGTATGAGAAAAGCCCGAGGCACCTCTTGAGGGCCCTGGAACAGTGAGGGAGAGGGAGTTGTAAGCATACGGTCAGATTCAGGTCCCAGGACCCCATTTTCCACAACGTAGCCGAGGATGGCTAGGCTGGTTGTGCGGAAAACGCATTTCTCCTTATTATAAGTGAGGTTGAATTTTAGGGAGGTTTGGAGAAATCGGTGGAGGTTGACGTCGTGGTCCTGCTGGTCATGGCTGCAGATGGTGACGTTATCCAAGTACGGACACGTGGCACGTACTGGTCCATCATTCGGTCCATTGCTCGTTGGAACACCAAAACGCTGTCCGTGACGCCAAAGGGAACCTGGAGGAAATGGAAGAGGCAGCCGTCTGCCTCGAACGCCGTGTAGTGGTGGTCCTCTGGGCTGATTCGGAGCTGGTGGTCTGCAAGACCTCAGATCCACCGTGGAGAATATGCGGTACTGGGCGGTCTGATTTACCATGTCTGCAATCCGGGGGACGGGGTACGCATCGAGGTGCATGAACCGGTTAATGGTCTGCCTGCAATCAACCATCATCCAGAACTTTTCCCCGGTCTTGACGACCACCACCTGAGTTCTCCAGGGGCTATTATTGGCCTCTATGACTCCCTCACGTAAGAGACGCTGGACTTCAAATCTAATAAACACCCTGTCCTGCAGGCTATACCGCCTGCTGCGAGTGGCCACTGGTTTGCAGTTGGCGGTGAGATTAGCGAACAGTGGAGGGGGGTCGATTTTTAGAGTTGCTAGACTGCATATAGTGAGTGGGGGAAGGGGTCCACCGAAGCTGAGTGTTAGGCTCCTGAGGTTGCACTAGAAATCCAGGACTAGGAGGAGAGGGGCGCAGAGGTCTGGGAGTACATACAGTTGGAAGCTGGTGTAGTTGGTGCCCTGTATTGTTAACGTCGCAATAGTGCGCCCTTATATCTGAACGGAGTGCGACCCCGAGGCGAGGGAAATAGTTTGCTGTGTCGGAAATATCGGGAGCGAGCAGCGTCTTACCAGATCTGGGTGAACGACGCTCTCGGTGCTCCCGGAGTCGAAGAGCCGGCCGCGTGGGGGAGGATTGCCAAGATGGCGACCCCATGAGTCACATATGTTGTGAAAACACACTGCCACATTGCGGGGTCTGCGGGCCTTTGAGTTGGAGGAGCGAGTGTTCAGGTTAGGGTTCGAGTTAGAGTTTTTAGCTTTGGCCAGGCAGACCTTAGCAAAGTGCCCTTTCCACCCGCAGCTGCTGCAGGTCACGTTGCGGGCCGGGCAGTGCTGTCGGCAGTGTTGGGGCTGGCCGCAAAGGTGGCACGATAGCCCTCCGTGGTGGGCGGGTGGCCGCGCGGCGCAGGCCTGGGGCAGTCTCTGCTCGGGGGTCCACGAGATCGGCCGGGAACGCATTTAAACTTTGGAAAGCGACCCCATGTCCTCCAGGTCCTGGGCCCCTTTCTCGAGATGATGTTGCCGCACATAATTGGATCGGACCCCTGCGACATACACATCTCGGACGGCGAGTTCCATGTGCTGGGAGGCTGTCACGGCCTGGAAGTTACATTCTCGTGCTAGAGCTTTAAGGTCGCACAGGTAGTCTTCTAGCGACTCTGCAGGGCGCTGGCGGTGAGTTGTAAAGATGTGTCGCGCGTAGACTTCATTCACGGGCCGCACGTACAGGTGGTCGAGTATCGCGAGGGCCTCAGTATCAGAGTCAGTTACATCAAGTTGAGTTGAAATACAATGGCTCACCCGTGCGTGGAGAAGACTGAGTTTCTGTTCTTCTGTAACAGAGGAGGTAGTCGACGCAGCCAAGTAGGCCTTGAAGCACCGAAGCCAATGCAAAAAAAATTATTTTGCTTCTGTGGCCTGTGGATCGAGTTCCAGTCGGTCAGGTTTGAGGGCTGATTCTATAGTAGTTTTTTAAGTCGATTAAATTGATGCAACCATCAATTCACTCAAAGATACGAGTGAAGTCAACTGTGGCTTTAATCGGCTTACAACTGAGCCTGCCTGCGACTGTGCTGAACTGAAGGCGGACTCGTAGGACTTCCTGCTGGGGGTGGAGCCAAGGGCGGAGCCCTGTACATGCTCCTCATCTCCCCCTGTGGGCAGAGCCCTGCAACAGCTCACAGATGGAGCCCACAGGGACACAGTAATGTACAGTGTGAATTTATAGTGGTTACACATTCACCACAGTGTCTTTGCCCCTCCAGAAAGAGACGATGGAGGCGATAATAGAATCCCATGCACGTCGTCCCAGGTGCCTGCCAGGGCACAATGTCCGGCCCATCCACGTCCTCACCCGTATCCTCCTTGTCGGACGAGGACTAGTATTCATCCTCGTCCTCCAGCATGTCGCCCCTCTACTGTGCGGTGTGGTGGAGGACATAGCTGGCCAACTCAACGCAGGCGATCCCCAGTAGCACAGTGTTGCTTCACAGCACCAGGATCCCAGGATCAACTCCCGGCTTGGGTCACTGTCTGTGCGCAGTCTGCAAGTTCTCCCCATGTCTGCATGGATTTCCTCCGGGTGCTCTGGTTTCCTCCCACAAGTCCAGAAAGACATGCAGTTAGGTGAATTGGACATTCTGAATTCTCCCTCTGTGTACCCGAACAGGCGCCGGAACGTGGCCACAAGGGGTTTTTCACAGTAACTTCATTGCAGTGGTCATATAAGCCTACTTGTAACAATAAAGATTATTATTATTAATCCTCCCAGCACCATACCAGAGGGCCCCTCCAGAGCTGTCCAGGCACTTGAACCAGATCTTCAGGAGGCAGGAGTACCGATTGATCACGCCCTGGTAACTTTGGGGCATCATTGTAACGGTTCTCTGCCTTGATCTGTGGCCTCTGGATAGGTGTCATCGGCCACAACCATAGCGATAACCCCTGTCACCCAGGAGCCAACCCCCCAGCCAGGGGGGGACCTCGAAGAGGCCAGGAAACATCAAGTGTGCCAGGATGACGATGTCGTGCACACTGACCGGGTATTGGGTGCATCTCATGGTCATGCAACAGCTACACATTCATTCAGTGGAACCCCTTTTCATTGAATCATAGAATTTACAAAACAGTGCTCATGGCTTGTGAAAAGTGGCCTGCCATCTGCAGGTGCTTGTAGTGGGGGGCTGCATCCCATCGATAACCCCCTGGACCAGGGGCATAAAGGCGATGGAAACAGCCCTGCTGCCTGGGCATCATGGTGGGCTTGGCCCACATTGAAATGGATGTATTGTGCCACTGGGCATATAGGGCCTCCGTGATGGTGCGGATGCATGAGTGCACCCAGATCTGTGAGATCCCGGACAGGACGCCACTCGGCACTTGAAAGACACTGTTGTGTAGAAGTTAAGGCCAGGTGCGCCATAAGTTGGCAGATACGGTGTCCGGTCCGCCTGCTGAACGGAGTCTTCAATGACATTCCCTGTCCGGCAGGTCCTTGAATGACAGGTGTGCCAGTACACCCGAGGCCTCATGCGGCGCCTCCTTTGCACCTCCTCCTTGACCTGTGGGGTGGCCAGCTCTCCATCCTCAGTAGTTGCCTCCACTTCTGAGATATGCCCGCTGCTGCTGCTTCCTTTTCCTCGGGCAGCTCCGGATCATACAGCCGCAGTGCAACCCCAGGACTGCGACAACTAGGCGGAAGGCCACCATTGCTGGTTGAATCCCAATATCCATTGTCTGCAGGGATGAAAGGTTTACATGTTAGCATGGTACACACCCTCATGCCCAAACCAGTCCAAAGGGGTACATGGTGGCCCCAGTTGGCACTGTGGGCTCTGCCCTTGCATGTTCCCCCCCCTCCCCTATCCCACACTCCTGACCCGACACTGCAATGGCCTCTGGCCCTGGCACACATCCATACTGCCAGTGGTACTGTCAGCTGGCATTGCCCATGGTCCCCGTCCGGCGCCCCCTGTAGGGTTTACCGTGAGTGTTGCCCTTGGGCGGGCCGCGTGATGATCTGCCGGCGGCTGGTTTGGAGGGGGGGTTACTGTGGGAGAGGCTTGGGGTGTGTGGGTGCTGAGGTGAAGGGTGGGGGCTGAGGTGTGGCGGTGGTGGGGTGGGGACACCCATACGGCCGGTGTCACTCTGCAGAACGAGGGGCGAAGGTGGGTGGTTAGTGGGGTGCGCTACAACATGGCTCCCTTGGCAGTCGGTGCCATTGTAGTTGAGGCTAAAATGTTGTGTCATTTCAAGAAGGAATTAGATGGAGCTCTTGGGGCTAAAGGCATCAAGGGATATGGGGAAGGGGGATCAGGCTATTGAACTTGATGATCATCTCTGATAAGAATGAATGGTGGAGCTGGCTCGAAGGGCCAAATGATCTCCTCCTGCTTCTGTTTTCTATGTTTCTATGTAACCTCCGGTATTTTGTGAAGACAGAAGAAAAGTACGAATTTAGTTCCTCAACTATTTCTTTGTTCCCTGTTATGAATTCCCGTTTCTGACTGTAAAGGGCCTACATTAATTTTTATCAATCTTATTCTCTTTACATTCCAAGAGAAACTTTTACAGTCAGTGTTTATGTTCCCCGCTAGATTACTTTCAAATTGTATTTTCTCCTTAATCAATCCCTTGCTCTGCCTTTGCCTTTTAAAGTGCTCCCAATTCTAAGGTCTATTGCTTTTTCTTTCTAATTTGTATACGTCTTCTTTGAATCGAATACTATCCTTAATTTCTCTTGGAAGCCATGGTTTGGCCACAGTTCCATTTCTACTCTTGGGCCAAATAGGAATAAACAACTTTGGAGTTTAACAATTTGTTCCTTGAATGCCTGCCATTGCCTGTCCGCTGTCCTTCCTTTCAGTAATGTTTCCCATTCTGTCATTGCCAGCCGCTGCCTCATACCATCATAGTTACCTTTATTGAGGTTCAGGACCCTGGTCTCAGAATCAACACCTCACTTTTCACCTTGATAAAGAATTCTACCATATTATGGTCACACGTAAGGGGAGTAGACAGGCGTTTCTGTGGTTGAAAACTAGACTCCCGAATGGTATGTTGCCTCCCGGGTGCACGGGTCAAGGATATCTCAGATCGGCTGCGGGACATACTAAAGGGGCACCAACGATAAAGGTAAAAAACGGAATGAGGTCCTACAATCAGAATTTAGGGAGTTAGGAGATAAGTTAAAAAGTAGGATCTCAAAGGTAGTAATCTTAGGATTGCTACCAGTGTCACGAGAGAGTCAGAGTAGAAATTCAAGAATAGTCAGAATGAATACGTGGCTTGAGAGATGGTGCAGGGGGGAGGGGTTCAGATTTTTGGGAAATTGGAACCGGTTCGGGGGGCAGTGGGACTATTACAAACCGGATGGTTTACACCTGGGCAGGACTGGAAGCAATGTCTTCGGGGGTGCTTTTGCTAACACTGTTGGGGAGGTTTTAAACTAATGTGGCAGGGGGGTGGGAACCATATTAGGAAGTTAGAGGTCAGTAAAGTGGCAGCAACTAAAGCCAGTAAGGTACTAGATAATAAAATCAATGTGACTAAGGAGAAGAGTAGACAGGGAAGAGATTATGAACGCAAAGCAACAGGTGGTCTGAGGTGCATTTGTTTTAATGCGAGAAGTGTAGCAGGTAAGGCAGATGAACTTAGGGCTTGGATTAGTACCTGGGAATATGATGTTATTGGTATTACTGAGACTTGGTTGAGGGAAGGGCAAGACTGGCAACTAAATATCCCAGGGTATAGATGCTTCAGGAGGGATAGAGAGGGAGGTAAAAGGGGTGGAGGAGTTGCATTACTAGTCAGAGATGATTTCACAGCTGTGATTAAGGAGGGCACGATGGAGGATTTGAGCACTGAGGCAATATGAATAGAGCTAAGAAATAGGAAGGGTGCAGTAACATTGTTGGGACTTTACTACAGGCCTCCCAAAAGCGAGCGTGAAGTAGAGGTACAAATATGTGGACAGATTATAGAACAATGTAGGAGAAATAGGGTGGTTGTGATGGGAGATTTTAACTTCCCCAACATTGAATGGGACTCATGTAGTGTTGGAGGTGTAGATGGAGCAGAATTTGTAAGGAGCATCCAGGAGAGTTTTTTAGAGCAGTATGTAAATAGTCCAACTCGGGAAGGGGCCATACTGGACCTGGTATTGGGGAATGATCCCAGCCAGGTGGTTGATGTTTCAGTCGGACATTACATTGGGAATAGCGATCACAATTCCGTAAGTTTTAGAATACTCATGGACAAAGACGAGAGTGGAGCTAAAGGAAGAGTGCTAAATTGGGGAAAGGCCAACTATAACAAAATTCGGCAGGAGCTAGGGAATGTGGATTGGGAGCAGCTGTTTAAGGTTAAATCCACATTTGAAATATGGGAGTCTTTTAAGGAAAGGTTGATTAGAGTGCAGGACAGACATGCCCATGTGCAAATGAGTGCTAGAAATGGCAAGATTAGGGAACCATGGATGACGGGTCGAATTGTGAGACTAGCTCAGATGAAAAAGGAAGCATACATAAGATCGAGGCGACTTAAAACTGATGAAGCTTTGGAGGAATATCGGGAAAGTGGGACAAATCTCGAACGTGCAATAAAGAGGGGTAAAAGGGGTCAGGAAATATCTTTGGCTAACAGGGTTAAGGAAAATCACAAAGCCTTTTATTCGTATGTAAGGAGCAAGATTACCCTCTCGAAGAGTACTCGAGAAAGGATTGGCCCACCTAAAGACAAAAGAGGGAATTTATGCGTGGACTCAGAGGAAATGGGTGAGATTCTTAATGAGTACTTTGCATTGGTATTCACCAAGGAGAGGGACATGATGGATGGTGAGGATAGGGATGGATGTTTAAATACTAGATGAAGTCAGCATAAGGAAGGGGGACGTTTTGTGTATTCTAAAAGGCCATTCAGGTGGACAAGTCCCCAGGTCTGGATGGGATCTATCCCAGGTTACTGAGGGAAGTGGGGGATGGAATAGCTGGGGCCTTAACAGATATCTTTGCAGCATCCTTGAGCACGGGCGAAGTCCCGGAGGACTGGAGAATTGCTAATGTTGTCCCTTTGTTTAAGAAGGGTAGCAGGGATAATACAGGGAATTATAGACCTGTGAGCTTGACGTCAGTGGTAGGCAAAGTGTTGGAGAAGATACTGAGGGATAGGATCTATTCACATTTGGAAGAAAATAGACTTATCAGTGATAGGCAGCATGGTTTTGTGCAGGGAAGATCATGTCTTACAAACCTAATAGAATTCTTTGAGGAAGTGACAAAGTTAATTGATGAGGGAAGGTCTGTAGATGTCATATATATGGACTTCAGTAAGGCGTTTGTAAAGTTTCCCATGGCAGGTTGATGGAAAAAGTGAAGTCGTATGGGGTTCAGGGTGTACGAGCTAGATGGATAAAGAACTGGCTGGACAACAGGAGACAGAGTAGTGGTGGGAGGGAAGTGTCTCAAAATGGAGAAAGGTGACTAGTGGTGTTCCACAGGGATCCGTGCTTGGACCACTGTTGTTTGTGATTAAGAACATAAGAACTAGGACCAGGAGTAGGCCATCTGGCCCCTTGAGCCTGCTCCACCATTCAATGAGATCGTGGCTGATCTTCTGTGGACTCAGCTCCACTTTCCAGCCCAAACACCATAACCCTTTATTCTTCAAAAAATGATCTATCTTTACCTTAAAAACATTTAATGAAGGAGCCTCAACTGCTTTATGGGCAAGGAATTCCATGGATTCACAACCCTTTGGGTGAAGAAGTTCCTCCTAAACTCAATCCTAAATCTACTTCCCCTTATTTTGAGGCTATGCCCCCTAGTTCTGCTTTCACCCGCCAGTGGAAACAACCTGCCCGCATCTATCCTATCTATTCCCTTCATAATTTTAAATGTTTCTATAAGATCCCCCCTCATCCTTCTAAATTTCAACGAGTACAGTCCCAGTCTACTCAACCTCTCCACGTAATCCAACCCCTTCAGCTCTGGGATTAACCTAGTGAATCTCCTCTGCACACCCTCCAGTGCCAGTACGTCCTTTCTCAAGTAAGGAGACCAAAACTGAACACAATACTCCAGGTGTGGCCTCACTAACACCTTATACAATTGCAGCATAACCTCCCTAGTCTTAAACTCCATCCCTCTAGCAATGAAGGACAAAATTCCATTTGCCTTCTTAATCACCTGTTGCACCTGTAAACCAACTTTCTGTGACTCATGCACACCCGGGTCTCTCTGCACAGCAGCATGCTTTAATATTTTATCATTTAACTAATAATCTCGTTTGCTGTTATTCCTACCAAAATGGATAACCTCACATTTGTAAACATTGTATTCCATTTGCCAGACCCTAGCCCATTCACTTAACCTATCCAAATTCCTCTGCAGACTTCCAGTATCCTCTGCATTTTTCACTTTACCACTCATCTTAGTATCATCTGCAAACTTGGACAAATTGCCCTTGGTACCCAAATCGAAATCATCTATATAAATTGTAAACAATTGTGGGCCCAATACGGATCCCTGAGGGACACCACTAGCTACTGATTGCCAACCAGAGAAACACCCATTAATCCCCACTATTTGCTTTCTATTAAATAACCAATCCTCTATCCATGCTACTACTTTACCCTTAATGCCATGCATCTTTATCTTATGCAGTAACCTTTTGTGTGGCACCTTGTCAAAGGCTTTCTGGAAATTCAGATATACCACATCCATTGGCTCCCCGTTATCTACTGCACTGGTAATGTCCTCAAAAAATTCCACTAAATTCGTTAGGCACGACCTGCCCTTTATCAACCCATGCTGCGTCTGCCCAATCGGACAATTTCTATGTGATATACATAAATGATCTGGATGAAGGTATAGGTGGTCTGATGAGCAAGTTTGCAGATGATACTAAGATTGGTGAAGTTGCAGATAGCAAGGAGGACTGTCAGAGAATACACCAAAATATAGATAGATTGGAGAGTTGGGCAGAGAAATGGCAGATGGAATTCAATCCAGACAAATGCGAGGTAATGCATTTTGGAAGATCTAATTCAAGAGCGGACTATATGGTCAATGGGAGAGTCCTGGGGAAAATTGATGTACAGAGAGATCTGGGAGTTCAGGTCCATTGTACCCTGAAGGTGGCAACGCAGGTCGATAGAGTGGTCAAGAAGGCATACAGCATGCTTGCCTTCATTGGACAGGGTATTGAGTACAAGAGTTGGCAGGTCATGTTACAGTTGTATAGGACTTTGGTTAGGCCACATTTGGAATACTGCGTGCAGTTCTGGTCGCCGCATTACCTGAAGGATGCGGATGCTTTAGAGAGGGTGCAGAGGAGGTTTACCAGGATGTTGCCTGGTATGGAGGGTGCTGGCTATGAAGAAAGGTTGAGTAGATTAGGATTGTTTTCGTTGGAAAGACGGAGGTTGAGGGGGGAGCTGATTGAGGTCTACAAAATTATGAGAGGTATGGAGAGGGTGGATAGCAACAAGCTTTTTCCAAGAGTGGGGGTGTCAATTACAAGGTGTCACGATTTCAAGGTGAGAGGGGGAAATGTTTAAGGGAGATGTGCGTTGAACGTTTTTTACGCAGAGCTTGGTGGGTGAGGCGGGCACGATAGCATCATTTAAGATGCATCTGGACAGATATATGAACGAGCAGGGAACAGAGGGAAGTAGATCCTTGGAAAATAGGCAACAGGTTTAGATGATCTACACAGGCTGGGAGGGCCGAAGGGCCTGTTCCTGTGCTGTAATTTTCTTTGTTCACAAAAAATCCCCAAGGGTTCCCTCACGACTAGATTGCCAATTAATCCTTTCACATTGCACAACACCCTAGTCGAAGGTGGCCTGTTGCTTTGTTCGTTCCTCATCATACTGGTTCAGAAAATCATCCTGTATACACTCCAGAAATTCCTCCTCTATTGTACTGTAACTAATTTCAGTCACCCAATCTAAATGCAGATGACAGTAACCCATAGTCACAGATGTTCCCTTATCACATGCATCTCTGATTTCCTGTCTAATGTTATTCCCAGCATTACCGCTGCAGTTTGGTGGCCTGTATACCACCTCACAAATATTTTTTGCCCCTTGATGATTCTTATCTCAAGCCAGACAGATTCCACATCATCTGTACTAATATTTTCCTCAATATTGTATCAATATCTTCTTTAGTCAGCAATGCTTGGCAGAGAACGTTTAATCACAAAGTGAAGGCGAGGGCCAGCTCTTCAACAATTAGGTAATAAAAGCATAAACAACAAAATCAAATCTTTCATTTGGTCTTGACTCACGTTTTTCAGATTTTACTTGCTCTGTGAATAATTTCCTCCATTGCCAGTTTGATGTTTTTGTTCACAGTTACTGGCTTGCTAATTGCTTCTCCTTTTAAAAATATTTCATAACACAATCAATGCCCAAATCACAACCCAGATAGTTCTTGTTTTTTGACACACAGAATGCAATCTGCCGTCTCTTGTTAAGTGGCTCAGCTGTGCCAAATTCAACTTCACGCAAATTTGTTTCAGTGAGATTGGTGATTCACTAACAATCTAGGAAACTCAATAAAAATAAAATTGAGTGCAGAGGTGTATTTTAAAGAATCCAAGGATGTGGGTGTCACTGGCGAGGCCAGCATTAATTGCACATCCCTAATCGTCCTTGAGAAGGTGGTGGTGGTCCACCATCTTAAACTGCTGCAGTCTATGTGGACTGTCCATGTTATCTCTCAATTAACTTTATACCACTCAATTTATTACAGATATTCTCTAATTCCATTTGGATTTTAAATACAGTATGAAGAAATTCTAAAATTGCATTAAGAAGAATGGGGCAAAATTACTTCAGACGCTTCCAGATCTTTCAATGAAAGATCAGCAAAACCCAAGAGAAATGGAGAAACTCCGTGAAAATTATAGGACAATAACCACAAGGTTCGTGCTGGCTTCCTGGTCATTCTGGAGCATTTATTTGACTGCTGGTTAATCATCAGTAAAGATAATTGTTGCCAACACAATTCACTTTAAGATATCAAAAGGACGAGTGACTGTCCAAACTGAAGCTCAGAAAAGACAAACAGAAATTAGAGTTGAGAAAGGTTATTACAAGGAGTCATATATCACCAGTTACAGAGATAGGGTAGAGGCATGGGCTTAAGTAGGGTGCTCGTTCCAAGGGCCGGTGCAGACTTAATGGGGCAAATGGTCTCCTTCTGCACTCTAAATTCTATGATTCCATGAAAACCTTGAGACTGATGCAATAGGCTTGATAGGCAGGACAGGCAAGGGGAGGTCGCAAAGAGTCAGTAATAAAACATGCAAAGAGCTTTCCATATGGCTGAACATCACAGTAGTAAGACAACAGTGAGTTCCGCACCCAGAGGCAGCAGTATGTCAACTTCCAAGCCCGCTGTCAGAATACGCCAAATCTTGGGCGGGATACTCCAATAATGGGGTTATGTCCCCACGCCAGTGTTAAAATGCTGGCGAATCACTCTGGACTTTGCTTAAGAAAGTCCTGAGTGATTTTCTAACCGCAGGGGGCTAGCAGGGCCCTGGAGTGCTTCTCGCAGCTCTTTCGATCGGGAATCCACGCATGTGCACAGCAGTGGCCTACAGCGGTCACTCAGTGGGACATGGACTTGGACTGCGGAGCGGCACCAGAAATGTAGGCCTCCCGAGATCAGCGCACCCACAGGTCCGTGACGCCCGATCACCCCCTGCCCATCCATGAGGCCCCACCCCCGGTGATCGTCTCCCCTCCGGCTGTTCCCGACGGCCGATAGATGATCAGAACCATGCTATTGGGAACTCGGCCAGTTTTCCTCGGAGAATCGCGGGGGGGCCTCTGACAATGGCCCCCTACCCGCACCGCTTTCCCTCCCAATGTCATCCATGCCCCATTTCCCTTTCACACCCCCTTCCTCCTGGGAATGATGGAAATGGTGAGAATAACTGCTCATGTTATTCCCTCAGGATTTCATTAACCAGAGGTACAGAATTTCAGAACCAGTGAATGGATTCTCACATGCTCTTTAAGTAAGGTTCCAGGACCTTTAACCCCATGAGGTAACAGCAGATTGAGCAACTTCCTGCCACTCCGCGAAGAGATTCATCAAGCTCCATGAATGCACAATTAATGAGTTGAAAAGGGAAGGATTTCACCTGTTCAGTCGACCTGCCGCCCAGCTGGAATCTCTCCAACTGCCTGGTCCCCCAACCCTCGCCACCAAAGCAGATTTTAGAATGGAAGATTCTACTCAATATTTTACCTTCTAGAAGCTAATATCAAGAGTTTGAGCACATAAGTCAGCCAAACCCCACATCATTTACCATTCTGAATAGTCCCTGGGAGTACAAATTAATAAAATGTACCATTTAATATCATAATATAAATCCGGCCAAACCAGAAAGACATGCCGAGACTCTAACTTTCCAAGGTTAACCTACTGACAGATGGTGCGCATCAGAGAAGGTATTATTCACACTTTGATAAGTAGTGCCTGAATTGCGATCCATAGACTCCTCCAACGAGTCATCTCTCACCCAGCAGTCTGAAAGCAGATTTCATTACTATCTTCACTGAAATCTATTTGCTTCACAGCTGACAAAATGAAAGATAATGTATCACAGAGTTTTGATATCCTCCCAGCAATGTAAATTACTGGTGAAATCTAATGAGTCAGATATTTTGAAAATGTCTGAATAAATAGTTTCCTGATAAATCTGCAGTCATAAGAGCTCAGGACGAAACAGGCATCAATCGTGTTCCATTATCCAGATGCCATTCCTGGATATGAACTAATCTTAAACCCAAGGCAAGCCCATAACTTCCACTCTCTATTAAATCAGAAATTGATCCAATTCTTTTATGAATAGTTTAACTGTGTCAGGGTTTAGTGCACTAAGTGGCAGTGTGTTCAGTAGATCGATGATTCTCAGCATAAAATAAATTATTCTAATGATTTGCTTGTGACTTGAGACATATCTTTCAACTTCATTTTCTAGTAATGCAGAAGAAGTGGGTCTTAGGCTTTGCAATCCAATGAGCCGAGAGAAACAAATCTCTCCACAGATAATTGCGAAGTTGGGGCAGCACAGTGGCACAGTGGTTAGCACGGCTGCAGCACGGCGCCAAGGTCCCAGGTTCGATCCTGGCTCCAGGTCACTGTCCGTGTGAAGTTTGCACATTCTCCCCGCGTTTGCGTGGGTTTCTCCCCCACAACCCAAAGACGTGTAGGGTGGGTGGATTGGTCACACTAAATTGCCCCTGAATTGGAAAAATGAATTGAGTACTCTAAATTTATATTTTTTTTAAATTGCAAAGATAAGCATCCTTTGATTTCAAGACATTGCATTAAACATTCACTCCTGGTGTAGTCCTCTCATATCTAGACACAAACACAGGAAGGTTCAGGTGTCATCTGCCTGCTTGTGTATGTGAACAGGGGAGGGAAAAAAGCTTGCTTTTTTATCTTCTGAATCAAAAACCTCTATTGATTCGCAAACTCATTCGTGAAGTTAGTGATCCTGAGTTTGCAGGGCTGGATTCTGAAAGAAATGTGCGCTAGCCTGAGGCCTCCATTCAAGCAGAGGCCAAGCTCAACAATGTCAAATTCTTACACTCCAGTGGCTCCTCTTTATGTCAGCCATTCATGATTTATTTCCTTTGTTATAAGTGTACACTGGACAAATTAATTTGTCCAATAATCACAGCAAGTAAAAGTAAAAAAAGAACCCTTATCACTGTTTTGGCAGTTGCTGCATTTTCACCAGCTTTCTCACAACACGTTTATCATGTTATTTCCCACAGAGAATCCACTGTTGCTACCTCCTTCTGCTTGTGCTCAAGAGCCAGATCTTATTTACACATCTGCTGGATGATGTAGGTCATCCATTGTTTTCCTTTCTAATCATTCAGCTTATTTCCAGAGTTCCGGGACAGGATTTTCTGATCCAGCGGCTAAAGTGTTGACGCCGTCGTAAAACCTGGAGAGTTTTACAACGGCGTGAACAGGCCGCCGTCAGTAGCGATTCTGGCCCGCAAAAGGGGCTAGGATGGGCACGACGAGAAGCGGGGTGGGAGTATCCCCAGACCAGTGTCGGATAGGCTCGACGTGTCAATGCTGCTGGCCCACATCGCTTAAGGTACGCGAGCGTTGCTCAGTCCCGAGACCAGCAAGATGGTTGCCGCCCATCGTATCGCCCCGAGGTTCAGCGAACATGACCTGGACACGCTGCTGGACGCCGTGGAGGAGAGGAGGGCGGTCCTGCGCCCCAGACGTGGACACCATAACCCGCGCAGATCCGCTGTTTGTGGAAGGAGGTGGGCAATGCCGTCAGCACCGTGGGGAACACCCCACGTACCGGCGAACAGTGAAGGAAAAAGATGCACGACTTTACGAGGGCAGGCAGAGTGAGTACACAGTGACGTGCCACTGGCACCACCCCCATATACCACCCACACACGTGAACGGTGCCCCCCCCGCTTCCCCCAGGGGGCAGCGCAAGTCTTTACCTGACCCACGTGGGCTCAGCCACTCATGCAAGGCGCTTTGGCCGGGTACTCGGTGCTGCCATGCCACCATACACCCAACATGTGCGCTGCCTGTACCAGACCGCCTAACACTGATGTTTGTTTCCCTTGTTTCCACCCCCCCACTCCCCCCCCCCCCCCCGCCACGCCCAGGATAAGGCTACCCATAACCACAGGAAGCGGGAGAGAACTGGAGGGGGGCCACCTGTACTGCTCCCCGTCCATGAGCAGAGGGCATTAGACCTCGCAGGCGGAGCCGAGGACCAGGAGGTGCCGGCTGTCAGGTCAGAGGCCAACCAGCAAGTGAGACTCCTCCGCTAGACTCCCCCCCCCCCATCCCCCCATGCCCCACTGCACCCTCCAAACCCCACACTCCACTGCACCCCCCTCACCCCATGCCCCACTGCACCCCCCACACCCCATGCCCCACTGCACCCCCCACACCCCACTGCACCCACCACACCCCATGCCCCACTTCAACCCCCTCACCCCATGCCCCACTGTACCACCCTCACCCCATGCCCCACTGTACCCCCCTCACCCCATGGCCCACTGCATCCCCCTCACCCAATGGCCCACTGCACCCCCCACACCCCATTCCCCACTGCACCCCCCTCACCCCATTCCCCACTGCACCCCCCACACCCCATTCCCCACTGCATCCCCCTCACCCCATTCCCCACTGCACCCCCCTCACCCCATTCCCCACTGCACCCCCCACACCCCATTCCCCACTGCATCCCCCTCACCCCATGGCCCACTGCACCCCCCACACCCCATTCCCCACTGCACCCTCCTCACCCCATTCCCCACTGCACCCCCCACACCCCATGCCCCACTGCACCCCCCACACCCCATGCCCCACTGCACCCCCCACGCCCCACTTCACCCCCCACACCCCATTCCCCACTGCACCCCCCCTCACCCCATGGCCCACTGCATCCCCCTCACCCCATTCCCCACTGCACCCCCCACACCCCATTCCCCACTGCATCCCCCTCACCCCATGGCCCACTGCACCCCCCACACCCCATTCCCCACTGCACCCCCCACACCCCATTCCCCACTGCACCCCCCTCACCCCATCCCCCACTGCACCCCCACACCCCATGCCCCACTGCACCCCCCACACCCCACTGCACCCCCCACACCCCACTGCACCCCCCACACCCCATGCCCCACTTCACCCCCCTCACCCCATGCCCCACTGTACCCCCCTCACCCCATGGCCCACTGCATCCCCCTCACCCCATGGCCCACTGCACCCCCCACACCCCATTCCCCACTGCACCCCCCTCACCCCATGCCCCACTGCACCCCCCACACCCCATTCCCCACTGCACCCCCTCACCCCATGGCCCACTGCATCCCCCTCACCCCATTCCCCACTGCACCCCCCACACCCCATTTCCCACTGCACCCCCCTCACCCCATCCCCCACTGCACCCCCCACACCCCATTCCCCACTGCACCCCCCTCACCCCATGCCCCACTGCACCCCCCACACCCCATTCCCCACTGCACCCCCTCACCCCATGGCCCACTGCATCCCCCTCACCCCATTCCCCACTGCACCCCCCACACCCCATTTCCCACTGCACCCCCCACACCCCATTCCCCACTGCATCCCCCTCACCCCATGGCCCACTGCACCCCCCACACCCCATTCCCCACTGCACCCCCCACACCCCATTCCCCACTGCACCCCCCCACACCCCATTCCCCACTGCACCCCCCTCACCCCATGCCCCACTTCACCCCCCTCACCCCATGCCCCACTTCACCCCCCTCACCCCATGCCCCACTGCACCCCCCTCACCCCATGCCCCACTGCACCCCCCACACCCCATGCCCCACCGCACCCCCTCACCGCCGTTTGTCTGTGTAACGATACATGCTGTCTTGTGTCTTCCAGGACCAGCCGCCAGTGGTCCCGGCCTGTCTGGCGTTGCAGGCCCACGGCCAGTGCCAGGCTCAGTGGCCCCCAGGGATGCAGGCCACGGCGGGGAGGCCAGGCGCCACGGAAGCCCTTCCACTGACACAGAGACCCAGGACACTGAGACCCAGAGGACGGATACCCAGGGCACCCAGAACCCAGATGCACATGACACCGAAGACGCTGACACACAGAGCACGCCAACCCAGAGGACTGATAGACTGGATAGTGAAATGCAGACAGGGGCGAATTAGGGCCCATCGGGCCAGGGGTTGACGCAGGACACCCCGGACTTTGGCTCCGATGACGACCTTGACTTCTCAGCACTGCTGTCACCAACACCCTTCATCATCGCAAAGACTATCACCTCTGTTGGTCACTTTAGTGATGAGGCTTCTGGGACACTGAGTGGTGCGCACCACGCAGCCGTATCGGTACATCAAGTGGATATAGGAGCAGCCGAGGGGCCAGTCGGTCGGAGGGCAGCCCAGCCCCAGAAACCAGCTGCCGCCCAGACGGTTCCCGGGTTCCTGGACTTACCAGACCCACCAATATACCTGATGCAGTCAGACACCCAAGGACTAGAAAACGGGATGACGGCCAGCTTCCAGCAGCTGAAGACGCAGGTGGAGGAGTCCATCTGCGTCCAGGAGCAGGGAGTGGTGCCGGTCATGGCTGCCACCCAGGCTGACACTGCACGGGTGGCGTCCGCGGTGGAGGCAATGGGTGCAATGGTTTTGACCATGGGTCAGGTTATGCAAGGTGTGGGGCTTCATGTGTATGGGTCATCCATGGCCCAGGACAGGCTGCCCTCTCACAGGTAGCCATCTGCCAGAGCCAGCTGGACATTGCAGCCGCGCTCTGCAGTCCGGCCCAGTCTCAGCAGGCCATGGCACAGTCCCAGCAGGCCATGGCCCAGTCCCAGCAGGCCATGGCCCAGTCCCAGCAGGCCATGGCACAGTCCCAGCAGGCCATGGCACAGTCCCAGCAGGCCATGGCCCAGTCTCAGCAGGCCATGGCCCAGTCCCAGCAGGCCATGGCCCAGTCCCAGCAGGCCATGGCCCAGTCTCAGCAGGCCATGGCCCAGTCTCAGCAGGCCATGGCCCAGTCCCAGCAGGCCATGACCCAGTCCCAGCAGGCCATGGCCCAGTCCCAGCAGGCCATGGCCCAGTCTCAGCAGGCCACCGCTGACAGCATCCACGGCATTCACCAGATGCAGGATGGCGTTGCACAAGTTCAGAGGGAGGTGCCGCAGTCCCAGGCAGGGATGGCCCACTCCCTGGGCTCCATCGCTGCTAACGTTTAGACCCTGGTCGATACCAGAGGGCCTACATGACTGACAATGTCAGGTGTCGGTGGTGCTTCAGGGCTTGTCTCCGCGCACCCCTTTCCCATAGAGAGACCCGGGCGCTACTGGACACCCCGAGGGAGGAGGAGGTGCTGGGGCCTGTGCCGGTGACTCCTGCGGGGAGATCCTGGAAAACCATAGCACCTTGGACTTCCCCTGTTCTGTCCCTGGTGCATCTGGTGGGCAGCGGACAGAACAGGGTGGCATGACGCCATCCAGGATGCCCGAGGAGCACCTTGGCCCATCCAAGCTGGGCCGCCCCAGGAATCGAGCGCCGACGGGGAGCCAAGTCGCAGGGCAGGAGTCTCAGCAGTCCGGCTCGACCCCTGCTCTACCGTCTGGGGAGACACAGAGACAGTGGTTGGGCCCATAGGCCAGGAAGTTAGACACCTAGGAAGTTCGCATGAGTGCAGGGCACAGTTTAGTTATAGGGGCTAGAGCACGTGTATGTAACTCTTCTAATTAAACTCACTGTTACACCAATACAAGCTGCCTCTGTGCTATGTCCGATGCCTGTGGGGGTCAGGTAGGGGACTGAGTTCCACTGTGGTCGAGGGGTCGAGCACTTGAGTCCCGGTGGGTGTAATGTGCCCCCCCACGCCACCCTGCCCCCAGCTATTCGACAGGGCCATGCAATAGAGTGTCCAGCATGCAGACAGGGACCACCCAAGTGGAGGGCACAAATGTGCCAATGAGTCAGACATTGTCTAACGATTTTGAGCTCACAGCTCATCGCAGAGCGGGTTGCCATCATCCTCCATGGCATAGAGCACACATGCTTCCACAAGCAACCGTGTGAGACCAGCCCGTTGTGCCGCAGGTGGATGTGTAATGGAGGCATGTGGTGCATGAGGTTGTGTGGGAGCTAAGGATGGTGGGTGGTGTGGGAGGTGCACCTCATGGGTGTTGTAAGAGGCGTGAGTGCGGGGTGGTGAGGTGGTGCCGTACAGTGTGGTCAGTGCTCATGCTCAGCGAGCCCCTACCACCTAGTTGGTGAAACGTGCGGCGATCAACACCTCCCGTGCTCTCTGGCCAAGCCGGTGGCATCGTGCAGCCTCCCGTCCATATCCAGCCCCCATGTCCCCTTGATTCCCACCCACCCCCCCCCCCCCCCCCCCCCCCGATCCTCCTTATCAGGAGAGCTGTGCCCTTCCCTGGGCTCCTCCTTGACCTCCTCCTCCTTCTTCTCCTCCTCTACAACACATCGCCCCTCTGCTGGGCTATATTGTGCAGGACGCAGCAAACGACAACGATGCAGCCGACCCGCTCTGACAGGTACTGGAGGGCCCCTCCAGAGTGGTCCAGGCACCTGAAGCGCATCTTCAGCAGCCCAAAGCACCTCTCAACCACACCCCTGGGTGCTGCATGGGCCTCATTGTAGCGGGGCTCCGCGTCAGTCTGTGGCCTCCAGATAGGCATCATCAGCCATAACCTCAATGGGTAAACCATGTCGCCCAGCAACCAGCCCCTCAGCCGGAGGGGGTGTCCCTCAAACATGGCGGGGATGAAAGATTGTGCCAGGATAAACGCATCATGTACACTGCCCGGGTAGCGGGCGAAGACGTGCAGGATCTTCATCTGGTGGCCGCAGACCACCTGAAAGTTCATGAAGTAGGTTCCCTTCCTGTTCATGAACACATCCCTGTTCTCCATTGGCGGTTGCATGGCGACGTGCATCTCATCGATCGCCCCCTGGACCATGGGTATCCTGGCCACGGCTGCGAATCCCGCTGCATTCTGGTGTGTCCGGTCCCCAGGGACCTGGATGTAGCGGGCCACGATGTCATACAGGGCGTCAGTCACTGCATGGATGCACCACTGCCTGGGAGATGCCGGACAGGTCCCCACTCGGCGACTGGAACAACTACGTGGCATAGAAGTTCAGGGCCACCATAACCTTGACAGCCACCGGGATAGCATGGCCTCTCCCTGTTCCACTCAGTGCCAGGTGTGCCATCATGGGTGCAAATATGGGCGACGGTCACCCAGCTCATTCAGAGTCTCCTCCTGCATGCCCTATCCTCGAAGGACATACAGCACCGGTAGGCACGAGGCCTCATTGGGCACCTCTGGCACTGTGGCACCTCCTCCTCCACCTCCTCTTCCTCTTCCCCCCCCCATCCACATCGGTATCCTCATCCTGTGCCTCGCCCCCGTTGTTGTCCTCCTCCTCCTGCGCCTGTCAGGCGGGCGGCCCTGCAGCCTGAGCGGGTGCCATCTGGCCCCCTGCAGCCAATCCCTCTGCTGCAGCCTCCGCTGCCGCAGCTGCTTTGAGCCGCCTGCGCCGACGCTGCCACAGGGCTGCATGCAGGGCAGCGGCCCCCGCCATGGCGGCCAACACCGCTGGCTGGAGACCAAACATTATGATCTGCAGGGGGTGGGGGGGTAGACAACAGGTTTAACCATGGCGCATGGTCCCCCCCTCCTCAACCATATGCCATGGGCTTCATGGCCGCCCTGGTTAGCCGGTTGCGCCACACACACGCATGCGCACCCAGCCCTGGCTGCACCCTCTGTGCCCCGACTCCTGTTGCCCGTCCCTCATGATGGCGGCACCGATGGATGGCAGCGTCCTCACTGGGGTATGTCATGAGTGTGGCCCTCCACCTACCCGACGGTGGGTGCCGACAGCTGGGTGGCCCACCTCCCGGAGGGAGTCCAGCACCCATCCGCACGGCCGGGGGCTCACGCTCAGCCAGCACCCAGGGTCGGTGCCCATCAGCTTGGTCGTCGTAATGTCGGCCGTGGCTTAGGCACCGTCCAGCCAGGGCGGGCTGTTACCGGCCAGTGGGTTGTCCTCCCCACGCCACCCCCGAACCTGGAGGCCCTCCCCCGTCACCCCCTCACAGCCCAGTCATGCCCATGCCTGTCCCGTCACCCGGAGGTCTGCCCACACCGGCCCTCTCACCTTCTGCTTCCAGATCGTGAGTCAGCACGACTAGCTCACCATTTTTAAAAGCAGGTTAGAATGGCGCTGGCGTGACCTGAACAAAATGAAATGAAAATCGCTTATTGTCATGAGTAGGCTTCAAATGAAGTTACTGTGAAAAGCCCCTAGTCGCCACATTCCGGCACCTGTTCAGGGAGGCTGGTACGGGAATCGAACCGTGCTGCTGGCCTGTCTTGGTCTGCTTTAAAAGCCAGCGATTTAGCCCAGTGAGCTAAACCAGCCCACTGACCCCCTGGGGTCATGCCGTCAGGACTTTGGCCCATCCGGGCCACAGAATCAGTAAACGGATCCCCTCCGGCTATTCTCCGGGCCGCTCGCTGCCAGTCACAACCACACCATTTTGGCTTGTTGGGAGAATCGCTAAACGGTGTTGGACCGGCGTCGCGCCAAAATCCGTTGGGAATGGGGATTCTCCGAACGGGCGGGGGGGCTGAGAGATCCCGCCCCTGATCTTGGTACTGAGTTTGAAGATCCACAATCGAACCCCAGACCAAGAACCTGTCAGATTAATCGGAGTTAACACATGCAGCTGATTGGGCATTGCTATCAGAGATACTGGTAACCCCAGTGTAAAAGAATAATTGCTCTCACCCATAGTTCAATATTCTTTTCAACAGGTGCATAAGGGTAGCAAGTTAATCAATGCCTATGTGAAAAGAGTGCACAATGAACATAGTACCAGTCCATAGTAAGGCCCATTTTAACTCCCAAAGAAGCCAGGAAACCTCTATCCAATGCCTGAAAGGATGGTGAAGCAGATTCAATGATAGCATTCGAAAGGGAATTAGAGAAACATTTAAAAATGAAAAAATGCAGGGCGATGTGAAAGAACAGTGTGGTCAGACTAACTAGATAATATGGAATACAATGTTGACAAATGTGAGGTTATCCATTTTGGTAGGAATAACAGCAAACGGGATTATTATTTAAACGATAAAATATTAAAACATGCCGCTGTTCAGAGAGACTTGGGTGTGCTAGTGCATGAGTCACAGAAGGTTGGTTTACAAGTGCAACAGGTGATTAAGAAGGCAAATGGAATTTTGTCCTTCATTGCTAGAGGGATGGAGTTTAAGACTAGGGAGGTTATGTTGCAATTGTATAAGGCGTTAGTGCGGCCACACCTGGAGTATTGTGTTCAGTTTTGGTCTCCTTACTTGAGAAAGGACGTACTGGCGCTGGAGGGTGTGCAGAGGAGATTCACTAGGTTAATCCCAGAGCTGAAGGGGTTGGATTATGAGGAGAGGTTGAGTAGACTGGGACTGTACTCGTTAGAATTTAGAAGGATGAGGGGGGATCTTATAGAAACATTTAAAATTATGAAGGGAATAGATAGGATAGATGCGGGCAGGTTGTTTCCACTGGTGGGTGACAGCAGAACTAGGGGGCATAGCCTCAAAATAAGGGGAAGTAGATTTAGGACTGAGTTTAGGAGGAACTTCTTCACCCAAAGGGTTGTGAATCTATGGAATTCCTTGCCCAGTGAAGCAGTTGAGGCTCCTTCATTACATGTTTTTAAGGTAAAGATAGATAGTTTTTTGAAGAATAAAGGGATTAAGGGTTATGGTGTTCGGGCCGGAAAGTGGAGCTGAGTCCACAAAAGATCAGCCATGATCTAATTGAATGGCAGAGCAGGCTCGAGGGGCCAGATGGCCTACTCCTGCTCCTAGTTCTTATGTTCTTATGTTCTTATAACTCTTTCAAAAAGCAGGTAAAAGATTGTTGGCTATCCCTTAATTCGAGGATGACAACTACAGTGTTACGAGTTTCTGCCACTGGTCTTCATGAAACTGAACAGACCAATTCTTGATTCACAGACATTTGGCCAACTGGGACACGATGGCCCATGATGTAGTGAGATCCAGAGTTCAGGATGGTTTCCTTTTCTTTTGTCTCTGCTGCCTCGCTGCCTCATCATTAGATGTTGTAACTCAGAGCATGATGCAGCTCGATGGACAAGTTGTCACGATTTTGAAGGATTGAAAGCAGGCTCCACCCAGTCATTAAGGTTAATGCTTCTCGTAGTTCATTGATAGCTTCAGAATGACTTTGAACCTCTTTCTTTAGCCTCGATTGGAACTTTGGCCATTTGAAAGTTGAGAAAACATGACCGAGCCCAGTGTGCGGAGGGTGGTGGGAGTGGTTCAGGAGAGATGGGTTTGACCATCCAGACACAGTGTCCAATTCACCGGAATGAATTTTTCAGGAATTCTGGACTGTTTGTGGAGTTGGCTTCAGGAAGGACACTAGTATTGGGGCAGCACGGTAGCACAAGTGGATAGCACCGTGGCTTCACAGCGCCAGGGTCCCAGGTTCGATTCCCCGCTGAGTCACTGTCTGTGCAGAGTCTGCACGTTCTCCCTGTGTCTGCGTGGGTTTCCTCCTGGTCCTCCGGTTTCCTACCACAGTCCAAAGACGTGCAGGTTAGGGGAATTGGCCATGCTAAATTGCCCTTAGTATCCAAAAAAGATTAGGAGGGGTTATTCGGTTACGAGGATAGGGTGGAAGTGAAGGCTTAAGTGGGTCGGTGCAGACTCGATGGGCCGAATGGCCTCCTTCTGCACTGTATGTTATATGTTCTATTTGTTCAACAGTCCTCTTATTAAATCTGGAAGATGTGGTGGAAACGATGCTGATGGAATTTCTCCATTGCTCTTCTGTGTCACAGATACACAACCCAAGTCTCATTGCAACAAAGGAATGTGGTGACATCTGCTCTGTTCATGAAAGGTGGGATTTCTCAACCAGTCCCAAAACAGTAACCCCCCCCCCCCCCCCCCCCCCCCCCCCCACCAACCCCCAACCCTGCTGGAATCCTCATGGACAGCGACGGGACTCGAAGATCCCACTGCCGGCCAAAGGCAGGCTGTCTCCACCGCAAAACATGCCACAGGGGGAGGAAAACAGGAAAACCTGCCCTCAGACTTCATTGCATTCATCAAACTGACCAAAGCATTTGTCTCAGCAAATCATAAGGCTCTGTGGATTTGGCCCTTCTAGAAATTTCATCATAATCATGAAAGTTCTTCAAAATGATATAATTGCAACTGTCTTGAGTTGGAGATCTGAAACAGATACCTTCAAAATCCGGGCGAGGATCAAACAAGGTTGCGCAATAGCCCCATATATTATTTACAACCTACCTGGCAGTGGCAATTCATCAAAGGTCAACTTCTCTTTGGTATGAAATACCATCTAGTTGGAAAACTATTTAATCTTGGTCACTTCCATGCCAAAATTCAGCTGACCACCATATACATGATCAACAGTTTGCAGATAACTGTAATGTAATTGCCCACTCTTGCAAGCCATTCTTGATTTCTTCAATTGTGTATATGAGAACTTGGCCTGTCCCTGCACATTATGAAAAAATTCATATATCTACTCACATAGCATCAGCCAAATAGCATAGCATCAGCACTTGCCACCTCTTTCTGTCGACCACTATTGTTAAGGATACCCAACATCAGATCAGCGCCCGACAAGCTATGGCAGCAAATGTTTGACAACAAAGACCTCTGCAAGTCACACACCTCCACTCTATCCCTGTAAACCACCTAACCTTTTTGGAGCTGTGAAGCAACAGTGCTAACCACTGTGCTACCATGCAATCCCCAAACTAAATGCTGTTAAAATCCCAGTTAAGACAGCAAATGGGTCGCCTCTAGGCTGTTTCCCCACTCCTTTATTGATAATTTACAGTTAAATTTCCCACCAAATATTACTGATCGGAATTTGAATCTTATAAATTGATGAATCACCTCACTCCAGTGTACATTACACAGCTTTATAGCACTAATAATAATGCTACGTAGCTCTGGCAGCTTGTTATGTGGATATTTTCAAACAGTTCTGCATTGTGTATAAGACAATGTACTTTTCAGACTCAGCCACTGAAAAGCAGGAATTATTTTGTGCCTGTCTGCCCACTGAGTGTGTTGATTCTTGCATTTTCTCTTTAGATCACATGATTGCCTACATGAATAAAGGCTCAGAGACTTGTCACAAGTGTACAATGAAAACAACCTCAATCTTTCTTACTTCATCTATTATTCAATTGATTGTGCGGTCACATCAGTGCCATGAATGTTCCATGTGCACGATTTTGTGCCAAGAAAGGTTAGCTTATAGTCTGAATCTGTAACATTTGAAATAAGGTTCCAAAAATCATCCTTTCAGTTGTTCTGTATTTAAGCTATAAACATTTCTGGTTTTAATCAAGTCAATTGTCCGGATTCGCCGTTCCTGAGGCAAAGTGTTGACGCCGGGGCAGGATTAGTGGAGTTCTATGACAGCAAAGCTAGCGCCGCACCTGGACCAATTCACTGATTGTTGAGGGGCTAGCACCAGCGCCACGTGGAACACAACCAATTCTAATGGAAAACGATGTTGAATTCATCGGGGTCCAGGATTGACACTCAAGAAGCTGACAAGCTGACAAGCTGCAGCCACATATTAAGACTCCACGTCCCCACACACTCATCCCAGCCAACAAGGTGCCACTGGTTGCGGTGGAGCGTGCCCATCCCATTTATGGCTTGGCTGGGGCAAAAAACCGGCGCCAGCGGAAGCGGGGCTGGCCGAAAGGCTTTCGGCATCACCGGCGGTGATGTCAGCGGCCAGCTGCCGCTGGCGCCGGTTTTTTGCGCCAGTCTTCTGGTGCCAACCGCTCCGGCGCGGGGCTAGCCCCCAAAGGTGGGGAGAATTCCCCATCTTTGGGGAGGCCCGACCCCGGAGTGGTTGGCACCACTCCCCTACGCCGGGACCCCCCATCACGCCAGGTAGGGGAGAATCCCGCCCCTGGTCGCTGCCGTGGTGAACATGGGCGCCAAATGCGCTGGATTCTCCGTGAGATAATGGGGAAAATCGGTAAATGCGATCAGCTACGACACGTGGCATTAAGTTCACAGTTGGCAGTCAGCGACATGGCTGCCTCGCAGGTTGCGGCCTTGCCCGTCCACCCAGACCCCACAGCCCACCTCCTGGTCACCTCCCGCTACCCCTCCCAGACCTGGCAGAAGGCCCCCAAGCCAGCAGCACAATTGTCAGCACACTATGGCAATGTTGGACACTTACCGTACCCCCTCTCTCCCCCTCACCAGCCACGGCGCCTGTTTCACAATTTTCTAAAGCACAAGTGAACCTCGCTGTCGGGAACCCCCGCCGGTAGAGGTGAAGGATCAGGGAGGCCCCGGAGAATACCGGGTCAGGCCCGCTCATTAAATACCAACAGCGTTTACTGTGTGTGCGGAGCGGAATGCATTGACGCCGCTATCGAGGCACTGGAGATTTGCGATTTGACGTGAACACGGCACCTGCCATGATTTTGATGTCAAAACCATTCCTCTGCTCAATCACATTTCCTCGTCGGCTGAAAGAGAATCCCATCCAATATCTTTTGGGTGAATAAACCAGGATGTTACGAAGAATGAAGGGCGCGATTCTCCGCTCCCCATGCCGGGTGGGAGAATCGCGGGAGGGCTGGGCGACTCACGACATGTCCCCCTGGCACCCCCGCAATTCTCCAACACCCCGCTCGGATGAATCGCCGCTCGCCGTTTTTCACGGCGACTGGCGATTCTCCGGCCCGGATGGGCCGAGTGGTCGGACGTTCCCGACCAGTTCACGACGGCAGCAACCACACCTGGGGCGAAATTCTCCTACCCCCAGCAGGGTCGGAGAATCGCCTGGGGCCGCCGCAAATCCCGCCCCCGCCGTGGCAGAGATTCTCCGCCACCCGGGAAGTGGCGGCGGCAGGAATCACGCCACTCCGATCGGCGAGGCCCCTGCGGCAATTCTCCGGCCTGCGATGGGCCGAAGTCCCGCCGCTGGGAGGCCTCTCCCGCCGCCGAGGTTTGAACCACCTCTGGTGGCGGCGGGATCTGCGGCCCGACCGGGCCCCCGGGGTCCTGGGGGGGGCGCTGGGCGATCGGACCCCGGGAGGGGGCCCCCATGGTGGCCAGGCCCGCGATCGGGGCACACCGCTCAGACTTCGGGCCAGTGCCCTGGGTGCACTCTTTCTCTTCCGCGGCCGCCACGGCCTCCGACATGGCGGAAGCGGAAGAGAAACTCACATCGCGCACGCGCCGGTGCTGACGTCACCACCGGCGCATGCGCCAACCGGCAAAAGCCTTTCGACCAGTCTTCTGGTGCCAACCGCTCTGGCGCGGGTCTAGCCCCCAAAGGTGCGGAGAATTTCCCACCTTTGGGGAAGCCCGACCCCGGAGTGGTTGGCACCACTCCCCTATGCCGGGACCCCCCATCACGCCGGGTAGGGGAGAATCCCGCCCCTGGTCGCTGCCGTGGTGAACATGGGCACCAAATGCGCTGGATTCTCCGTGAGATAATGGGGAAAATCGGTAAATGCGATCAGCCGGAGAATCGGCTCCAACGCCAAAATCGGGCCTGATGCCGGTTTCGCGACGAATCGGCATTTTCCAGACCCCTGAAATCACCGGAATTGTGGCGCCTGCCATGCGGCCCGGTACACATCTCATTACCTGTGCTGATGATCGATTATCCGGGAATTCAGCGATTCTGCGCCTCGGATGGGCCGATTTCCCGACGGCGTATTTCTAATATCCTCTAAAAAAGTGAAGCTGGCGTGCTGGCTGAGGTGGCTGTGAGAGAAGTAGGAAGTGCCGTCGGTGGACTGCGGGCTCCCCTATCAGACACTGGCCATGCTTTCTGCAGGGGGGGGTGCTGCCAGGGCCGAGGGAAGGGCAGGGAAGGGGGGGGGAACAGTCCGAGCAGGACAGGACAGGGACGGTGCCCACGCACCGAGCGCCATTACGGCGACCATCTTACTGGCCACCCCACCCCGGCCCCTGGGTGGACGCAGAGAAAACGGCTGTATGGTTGGGTTCCCACCCCATGCCCGGCCACCCTACTCAACCGGTGACACCCACCGGGGGAACAACCCAAGGCCCCACCGACGGAAGCCTGTAGTGAGGGCAGTGCCATCAAACGGTGCCTCTGGCAGGAGGGACTGGCATCAGGAACGGGGGCACCGACGGGAGTAGGGTGTGGGGGTGGGGGACATGTGTGGCTGGGGCGCACGGTGACAACCGGGGCCACCGTGCAGCCCATGGTACATGGTTATGCACGTGTGTGCGCCATGATGACATACTTTCCTCTCACCTCCTACAGATAATTATGGCATTCGGTCATCAACCAGCGATGTTGGCCGCTGTGGCGACGGCCGCTGCCCTGCATGCAGCCCTGTGGCAGCATGAGGGGGGTGCGGCTCAGAGAGGTGGCGGGGTCTGCAGCAAAAGACAGGGCTGCAGAGAGGCAGGTGGCAGCCGTTCAGACTGGAGGGCCAGCCGCCCAACAGGCTGGGAAGGAGGTGGAAGTGGTGCCAAGGAGGCGCCAGATGAGGCCATGTGTCTACCGACGACCACATTTCCTTTGAGGACCTCCTGGACCGGGCATGCAGGAGAAGACTGCGGATGAACAGAGAGACGGTCAGACCTTTCTGCCACATGATGGCATACCTGGCACCGGGTGGGAGTGGGGGAGAACACTCTCTCCCGGTGGCCATCAAGGTGACGGTATCGTTGAAATTCTACGCGACGGGGTTTTTCCAGTCGTCGAGTGGGGACCTGTCTGGCATCTCCCAGGCATCGGTGCACAGGTGCATCCATGCCAACACGGACACCCTTGCGGACCGGTACATCCCATACCCAGTGGACCGTGTCCACCAGGATGGCAGGGTTCGCTGCCATCGCTGGGATGCCCCGGATCCAGGGGGTAACCGACAGGGTGCATGTCGCCCTGCGGCCACCGGCGGATAACAGGCCACTGTTCATGAACAGGAAGGGGTACGACTGTATGAAATTCAGGTGGTCTGTGAACACCAGATGCGGATCCTGCACGTCTGTGCCCGGTACCCGGACAGTGTACATGACTCGTTCATATTGGCACGATTTGTGATCCCCGACATGTTCGAGTCACAACCCCGCCCCCGTCTGCGGGGTGGGTTGCTCGGTGACTGGGGTTATCCGGTGCGGTCATGGCTGATGACGCCTATATGGAGGCCACAGACCGACGCAGAGCACCGGTACAACGATGCCCATTGTGCGACCAGGGGTGTGGTCGAGAGGTGCTTCAGGGTCCTGAAGGGCGCTTCAGGTGCCTGGATGGCTCTGGAGGGACCCTCCAGTATGAGGCTAGGAGGGTCGGCCGCATAGTGGTTGTCTGCTGCGTCTTCCACAATATAGCTGAGCAGAGGGGCGATGGGTTGGAAGAGGATGAGGAGCAAGGGCAGGCCATGTCAGGTGAGGAGGATGAGGGGTGGGGAACAATGAGCTGGACATGGGGGCTGGCCAGGCACGGGAGGCCGCACAACGGTGCCCCCAGGGCCAGAGAGCACAGGACACATTAATCGACAAACATTTCACCAACTAGGGGGGAGTGAGGATGCTGGGCAGGGACACGGACACCACAATACCACACCCCTTCACTACCGAAGACCCTCACCTCCCACACCACCAACCACCCTCACCTCCCACCCCACCGACCACCCTCACCTCCACCCCACCAAACACCCTCATCTCCCAGCACCAAACACCCTCACCCCCCGACACCACCAACCACTCTCACATTCCACCCCACCAAACACCCTCATCTCCCTCCTCACCAAACACCCTCATCTCCCAGCACCAAACACCCTCACCACCCGACACCACCAACCACCCTCACCTCCCACACCACCAAAGCATCCGCATGTACACCACCCCCCCGCTCCCCCATTATATATACCTGCAACACTACGAGCCCTGCCATTGGAATGAAGGATGATGACAGCCCGCTTTGTGATGAGCTCCATGATCAACAGCGTTAGACAATGTCTGACTCATGCCCACAATAGCACCTTCCACCTAGGTGATCCCTGCATGCGAGCTGGCCAATATCTGGGGACGCAGTGATGGGGATGGGGAGGGGGGCGACATGGTCCACCAACCGGCCTCACTCGTCCAACACCTCTCACTCCCAGTGGCCATCACTACATCATACATCACATACATAGTATGTAAATAGACCAACTCGGGGCCATACTGGACCTGGTATTGGGGAATGATCCCAGCCAGGTGGTTGAAGTTTCAGTCGGTGATTACTTTGGGAATAGCGATCACAATTCTGTAAGTTTTAGAATACTCATGGACAAAGACGAGAGTGGTCCTAAAGGAAGAGTGCTAAATTGGGGAAAGGCCAAGTGTAACAAAATTCGGCAGGAGCTAGGGAATGTGGATTGGGAGAAGCTGTTTAAGGGTAAATCCACATTTGAAATGTGGGAGTCTTTTAAGGAAAGGTTGATTAGAGTGCAGGACTGACATGTCCCTGTGAAAATGAGGGATAGAAATGGCAAGATCAGGGAACCATGGATGACGGGTGGAATTGCGAGACTAGCAAAGATGAAAAAAGAAGCATACTTAAGATCTAGGCAACTTAAAACCGATGAAACTTTGGAGGAATATCGGGAAAGTAGGACAAATCTCAAACCCGCAATAAAGAGGGCTAAAAGGGGTCATGAAATATCTTTGGCTAACAGGGTTAAGGAAAATCCCAAAGCCTTTTATTAGTATGTAAGGCGCAAGAGGGTAACTAGAGAAAGGATTGACCCACTCAAAGACAAAGGAGGGAATTAATGCATGGAGTCAGAGGAAATGGGTGAGATTCTTAATGAGTACTTTGCATCGGTATTCACCAAGGAGAGGGACATGACGGATGTTGAGGTTATGGATGGATGTTTAAATACTCTAGATCAAGTCGTTACAAGGAAGGGGGAAGTTTTGGGTATTCTAAAAGGCATTAAGGTGGACAAGTCCCCAGGACCGGATGGGATCTATCCCAGGTTTCTGAGAGAAGCGAGGGACGAAATAGCTGGGGCGTCCTTGAGCATGGGTGAGGTCCCAGAGGACTGGAAAATTGCTAATGTTGTCCCTTTGTTTAAGAAGGGTAGCAGGGATAATCCAGGAAATTATAGACATCAGTGATAGGCAAACTGTTGGAGAAGATACTGAGGGATAGGATCTATTCACATCTGGAAGAAAATAGACTTATCAGTGATAGGCAGCATGGTTTTGTGCAGGGAAGGTCATGTCTTACAAACCTAATAGAATTCTTTGAGGAAGTGACAAAGTTAATTGATGAGGGAAGGGCTGTAGATGTCATATACATGGACTTCAGTAAGGCGTTTGATAAGGTTCCTCCATGGTATGCTGATGGAGAAAGTGCAGTCGCATGGGGTCCAGGGTGTACGAGCTAGATGGATAAAGAACTGGCTGGGCAACAAGACAGAGAGTAGGAAGGGAATGTCTCAAAATGGAGAAGGGAGACTAGTGGTGTTCCACAGGGATCCGTGCTCGGACCACTGTTGTTTGTGATATATAAATTCGTTAGGCACGACCTGCCCTTTATCAACCCATGCTGCGTCTGCCCAATCGGACAATTTCTATGTGATATACATAAATGATCTGGAGGAAGGTATAGGTGGTCTGATTAGCAAGTTTGCAAATGATACTAAGATTGGTGGAGTTGCAGATAGCGAGGGGGACTGTCAGAAAATGCAGCAAAATATAGATAGATTGGAGAGTTGGGCAGAGAAATGGCAGATGGAGTTCAATCCAGGCAAATGCGAGGTGATGCATTTTGGAAAATCAAATTCAAGAGCGGACTATACGGTCAATGGAAGAGTCCTGGGGAAAATTGATGGACAGAGAGATCTGGGAGTTCAGGTCCATTGTACCCTGAAGGTCGGTAGAGTGGTCAAGAAGGCATACAGCATGCTTGCCTTCATCGGACAGGGTATTGAGTACAACTGTCAGCAGGTCATGTTACAGTTGTATAGGACATTGGTTAGGTCACATTTGGAATACTGCGTGCAGTTCTGGTCGCCACATTACCAGAAGGATGTGGATGCTTTAGAGAGGGTGCAGCGGAGGTTCACCAGGATGTTGTCTGGTATGGAGGGTGCTAGCTATGAAGAAAGATTGAGTAGATTAGGATTGTTTTCATTGGAAAGACGGAGGTTGAGGGGAGACCTGATTGAGGTCTACAAAATTATGAGAGGTATGGACAGGGTGGATAGCAACAAGCTTTTTCCAAGAGTGGGGGTGTTAATTACAAGGGGTCACAATTTGAAGGTGAGAGGGGGAAAGTTTAAGGGAGATATAGGAAAATAGGAGACAGGTTTAGATAAAGGATCTGGATCGGCGCAGGCTGGGAGGGCCGAAGGGCCTGTTCCTGTGCTGTAATTTTCTTTGTTCTTTGTTCTATATGCGTGGAAAGTTTTTTACGCAGAGTGTGGTGGGTGCCTGGAACACTTTGCCAGCGGAGGTGGTAGAGGCGGGCACGATAGCATAATTTAAGATGCATCTAGACATATATATGAATGGGCGGGGAACAGAGGGAAGTAGATCCTTGGAAAATAGGCGACATGTTTAGATAAAGGATCTGGATCGGTGTAGGCTGGGAGGGCCGAAGGGCCTGTTCCTGTGCTGTAATTTTCTTTGTTCTTTGTTCTTTATCACTGACTGCCCCACCCCCACACCCATCAGACAGAGCACCAAGGCTGGTTTTAATGGTGTGAACATGTGTTTCTGAACAATTATACACAGTCTGTGCCCCTATATCTTAGCTGTGCCCTGCGCCCGTGGCAATTTAACTGGTGTCTAATGTTCTGGCCTTCTGGGCCCTAATCTCGCCTTTGTGATTCCCTAGACGGTACAGCATGTGTGGAGGCGGCCTGCTCTGACTCCTGCCCTGTGATGATGGTCCCCGTTGGCGTACATCTCCCGGGGTGTCCTGGCCTGGATGGGCCCGGCCGCTCCTCGGATGTCCCAAGTGGAGTGGTGCACCGCTGCCCAGCAGGTGCACCAGGGTCAGGAGGGGGGGAAATCCGAGGTACTGCGGTGTTCCGGGACATACCCTGCAGGAGTTACTGGCACGGGCTCCAGCACCTCCTCCTCCCACGGGGAGAACGATAGCCCCCGGGCTTCTCCATAGGACAGGGGTGCGAGTGAGGCCATCACCCAAAGCCCCCCTGCCACCTGGCGCTGCCAAGTCCTGGAGGTCTGCTCTGGTATCGACAAGTGTCTGCACCTTTGCGGCAATGGAGCACAGGGAGTGGGCCATCTTCATCTGGGACCCTGATGGTCTGTGCCACATCAGCCAGTGAGTGGGCCACCTCCCTCTGTGTTGACGCCGGCCAGCACCTGGGTAATGCTGCTGATGCTCTCAGCAATGGCCTGCTGTGATAGGGCCACAGTGAGGAGCTTCGCTGCAATCTCCAGCTAGCTCCGGCACATGGTTGCCTGTCAGAGGGCAGTCCTGTCCAAGGCCTCGGCCCCGGCCTGCACAGAATGCCCCTGGCCTTGCAACCATTGACGCATGTCCCCATTGCCTCCACCGTGGATGCCACCCGTGGGCCTGGGTGGCACGCATGACTGGCACCACTCCCTGCTCCTGCACGCAGATGGACTCCTCCACGACCCCGGCAGGTGTTGGTAGCCGGCTGTCATCTCCCCCTGTAGTCTCTGGGCCTTTGCCTGCACCTAAGGGGCTGGTTTAGCAGAGGGATAATTAGGTGGCTTTTAAAGCAGACCGTGGCAGGCCAGCAGCACGGTTCAATTCCCGTACCAGCCTCCCCGAACAGGCGCCGGAATGTGGCGACTAGGGGCTTTTCACAGTAACTTCATTTGAAGTCTACTCGTGACAATAAGCGATTATTATTTCATTTTTCATCTGCACTGTCGGTGGGACTGCATGTTCCAGGAGCCCGGGACCCGTCTGGGTGGCAGCTGGTTCCTGAGGCCGGACTGCCCTCCGATCATCCGGCCCCTCGGCTCCTTGCTCCACCTGCTGTACCGAACCGACTGTGTGGTGCGCACCACGAGCCCCGACACTTATTTACCGAGTCTCTGAGATGGTGGACAGTGTTGGAGATAGCATAGACGGAAAGTCAGTGTTCTTCTCTGACCTGAATCCAGGTTTCTCCTGGGTTTCGGGCAGAGGCCTGATGTTCCGGCTGTTCTCCCCATCGGTGCTCGACTGTCTGGGGAGCACCGGCTCTGGCTGGGGGCGGGGGGCCCCGACAAGGCCCATCCCCGGCTGGTCCTGTAAGACGCAAGACGGCATGTATGAGTCGACAGCAGGACAGGGGTGAGACGTAAGATGGTGAGGGCTGGTTGGGGTGAGAGGTGAGGGGGTTTGGGCAGTGGGATGAGGAGGGTTAGGGTGTGGGGTGAGGGTGGGGGGTGAGGGTGGGTTGGGGTGTGGGGTGAGGAGGGCTAAGGTGTGGGGTGAGGGTGGGGGGTGAGGATGGGTTGGGGTATGGGGTGAGGAGTGTTAAGGTGTGGGATGAGGAAGGTTAGGTGTGGGGTGAGGGGGTTTGGGGCGTGGGGTGTGGGGCGTTGGGGTGTGGGGTGATGGGTGTTGGGGTGAGGGGTGTGGGGTGAAGGGTGTTGGGGTGTGGGGTGAGGGGCGTTGGGGTGAGGGGGTTTGGGGTGTGGGGTATTGGGGTGTGGGGCATTGGGGTGTGGGGGTGAGGGGTGTGGGGTGAAGGGTGTTGGGGTGTGGGGTGTTGCGTGAGGGGGGGGTGGGGCGGGCACACATTTGTCATGGGGACCCGCAACCAGGCAGGGGGCCTCACGTCATTGCGCGCCGCCGACCTCCACGTCCGCGACCTCCCTCTCCCCTGGGCCACCGGCAACTTCTAGTTCCCTCTGCTCGGGCATGGTGAGGGGACACAGGTCTGGTGGTCCCCTCCGTTCTTCTCCCGCTCCTGGCGGTTGGGCGCGTCTTGACCAGGGGTAGGGGTGGGGGGCAATCAGAAACAATGACAATGTTAGACAGTCCGACGCATGCAGCCCAGTGGTTGGGTAGATGATGGCATCAGTGGCCAGGGCATAAGGCCATTGCAGCTGGCATGGTGCTGTTATGGGCCAGGGTTTAGAGAACCCCAAAGTGCATCATAGAGTTCACCTGACCCACAACTTTTAATAGATTGTGGTATGGGGAGCACACGGCCCACTACAGGTATAGTGCAGCAGAAATGGAAAAGTATTTTTTAAAGGAAAATAATGTTTATTCTATGAATTCAAGTTAACCGTTTTTAAAACATACAGTGAACATCTTAGCAACCATTAATTCAAATACAACCCCCAAAAAATACACACTACATAATCCTTAAGATGTCCTTTTAACATCCAGAAGACTTAAAAAACTTTTAAAGAGAAGCACATCAGGTTAAAGTCACTACTGAGAGCAGTTATTAGTTTCAAATCACCAAAGGATCAATTTACAGTCTTTAGAATACAGAGAGAGAGAGACGAATACCCCTTCTGGCTGTGACTGCAGCTATCCAGTTCTGAACATGAAACTAAACACATCATGCAGCAAACAGCCTAAAACGAAAGTAAAAAGATGACAGACAGCCCAGCTCCACCCACTCTCTGACATCACTGCAGTAAAAAGACCCATTTCTTAAAGGTACTCTCATTACAGATATTTATATACACACCCATTTAGAAACACCCATTTCTTAAAGGTACTCTCACATGGGGGGGAGATTCCGGGTCACATGTGTGTGGTGGGTAGGGTTCTTGGTACCAGGGGCACAGTGCTGGGTACTCACCCTGGCTGCCCTGAGGAGGTCGTGCAGTTTCTTCCTGTATTGGTTTCCAGTGCGGGCCACCTCCCCGACGGCGCTGACCGTGGCTCCTACCACCGCCCAGGCACGGCGAACGATGGCACTTGATGACCTCCGGCGCAGGGTACAGCATCAGCCTACTCTCCTCCATGGAGTCCAAGAGTGTCTTGAGTTTGCCGTCCCGGAGGCATGGCGGTGCTTTCTTTGCTGCCATGTTGGCTGCCAGCCTTGTGTGAGGGAGGGGGAGGATGACCTATGTCCAGCCGCGGCGGGCTGTCAATCATGGAACTGGTGAATCGGCCACCTTTCCTTTACCAGAGTGTGGCATTCCACGTTACACCCGTGCTAGCCCATTGAGAGCAGTTGAATTGCTGCAGCTGTGGCCCTGATCTCACCGTCGTGAAATTCCACAGTTTTTACAATGGCGTCAACATTTAGTCTCCAGAATGGAGAATTCAGCCTGAGAAGCGGAAAAGTTGTCTGCCTCAGTGATGTACTGGAAACATTATAAATATTCAGCTGAATGTTCAGAGTGGATTACTCTTGAAAATTTGGCGAATTTAACCTTGAGCAAAATGGGGCTCAGATCACTTTACCTGACAGAATTGATAAGGTGGAGGGGAGAATCTAAAGGATCTAAGTCTTGCCTTCTTCTCAAAAAACCGTTAGACCATAAGACATTGGAGTAGAATTAGGGCATTCGGCCCATCGAGTCTGCTGCTCAGCCATTCAATCATGGCTGATATTTTTCTCATCTCCATTCTCCTGCCTTCTTCCCATAACCCCTGATCCTCTTAAAAGCCACTTCACAGCTTGGTAGCTAAATCTGAAGGCCTGTGGCTTCCTGGAAGCAAAACCAGTTAAAGCATGAAGCTCTAACCTTGTCAAACAAAATTGCCTAGTTCTCATTTTGATGTAAATATTTGCCATTCATAGTAGTTTCCACCTGCACTGAAACTCACCTTTAAACTACTTACATTAAACTTTAACTTACATGTAAGTTAAATTACATTAACTTAATGTTAAACAGTAGATGCCAATTATTTTAAAAATGAAAGGACAATTTTTAGGACAGCTGATATAACTCATCTGATAACCAGCTGACAGATCAGACTCAGTAAATTATTCATGCGCACTCTAGCTAATGCACAAAACTTCTTTTAATAGACCCTGAGCTGATTCTGCTGGATAATAAAACATGAATGCTGAGCACATTGATCTGAAATTCTTCTCAGCATTCTTCTAACAACGGAATTAATACTTTTACTTACTAACCATTTATATACAATTGTCTTAGAGCACATATTTCATTCCACAGAGGGAAACACATGAACAGAAGTAGCCAGCCAGCTCCTCAAACCTGCTCCACCATTTAATTAGATCAAGACTGATCTGGAGCTTAACTTATTTCACCTTCTTTGACTTTGTAACCCTTTATACTTTTATCGAACAAATTCTATAGATTGCAGGTTTGAAAATTTTCATTGACACAGCGACAACAGATTATTGAATAAATAGTGGGGGGGGGGGAGGAGGATAAACCAATGCATTGATTAACTTATTGATTAACGTGTTTTCCTTCTGTAATTAATGTTACTCTCCTTTTCACTCAGTTTAAAATAAGAGAATACAAAGGAAAGACACACATTAAAAATAAGTTACTCTTAGACTTGTTAATTACTTTGCAAGCATTGGCCGCATGAGAATCCTGAATTTCCAAGGTTCCTGCTCTGATACTGGAAGTGCGGCTGAGTGGAACACTTGGCCATCTGCAGCACTGCACTTTGACCCTGTCCCAAATCCATGGTGGAGTCCGCTCAAAAATCAGGTCAGATGGCCTGGTACAACCCTGTGCAGGTTTTGACGTGCCAACTTGATTGTATGGGTAAAATTCTTAATTTTGTTTAATGTATTGGTCCTATAGGAAGGTAAAGTGTCCCCATTCAGAAAGTAAGTTATCCCCTTTCGAATTGATTACCTTTCTTTCATAGTGTTTTGGATCCTTTATTAGGCCCACAAATGGACTTCTGCTGCTTTCAGCAGGCTTGGCTTCCATTGAGCCTAAGGAGGGCATACTGACCTCAATTCTCACGGTAACCCATGGATACCCCTAAACAGACCTTGCAAAGTTGCTGCAGGAGAGAAGAGGAAGGCAGAATATTTGTCAACCCCATTAAACCAAATGTTATTCCACTCCAAACTCCTATTGTTTACTCCTGGAACTTGAACTATCAAACAGCTTTTCTCTTTCACCCAGTAAAAGTAAACATGTTGTTTACACTCCCATTCAGAACAGAAGCAAACCAGGAAGGAAAAAGGCTAGATCAGTGCAGTAATCACTGATGAAAATTAATTAGCAGTATTTTTAGAACTGTGATCATTTTACCCTTGTTAATTCTATTCTTGCTGGGAGCTACTGAAACTATTTGTTACTTATATATATTCATTACTACTTAGTGTGCTTTTTATAAGAAACTTGCTTTCTAAAAACTTATTTGAATAAAATCTCATTAAATACTACACTTGGATAAAAAAATCTAATTGAATACAATTCACATAAGGATAAACTGCAATTTGGATACAGAATATCCTTCAGGAATATAAGGTAAATAGGGCAACTTTAAAAACTTTTATGTTCGGACTGATCTTCAATGGAAGAAACGATAAAAACAGTAAAGCCGTTTGTCTTGAAATTCCATGGAGCCATCTACAACACTGTTGCATCCCTAATGAAGGCAGTGCCCAGCACTGATACCACTAGAAATGGTCAAGAATGCCTGAAAGTTGGGATAGCAATTTGGAGTCCAGTCACTAAGTGGGAAAGTGTTTGGGAGTGAACTGACTCTCAGAGAGGGACAATGGGTGTCTTACAGGGAGCTTTAAAGCACATTTTTAAGTGGAGGGTGTGGCACAAACCCATCAAGGAGAAAGAAAATAAAGTCACCTAACTTCAATGAAATTAACCTTCAAATGCTCCTGGATAAGATGAAACAAAGGAGTGCACATGGGAGGAAACATAAGGGGATACCTTACCTCACATACCACCACTTTCATATTCAAACCATTGCTGAAAAAATGTTAAGTGTCAGCCTCAGTAAGGTAACAGAGCAGCCACTGCCCCTTCAACCTGTAAAAGGAAAATCTGGAGAACTAACTTTTCACAATGCTACTGTCTCCTCTATTTTACAGTTCTACTTTGCCTCAGTTATTCTGATGATTTATCAGTTTCTCCTGTCTCACATTGAGCATTATCTGCTCCACTCAGCCAGGAGAAGGAGTACACAACCGCAGGGAGAGTGAGAAGATCAGAGGGGGCTCGCCAGACCAGCATCCCCTCACCGCCCCAGAGCAGTGTTGGCCCTGGTCGGTGGGCCCTGAGAGCGGGCAGTCACCGAGGCAGAAGACGGCATTGGGGAAGCAAGTGAGCCCCAATGGATTGCAGTGTCCCTACGGCACGTGTGGCACCGCCATCCCCCCCCCCCCCCTCCAACGAGGCTGGACCTGCTGGTGATGCAGGCACCCAGCTGCAACCCCACAACACCCCCAAGGTTCGATTCCCATCTTGGGTCACTGTCTGTGCGGAGTTTGCACGTTCTCCCTATGTCTGCGTGTGTTTCCTCCAGCTGATCTGATTTCCTCCCACAGGTCCTGAAAGATGGGCTTGTTAGGTGAATTAGACATTCTGAATTTTCCCTCTGCATACCCAAACAGGTGCCGGAGTGTGGCGACTAGGGGCATTTCACAGTAAACTCAATGCACTGTTAATGTAAGCCTTCTAATGACAATAATAAAGATTATTTAAAAAAGGACAGATGCGGGGACGACACCGACTTCTCGGTACTGCTGTCACCCACACCCTCCACGACCCAAAGACACTCCCCTGGGTTGGGTATGTTAGTGAAGAATTTCCTGGGGCACTATCTGGTGCGCACCACACATATGCTGCGGTACATCAGGTGGAGGTAGGAACCCGTGAGGGAACAGACGGCCGGAGGGCAGCCCAACCCTAGGGACTAACTGTTATCCAGACGATCCACAGGTTCTGGGAATGGCGGTTCCATTAATCATGGAGATACGGGTGCAGAGCCAGGGATGACAAGATGGGCTGTTAGCAACCATCCAGCGCCTGCAGGTGCAGTTGGAGGTGTCCAATACCTGCTGAACCAGGAGGTGGTGCAGACCAAGGGCGGAGCGGGGGGTCCCGGCGGGATGGAGTGGCGTGAACCACTCCGGCGTCGGGCCGCCCCAAAGATGCGGAAGTCGACGCACCTTTAGGGGCCAAGCACTAACCTTGAGGGGCTAGGCCCGCGCCAGAATGGTTGGCGCTCCGCCGGCCCGTGGGAACGGCCATTGGCGCCATGTCAGCTGGGGCCGAAGGGACTTCGCTGGCCGGCGGAAGTCTGCGCATGCGCCGGAGTGTCAGCGGCTGCTGACATCATCACCGCGCATGCGCAGGGGAGGGGGTCACTTCCACGTCTGCCATCGTGAAAACTATGGCGAACGCAGAAGGAAAGAGTGCCCCCATGGCACAGGCCCGCCCACCGATCGGTGGGCCCTGATCGTGGGCCAGGCCACTGTGGGGGCACCCCCCCGGGGCCAGATCGCCCGCGCCCCCCCCCCCCAGGACCCCGGAGCCTGCCCGTGCCGCCTGGTCCCGCCGGTAAGGTAGGTGGTTTGATTCACGCCAGCGGGACCGGCATGACAGCGGCGTGACTTTGGCCCATCGCGGGCCGGAGAATTGCCGGGGGGGGGGGGACAGCGACAGGCGCGACGCGATTCCCGCCGCCACCGAATCTCTGGTGCCGGAGACTTTGGGAGACGGCGGGGGATTCACGCCGGCTCCCGGCGATTCTCGGACCCGGCGGGGGGGTCGGAGAATCCTGCCCCAGGTTTGCCACCCAAGCCAACATCGCACAGGTGGTGTCCATGGTGGTGGCCTTGGGTGCGACGGTATCAGCTACAGGTCAGGATGTTCAAGGCCTTGGGCACAGTGTGAGGGCAGTGGCTGAGGTACAGGACAGGGTGGCCATATCACAGGCAGCCATGTACCAGGGCCACGTGGACATTGCAGCGGCGCTCCAGAGTTGGCCCAATCACAATGGACCATGCTGCGGGAGTTGACAGTATTGGCCTGGTGCCTGCTGACCTCAACCAGACAGGAGGGACCTGGAATGGTCACTGAGCGATGTGGCATGGTTCCTGAGCTCCATGGAAGCAAGCATGGAGACCCTGGTCGATATGAGAGCGGGCCTTCAGGACTGGCAGCACCAGGGTACGGTGGAGCCCCGGAGCTCGCTCTGGTCGCACCGCCGTCCCAAGTAATAGCCAGGGGGCCATCGGGAACCCCGAGGGAGCAGGCAGTGATAGGGCCCATGCCAGTGACTACCACAGGGGAGGTGCTGGAACACCTCAGCGCTTCTGAATTTCCCCCACCTGTTCCAGGCGCATCCGATGGCTGAACAAGGTGGCATCACGCCAACAGTGACACCTGGAAAGCAGCCGGGTGTCAAGTGAAGCACACTAAGATAGCACAGGCTGCAACTGGATGCAGCTTTACCTGAGAGATATTCCACACCTTGATTCCACAATTTGATTTATTGACCCTGTCACACAGTTAGCTCAGTTCTCTGTGAGTTTGACTCTCTGCTAACCTAGAACATAGAACATAGAACAGTACAGCACAGAACAGGCCCTTTGGCCCTCAATGTTGTGCCGAGCCATGATCACCCTACTCAAACCCACGTATCCACCCTATACCCGTAACCCAACAACCGCCCCCCTTTTAACCTTACTTTTATTAGGCCACTACGGGCAATTTAGCATGGCCAATCCACCTAGCCCGCACATCTTTGGACTGTGGGAGGAAACCGGGGTACCCGGAGGAAACCCACGCACACAGGGGGAGGACGTGCAGACTCCACACAGACAGTGACCCAGCCGGGAATCGAACCTGGGACCCTGGAGCTGTGAAGCATTTATGCTAACCACCATGCTACCCTGCTGACCTAGTATGATTAATCTGTCTGACTGACCCAGATTTGCTCTTAGCCACGTGCTGTATTAGTTATTTGATAAGTACACCCTGACTCACACTGTAGATGTCATCTGTGGAAAGAGGCGGAGTATGAGTGCCTCGTGCCTTTTATAGTGGGACACCACCTCCAAGTGTTCTGCCTGCTGATTGGTTATGTCCTGTTCTATGAGTTCATTAGCTGCCTGTCTGTATATTAATATGTGCATGTCTGCATATCATGACATCTCCCCATTTGAAATGTTTTTCTGTGGCCTATGTGAAAGTATTTACATGTGTAGGCCGAAAAACTAAGCAAACAGAACAAGTGTTCATAAGTCCAGTCTCTGGGGCTTGACCGCCGGAGAGGAGGTGGCGGGGACGACGGTGCCTTGATGGGCGGGGTTGCAGCCAGACTGGTGTTGCAGACTTGCGCAGGACTGCATAGTGTCCAGGCTTCCTGCAATTCAAACAGCGCCAGCCTCTTTCAGGACAATGTTTCTTCAAATGGGTGGTGCCACAGTTCGGGCACGTCATGACGTCATTACGCTCTGTGCGTCATTGCATATGCACAGTGCAGTCGGCAGACGTTCGCCTGCGCAGAGTGGTGATCGACCGCTTCATCATCCCAGTCGCATCGCGCATGCGTGGGGCTCCGGGAGGAGCGCGCAAAATGGCCGCTTTCATCAAGGCTGAGGCGTGGCATCCGGGCGATGGCCTGCACACTCTCTGCCTCGTGGGAGGTAAGTTTCTTCTTTGCAGACAATTTATATTGGGAATACAGATTTTTGGCGTGCTCATGCACTGTACATGTTTCAATCACGACTGGCAGAGTCATATTCTTGATTTTTAAAAGCTGCTCCCTCAGAGGAATCACCTGGGGATTGCAGTCTCCTGGTATTGTGTTGTGTTCAGCACACAAAGATAACACAGGCTGCAACTGGATGCAGCTTTACCTGAGAGATACTCCATACCTTGAGATTAGTTCAATCTGATTTATTGAACCTGTCACACAGTTAGCTCAACCCTCTGTGAGTTCGACTCTCTGCTATTTAATCTGTGTGATTAATCTGTGATTAATTTTCTAATTAATCTGTCTGACTGACCCAGACGAGCTCTCAGCTATGTGCTGTGTGATTTATATTAAAAAACACCCTGACTCACTCTGTAGATATCCCCGGTGGAAAGAGGCAGAGTGTGAGTGCCTCGTGCCTTTTATAGTGGGAAACCACCCCAAGTGTTCTGCCTGCTAATTGGTTATGTCCTTTCCTCTGTGTTCATTAGCTGCCTGTTTGTATCTCATTATGTGCATGTCTGCATATCATGACACCGGGCTCATCCAGGCCCGGTCACTGCAGAGGACTGCTGCCAAAGGAGCACCAGGTCACAGGGCAGGTTGCCTTCACTCCTGATGTTCTGCCCGAGGAGCCACCTAGATGGCATTAGGTCCCATAAGGCCAGAAAGTTAGACACCAGTTAAGTAGGCACAGATGAAGCACATAAGTTAGTGATAGGGGCTAGGGCACAATACCTGAAAAGACACAATAAACACCTGTTCCGAATTGCCTCAGTCCTCTGTCAGAAGGGTGTGAGGGATTGGCTGCGCTGGGAGCAGCGGGTGAGCCAGTTGGGGGGTGCAGGGGTTGGGAGCGCCTTGGTGCGAAGTGTGAGTGTTGGGCGTGGGCACAGGCGAGGGCCCCGGAGTGGCCACCGCACACCGTGATGCCCATCCTGGCCCTCCTCCGCATTCTTCTCGTTAGACAAGGCCTGGCATTCTTGCTCATCCTCCAGCACATCGCCCCTCTGCTGCGCAACGTTGTGGAGGACGCAACCCACCATGATGTGCATGACCCTCCTCGTGATTTACTGGGGGGCCCCTCCACAGCGGTCCAATCCCCTGAACCGCATCTTCAAGATGCCAATATACCACTTTATGATGCCCCTGGTCACTGCATGGGTGTTGCTGAAGCGGTTCCCACGTCAGTCTGAGGTCTCTGGATAGATGTCATCAGCCAGGACCGCAGTGGATAACCCCTGTCATCCAATAGTGTTAGGATACTGTTGTAAAACATTTGTCTGCTCTATGTTTTTGAATTCCTGACCTGACTGCCTTTAATCCACAATCCTCTTGCTAGCTGCTGCAGCACTGAGATTTCCGTTTAAACTACAGATTGTGGGCACACTGAAACACCCCTGTTTTAATGGAACAGTCCATGATATCCCCTTTAGTTTCTCTGACAGAGCTCATGATGTCAGTCTGATATGCTTGACAGCAGCCAATTGGTGAATGTAGAATTCTTAGCCATCTCCTATGTTGCGTGAGATTGGTGAAGCTTTTCAGGAACTTTTGGACTAGGAGAAGCCAGGGCCATTTTGTCAGTTCTGAGAAGACCCGGGCCAGGAAGCACATTGAAGGCATTTTCTCTCTGCTGCTGCTCTTTCTCTCTCTCGGCCAGGCAATTTCTAAAACCGCCAAGCCAGTTCTGTGAAAGCTCTCCTAGTGAAAACACAGACAACACTCAGGTGTGTGAAGGGCTCCTGAAGTAAGAAAACAAGCAGTCACTCACCAGGCCGATAACCTTTTAATCCTCTGTGTGAGGAGCTGGGAATAGTGCAAATTGCAGCTTAAACTGAGACCATTCTTTATAATACAGCCAAATTTATGCACACAAATCAGGCAAATGAAAGGCCTGCAAACCTTTAGATTTAAAGCCCAGTAATATCTCAGGGAGGCAGAGGCTCCATCTGGTGGTAGAGGGATGGAATCACATCAACCTAAATCCTGTGTTAAGCTCCACCTGACGGTAGAAGGGCAGAGTTGCACCGAACAAGAACTCTAGTGTGAAATGCCATCTGGTGGTTGAAGGACGGAACTGCGCATACCTGAAACCCTCTTGAATGAATCTATTCCCCAGAGGCAGCAACCATAGCAGTGAAGAGCCAACTAAAACTTTTCCATTTAATCCCCATTTTCTCATTCTTTCCGACCCTTACCGTGTGTCTATCTTGTGTGTGTCTGGGTGGAGGGTGGGATGGGTTTTTTGGAACAGTAGATTGGTGGACCATTGTTCTGTTATTTCTTTATATATTCATCTTTTCCTCTTATTGTTAAAAAGCAGTTTCACTTATAAATCTGGGGCTGGATTCTCCACAGTCCTGCTGCGAAATTGTGTTTGGCGCAGGGGCGGAGAATCAAATTTCCCGATGGAATCGGGCCCAGCGCCACTCCGGCGATTCTTCGGGCCCCGAATATCCATGCGTTCGTGAATTATGTCACACGGCTGGGGGGCCATTGCCAGAGGCCCACCCAGCGATACTCCGCTCCCGACCGGTCGAGTTCCCGATGGCGTGGAACTAACATGGTATGGCCGGTCAGGACTCTCGCGGAGCGGCTGCGGACTCAGTCCACAGCCTCCCTGGTGGGTGCCGCTGGAGGCCACCGCCATTCACAAGCGCGGACTCAAAACCGGAAGTGCGGGGGGCCATGTCCGCAGCCAGAGCTGCATGAATCACTCCAGGTCCCTGCTGGCCCCCTGAAGTTACGTGAATTGACTGCTATTTTTTTCACAGAACCCGTCTCAGTGCAATTTGAACTATTCCCAGCTCCTCACACAGAGAATTAAACGCAACAATGGCGTTTTTACGCCCCATTTTAGGAGAATCCAGCCCCTGGTGTCTGTAACTCATTGGAGCAGTTGAGGGTTCAAGATCTCAGGAAAACACAAATTACTGGTTAATTCATTTGTGTTGGGACTCTGGGATCTGTGGGGCTGGAAATGACTGCACACTCACCCAGGATGTCAACAGTCGGAACCCCTCACGCGGATTTCGAAGTTGTCGGTTATTGTCCAGTGTGCCAGGATGAAGGCATCGTGCATGCTGCCTTCATATTGGGCATTGACGGGCATGATGAGCAGCTGGTCACATACCAACACAAGTTCATCGAGTGGAACCTTTTATGGTTTGTGAAGGCCAGCACTTCATGTGCAGTGCACGTAGAGGGATATGCATCTTCTCAATCACCCCCTAGACCTGGGGCATCCCAGTGATGGTGGCGAATCCCACTGCCCACTTTAGGGCAGCAGGGTAGCATGGTGGTTAGCATAAATGCTTCACAGCTCCAGGGTCCCAGGTTCGATTCCCGGCTGGGTCACTGTCTGTGTGGAGTCTGCACGTCCTCCCCGTGTGCGTGGGTTTCCTCCGGGTGCTCCGGTTTCCTCCCACAGTCCAAAGATGTGCGGGTTAGGTGGATTGGCCATGCTAAATTGCCCGTTGTGTCCTAATAAAAGTAAGGTTAGGGGGGGGGGGGGGGGTTGTTGGGTTGCGGGTATATGGTGGATACGTGGGTTTGAGTAGGGTGATCATGGCTCGGCACAACATTGAGGGCCGAAGGGCCTGTTCTGTGCTGTACTGTTCTATGTTCTATGCCAGGGCAACCTGGTGGGATCGGTCCATATTCAGCTTGATGTATTGCACTGCCCGAGCATTCAGGGTCTCCGTAACTTTGTCCATGCATCTGTGCACGGAGGTCTGCGAGATTTCAGCCACATCCCCACTCAACGACTGGAAGGACCCCGTCACGTAGACGTTCAGGGCGACTGTCACCTTGACAACTACCGGGTGTGTGTGCCATCCTCCAAAGCCCCCATGGTCCTGGGTGCATCAGGATGCAGCAGGGATGTCCCACGGTCCCCCTGCTCAGCCAGCATCTTCGGCAACACACTTGGTCCAGCAGGTCCTTGAATGACAGGTGCTGCCAGTATACACGAGGCCTGATGCGACAGTGCCTTCCCACTTCATCCTCGGCCTGTAGGTTCAGCGTTCTCACTGGCTGTCTCCTGTTCCTCTGATGCATTCTCCTGTTTTTCAGGGCCCTTCCCAAGCACCTTCTGCTCAATCAACTTCATTGTGTCTGCCAGGGCTGCTGTGGCTAGAAGGACTCCAACCATTCCTCACCATGGTGCTGTTTAGCTCTGATCCACACAAACATGGACCAGGTGTAACGGCACCGGAGTGTGTTTTCCCGGCCATCGGAGGCCCCCGGGTGTTGGGCTTTAAGCAGGTACTCTGGCACTCCCGCTGTCACCCAGACACTTTGGACCCTCACTGTCTTCAGGTGATGTCCCGGAGGACTGGAGAAGAGCCAATGTTGTTCCTTTGTTTAAGAAGGCTGGCAAGGATAATCCAGGGAACTACAGGCCGGTGAGCCTTACATCGGTGGTCGGGAAATTACTGGAGAGAATTCTTCGAGACAGGATCTACTCCCATTTGGAAACAAATGGACGTATTAGTGAGAGGCAGTATGATTTTGTGAAGGGGAGGTTGTGTCTCACTAACTTGATAGAGTTTTTCGAAGAGGTCACAAAGATGATTGATGCAGGTAGGGCAGTGGATGTTGTCTATATAGACTTCAGTAAGGCCTTTAACAAGGTCCCTCATGGTAGACTGGTACAAAAGGTGAAGTCACATGGGATCAGGGATGAGCTGACAAGATGGATCCTGAACTGGCTAGGTCATAGAAGGCAGAGAGTAGCAATGGAAGGGTGCTTTTCTAATTGGAGGGCTGTGACCAGTGGTGTTCTGTAGGGTTCAGTGCTGGGATCTTTGCTGCTCGTAGTATATATAAATGATTTGGAGGAAAATGTAACTGGTCTGATTAGTAAGTTTGCGGATGACACAAAGGTTCGTGGAATTGCGGATAGCGATGAAGACTGTCAGAGGGTACAGCAGGATTTAGATCATTTGGATACTTGGTCGGAGAGATGGCAGATGGAGTTTAATCTGGACAAATGTGAGGTAATGCATTTTGGACGGTCGAATGCAGGTAGGGAATATACAGTGAATGGTAGAACTCTAATGAGTATTGACAGTCAGACAGATCTAGGTGTACAGGTCCACAGGTCACTGAAAGGGGTAACACAGGTGGAGAAGGTAGTCAAGAAGGCATACGGCATGCTTGCCTTTATTGGCCGGGGCATTGAGTATAAGAATTGGCAGGTCATGTGAAATGAAAATGAAATGAAAATCGCTTATTGTCACGAGTAGGCTTCAATGAAGTTACTGTGAAAAGCCCCAGTCGCCACATTCCGGCGCCTGTCCGGGGAGGCTGGTACAGGAATCGAACCGTGCTGCTGGCCTGCTTGGTCTGCTTTAAAAGCCAGCGATTTAGCCTTGTGAGCTAAACCAGCCCCTATGTTGCAGCTGTATAGAACCTTAGTTAGGCCACACTTGCAGTATAGTGTTCAATTCTGGTCGCCACACTACCAGAAGGATGTGGAGGATTTAGAGAGGGTGCAGAAGAGATTTACCAGGATGTTTCCTGGTATGGAGGGCATTAGCTATGAGGAGCAGTTGAATAAACTCGATTTGTTCTCACTGGAACGACGGAGATTGAGGGGCGACCTGATAGAGGTCTATAAAATTATGAGGGGCATAGACAGAGTGGATCGTCAGAGGCTTTTCCCCAGGGTAAAGGGGTCAATTACTAGGGGGCATAGGTTTAAGGTGCGAGGGGCAAGGTTTAGAGTAGATGTACGAGGCAAGTTTTTTACACAGAGGGTAGTGGGTGCCTGGAACTGGCTGCCAGAGGAGGTGGTGGAAGCAGGGTCGATAGTGACACTTAAGAGGCATCTTGATAAATACATGAATAGGATGTGAATAGAGGGATACGGACCCAGGAAGTGCAGAAGATTGTAGTTTAGTCGGGCAGCATTGTCGGCAAGGGCTTGGAGGACCAAAGGGCCTGTTCCTGTGCTGTACTTTTCTTTGTTCTTTGTTCACTGCCATCCAGGCACGTGCCTGGCTGGAAGTACCAAGGTGTCCAGGTGCCAGGTTGCCCATTCCAGGTTCGGGCCCGAGGATATCCTACCCTTATGAGGTGGAGGGGGGGGGGGGGGGGGGGGGGGGGTGGTCCAAAGATCCCAACAGGTAAGTTGGGGGGGCATTGGGGGGGGGGGGGCGGTGGTTGTTGTGAGATCGGGATGGCACCCTGATCTCTTCCTGTCTTCAGTGCATGAAAAGAAGGTAACTGCAGCTTCGGCAAAGCTTTCCTTGCTCAGTCCGATTTGACAGCACCTGCAGCGCCGAGAAACAACCTCAGACTAAAGGGACGATCCTTTAAAACAGAGATGGGGAGAATTTTCTTCAGCCAGAGGGTGGTGAAGGTGTGGAACTCTTTACTGCAGAAGACTGTGGAGGAAAAATCTTTAAGACAGAGATAGATAGGTTCTTGATTAATAAGGGGCTATGGGGCGAATGCAGGAGAATGGGGATGAGAAAATATCAGCCATGATTGACTCAATGGGCCTAACTCTTCATCTATGTCTTATGGTCTGATGAAACATCCTGCTAAACACGCCTAAAAGGGACTCTGTTTGTTTCCTTCTAAATCACACCTTGAATTAACAGAAGGGCCATTTGAACTTGAAACATGAAATATGTTTTCTCTCTCCATAGATGCTGCTAAACCTACTGAGTTCATCCATTTTCTGTTTTTATTGCTGCTTGTGCTGCACTGGCATTGTTGTAATAAGGCCCAATATCATGCCTCATCACAGCATGTGCTATGTTTCTCTTGTAACACTGTCTGTGTGGAGTCTGCACGTCCTCCCCGTGTGTGCGTGGGTTTCCTCCGGGTGCTCCGGTTTCCTCCCACAGTCCAAAGATGTGCGGGTTAGGTGGATTGGCCATGCTAAATTGCCCGTAGTGTAAGGTTAATGGGGGGATTGTTGGGTTACGGGTATACGGGTTACGTGGGTTTAAGTGGGGTGATCATTGCTCGGCACAACATCGAGGGCCGAAGGGCCTGTTCTGTGCTGTACTGTTCTATGTTCTATTGAGGATGTGAAAATATCTACATTATATCTTCACCACATGGACAGTTTATGAGACACAAAGGCAGTAATGAGGCAAGGTAGGTCTTCATTGCTTTTAAATGAATGGATTGAAATTTAGACTGGTTCTATGGCAACCAAATGATTCACTCCTCTAGATTATTGCCCATAAAGTGAAAATTTACCCGATCAGCATAAATTCTTGAAATATGAGACAAATTATCATGAAGACAATTCTAATGACTGCTTATGAGAAGTTAAATGTACCTTGCATTGAAATTAATACCAGATCACTTTCATGCTTCAGTCATCATTACAAAGGCAGGTGAATCCGATCTGACTTCAATCCAAAGTTCTAAAAATAATTACTAATTCTACATTGAAGAGCTAGTTTACAAAATAGCATTAATTGTTTTAATGCACAGAAACAGCACCAGGTATTTACATTTAAGGTCACTCAAATCTAATCCACAAGGGCAATGCCAGATACGTCTGCCTTATAGTTCATATTATAGGTTGTTATTGAGTTGGAAAAGAAACCAACACAAATGTCACAACTTTTCTCAAACAGCATTTATATGGACAACTTAAAAAGTAACAAGGGCGGGGTTCTCTGATTGCCGACGCCAAAATCGTATTCGGCAATTGGGCAGAGACTCCCTTTTGATGCCAAAATCGGGGGCAAAACCTGGTTTTGGATGCTCCAACCGCTCTAAAACGGCATCATTGGTGAGTGCACCGCACACCGTTGGGACGGCCTCAGGACATCTGAATGCCCTCCCCTGATGCTCTGCCCCCAATGGGCTAACTTCCCGATGGCATGGATCAGGTCCGGTCTGAGGTTTTGTCAACCTCGCGTAGCGGCTGTGGACTGCGTCCAGAGCTGCCACAGTTGGAGGAGAGCCGTTCCGCTGGCCATTGGGGGGGGGGGGGGGGGGGATTGGGGGAACTGGTAGGGGGTGGTCTGGGTGTGGTGTGGGGATTTACAGGGGGGCACTATCAGGCAAGCGGGTCCGCGTGCGGCCGGTGCCATGTTGTGTGACGCGACCACTGCAGGTCGCCGTGCGTATGCGCGGCCACGGACCCGGACATTCTCCATCCGCATCTGCAGGAAACACCGGGGTTTTACGTGGCACAGCTGCTAGCCCCCCACCAGGCGGAGCATCAGTGCAGGGGTGGCGCTGACTTTTCCGTCGTAAGACTAGACACATGATCTTGACATAGCCTCAAAATCAGAGAATCCAGCCCCAAATATTTAGTCTAGCATCTCCCTGGAGTCATAGCTAACAATGCATATCAAATGGTCACCTTAAGCATTTAACATTTAATTGACAGGTCTTTCTTTTACCAGTTAATGATTATATACTTTTAAATCATTGATTCCATTTTATAAGAACTATATTAAAAATGCTGCAATAGTTGTAAAAGAAGAAATACCATAATTTATCTACAGCTTTGAGAAAGGGTCATCTGGACTCGAAACGCTAGCTCTTTTCTCTCCTTACAGATGCTGAGATTTTCCAGCATTTTTCACTTTTGGTTCCATCATTTATGTTGTTCATCTGCTCAAAAAAACTATTGTCATTAACCTCCAACCCACAATCCCTACACCATGATCAGACATAGAATTGTGTACAATTAAGCCAAAGAGTATAGCACAGTGGGCTAAACAGCTGGCTTGTAATGCAGAACAAGGCCAGCAGCACGGTTCAATTCCCATACCGGCCTCCCCGAACAGATGCCGGAATGTGGCGACTGGGGGCTTTTCACAGTCACTTCATTGAAGCCTACTTGTGACAACAAGTGATTATTATTATTATGTTTCAATTGAAGTCTGTTCACCTTAAAGAATTGAAAGTCCCCAAGGAAACGCATCCTTTTTCCGTCACAGTAAACTGATATGCAATGGAGACTGGTGGAATTATCATTGTCTTCTACTAATGAAAACTATTTCAAATTCCATTGCTGCCTTTGTGTCTCATAAACTGCATACCCTCCTCAGCAATGAAATAAACTAGATATTCCACATCTCCTGCTGTTCAATCTCATCACTTATTTCATGAATTGATCAACTGAATAGAATTACTTCTGTAAAAAGAGCACTAATCAAATAATATGTAATAAATTCCAGGGAACTGCAACATTGCTGAAGCATTTATTGCAATTATGAAACACATTAAAGATACGACTATTACTGTGCATATAAACAATCTTTCCCATCACAAGGGATAGAAAAAGTTATTCACGCATAACTGAACTATAATTTTGACAACAGTCAAAATCAAAGAGCAAACATTACCATGTAAAATTAATCTGCAACAATTTCTGCTTTTCATTCTCGGTTGACTTGCACTTCAATTACATGTAAGTTTGCAGAGAAAAATGATTGGATACTTCTCAAGGATTCTAACAAGGGCTAATACATAAATCTGTGAAAGTACCCTGATAATTTAAACAGCAACATTATTACTCTAAACAAATAATTATTTTTAAAACTAAGATATACATTTAGAGAATGAGTAAATATTTGTTACTTTGAAACATGGTATAAAGGGTATAACGTCTTGAATATTATGATATTAACGTGGAGATGGGATGGAAGCAGTGTTGGAGGAGGAGCAATTGCTGGGGAGGAGGGGTCTCCATGGTGGAGAACAAAATTGCATCATTGTGAGGCTTTTGGGAATGTTCTACTTCTACACAGATGCCCCATTACCATTTTACTTCCAGATTTCAAATCTCCAAAGCACATAAGCAAATGTGCATGGGCGTGTGTAATGTGATTTCCAGTCATTCAAGGCCCAAGTTCAGAGATCAAATGGAGGAGAAAGCTTGCAGGTTTGGATAGCAAAACTGCAACCATGAAGTGGAAAGATGAGCGCAAGAGGAGGACATTCTGCTGAATGCAAGAAGGAGCAAGAGCAAACTTCTGTTCCTAGCCAGTAAGAAAAGGCCGACTGCCACAACCAAGTAAAGTCTAGTTAGATGTGACAGAAGAAGTGAACAGTCAGAGCATGACCCAACAGGGCAGGGGTGCAGAACTACTGAGACTAGCTGGAGGTATAGTAGCAACTTGGTGAGGTATTGGCAAGCCACAGTGATGGAGAAGTTGGAGACGTCCATCTCGATCCATGTCAAGTGATATCACAGAACCTTTTGTCTCTGCAATGCACCATGTAGTGTGGAGAGATCAAAAGGACATTGTTCACTGAAGTCAGTGCTACCAGTCATTGTTTCCTGCATGCAACACTCTCCAGACTCTGGTTGTGAATGTCTTGAATAGTTTTGACAAGATCGTAGATAGATTTGATCAAGGCTGGCATGTCATCACTGATTCCTCAACTTTGCTTTCCCAAAGAGAGCCAGGAATTATGTACTGCTTCCTGGAAAAGGTGTGTGGCAGAACAAGTACGCAAGTGCAGAGGTTCCTCAGAAAAGCTGCCCATCCCATCCATTGTCAACCCCTCAACTAATACTCAATGTGGTGCCTCTGCTGCAATGGCCCACAATACTCTCTGGAAGAATTTGCTGTATTAAAGACATTATAAGAAGACAAGTTGTTGTTGTTGTATTGCCAGGCACCAGAACCTGGGGCTGGATTCTCTGCAGCCCCACCCTGAAATCGCATTTGGCACGGGGGTGGAGAATGCACTTTTACGACAGGATCGGGCCCGGCGCCGCTCGCGCGATTCTCCAGTCCCCAGAGAATTGCTCATGCACGGGTTACGTGGCGCAGCTGGGGGCCATTGCCAGAGGCCCTGCCAGCAGTGCTCCGGCCCTGACCGCCAAATTCCTGATGCCGTGGTTCGAACCACGTCTGGCCGGTCGGGACCCAGTCAGAGCAGCACAGGGCAGATCGTTGGGACCTTCTTTATTGGTCGAGGTCCACCAGTTGAGTCCGCCATCGCGTTCGGCTCGGCAGATGGAGGCCACCGCAGTGCGCATTTGCGGACTCGCAACTGAAAGTGCGGGGGGGCCGTATCCGTAGCTTAAGCTGTGAGAAACAGTCCGGGGCACTGCCAGCCCCTTCAAGGTAGGTGAATAGCTGTAAATTTATTTAAGGAAAGTCGGCATTAAACGCCAGCGTTTTTATGCTGGCGTTGGGACAGCATGGTAGCATAGTGGTTAGCATTGTGGCTTCACAGCGCCAGGGTCCTAGGTTCAATTCCCACTTGGGTCACTGACTGTGTGGTGTCTGCACGCTCTCCCCGTGCGTGCATGGGTTTCCTCCGGGTGCTCCAGTTTCCGCCCACAGTCCAAAGATGTGCAGGTTAAGTGGATTGGCCATGCTAAACTGCCCTTGGGTTAGGTGGGGTTGCTGGTTTACAGGGATAGGGTGGAGGTGTGGGCTTAAGTTGGGTGCTCTTTCCAAGAGCTAATGCAGACTCGATGGGCCGAATGGCATCCTGCACTGTAAATTCTATGATTCTATGATAGCCCCATTTTTGGAGAATCCAGACCCTGAACTTCACTGTTCCCATGGCTCGCTCAGTAATGCATCATGTGGTGATAGTGTTGGTGTTGCACCTCTCCTGTGGTTGAATAGTTCCTCAGAGGTGTCATATGTGAGGGGGCAGCACGGTGGCGCAGTAGTTAGCACTACTGCTTCATGCCGCCGAGGACCCGGGTTCAATCCCGGCCCAGGTTCACTGTCCGTGTGGAGGTTGCACATTCTCCCCGTGTCTGCGTGGGTCTCACCCCCACAACCAAAAAAATGTGCAGGGTAAATAGATTGGCCACGCTAAATTGCTCCTTAATTAGAAAGAAAAGAATTAGATACGCTAAATTTAAAAAAGAGAGGTGTCATACAGAACATAGAACATACAGTGCAGAAGGAATCCATTTGGCCCATTGAGTCTGCATCGACTCACTCAAGCCCTCACTTCCACTCTATCCCCTTAACCCGACAACCCCTCCTAACCTTTTTGGACACTAAAGGCAATTTAGGATGACCAAACCACATAACCTGCATGTCTTAGGTCTGTGGCAGGAAACCGGAGCACCCAGAGGAAACTCGCGCAGACACGGGGAGAGCATGCAGACTCCGCACAGACAGTGACCCCGTAGGGAATCGAACCTGGGACCCTGGCGCTGTGAAGCCACAGTGCTAATCACTGTGCTACCGTGCTCCCCTGTCAGTGTTGAAAGTGGTGTCGCCGTCCCCAAGCAGACATCCTTTCAGATTCTTTGCAGATCGAAACATTGTGGTGTTATTCCACTGTCACAATGTGGAGGTATCACGACAATCCTCAGGGAACTGTGCACAGACCTGCACAGACTGCTTTGTATGATACAGGAGAACTGAATATAGATGGAGTGGAAGCCCTTGCAATTCACAAATGCTCAGAGGTGATTGGTGGATACTTAGATTGCCACCGGTGTACAATCTAGGCAGCCTTCCATCTGGGGGAGGTCTGCCAGAGATGTGGGGCTGAATTCTCCGCAGGGGGCCGAATTCGTGAAGGCCGTGGTGAACTCGGCCGAGGCTCACGACGGCCTCGGAACCCGCTCCCCGCAGCTAATTCACCCCCACCCGGGGGGCTAGGAGCGGGCCTCCGTCTTTCTCGGCAGCGACCTTGTCACGCCGAGAATGTGAAGTCATCCGCGCATGCGCGGTTGCCGGTTCCAACCCGCGCATGCACGGATGACTTCATCGCACAGACGGCACGGACCCGCGCATGCGCGGTGCCCGTCTTTCTCCTCAGCCGCCCGGCAAGACATGGCGGCTTGACCTTGCCGGGCGGCGGAGGGGAAAGAGTGCGTGAAAAATGGCGAGTGCCGATTTCTCCGAGCCCGGGGGGGGGGGGCTGGGGGTATCGCTGGGGCGCCAGGGGGGCGTAGAAAATGTCGGGAGGCCCTCCCACGATTCTCCCACGCCACGTGGGGAGTGGAGAATTCCGCCCGTGGGGTGGGATTCTCCGGACGTTGGGATTCTCTGTTCCCACCGGCAGCACACTGCCAATGGCAGATTTTGCAGCAGGGTGGGCGAGCTTCAATAGGAAATCCCATTGACAAGCGATGGAAGTAGAGAATCCTACTGCCAGTGAATAGCATGCCGCCGGGAAACACGTGGCTGGGGGGCCGGAGACTCCCGCCCGTGGAGTCCAGTGCTCACTTTGGAAGATAAATATTATATATTTGTGGGCCCTGAAAATAACCTATCTGTGACTGTCCCACCCCCGATGCATTTGTGAGTTGCCAACAGTGACGTCGTCAATAAGCCTATTTCACAGTTCACATGGAACAGGAAATAAACCAATTCAAGGAGGCGGTTACTTTACCTGCCATTGGCGTAGGTGGCAGGGGTTCTTTTTCTCGCAAGCTACAGAGGTCACTGACCACCTGTTGTGCCATTTGGAGCAGCGTAAAGCAGCATTTCTCCAAGAGGGCAAGGCTGTCCTCCGTCTAAAGAATAAGTACAGCTGTCTATCAAAACTGATTCGCTGTCTCCTTCATTTCGATCTTTCAGCCCTTCCTCAGCTCACTCTGACTGCTCTCCTCATTCTCCTCTTGCTTCTCTTAATCAGTCCAGCTCACAACAGCAATGGCAGTGTCCACAGCAGGCTTCCCCTCACAAGTACCTAGAGTCGTATAACCATTATCTGAAAACCAAGTTCTGTTGTAAAATTGCATCCCACAATGAACTAAGGAAGCACTTTAGAGTTCAAGTGTTTAAATAAACATGCTGCCATTCACAGTCCTGTTTCCTTGCCAACCAGAGGGGAACCTGTACTGCAGCATTCAAATTCAATTTGTGGTCCTTATTGCATTGTACGATATCAAATTAAATATGTTAATCATTTTCCTGCCCCTCCATCAGTGGACATTCAGTCGACTCACGGATAGCTCCTGTGAAAATTGCATCAGATATACTGGCATCAAGATGGGGGCAGGTCGAGTGAGTTCTACATCTAAATCATCTCCCTGACCCTTTCCTACCTGTTCAGTGGCTTTGAGGTGTATTGGGAATTAATATCAAGGGCATAGTTTATACTAGAAAAACAAGCCGGACATTTCTGAGAGGTGCTTCTGGAAGCTGTACACTCCGAGGTGGGAGCAAAAATCTGAGATATTAACCCGTTTTACTTACTGTTGCTGTACCAGTAACAGGCCATAATGGGGTTAGTTTTCTCGTTGTCTCATTGAGCCATGCAGTGGTGTCAGAGGGATTAAGTCACGACCGTTGTATTATGGGCGGCACGGCACCACAGTGGTTAGCACTGTTGCTTCACAGCACCAGAGTCCCGGGTTCGATTCCTCGATTGGGTCACTGTCTGTGCGAAGTCTGCATGTTCTCCTCGTGTCTGTGTGGGTTTCCTCCGGATTCTCTGGTTTCCTCCCACAAGTCCCGAAAGACGTGCTTGTTAGGTGAATTGGACATTCTGAATTCTCCCTCAGTGTATCCGAACAGATGCTGGAATGTACCGACTAAGGGCTTTTCACAGTAACTTCATTGCAGTGTTAATGTAAGCCTACTTCTGACACTAATAAAGATGCTATGTTATATTACGTAACCCCACCGACACCTGCACCCCACCAGCCTAGATTCCACCTGGCCAGGAAGGTTAAAGTGAGGCTTAAACTGCTGCAGCAGGTCACCAATGTTTGAAGCAGATGAGCAGAACAGGCTACCTATGAAACAGCGGATAAGACTGGCCAGTTCCTAAAAAAAAATTAAAACAGTTTACAGAGTGGAGAAGTGAAATTGATTTCCTTGCAGTAGATTGAATTCCTTTGGGCATCATTTAAAATTTTATCCCATCTCGCACATGTTGCAATTCCAAACACACCTGCCTAGTGTGATAAGGATAGGGAATATAATGTGCAGCGTCACACTATCATTTTTGCAGTTGACTGGATGCATTTGACATTTTCCAGTGGAAATTCACAGACTGAATTGAAATTGATTGGGAGTGAGTCAGAATGGTTCCCCAGAGATCGGGAGGCGGTGGCAGTAATGTCACTGGTTGAGTAATAAGGGAGACACAGGTTCAAATCCCACCATGGCAGCTTGTGGAACATATATTCAATGAATACATCTGGAATCTAAAGCTAGACTCATGGAGCCACAAAACAATTATCGAAAAACCCACATGGTTCATTAATGGTCTTTTGGGAAGGATATATGTCATCCCTACCTGTCTAGCCTACACGTAACTCCAGAAACAGAGCAATATTTTATTTTAATTATTCATTTATGGGATGTGGGCACCGCTGGCTAGGCCAGCATTTGTTGCCCATCCCATTTCATTTTCGGGAGCAAGAGAGAGAGCCGGGGAGCAGCTTGGGAACAGGTAAGTGATAGATATTCTGCTATTCTGAGTGATCCGACTGGGGGGGGGGGGGGGGGGAACTGAAAGTGTCATCACAGGAAAGCTGTGACCTGATTGGCTGATAAGGAATCTGCACTAAATTTAAAAATTAATCATTGTTAAATGAATTAAACATAATTAATTAATTACTTCATCATAATTTAGAGGGGTATCTAAGCCAGATATCAGAGAGTACTGTATTTAGCTTTTACATTTATAGTAGAAATCTAGTGCCAGGAAACGTATAGTTAACAGTAACTTAAAAATAATTTTTTTTAAATTTAATTTACTAATTAATTAACGCAATGTCAATTAGGGGGGTACAGTGCTCTGACTGAGATGTGGCAGGTCCAGGAGGCTTCCAGCGTCCCGGATGGCTTTATCTGCAGAAAGTACACCCAACTGGGGCTCCTCACAGACCGCATGGTTCGGGTGGAGCAGCAGTTGGATGCACTTAGGAGCATGCAGGTGGCGGAAAGCGTCATAGATAGCAGTTATATAAATGTGGTCACACCCAAGGTGCAGGCAGAGAAATCGGTGACCACCAGAAGGGGCAGGCAGTCAGTGCAGGAATCCCCTGTGGTTGTCCCCCTCTCGAACAGGTATACCCCTTTGGATACTGTCGGGGGGAATAGCCTATCAGGGGAAAACAGCAGCAGCCAGAGCAGTGGCACCACGGCTGGCTCTGATGTTCAGCAGGGAGGGTCAAAGTGCAGAAGAGCAATAGCCATAGGGGACTCTATAGTCAGGGGCACAGATAGGCACTTCTGTAGACATGAAGGAGACTCCAGGATGATATGTGGCCTCCCTGGTGCCAGGGTCCAGAATGTCTCAGAACGGGTAGCAGGCATCCTGAAGGGGGAGGGCAAACAGGTAGAGGTCGTGGTACATATTGGTACTAATGACATAGGCAGGAAGGGGCATGAGGTCCTGTAGCAGGAGTTCAGGGAGCTAGGCAGAAAGTTAAAAGACAGGACCTCGAGGGTTGTAATCTCGGGATTACTCCCTGTGCCACATGTCAGTGAGGCTAGAAACAGGAAGATAGAGCAGCTAAACCCGTGGCTAAACAGCTGGTGTAAGAGGGTAGGTTTCAGTTATCTGGACCACTGGGAACTCTTCCGGGGCAGGTGTGGCCTGTTTAAGAAGGACGGGTTGCATCTAAACTGGAGAGGTATAAATATCCTGGCCACGAGGTTTGCTAGTGTCACACGGGAGGGTTTAAACTAGTATGGCAGGGGTGTGGGCACCGGAGCAATAGGTCAGAAGGTGAAAAAACTGAGGGAGAACTAGGAAATATGGCCACGATGGCTCTGAGGAAGAGTAGACAGGGAGATGTTGCTGAAAACAGTGGGACTGGTGGGCTGAAGTGCATATGTTTTAATGCATAAAGTATAACAGGTGAGGCAGATGAATGTAGAGCTTGGATTAGTACTTGGAACTATGATGTTGTTACCATTACAGAGATCTGGTTGAGGGGAGGACAGGATTGGCAGCTAAACATTCCAGGATTTAGATGTTTCAGGCGGGATAGAGGGGGAGATAAAAGGGTGGAGGAGTTGCACTACTGGATAGGGCGAATATCACAGCTGACTGCGGGAGGACACCTCAGAGGGCAGCAAGGCTATCTGGGTAGAGATCAGGAATAAGAAGGGTGCAGTCACAATGTTGGGGGTTTACTACAGGCCAGCCAACAGCCAGAGGGAGATAAAGGAGCAGATAGGTCGACATATTTTGGAAACGAGTAAAAGCAACAAGGTTGTTGTGATGGGAGACTTCAACTTCCCCAATATTGACTGGGACACACTTAGTGCTAGGGGCTTGGACAGGGCAGAGTTTGTAAAGAGCATCCAGATGGGCTTCTTAAAACAATATGTAGACAGTCCAACTCGGGAAGGGGCTGTACTGGACCTGAATTGGGGAATGAGCCTGGCCAGGTGGTAGAAGTGTCAGGAGAGGTGCATTTCGGGAACAGTGACCACAATTCATTAAGTTTTAAAGTGCTGTGGACAAGGATAAGAGTGGTCCTCGGGTGATTGCGCTAATACTTTACATCAGTATTCACCAAAGAGAAGGAATTGGTGGATGTTGAGTCTGATGAAGGGTGTGTAGATAGCCTGGGTCACATTGAGATCCAAAAAGACAAGGTGTTGGACGTCTTCAAAAACATTAAGGTGGATAAGTCCCCAGGGCCTGTTGGGATCTACCCCAGAATACTGAAGGAGGCAAGAAAGCAAATTGCTGAGGCCTTGACAGAAATCTTTGGATCCTCACTGTCTTCAGGTGATGTCCCGGAGGACTGGAGAATAGCCAATGTTGTTCCTTTGTTTAAGAAGGTAGCAAGGATAATCCAGGGAACTACAGGCCGGTGAGCCTTACATCAGTGGTAGGGAAAATACTGGGGAGAATTCTTTGAGACAGGATCTACTCCCATTTGGAAGCAAGCGGTCATATTAGCGAGAGGCAGCATCGTTTTGTGAAGGGGAGATTGTGTCTCACTACCTTGATAGAGTTTTTCGAGGAGGTCACAAAGATGATTGATGCAGGTAGGGCAGTGGATGTTGTCTATATGGATTCATTAAGGCATTTGACAAGGTCCCTCATGACAGACTGGTACAAAAGGTGAAGTCACACGGGATCAGGGGTGAGCTGGCAAGATGGATACAGAACTGGCTAGGTCATAGAAGGTAGAGAGTAGCAATGGAAGGGTGTTTTTCTGATTGGAGGGCTGTGACTAGTGGTGTTCCACAGGGATCAGTGCTGGGACCTTTACTGTTCGAAGTATATATAAATGATTTGGAGGAAAATGTAACTGGTCTGATTAGTAAGTTTGCGGACGACACAAAGGTTGGTGGAATTGTGGATAGCGATGAGGACTGTCAGAGGATACAGCAGGATTTAGACCGTTTGGAGACTTGGGCGGAGAGATGGCAGATGGAGTTTAATTCGGACAAATGTGAGGTAATGCATTTTGGAAGGTCTAACACAGGAAGGGAATATACACTGAATGGTAGAACCCTCAAGAGTATTGACAGTCAGAGAGATCTTGGTGTACAGGTCCACAGGTCACTAAAAGGGGCAACACAGGTGGAGAAGTAGTCAAGAAGGCATACGGTATGTTTGCCTTCATTGGTCGAGGCATTGAGTATAAAAATTGGCAAGTCATGTTGCAGCTGTATAGGACGTTAGTTCGGCCACACTTGGAGTGTAGTGTTCAATTCTGGTCGCCATACTACCAGAAAAATGTGGAGGCTTTAGAGAGGGTGCAGAAGAGATTTACCAGGATGTTGCCTGGTATGGAGGGCATTAGCTATGAGGAGAGGTTGAGTAAACTTCGTTTGTTCTCACTGGAATGAAGAAGGTTGAGGGGCGACCTGATAGAGGTCTACAAAATTATGAGGGGCATATACAGAGTGAATAGTCAGAGACTTTTTCCCAGGGTAGAGGGGGCAATTACTAGGGGGCAGAGGTTTAAGGTGCGAGGGGCAAGGTTTAGAGGAGATGTGAGAGGCTCGTTTTGTACACAGAGGGTAGTGGGTGCCTGGAACTTGCTGCCGGAAGAGGTGGTGGATGTAGGGACGACAGTGATGTTTAAGGGACATCTTGACAAATACATGAAGAGGATGGGAATAGAGGGATATGGACCCCGGAAGTGTAGAAGATTTTAGTGTCGACGGGCAGCATGGTCGGCACGGGCTTGGAGGGCCAAAGGACCTGTTCTTGTGCTGTATTTTTCTTTGTTCTTTGTTCCGAGAAGGTGGTTGTGAATCAGGGGTGATTCATGCCGTATGCCTTCTTGACTACTTCTCCATCTGTGTTGCCCCTTTCAGTGACCTGTGGACCTGTACACAAAGATTTCTCTGACTGTCAACACTCTTGAGGGTTCTACCATTCACTGTATATTCTCTATCTGTGTTAGACCTTCCAAAATGCATTACCTCACATTTGTCCGGATTAAACTCCATCTGCCATCTCTCCGCACAAGTCTCCAAACAATCTAAATCCTGCTGTATACTCTGACAGTCCTCATCGCTATCCGCAATTCCACCAACCTTTGTGTCGTCCGCAAACTTACTAATCAGTCCAGTTACATTTTCCGCCAAATCGGAACAGTAAAGGTCCCAGCTTCTTGAATCACTGCAGTTCTTGAGGTGTTGGTACCACCCATGTGCTATTAGGGAGGGAGTTGCAGGGAGTTGGGCTGATTTAGCACAGTAGGCTAAATAGCTGGCTTGTAACGCAGAACAAGGCAGCAGCACGGGTTTAATTCCCATACCAGCCTCCCCGAACAGGCGCTGGAATGTGGCGACTAGGGGCTTTTCACAGTAACTTCTTTGAAGCGTACTGGTGACAATAAGCCATTATTTATTTATTTATTGTTGCCCCAGCGACAGTGAAGGAACGGTTTCCAGGTCAGGGCGGTGAGTGACGTGGAGGGGAACCTCCAGGTGGTGGGGTGCTCCTCCTCGTTGAACACCTCTTGGAGGAAGCACTGAGGCTAGTGAAGCAACTGAATGTATTCTGGGTGTCCATCACGAGGAGTTGTTCAATAACTAGATACATAGATAGATTGAGAGATAGACAGATAGACGGATGGACGGACGGACGGATATAAGGATGGACGGATAGTAGGATGGATGGATGGACGGATAGTAGGATGGATGGATGGACGGATAGTAGGACGGATGGATGGATGGATGGATGGACGGACGGACGGACGGACGGATGGATGGATGGATAGATAGATATGAAGATAAATTGATGAATAGAAAGAGATAAATAGATTGTTAGATTGATGGATAGTTATACAGACACAGATATATATGTAGATAGATACATAGATATAGATATAGAAAACCGCTACAGACCAAGCTGACCAAGTCATAATGGACCATAACTGTTAGACTGTGACTTTGGTAGGTGGTGAGGATATCAACTAGAGGGAAAAATCAACTTCACCTCATCCTCATCAATCGAACTGTCCATGGCTGTATTGGTAACAGTGACCACCACACAATCCTTGTGGAGCTGACGTCCTGCATTCACAATGATTTAGCATGGTGGTGCCACACAACATGATGAGACACTCCACTGTGTTATGTGGCACCACAACCATGCTACATCAGATAGATTTAAAACGGAACTAGTAACTGAAAACTGGGCATCCATAAGGTTGTGGGCCAGTAGCAGCAGAATTGTACTCAACCACAATCTGCAACCTCATGGCCCAACATATCCCCCACTCTACCACACCACCAAGCTGAGGCATCAACCCTGGTTCAATGAAGAATGCAGGAGGGTATGCCAAGAAGCAGCACTCGGCATTCCTAAAAATGGTGTCAACCTGATGAAGCTACAACACAGGACCACTTGCTTGCCAAACAGTGGAAGGAGCATGTGATGAAGAGAGATAAGCAATCCCACAACCAATGGATCAGATCTAGTCTCTGCAGTCCTGTCACATCCAGCCATGAATGGTGGGGGACAATCAAACAACTCACTGGAGGAGGAGGAGTCTCCATAAATATCCCCATCCCCAATGATGGAATTCTCACCTGCTGAATCCCCAAAGCCTGTCCACCATCTGCAGTGCTCAAGTCAGGAATGTGACAGACCAGATGAGTGCACCTCCAACAACACTCAAAAAGCTCGAAAGCAGATCAGTATTGCATTCACGACAATAAATATTTACTTTCTCAACCATCAGACAACAGTGTGTACCATCGACAAAATGCACTGCAGCAACTCACCAAGGCTCCATTGGTAGCATCTTTCAATCCCCCACCAAGGGCAGCAGATGCTTGGGAACACCACCACCTCCAATCCACCCACCATCCTAATTTGAACTATATCACCCACCGTTTCTTCACTGTCAGTGGGTCAAAATCCTAGAACTACCTTCCTATTAGCACTGTTGGTGTTCCGACAACACATAGACTACAGCAGTTCGAAAGGTGGTCACGACCACCTCCTCGGGGTAATCAGGGAAGGGCATAAATGCTAGCCTTGCCAAAAATACCCACATCCCATGAACACATATATAAAAAGGAAATAACTGTAATCATACAAAGTGGGATTGTCCCACATGCTGGGTGGAAGAAAATATTTTAACCTTTAGACCTGTAATCACTATCACAAGTAAGTAACCTACTTATATCCATTGGATACACTATGCTGACCCCCCTCTCCCCACTCACCAAGCCGACCCCGGATGCATGCACGCCAAGGTCCCGCCAGATAAGAGCAGGTGTGAACGGCGCCGGCGGAACTCAGCTTTTTTGGCGTCGCCGCTCGGCCCATACTAGATGGAAAATCACCGGGGGGGGGGGGGGGGGGGGGGGGGGGTAGAGCGGCTCCCGACCAGCGCTACGCTGACTGCGCCAGCGCCAATTCTCCGCTCGCCGGAGAATCAGCGGACTGGCATTGGGATGGCGTGACGCGATTCGCGCCCGTCCCGGTGATTCTCCAGCCCGGCCTTTCAGTGAATGGTAAATTATTACATTAAAAACCCTTTTCTCTGCCTACCTTGGCTGATGGAAACCCAGATATTATGTGCTAATGTTTCAAGTTTTCTGTTCCATTTTAGGTACGTTATGTTATCCACAATAGAATTCACTGAGCAATTCCTTAGCCCTTGGACTCAACCTATTTGGATCCCTTTGCATGTTATTCTTTAATTCACACCCAACTACAAACCTCAGTACCATATGTGAGTTTTTATACAAGGAAATACCTCCCAGGCTGGGGAAGTGATCTAATAAGCAATCAGTCTGCCTGGATAGCAATGTAAGGTCTAGCCAATTTAATGGCCTAGCCTCAGTAACGCGTCTTTGGGCTAACTCCCAACCAAAATATCCAGGAATCTAGTGGGACGTAGCAGACTTTGGGCAGCTCAGTGGTCACCCACCATGATCAAGGTGAGTGTGGGGCTATGGTGCGAGATTTTCCAGGGCAATCAGCATTTCAGGATCTGGATCAGGACAGCATCAGAATATTGACGTAACATGGGACTCCAATTTACATTGTTTTACAAGACTTCTATCTAACTCAGCAAGCACCTTATATATCTGAAAAAAATACTTAAAAGAGCAATTCAGTAAGTTCCAGTGGACAACTTGTCGGCTCTGTTTTAATTGCTCTACCTTCTTTCTGTCAGGAAACAAAAGGCAGGAAGGGGGAAAGTGTAAGGCAGAGAAGCCAGAGTCAAAAATCAAAAAGGCCGACAGTACAAGGTAGAGTGACTGAGGGGAGCTCAGTGAATAGGCCCAGGAATACTAAAAGGAATAAAACAGGAAGAAAAAACGTAACTGGGAAGTGATGCGGCAGGTTGTTACATGAAGATATGGGTTCAACGACAAGGAAAATTAGGGGAAATGTTCAGAGGAAATATAAATTAGGAGAGGTTACTGATTGAGGTGTTAAGATTCAAAACAGAGGTATAAAAGCCAACATAAGTGTACGTTACCTGAATGCTCGTAGTATTCGGGATAAGGTAAATAAGTTGATGGCGCAAATCATCGTGAATGACTATGATTTAGTGGCCATTACTGAAACATGGTTAAAGGATGGTCAAGACTGGGAGTTAAATATCCGAGGGTATCAAACTATTCGGAAGGACAGAGTTGATGGTAATGGAGGTGGTGAAGCTCTGTTATTTAAGGATGACATCTGGGCAATAGTAAGGGATGACATCGGTGCTATGGAGGATAAGGTTGAATCCATTTAGGTGGAAATCAGGAACAGTAAGGCAAAAAAGTCACTGATAGGAGTAGTCTATAGGCCAACAAATAGTAACATTATGGTGGGGCAGGCAATAAACAAAGAAATAACTGATGCATGTAGAAATGGTACAGCAGTTATCATGGGGGATTTTTAATTTTTTTTAAACAGACAGTTTTATTGAGGAATTTTTTTTTCATGGGGGATTTTAATCGACATGTCGATTGATTTAACCAGTTTGTCAAGACAGCCTTGAGGAGGAGTTTATAGAATGTATCCACGATAGTTTCCTAGAACAATATGTAATGGAACCTACGAGGGAACAAGCGGTCCTAGATCTTGTCCTGTGTAATGAGACAGGATTGATTCATGATCTCATAGTTAGGGATCCTCTCGGAAGGAGCGATCACAATATGGTGGAATTTAAAATACAGATGGAGGGTGAGAAAGTAAAATAAAACACTAGTGTTTTGTGCTTAAACAAAGGGGATTACAATGGGATGAGAGAAGAGCTAGTTAAGGTAGACTGGGAGCAAAGACTTTATGGTGAAACAGTTGAGGAACAGTGGAGAACCTTCCAAGTGATTTTTCACAGTGCTCAGCAAAGGTTTATACCAACAAAAAGGAAGGACGGTAGAAAGAGGGAAAATCGACCGTGGATATCTAAGGAAATAAGGGAGAGTATCAAATTGAAGGAAAAAGTATACAAAGTGGCAAAGATTAGTGGGAGGCTGGAGGACTGGAAAAAATTAAGGGGGCAACAGAAAGCGACTAAAAAAGCTATAAAGAAGAGTAAGATAGATTATGAAAGTAAACTTGCTCAGAATATATAAACAGATAGTCAAAGTTTCTACAAATATATAAGACAAAAAAGAGTGGCTAAGGTAATTATTGGTCCTTTCGAGGATGAGAAGGGAGTTTTAATAATGGGAGATGAGGAAATGGCTGAGGAACTGAACAGGTTTTTTGGGTCGGTCTTCACAGTGGAAGACACAAATAACATGCCAGTGACTAATAGAAATGAGGCTACAACAGGTGAGGACCTTGAGATGATTTTTATCACTAAGGAGGTAGTGATGGGCAAGCTCATGGGGCTAAAGGTAGACAAGTCTCCTGGCCCTGATGGAATGCATCCCAGAGTGCTAAAAGAGATGGCTAGGGAAATTGCAAATGCACTAGTGATAATTTACCAAAATTCACTAGACTCTGGGGTGGTCCCGGTGGATTGGAAATTAGCAAACGTGACACCACTGTTTAAAAAAGGAGGTAGGCAGAAAGCGGGTAATTATAGGCCAGTGAGCTTAACTTCGGTAGTAGGGAAGATGCTGGGATCTCTCATCAAGGAAGAAATAGCGAGGCATCTGGATGGAAATTGTCCTATTGGGTAGACACAGCATGGGTTCAAAAAGAGCAGGTCGTGCCTCACTAATTTCGTGGAATTTTATGAGGACATTACCAGTGCGGTAGATAATGGGGAGCCAATGGATGTGGTATATCTGAATTTCCAGAAAGCCTTTGACAAGGTGCCACACAAAAGGTTGCTGTATAAGATAAAGATGCATGGCATTAAAGGTAAAGTAATAGCATGGATAGAGAATTGGTTAATTAATAGAAAGCAAAGAGTGGGGATTAATGGGTGTTTCTCTGGTTGGCAATCAGTAGCTAGTAGTGTCCCTCAGGGATCAGTGTTGGGCCCACAATTGTTCACAATTTACATAGATGATTTGGAGTTGGGGACCAAGGGCAATGTGTCCAAGTTTGCAGATGACACTAAGATGAGTGGTAAAGCAAAAAGTGCAGAGGATATCGGAAGTCTGCAGAGGGATTTGGATCGGTTAAGTGAATGGGCTAGGGTCTGGTAGATGGAATACAATGTTGACAAATGTGAGGTTATCCAATTTGGTAGGAATAACAGCAAAAGGGATTATTATTTAAATGATAAAACAGTAAAACATGCTGCTGTGCAGAGAGATCTGGGTGTGCTAGTGCATGAGTCGCAAAAAATTGGTTTACAGATGCAACAGGTGATTAAGAAGGCAAATGGAATTTTGTCCTTCATTGCCAGCGGGATGGAGTTTAAGACTAGGGAGGTTATGCTGCAATTGTATGAGGTGTTAGTGAGGCCACACCTGGAGTATTGTGTTCAGTTTTGGTCTCCTTACCTGAGACAGGACGGACTGGCGCTGGAGGGTGTGCAGAGGTGATTCACTAGGTTAATCCCAGAACTGAAGGGGTTGGATTACGAGGAGAGGTTGAGTAGACTCGGACTGTACTCGTTGGAATTTAGAAGGATGAGTGGGAATCTTATAGAAACATATAAAATTACGAAGGGAATAGATAGGATAGATGCAGGCTGGTTGTTTCCACTGGCGGGTGAAAGCAGAACTAGGGGGAATAGCCTCAAAATAAGGGGAAGTAGATTTAGGACTGAGTTTAGAAGGAACTTCTTCAGCCAAAGGATTGTGAATCTATGCAATTCCTTGCCCAGTGAAGCAGTTGAGGCTCCTTCATTACATGTTTTTAAGATAGAGATAGATAGTTTTTTGAATAATAAAGGGATTAAGGGTTATGGTGTTCAGGCCGGAAAGTGGAGCTGAGTCCACAAAAGATCAGCCATGATCTCATTGAATGGTGAAGCAGGCCCGAAGGCCTACTTCTGCTCCTAGTTCTTATGTTCTTATGTATGGGGAGGAAAATGGGAGTTAATATTTTCCCCACAACATATTCCTGATTGCATAGAGAAGTCATGATGTGGAGATGCCGGCGTTCGAATGGGGTGGGCATAATAAGAAGTCTTACAACACCAGGTTAAAATCCAACAGGTTTGTTTCGAATCACTAGCTTTCGGAGTCACCTGAGGATGGAGCCGCACTCCGAAAGCTAGTGATTCGAAACAAACTTGTTGGACTTTAACCTGGTGTTGTAAGACTTCTTACTGTGCATAAAGAAGTGATACATTCTTACGGGTGGCACGGTAGTACAGTGGTTAGCACTGCTGCTTTATAGTGCCAGGGACCTGGGTTCAGTTTTGACCTTGGGTGACTGTATGGAGTTTGCGCTTTCTCCCTGTGTTTGCGTGGGTTCCTACGGATGCTCCGGTTTCCTCCCACAGTCCAAAGATGTGCAGGTTACGTGGATTGGCCATGCTAAAAACAAAACATTGCCCTCGTGTCCAAGGATGTGCAGATTAGGTGGGGTTATGGGGTTACAGGGGTAGGGCGAGGATTGGGTCTTGGTAGGGTACTCTTTCAAAGGGTCACTGATGGACCGAATGACCTCCTTCTGCACTGTAGGAATTCAATGATTGTACATAAAATGTTTTCAGTGAACCCTCCAATTCCTCAGAATAGTTCTGCACGTCTGAGTAAAATAATAACATTTGTCAGGCGGCACGGTGGCTCAGTGGTTAGTACTGCTGCCTCACAGCGCCAGGGACCTGGGTTCAATTTTGGCCTTGGTCACTATCTTTGTGGAGTTTGTATGTTCTACCCATGTTTGCATGGGTTTCCTCCAGGTGCTCCAGTTTTCTCCCACAGTTCAAAGATGTACAGGATAGGTGGATTGACCATGCTAAATTGTCCCTTGTAGCCAGGAATATGCAGGTTAAGTTATGGGGTTACGGGGATAGGTAGGGTAGGGTGGGTGGACATGGGCGAAGTGTTCATTTGAAGGGTCAGTGCAAACTCAATGGGCCAAATGGCTTCCTTCTGCATTGTAGAGATTTTATGATTCTATGAATTGAGGATTCTCCCCTGTCAGGAAATCAAAGGAGAGCATTGGTGCACCTACCACCAACTGACTACAGAAATCAAAGTGGGAAACATGAGTTCCCTAGTTCATCCTCATTGATTATAATGTAGCAACCATTAATTAGTCAAATTCTAGCATACCCTTGTGACCTATCCAAAGATCTGAAAACCAGCTGTGTAAATCTATTTTGCATGTACCTTTGAAAGCTTAGCTAAACCAACTGAGACTAGATGCCTGATTAGAGAACATAATAGATTCAACAGGTTCATCAGAACAAAGAAGAGCCATTATTTTTGCTCGGAAATGCATATGTTGAGCATAAAATTAATTAAGTCCAGCCTTTAGTAACTCCAGAGAAGTGCTATATGTAAAAAGGTATCCTCATGTGGTATGTTGCTTTGCAAGATGATTTAACAAGTTATTAAAAATGAGCAGACCACAGCAAACCTTTCTGGCCCATCAAAACTGGAATAAGAAAACACCATTTTAATTCCGCGCCCCCTCCCCCCCAAGGGAGAACAACACTAGTAGAGAAATGGTGCTGGGAAAACCGATGGGACTGAAGGCGGATAAATCCCCAGGGCCTGAGAATCTGCATCCCAGAGTGCTTAAGGAGGTGGCTCTGGAAATAATGGATGCATTGCTGGTCATCTTCTGGGATGCTATAGACTCTGGAACTGTCCCTGCAGATTGGAGGGTAGCTCACGTCACTCCGATATTCAAAAAGGGAGGTAGAGAGAAAGCAGGGAACTATAGACCAGGAAGCCTAACATCGGTAGTGAGGAAAATGCTTGAATCCATTATCAAGGACTTTATAGCAGAACATTTAGAAAGCATTTAGGATCAGTCAGAGTCAGCATAGATTTATGAAGGGAAAATCATGCTTGACAAATCTGTTGGAATTCTTTGAAGTGGGAACCAGTACAGTTGACAAGGGGGAGCCAGTCGATGTAGTATATTTGGACTTTCAGAAGGCGTTTGACAAAGTCCCACATAAGAGATTATTGTGCAAAATCAAAGCGCATTGGATTGGGAGAAATATATTGAGGTGGATAGAAAACTGGTTGGCAGAGAGGAAATAAAGCGTAGGGATTAATGGGTCCATTTCAATTGGCAAGCAGTAACTACTGGGGTACCACAGGGATCGGTGCTGTGACCCCAGCTATTCACAATATATATTAATGATTTGGATGAGGGAACAAAATGTAAAATCTCAAACTTTGCAGATGATACCAAATTAGGTGGGATGGTGAATTGTGATGATGATGCAGAGATCCTACAGCAAGATCTGGATGGGTTGGATGAGTGGGCAAATCAATGGCAGATGTAGTATAATTTGGATAAATGTGAGATTATTCATTTTGGAAGCAAAAACAGGAAGGCAGATTAATACCTGAGTGGTTGAAAATTGGGAGAGGGGAGTGTGCAGTGGGACTTGGGTGTGCTTGTGCACCATTCGCTGAAGGTAAGCATGCAGGTGGAGAAGGCGGTAAAGAAGGCTAATGGTATGTTGGCCTTCATTGCAAGAGGTTTCGAGTATAGAAGCAGGAATGTGTTGCTGCAGTTATACAGGGCCTTGGTGAAGCCACACCTAGAATACTGTGTGCAGTTTTGGTCTCCCTTTGAGGAAGAATGTTCTTGATCTCGAGGGAGTGCAGCGAAGGTTTACCAGACTGATTCCAGGGATGGCGGGACTGTCATATGAGGAGAGATTGACTAGGTTGGGATTGTTCTCGCTGGAGTTCAGAAGAATGAGGGGGGATCACATAGAGACTTATAAAATTCTAACAGCACTAGACAGGGTAGATTTTACCAATGATGGGTGTGTCCAGAACCAGGGGTCACAGCCTGAGGATTCAGGTAAACAATTTCAGACAGAGATAAGGAGACATTTCTTCACACAAAGAGTGGTGAGCCTGTGGAATTATTCATGCACATTGAATGATCATTGTGTCGGGAATTCTGCAAATTAATGGGTGCGTTTAAGCGCTTGGCACCTCATGGACAATCAGTTGGTGGGAAATGTCGGCCTTTGGGAACATCATTTATTGTGTAGCCTCAGAAGCTGGGGCATCTTTGAGTCTCTTGACATACACAGGAGTTTTTAATCTTGGGCAATCTTTGTATGATTGGGAGTTTGGAACTTTATTGGCATGCCAGTAGGTAGTGTTCATCCGCTTATCATTCTCAGAAGCTGATGACTAACGATTGTCTGTCGCTGCAATATTCCATAGGTTACAGCTGAACACAGAGTTTTTAGCAAGGCATTGCCAGCATTTGGGACCTGAAGAAGGAGCTGCGCTCCGAAAGCTGGTGTTTGAAACAAACCTGTTGGACTTTAACCTGGTGTTGTAAGACTTCTTACAGCATTTGGGACATGTGACGCTGAGTCACTGTGTTATTTCTTTCCAAATCACAAATGTATATGACTTCCATGAAGATGGAATATAAGTCCATGCATATGGGCTTGCTCATGCTAACAGTCTGCAGCATTTTTCCTTCCAGGTGCCAGGTTGTGAGATTGTGGGTTGGTCTGCGTTGGCACTTCCACGGCACCTTTTATTGAGGAGCAGATCAAGCGATCTTGCAGGGGTCTCATTCTGGCTAGCATCTGAGTGCAATGAGAACGTGATATGGCCTGTCTGGCACGTCATTCTATTGCCTTGTCATTTGCAGCTACATTAGCACCATCCGCTCTCATATGAACATCAGCTCCTTCCCCTTCTTTCTCAGCTGGTGAGGCATTCAGCTCCTCCATGTCCCCATCTGAAAGTTTTTCACCCCTTGGCTGTACAGCATTGTGTAGGGTTCATCAAGGCATAATGATGTCCAAAGATGTGTTGGTAAGGTAGATTGGCTATGATCAATGCACGGGGTTACGGGATAGGATGGTGGAGAGGGCCTAGGTCGAGTGTTCTTTCGATGGGGCGTGCAGACTTCTTGGGTCAAATAGCCTCCTTCTGCATTGCAGGAATCCAATGGGTTCTATGATTCTGGAGGCTCTTTGTGGTGCAGAGCTTCATCAGAGAAGTTCAGGCAGTGGAATCTCATCTTCTGCAGTCCAATATTCTATTGTTCCCCTTGTTGGGATACAGGCAACATTATATCTCTCCTCTGCTGGGCTTTCTGTGTTCCACACAGGTATCATGAGCCAGATCTTCTGCGGATATCTCGTCACCCAGGAATCATCTCTGCAGTTGCTCATAGGGTGCAAACAGCAATGGCACATGAGAACAAGTGAAAAAATACTGCATCAGGATGGTTGGCTGGCACTCCTCCTTCTTCTCAGTGTGCAGTGGCACCTCAGTATCCATGAGAAAAAGTAAGAAGTCTTACAACACCAGATTAAAGTCCAACAGGTTTGATTCAAACACGAGCTTTCGGAGCGCAGCTCCTTCCTCAGGTGAACCAAGGAGCTGCGCTCCGAAAGCTCGTGTTTGAATCAAACCTGTTGGACTTTAACCTGGTGTTGTAAGGCTTCTTACTGTGCTCACCCCAGTCCAACACCGGCATCTCCACATCATGAGAAAAAGGGCACCTGTAGGGAGGTTGAGGTACTTTGTTACTCTCTCATCTCCTGTAACGAATCCACTCCCAGAACTACAGAAGGCAGCTCTTTGCACATATGGGTCATGTTCTAGACCTGGCTCCCCAATGTGGTTGCCAAATTCTCCATGGAGGAATGTATGCACTCACATCCTGGCTTGGATGAACTCCTCCACTGCTTGAGCAAGGTTCCGCATAGTCTCTGGCACTTCTGCCTGGTTTTTCCTTGCCTATATCTCCAGCAGGCTTATTGTGGCCAAAGGCAGAGGCCTATCATCAGCCTAGTGCTCACAATGGTCCCGATCTACAACAGTCTGCTCATTGTCTGTGACCATGGCTGACAGTCTCCCTTAGTTGCTGGGGTGTGTTCTCTTCTGAACCTCAGTTCGAACCCAAGAAAGCAATTTGGGTCCGATACACATAATAGGACAACAATTTACATCTTAAACGTGGTCTACCATGGTAGAAATAGCAGCAGCCAGGGTGTTGGAATTGATGGGGTGGTGAGTCTACCATCCCAATTACGAGGCGCCAAGGTAAAGTCAGCTTTTCTACAACAGCACTGCAACTAAATTATGGTTCTAGTAATTATATGATTGATCCAAGAAATATGTTGACAATGATTTAATTAACCAAGATAGTAACTACAAGAGTAAATTTGACTGAATGCATCATCTCCAAGAAATTAAGATTTGTGGAATAAACTGGATCAGTTCGATGGAATATCCTGCTGCCAGGTTGAATTATGTTTCTACCATTACTGATTAGGATACATCCCATTTTCATAATAATCAATAGCAACTTGCATTTCTATAGTCCTGTCCAGATGAGCTATGGAGGAAACGGACTTAGAGGGCAGGATGCTCCGTCTTGCTGCGCCACATTTCTGCCTCACCGTGCCAGCGGGATGTTCCGTTACGTCGGCCGGTCAATGGGGTTTTCCATTGTGGGATAGCCCCACGCAGCCGGGAAACCCCCTCGCTGCCAGCAAAACACAGCATTCCGCGGCAGAGAATCCTACCCAGAGTACGGTTTAAATACATATAACATACATAATATACATCTTAATTGAACGTATAGTAACTTAAAAAAAACTATCTATAGCATTTTATATTACTGTTTTATATACACACATATATTGGGGTTCTTCAAAACGAAATTGTAAACAACAGAAAAGTTTAACGTTGGTTTTAAATACCCCTTTTATCTTTAAAGTAAACTTTTCAAAAGTTTTCAAAAGTTAATTTGGAAATACATTGGGCATTGCCACTGGTAGCTGGATTCCCGATGTGATGGAGAATCAAGCGCGTGAAGAAAACAAGATCAGCACTGTTTCTGATGCTCCAGCCCTCCTCTGACAGGAGATTGAGGTTTGCACCCACGTGCCGGGGGGAGGACACAAATGCGGGCCGGGCACCATATTCTCTGGGCCCTCGCGGTTCTCCGGTGCTTTGGGGCAGGAATCATGTGGGTGATGCACTATCAATTACAATGAGACGAGAGTAGAATGTAATTGAGGCTTTATTACACAGAGATGTGTGGCCTCCTACAGCAGCTGATGAAATGGCTGCTGTTCGGAGAGCACACACATTTATAATCCACCTACTGGGCGGAGCCAGCAGGCAGGGATCTACCCCCGTACCTGTAGTACAGGGGCCTTATTATAATACCCATATATACAATATAATACAACAGTATTATCGGGGCATGGGACGGCGAAGGGAAATGGGGAATACTCGTCGACCACACTAAGAAAGTACGTGTTGCGGTCGGTGGAGGGGAGTGGCCCTTTGAAGTCCACGCTGAGGCGTTTAAAGGGGCAGGAGGCCTTCACCAGGCACGCACGGTCTGGCCGGTAGAAGTGCGGTTTACACTCTGCACAGACCTGGCAGTCTCTGGTGATAGCCCTGGCTTCCTCAATGGAGTAGGGCAGATTGCGGGCCTTAATGAAGTGGTAAAAGTGGGTGACTCCTGGGTGACAGAGACTGTTGTGCAGGGTCCGGAGTCGGTCCACTTGTGCGCTGGCACATGTACCTCGGGATAGGGCATAGAGGGGGGCTCGTTGACCTTACCGGGGTGATGCAAAATCTCATAAGTGTAGGTGGAGAGCTCGATCCTTCACCTCAAGATTTTATCATTTTTGATCTTACCCCGCTGTGTGTTGTTAAACATGAAGGCAACCGACCGTTGGTCAGTGAGGGGAGTGAATCTCCTGCCGGCCAGGTAATGACTCCAATGTCGCACAGCTTCAACAATCGCTTGGGCCTCCTTTTCGACGAGGAGTGCTGAATTTCGGAGGCATGGAGGGTGTGGGAAAAGAATGCTATGGGATGCCTGCCTGGTTGAGGGTGGCGGCCAGAGCGACGTCTGATGCATCGCTCTTGACTTGGAAGGTGAGCGTCTCGTCGATCGCGTGCATCGCGGTCTTGGCGATGTCGGCCTTGATACGGTTGAAGGCCTGGTGAGCCTCGGCCGTCAGTGGGAAAGCGGTGGATTGAATGAGTGGGCGGGCCTTGTCCGCATAGTTTTGGATCCACTGGGCATAATACGAAAAGAACCCCAGGCACCATTTGAGGGCCTTGGGGCAGTGAGGGAGGGGGAGTTCCATGAGGGGGCGCATGCGGTCGGGGTCGGGCCCTAGAACTCCGTTCTGAACCACATAGCCGAGGATGGCTAATCGTTTTGTGCTGAACACACACTTCTCCTTGTTGTAAGTTAGGTTGAGGACAGTGGCAGTGTGGAGAAATTTGGAAAGGTTCGCGTCGTGGTCCTGCTGGTCGTGGCCGCAGATGGTGAAGTTGTCCAGGTATGGGAAAGTGGCCCGCAAACCGTACCGGTCAACCATTTGGTGAATCTCGGAGACCACACACATTTATACTCCACCTACTGGGCGGTGCCAGCAGGCAGGGATCTACCCCCGTACCTGTAGTACAGGGGCCTTACCGTAATACCCATATATACAATATAATACAACAGTGGTTACTACCACAGTGGGCAGGATTTACTGCAGGTATTTCCCAGAGTGGCCTTCATGTGGTGGACCTCATGGTGGGCTAAGGGGGGAACACTTTAAGGAGTTGCCCCCCAAACTGCATCTGAGGGCCACCCTCCTCTCCACCATGCAAGACCTGCCCACCATATGCCCACCCGATACCTGCACTGCCTCAACAGAGAGCACCCTAAATAACAAGACCCCCCCAAATAAAGAAGGACCCCTCAGAGATCCCATTAAATAGGGAGATCTCCACAGACCCCCCCAAGGGGTCTCCCTATTTAGGGGGTCTCTGGAAGGGTCTTCCTATTGAGGAGGTCTCTGGGAGGAGGGGTGGGTCGCTTCACCCTGTCGGGTCAGGACGGGAGGACCCAGAAAATCCAGTGAGGGGGCTGATTTGCGATGCAGGGGGCTTGGAGGGCTGAACTGTGATGCGGGGTGGGGTGGCCAGCCGGAAGACCCCATTATTGGGTCGCCTGCTAAAAATGGCAGCCCGATAACAGGATTCCATCAGGAATGCCGCTCAATCCCGCTCAATCCTCGCCATGCATAAATTTGCATGACTGAGGGTTGGGAATTGCTTCCTGATTAAGAGTGCAAATCAGTTGCAATTCACCTCTGGAGAGAGAACATAGTCTCCAAAATGGAAGATGTAGCCCATCATATTTTTTCATGGTCTCGAGAGTTGACATGCACAGAGGAGACTGCATTGGAGAGCTATCAGCACATGTATTATGAACTGTAATGGCTGAAAACTTTATACTGGGCTTTATACATGATGATCGGCACAGACTTGGAAGGCTGAAACTTCCTGTACTGAAACAGTGCTGTACTGTTCTTTGTTTATTGAATTTGTTATAGCAGGAATACTGAATTAAGGTGGAGTTACAGGTTTTGGGCTTTTATTCTGCAAAGTCACTTTAATGCAGCTTGAATTCCTCTCATGTTTGCTTTCGTCAATACCTGATGTAAATCCTTGTGTCAGTTAATGCAACTGACGCACATGCCAAAATTATCCAATTAAGTTCAGTAACATGCACCAATAATAAACAACCATTTCACTGTTTTTTTAGTATCACTAGCATTTGAAGTATTGCACTTATTAAATACAAACAGAAAACATTCGTTCAGTGCAACTAACAGTAATTTTAGATATCACAGTACCCTTTTTCTAAGCACTTGATACCATGCATATTTAACAAGGTGCAAATATTGATTTATGCTAATGAAAGTAGCAGAATCAGATTATTCAAGTGTTGACAGAACACAATCCTAGTGTGTGCAAAAAGCGCTGACCTTCATAGCCAGGAAAGTTGTTTTTCTCAGCAGATCTGTATTTTCACTTTTGAGTGAAAGAGAGAAAGAAGTTGCCTGAAAGGGAGGGTTTAAAGGGTTCCAGCAGTGAACAGTAGATTGTCGACAAGTACTTGCATTTTGATGAATGCAAGTACCCCCCCCCCCCACCCCCCACAATATCATAAGGGTAGGCAAAACTCCTTAATCTTGGCTACAGCCAACTAAAGTAAAGGAAATGCAAAGATGAAAACATTGAGGACGGTAGCAGGATCCCATCACAATTACACTTTCCTAGTAAATGGTTCAAGAATTTTACATGGAAGATTTGAATTATGATCTGCCTGAAAGTCGAACATGGTGGACCAACGTATATTTTTCCAGTTTGACACAATTTTATTTGGACAAACGTAATAGGTAGAATAGAACACACAAAGAAAGTTGGCTTTTGGGATACAACTTCAGAATTTATTTTGCTGTAGGAACATGAAAAACATCAACATCAACAAAAACAACTTGCATTTATCTAGTGCCTTTAACATAATTAAACATCCCAAGGCACCTCACAGGAACGATTAAGAAACAAAAAAATTGACACCAAGGAAATGTTCAGGCTGATGACTAAAAACATGGGGGAAAGGGTAGGTGGCGACTAGGGGCTTTTCACAGTAACTTCATTGAAGCCTACTCGTGACAATAAGCGATTTCCATTTTCATTTCATTTCATTAAGGAATGTCTTCAAGGTGGAAGAGAAAATAGAGATGCAGACAGATTTAGGGAAGGCATGCCAGAGGTTTGGAGCTAGACAGCAGAAAACAAGCCTCCCAATGATGAAGTGATGAGGCCAGAATTGGAAGGGGTCGTGAATGTTTCTTGGGTTGGAAGTGGTTCAAAGCAGTAGCAAACAGTGAGGCCATGTCGGGATTCGACAACAAAGGTAATATTAAGATGTTGCCAAACTGGTAGCAAATGTAGATCAGTGAGAACAGGGAAGATGGATGAATGGATAGGACTTCATACAAATCAGGATATGAACAATGGGGTTTTGGATAAGTTCAGCTTTATTTTGTGTAGAAAATGGGAAGTTGTCCAGCAGACAATCTGAATAGGTATGCTATCGGGTGATAAAGGTAAGGATGAAGGTTTCAGCAGTAGATGAGCAGAGGCAGGGGTAGAGTCAGCTTTGACAAAGGGTCATCTGGACTTGAAATGTTAGTTCTTTTCTCTCCTTACAGATGCTGCCAGACCAGCTAAGATTTTCCAGCATTTTCTCTTTTGGGTAGAGTCAGATAATGTTATTGAGCTGGAAGTGGGCAATCTTGGTAATGGAGGGGATATGTGTTTAGCGGGCATTTACTCAGGCAGGAGCGTGGTGTGCGTACCCACCACAATCAAAATTAAGTCCATGGACCATAGAATCACTACAGTGCAGGAGGAGGTCATTCAGTCCATCGAGTGTGCACCTACCCTCTGAAAGAGCACCCTACCTAAGCCCATGGCTCCAGCCTATCCTCTCAACCCAGTAACTCCTCCTAACCTTTATGGCCACAAGGGGTCATTTAGCATAGCTAATCCACCTAACATGGGGAGAATGTACAGACTCCACACAGACAATGACCTAAGGCTGGAAATGAACCTGGGTCCCTGACACTGAGGCACCACTGTGTCACCATGCCACCCCAATGGAGACAAGCATTCATTTCCAGAACTTGTTTTTACAAAATTGAATTTAAATTTCACCAGCTGCCACGGTGGGATTTGAACCTGAGTCAGGGCCGGCTCAAGGTACCAGCAACTCGGGCAGTCGCCCGGGGCGCCATGTGCTAGGGGCGCCGCGTAAAAGACTCGGGTCCTATGCATGCGCAGTTGGGCCGGTGCCAACTACTAAAATATTGCCACTAAAATATCATCTCTCCTGAACGAGCCAAAAACATTATTTCCTTCAGCTGCTGCAAAAGATTAGTGTCCATGTGTTTCTGAAACAAGCTTACATCGAAGAAAATACATACCACAGTAATAAGTATCATGCAAAGAGGTCATATATTTTTTCACCTCAAGTAATTATTTTTAGTAACATAGTTCTATAACACCTGCAGGATCGCATTAATATTAATTTATGGTGTACTTTAAGATCTATTTGCCTGACTGTGTGCAATCTGACTGCATTGCCACGTGTATTCATTTCAGCTAATTACAGTATATGATAGTTTTAGCACAGTGGTGAAGAGACACAGGCTGGATGACTATGATTTTGCAGCAAAATAGATTAAAATGTATTAATGTACACCCCTGTAAATCTTGTGAGCTATGCTGGCCATTATATTCAACTGTTCGAATCCAAAGAACACCAACAGTGCAGAATGAGACCATTTGGCCCATTGAGTCTGCACTGACCTTCCAGAAGAAAATCCAACCTGGACCCTATCCCCGTAAACCTGAGCACTGATCATGGCCGATCCACCTCACCTGTACATCTTTGGACTGTGGGAGGAAACTGGAGCACCAGAAGAACATAGACCATTACAGCGCAATACAGGCCCTTCGGCCCTCGATGTTGCGCCGACCTGTGAAACCACTCTAAAGCCCATCTACACTATTCCCTTATCGTCCATATGTTTGTCCAATGACCATTTAAATGACCTTAATGTCGGCGAGTCCACTACTGTTGCAGGCAGGGCATTCCACGCCCTTACTACTCTCTGAGTAAAGAACCTACCTCTGACATCTGTCCTATATCTATCTCCCCTCAATTTAAAGCTATGTCCCCTCGTGCTAGCCATCACCATCCGAGGAAAAAGGCTCTCACTGTCCACCCTATCTAATCCTCTGATCAGTTTGTATGCCTCAATTAAATCACCTCTTAATCTTCTTCTCTCTAACGAAAACAGCCTCAAGTCCCTCAACCTTTCCTCATAAGATCTTCCCTCCATACCAGGCAACATCCTGGTAAATCTCCTCTGCGCCCTTTTCAATGCGTCCACATCCTTCCTAGAATGCGGCGACCAGAACTGCACACAGTACTCCAAATGCGGCCGCACCAGAGTTTTGTACAGCTGCAACATGACCTCATGGCTCCAAAACACAATCCCTCTACCAATAAAAGCTAACATACCGTACGCTTTCTTAACAACCCTATCAACCTGGGTGGCAACTTTCAGGGATCTATGGACATGGACACCGAGATCTCTCTGCTCATCCACACTACCAAGAATCTTACCATTAGCCCAGAACTCTGTCGTCTTGTTACTCTTTCCAAAGTGAAACACCTCACACTTTTCTGCAATAAACTCCATTTGCCACCTCCCAGCCCAGCTCTACAGCTTATCCATGTCCCTCTGTAACCTGCAACATCCTTCCGCACTGTCCACAACTCCATCGACTTTAGTGTCATCTGCAAATTTACTCACCCATCCCTCTATTCCCTCGTCAAGGTCATTTATTAAAATGACAAACAGCAGTGGCCCCAAAACAGATCCTTGTAGTACACCACTAGTAACTGAACTCCAGGCTGAACATTTCCCATCAACCACCACCCTCTGTCTTCTTACAGCGAGCCAATTTCTGATCCAAACTGCTAAATCGCCCTGAATCCCATGCCTCCATATTTTCGGCAATAGCCGACCGTGGGGAACCTTATCAAACGCTTTACTGAAATCCAGATACACCACAACTGCTTTACCCTCATCCACCTGTTTGGTTACATTCTCAAAGAACTCAATAAGGTTTGTGAGGCACGACCTACCCTTCACAAAACCGTGTTGACTATCCCTAATCAAATTATTCCTTTCTAGATGATTATAAATCCTATCTCTTATAAACCTTTCCAAAACCTTTCCAAGACCTTTCCGCGACAATGCAGAATTGCCAAGCAGAAACTTATAGCCAAGTTCTGCACACATGAGTGCGGCCTCAACCGGGACCTGGGATTCATGTCGCATTACATTCATCCCCTACCACCTGGCCTGGGCTTGAATTACCTGCAAATGCTCGCATTCGAAGCATTGACTGGCATCAGGGCCGGTTTTAAGCCTATTTGACCAATTTCATCAAATTGGGCCCCGCACCTTAAGGGGGCCCCGCGCCAGTGGCGACAGAGTTACTGTTTGAAGCCCTTTCTGTATTCTAAGAAGAACTATAGGGTAGTTTTTACTTTTGGGGAACGCACCGCATTACCGTCGACAAATCCTTCAGCCCTGCGCCGCCAAATCCTTCCGCCCGGGTAAGTAAGTTTCAAAATTTTAGTATATCAAGCATTTAATGTTTTGTTTTGGTTAAAGACGAGCATACTACACGAAATATAAACGTACATAAATTTTTACTTTTGTAGAGTAGGGGCCCCGCCATCACTTTTCTAATTGGGCCCGCAGTTCCTAGCACCGGCCCTGACTGGCATCTTTGAATTTGTCCATATATATGTTTCTGGAACATACCTCTTCATTCACCCGAGGAAGGAGCAGTGCTCCGAAAGCTAGTGTTTGCAATGAACATGTTGGACTTTACCCTGGTGTTGTGAGCCTTCTGACAATGGTAAGAGAGGTCACAGTTTTGGAAGGAGCTGACAAAGGAATCTTGGTGATTACTGCAGTGCATTGTTGCTGTGAATATCAATGGTTCTTGCAGAGTGCCACAGCAGCCTAGCAAACTGTCCTCCAGTTATTCTTAGAATTGCTGAGGCACTGCTCCATGGGTGCATCAATGACACCATGGAACACAAACCTGATGTTGTCTCTTGGAAAACTGTATTTATCCTCCGACTATTCCTTTGATGTTTTCTATTAGTCCACCAATCCAGGATTCTGCACCCCATGCCAAGGTGATGCAGTTTGAAGCTAGGCCTTTTAGGGCATGAGCATTGGTCTCGGCCAAGGCCATCTGCAGTCTCCTTCACTGAAAGTCACTAGCCTTCCACAACCAGCCACTGGAGGAGCACCGCATAAGTCCATTAGGACAGGAAAAGGCACACAGAAGACAGGCACTGAGGGAATGTACAAGAGTGATTAGTTGGCTATTGTGTGGAAATTTGAATGTTTGACTGATAAATTTGGTTTGGAATCTTTGCTTTGTGGTGGCAGTTATTTCAGGATTGTGGCCAAGGGGACACTGTGACAGTAACAGAGGAAAGGAAAGGTAAGGACTGTTGGTAAATTGGCAATTGGGGTTATGTTCTCTGGTCCTGTAGACAGGCGAGTTGTTCACGGATAGCCTGGCGAGAAAGAGGAAGCATTAATTAACCCTCCCTTTCTTCTCCTCCTCCTATTCCTCCTCAACTGTCTGCACGTGACAAAGGCTGGACCCACATGATGGCAACAAGCAACATGCACACTGCTGAATACTGCAGGGTGCCTCTAGAGTAGCCCAAGGCAGCAGAAACATAGGCTTAATTTTGTCAACCCTAAAGTAATTGGGAAATGGAATGATTTAATCGCACCCACCAGCTTAATATTATAAATGGCAGCGAAAGAGCAAGGGACACTGGAGGGCTAATCAGGGTGCCCGAAGTGGAAGGCAGCTGGCAGCCCCATTGTGAAGGTTGGGTGTTGCTTAGCTACTTGGAGCAGGAAAGAGCAGCACAACATTGAGGTGCTTATTGCTGATGGACTGGTAGTCAATCCCTCACGCACAGTACTACCTGTTAGATTTGTCTGCGGGTAAAATGCTTGGATTTACAGACAGATTTGCAAGCCTGAGGCTTGCCCATTGGCTCCTACAAAGTGAACACAGTATCTGTGTCTCACAGTGCTCTAATCTCCTAGTGTGCTCTTCCCTCCTGTATAGATGAGCTGAAAATGCAGCCTGGATCATTGAACCACTGACAAAATTCTAATTCCTTCTACAAATGGCTGCTAACTGGCTCAGTTATTACCTTTGCACTGCCGGGTGGTTAGCCTTCATCTCCTTGAAGCTGCGTCCAAAAAACTCACAAGGAGGTATGAACATGTCAGCGAGCCGCCCCAATGCTTTTTCCCTCTTGTGTCATTTCCGGAACCCTTCCCACCCCAGCTCCAAAACTGATTCTGCTCAGTGGGCTGTTCAATCACATTTCATGTGGCAATATGAATTTCATTATGAAATTATTATTATTTTTATCCAGACTTTCATTTCATTTGTGCGAGTGGCTTCTGAACTGCATGAGTGGTCAGCAGATAGATAGTTCTTGTCATGCAGTTGCCATGCTGTGGTTTGTTGTGGTAGCTAAAATGCAGACAGAACAGCAGGCAGGCGCAGATTATACTGCTGCCCGAATATTGGGCATTGACGTGCAGCCCGAATATTGGGCATTGACGTGCAATCATAGTGAGCTGCCTGTTTGTTTCACCTGCTTACTCTGCTTCTCTCCAGCAAGAAAGAATTAAAGGTATTCAGCTTTCTTAGCATACAATGGATCCAAAATGGATAACCTCACATTTGTCAACTTTGTATTCCAACTGCCAAACCCTAGCCCATTCACTTAAACGATCCAAATCCCTCTGCAGACTTCCAGTACCCTCTGCACTTTTTGCTTTACCACTAAGATAGTGTCGGTTGCAAACTTGCACATTGCACTTGGTCCCCAACTCCAAATCATCTGTGTAAATTGTGAAAAATTGTGGGCCCAATACTGATCCCTGAGGGACACCACTAGCTACTGATTGCCAACCAGAGAAACACCCATTAATCCCCACTGATTGCTTTCTATTAATTAACCAATCCTTGATCCATACGACTACTTTACCTTTAACACCATGCGTCTTTATCGTATGCAGCAACCTTGACAAATGTGAGGTTATCCATTTTGGTAGGAATAACAGCAAAAGGGATTATTATTTAAATGATAAAATATTAAAACATGCTGCTGTGCACAGGGACCTGTGACTAGAGAGGTTACCTTGTCAAAAGCTTTCTGGAAATCCAGATATACCACATCCATTGGTTCCCCGTTATCTACTGCACTGGTAATAGAACATAGAACATAGAACATAGAACAGTACAGCACAGAACAGGCCCTTCGGCCCTCGATGTTGTGCCGAGCAATGATCACCCTACTTAAACCCATATACCCGTAACCCAACAATCCCCCCATTAACCTTACACTACGGGCAATTTAGCATGGCCAATCCACCTAACCCGCACATCTTTAATGTCCTCAAAATTTCCACTAAATTAGTTAGGCATGACCTGCCGTTTATGAACACATGCTGCATCTGCCCAATGGGACAATTTCCATCCAGATGCCTTGCTATTTCTTCCTTGATGATAGATTCCAGCATCTTCCCTACTACCGAAGTTAATCTAACTGGCCTATAATTGCCCGCTTTCTGCCTACCTCCTTTTTTAAACAGTGGTGTCACGTTTGCTAATTTCCAATCCACCCCAGAGTCTAGTGAATTTTGGTAAATTATCACGAATGCATTTGCAATTTCCCTAGCCATCTTTAGTACTCTAGGGTGCATTCCATCAGGGCCAGAGACTTGTCTACCCTTCGCCCCATTAGGTTACCCATCACTACCTTCTTAGTGATAACAATTGTCTCAAGGTCCTCACCTGTCATACCCTCATTTCCATCAGTCACTGGCATATTATTTGTATCTTCCACTGTGAAGACCGACCCAAAAAACCTGTTCAGTTCCTCAGCCATTTCCTCATCTCCCATTCTTAAATCTCCCTTCTCATCCTCTAAACGACCAATATTTACCTTAGCCACTCTTTTTGTTTTATATATTTGTAGAAACTTTTATTATCTGTTTTTATTCTCTCAGCAAGTTTACTCTCATACTCTGTCTTACTCTTCTTTGTAGATTTTTTAGTAGCTTTCTGTTACCCCCTAAAGATTTCCAATCCTCTAGTCTCCCACTAATCTTTGTCACTTTGTATGCTTTTTCCTTCAATTTGATACTCCCCCTTATTTCCTTAGATATCCACGGTTGATTTCCCTCTTTCTACCGTCCTTCCTTTTTGTTGGTATAAACCTTTGCTGAGCACTGTGGAAAAATCGCTTGAAAGGTTCTCCACTGTTCCTCAACTGTTTCACCATAAAGTCTTTGCTCCCAGTCTACCTTAGCTAGTTCTTCTCTCATCCCATTGTAATCTCCTTTGTTTAAGCACAAAATAAAAAACAAGGACGAAGGACATTGGGGTCCAGCTCTGGGGAAGATGGGATGGGTTGCTCCTAAATAGATCTTGGACAGAGTTTCTTGAGGTACATTTTTCTAGTGCAGTTGGAGAAGGGTTTAAACTAACTTGGCAGGGGTATGGGTGCAAGGAGATAATGTCAGATAATGTCAGATGATACCAAGTTTCACAGATCATGTGGGCTGAGCATCTGCTTCGCTGCTGCCTGAATAATCGACACTTTGCACTGCTGGATGCATCTGCCCTCAGGATGGAGTTAATCAGTCCAGTTCTATGAGACGTGAAAAATGTTAATGGAGGCCTGAACAATCCCCATCCACCACACTCTCCTCCATCTGGCTAGACTTGTGCTCTCACTGAACAATTCCTCTTTTAACATATCTCATTTTCTCCACACCAAAGGTGTGGCTATTGGTACCCACATGGGTTCTGTTTTGCCTGTCTCTTTCTGGGGTATGTGGAACATTACTTGTTCTAGTCCAACTCCAGCCCCATCCCACAACTATTATCGGTACATTGACAACTGTTTAGGAGCCGCTTCATGGTTGTGTCTGGACCTGAAAAAATGTATTAATGTTGATTCCAATTCCCACCCTCTATCACCTTCACATGGTCCATCTCTGACACTTCCCTTCCCTTCTTTGACCTTTCTATTTCAATTTCTGGGGATAGACTGTCCACTAATATCCATTACAAACCCACTGCCTTCCACAACTAACTTGACTACAGCTCTTCACACCCGACATCCTGGAAGGACTCCCATTCCCCCAGTTCCTTCGCCTCTGTTGCTTCTGTTCAAATTACGCTACTTTCCAAAATGGTGGTGCTGCCATGTCCTCATTCTTCCTTAATTGTGGTGTCTCACCCATTGTGGTCGACAGGGCTTTCAACCGTGTTCGACTCACCTCCTGCACCTCTGCCCTTACCCACTCTCCTCCCTCCCAGAACCAGAACCCTTGTCCTCACTTTTCACCCCACCAGCTTCCACATTCCAAGAATTATCCTCCGCGTGTTCCGCCACCAAAGTATGATTCCACCATCAAATACATCTTCCCCTCACTCCCCCTGTCAGCATTTTGCAGGGACCATTCCCTGGGATACCCTTGTCCACTCCTTTATCACCTCAACCCCTCACCCTCTTCGCGGAGCAACACCCCCACCCGGTCGGGCAGACAAGGGGCCCCGGCTAGTGGTCACCGACCCGCCTTCCACAACTGGAATCTTTTCCTGGAACGCCGAAGGCGATGTGTCTCCATGTGCAATGTGCGGCTGCTGGTGATGGAGTAAACACTGACACTGTAGGCCCTGGTTGAGGACAGCGCCAGCGCAGGGACAGGGTTTATCCCTTGGACGCTGCAGATGAAGTGGAGGTCAAGATGCAGCTCCATTACCTGGCACCGCCCCGCATAGCCCCCTTACACATCCTGGTGAAGGTAAATGGGCACCAGCTGCGAATGGAACTGGATAGTGGGGCAGCAGTGTCAGCAGTGGGCCAGAGCACGTTTGATCATATTCGGCAGGGTGTTTGGACGTAATCTTTGGCGACAACCATGACTCATCTGGCTACGTATACGGTGGGAGCAATTACAGATCCTGGTGACTGTGTGGATCCTGTTGTTTATGGCCATCAATTGGTCAAACTCCCATATTGTGGTTTGAGGAGATGGCCCAGCCTCTTGGGGTGGGATTGGCCACCCCACCTCCTCTTGGAATGGCATCGCATCCTACAGGCTGGGCGAGGTATTAGGGAAGTTCCCCAAAGTTCCTCAGCCCGTCTTGGGACCATCCAAGGCGCTGTGGCAAAAATCCAAGTCAACCCGGAAGCTCAACTACGGTTTTTCTGGGTGTGACCCTTACCCTCTGCTTTGGTGGTCAAGATACATGCAGAGCTCGACCATCTGGAGAACCTGGATAATATTCGGCCTGTGTGTTTTTCTGAAACCGGATGGGATCGTACGCCTCTGTGGCGACTATAAGCTAATGGTTAATACCACCTCGAGGTTGGACTGATATCCTATGTCCTGCATCGAGGATCTCTATGCCAACCTTGCTGTCGGATGCATGTTCAACAAGCTTGATATGAGCCACGCCTACCTCCAGATGATGCTGGATCGGTCCTCACAGAAATATGTCACCATCAATATGCAGCCCGGCGTGAATGAATATTCCTGGGGTTTTATCGGCTTGTGCGTTATTTCAACGTATTCTGCGTGGCCTACCGCAGGTCGTTGTATGCCTTGATAATGTCCTAGTCAGAGGCACAACGGAACAGGAGTATTTGCAGAATCTCGAGGCGGTGCTCCAATGGTTTTGGGAGTTTGGCACATCTGCCTGCGGCAGACAAAATGTGTATTTCACGGCAAGGATGTCATCTACTTAGGTTACCGCATGGGCCACGCCGGGTTGCACCCATAGAAGACAAGTTGGCACCTGCTCCACTCATTCCTAGGCTTGGTGAACTACTGCGACAAGTTCATCCCAAATCTGATGGTGGTACTGTCCTCTCTCCACCTCCTTTCGAAGAAAAAACAGGACTAGCTCTGGGGTGCAGCCCACAAGGCGGCTTTTTGACGTATCAAATGGCAGCTATCACCGTCTGGCGTCTTGACCCATATGACCCGAGTAAACCCCTGATAGTCGCTTGCAACACACCACCTTACGGGATCAGGGCTGTCCTGGGCAATCGGATGGCAGATGGCTTTCGCGTCCCGGGCGCTGACTGCTGCCAAGCACAAGTGCATGCAGATTGAGCAGGAGGGTTTGATGGAGGTCTGTGATGTGAAAAAGTTCCACCAATCTGTGGTCACCACTTTACTCTTGTTATGGACCACAAGCCCCACCTGGGTCTCTTTCGAGAGATAAGATGATTCCACCCTTCGCATTGGCATGCCTCCTACGGTAGGCGCTGCTGCTAGCCGTTTACAAGTATTCTTTAGCACATCGGCCGGGGACTGAAATAGCGCATGCCGATGCGCTGAGCCAGCTGCCCCTGCCAATCGCAGCTTTACCTCCTCTTACAGCAGAAAAGATAGTGGCTGTGTTGAATTTTGTGGACTCTATGCTGGTAACTGTGTCTTGTATCCACGAATACACCCAGGTGCATCCCATCCTTGACTGGGTGCGACACCTCATCCTCATGGGTGGTCAGCATTAAGAGTTGCCCAGGGAGCTATGGGCTTTTTCTTCCAGGATATTAGTATTGAAGACCGATCCCACTGTGGAGCACATGGGTCATGATCCAGGTTAAGAGCCAGGCACTTATGCTGCGAGACTTGCACAATGGGCACCCAGGGGTGACCAAGATGAAGATGCTGGCATGGAGTTACGTATGATGACCGGTACTCCATCGGGAAGTAAGCATAGCAATGCCCAATCTGCCAGAAACACCCGCGGCTCCTGTCGCCTCACCTCTCTTCCCTTCGGAGTGGCTGGGCTGCCCTTGGCCTGGGTCCGTCCAGACTTCGCTGGACTGGTCATGGGCTTCATGTTTCTATGTTAGTAGACACCCATTCCAAATAGTTAGAGATCCATCGGATGACAACCATAACTTTAACGCAATGGCGGGGAAGATGTGCCTCTTTTTCTCCATGCATGGGATCTCTGAGGTCCTCGTGACAGATTACAGGATTTGCTTCACGAGGGTGGATTTTTTAGCACTTCTTCAGACCAATGGCAACCAGCATATGAGGCCGGCCCCCTATAACACAGCATCCAACGGGTTGACTGAGACGGCCGTCCAAAGTTTCAAGCAGGTCCTCCAGATTTTTGTTCATGTACTGGACCACGCCGCATACCGCAACAGGGGTGGCTCCAAAGGGGCAGCTAGTGGGTTGGCAACTTTGCACTGTGACTTCTGGATATAGCGGTGACAGTGCACTGCGCCCAGAATCAGCAGGAACACGGCCCTACTCTGCATTGTCCAGCCCGCTATTTACCTCGGGGGCAAGGTCAGAGTTTGGAATTTCACGCTCAGTAGTCTTTGGCTCTCCAGGACTATTCTTCGGCAGCCTGATCCGGCGTCCAATCAGGTTTAGTTTGGCAACAGCAGTTAAGGTGGCATTTGGATTACCTATAGGCACGCTGGCCGCATGCCCGTAACTGGTTGCGTATCCGTTCCGGAGGATCGAGGGCCGAGGACCAGCAGGCCTGTAGGACCACTGCGCATCTGCTCCACGGCCCTCGTGCTAGTGATGGCCTCTTCCAATTCTGAGCTGGAGACAGAACCTCCTGGGGCATCTGGTGGGGAGCCAGATGCGCAGGGACCGCTTGCCACTGTTCGACCACACGCTGCAGTCGAAAACGGTGTTTTTGAATATGTGCTCTTCTGCTAAAAGGAGGTGGAGCTTCACAGAACTAAGAACGAAGATCATTACAGCACCAGAACAGGCCCTTCGGCCCTTCAAGCCTGCACCGACCATGCTGCCCATCTGCACTAAAACTCCCTACCCTTCTGGGGACTGTACCCCGCAATCCCATCCTATTCATATATTTGTCAAGATGCCCCTTAAAAGTCACTATCGTGTCTGCTTCCATGACCTCCCCCCGCAGCGAGTTTCAGGCTCACACCACCCTCTGTGTAAAAAATTCGCCTCATACATCTCCTTTAAACCTTGCCCCTCGCACCTTCAACCTATGCCCCTAAGCAATTGATTCTTCCACCCTGGAAAAAGGCTTCTCACTATCCACTCTATCCAGGCCCCTCATGATCTTGTAGACTTTCATTGGGTCGCCCTTCAACCCGTATCGTTCCAGTGAGAACAAAACAAGTTTCTCCAACCTATCCTCATAGCTAGTGCCCTTCATACCAGGTAAATCTTTTCTGTACCTTCTCCAAAGTTTCCTTCTGCTAATATCGCGACCAGAATTGAACATTTTATTCCAATTACAGCCTAACTAAGGTTGTATGAAGCTGCAAAATGACTTGCCAATTTTTAAACTCAATGACCTGGCCGATGAAGGCAAGCATGCCGTATGCCTTCTTGACTACATTCTCCGCCTGTGTTGCTACTGTCAGTGACCTGTGTACCTGTACACCCAGATCCTTCTGCCTGTCAATACTCTTAAGGGTTCTGCCATTTACTGTCTATTTCCCATCTGTATTAGACCATCCAAAATGTATTACCTCACAGTTGTCCGGATTAAATGCCATGTCTCTGCCCAAGTCTCCAACCGATTTATATCCTGCTGTATCCTCTGATGGTCCTCATCGCAATTCACAATTCAACCACACTTCCTCGGACTTTGGTATAAAACAGACCGGCACTCTCCTGGTTAGCCAGCACTTGCTGGAACTCTTTTTTTAAATTTGATTTGATTTATTATTGTCACGTGTTTTAGTATACAGTGAAAAGTATTGTTTCTTGCATGCTGTACAAACAATGCATACCGTACATAGGGAAGGAATGAGAGACTGCAGAATATAATATTACAGTTACAGCAAGGTGTAGAGAAAATATGAACTTAATATGAGGTAGGTCGATGCAAAAGTCTAATGGCAGTAGGAAATAAGCTGTCGTTGAGTTGGTTGGTATGTGACCTCAAACTTCTGTATCTTTTTCCTGACGGAAGAAGATGGAAGAGAGTATGTCCGGGTGGGTGGGGTCCTTAATTATGCTGGCTGCCTTTCTGAGGCAGCAGGAATTATAGATGGAGTCAATGGACGGGAGGCTGGTTTGCGTGATGGACTGGGCTACATTCATGACCTTTTGTAGTTTCCTGCAGCCTTGGGCAGAGCAGGCTCCATATCAAGCTGTGATACAACCAGAAAGAATGCTTTCTATGGTGCATCTGTAGAAGTTGGTGAGAGTCGTAGCTGACATGCCAAATTTCCTTAGTCTTTTGAGAAAGTTGGTGGGCTTTCTTGACTATAGTGTCGGCATGGGGGGGACCAGGAGAGGTTGTTGGTGATCTGTACACCTAAAAACTTGAAGGTCTCGACCCTTTCTACTTCGTTCCTATTGATGTAGACTGTACTATGAAATAAACCTCCAGTTCAACCTTGCAACATGGCGTGGACTCCTTCCTTTGTGGTGGACATAATAGTATAAATGCCAACCAGCATCACAGGGATGACGACATGCTGCTGCCTTGTGCCCCTCCTCATAGAAAAGACAGCGTAGACTCAAGACTCCTTGCAGTGCAGAAGGCGGCCATTCGACCCATCGTGTCTGCACCAACCATCAGAAAGAGTACCCTACCTAGGTCACTCCCCAACCCGATAACCCCACCTAACCTGCACATCTTTGGACACTAAGGGGCAATTCTATCATGGCCAATCTACCTAGCCTGTGCACCTTTGGACTTTGGGATGAAATTGGAACACCCAGAGGAAACCCACGGGGAGAAAGTGCAAACTCCACATAGACAGTCACCCAAGGCCAGAATTGAACCAAGGTCTCTGAGGCAGCAAAGCTAACCACTGTGCCACCATGCTGTCCACTCATCTCCTGCTATTTTCATCCTACTATCTGGCATGATGAGTAAGTTGCTGAGGGACCATGGAGCACTTATTTCCCACCATTACAAGTTCCTCAAACCAACCTTTCCTTGTGATTTCCTGTTTTCAGATACCCAAGAACTGCCCAACCAGAGCAGAGCCAGGAGGAAGAAAGAGGGTAACAGCACAGCACTAATGAAAAGACACCATCACTATTTGGCACTCAGAAAATCACCAGCTCAAACACTGGCACTGCATTTACCATAGAAGCTAGTACAGAGTTGAAACAGCACATGGCCATTGAGGACAAGTAGGTTGTATTCAAACTAGGTACAAAGGATGGTTTATGTGCCAGTTCACTAAGTGAAGAGATCAAAGACAAGTTCTGCTGCAGAGGACTCACGTGAGGACTCAGATGAGGTGGCCTTCAGGAGACCTCTGATGCTGAGATTCTGGGCACATTGCCAGACAGTCTTCTGCCAAGACAAAAAGCATTCATCCCCAGCAGTGCTTTAGAGATGGAATTTGTGCACACTAGTATTTCACAAGAGCCAGTGCCAAGAAAGATTAATTGTTGATTGATCTTGCTAAATGCTCGACTTAACAAGTGCAGAAAGATTCCTTTGGTGTTATTTTAGCATGACCTCATAGCCAGTAGCGATACAAAGGCCCTAAACCAGTATTAAAACAGCTTTTGCAAACTAACTTTAGATCTAAATGTCACATTGCAAAAGCCAACTGTTTTCTGCTCATCCCCTGAAGTAAAAATGCCAGAATCTCTGTACCCCAGTCATAAGCCCTTAACAATACTTGTTGCCAAGTGTCAATTTTTAAAAATCGACAATCTAGAATACAGTCTGCACTGACAAAGCTGACCTGATTATCTACAGTTAAACTTTGCCTTGGATACAAAAGCTTAAAATTACTCTGTACAAAGGTTGGCATGAGAATGTTTTAGGATTTGTATTGAATTCCTTTGCTTGCAGTATTAACAGGAGAATGGTTGTTTAGAGGAGTGCACAAAGATAGTGTTCAGATGTTGGTCCTCACACAGCTTCAATACCAGTAAAAGAAATATGGGAGTGAATTTTGTGATGGGGCCTCACCCCCACTGTCATGAGCAGAAACAGGAGCCACCTCTACAACCAGCCGCATGCGATCTTCCAGCAGTCGGTCAATTCAGAGTTGAGATGCCTGGAGACTTCCGGTGGCAGCTATGATAGAATAAGTCGCACATTTGGTGGCTCTGATCGGACTTTTGTACCTTTTCCCCGGATTTTCTACCGGATTTGAACTGTAAAACTGATGACAGAGGAAATTGTGTACTGAATTCCCACATTGGTGCATGGAGAAAAGGACTAGAGGTGCTTGTAAAGGCAGAAACAGAAAGACAGTGAAGGCTTGTGCTGAAGCTGTAGCAGGAGACAGCATGGCAGAGGACCGGAGTCCTGGTGTGTTGGCCAGCGATCAATGGAGCAGCTGATAGGCAAGTTATTCAGGAAGGCTTTGCTAAGCAGAAATGGGACTGCTTGGACCCGATGCAAGAGTCAATTGAGCGGCTGGAGCTTAGATTGGGCGCCCAAGATCGGGCGATCTAGAAAGTAGAGGTGCTGGCTGAGCAGGAGGAACATCAAACTGCGGTGGAGTTGGAGGTGGGGATGCTGAGAGACTAGCAGAAAAGGCTCTTGGAGAAGGTGGATGACTGAGAGAATAGGTCCCGCCAGCAGAACTTGAGAATCGTTGGGCTCCCGGAGGGGTCCGAAGGAGCGGACGCTTGGGCATGCATAATGGGTATGTTTGAGAAGCTGCTGGGGGAGGGGACATTCTCCCGACCCTTGGAGGTGGACAGGGCTCACAGAGCGCCCACGAGGAAACCGTGAATGGGAGACAATGCCGAAGGCAATGGTGGTGAGATTCCACTTGGATAAGGAGCGCATTCTACAGTGGGCCAAGCAGACTCGGAGCTGTAAGTGGGACAACAGTATCCTGCGGGTTTACCAAGACCTGAGTGTAAAGGTGGCCAGGAGAAGAGCAGGCTTCAACCAGATTAGGTCAATGCTTTTTAAGAAAAAGGTGGAGTTTGGACTGTTGTATCCGGCCCGTCTCTGGGTCACACACGAGGAACAGCACTTTTATTTTGAGTCGCCTGAGGACGCGCTGGACTTTGCGAAAAGGAAAGGACTGGTGGTGGACTGAGAACTTTTGAACTTTGCTGCAAAGTTCTTATTTTTTTGTTTTTCTGTTCCTTTTTTTTAAAAAAAGCTTCTCGTTTTTCGTTTTATAGTAGCTGTTTGTAATGCCTTTTGCATTGATTTGAGACCAGCGGTAGAGCTGAGTGGGTTCAGGGTTTCATTTGCACTGTTGGGAGATGGAGGTGTGCTTGTTTAGATCTTGGTGTTTTTCTGTCAGGCAATTCTGTGGGGATTGTTTCATGTTGGAGTATGTTTGTATGAGTGGGGGAGGGGGGGAGGAGAGGAGGATGGGGCGGGGGGAACAATAGGTGGGAGGCTATCTGGCGCCAGGGATAGGGGCCATCAAGCAAGCTAGCTGAGCAGGCTAGCTCACGGAAGCGCGTGGGGAGTGTGCATAGTTCGGTTTATTAGCAGGATTGGGTTACAGGGTGTTGTTACTAGGGGAGAGGAGGGGGGTAAATGTTCTGCTGATGAGGGAGGGACTTGGGCTCAGGGACAGAGAAGAGGTTGGGGGCGGAGGCTGCCAGGGCGGACTTGTGGAGGTGCAGAGCATGGACTGGAGGCGGGCCCAAAAAAGGGGATGGCTGATCAGCGAAGGGGGGGGGGGGGGGGGGGGGGGGGGGGGGGGGGAGGGGGGGGGGGGGGGGGGGCAATGAGCCCCCCAACTAGGCTGATCACCAGGAATGTTCGAGGGTTAAACGTGCCGGTCAAGAGGGCACGTGCATTCGGGCATCTTTGGGGACTGAGGGCGGATGTGGTAATGTTGCAGGAGATGCACCTTAAAGTAACTGACCAGATTAGATAGAGGAAAGGCTGGGTCAGTCAAGTCTTTCACTCGGGACTAGATTCAAAGACTAGAGGGGTCGTGATCCTGATCAATAAGCTGGTGGTGTTTGAGGCGGGTAGAATATTTTCGGATGTGGGAGGTTGGTACATTATGGCCAGTGGGAAACTGGAGGGGTTGCAGGTGGCATTAGTAAATGTGTATGCGCCAAATTGGGATGATATGGAGTTTATAAAGAGGAGCTGGGGAAGATACCGGACCAGGATTCGCACAGGTTGGTCATGGGAGGGGACTTCAGCACAGTTATGGACCCTGGCTTGGACAGGTCAAGCTCAAAAATGGGCTGGGTGCCAGCAATGGCAACGGAACTAAAAGGGTTCATGGAGCAAATGACGGGGGATGGATCCGGGGAGATTTGGGCAGCCGAGGGTGAAGGTGTTCAGACCATGCTCCGCACTGGGTTGACGTGCAGGTTAGTAAAGACAGTAACCAATGGAGATTAGATGTGGGACTTTTGGCTGACGAAGGGGTGTGCGAGCGGCTGAGTAAATGCATTCAGAACAACCTGTAGGTCAATGACACGGGGGAAATTTTAGCAGCGGTGGTCTGGGAAGCACTGAAGGCGGTGGTAAGGGGGGAGCTGATCTCGATACGGGCCCAGAGGGAGAAGGTAGAAAGGGCAGAGACGGACCGACTGGTAAAGGAGATACTACAGGTCGATAGGAGGTATGCGGAGACCCCAGAGGCAGGGCTTCTAAGGGAACAAAGAACAAAGAAAATTACAGCACAGGAACAGGCACTTCGGCCCTCCCAGCCTGCGCCGATCCAGATCCTTTATCTAAACCTGTCTCCTGTTTTTCCTCTGTTCCCCGCCCGTTCATATAAATGATGCTATCGTGCCCGCAAAGCGTTCCAGGCACCCACCACCCTCTCCGTAAAAAACTTTCCACGCACATCTCCCTTAAACTTTCCCCCTCTCACCTTGAAATCATGACCCCTTGTAATTGACACCCCCAATCTTGGAAAAAGCTTGTTGCTATCCACCCTGTCCAAACCTCTCATAATTTTGTAGACCTCAATCAGGTCCCCCCTCAACCTCCGTCTTTCCAACAAAAACAATCCTAATCTACTCAACCTTTACAACTGTAACATGACCTGCCGACTCTTGTACTCAATACGCTGTCCGATGAAGGCAAGCATGCTGCATGCCTTCTTGACCACTCTATCAACCTGCGCTGCCACCTTCAGGGTACAATGGACCTGAACCCCCAGATCTCTCTGTACATCAATTTTCCCCAGGACCCTTCCATTGACAGTATAGTCCGCTCTTGAATTTGATCTTCCAAAATGCATCACCTCGCATTTACCTGGATTGAACTCCATCTGCCATTTCTCTGCCCAACTCTCCAATCTATCCATTTTTGTTGTATTCTCTGACAGTCCTCCTCACTATCTGCAACTCCACCAATCTTAGTATCATCTGCAAACTTGCTAATCAGACCACCTATACCTTCCTCCAGGTCATTTATGTAGATCACAAACAACAGTGGTCCAAGCACGGATCCCTGTGGAACACCACTAGTCACCCTTCTCCATTTTGAAACACTCCCTTCCACCACTACTCTCTGTCTCCTGTTGCCCAGCCAGTTCTTTATCCATATAGCTAGTACACCCTGAACACCATACAACTTCACTTTTTCCATCAACCTGCCATGGGAAACCTTATCAAACGCCTTACTAAAGTCCATGTATATGACATCTACAGCCCTTCCCTCATCAATTAACTTTGTCACTTCCTCAAAGAATTCTATTAGGTTTGTAAGACATGTCCTTCCCTGCACAAAACTATGCTGCCTATCACTGATGTCTATTTTCTTCCAGATGTGAATAGATCCTATCCCTCAGTATCTTCTCCAACAGTTTGCCTACCACTGACATCAAGCTCACAGGTCTATAATTCCCTGGATTATCCCTGCTACACTTCTTAAACAAAGGGACAACATTAGCAATTCTCCAGTCCTCCGGGACCTCACCGGTGCTCAAGGATGCTGCAAAGATATCTGTTAAGGCCCCAGCTATTTCGACCCTCACTTCCCTCAGCAGCCTGGGATAGATCCCATCCGGTCCTGGGGACTTGTCCACCTTAATGTCTTTTAGAATACCCAAAACCTCCCCCTTCCGTATGACAACTTGACCTAGAGTATTTAAACATCCATCCCTAGCCTCAACATCCGTCTTGTCCCTTTCCTTTGTGAATACCGATGCAAAGTACTCATTAAGAATCTCACCCATTTCCTCGGAGTCAACACATAAATTCCCTCTTTTGTCTTTGAGTGGGCCAATCCTTTCTCTAGTTACCCTCTTGCTCCTTACATACGAATAAAAGGCTTTGGGATTTTCCTTAACCCTGTTAGCCAAAGATATTTCATGACCCCTTTTAGCCCTCTTCATTGCACGTTTGATATTTGTCCTACTTTCCCGATATTCCTCCAAAGCTTCATCAGTTTTAAGTCGCCTAGATCTTATGTATGCTTCCTTTTTCATCTTAGCTAGTCTCAACAATTTCACCCGTCATCCATGGTTCCCTAATCTTGCCATTTCTATCTCTCATTTTCACAGGAACATGTATGTCCTGCACTCTAATCAACCTTTCCTTAAAAGACTCCCACATTTCAAATGTGGATTTACCCTTAAACAGCTGCTCCCAATTACATTCCCTAGCTCCTGCCGAATGTTGTTATACTCTGCCTTTCCGCAATTTAGCACTCTTCCTTTAGGACCACTCTTGTCCTTGTCTGTGAGTATTCTAAAACTTACGGAATTGTGATCGCTATTCCCAAAGTAATCACCGACTGAAACATCAACCACCTGGCCGGGATCATTCCCCAATACCAGGTCCAGTATGGCACCTTCCCGAGTTGGACTATTTACATACTGCTCTAAAAAACTCTCCTGGATGCTCCTCACAAACTCTGCTCCATCTACGCCTCCAAAACTACACGAATCCCATTCAATGTTGGGGAAGTTAAAATCTCCCATCACAACCACCCTATTGCTCCTACATTTTTCTATAATCTGTCTGCATATTTGTACCTCTACTTCATGCTCGCTTTTGGGAGGCCTGTAGTAAAGTCCCAACAATGTTACTGCACCCTTCTTATTTATTAGCTACACCCATACTGCCTCAGTGCTCGAATCCTCCATCGCGCCCTCCTTAATCACAGCTGTGATATCATCTCTGACGAGTAATGCAACTCCTCCACCCCTTCTACCTCCCTCTCTATCCCTCCTGAAGCATCTATACCCTGGGATATTCAGTTGCCAGTCCTGCCCTTCCCTCAACCAAGTCTCAGTAATACCAATAACATCATATTCCCAGGTACTGATCCAAGCCCTAAGTTCGTCTGCCTTACCTGCTACACTTCTCGCATTAAAACAAATGCACCTCAGACCCACCTGTCCCTTTGCGTTCATCATCTCTTCCCTGTCTACGGCGGAGGTTACAGGCGGAGTTTGGTTTGTTAACCACAGGAAGGGCGGTGGAGCAGCTGAGAAAGGCGAAAGATCTATGAGCATGGAGAGAAGGCCAGCAGAATGCTTGCTGTTGCCTTCAATTCCTACCCCCTATACAAACTCTCCTCCATTCTGACCTATTGGGAGTCAACCCCTCTGACCCAGCTCCGCACCTTCTCCACATTCGCCGCCCTGTAATAATACATCAGTTCGGAAGACCCAAACCCCCTGCCTGCCTTCCTCTCTGTCGTAGCACCTTTCTAATTCTGGCCACCTTCCCTCCCCATATGAACAAGGTAATGATCATTTCAATCTCTCTTAAAAAATGCCTTTGGCAGGAAAATCGGTAGGCATTGGAAAATAAACGGAATCACAGCAGCACATTCATTTTAACCAACCTGTACCCGACCCGCCAGTGACAGAGGGAGACCATCCTACCTTGCCAGATCAGCATTCACCCTCTCCACCAAACTAGAAATGTTGTACCGAAGGAGCCCGCCCAATCCAACCTGCACGCCCAGGTATCTGAAATGAGTCCCTGCCCTACAGAACGGCAGCCCCCCCACCCCTGCCCGCGATACCAAAAATATTCACTCTTGTCTAGATTTAATTTGTAGCCCGAGAAAGACCCAAACACACGACGCAGCTCCAGTATTCCTCCTATTGACATACTTGGTTTTGACATGTATAATAACAAGTCATCAGCATATAAGGACACCCTATGCTCTATCCCCCCCCACTGCACTATCCCTTTCCATGCATCCGAACTTCTTAACACGATGGCTAATAGCTCATTCGCGAGTGCAAACAGCAGGGGGGCATAGGACATCCCTGCCTAGTCCCACGGTGGAGAGAAAAGTATTCCAAGCTGATGTTATTTGTGCGGACACTCGCCCTCAGCTCCTTATACAGTAGCTTTACCCAGTCCACAAATCTTGGTCCAATCCCAAACAGCTCCAGAACTGCCATCAAGTACCCCCATTCTACCCGGTCAAACGCTTTCCCAGTGTACAATGCCACAACCACCTTTGTTTCCCTCCCCACCGCTGGTGCCATAACCACATTCAATAACCTCCTAATGTTCGAAAAGAGCTGCCTCCCTCTCACAAACTCCCTCTCCCTCTCCCTCTCCCTCTTGATCTTCACCAATCACCTTCGGGAGGCACTCCTCCAGACTACCTGCCAGTACCTTTGCCAATATCTTTGTGTACACGTTTAAAAGTGATATGGGCCTATACGACCCACACTCCGTCGGATCCTTATCTTTCTTAAGTAACAAGGAAATCGATGCCTGCCCCAAAGTTTGTGGGCAGCACGGTAGCCTTGTGGATAGCACAATTGCTTCACAATTGCTTCAATTGGGTCCCAGGATTGATTCCGGCTTGGGTCACTGTCTGTGTGGAGTCTGCACATCCTCCCGTGTGTGCATGGGTTTTCTCCGGGTGCTCCAGTTTCCTCCCACAGTCCAAAGATGTGCAGGTTAGGTGGATTGGCCATGATAAATTGCCCTTAGTGTCCAAAATTGCCCTTGGTTTTCGGTGGGGTTACTGGGTTATGGGGATAAGGTGGAGGTGTTGACCTTGGGTAGGGTGCACTTTCCAAGAGCCAGTGCAGACTCGATGGGCCGAATGGCCTCCTTCTGCACTGTAAATTCTATGATATCTATGATATTGTCGCCTCCTCAAACATCCCCACCATCAGCGGTACCAGTTTATTTTTGAATTTTTTATAATATTCCACTGGAAACCCATCCGGCCCTGCCACCTTTCCCGACTGCATCCTCCCAATCGCATCTTTTATCACCTGCTCCACTATCGCCCCTTATAATGTAGCCCTGTCCCCCTGCCCTAACCTCCTGATCATCTAGAAATTCCTGCATCTCCTGGCCTCCCCCATGTGGCCCTGACCTGTACAACCTCTCATAGAATTCCTTAAAGACCTTGTTAATCTGATCTGGAGCTGCCACCAACTACCCTGCGCTGTCCCGCACCTTGACGATTTCCCCTGCGGCAGCCTCCCTCCAAAGCTGACCGGCCTTCTCTTCCTGCTCGTATACTACTCCCCTTGCTCGTCTCAGTTGGCGCACCGCCTTCCTGGTAGATAGTCGGTCAAAGCTCGCCTGGGGTTCCTTCCTCTTTTCCAACTTCGCTGGGTCCCTATCTTCTGCATACCTCCCGTCTACCTCCAGCATCGCATCTACTACCCTCTGACGTTCCAACCTCTCCTCTTTGTCTAGCCTAGCCTTGAACAAGATGCTTAGGAGCATTGTTGACAGCGCCTCTGCCATTCTTGCTGGCCAGGTACTCCAAAGGCCCGGTGGTGGTGGCGGTCCTGAGGGTGTAAGGACAGTGGTGTCCTTTCCTGATCTGCTATCCCGGGACTGCAGGACAAAGTGATGTTGAAAACAGGAGTTGGTGAGTTAGGGTGTCGGAGATTTGTAACGAATTAATGGATTTGGAGGGAGCCCAGGGACGAGAAGTTAAACGGAAGTGAAATGAAGAGCTGGGGAGTTGGAGGCTGGGTAATGGGGGAGGCTCTGAGGAGAGTGAATACATCTTCTTCATGTACTAGGCTTAAGACCATAAGACCATAAGACATAGGAGTGGAAGTAAGGCCATTCGGCCCATCGAGTCCACTCCGCCATTCAATCATGGCTGATGGGCATTTCAACTCCACCTACCAGCATTCTCCCCGTAGCCCTTATTCACCTTGTTCAATTAATAATAGTCCATTGGGCGCATATGACGGTGGCCAGAATGAGCAGGTTGTTTGAAAGGGTGGAGGATAGTTGCGGGCAGTGCGCGGGGGGGCCCGCAAACTATGTACACATATTTTGGGCCTGTCCGAAGGCCGTTCGCTTGTGGTCCTACCCGGCGGGACCTTGGCGTTCATGCTGCAGGGGCTGTTCTGGTGTGCAGGAGGGGGGGATCCGACTCCGGGGGCGGCCTACACGGTTGCCAGGCCCGCGATCGGGGCCTACTGATCAGCGGGCGGGCTTATCTCAGGGAGGGGGGAGCCTATGTTCCTCCCCGCCGGGCGCCTGTCGGGCTCCGCCATGTTGCCCGGGGGCCGGCGCGGAAAAGGCAACCCAGGCGCATGCGCGAACTTGCGCTGGATGTGATGCGCATGAGCGAACTCGCGCTGGCCGTGGCGTGCATGCGCGGACCCGTGCCGGCCGTGCTGGCGCCCGTATCGGCAGTTGGAGCTGCGTGAAGTACTTCAGTGCCGTGTTGGCCCCCTGTGCGGCGCAGGATCGCTGCTCCTAGGGGCCAGATGACGCCGTCGTAAAACGCTCCTGCGTTTATGACGGCGTCAACACTCCAGGATCGGAGAATCCCACCCATTATGTCTAATGTATTGAAGCTGAATGTGGTACTGAGTCCTGAAGTGGCAATTTTCAGAATGTCGGAAGATCCGGGAGTCCAGAGGGCGAGAGAGGCCGATGTCTTGGTATTGTGTACCTCGATTTTCAATCTTTGTCAGAGTGCTATGCAAAAGACTGAATTGATTGGAATTAGCAGAACTGGAGTGAAAATAATTTGTACTAATATAGAGAGAGAGTTATTTATGATAGAAGCTCTCAATGTGGGCATGGTGGAAGGGTGGTAATCACTAGTGAATTGCGAGAGCAATTAGTTTAATAATCTGGAGGAAGCTATCAGGGAAGCAGTGTACATGTTTATGGGTGAGGTGAAGAAACGTATTTGATTTAGGAATCTAAATAAAATAATAAATTTGCAGGTGAACTTACACATAATGGGGGAATAATACTGCTTCTTGTAACCTGTCTTCAATATACACAAATTCAGCATGATGTATTTGGACACGGACAATTCCAAAAATGTATACATTGTGCAAGGTTAGCTGCTGAGAAAGAATTTGGTTGTAGATTACCAATTGGTGAAGGTCCATGATTCGTGACATAAGGTTATTGTTTAAATTTTAAAACGTACAAACATAAAAGATAAGATATAGGAGTAGAATTCGGCCACTTGGCCCATCGAGTCTGCCAAGCTATTCAATCATGGCTGATATTTTTCTCATCCCCATCCTCCTGCCTTCTCTCCATAACCCCTGATCCCCTTACTAATCAAGAACCTATCTATCTCTGTCTCAAATACATCAGTGATTATCTTGTACAATGTTGTTGTAACACCAGAAGGACCCACCAGAAAACACCAGTGATACATTTCTTGGAATTTCTGCTCATTTTTGTAAGAGGCAGAAACTCTGTCAGCCCTCATGCAAGGCCAAATACAGAGTAGGGATTGAGGACACCTTAGAACATAGAACATAGAACAGTACAGCACAGAACAGGCCCTTCGACCCTCAATGTTGTGCCGAGCCATGATCACCCTACTCAAACCCACGTATCCACCCTATACCCGTAACCCAACAACCCCCCCTTAACCTTACTTTTTTTGTAGGACACTACGGGCAATTTAGCATGGCCAATCCACCTAACCCGCACATCTTTGGACTGTGGGAGGAAACCGGAGCACCCGGAGGAAACCCACGCACACAGGGGGAGGACGTGCAGACTCCACACAGACAGTGACCCAGCCGGGAATCAAACCTGGGACCCTGGAGCTGTGAAGCATTTATGCTAACCACCATGCTACCCTGCTGCACCTTCTATCAGATGCTCGCAGCATTGGTGGAAAGTTATGAAGAACTGGAGAACAAAATGGCGTGTAAGTAAAGGTCCAGAGGCAATAGTAAATTTTGTCTTTTAAAAGCATTTAGACAGTTATATGGGAAAGATGGGTACGGAGGGATGTGGGCAATTGGAACTAGCTTAATGGTAAAAACTGGGCCTGTTTTCCTGCTGTAAACCTCTATTGATGTAAGTGGGCAGACATGTTTGGGGGTGGGCGACGAAGGGTGGTAATCCAGGCAGAAGTAATGTACTGAACTCCTGAAGGTCAAGGAAAATGTAAACATTCCCATTGAATTTCATGAACAAATATGTTCTTCAACACAATGTTGCATATAGTGGATTGTGCTGGATAGAAATAAATATTCAGGTTGCCAAATGGAGAGATCAAGCAAGGAAGCAGATCTCATTAAACTAATTTTTGGGGGGCTCTGAGAAACATTGAGCCTCATGTTGTGTTTCAGAGTAATGAACTATGTCAATAGTTTAAAGAATGTGAAATAAATGAATGTTGGACAAAGAGTCTCCATTTCAGCAACTGCCAATATTAAAACAGGCAAATAATCAGCTGCTATAACAGGAGCACCAGTTTAAATATGTCAGCATTGCTTTCGCTTACAGAGGTCAAAGCTATTTGCACAGCAGTCACCTGAGATATATAGCAGATTAAGACTAATCGTATTAGGCAGCTGGGTTCATGTTTTATCCCAATGTGCTTCCCTGTCTTCTCACTTTCACCTACAGAAATAAAATGGATGCTTTTAAAACAGTTGCGTGCAATTGTACATGACAGGCATCTTAGCGAGCTTTAATTTATACTCTCACTTTCATGTCAGTCCTTCATTATTATGCAAACACTAAGAGGAATTGACACTTCTGGTCAATGTGTGGTTTCTTACCAAATATATGATAGCTGGTCGTGCAAAGAACGAACATACTTGCATGTATATGGTGCCTTATGAATTATACTTTAATGAAATCGCATACATTGATACTATAATGTCAGTTTATTTCATCCCAATTTACCTTGCCCTATATTTAGATTTATTAAGAAGTATCAATGAAAACTGCATAGATATTCAAAAATGTAATTTGATGACCTATGAAATAAAGGCAGCAGTTGGTGTAGTACTAAACCATGGAGATAGGAAAGTTCCAGATTCAGTTTCTGATCTGAGCTGAATGAGATGACGCAAGCTACAGCTGCTGATTTGAAACAGTTGGTACATGTCAAGGCCAGAGAATGGAAAAATCAGCATCACTGCACAATCTAAACCGTCATTCAATATTATGTACTAGAAACTGCATTGAGTTTATTGTTCTCTGTAAGTTGCTTCAGCACCAGTGGTTAACACTTTATGTTAACTTTACGCTACCAGAGAGATGGAATTCCTGGAGTGTGTATGGAATGGTTTTCTGCACCAATACGTTCAGGAATCATCAGGACAAGCTATTCTAAACGGAATATTGTACAATGAGAAATAATTCACAATCTAGTGTGTGAGGCCCCTTGGGGATGAGCAACCACAATATGGTAGAATTCTTCATCAAGATAGACACAGTTGAAACTGAACCTCAGCTCCTGAAAGAAACAACAATGGTATGAGGCGAGAGTTGGCTATGATGGATTGGGGAGCGTTACTTAAAGGGATGATGGTGGATCGGCAATGACAAACATTCAAGAGCACATGGGTGAACTCCAACAAGTGTTCATTCTTGTCTGGCATAAAAATAAGGTGGCACGGTAGCATAGTGGTTAGCTCTGTTGCTTCACAGCTCCAGGGTCCCAAGTATGATTCCCAGCTTGGGTCACTGTCTGTGCGGAGTCTGGATGTTCTCCCTGTGTCTGCGGGGGTTTCATCCGGGTGCTGTGGTTTCCTCCCACAAGTCTCGAAAGACGTGCTGTTAGGCAATATGGACATTCTGAATTCTCCCTCCGTGTACCCGAACAGGCGCCGGAATGTTGCAACTAGGGATTTTTCACGGTAACTTTATTGCAGTGTTAATGTAAGCCTACTTGTGACAAGAAAGATGATTATTATTAAAAATAAGAGTACACTTTCCAACCAATCTGCACTCTCTTCTCATTCAGTATAAATTGTAGTTCTCTGAATTCTGTTGGTGATTATTGTTAGACTCTTAGCTGCTGTTGTATAAAGAGTCAACAGTACTGCTCCTTTTCCACACACACCTTTAATTTATTTCAACAGACTCTGCACAAAACTCTAACATCACATCACCTGACACAAAGGCCACCTTAAGCCCATTTACATATCAGTGTCAATTATTGGATACTTAACATAAATGAGACAACTAATTGGGCAGCACGGTAGCATTGTGGATAGCACAATCGCTTCACAGCTCCAGGGTCCCAGGTTCGATTCCGGCTTGGGTCACTGTCTGTGCGGAGTCTGCACATCCTCCCCGTGTGTGCGTGGGTTTCCTCCGGGTGCTCCGGTTTCCTCCCACAGTCCAAAGATGTGCGGGTTAGGTGGATTGGCCATGATAAATTTCCCTTAGTGTCCAAAATTGCCCTTAGTGTTTAGAATTTTAGAACAGAACAGGCCCTTCAGCCCTCGATGTTGTGCCGAGCAATGATCACCCTGCTCAAACTCACGTATCTACCCTATACCCGTAACCCAACAACTCCCCCTTAACCTTACTTTTTAGGACACTACGGGCAATTTAGCATGGCCAATCCACCTAACCCCGCACATCTTTGGACTGTGGGAGGAAACCGGAGCACCCGGAGGAAACCCACGCACACACGGGGAGGACGTGCAGACTCCACACAGACAGTGACCCAGCCGGGAATCGAACCTGGGACCCTGTAGCTGTGAAGCATTGATGCTAACCACTATGCTACCATGCTGCCCCCTGTTCGTGAGGATTTAAATTAATTTCTGATCTGCACAACATTAATATACCAAAACCTATAGAAACCGCAATGCAACATTTTAGGGAGGAGCACAATTTCAGGTTTTTTTGCACTTAACTGTTGGGTGGGGTTACTGAGTTATGGGGACAGGGTGGAGGTGTTGACCTTGGGTAGGGGGTAGGGTGCTCTTTCCAAGAGCCGGTGCAGACACGGTGGGCCAAATGGCCTCCTTCTGCACTGTAAATTCTATCTATGTAAATTGAAATGAAATGAAAATGAAAATCGCTTATTGTCACGAGTAGGCTTCAATGAAGTTACTGTGAAAAGCCCCTGGAATGTCTCTTAACCCATTACTTAACAATTATTTGTGAAGTTTCCTGATGAGCGAAAGACAAAAATCTTTGACAGCGTATTGTGTTTTTTCATCAGTACTCAAGTTCTGTAATACAAGACAGCTATTTGCATCTATTGACTTTCATTTTCATTGATCAAAATATAAATTGAGGGGGATTTGTATTGGGCAGATAGGGGCCTCACGGTAGCATGGTGGTTAGCATCAATGCTTCACAGCTCCAGGGTCCCAGGTTCGATTCCCGGCTGGGTCACTGTCTGTGTGGAGTCTGCACGTCCTCCCTGTGTGTGCGTGGGTTTCCTCCGGGTGCTCCGGTTTCCTCCCACAGTCCAAAGATGTGCGGGTTAGGTGGATTGGCCATGCTAAATTGCCCGTAGTGTAAGGTTAATGGGGTATACGGGTTACGTGGGTTTAAGTAGGGTGATCATTGCTCGGCACAACATAGAGGGCCGAAGGGCCTGTTCTGTGCTGTACTGTTCTATGTCTATGTTCTATATGGCTTGTTTTACATTAAATCACCCTAGTTGTCACTCAGTGCTATTTCTATTTCCTTTTAAATGGCTCTGGTGAGTCATTGGGGGGGATGGCCGTATGGAGCAGATGGGGGTGGAGAGTATGTGGGAGGGAGGGTCGGGTTGGGGTTACGTATTCACCCGAATAGCTCAGTGGAGGTCGTTGACCTTCTTGCGGCACTCGGTCCTGGTCTTCCTGGTCTCACTCCTCCCAGGCAGTGGCTGTCCTGTTACTGACCCATCTGGATCTCCGGGGTACAAGGCATTCCATCTGGCCACTACCGCATCCAACAGTCATCTCAGATCAGCATCAACAAAGCGTGGGGCTGTTCTCCGTGACAACATGGCTGCGAGCGGAGTGGGGTTGGCAGTGCAGCAGCGGTTGAAGTGCTGCAATCACTTGTTAGTGGGTGGCTGGTGAGCACATTCCCGGGTTAATCAACCAGCGAACTATGATTTTCAGCTTTAATCCCATGGGGCCTCATTAAGTCGGCCAATCAACATTTTATAGCGGTGACATAAGAACATAAGAACATAAGAACATAAGAACTAGGAGCAGGAGTAGGCCATCTGGCCCCTCGAGCCTGCTCCACCATTCAATTAGATCATGGCTGATCTTTTGTGGACTCAGCTCCACTTTCCGGCCCGAACACCATAACCCTTAATCCCTTTATTCTTCAAAAAACTATCTATCTTTACCTTAAAAACATGTAATGAAGGAGCCTCAACTGCTTCACTGGGCAAGGAATTCCATAGATTCACAACCCTTTGGGTGAAGAAGTTCCTCCTAAACTCAGTTCTAAATCTACTTCCCCTTATTTTGAGGCTATGCCCCCTAGTTCTGCTGTCACCCGCCAGTGGAAACAACCTGCCCGCATCTATCCTATCTATTCCCTTCATAATTTTAAATGTTTCTATAAGATCCCCCCTCATCCTTCTAAATCCCAACGAGTACAGTCCCAGTCTACTCAACCTCTCCTCATAATCCAACCCCTTCAGCTCTGGGATTAACCTAGTGAATCTCCTCTGCACACCCTCCAGCGCCAGCGCCAATGACTCACCAGAGCGTCAGGAATCACACGTCATTTCCTGCTCGCTGTCTCATTTAGAATCTTTTCCATCAAATCGCGCCCATTATTTCTCAGAACATACTAAAAAAGCATCTGCTTAGTAATTGCAATACTCCAACTAACGTTTATTAGTCTCCATCATTTTTATCAACACTTTTATGGACTGAATTGATCTCACTGCACGTCTTCTCTATGACAATGAAATGAAAATCGCTTATTGTCACGAGTAGGCTTCAATGAAGTTACTGTGAAAAGCCACTAGTCGCCACATTCCGGGGAGGCTGGTACGGGAATCGAACCGTGCTGCTGGCCTGCTTAATCTGCTTTAAAAGCCAGCGATTTAGCCGAGTGAGCTAAACTAGCCCCTACTCGACTGAGTAGTATTGCACTCTGTATGCTTCACCCGATGTCTATGTCTATGCATTTACATTGTGTATGGGCAGCATGGTAGCACAGTGGTTAGCACAGTTGCTTCACAGCTCCAGGGTCCCAGGCTCGATTCCGGCTTGGGTCACTGTCTGTGCGGAGTCTGCATGTTCTCCCCAAGACTGCGTGCTCCGGTTTCCTCCCACAGACCAAAGATGTGCAGGTTAGGTGGATTGGCCATGCTAAATTGCCCTTAGTGCCCCCCCTCACAAAAAAAGGTTAGTTGGGGTAACTGTGTTATGGGGATGGGTGGAGGTGTGGGCTTGGGTGGGGTGCTCCTTCCAAGGGCGGTGCAGACTCGATGGGCCGCATGACCTCCTTCTGCACTGGAAAATTGTATGATGCTACGATTTATCATCTGTCCTCTGTTTTTCGTCTATGAAACAATCTTCTGGACTGTACGTAGAACAATACTTTTCACTGTACCTCGGTACATGTCACAATAAATCTAAATCTGATTGTACTTAATTGTGACACTTCCAAAATAATTCCATGAGTTCAATAATTGTTTCATTATATAGCATACGCTTTTCAAAATTAGCTTGTAATAAATGTGTCAGGTTGTCTCAGCTGGTAGTAATCTTGCCTCTACTTACAAAGTCTGTGGGTTCTAGTTACACTGCAGGATTTGTGAACATAGGGCGCCGAGATTCACGGGCCACCCCACGGTGATTCTCCGGCCGGCGATGGGCCGAAGTCCCACCACTGACAGGCCTTTCCCGCGGGCATGGTTTATACCACCTCTGGTACCGGCGGGATTGGCGGTGGGCTCCGGGGTCCTGGGGGGTGTGCGGGGTGATCTGACCCTGGGGGGTACCCCCACGGTGGCCTGGCCTGCGATCGGGGCCCACCGATCGGCGGGCGGGCCTGTGCTGTGGGGGCACTCTTTTTCTTCCGCGGAAGAGACCCCCTCCCCTGCGCATGGGCCGGTATGACATCAGCAGTCGCTGACGCTCCGGTGCATGCGCAGACTTCCGCCGGCCAGCGAAGGCCTTTCAGCCCCGGCTGGCGGGGCTTCAAAGGCCGTTCGCGCCGGCCGGCGGAACGGAAACCACTCCGGCGCGGGCCTAGCCCCTAAAGGTTCGGAGAATTCGACGCCGACGCCTGACACCGGAATGGTTCACGCCATTCCGTCCCGCCGGGTAGGGGAGAATCCCAGCCATAGTGTTTTTTTTTTAAATTTAGAGTATCCAATTATTTTTTCCAATGAAGGGGCAACTTTAGCATGGCCAATCTACCCAGACTGCACATGTTTGGGTTGTGGGGGCAAAACCCACGCAAACACCGGGAGAATGAGCAAACTCTCCACAGTCAGTGACCCAGAGCCGGGATTGAATCTGGGACCTTGGTGCCATGAGGCAGCAGGGCTAACCCACTGCGCCACCATGCTGCCCTTTGAGAACATGATCTTGATGGCATTTCAGTGTAGTACTGAGGAAGCATAGAATCCCTACAGTGCAGAAAAAGGCCATTCAGTCAATTGAGTCTGCAACAACCCCCCGCAAGAGCACTCTACCTAGGCCCACTACACTGCCCTATCCCTGTAACCCAGTAACCCCACTCAAATTCTGGACACTAAGGGGCAATTTAGCATGCCCAATCCACCTATTCTGCACATCTTCGGACTGTGGGAGGAAACCGAAGCACCCGGAGAAAACCTACGCAGACACGTGAAGAATGTGCAAACTCCAAACAGACAGTCACCCAGGGCTGGAATTGAACCGGAGTCCCTGGCGCTGTGAGGCAGTAGTGCTACCACTGTGCCACCTAGCCGCACCTAACCGCTGTGCCATTGTGGTACCTCACCACTGTGCCACTATGCCAACCCTATGGTGGTGCCAATGATTTATTTGTGTAAACCATATAGGAAGATGTAACTGTACTCAAGTCAGTCCTGGTTCATTGATAGCATTTTTATCCCTCAGGGAAGGGGGGAGGGGATGGTATTTGGGAGGACGACAGCTGGGAGATGCAAAACCGCATGGGCGCTTGTACCAGTATCTAACCACCTGATCCCACTCTTATCACAGCAGAGGAGGCAACAGGCAGGGCATGAATTGGCCTCTTCCCATGCCTTCGCAACAGAGACCGGCAACAAGTGAGAGTTCAATAACATTCATTGCGCGGAGTGATGGAGGGTGCCTGGCAACGGAGCTGGGGCCAGTTATCCCCAACATTTAGGCAGAGGAAGTGGAAGCCGCAGCCAGGCATAAAATCCAGCCCTCAGTCAGAAAATCGTGGGTGTAGGCCTCACTCCAGAGATTTGAGCATACAGTACAGATTAGCACTACAATGCAGTACTGCAGAAGTGCTGAACAGATGGAGTACTGTTTTTCAAAGGTGATATTAAACCCAGAACATTAAGTACAGAATATCTTGATATTTATTTGTTATCTAATTGCTGGAAGCCGTTTAGAAATCGGCTGTCACATATCATGCACTTCAAAGCACTTCACTGACTGTATGTGGCTAGTGGTGTCTCTCAAGGACCTGTGTTGGGGCTTCAACTGTATGTCGTACTTATTCATGATTTAGATATTAATCTATCAAGTGAATGGGTAAAACTGTGTCAAATGAATTTCAATGTGGGTAAATGTGAGCTCATCTTTGAACCTAAAACGGATAAACAAAAGCGACCTTTCACAGTAACTTCATACTTGTGACAATAAAAGGTTATAACCTTCTTAAAAAGGCTAGGAATTTCCAACAAAATTTGATGCTCCAGGTACATTCATTATTAAAACAGTCATGAATAAATTCAGAAAATAATCAAAAAGACAAATGGAACATTGGTCTTTAAATCTTGAACACTAGAATACAAGGAATTGGAATTCATGCTTCAGGGAACAAAGCCAGAGTTAGGCCACACCTGGAATACTTTGAGCAGTTCTGGGTACCACATCTTAGGAAGGATAGACTGTTCTTGGAGGGAGGGCAGCATATATTACTCGAATTCTACACAAACGAGGGTATGTTCAGTGGTGTAGTGGTGCCACAGCACAACTCTAGAATGTTCAATTTCAAGCAGAAGGTTAAACTCATTGCGATGCATCTTGGCTGGATGTTCAAGTGATTGATTTTTGAAAAATGTAAATGAGCTCAGATCCAAACACACAGGCTGATTGCTCCCTACCTTTACAGCAAATCAAAGAGGAACCAGTCTGGTAGAATGAGCAGGTATCGAAGGTAAGGTTCAGAGCCCGGAGTGAGAAGCAGCCGTAATGGTGGTACCGGGCCAAGGAGGGACACCTGGAGTGATGGGAGGAAGCAACCGGAGCGATGGTACAGGACCCAACCGAAGCAGCGGGACAGGCTCAAGATGAGATAGCCAGAGCGGCGGTACGGGTCAAGGTGAAGCAGCCGGACTGAGGGCATAGGGCCCAAGACAGACAACCAGAGCGAAGGTGTGCGGCCCAGAAAAAGCATTGGAGTGTCAGGGGCCCAGACGAAGCACCAGAGGGGTGGGATGTGCCCAGGTGAGGCAGTCGACGAGAAGGTATAGGGCCCAGATGAGGCACCAGAGCCATAGTACAGACCCAGACAAAACACTGGAGCGACGGAAGGGGACCAAACAAGATAGCAGGAGCGGTGGTATGGACACAGGTAAGGCACCTGGAGAGAAGGTATGGGGCCCAGACGGGGCAGCTGGAGTAACTGGATGGGCCCAGACGAGGCACCAGAGAGATGGTAGGGGGCCCAGACGGGACAGCCGGAGGGGGGAAAGAGAGTGGGTGATGGAATGGGGGTGAAAGACAGGGTGAGGGGATGGGGGTGAGAGAGAAGGTGAAGTGAGTGGGTGAGGAAATGGGAAGAGAGAGGGTAAGGAGTTGAGGGAGATAGAGAGACTTGGAGGTGAAGGGAGAAAGATGGGTGAGGGGATGAGGTAGAGAGAGAGGGTGAGGGGATGGAGGAGAGAGAGAGAATGTTGATGGGGGGGGGGGGGAGAGAGAGAGAATGTTGGTGGGAGAGGGAGAGAGAATGTTATGGGGGAGAGAGAGAGAATGTTGGTGGGAGAGAGAGAGAGAGAGAGAGAGAGAGAAAATGTTATGGGGGAGAGAGAGAGAATGTTGATGGGGAGAGAGGAAATGTTGGGGGTGGAGAGAATGTTGGGTGGGGAAGAAAAAATGTTGGGCAGGGACTGATTCACATTAATTCCTTGGCTGCAATTGTCTTAGGATGTGAAATGTGGTACAGAGCACATTCAACAGAATCCCCTTTTGGGCCCGTTGAATTGATCGTTTTTCGGCGCTGTTTGCAAAGTCACTTTAGCATTTTTATTCCTGTCGAGGCAATGCTTACATAATTTTCAGGCCTCCATGTCAATCCAGGAAGATTACTCGTGGACCGTAGCCTCCGGACCACCCTGCCCCCATTGCATCCAACTTGCCTTTAATGGGGTCCTTGAACCCACCCCCCACCGCACCACTTATGGGCACGGGCAGCCTGGCACCCACTCATCCTGGCACTGCCTGGCATCCTGCCATCCTGGTAGTGCCACCTGGGCACCCTGGTGGTGCCAGAGTGGCAGTGCCAGGGTGCCAAGATGCCAGGCTGGCAGTGTCAAGGTGATGGGTACAAGTTGGAGTGTCAGGGTACAACCCTGCCCAGAGCCTGACCACTCGGGAGTCTCTAATAGCCTGAGAGATCACCCCCAGGTGCCATTATGCCTGGTCAATGTTTGTGTGGACCAGTGCTAAACTAGGTCCTCATTCTTCCAGCGGAGCGGGCAGAGAGGGGAGTGATTTTTGGATGGGAGAACTGGAAGGTAAGCTGAGTTTTTGATTTTTAACTTACTTTTTCGGAGCAGGAAACTGGAGACCTGGGAAGGTTGTATTACCCAATAAATTTGAATGGTGAGGAAACCCGAGACACTACACGTGTAGTGTCTCCCACCCTCCCTCCTCCTCTAACCTGAAAAAAAACTCAGTGCTGTGAGCAGGTAAGCTATTTACATTTTTTTCCTTTTACTGGGAGACTAAGTCGAGGTGATGGCAGCTAGGGAAGTGGAATGTTCCTCCTGCAGAATGTTCGAGGTAAGGGAGACCACCGGTGTCCTTGCTGACTTCACCTGCGGGAAGCGCAGCCATCTCCAGCTCCTCATAGACCATGTTCGGGAATTGGAGATGTAGGTGGATGAACTGAGGATCATTCGGGAAGCTGAGGGGGTGATAGATAGAAACTACAGGGACATAGTTACACCTGAGAACAAAGGTAGCTGGGTAATAGTTAGAGGTGGGAAGAGGAGGAAGCAGTCAGTGCAGGGATCCCCTATGGTCGTTCCTCTCAACAATAAGTACACCGCTTTGGATACTGTTGGGGGGGGGGGATTACCCAGCAGGGGGAGGCTGCAGTGACCGGATCTCTGGCACGAGGTCCGGTTCTGGGGCAAAGAAGGGAAGGGGGGAGATTAGGAGAGCACTAGTTATAGGGGACTCAATAGTTAGAGGTACAGACAGGCAATTCTGTGGGCACGGGCGAGACTCTCCGATGGTTTGTTGCCTCCCGAGTGCCAGGGTCCATGACGTCTCGGATCGTGTCTTCAGGATCCTTAAGGGGGAGGATGAGCAGCCAGAAGTCGTGGTGCACATTGGTACCAACGACGCAGGTAGGAAAAGGGGTGTGGATGTAATAAATTAGTTTAGGGAGTTAGGCTGGATGTTAAAAGCCAGGACAGACAGAGTTGTCATCTCTGGTTTGTTGCCGGTGCCACGTGATAGTGAGGCTAGGAATAGGGAGAGAGTACAGTTGAACACGTGGCTGCAGGAATGGTGTAGGAGGGAGGGCTTCAGGTATTTGGATAATTGGAGCACATTCTGGGGAAGGTGGGACCTGTACAAGCGGATGGGTTGCATCTGAACCAGAGGGGCACCAATATCCTGGGAGGGAGGTTTCCTAGTACTCTTCGGGAGGGTTTAAACTAATTTGGCAGGGGAATGGAGACCGGATTTGTAGTCTAGCAACTAAGGTAACTGATGTTCAGGACGTAGTGAGGCAGTGGGGAAGGTAACACTGACAAAGGAGAGCACTTGCAGGCTCTCCTTGAAGTTGATGGTTTGAAGTGTGTATACTTCAACGCAAAAAACATCAGGAATAAGGTGGGCGAACTTAAGGCATGGATCAGTACTTGGGACTACGATGTGGTGGCCATCACGGAAACTTGGATAGAAGAGGGGCAGAAATGGTTGTTGGAGGTTCCTGGTTATAGATGTTTCAATAAGATTAGGGAGGATGGTAAAAGAGGTGGGGGGGGGGGGGTGGCATTGTTAATTAGAGATAGTATAACAGCACAGAAAGGCAGTTCGAGGGGCATCTGCCTACTGAGGTAGTTTGGGTTGAAGTCAGAAATAGGAAAGGAGCAGTCAACTTGTTGGGAGTTTTCTATAGGCCCCCCAATAGCAGCAGAGATTTGGAGGAACAGATTGGGAAACAGATTTTGGAAAGGTGCAGAAGTCACAGGGTAGTAATCATGGGTGACTTCAACTTCCCAAATATTGAGTGGAAACCCTTTAGATCAAATAGCTTGGATGGGGTGGTGTTACTGGCCGACCAGAGGGGAGGCCATATTGGATTTGGTACTTGGTAATGAACCAGGACAAGTGATAGATTTGTTAGTGGGGGAGCATTTTGGAGATAACGACCACAAATCTGTGACTTTCACTTCAGAAATGGAGAGGGATAGGTGTGTGCAACAGGGCAAGGTTTACAATTGGGGAAGGGTAAATATGATGCTGTCAGACAAGAACTGAAGTGCATACGTTGGGAAAATAGGGTGTCAGGGAAGGACACAATTGAAATGTGGAACTTGTTCAAGGAACAGGTACTGCGTGTCTTTGATATGTATGTCCCTGTCAGGCGAGGAAGAGATGGTCAAGTGAGGGAACCATGGTTGACAAGAGAGGTTGAATGTCTTGTCAAGATAAAGAAGGATACTTATGTAAGGCTGAGGAAACAAGGTTCAGACAGGGCGCTGGAGGGATACAAGATAGCCAGGAGGGAACTGAAGAAAGGAATTAGGAGAGTTAAGAGAGGGCATGAAAAATCTTTGGCAGATAGGATCAAGGAAAACCCCAAGGCCTTTTACACATATGTGAGAAATAGGAGAATGACTAGAGCGAAGGTAGGTCTGATCAAGGACAGTAGTGGGAGATTGTGTATTGAGTCTGAAGAGATAGGAGAGGTCTTGAACGAATACTTCAGTATTTACAAATGAGAGGAGCCATATTGCTGGAGAGGACAGTGTGAAACAGACTCGTAAGCTCAAGGAGATACATTAGGAAGGAAGATATGTTGGGCATTTTGAAAAACTTGAGGATAGACAAGTCCCTCGGGGCTGATGGGATATATCCAAGGATTCTATGGGAAGCAAGAGATTGAAATTGCAGAGCCATTGGCAATGATCGTTTCGTCCTCACTGTCAACAGGGATGGTACCAGGGGATTGGAGAGTGGCGAATGTCATGCTCCTGTTCAAAAAAGGGAATAGGGATAACCCTGGGAATTACAGGCCAGTTAGTCTTACTTCGGTGGTAGGCAAAGTAATGGAAACGGTACTGAGGGATATGATTTCTGAGCATCTGGAAAGACACTGCTTGATTAGGGATAGTCAGCACGGATTTGTGAGGGGTAGGTCTTGCCTCACAAGTCTTATTGAATTCTTTGAGGAAGTGACCAAGCACGTGGATGAAGGTAAAGCAGTGGATGTGGTGTACATGGATTTTAGTAAGGCATTTGATAAGGTTCCCCATGGTCTGCTTATGCAGAAAGTAAGGAGACATGGGATAGTGGGAAATTTGGCCAGTTGGATAACAAACTGGCTAACTGATAGAAGACAGAGAGTGGTGGTGGATGGCAAATGTTCAGCCTGGAGCCCAGTTACCAGTGGTGTACCGCAGGGATCAGTTCTGGGTCCTCTGCTGTTTGTGATTTTCATTAAAGACTTGGATGACGGAGTTGAAGGATGGGTCAGTAAATTTGCAGACGATATGAAGATTGGTGGCATTGTGGAGGACTGTTGTTGGCTGCAAAGAGACATAGATAGGATGCAGAGATGGGCTGACAAGTGGCAGATGGAGTTTAACCCTGAAAATTGTGAGGTTGTCCATTTTGGAAGGACAAATATGAATGCGGAATACAGGGTTAATGGTAAGGTTCTTGGCAATGTGGAGAAGCAGAGAGGTTTTGGGGTCTATGTTCATAGATCTTTGAAAGTTACCACTCAAGTGGATAGAGTGTGAAGAAGGCCAATGGTGTGCTAGCGTTCATTAGCAGAGGGATTGAATTTAAGAGCCGTGAGGTGATGATGCAGCTGTACAAAACCTTGGTAAGGCCACATTTGGAGTACTGTGTGCAGTTTTGGTCACCTCATTTTAGGAAGGATGTGGAAGCTTTGGAAAAGGTGCAAAGGAAATTTACCAGGATGTTGCCTGGAATGGGGAGTTGGTCTTACGAGGAAATGTTGAGGGTGCTAGGCCTTTTCTCATTAGAACGGAGAAGGATGAGGGGGCGACATGATAGAGGTTCATAAGATGATCAGGGGAATAGATAGACAGTCAGAGACTTTTTCCTCGGGTGAAACAAACCATTATCAGGGGACATAAATTTAAGGTGAATGGTGGAAGATATAGGGAGGATGTCAGAGGTAGGTTCTTTACCCAGAGAGTAGTGGGGGCATGGAATGCACTGCCTGTGGAAGTAGTTGAGTCGGAAACATTAGGGACCTTCAAGCATCTGTTGGATAGGTACATGGATTACGGTAAAATGCTGGGGTGTAGATTGATTTGTTCTTAATCTTGGAGAAAAGTTCGGCACAACATCATTCTTCTGACCAAAATGTATCATTTCACTCTTCTCCCCTTTAAAATTCATCTGCCATATGTCTGCCTATTCCATCTGCTATATTCAACATCCTGTGCAGAGATCTCAATACTTCAAACTCTGCAAATACAACTTCAAATTCATCTGCAAGTTTGGAATGGGTCACAACATTGTCCATGAATGGTTTAAACATAATGATGTTTACTCTGCGGGAAGTGATACGATGAATTAAGAAGCACACAATCATTCGGAGGTATACAATTTCTTTGTTTTTTTTCTTCGAATTATTCAGTGAGTCTCCTCCTCTAATATAAGAAACTCAAACAAACATCAGTATTAAATGGCTTGCTTTCTGATGGCATCCGAACTTCCGAATTCAATTTATGCCTTGTCTATTATGGCCAGCTTCCATTCATCCTACATGCAATATGTATTTACACTGTCATAAACTTATCACAGTAATAGGAAATACTGTAAGCACCGCAGTGAAAATTAGATCAGCATTGCGAATCTTTTAATTAAAAATTTTGCCTGAAGTGTTTCAATCCAGAAAATCAATACAACTATATGTTTAACACCTGTCCATTTACAGAAGCAATTCACTTGCTTACATCCGAGGGGAAGTGGTGGCATGGAGGTATTGTCACTGGACTAGTCAGCCACAGAGTCAGAGCAACGCTCCCAAGACCTGAGTTTGAATCCCACCACAACAGATGGTGAATTCAATAAGAAAAAAATCTGGAAATAAAGGGCCGAATGCTGACAGGGATGTAGTGATCTCTGTATGTGTATGTATGTAAGGGGTGAATGTAATCAGTAGCACCAGATGACCACAGGGGTATAAAAAGCAACCGCATTGTGCCTCTCTCTCTCTTTTTTGGATATACTGTGACCAGGGCAGGAGTATCGGATTAGCTAGGATGGTTAGTGCAGTTACACATCGTTACTGTAACCATGATGTGGAGATGCTGGCGTTGGACTGGGGTGAGCACAATAAGAAGTCTTACAACACCAGGTTAAAGTCCAAAGTTGAAACAAGGATGTATTCTTGTTTCTTATGTTGGACTTTAACCTGGTGTTGTAAGACTTCTTACTATCGTTACTGTAGTTAGATCTTGTTGACCTTATCACTAGTATCAATGTTAAAGTAAAGAACTCTCACAATTATTATTATAGTTAACCCTTTGTTGCTACTGGACGATTTTGAGTCTTCTTCATCGAGATTCAGAAGACCTCATCAGTAACCAAGGTTTGAGTAACACATATTACACTCCGTAGGATATCAAAACACACAAAGAAGTGTAGTAAAAGATGATGCAGGAATGTAATAAAAGATGGTACCAGGACTGTTGGCTTTAAAAGAACTAATTAGATTAGGTTAGACAAAAAGAAATAAAACAAAGTACCGACTGCTCGACTGTGGAAGACTTTGCAGCATATGGATCCTCACGACTAAATGATTCAATGGACCATGTTCAAGATACATGGCAGCTGAAAACTAATGGTAACTGAAATAATAACTGAAAAATGTTTATACAAAAGTTCCAAGTATATATGGCAGCTAATTATTTAAACACACCCTCTGAAACAAGGAAAATAGCACTGCTACTCGGAATAGCAGGACATGAAGCTATTGAGATCTAGGGCGCGATTCACCGCTCCCACGCCGGGTGGGAGAATCGCGGGAGGGCCGCTCTGGCACCCCCTGTGATTCTCCCACCCCCCCCCCCAAAATTGCGGAATTTTGAATTGCGGGCCGCCGTTTTTCACGGGGGGCCAAGCGGCCTGCCGTTCCCGACCGGTTCACGCCAGCGGCAACCACACCTGGTCGCTGCCGGCATGAACATGGCGGCAATACCTGGTTTGTGGCTTGTGGGGGCGGAGAGGGGAGTGAGCACCACGACCGTGCTTGGGTGGGGACGGGCCCGCGATCGGTGACCACCGATCGTCAGGCCGGCGTCTCAAAGGGACGCACTCTTTCCCCTCCGCCGCCCCGCAAGATTAAGCCGCCACGTCTTACGGGGCAGCGGAGGGGAAGACGGCAACCGTGCATGCGCGGGTTTGAGCCGGCATCCGTCGTGACGTCAGCCGCGCATGCGCGGGTTGGAGCCGACCAACCTGCGCATGCGTGGCTGACGTCATTAGGTGCGCCGGCCGTGTCATTCTCGGTGCGCTGGGCCTTGATGCCGGCAACAAGGCCCCGCAGCCTAGATTTATGGCACGGCCCTCCTAGCCCCCTTGGGTGGGGGGGCGGGGGCGAAATAGGGGGCAAGGAGAAGCCTCCGACGCCGTCGTGATCCTCTCCCGGTTTCACGATGGCGTTGGGCCTTGAGGAGAAATCCGCCCCTATAACTTATTTAATTTCTGGGAAGGCGAAGACAAAACTAAATTTAAAGTGATTATCGCAAAATTTGAAGAACACTGTAAAAGTCAGTCTAGTTAGATGCTGGAAAGATTTAACTTTCATCATAGGTGCCAGAGAAACGGAGAGCCCATCGCTAATTCTATTACAGATAGAACATAGAACATAGAACAGTACAGCACAGAACAGGCCCTTCAGCCCTCGATGTTGTGCCGAGCAATGATCACCCTACTTAAACCCACGTAACCCGTATACCCGTAACCCAACAATCCCCCCCATTAACCTTACACTATGGGCAATTTAGCATGGCCAATCCACCTAACCCGCACATCTTTGGACTGTGGGAGGAAACCGGAGCACCCGGAGGAAACCCACGCACACACGGGGAGGACGTGCAGACTCCACACAGACAGTGACCCAGCCGGGAATCGAACCTGGGACCCTTGAGCTGTGAAGCATTGATGCTAACCACCATGCTACCGTGAGGCCCCAAGTGAGATCTCAAGTTATTAGCACAAGGCTGCAATTTTACTGATTTCAAGGACTCAATGATAATGGGTCAATTAATTTATGGTCTATCTGATAATTTGAGGGAAGAACTTTCACAAAAAATGTATTTAACTCTCGAGATCGCAATACAAAATGCCTTGCTTATGAACAAAAACAAAATCAATACTTTGAGTCTTTACAAACATAGAATCATTATCTCGAAAACAATATCTGTAAAAATGGCGGAAATACTCACCACAAGGCAGAGGCAGGGTTAAATTTAAGAAGATGGATGTTCTGAGCGACAGCCATCTTGTGCAGTCTGACCAGTCCACACATGCGCCCGTCCCTAAAAGATGCAAACCGGCAAAACAGTGTTTTGCGCATGCGCGAGAAGCCACGCATGTGCAGTTGTGAAAAGAGCGCACAGTTAAGGAAAATCGAATTGCGCATGCGCAATCGATTCCTACACTTTACATCACGAGCGTCATGACGTCAGAAGACCCGGACCACGCTCACTTAAAGGGGAAATGCCGAAAATTAAACATAAGAATTTTAAAGCTACAAAACCCATTTGTTTTACCTCAAAAGACAGAACAATGCCTGAACTTCAGCGAGCAGTTGAAAACAACTTTCGCAGTACCCTGGAAAGCAGTTTGCACCACCCAAAGTGAAGGGCACAATGACAAATCCGAAACCAAAGAAGATGATTTATTCATTGAACATGAAGAGCACAATAACAAATCCGAAACAAAAAAGATGATTTGTATATTGAAGAATACTACTCAGACATGGCTGAGTTATTTGAATATGATGATCATAGCATCAGCAACTTGGTTGAAAAGCTCAATACGACTCTACTCATGGTAGATGAATCCAATACCATGATGCAATAGCAGATCATTGATACATTGGATGACAGCAACCTGTCGATCAGTCAAGAAGAAAACAATGCCACAGAGAGAACACTGCACGACTCCACAGAGAGAGTGACGCAAGCCTCCACAGAGAGCTCGTTGACAAACAGAAGCAATTAAAGGCTCCAGAGCGACAACCATGCAAGAAGAAGACTATGAAGGTCTATCCACTTTATTTGAGCAACCAGAAGCAGACTATGAAAGTTTACCCAGCTCATTTAATCAACAAGAAGACAATGAATGTCTACCCACTGCACGTGAGAATAGTGATAATGTGATCACAATCAACATACAAGGTGTGCAAGATCACAGCGAGACAGACAGATCTCAGCTTGCCTGTAAAGAAGCATTCAACAATCAAAGTAAAACTATTATGAGCCCAGTGAGACCACGCCAATTAGAATCTCATCTACTCTAAACTGCCCACAAGAAAATGAAATCTTGAAGATTTTGACTCCAGAAAAGGAGCACCAAGAATTCAAAGATGGTTCAATTGAACCAGAAGTCACTCCAGAAGAGGAGCAGCAAGAGATCGCAGATGAAGCAGATCAACCAGAAATGACTCCCGAAGAGGAGCACCAAGGAATCAAAGAGGAATCAAATCAACCTCAAATGACATGCCACCAGGATCAATGCAACATCAAATCATTTTCACAAACCTCAAGTCGAAACATTCAATGAAACATCAGATACCACAAAGGACACTGATACCAATAACTTTGAGAATGACTCAAATTATCCACAGGGAACAGTCACTGAGCACAAGAAGCACAACAAAAGCAACCACAACGAGCACAACAGAAGCAACCACAAGGAGCACAACAGAGGTGATGCTCGATCAATGACTCCAGAAGCGAGATTGGATGACAATTGAAGGCTTTATTGGACTAGATCAGGGGTGGGCAAACTTTTCCGTGCAAGGGCCACATTCAGAAATTCACAATTTTAAAGGGCCGCATAGTATATTAATTAATAGTCCCGGTTATAATCAATTAGCGTGCGGCATATATCTCAGCGCTTCCCCCGGCGGCATCCTGCATTTAGCCCTCTTTTTCTCTACTTTTCAAAAATGGCGCTTCACCCGGTTATGATTCTGGGCGCCTCATATAGAACATAGAACAGTACAGCACAGAACAGGCCCTTCGGCCCTCGATGTTGTGCCGAGCAATGATCACCCTACTCAAGTCAACGTATCCACCCTATACTAGTAACCCAACAGCCCCCCACCCCCCCATTAACCTTATAAAAAATAAAAAATAAAAAAAAAATTTCAAAAAGAAAGAATTTTTTTTATGACTTGATCTTGGTGGGCCGCATAAAGACCTTTGGCGGGCAGCATGCGGCCCGTGGGCCGTAGTTTGCCCACCCCTGGACTAGATGTTTCCCCCAGCAGCGCAGGCACAGAATGCAGCAGCTGGGGGGACACAGACTCTTATACTCTGCCTTATTGGGTGGAACCAGCAGGCAGGCTTCACCAATGATCTTGCTGTCTCAGGTACCTCCCACACCAATGGTCTTACAGCCTCAACCTGGGTACCGTAATACCCCTAATACCGACTACCACATTCACCCCCCGTTTTAAAAAAAGAGTCCGGCGGGGGTGGTGGTCTTGCGTTATACAGTGGTAGAGGTTGAGATTATGGTGGTACCCGTTGGTGGTACAGTGTTTTGCCTTGTTACATGCACATTCAAAATGAAGCAATTAGTCGATCGGGGGCCCTGGTCGTCCTCTGTGATCGTCGCAGTTTCGGCGGTGATGCAGGCGTCGGCTCGGGCATCCGTGACGCTGGGAGCGTGCCTTCGGTTTCCTCGGTAGCTTCATCACCCCTAGATGCGACCAGTGGGAGAACTGATCCACCTGGGAAGGGGGCGGCCGTGGGGTGCGCTGGTGGGATGGAGTGTGGGGTAGGTGGGGGGGGTGTGGGGGGGGATCCAGCGGGCGCCAGGTACCGGAGGGAGACCATATCCTGTCGACCGTCGGGATTCGCCACGTAAGCGTACTGAGGGTTAGCGTGAAGGAGGTGGACCCTCTCGACCAATGGGTCCGACTTGTGCGGATGGGTCCAGGAGCTGCCAGCCAGGTTGGGAGCGAGGTCCCAGAGGAGGACTTCCTAGGGAAGACAAGGAGACATTCATGAGGTGTTTTGTTTGTCGTGGTACACAGCAGTGATCTGATGGAGTGGAGGAGCTCCTGCCAGCGGGAGACTGGGAGATTCCTGGACCACAGGGCCAGTAGGACGGTCTTCCAGACCATTCCATTCTCCCTCTCTACCTGTCCGTTTCCCTGGGGGTTATAACTGGTCGTCCTGCTTGAGGCAATACTCTTGCTGAGCAGGTATTGACGCAGTTCGTCGCTCATGAAGGAGGACCCCCTATCGCTGTGTATGTAGACGGGGAAACCGAACTGTGTAAAGATACTGTGGAGGGCTTTTATCACGGTGGCTGCGGTCATGTCGGGGCAGCGGATGGTGAATGGGAACCGGGAGTACTCGTTAATCACGTTCAGGAAGTAAGTGTTGCGGTCGGTGGATGGGAGGGGCCCCTTGAAGTCCATACTGAGGCGTTCAAAGGGACCGGAAGCCTTTACCGCGCTTTCTCTGGCCTGTAGAAGTGCGGCTTGCACTCCGCGCAGATTTGGCAGTTCCTGGTGGTGGTCCTAACCTCCTCGATGGAGTAGGGCAGGTTGCGGGTCTTGATAAAATGGAAGAATCGAGTGACCCCCGGGTGGCAGAGGTCCTCATGGAGGGCCCGGAGTCGGTCCACTTGTTCGTTGGCACATGTGCCGTGGGATAGGGCATCAGGAGGCTCGTTTAGCTTCCCGGGATGATACAAGATCTCATAGTTGTAGGTGGAGAGCTCAATCCTCCACCATTAGATCTTATCGTTCTTTAACTTGTGCATTATCGAACATGAAAGCAACCGACCATTGGTCAGTGAGGAGTGTGAATCTCCTGCCGGCCAGGTAATACCTCCAGTGCTGCACAGCGTCTACTACGGCCTGGGCCTCCTTTTCAATGGAGGAATGAGGGATTTCTGAAGCATGGAGGGTGCGTGAGAAGAAGGCCACCAGAAGGTGGCCGCCAGAGCTACGTCGGACGCGTCGCTCTCGACTTGGAATGGAAGGGATTTGTCGATTGCGTACATCGTGGACGTTGCTTTTATGCTTTTATGCGGCTGATTTTTTCTTAGAATAGCATCTTTTGGAGCCAACCAGAGAGCAGGCTATACTTGACCTGGTATTGTGCAATGAGACAGGATCAATTGATAACCATGTATTGAAGGTACCTGTAGGTAACAGTGATCATAATAGGTTCAAATTTTACATTCAATATGAGGGAAAGAAGAGTACGTTGAATATGAGCCCTAAACTTAAATAAGGGGAATTATGAGGGCATGAATGCAAAACTAGTTAAAGTGAACCAGAAAGTTAGGGAAGTGATGGGCCAATAGAGATGCAGTGGCAGCCATTTCAAAGGTATTTCCGAATACATAGAACGGATACATTCCAATGAGGAAGAAAAATTACCATTCGTGGTTAATTTAAATAGTTAAAGGGTGGCACAATGGTTAATACTGTTGCTTCACAGCTCCAGGCTCCCAGGTCAATTCCCAGCTTGAGTCACTGTCCTTGCGGAGTCTGAACATTCTTCCTGTGTGTGCGTGGGTTTCCTCCGGGTGCTCCGGTTTCCTCCCACAGTCCAAAGATGTGCAGATTAGGGTGAATTGGCCATGCTAACTTCCCCATAGTGTCCAAAAAGATTAGGTAGGGTTACAGGGATTGAGTGGAGGTGTGGGCTTAAGTAGGGCGTTCTTTCCAAGGGCTGGAGCAGACGTGATGGGCTGAATAGCCTCCTTCTGCACTGTAAATTCTATGATTCTATAGTTGTAAGCCAGGACATGGAGGAACTCTGGAAAATTACAATCACCAGGGTAGTTGTCGTATTGAGAAAATGGTTGGAGCTGTGGGCTAACAAATCCACAGATCCGGATGGACTTCATTCTACAGTCTTGAAAGAAGTGTAGCAGGGCAGCAGGGTAGCATGGTGGTTAGCATAAATGCTTCACAGCTCCAGGGTCCCAGGTTCGATTCCCGGCTGGGTCACTGTCTGTGTGGAGTCTGCACGTCCTCCGCCTGTGTGCGTGGGTTTCCTCCGGGTGCTCCGGTTTCCTCCCACAGTCCAAAGATGTGCGGGTTAGGTGGATTGGCCATGCTAAATTGCCCGTAGTGTCCTAAAAAAAGTAAGGTTAATGGGGAGGGGGTTGTTGGGTTACGGGTATAGGGTGGATACGTGGGTTTGAGTAGGGTGATCATGGCTCGGCACAACATTGAGGGCCGAAGGGCCTGTTCTGTGCTGTACTGTTCTATGTTCTATGTTCTAAGGCCTGGCGGGCCTCTGCCGACAGGGAAAAAATGGTGGATTGGATTAGTGGGCGGGCCTTGTCCGCATAATTGGGGACCCACTGGGCGTAATATGAAAAAAATCCCAGGCAGCGTTTCAGGGCCTTGGAGCAGTGTGGGAGGGGAAATTCCATGAAGGGGCACATGCGTTTGGGATCTGGGCCTATAACTCCATCATGCACAACGTAGCCGAGGATGGCTAGACGGTCGGTGCTGAACACGCATTTGCCTTTGTTGTCGGTGAGATTAAGGATTGTTGTGGTATGGAGGAATTTTCGGAGGTTGGTGTTGCGGTCCTGCTGGTCGTGGCCGCAGATGGTGACATTCTCGAGGTGCGGAAGCGTGGCCCGCAAACTGTACTGGTCAACCATTCGGTCCATCTCCCATTGGAAGACCGAGACTCCATTTGTGACACCGAAGGGAACCCTTAGGAAGAGGTAGAGCCGCCTAACTGCTTCGTATTCAGTGTATTTGCGGTTGTCCGGGCGGATGGGGAGCTGGTGGTAGGCGGATTTGAGGTCCACCGTGGAAAAGACCTTGTATTGTGCAATCTGTGTAACCAAATCAGATATGCGGGGGAGAGGGTACGCGTCAAGCTGCGTATACCTGTTGATGGTCTGACTATAATCAATGACCATCCTGTGCTTCTCTCCGGTCTTTACAACCGCTACTTGAGCTCTCCAGAGGCTGTTGCTAGCCTCGATAATACCTTCTTTCAGTAACCGCTAGACTTCCAATCGAATGAAGGTCCGGTCCTGGGCACTGTACCGTCTGCTCCTGGTGGTGATGGGTTTGCAATCCAGGGTGAAGTTTGCAAAAAGGGAAGGTGGGTCGACCTCGAGGGTTGCGAGGCTGCAGACAGTGAGGGGGGGTATAGGGCTGCCGAATTTACAGGTTAAGCTCTGGAGGTTGCATTGGAAATCTAACCCTAGGAGCGTGGCAGTGCAGAGGTGAGGAAGGACATAGAGTCGGAAATTTTTTAATTCCCGTCCCTGGACAGTGAGGTTTGCTACGCAGAACCCTTTGATCTCTGCAGAGTGAGACCCGGAGGCCAGGGAGATCCTTTGGTTAACTAGGTGTATGGGAAGGGTACAGCGCCTTACCGTGTTGGTGTGTATGAAGCTCTCTATGCTCCCGGAGTCAATCAGGCAGGATGTTTTGTGTCCATTGATGAGCACGGTCGTCATCGTGGTCGAGAGCATTCGGGGCCGAAACTGGTCCAGGGTCACCGAGGCAAGTCATGGTAAAAGTTGAAGATTTTTCTCGGTGGTGTGTGGTCATCCGAGTCGGGGTCCTGAGACTCCAGCCAAGATGACAGTGCCCATGGGTCGCACATGGCTGGGGGTGTGCAAGATGGTGGCGCCAACACGTCGCACGTGGTCCCTGGGGAACAAGATGGCGGCGCCCGGGGCCCGCACGTGGCCTGTGGTGAGCGTTGTGGTGGTGGCCCCGGTTCGCCCCCAGAGACGGCGGTGACCGCCCGGGCCTGGCATACCGCCATGAAATGGTTTTTGCCGCACCATTTGCAGGTGGAGGAGCGGGCCTGGCAGCGCTGCCGGGGTGCTTGGCTTGCCCGCAGAAATAACAGAGGGGCCCCTCGGGATAGCCTGGTAGCCGCCCGGCACAAGCTTGTGGGGGGATGGGGGATGCAGCGGGGTCGGCTGCGGGTGGGTTCCATGCTGCCCTAGGGGTTGCCGTGCGGTTGGGGATGTAACCGCGGGCGTTTCGGGAGGCCACATCCAGGGAGCTAGCAAGGGCCCGTGCCTCCTTGAGGCCTTTGAGTGTCTCTTTCTCGAGCAGCCGCTGACGGATTTGGGAGGACAGCATACCTGCAACGAATGCGTCCCGGATTAAAAGTTCTGTGTGGTCGCTGGCTGAAACTTGCAGGCAGTCACAGTTCCAGAAGCGCAGGGTAGAATTCATCCAGCGATTCCCCCGGGATTTGTCACCTTGTCGCTAGCAGATGTCAGGCGTAGACCTGGTTTACTGGCCGAATGTAGTGTCCTTTCAACAGGGCCATCGCGCCCTCAAAATCATCCACATCCTCGATGAGGGTGTAGATCTCTGGGCTCACCCTCGAGTGGAGAACTTGCATCTTCTGGTCCTCAGTGGGTGTAATCGTGGCCGTCGTGGGTTACCCGTTGAAGCACGCCAGCCAGTGTTTGAAAATTGCCGCTGAGTTTGCCGCATGGGGGCTGAGTTGCAGACACTTCGGCTTGATGCGGAGCTCCATTCTTTAAAATCTAGTCCAATAAATTGATGCTCGATCAATGACTCCAGAAGCGAGATTGGATGACAATTGAAGGCTTTATTGGACTAGATGTTTCCCCCAGCAGTGCAGGCACAGAATGCAGCAGCTGGGGAGACACAGACTCTTATACTCCGCCTTACTGGGCGGAACCAGCAGGCAGGCTTCACCAATGATCTTGCTGTCTCAGGTATCTCCCACACCAATGGTCTTACAGCCTGGGTACCGTAATAACCCTAATACCGACTACCACAAGAAGCAACCACAAGGAGCACAAACAGAAGGAACCACAAGGAGCAACAAAAACATAGCATGGCATTTGCTCCAGGACAAAAAAGCAAAACAGTTGTTAAGGCAAATGTAACACAGAATCGCTACCACAAGCATAGGAAAAAGTCAAAATCAAAGAAAGTGATTCAACCATTTGAATATCTCATGATGACTTGTTCGGACTGAACCACAAGCAAACAAATAAATAAAACCTAAGAGACTAAATGTATTAACATTTGACTGATTATCTCATTGATTTTATGTAATGCATTTGCAAATAAACGTCCATTATGTTTGTTCAATTTTCTGTACAACATACAGAAAATATGTAACACTAGAAAAAAGGGGGATGTAGTGAGCTCTGTATGTGCATGTACACAAGGGGTTAATGTGTAATCAGTAGCACCAGATGATCACTAGAGGGCTGGACCAAAAAAAAAACCAATGCAACCGCATTGTGCCTCTCTCCCTCTCTTTTTTGGATGTACTGTGGCCAGGACAGGAGTTTCAGATTAACTCAGATGGTTGGTGTAGTTATGCAAAGTTACTGTAGTTATATCGTGTTAACCTTTTCACTAGTATCAGCGTTAAAGTGAATAACTCACGCGATTATTGTTATAGTTACTCAATAAATCTTTTGTTACTACTGGACAAGTTTGAGTCTTCTTCATCGAGATTCAGAAGACCTCATCAGCAGCCAAGGTTTGAGTAACACATATTACACTCCGTAGAATGTCAAAACACACAGAGAAGTGTAATAAAAGATGATAAGGAGTGTAATAAAATAAGTGAAACCATGGTCGGTTAACATAAAAAGCCATCTGATCCAGTAAAGTCCCTTTTCCATCCTTACTTGGTCTGGCTTACACATGATCAGATCCACAACAATGTGGTTGACCCTAAAATGCCCTCCAAAATGGCCCAGCAATCAAGGGCAATTAGGGATGGGCAATAATCCTGTCTCAGCCAGCAATGCCCCCATCCTGCAAATGATTTTTAAAAAAAATCCAAGTCCTTTAGGCTTTTGGATGTGATATGATAAATACTGCGGGATGAAAGGGAGTGGCCACTTTGTACCATGGGAAAATATAACTTGAAGGTTTCCATCTTGCCTCAAGCAGGGAAATTTAATAGAAGCACAATCAATTCTTGTTTGCAAGATCAGTAAAAATTGTGAAAGTAATCATCTCTCTGAAGATCTATGTCAATAAATCTTAGTACTAATTAATTAGCACATGACAAATCATAAATAGTAACCAGCAAACCAACATTCATGCAATAAAATTGTATAACTTCAATTCAATGTTGTTTCTATTAAATACAGAAACCTTTAACACTAAATGTTCTGTTTCTCCTTATCGGTGACAAATAAAAATAGTTACAAATCTGAAAATCAATCATCCTGTGCTGGCACAAAGTGTACAATTGCAACTGTCCTTGTCCAATGATGGAACCATCAATTCACCAGACACGTGTTTCCGATATGAATCTAGGCTTTAATCGACTTACTTCAGAGCCAGCCTGTTACCTGTTGATGAACTTGTAGTGAGCTCAGGCTGAATCTGGACAAGGGTATTTATACAGCTGCAATAGGGGGAGGAGTCGTGGGCGGAGCCAAGGGTGGAGCCCAGTACAAGTTCCTGAGTGCTCCCAGCGCTACTCCCCCTAGTGGTAGGATAGCGCTACTGCGCTTACAAAGACAGTGTGAATGAACATATATACATCTATATATTACATTCACCACATTCACCCCCTGCAAAAAAATCAAGTCCAGCGGGGGTGGTGGTCTATAAAGTCAGTCTGTCTGGTGGTCGAATTGTCCGCTGAGATCTGCGGAGCACTAGGGTTGCAGCCTCTTGCGGTGGCTGGACGGGTGTAGTGTGCTGGGGTACGATGGCGGACTCCAGGGAGGGTTGTATCCGAGCTTCATACTCTCCTGGTTCGACCGGGGACTGGGGGCGCTGGGGGCTGGCCGGCGCGGGGGCACGGAACTGGTGGAGCGAGCTCGTGGGCTCAGGAGCGCAAGGGGGCGGCAGCATGGGATGTAGGGTGAGAGGTCCTTCTTTGGGGGTAGAGGGGGCCAGATCCCGGAGGGATACTGTGTCCTGACGGCCGTCAGGGAACTCGACGAATGCGTACTGGGGGTTGGAGTGGAGCAGGTGCACCTTTTCAACAAGGGGATCAGTTTTGTGTGCCCTGACGTGTTTCCTCAGAAGTACGGGGCCCGGCGTCCTCAGCCATGCCGGAAGTGAGACCCCCATGGTAGTGCCCCTGGAAAAAATGAAGAGCCTCTCGTGGGGGGTCTGGTTGGTCACCGTGCACAAAAGCGTGGAGCGCGTCCGGGAGGATTTCCTGCCACTGGGAGACTTGGAGCTTTCTAGACCGGAGGGTCAGTAGGGCGGTCTTCCAGACCGTCGCGTTCTCCCTTTCCACCTGCCCGTTCCCCCTGGGGTTGTAGCTGGTAGTCCTGCTCGAGGCAATGCCCTTGTCGATCAGGTACTGACGCAGCTTGTCGCTCATGAAGGACGAACCCCGGTCGCTGTGTACGTAGCTGGGGAAACCTAACAGGGTGAAGATGCTATGCAGGGCCCTAATGACTGTGTGGGAGGTCATGTCGGGGCGCGGGATAGCGAATGGGAAACGGGAGAACTCATCTACGACGTTTAAGAAGTAAACGTTCTGGGCAGCACGGTGGCACAGTGGTTAGCATTGCTGCCTACGGCGCTGAGGACCTGGGTTCGAATCCCGGCTCTGGGTCACTGTCCGTGAGGAGTTTGCACATTCTCCCCGTGTCTGCGTGGGTTTCACCCCCACGACCTAAAAGATGTGCAGAGTAGGTGGATTGGCCACGCTAAATTGCCCCTTAATTGGAAAAAATAATTGGGTACTCTAAATTTATTTTAAAAAAAGAAGTAAACGTTCTTGTTAGTTGAGGGGAGTGGCCCTTTGAAATTAATCGCGAGGCGTGACCAGGTGGGCCCTCTGTCTGGTCTATAGAAGTGCGGTTTGCATTCCGCACAGATCGGGCAGTCCCTGGTGACCGCTTTTACCTCCTCGTTGGAGAAAGGCAGGTTTCGGGCCCTGATGTAGTGGGCGAGCCGGGTGACCCCCGGGTGGCAGAGGTCATTGTGGATGACTTTTAATCGGTCGATCTGCGCGCTGGCGCATGTCCCGCGGGATAGGGCATCCGGAGGCTCGTTGAGCTTCCCGGGTCAATATTTGATATCGTAATTGTAGGTGGAGAGTTCGATCCTCCACCTCAGAATTTTGTCGTTTTTAATTTTGCCCCTTTGCGAGTTGTAGAACATGAAGGCAACCGATCTTTGGTCGGTGATGAGGGTGAACCTCATACCTGCGAGGTAGTGCCTCCAGTGACGGATAGCCTCCACAATGGCTTGTGCTTCTCTCTCGACTGAAGAGTGTCGGAGTTCTGAAGCAGAGAGGGTACGGGAGAAAAATGCAACTGGTCACCCTGCCTGATTTAACGTGGCTGCAAGAGCTACCTCTGAGGCGTCGCTCTCTACCTGAAATGGGGTGGATTCATCCACCGCCCGTATGGCCGCTTTGGCGATGTCCTCCTTGATGCCGTCGAAGGCCTGGCGTGCCTCGGCTGACAGGGGAAATCGTGTGGTCCTAAAGAGTGGATGGGCTTTGTCCGCATATTGAGGGACTCACTGGGCGTAGTAGGAAAAAAATCCCAAGCACCGTTTGAGGGCCTTGGGATAATGAGGGGGAGGGAGTTCTAAGAGGGGGCGCATACGGTCCGGGTCTGGGCCCAGGACTCCGTTTTCCACGACATAGCCGAGGATGGCTAGTCTGGATGTGCGGAAAACACATTTCTCCTTGTTGTACGTGAGATTCAGTTTCTGTGCCGTCTGGAGAAAACGGTGGAGGTTGGCGTCGTGGTCCTGCTGGTCATAGCCGCAGATGGTGACATTGTCAAACTACGGAAACGTGGCCCGCAGCCCGTGCTGATCCACCATTCGGTCCATTGCTCGTTGGAACACCAAGACCCCATTAGTGACGCCGAAAGGGACCCGGAGGAAATGGAAGAGGCGGCCATCGGCCTCGAATGCCGTGTAGTGGCGGTCTTCCGGGCGGATTGGGAGCTGGTGGTATGCAGATTTCAGATCCACCGTGGAAATGAGCCGGTACTGGGCGATCTGGTTTATCATGTCTGCCATCCTGGGGAGGGGATTCGCGTCGAGGAGCGTAAATCTATTTATGGTCTGACTGTAGTCGACCACCATACGGAATTTTTCCCTGGTCTTAACGACCACCACCTGAGCTCTCCAGGGACTATTGCTGGCCTCTATAACACCCTCACTGAGTAGCCTTCGGACCTCTGCTCTGACAAATACCCTATCCTGCAGGCTATACCGCCTGCTACGAGTGGCTACGGGTTTACAGTCCTTAGTGAGATTGGTAAAGAGAGGGGGTGGGGGGGATTTGCAGCGTAGCGAGGCTGCAGATCGTGAGTGGGTGCAGGGGCCCTCCGAAGCTGAGGGTGAGGCTCTTGAGGTTGCATTGGAAGTCTAGGCCTAATAAGGTGGCACGCAGAGTTCGGGCAAAACGTAGAGTTTAAATTTCGAGTAGCTAGCGCCTCGGATTGTAAGTGTCGTGGTGGTGCGCCCCTGGATCTGGACCGAATGAGAGCCTGAAGCGAGCGAGATAGTTTGCTGCACGGGGAAAACGGGGAGCGAACAGCGTCTTACCAGGTCTGGATGTATGAAGCTCTCCATGCTCCCGGAGTCGAAGAGGCATGGCGTTTTGTACCTGTTGATATGGACCTCTGCCATCGAGTTTCGTAGATTCTTTGGTTGTGATTGGTCCAGGGTGACTGCACTGAGTTGCGGGTAGAAGGCGGCTCGATCAGTTGTGCTGGAGTGGCCCCGTGATAACTGTCCTCTGAGTCCATAGTCGAATTCGAATTCTTCCGCAGAGTTGTCCGAGAGCGGAGATGCCGATCGGGCCCATGGGACGCACGTGGAGGGCAGCGAGGAAGATGGCGTCCAAGATGGCGGCCCCCATGAGCCGCACGTGGCCGGCTGCGTGGTGGAGGTTTTCCAAGATGGCGGCCCCCATGGATCGCACGTGGCTGGAGGGGGCGGAGTCGGGGCATAGGCCGCAGCGTTTCGGGCCCCGCGGGCCTGCGAGTGAGGGGAGCGATTACTGCGAGTCGCTGGGGAGTTGGAAGCTGGGGCCCTTTTTGCGAGGCACACTCTTGCGTAATGGCCTTTTCGCCCGCAGCTGCTGCAGGTCGCGTTGCGGGCCGGGCAGTGCTGCCGCAGGTGCTGGTTCTGGCCGCAGAAATGGCAGGCTGGAGCAGCATAGTGGCTGGCTGGAACAGCATAGTGGCTGGCTGGGGCAGCATGGTGGCTGGGCGGCCGCGTAGCACAGGCCTGGGGGATTCGCTGGTCGGGGGCCCACGATTGGGTCGCGGGGTCCGCGGGGAACGAGTTAAGCCTGCGGAAGGAGACCTCCATCGTGGTAGCAGCTTCCACAGTCGTTTCTAAGTCCTGGGCCCCCTTTTCCAGCAGTCGTTGGCGCACATAGTTAGACCTGAGGCCCGCTACAAAAACATCGCGTACCGCCAATTCCCTGTGTTCAGCCGCAGCAACCACTTGGTAATTACAGTCATTGGACAAATTATTAACTTCACTTAGGAATTCGGCGAGTGATTCCGTAGGCCGCTGGCGGCGAGTCGTGAACACATGGCGAGCGTAAACTTCATTAATGGGCCTTACATAAATTTTATCGAGAACTGCTAGCGCCGCAGTATATGAACTGGCCGAGTTTAGTTGCGTAGAGATTCTGTGGCTCACCCTCGCGTGCAGTAGACTTAGCTTCTGATCCTCTGTCGTTTCGGCTGTGCTCGCTTCTGCCAGGTAGGCCTTGAAGCACCGGATCCAGTGGGAGAAGATTTCTTTAGCCTCTGCATCCTGCGGGTCGAGTTCCAGGCATCCAGGCTGGAGGACCGATTCCATAATCGATCTTTACTGTTCTTAAGTCGATTAAATTGACGGAGCCATCAATTCACCAGACACGTTTTTCCGATATGAATCTAGGCTTTAATCGACTTACTTCAGAGCCAGCCTGTTAAATGTTGATGAACTCGTAGTGAACTCAGGCTGACTCTGGACAAGGGTATTTATACAGCTGCACTAGAGGGAGGAGTCATGGGCGGAGCCAAGGGTGGAGCCCAGTACAAGTTCCTGAGTGCTCCCAGCGCTACTCCCCCTAGTGGTAGGATAGCGCTACTGCGCTTACATAGACAGTGTGAATTAACATGTATACATCTATATATTATATTCACCACATCCAATAAAAGCAATATTTAAGCAAAATGATTGAAGCTGGATGAGGCCAAACTACCACGGCGCAAATGTCAATTTTTGTTTCACGAGCCTTCCACTTAGCGTTGAGGCCACAGATTCCAAGTGCATGTGCACACATACGCGAATCGATGTTAGTGAGGTGTGTATGAGTATGTTAAATGGAAGTATATGTCTCAGTGCTTCAGTGTGAATGAGGAGATTGTGTGTGTTAATGAGGATTCTGAATGTTAAAGTGGAGAGTTAATGTCTGAGTGTGTGTGTTAGTGACAATTGTGATAGAACATAGAACATAGAACAGTACAGCACAGAACAGGCCCTTCGGCCCTCGATGTTGTGCCGAGCAATGATCACCCTACTTAAACCCACGTAACCCGTATCCCAACAATCCCCCCATTAACCTTACACTACGGGCAATTTTAGCATGGCCAATCCGCCTAACCCGCACATCTTTGGACTGTGGGAGGAAACCGGAGCACCCGGAGGAAACCCACGCACACACGGGGAGGACGTGCAGACTCCACACAGACAGTGACCCAGCCGGGAATCGAACCTGGGACCCTGGAGCTGTGAAGCATTGATGCTAACCACCATGCTACCGTGATGAATTGAAATGTGAGATTAAAGGGTCAAGGTGTGAGGTTCATGAGCAGTTATGTGTGTGATTTATAAGTAAATAGGTTCGATCTAAAATTAGCATTATAAATGGAGACTTGGGGTACGATTTACTGACTGCGTTGTGCCCAGCGCCGATTCCACCATTTTGGGAGAACAGCAGGAAAGTCCAAAAGTGTGTATCGCGCCAGGCTTCAAACAGTTTGGCATTTCCTAGCTTGCTCCAGCTGGCGTATTCAGGATCTCTCCCAGAAAGGCAACGACCTGATCAAACCACATCAGCATTCATCTTAATCCCATTAGTGAGATTTAATCAAATGCCGGGAGTCACCTGTGTGCCCAGTGGGAAGTCAAGCATCATTTTGTGCACCTCTACAAATGCAGTGACCAGGCGCCATGAACACCGAGGGGGAATAAGGAGGTAAATTGCCCTCTCCATTTACCTGCATGCAGCTCAAGGGCACCGCAGCTGAGGGCCCAGTATTGAGCGGGGTGGGGCCCTTCAAGGGGGGCTGGGATTGTTTGGGGGACTGGAGGGGTTCAGGTCGGGGGTCGCCCCTGGGTTGGGGGTGCGTGGGTTCTGTTTGCATATGTGAGGCAGTCAAGCTATCTTTAAATATTGTGGAGACCCCTAACAGGGCCAACCACAGCTGTAGTTTGTCTGTCCTCACAAATTCTTCCAGGACAGCTTGTCTCAAGAAAATCCATTTCATCCCCTTGAGGTTGCAATGGGCTCTGTGATTTCAGTCTGCCTTCTTTTATACCTTTGTACTTGGGTGTTCACATTGCTTTTGAAACGAAAATCGCTTATTGTCACAAGAAGGCTTCAAATGAAGTTACTGTGAAAAGCCCCTAGTCGCCACATTCCGACACCTGTTCGGGGAGACTGGTACGGGAATTGAACCCGCACTGCTGGCCTGCCATGGTCTGCTTTAAAAGTCAGCTATTTAGCCCTGTGCTAAACCAGCCTCCAATACTAATGATCACTTATTGTCACAAGTAGGCTTCAAAGAAGTTACTGTAAAAAGTCGTTAGTCGCCACATTCCGGCGTGTTCGGGGAGGCTAGTACGGGAATTGAACCCGCACTGCTGGCATTGTTCTGCATTAAAAGCCAGCTATTTAACCCACTGTGCCAAACCAGCATTTCACACTTCATTGATTGTGACCAGCCTCTAGCATGACAGCTGAAGGCTAACTCAAAGGAGAGATTAGTTTTGTTGGGTGTGGTAGCGGTCCCTGAACCCTCAGGTGCCTCCTTGAAAGATCAGGTGGCCCGTCTTGAGATGATGATTTGCGGACTGGATGTTGCTGGATGGATGGAGTCTGCACCACATCTGTGGGGGGCTGCCACACATGCTCTCAAGACTCGACCATCCATTAGGCTGAGGAGGGGGCCAGAAGAGCACATCGACGAGGCGAGAGGGTGTACACGACTTGATGGTCGTACAATATGCTGCCAGATAGCATTTGCCACAGAAGACTGCGTCTCAGCAGGGAGACAGTGCAACACCTATACCACGTCGACGCAGATATGACACCCCATGGAGGAGGAAGATGGTGATCGTGAAGGTCATAGTAGCAGTTAATCTTTACGCCACCAGATCATTCCAGGGCTAAAGTGCGGCATCTCACAGTCATCTGCCCACAGGTGCATCAGGGAGGTGACGGATGCTCTGTATGCCCAGGCATTAGATTATATCACCTTCAACTTGAACCACGCCCACCAAGATGCCCAGGCTGCAGGATTTGCCGGGATGCCCCAGGTCCAGGGAGCCATCGATGGCACGTATGTCGCCCTGCCAACACCAGGACATCTGTGAATGCCCTCTATCAATAGGAAGGGGTTCTGCTCCCTGAATGTTCAGATTGTGTGCAACCACTTCCTAAGGATCATGTACATGCGTGCGCGCTACCCTGGTGGTGTGTATGACAGCTACATCCTGGGACTCTTGGAAATCCCCAGTGTCTTTGAGGACCAGCCCAGAATGACAGGTTGGCTAGTGGGGGACAAGGGATACCTGCTGAGTTCTTGGCTGATGATGCCGGTGTGGAGGTCTGAGACCAAGGTGGAGTCCCGATACAATGAGGCCCACATTGCCACCAGTTCTATCATCACCTGAGGAGGGGGCGGACTCAGAGGGGCTGGAGGATGAGTCGAAGGAGGAGCCAAAGAACGGAGGACAACAAGGGTCCAACTGGCCCGGAGGACCAGGGAGGCCTTCATCATCTCCAGATTCGCATGAGACATGACTGTGTGTCTGTCAGCTCTCTCTCCCTCCCCCCCCCCCCCCCCCCCCCCCCCCCCCGCCCCACACACCACTCACTGTGAGGAAAGCTGTGGTACTCAAGTTGTCATTATGTCTTTCTGCTGATAGCACGCTCACAGCCATTCTCATGACGGAGTCTGCATCAGGGGCTACTTATTTTGGAACTGTGGTAGTGAGGCGGGGATGAGGGGGGGCAGGGGAGGAAGAACTGTGTCCAGTGAGTAATGGGGATTGTTAGCCTGCAGTAGGAAACGACTCCAGATGGTGAGAGAGACCCATCCTGTTGTGAAGATTATAATGACAGATACATGACATGTTTCAGGTGTGACATGTTTCACTGGTGCACATTTTAATGTGACAATTATCTTTTCCCCTTACTATGATTACTGACCTTATCAGTGCCCACTCAGTGTTCCTAAAACCTCTTGTTCCTCCGTGGTCTAGTTCTACGTCAATTTGTATGCACATCAGAGGTGGAGGTGGCCTGCTGCGTTCCGTGCCCGGTGGGCTTTGATGCCCCTTGGCAGTCACCTTCTGGAAAGCCTGGAGACAGACGGCTCCAGCCAACTTACCGGTGTCATAGGGACTGGTTTAGCACAGGGCTAAATCGCTGGCTTGGAAAGCAGACCAAGGCAGGCCAGCAGCACGGTTCAATTCCCATACCAGCCTCCCGGAACAGGCATCCGAATGTGGCGACTAGGGGCTTTTCACAGTAAATTCATTTGCAGCCTACTTGTGACAATAAGCGATTTTTATTTCATTTCATTTCATTCCACCCTGTTCCCGTGCCCTTGAGGTGCGCCGGTGTCAGGAGGGGGCGGTTCTGAAGGACTGTTGGCTGCCTGAGTCTCCTTGGTGGAGGGCCCAGTGATGGGCTCCAGTGCTTTCTCATCTCTGAGGGGGCCTGCAGGGCCCCAAGTTACTCCATGGTCAAGAGTGGCAGCTGGAGTGAGCTCCTCAAAGCCTCCGAGTTATCTGGCCCTGCCAGTCCTGGAAGCCTCCCACTGTCAGTACCATGGTGTCAATGCCCTCAGCGATGGTCCTCTGTCAATGGGCCAAGACCTGGAGTGCCTCAGCAATGTCCACCCCGTACCTGGGACATGTCCCTCAGCAAATGGGACGTGATGTCGAGGCCCTCAGCATGGACACCACCACTCATGACTTGGACGTCGTGTTCGAGGTTTTCCACTGTGGGCGACACCCTAGCAGTTTTGGCCTGGGTGCCATGCAATGTCTGCACCATCTCCTGCATGTGAAATCTTTGGGACACCCCGGTAGTACAGGGTGCCCAGTTTCTCCTCCAAGGTATCCAGAAGTCTGGTCAGGTCTGCATCCACAAATTGAGGAGCAGATCTCCATGCTGCTATTTTCCTGACTTGACTGCCAGTGAGTGCTGAGGGACCATGAGGAGGAGGAGAATATGTGTATGTGTGTGTGTTGATGAGGAGGACAGTGTGTGCTGATGATGAGGCGAGTGCGTGTGTTTTGATGAGGAGCAGAGTGTGTGTGTGTTGTTGATGAGAAAAGTGTGTGTGTTTTGTTGATGAGCAGCTGAGTGTGTGTTGAGGAGCAGGCGAGTGTGTGTTGAGGAGCAGGCGAGTGTGTTGTTGATGAGGAGAAAGTGTGTGTGTGTGTGTGTGTGTGTGTGTGTGTGTGTGTTTTGATGAAGAGAAGAGTGTGTGACAAGAGCTGAGAGTGGGCAAGCCACATGAACAGGCCACCAGCTTACACCCTTGGTTTGGGATTTACTCCCATTGTGACTCTTGGAAATTGCAGGACTCTGCCACTGTTGTGACTATCAAATATAACCCTATGTTTTTTTCTCATTTCTTTCTGAAAAACAGTTTTCTAAATACAGTCTCACAATGGAAAACATTGCCTGCTGGTAGCGACATATTGGAAAACTGCAAGTGCGCATCTGTGTTGTGCTGCCAGCATCTAAAGATACTCGGCATCAGAAAATTAACTCTGTTGTGCCTTCCTTGTCCACTGCAGTAAATAAATATTCGAATCTTACTTACTACAACTACATTAAATCTTTGTGGTGTTGGTTTTGTGGGGCAAGGGGCGGGTATTTGGGTTGCAGAGTGGGATGCGCGACTATACCTAGGATGTTCAATGTGCACAGACATAGTGAGATCCAGGAAATATGAAACATAAGAAATGCTGAATGAAATTGGACCTTTCATTCTTTACAAAATATTGCTGAAACTGTGTATATTAAAGTATTTTTCTTATTCAGAATCTTTAAGTTGAACAATGATTCAATCCTGCTCAAGGTTGCCACCAGTGTTACGTGTTTTTGAGTTCATGGTCAGAAAATCATGGACTGCTAATCCTTGAATTCCAAATGTGTAATTCCTGCAAGCCCTACTCTGGAACATAGAATATACAGTGCAGACGGAGGCCATTCGGCCCATCGAGTCTGCACCAACCCACTTAAGCCCTCACTTCCATCCTATCCACCTAACCTAATAACCCCTCCTAACCTTTTTGGACACTAAGAGCAATTTATCATGGCCAATCCACCTCACCTGCACGTCTTTGGGCTGTGGGAGGAAACCGGAGCACCCAGAGGAAATCCAAGCAGACACGGGGAGAATGTGCAGACTCCGCACAGACAGTGACCCAGCAGGGAATCGAACCTGGGACCCTAGCGCTGTGAAGCCACAGTGCTAACCACTATGCTACTCACTATGCTACCAAGCTGTACTCTACATAAACAGCTACATTTATTTTCTTTTAGATCTTTATATATAGAACATAGAACATAGAACGATACAGCGCAGTACAGGCCCTTCGGCCCTCGATGTTGCACCGACATGGAAAAAACTAATGGCCATTATCATCCATATGCTTATCCAATAAACTTTTAAATGCCGTCAATGTTGGCGAGTTCACTACTGTTGCAGGTAGGGCATTCCACGGCCTCACCACTCTTTGCGTAAAAAACCCACCTCTGACCTCTGTCCTATATCTATTACCCCTCAATTTAAGGCTATGTCCCCTCGTGCTAGCCACCTCCATCCGCGGAAGAAGGCTATCGCTGTCCACCCTATCTAACCCTCTGATCATTTTGTATGCCTCTATTAAGTCACCTCTTAACCTTCTTCTCTCTAACGAAAACAACCTCAAGTCCATCAGCCTTTCCTCATAAGATTTTCCCTCCATACCAGGCAACATCCTGGTAAATCTCCTCTGCACCCGTTCCAAAGCTTCCACGTCCTTCCTATAATGAGGCGACCAGAACTGTACGCAATACTCCAAATGCGGCCGTACTAGAGTTTTGTACAACTGCAACATGACCTCATGGCTCCGGAACTCAATCCCTCTACCAATAAAGGCCAACACACCATAGGGCTTCTTCACAACCCTCTCAACCTGGGTGGCAACTTTCAGGGATCTATGTACATGGACACCGAGATCCCTCTGCTCATCCACACTACCAAGAATTTTACCATTAGCCAAATATTCCGCATTCCTGTTATTCTTTCCAAAGTGAATCACCTCACATTTCATATGGAGAAATATTTTTTACTGATGTACAGAAAATACAACATAAATGATAAGTGAACAAGGCAGTGCAGTAACAGATACCATGGGTGCAATTCAGCGGCTTCGCGAGCTCTAATTGATGTTGATACAAGGCCGTTTAATCTCGTGAGAGGCCTCTCATGAGATTCCCACGTTTGAAACCTCTCACAAAATTCAATGAAATCTCGCGAGGCATCACTATCTAGATCCTGCTCTCGCTGCATAAGATTCAGATGTGAATAGTTAATAGCCTTAAGGCTCATTTAAATACCTGGGCGTGGGATTCTCCTGGGCACGGGGCCACAACCAACCATGCCTTGGGAGACCTTGCAAAGGTGCCATTTAATACTGGTCCACACAAACATGGAGCAGGTGTAACAGCATTAGGGGGGGGTGGGTCTCCATGACAATTGGAGACCCTCAGGTGGTCAGGGACAGGGCAGGGTGACACCCAGACATCTTGGCACGACCAACCTGGCACATTAGCAGTGCAACCTGGGGACACTGGAAGAGCCACCTTGGCACCATTAGGATTGCCCTACTGTCAGTGCAGAGGTTGGACGCGAGGGGGGGGGGGGGCTTGTCAGGTAGAGAGGGGATGACGGGGAGGGTTCCTTGGGGCCTCCCTAAAATTAGGGGGAGTTGAGGGAGAGTCTGAAAGGGAGGGGAAGATCGAGGCTGCTGGACAAAATGGCGTCCTGATCTAAACTCGCCAGCAGGAAATCCGTCCAAGTGCGACCTTGGCAGAGTGAATCTCCCGAGGCAGACGAAAACGGCAAAGTGCCACTGAATAGAGTGATGTTTTTCAATGCCAAGAAATACCCTGCAAAACGTGTCATTCAGGAGACTTTGACTCAAGTGAAGTGGGGAAATGCATATTCCACAAGTCCAAAGGGGAGATCAATTAACGTGTCCCCGTGTGTCTCATGAGGATTATTATATAGCAAACGCTTTTGACTTAAAGCGAGTTCCTTGGTCGGTCAAATGTTTTAAGAAATTGGATCGCCAAAATTAAGGTGAAATAAACAGCAAATTTTACCTGGATTATAATGCTTCACTCAGCTTTAGTAGTTGTTTGCAATGCACTAAACAATTTGGATTACATGTCCCCAATGAAAAGATTTTACATAAGGAGTAACGCAGAGTCCTTTCTTAACCTTTATGCATAGTTAAGATATAGAAAGTAGGAAACTGAAAAAAACGTGCGTTAGAATTTAGAATTTAGAACTTAGAACAGTACAGCACAGAACAGGCCCTTCGGCCCTCGATGTTGTGCCGATCAATGATCACCCTACTCAAACTCACGTATCCACCCTATACCCATAACCCAACAACTCCCCCTTAACCTTACTTTTTTTTTTGAACACTATGGGCAATTTAGCATGGCCAATCCACCTAACCCGCACATCTTTGGACTGTGGGAGGAAACCGGAGCACCCGGAGGAAACCCACGCACACACGGGGAGGACGTGCAGACTCCGCACAGACAGTGACCCAGCCGGGAACCGAACCTGGGACCCTGGAGCTGTGAAGCATTGATGCTAACCACTATGCTACCATGCGTTCTAAATCTAAATAAACAGGGATTAGGCAACTTGATTTAAAGTTCCATTTATGAACTAGCGAGGAACTTGCTCCATCCCTTTCATAAATACAAGCTACTCTCAGCGAGCCACCGAAAAACACTATTTTAAGAAAGAAAAGTTATACTACTTAAGTATTCAAAGTACTTAAAATGGGTAATTCTTGAATGCAATCGGTTCTCTTATTTTCCATATTATTTACAGGGATAATTTTCACCTTAAGTGGCAATCTAGCCTAGCAGATTGCCTGTCCGTTATAAAACCCACTTCATTTTCATTTCTAATAATTTACAGATGAACTGACGTGTTTCCATTATCAGTACAGCATTTTGAACTAAAATCAATTATTGCAAAAGTACAAAAAGTAAACTGTGGGCAAAAAACAATATTTTATACATCAGTATCAATTCTCTCACCAAAACTCTAAAATTAAAAAATCCATGAGTAAACTCACCTTTCAGTCTCACATTGTCTGGACTTCCATCTTGCTGTAACAAAACAAGGAAAAAAAACTGTTATTTACAGTAAAAGGGTATAGAGCTTTCACATACTGAATTTACTTTTGTGCATGAGAAATGTATATTTAAACCTTACAAGACTCATTGACCAACATTCCTTTCATAAAAACAGGAGCACAAATAGCCTACTTTGCCATTCAATGCGATCAAGGTTGATACTCTGTCACAATGCCATACTCCTGCATTAAAAATAAATCAAAGATTGATCTGCTGATAACCATTACTTAAATCAATCAATCTGGAAACCTTTGTCATTTGATTGGAAGTAAAACCAACTTTTGAATCATGCAGGCATAGGCATTTCTTTTCAAGTTGCTTCCCTTTCGAAAACAGATGATGTTAGCTGAGATGTTCATGATTTCTAATTTTAGAAGCTCTCAGGAGAAAAAGTTGGAACAGATAAAATAAGTTACATTGGAAGGAATAATATTAAGATCCGAATTATAACAGTAGGACTGAAAAAGAACAGGATCTATGGAATAGGTCAGGGTAAACTGACACCATGGTGTGAATATTTAGAATCCTACAGTCCCACTGCCATATTATGCTCCAACGAGTTGTTGATTGGCATAAAGCGCTGCTTCCACCCTCAATTGGGAGGAATTCTCACCATGGAGAGCCGTCACTCATCAGATGGGCCAGCAGCTCTCCAGTTTCTCTAGGAACAGCACTGCAGTGGCCAGAAGAGGTAATGCACAAAGCCCCCTGAGCCGAAGTCCTGTTAACCGGAGGGAAAAAAGTGTCTGAAGTCCGGGCGGAGACGATGCAAGAGGCCTGGGGGATCAGCGTCTCGGGAGATTGGCCAGAGGGAGAAAGAAGTTGTGGAAGGGTCTTAAGGATAGGCTGCTCCCAGTCAGAAGAGCGATGAGAACTTTGAATTCTGGCATACTTTTAACTTAAAATAGTGTTATTGGGTTTTATGTTGGTGCTGAAGAGTTAAACATAGAAAACAGGAGCAAGAGGAGGCCATTCGGCCCTTCGAGTCTGCTCTGCTATTCACTATGATCATGACTGACCATCCAACTAAATAACCTAATCCCACTTTCGCTTTAGTTTAGTTGTTCGGTCATTTCTTTGACCCCGTTCATACATTCCCCTGTTTCTGACTGTAAAGGGCCTATATTTGTCTTCACCAATCTTTTTCTCTTCACGTAGCTACAGAAAACTTTACAGTCAGTTTTTATGTTCTTTACAAGCTAACTCTCGTACTCTATTTTTCCCTTCGTAATCAATCCTTTGGTCCCTCTTTGCTGAATTTTAAACTGCTCCCAATCCTCAGTCCTTCTGGGCTGGATTCTCCCAAAATGGAGCTATGTCCCCACGCCGGCGTACAAACGCTGACGTTTCATTCCGAAGATTCCTGAAGAAAGTTTGAGCGGATTCACTCACCTGCAGGGGGCAAGCAGGGACCCGGAGTTTTTCATGCAGCTTCAGTTGCGGATATGGGTCCCCACACTTCCGGTTTCGAGTCCGCGCATGCACACGGAGGCGGCCTCCAGCGGCCGCGCTAAAGTGGACTCGGACCTCGGAGACAGCTGCAAGATGTAGGCCCCCCCGATCGGCCGCACGCCCGAAGATCCGACTGGCCCAGTCCCCCCCACCCCACCAGGGTGGTCATGGACTGAGTCTGCAGCTGCCACGCGAGGTTCTCGAATGGCAATAGGTGGTCAGAACAAAACCATCAGTTTTGATGGTCATATCGGTCAGTTTGGAGCGGAGGATCGCTAGGCGGGCCTCTGGCAATGCAGTGCTCCACGAAAACGCCGATTCTTGGGTCCCGGAGAATCGCCGGACCAGCGCCAGGCCCGATTTCGGCGCAAAAGTTCATTCCCCGACCCGCGCCAAACGTAATTTCAGTGCGGGGCTGCGGACAATCCAGCCCGTTGTTTTTGGCCAATTTGTATGCTTCTTCCTTGGATCAATTACTATTATTCATTTCCCTTGCAAGCCGTGGATTGGCCACTTTTCCTGTTTTACTTTTGTGCCAGACACGAATAAACATTTGTTGCAGTTAATGGGAAGCACGGTGGCCCAGTGGTTGGCACTGCTGCTTCACAGCTCCAGGGTCCTGGGTTCAATTCCAGCATCGGGTGACTATATGTGCGGAGTCTGCACTTTCTCCCCGTGTGTGCGTGGGTTTCCTCCGGGTGCTCCGATTTCCTCCCGCAGTCCAAAGATGTGCAGGTTAGGTGGATTGGCCATGCTAAATTGCCCCTTAGTTTCCAAAAGGTTAGGTAGGGTTACGGGGATAGGGTGGAGGCATGAGCTTAAGTAGGGTGCTCTTTCCAAGGGCCAGTGCAGACCTGATGGGCCAAATAGCCTCCTTCCCCACTATAAATTCTATGATTCTATAATGTTGCAGGAATAAAACTGCCAGATGTTTGAGTAACTTTATTCCAATATCATTGCTGAGAGTAATTTCCCTGAAACTGTCAGCAAGTCTCAGCAGATCTTCATCCTTCACATGGAAGGAGCACATGAACTGCAGCATATCCATCAACCACATGTACTACATGACAAAGCAGGATGAAATGGCACCTAACTGCATTGATCTGAGCAGAATTTTAGAATTTGTGCAATTAGAAATGAACTGATAATTCAGAGTGGGAATAAAATGGAACGCATTGTTTTATCACAAACACCGTTGTTGGTGTCCCTTCCAAAAAAAAAATCTGAATATTCTTCGATTCATCTCATTCATGTATTTGTCAAGATGCCCTTTAAACTTCACTATTGTCCCTGCTTCTACCACCTCCTCCGGCAGCGAGTTCCAGGCATCCACTACCTACTGTGTAAAAAACCTGCCTCGTACATCTCCTCTAAACCTTGCCCCTCACGCCTTAAACCTATGCCCCCTAGTAATTGACCCCTCTACCCTGGGAAAAAGCCTCATACCCTCTGACTATTACGAGGGTCTATGCCCCTCATAATTTTGTAGACCTCTATCAGGTCGCCTCTCAACCTCCGTCTTTCCAGTGAGAACAAACCGAGTTTATTGAACCTCTCCTCATAGCTACTGCCCTCCATACCAGGCAACATCCTGGTAAATCTCTTCTCTAAAGCCTCCACATCCTTCTGGTAGTGTGGCGACCAGAAATGAACACTATACTCCAGGTGTGGCCTAACTAAGGTTCTATACAGCTGCAACATGACTTGCCAATTTTTATACTCAATACCCCGGTCAATGAAGGCAAGCATGCCGTATGCCTTCTTGACTACCTTCTCCACCTGTGTTGCCCCTTTCAGTGACCTGTGGACCTGTACACCTAGATCTCTGACTGTCAATACTCTTGAGGGTTCTACCATTCACTGTATATTCCTACCTGTATTAGACCTTCCAAAATGCATTACCTCACACTTGTCCGGCTTAAGCTCCATCTGCCATCTCTCCGCCCAAGTCTCCAAACTATCACAATCCTGCTGTATCCTCTGACAGTCCTCATCATTGCTACTCTCTGCCTTCTATGACCTAGCCAGTTCTGTACACATCTTGCCAGATCACCCCTGATCCCGTGCGACTTCAACTTTTGTACCAGTCTGCCATGAGGGACCTTGTCAAAGGCCTTACTGAAGTCCATATAGGCAACATCCACTGCCCTACCTGCATTGATCATCTTTGTGACCTCCTCGAAAAACTCTATCAAGTTAGTGAGACACAACCTCCCGTTCACAAAACCGTGCTGCCTCTCGCTAATATGTCCATTTGCTTCCAAATGGGAGTAGATCCTGTCTCGAAGAATTCTCTCCAGGATTTTCCCTACCACTGGTGTAAGGCTGTAGTTCCCTGGATTATTCTTGCTAACCTTCTTAAACAAAGGAACAACTATTCTCCAGTCCTCCAGGACATCACCTGAAGACAATGAGGATCCAAATATTTCTGTCAAGGCCTCAGCAATTTCCTCTCTAGCCTCCTTTAGTATTCTGGGGTAGATCCCATCAGGCACTGGGGACTTATCTACCTTAATATTTTTCAAGACGCCCAACACCTCATCTTTTTGGATCTCAATGTGATCCCGGCTATCTACACACCCTTCTCCAGACTCAACATCCACCAATTCCTTCTCTTTGGTGAATACTGATGCAAAGTATTCATTTAACACCTCGCCCATTTCCTCTGGCTCCACACTTAGATTCCCTCGCCTGTCCTTCAGTGGGCCAACTCTTTCCCTGGCTACCCTCTTGATTTTTATGTACGTGTAAAAAGCCTTGGGATTTTCCTTAACCCTATTTGCCAATGACTTTTCGTGACCCCTTTTAGCCCTCCTGACTCCTTGCTTAAGTTTCTTCCTGTTGTGTTATGTTATTGCGAGTAACATAAGCTGCCACTTGATGTAGGCTCTGCTGAAAGATGCTCCAGACTCGGAGATAAGTCTAACGTATTTATTGAACGATTAACAATGCACTTAAATGAGTTCGACACACTACTAATCTGCCTCTAGTAACTCAGGCTATTCGGCTAACTATACAAGCTTGCTCTCGACCATGTGCTAGAGTGTGATGTTGCTGATAATCAACCCTGTCCTGCCTTCTTGGTTTCTGCCGATGGAAGAGGCAGAGCCTGTGTGCCTTGTCCTTTTTATATGGGCTGTGTAGTGCCCCCCTGTGGTAAGGTCCTGATTACCCATTGGTTGTGTCCTGTTCCAATGACCCATTGGTTGTGTGGCTGCATGTCATGACATCTCTGGTGCTCCCTCTGGTAGTTACTTATTTGTAGTGTATTTACATTAACCCCTTGTGGATAGACAGCGGTGCATATTACTACACTTCCTACTTTCCTTATATTCCACACATGCTTTGTCTGTTCCCAGCCTTCTACCCCTGACAAATGCCTCCATTTTCTTTTTGACGATGCCTACGATATCTCTCGTTATCCAAGGTTCCCGAAATTTGCTGTATTTATCCTTCTTCCTCACAGGAACATGCCGGTCCTGAATTCCTTTCAACTGACATTTGAAAGCCTCCCACATGTCAGAAGTTGATTTGCCCTCATACATCCGCCCCAATCTAGATTCTTCAGTTTCTGCCTATTATTGTTATAATTAGCATTCCCCCAATTTAGCACATTCACACTAGGTCCACTCTTATCCTTGTCCACCAACACTTTAAAACTTACTGAGTTGTGGTCACTGTTCCCGAAATGCTGCCCCACTGAAACTTCTACCACCTGGCCGGGCTCGTTCCCCAATACCAGGTCCAGTACAGCCCCCTCCCTAGTTGGACTATCTACATATTGTTTTAAGAAGCCCTCCTGAATGCTCCTTACAAACTCTGCCCCATCCAAGCCCCTAGCACTAAGTGAGTCCCAGTCAATATTGGGGAAGTTAAAGTCTCCCATCACAACAACCCTGTTGTTTTTACTCCTTTCCAAAATCTGTCTACCTATCTGCTCCTCTATCTTCCGCTGGCTATTGGGAGGCCTGTAGTAAACCCCCAACATTGTGACTGTACCCTTCTTATTCTTGATCTCTATCCATATAGCCTCGCTGACCTCTGAGGTGTCCTCCCGCAGTACAAGACTAATTCTCTTTCACAGAGCCGGCTCAGGCACAATAGGCTGAATGGCCTCTTTCTACACTGAACAATTTCTAAGGTTCTGTGAAAAACCCAAGCTTTAAAATTCATCCTTTCTCGTTACTAGTCAAACAATTTCAGAAGCCAATTAATGGTTCAGATTTCAGCTTTTAAAAAGGAACCACTTCTCTTGAAAGACCGTCAGTGACAGGGTAAAATGTATTGATGATATTTTCTGTTCTCAATGAATCACAAACTTTCTTTATTTTGTGTAGGAAAATCAAATTGCAGTCAAACATGTTCTGGAAAGGTTGCTGACATGATTACCAATATTAACAGTGAATAAAAGTCTCTGTAGGGGTAAAGTGCTAAGGCCAGATTTTGGCAGTCGAGGTGAATAGCTGAAGTCAGGATATTCCCCAATTCACCTTTGTAAAAAATGCCCGAAAATGTGCAGTATTTCACTCTGGGGCTGGGTGTCAGATACAGTTGGGTCCACTAACCCCGTAAGCAGAGCGTAGCCAACCATGCGTGCAAGGGCATACCAAGGCAGGCTGATTGAAAAGCACGCTTCGGCTTTCTTGGATTTTGTACCAAATGTTTTGAAAGACAGGATGACATTTGCGACCAATTTAACCTTCCTCCACCTGCCTGCTGACCCGGCTCTGGGTCATTGAAGGTAATCCAGAGACCCAGGCTCTGGGAACACCGATTCAAATCGCACCACGGCAACTGGTGGAATTTAAATTCAATATTATTTTACAAAGAGATACGCTGAAAGGGTTTTTGTCTCACACTCATCAGGTCAGAATCGCAAGAATACCAAATCTCAAAATAAATCATGGCCGTGATCCAGGCGCACCGTGGTGGTGAATAGCGGGAAAGACCAAAATCGAGATTCACGCCAGACGCAAATCATTTTGCAATTCCCCCAAACCCGCTCACAATGGCAAGATTCAGATCATGCCCAAATATGGTGAGAATATCGTTCACCCTCACTTGCTTTCATTTCAATCTCACTTACAAAATTGGCTTTAAATGAACGGCCTCCTGGGAATTACCTGACTCCCCAGTGCCAGGTCACGCAGGCTTTGTTTAGTATTCCTTTTCAAATACATGAAGCTGGTGTAATGGCTACTGTGGGGAAGTAAAGAGGTGACTAGCCATTTCCAAAGTGTTCCAGGTTAGAAGTCGCCCCTGACCCGTGAGGGGGTGGGGGGATGTTAAGTTTTAAAGTGCTGGTGGACAAGGATAAGAGGATAAGAGTGGTCCTCGGGTGAATGTGCTAAATTGGGGGAAGGCTAATTATAACAATATTAGGCGGGAACTGAAGAACCTAGATTGGGGACGGATGTTTGAGTGTAAATTAACATCTGACACGTGGGAGGCTTTCAAGTGTCAGCAAGTCATGTTGTAGCTGTATAGAACCTTAGTTAGGCCACACTTGGAATATAGTGTTCAATTCTGGTCGTCACACTACCAGAAGGATGTGGAGGATTTAGAGAGGGTGCAGAAGAGATTTTCCAGGATGTTGCCTGGTATGGAGGGCATTAGCTATGATGAGCGGTTGAATAGACTCGGTTTGTTCTCACTGGAACGATGGAGGTTGAGTGGCGACCTGATCGCGGTCTACAAAATTATGAGGGGCATAGACAGAATGGATCGTCAAAGGCTTTTCCCCAGGGTAGAGGGGTCAATTACTAGGGGGCATAGGTTTAAGGTGCGAGGGGCAAGGTTTAGAGTAGATGTACGAGGCAAGTTTTTTTTACACAGAGGGTATGGGGTGCCTGAACTCACTGCCAGAGGAAGTGGTGGAAGCAGGTACGATAGTGACATTTAAGGGGCATCTTGATAAATACTTGAATAGGATGGGAATAGAGGGATACGGACCCAGGAAGTGTAGAAGATTGTAGTTTAATCGGGCAGCATGGTCGGCACGGGCCTGGAGGGCCGAAGGGCTTTGAGCATGTGAGGCCTTCAAGCCGTCTTTAAATATTGTGGAGACCCAGAACAAGGGCAACTACAACTTCAGCTTGTCTGCCGTACCAAACACTTCCAGGACAGAGCTCTGCTGTTGCTTCCTCCCTGAAATTCAATTTCACACCTTTTGACTCTGGGCAGCCTCTAGCTTCAAAGCTGAAGGTTATTTCAAATGAAGAATTTGCTTTGTTATTGATGAGCACACTTCACAGCTGCAGGTTATGTTTGCTGCTTGTTCCTGCTCCTGATTGGGCTCAGGGGGACATTTGAGACAGAATTTAATCCAGTTTGAAGCTAGAAGACAGTGCGGGACCTGATAGAACATAAAACAGTACAGCACAGTACAGGCCCTTCAGCCCACAATGCTGTGCTGACCATTTATCCTAAGCTAAGATCAACCTAACCTGCACCCCTTCAATTTACTGCTGTCCATGTACCTGTCCAAGAGTCGCTTAAATGTCCCAAATGACTCTGGCTCCACCACCTCTGCTGGCAGTGCATTCCACGTACCCACCACTTTCTGTGTAAAGAACCTACCTCTGACATCTCCCCTATATATTCCTTGCAGTCACCTTAAAATTATGTTCCCTCGTGACAGCCATTTCCGCCCTGGGGAAAAGTCTCTAGCTAACCACTCTATCCATGCCTTTCATCACCTTGTACACCTCTATCAAGTCACCTCTCTGCCTTCTTCACTCCAGTGAGAAAAGCCCTAGCTCCCTCAACTTTTCTTCAGAAGCATGCCTGCAGCCCAGGCAGCATCCTGGTAAATCTCTTCTGCATCCTCTCCAAAGCATCCACATCCTTCCTATAATGACGTGACCAGAACTAGACACAATATTCCAAGTATGTTCCAACCAGGGTTTTAAAAAGCTGCAGTAAACAGATTGAGAGGGCTACCGTTTAGGCTGGTTGAGGAAAATATCCGGTATTTGGGAATCCAGAGATAGATATAGGACAGATGTCAGAGGTAGGTTCTTTACTCAGAGAGTAGTAAGGGCGTGGAATGCCCTGCCTGCAACAGTAGTGGACTCACCAACACTAAACGCATTCAAGTGGTCATTGGATAGGCATATGGACGATAAGGGAATAGTATAGAGGGACTTTAGAGGGGTTTCACAGGACGGCGCAACATCGAGGGCCGAAGGGCCTGTACTGCGCTGTAATGTTCTATGTTCTATGTCATCAGGTGGCCCATTTGGGGTCATCTTGGGGTCCACATACAAAGATCCCTCAACGTTGCCACCCAGGTTGGTAGGGTTGTTAAGAAGGTATATAGTGTGTTGGCTTTCATTAACAAGGGGATTGAGTTTAAGAGCTGTGAGGTTTTACTGCAGCATTTTTTTTTAATAAACAATTTTATTGAGGTCGTTTTTGGCTTTGTAAACAGTTACAGACATCAACAGAAAGAAAGCAAGAAAGGCAAAAATGTGCAAACATCCACGTACATTCAATGCTTCAATCGTAACATACTGCACAAGCCCGCTCCTCTCCCACTGGTACTACCCGCCATGTTATCCCTCCTACTCTACTCTATATCCCCCCCCCTCTGCTGACGCTCACTCTCCCGCAAAGAAGTCAATAAATGGTTGCCACCTCCGGGCGAACCCCTGTACAGATCCCCTCAAGGCGAACTTAATTTTTTCCATACCCAGGAAACTCAACATGTCCGCAAGCCACAACTCAGTCTTCGGGGGCTTTGAGTCCCTCCACGCCAATAGTATTCGTCGCCGGGCTATCAGGGAAGCAAAGGCCAAAACATCGGCCTCTTTCTCCCCCTGGACTCCCGGGTCTTCCGAAACCCCAAAAATTGCCACCCCTGGACCCATTGCCACCCTTGTTTTTAGCACCCGGGACATGACGCCCGCAAATCCCTCCCAGTACCCCCTTCTGCAATAGTCTACCATGGGGAACCTTATCACCGATGTCACTGAAGAAATGTTTTTGCAGATTGCTGATGCTTTTATTGCTGGTGTGGTGAGTGCTGCGTGTAACTGACACATCACCGTGGGTTAAACACACTGGATGTTAAACTGCACCTTGAGTGATAGTGGAATATGTAGATGCAAAGATTTGGTTCCGGTGAGATTGGGCTGTGGAGGAGGACCTGCACAGCTGAGGTACCTGGACAGAGAATGACAGTTATATGTAGAACAAGTCACACATAGAACATACAGTGCAGAAGGAGGCCATTCGGCCCATCGAGTCTGCACCGACCCACTTAAGCCCTCGCTTCCACCCAATCCCCGTAACCCAATAACCCCTCCTAACCTTTTTGGTCACAGAGGGCAATTTATCATGGCCAATCCATCTAACCTGCACGTCTTTGGATTGTGGGAGGAAACCGGAGCACCTGGAGGAAACCCACGCAGACACGGGGAGAACGTGCAGACTCCGCACAGACAGCGACCCAAGCCGGGAATCGAACCTGGAGCTTGGTGCTGTGAAGCCACAGTGCTACCTACTTGTGCTACCGTGCTGCCCACATTGATGGACAAATAAATTTTACAACAAAGTTCTCGACATCATAACACATTCTCAGGCTTATCCTCCGTTTCTGTTGAGGAACCAGCAAGGGGTAATAGTGTGTGTTTGTTTTTTTGTGAAAATGAGCTGATATAACTTTGGATTGGTACCAATGTGGAATGGTGATGTTTCCTTGTTGGATAATGTTTAGTCTAATAGATGGAATGTTACGTAGTTGATTTTCAAATCCTTGTTACTGTTGACCTTTTAACAAACAAAATATTTTAAATTTTAAGTGACCCCTTCAGGGTACTCATGCTATGTCTCAAAGGAGATGAGTGCACTGCACGTCCAGCAAACTTTGAGGCTGACAGAGTGCCTGAACTCTAGGAGCATCAGCACCATTGAGACAGCTGCAATAATCAAACACTAAAGATCAGGGGCAGAATTCTCCATTCCTGAGGATAAGTGCCGGCACATATGGAGAATCCGGGGGAGTTTCACGGTGGGAAAATCTGCGTGAACCACTCACTGATTGCAGTACCGGTGAGGGGCTAGCATTGGCACCATGTGAAACACCCGCGGAACATGTACGGAGAATCGGTGGGTCCCAGGTCGCGCATGCGTCGGGCTGACGGCCAGAAAACATATCCAAATTCCAAAACCTAGGACTTGGCTCCTCCCTCTGCAATTGGATCCTCAACTTCCTGACCCATAGACTACAACCCAGGATAAACAACAATACCTCCTCCATGATAGTCCTCAATACAGGGGTCCTGCAAGGTTGCGTACTTAGCCCCCTACTATACTCCTTATTCACACACGACTATGTGGCAAAAAAGCGGCTCCATCTACACATTTGCTGATGAATTGACCGTCAGATCTAACAATAAAAAATTTTTTTTGAGTACCCAATTATTTTTTGTTTCCAATTAAGAGGCAATTTTGCATGGCCAATCCAACTAACCTGCACATCTTTGGGTTGTGGGGATGAAACCCACGAAGACACGGGGAGAATGTGCAGATCTAAGAATAATAATCTTTATTAGTGTCACAAGTAGGCTTACATTAACACTGCAATAAAGTTTCTGTGAAAATCCTCTAATCACCACACTACGGTGCCTATTCAGGTACACTGAGGGAGAATTCAGAATGTCTAATTCGTCCAATAAGCAGATCTTTCATGACTTGTGGGAGGAAACCCACCCAGACACGGGAAGAACGGGCAGATTCCATACAGACTGACCCAAACCGGGAATCAAACCCGTTTCCTTGGCGCTGTGAAGCAACAATGCTAACCATTATGCTACCCAATTAACAGCAGTGAATCGGAGTACAGGAGGGAGATAGAGAACCTAGTGGCTTGGTGCCATGACAAAAATCTCTCACTCAATGTCAGCAAAAGTAAGGAGCTGGTCATTCACTTCAGAAAGCAAAGTATCATTCACAACCCTGTCTGCGTCAATGGTACCGAGGTGGAGCTGGTTGACAACTTCAAATTCCTAGATGTGCACATCACCAACAATCTTTCCTGGTCCACGTATGTTGATGCTACAACCAAGAAAGCACAATAGTGTTCATATTCTCAGGAAACGGAAGAAATTTGGCAGGTCCCCATTGACTCTGATCAATTTTTACAGTTACACCATAGAAAGCATTCTGTCTGGCTGCATCACAGCCTGGTATGACAACTGCTCAGCCGAAGACTGTAAGAATCTACAGAGAGCCGTGAACACAGCCCAGTCCATCACGCGAACCCACCTCCCAACCATTGACTGTCTACACTTTTCACTGCCTTGGGAAAATTGGCAGCATAATCAGACCCCTCTTATTCCCTCTTCCAATCTCTTCCATTGGACAGCAGATACAAAAGTCTGAGAACACACACTAACAGATTCAAAAACAGCTTCTTCCCCACTGTTGCCAGACTCCTGAACCCTCTTATGGACTGAACTAATCTCTCCACTCATCTTCTCTACTGAGTAGTACTACACTCCCAGTGCTTCACACAATGTCTATGTATTTACATTGTGTATCTATCATATGTCCTATGATTTTCATGTATTGATAATCTGTCTGGACTGTACGCAGAACAATACTTTTCACTACACCTCAGTACCCATGACAATAAATACAAATACAAATGTCCAGGCATCAACTACATCAACTTCCAGCTGGACCAGGCCCACCAAGATGCCCGGATTGCTGAATTTACTGCCATTGCTGAGCTCTACCAGGTCCAGAGAGCTATCGATGGCATGCTTGTCACCTTGCGAACACCGGGCATCAGGGAGTGCCCGATATAAGCAGCAAGTGGTTCCACTCCCTGGATGTTCAGATTGTATGTGAGCCACTGCCTCCGAATTATGCGCGTGTGTTCCTGTTACCCAGAGAGCGTGCATGACAGCTACATCCAGGGGCACTTTATGATCCCTGGTATCTTCGAGGAACACTCCAGGATGACGGGTTGGCTTGCCTTTCATCCACAGTGTCGAGAAGCCTGACCGGCAGCCCCAAAATGAAGAGCAGGTCAGCGCACTGTCATGCTTGCGTGTTGACTTGGAGTGAGTGTTGAGGGAGCGTTAAAAGGTAGCTTCCCCCTTGTTTGCAGTGAGATGTTGAGGTGTCAGTCCAACAAATCAGATAAAGGCTCATTTTTTTGCGTTAAGTGCCGTTGAATATGGGCCATGATCTCGCCAACACGGCCGTCGCAAATCATCCACCCAAACACGCCCAAAATTAGACTTTAAATCTTTTCCATTGAATCACACCCAACAATTTATATTCCATGAGAAGATGGTGCTGGTTGGTTGTGAAATGGACTTTAGCACTGCTGTCTCACAGCGCCGAGGTCCCAGGTTCGATCCCGCTTCTGGGTCACTGTCCGTGTGGGGTTTGCACATTCTCCCCACGTTTGCGTGGGTTTTTCCCCCAAAACCCAAAGATGTGCAGGGTAGTTGGATTGGCCACGCTTAATTGTCCCTTAATTGGAAAAAAATAATTGGGTACTCTAAAAATTAAAAAAAAAATACATTCAATGATTTGGCCTCCACAGCCTTCTGCAGCAAAGAGTTCCACAGATTCACCACCCTCTGGCTGAAGAAATTCCTCCTCATCTCTGTTTAGAAGGATCGTCCCTTTAGTCTGCGATTGTGTCCTCTGGTTCTAGCTTTTCCTACAGGTGGAAACATCCTCTCCCCATCCACTCTATCCAGGCCTCACAGTGTCCAGTATGTTTCAATAAGATGCCCCATCATCCTTTGAAACTCCAACGAGTAAAGACCCAGAGTCCTCAACTATTCCTCATACGACAAGCTCTTCATTTCAGGCAGCGTTCTTGTGACCCTCCTCTAGACCCTTTCCAAGGCCAGCACATCCTTCCTTACATATGGGGCCCACAACTGCTCACAATACTCCAAATAGGGTCTGACCACAGAGCCGTATACAGCCTCTTGAATACCTGCTCTTGAATTCTAGCCCTCTCAACATGAATGCTAACCATTTACCTTCCAAACTGCCAACTGAACCTGCACGTTAACCTTAAGAGAATCTTGAACATGGACTCCCAAGCTCCTTTGTGCTTCTGATTTCCTAACATTTCCTCATTTAGAAAATAGTCCATGCCTCCATTCTTCCTTCCAGAGTGCAAAACCTCACATTTTTCCACATTGTACTCCATCTGCCACTTCTTTGCTCACTCTCCGAGTCTGACCAAGTCCTTCTGCAGCCCGCCTGCTTCCTCAATACTACCTGTTCCTCTACAGATCTCTGTACCATCTGCAAACTTAGCAACAGTGCCTTCAGTTCCTTCTTACAGATCATTAATGTGTATGTGAATAATGTAGTCCCAGCACAGACCCCTGAGGCACACCAGTAGTCACCGGCTGCCATCCTGAAAAAGACACCTTTATCCTACTCTCTGCCTTCTGCCAGTCAGCCAATCCTCTATCCATGCCAGGATCTTACCCTTAACACCATGGGCTCTTAACTTATTTAACAGTCTCCTATGCAGCACCTTGTCAAAGGCCTTTGAGAAATCTAAATAAATCACATCCACCGTTTCTCCTTTGTTGAACATCCTTGTTAACTCCTCAAAGAACTCTAATAGATTTGTCAGATATGACTTCCCCTGACGAAACCATGCTGACTCAGTCCTATTTTACAATGAACTTCCAACTACTCCGCGATCTTATCTTTAATAATGGACTCTAAAATCTTGCCAATTACCGAAGTCAGGCTAACCGACCTATAATTTCCCATCTTCTGCCTCCCTCCCTTCTTAAACAGCGGTGTTACATTAGCCACCTTCCAGTCCTCTGGGACCCTTCCTGCCTCCAGTGATTCCTGAAAGTTCACCACCAATACCTCAACAATTTCCTCAGCTATCTCTTTAGGATCATGGGGTGTGGTCCATCTGGTCCAGGGTATTTATCTACTTTCAGACCTTTCAGTTTCCACAGAACCTTCTCCTTAGTGATAGCCACTAAACTCACCTCTGCCTCCTGGTTCTCCTGGAGCTCTGGCATCCCACTGGTGTCTTCCACCGTGTTTCTCTGCCATTTCTTTGTGTCCTATTACTTCTCCAGCCACATTTTCCAGTGGTCCAATGTCAATTGTTGCCTCTCTCTTATCTTTTATATATTGAAAAAAACTCTTCCTATCTGCTTTTACATTACTAGCTAGCTTGCACTCACATTTAATCTTCTCCCCACTTATTGCTTTTTTAGTTGTCCTCTGCTCGCTTTTGAAGGCTTCCCAATCCTCTGGTTTCCCACTAATCCTTGCCACTTTGTGTGCTTTTTCTTTTGCTTTTATGCTGTCCTTGACTTCCCTCGTCAGCCATGGATGCCTTGTCCTCCCCTGAGCATGTTTCATCTTCCTTGGGATGAATTTCTTTTGTGCCTCCTGAATAACCCTCAAAACATCAGCCATTGCTGTTCCACTGTTTTTCCTGCTCGGCTCCTTTTCCAATCAATCAACTCTGGCCATATCCTCCCTCATGTTTTTATAGTTACCCGGATCTGCATACCCTGCTATAAATTGCAAGGCTATGGACCAGGCGCTGAGAAGTGGGTTTAAAATAAGCGGCTAGTTTTGTCTTTCATCTTTTTGGCTGTTGTGGATTTAGAGAGCTGAATGGTCTCTCTCTGCACCGTATGTTTTCTATAGTCCTAAGCCATTCACCATCCTGAATTGAAAATATATCGGGCGGGATTCTTCGGGAAACCCGATTGGGCCTCTGACGCCAAAAACACGGTTTGATGCCAAATCGCAAATCTCCAGCACTCTGAAATAGCGTAAATGCACCACGTACTGCGCGGTGTTTAAACGCAATTTGCATATAATTAGTGGGCCTGACCCTCTATTCTCCGGGGCCTCCACGATTCTCGGCCTCCAGTGGGCCGAGTTCCCAATGGCGCGGTTTACTTGTGGTTTAAAAAATCGTGAACCTGGTGTTGTGGGTGCTGAGACGGAGAAGGTGTAGACACAGAGAGGAGCAACAACGGGTTGCCGGCCCGGACACTGACCATGCTTGCTGAGGTGGAGGTGTGGGGGGGGGGACGGACAGGATGAGTGGTCTGGGTGACTCCCCATGGGACTGGGGCGGTGCCCAGGCACTGACCGGCATTACGGAGGCCATCTTGTTGCGCACCCCGGCCCTTGGTTACACACAGTGACACTCGTATAGGTGCGTCCACCCCATCACCCCCTCCCTGCCACACCACCCCCCCTGCCCCAGACTCCCCGCCCAACCAGCAGCCACCCACCGGCGGATCACCCAGGGCCACACCCATAGGAGCCCCCAGTGAGTGCAGTGCCAGCTAGCAATACACCTGGCATCATGGACTGGCAGTAGGACCGGAGGTCCCCACCGTGCCGGCCACCGACGGGGCAGGAGTGATGATGTGAGGGAGCAGAGCCCATATTCCAACCATGTAGCCCATCAAACCTGGTTGGGCATGAGAGTATGCACCATGCTAACATGTTGGCCTTTCACCTCCTGCTTTTGGAGTACGACCAACAATGGTGGCGGGATGTCCTGCGGGAGCCGTTCAAAGAGGGGGAAAGCTGCAGCAGCAGAACGGGCAGCAGTGGAGTGGCCAGCAACAGAGTGGGCTGCTGCTGAGCAGGCAGCGGTGGAGCGTACAGCAGCTGACCGGCAGCAGCAGAACGGGCAGCAGTGGAGTGGCCAGCAACAGAGTGGGCTGCTGCTGAGCAGGCAGCGGTGGAGCATACAGCAGCTGACCGGCAGCGGTGGAGCGGGCAGCAGTAGAGAGGGCAGCAGTGGAGCGGCCTGCAGAGGGGCAGGTGGCAGCCGCACAGGCGAGTGGACTGGCCGTCCAACAGGCTGAGAAGGGTAGGTGCCATGGAGGTGCAACATGAAGGCTCGTGTATCCTCAGCGCCTGACATTCGAGGACCTGCCTGACAGGGCATGCCGTCGAAGACTGAGCAGCGAGACAGTGCTACACATCTGCCATACAATGGCACACCTGGCACTACGGGGAGGCTGGGGAGAACACCCACTCCCGGTGACTGTCGAGGTGACGGTCGTCCTGAACATCTACGCCACGGGGTCCTTCCAGAGGCCGAGTGGGGACCTGTCCGGGATCTCATAGACCTCGTTGCAGAGGTGCATCCGCGCCATCATCGAGACCCTATCTGCCCAGTCGGCTCCATGCATCCATTTCGATGTGGACCAGGCCCACCAGAATGCCCGGGCAGTGAGGTTCGCCGCCATCGCCAGGATGCTCCAGGTCCAGGGGGCAATAGACGGGATGCATGTCCCCCGACGGGCACCAGCGGTAACAGACTGCTCTACGTCCAGCTGGTCTGTGACCATCAGCTGTGCATCGTACACCTCTGAAATATGAAGCCTGATACCTGGGAAGTATGCACGATTCCTTCATCCTGGAACACTTGGCGATCCCTGACATATTTGAGGGAAATCGCCCCGCTGCCTGAGGGGTTGGCTCCTGGATGACAGGGGTTACCTGCTGCGGCGTGGCTGATGACCCCTATCTGGAGGCCACAGACCAGCGTAGAGACCCCGACAACAACTCCCGCACAGCGACCAGGGGTGTGATCGAACGGTGCTTCGGCCTACCGTTAAGGTGCCTGCACCGCTCTGGAGGGCCCGCCAGTATGATGCTGAGAGGGTCACCCGCATTGTGGCGGACTGCCTCATCCTCTGCAACATCACAGAGAAGAGGGGCAATGTGCTGGAGGAGAAAAATGAGGAGGATGGGAAAGCCTCATCTGATGAGGAGGATGCTGGGGAGGGGGAGGATGAGCAGGACATGGGGCTCGGCAGGCACGGGAGGCTGTGCGACATGTGCTCCAGGGCCAATGTGCATGGGACGCTCTGGTCGCCTCCAGGTTCACTGACTCGGGGGAGGGAGTGGAGGGGGTTGCTGGCCAGGGGCCCAGACACCACATCCCAAACCCACACGCCCTCCATTCCCACCTGACAAAGCATATCTGCAGCACCACGAGGTGGCGACCCTGGATTGGCAGTAGTCCATGGGATGGAGGGTGATGACAACCCGCTCTGTGATGAGCTCTGGGGCTTCGCATTGTATGACAAAGTCTGAATCATGCCTATGGGGCAGTCATGTGGGCTGGCCATGAGGGTGGGGAGCACGGTCTACCCACAGGGCCTGCAACAGTCACCTCTACACCCTGCCAGTCCGGACCATCCCACCTCTCAGACCCATCTGACAGAGCACCGAGGCAAATTGTAACACTGGTAACAGGTGTTTATTGTGAACAAATACTGCACGGTAGCATAGCGGTTAGCACTGGTGCTTCACATCGCCAGGGTCCCAGGTTCGGTTTCCAGCTTGGGTCACTGTCTGTGCGGAGTCTGCACATTCTCCCTGTGTCTGCGGTAGTTTCCTCCCACAAGTCCCGAAAGACGTGCTGTTAGGTGAATCGAATATTCTGAATTCTCCGTCAGTATACCCGAACAGGTGCCGGAATGTGGCAACTAAGGGATTTTCACAGTAACGTCATTGTACTGTTAATGTAAGCCTACTGTGACAATGTAAAGATTAAATTAAATCTGTTCCTTAGCCCCTATAGCCAAGCTGTGCCCTGCACCCGTGCCAACTTAATTGGTGTCCAACTTTCTGGCCTTACACTATGCCACATAACACTATGCCTAGTTGGTTCCCCAGATGGTACAGTAGGAGTGGAGGTGGACTACTGAGACTCCTGCCCTGCGACCCGAGTCCCTGTTGGCGCACGTCTCTTGGAGCGACACAGCCTGGATGGGCCCGGCTGCTGCTCGGGTGTCCCACGTGACATGGTGCCACCCTGTTCTTCCCGCTGCTCACCAGATGCACCAGGGACAGGGGGAAAGGAGTCCAATCTGCTACTGTGTTCCGGCACACCCTCCTCCTCCCTCAGGATGCCCGTAGGCCCCTGGGCTACTCCATGGGACAGGGGTGTGAGCAGAGCCATCCCCTCAGGCTCTCCCAACACCTGACACTGCCAGTCCTGGAGGCTCGCTCTGGTCTCATCCAGAGTCTGCACGCTATTTATATTATCTCTTTTTTTCTCTCTTCTTTTTTTATAAATTCAGAATAGCCAATTATTTGTTTCCTAATTAAGGGGCAATTTTAGCATGGGCAATCCACCTGCCCTGCACATCTTTGGGTTGTGGAGGTGTTCCCAAGCAGACACGGGAAGAATGTACAAACTCCACACAAAGGCTCAGTGACTCGGGGCTGGTATCGAACCTGGGTCCTCGGTGTCGTGAGGCAGTGGTGCTGCACCACCATGCCGTACCCAGTTTATTAATTTTTTTAAGTGCCATAAAAACTCACACAGAAGAACACACTCCTGAGGCCTATTGCTGCTTCTACATCATCTACTGGAACTGCAAAATGGTCACTTGCAGAAGTTTAATTCTTACTGCTTCTTTCCCACCCTGTTGCTGGAATAATCAGCACTTTTGGATTTATAAAGGCTGAACTTTAAGTTTCTCACCATGCCATTATTCGGACGTTGCACAGGGGTTTCCATCAGCTGATGCCAGTGGTATACAAATGAGCTCAGCCACAATTATGGCAAGATCAATGCTAAAGTCCATCACTGGGCAGACATCCTGGTTCAGTACGTCAGCATTGAGGCAAATGGCCACGGGGAATTTCGAGATCTATTTTCTCTCTGAGTAAAACTAATGTGCTAATACTCTTTCATCAGACTCATTTTATATCTTTCTGTTCATTTCCTTACATTGAGATTTGAGTGTTAATTTAAAAGCTGTTTGCTTTACTAATACAAAAATATAAGTTTATACCAGACACACAGTTTGCCAAAACCCATCTGCAGTGAGAAAGATGTTGATAATGAAACACTCACTCCTGGCAGATATTCCTGAATCTTATTTTAAAATGAGACTTCTGTTCTCAAAGACATTTATGTTCAAACATCTGGAAACCACTGAAATTGAATTCTACATTTGTTGGTAAAAATAACAAATGTCATCAAACTAAAAGTTCAGAAAGCGATTGTACATAGAACAAAACACCAAGCTGCTTTCTTTAAAAATCAAAAACTTCTGTCTCAGATTTTGAAAAGCTATCTCTAAAATTATCAACATTATTGAATTGAATGTTTTGTAATTCTTAATACAGTTTTGCTATACAGGCCTTTCCCTCATGGAACCTACGACTTCCTTCTTTTTGTGATTTTATATGTGCATCTCCCATTTATACTGCATTAGTATATATACTACATCTGTTCTAAATCTTGCATTTATTTACATTACTATTTTTTGATTGCTTTAATTTGTTCCTTTTTTCTATCCACATGAAGAGGAGCCAATTTTCAGTAGCACTCGGGTTTTAAGCCATGGAGAGCAGTGTGTTCAGGACCAGGATAGCTGTGAAAATGAGGCATTCCTGGGGCTGAATAATACAGGGGGACAGATAGCTCATCCACGCACTGCCCACACTCCCCCTTCCTGCCCCCTGGCAAAGTTTTCATGGAGCCGACATGCTGCATGGCAACTGGCCCCACAGCCACAAAAGACTAAACAAGGGCCAAGTTGGACATCCTCGTTTCACTGGGGAGGAAATCCTGCCCTCTGGAGATGCTGGCCAATTGGATTCACCATCAGCCGCATTCTTTTCAATTGCATCAGGAGTGTGGCTGTGGCCACTGCCGGGACTGCAATGTGTAAGAAGAAGGCCCATGGATCCCCAAAGCAGGCAAGTCTGGGGAGCATGGAATTTCAGGCAGGTCAGAGAAGGGGTCGAGCGGTGGGGGGATAGTGTGGGTTCAAGGCTGTGGGCAGTTGGGAAGGAAGGGATGGTTCAATATGGTTTGAGTTATAAGGGGAGGCTGGATAGACTGGGACCTTTTTCCCTGGAGGGTAGGAGGCTTAGGGGTGACCTTATCGAGGTCTATAAAATAATGAGGGGTATAGATGAGGTCACAGTCGACATCTTTTCCCAAAGGTAGGGGAGTCTAAAACTAAACGGCATACTTTAAGTTCGGGGGGGAGAGATACAAAAGGATCTAGAGGGGCAATTCTTTCACATAGAGGATGGTGAATATCTAGAAAGAGTGCCAGAGGCAGTAGTAGAGGAGAGTACAATTTGTCTTTTTAAAAGTATTTAGACATTCATATGGGAAAGATGGCTGTTGAAGGATATGGGCCAAATGCTTCGTGGTAAAAACTGGGCGGCATGGACAAGTTCGGTCGAAGGGCCTGTTTTCATGCTATACCTTAGGAGGGCCACCTTCCACTTGCCAAATCAAGCCCTCCGTCCTTTCCTCCCATTCTCTGAAGACTTTGATAAAAACTTGGGCTGCACGCTCCTGCCCAATTGTCCAGACAGTTTCTCTCCCAACAATATGCTCAAAGAGAGCCATATATGGAGAGCTGCAGCAAGGACTCCACTCAAACTCAGCTGGGGCCATTGTCTTTGCAACAGGAATAGCTGGGATGATAAATGGGTTTTTAAACTCGTAATGGAGAGTGAGTGTTTAGATTGGGAGAAATGGATAAGTTTGTGGAGTAATGATGTTGGTAAATGCAACCAGACTTTATTGGGAATAAATAGAGAGAAAATATTTATTCACATTGTATCTCTTCAAGCAGTGATGTACAAACTATGTGACTCCCCTTGGGCTGACAGGGCCACAGGCCACTACCTACATAGCCCACATGGCTTAATTCAACAATATAATTAAAGATCACATGAGCCATGCAGCTATCAGTCTATCAATGGCTGACCCCAGGGAAACAGCATGTGTCTGTGTAATGCACAAGCAAATTCTTATCTCAGAAAGTTTAACAGTGGTAATAAGACATTAGTTACTGAGTCCATATCAGGGAAAAACAATAATTTCAAACAGGATAGATGGATTAATGAAATAGCGGTAAATCCATATGGCAAGCTTGTCCCATAGTCATTTTAATGGCCTCTGGGTTTGAAGCAGGACCACTACCCCCATCATGGAGGAAGTCCAATCTCCGAGAGCTGTCAACTAATAAAATAATTAGTTCTCTTTTCCCAAGCAGAGCCAGCCACTATGAGTGGTGGTCGCAACTGAGACTGCTCTGAAAAGAAAATGTCTGCAGGCAAAACTCCCAGGCATGTCCAAGATTTCAAACGTTACATGCTGGTACGCCGTGACAAGGGGGGAGGGGGGGGGGGGGGGGGGGGGGGGGGTCAGTATTTGGGTCAGGTGCAGGGGAAATTCTGGGGAGGTGGAGACCTTTTGGGGGATGGAGCCTCCAATGGACAAATGGTGCCCAAAGAGGAAAATAACTCCCCATCACTGCCACAAATCTTGTGAGGTTTTACTTGGCAGTCCAGATCCATGATGTAGGTCAGTCCTGCTAGGACTGGGAATTAAATTGTGCAGTGAATAACATATTTCCAAAAAATAGAGAAAATGGGGATGTGGATAATATAATGTCAGTAGGAAAAAGGGACAAAGTTATCAGCAAGGCAAAAATAGAATTTATATAGATAGATAAAAGGTAAGAAACAATAAAATCGCATAAATAGGTATAGTCTACAGAAACTTAATATTGGAAGGGAGGTGGAAGATTAATCATAAAGGCAAAGAAAATAATACTAAGTCTGCTTGTGAGCTCATTTTCCATAATTTTGCGATGGCTGCATTCACGAGATTGTGCCTGTATTTAATTATACTTTGTGCCAAAAATGAGAACCAATGAGATTCTCGACGTTACTGGCTTCCTTGCCGCCTGACTCGCGCCTCAGCGTCTCACCACTAACAAGAACCAACAACACTCCCTCACCACTCACCCCCCAGCCAACACACAAACATGGCAGCACACAGACCTGCTCCTCACTTTGGGAATGCCAACCTGACCAGGCTTCTCGATGTCGAGGGAGTGGGAGACCCAGCAGCAGGGTCAGCAATGCCACCTGGGAGGCAGCGACAGCTGCAATGAAAGCGGGCAGCATGATCAGGAGGATCGCCGTTCAATGTCGGAAGAAGACGAACAACCTCCAACCAGCTGCAAGGGCAAATTACCACCTCTCTCCTGGCATCAGTTCCACCTGCCACTCCTTAAATTCTGAAACTCCCCTTCTCTCCCCCAAACCACTGGCTGACACCTGCATCCTCTCCACATCTGGGGCAGGATTCTCCGATCCTGCGGTTATGCCCACAGGATCGTCTGGTCTTACGATCAGAAAGTCGCCGCCGCCCCCGACTGCGGCGGTGCTGGACTCAGTCCGCAGCTGCCATCTGAGGTCCCTGAACGGTGTGAGCACAAGTGTCCCACATCATCGAGGACTCAGCCCATCGGGGAATGGCCTCAGGTGATGCTCTGAGGCTGTCCATATGGCGTGTGGCGTACCCTCCGATGACGCTGTATTTGAGGGGGGCGAAGTATTTCAAAAACGGTACCGCCCCCGATTCCGCCGCAAACAGGGATTCTCCGGCTGATCGTTGAACACGATTTCAACATCGGCGATCGAAGAATCCCGTCTCTGATCTTCAAGTTTGTTCCTTAGAACTCCTGGTACCCACCAGGACATACCTTCATGTCCAGGTATATGCTCATCATTAACTGCTGTACCCACACACTGCTGCAGATCTCTCTGATCGTAAAACTTGTGACTCACAATGCCCTCTCTTTGCCCACGCAGGAGAAGATAGCCCATAATAAGAGGGAGAGGATGAAGATGGAGGAGGAGTTCCAGAGATTTGATTCTTCATCCCCTATGAAGAACGGGGCCTGGATATTGTGGGGTTGCATAAGGAGAACACAGTGACCAACAGCAAGATTGGCCTGCACCTGAGAGATGTGGATTGTTACAACACCCTGGGCTAGTACACAGTCAATTCCAGCCCCACAGGCCCCAGAGTCACAACATAAGTGAATTAACCAATAATTCTTATGAAGATATACAAACGGTGAAATTCTCTGTCGGCGGGATCCTCCGCTCCACCGGAAGCGTACCCACACCCGCAGGTTTCCTGACAGCGCAGGGTGGCCATAATGGGAAATCCCATTGCTGGCTGCCAGTACGGAGGATCCCGCTGCGGATGAGGGTGCACCTGCTGCGGCTGGTGGACTGGGGAATCCCGCCCAAGATCTTTGGCCCTTGGCTATCCAAAAGTTACAGTCACCAGGTTTGTAGGTTTCAACAAAATTACTGGTTATTTGTCACCAGAGCAATATATAGAACATGCAGTAAAAGAAATAGTTAATGGTGAGCATATACCTGACTTCCCCTTTATCTTCCTCACTCTCTACCCACACACACAAGCCATCGGCACCCGCAGCCATGACCTGTTGTGACTGGGTCAAGCACTGGAGCGCCATTGCAATGTCTGCCTGTGACAGGGTTGCCATGTCCTCTGCCTCAGCCACCACAGGCACAGAGTGCATCAGGCCTCGGACATTTTGACCTATGGCCGATACCTTTGCCCCCCCAAGGCCTCCACCATGGACGTTACCTATGTGGTGTTAGCCTGGGTGGCACACATTGTTGGCACACAATTCCTCCAACTGCACCTGCAGGCGATGATGGTTGCTGACAGCTCATCGTGTTATCCTCAGCTCTGTGTCTGCCTTTCCAGCATCGATGGGACTCTCGTTTCAAGAAGTCCGAGACCCGATTGGACAAAAGTTAGTTCCTGGGCTCGGGCCACCCTCAGGTAGTTTTCCTCCTTGGGGGTTCCTACTTCCAGCTGGTGTACCGCTGCATGTGTGTGTGGTGCGCACCATATAATGCTCCAGGAGTCTTTTCACTGACATGCACAACTGAGGTGAGTGTCTCTGGGATGTTGGAAGGTGTTGGAGACAGCCATGACGGGAAGCCAGTGTCGTCCCTGGACTGATACTGTGGGGTGTCGCGGGACAGGCATTTGGGGGCCCGCATCGCTGTTCGTTGCCACCTCCTCGCTGGACATGTTCTGGGGTTGTGGCCTGGGGCGGGGGCGCCAGAAGGGCTCACCTCATCGCCAGGTTATCTTGCAAGACACAAGGCATGACGCATGGTTGGATCGCGGGTCGGGGGGTGGAGTGGCTGGGGGGTTGGGGAAAGGTGGGGTGGTATGGGGTTGTGGTAGTGGGATAGTGTGAGGGTAGTGCCATATGTGGCATAGAACCATTGAAACTCAGCTTTATCCCCGATGCTGACCTCCGCTTCGGCAACTGCCCTCTCTCCGGGCCCACCAACAAGGTGCAATGCCAACTCGCTGCACAACGGTGAGGGGCTGCAGGTCAGGTGGGCCCCCTCCCATCTTCTCTATCTCTCTCCTGAGGTTATGCGCCACCTTCTCCTGGGGGTTGGGGGTGGCAGAAAATGCACTGTGTTAAGCGGTCGGACGCAAGCAGTACGGGGGCTGGCAGCTGGTGGCCTTTGTGAACAGAGCATCTGTTCATGACGGGTTGTATGGGTGCTGGCATGTGGCATGGGGGTGGGGGGGGTGGGGGTGCAAGCAGGTTGCCCGTGGGTGGGGTTACGGTGTGTGGGATGGGGGTTGGTGTCAGGGGCATGGTGCTAGCTACTTACTTGGCCTCCCTGAAGAGGTCATGCAGCTTCTCGTGACACTGATGGCCGGTCCTTGCGGTGGGACTTCATGTCGCTCAAAACCTCTGCCAACTGCGCCCAGGGCCTGGTGTACAGCAGCGGGTAGCAGACTCCTTCCTACCCTGGGGAACAGAGTGCCCCTCATCCAGCAGGGTCTCCAGCTCCGCATCAGCAAACCGAGGTGCCGCTCTCCGGGCTGCCATCTTCTTGGCTGAAATGAATGTGTGTGAGGAGTAGAGTGCTTATATGCAGCTGCAGCTGTTCATCCTCTCGAGTGCCAATCCCGATCCCGGCGAATCGGACACCGTTTTTCATTAGAATTGCTCTAGTTCCACGTACCAGCAGTACTAGCCCATTAATGGATCCTGAATTGCACGGGACCGGCACTTCTTCCATAGTCGTAGAACACCACCGATTCAGTTCCGGCATCTGCATGGTCTCTGAGGCGGAGAATCTAGCCCCTAGTATCAGGCAGGCTTTTTGAGCGATGTTGCAAAAGTATGTAGGACTTTAAGACATGCCCACTCTTCGTGTCAGGTACAGATGGCATTTAAAAATGGTGACCACCACACTGAGGCCAGTGTTTCACTTTGATGCTCTGCGTATAAATCGATCCCCGTTTCTGTAGAGATTTTTTGAGAGTTCCTCAAGGGGGACTTATATGTTGACATCTATTGCTTATGATAATAGGAAAATAGACACTGTGTGCATGTCAGCGTACAAATACACTCTTCTAATTTTATTTTTTACTTTATGTTTCCAGAATAATTGTAACCATCTCTTTCTGTGTTTTAAACAGGTTCAAATGATAGATGTGAGATAAAAATCTTCCTCTGACCTAAATCAAGAAAGCTCCTTGGCAGAATGTGTATGAAGCTGGAGATGGAGACAGATTCTGCAATAGTGCAGAGTGATATGATGAGACCTGCACTGTGTGTGGCAGTTGTTCATTGCTCCTCTGGGAGAGAAACATTGCAGCACTGAGGCCCATCTGAGCTGATCACTGCCGCAGATGAAAGAAGCTGACAAGCAGCTTCTGTCTTAATCTTATCTCTAAATCCCAGGGACCTCATTTCACTAAATCATTTGCTTTCAACTATGATTGCTAAGCACTCTCTGTGGTTATTTCTTCATAATCTAGTTAAACCTCAAGATATGACAATTGTCCCAATAACCTTACAGATTCTTCTCCATTTTATTGGCCAGAATCCAGGTTCGGATCCACTGGGACATTTCAGTGGAACACCTGTTCAACCAAAAAGATCATTAAATGACACAATTTATATTTCAGTGCAAATGTGTTTACTTGCCATTGCTAAAAGTCTCCTACTGCCATTTTTCCGTTATAGCCTGGAGCTGCACTGGGGAAAGCACGCAAACAGACCAATTAAGTGCGTGACCAGGTTTGATCCCGGCTCTGGGTTACTGTCTGTGTGGACTTTGCACATTCGTTTTGCCCCACAACCTAAAGATGTGCAGGGTTGGTGGATTGGCCACGTTAAATTGCCCCTTAATTGGAAAAAATGAATGGGTACTCTAAATTATTTTTTAAAGTGCCAAACAACCCTCGATGCTGATTGGCGAGGTATCAGGGACAGTTCACAGCATCCACTGGCACATGTGCAGTTTCTCACACTGTTAGTCAGTGTACCCTTCCAGCTTATAATGAGAATGCCTTTCCTGATCAAGAATAGGTTCCATTTTGTGCCCTCCCCATTACTTCTGTCATTTCAGCTTTTACAGATATTTTGTCCACACCCTCTTCCTTAGTAAACACTGATACAAAGGACCTATTTTAGCTTGTGTCTGTGCCAGAAGGGTATAACATCCTCTTTTTCCCTAATAAGCCACACCCCGCCTCTTGCTACTCGCTTACCACATACTTGCTGGAAGAACATTTTTGGGTTATCTTTCATGTTAAATGTGATTCTTTCTCATCTCCTATCTTTTCCAGTCTTATTTCCTCTTCACTTTTCCACTAAACTTGTTGGCTTGGTCTGATTCTCGTTTTAAGAAATTGTTTCAACATTCAGCCTTTTTTTAATTTTTAATTTTTTGAATATTTTTATTCTCCTCCTTTTTCACATTTTCTCCCGAATTTACACCCACCAACAACAAACAATAATCAACAACAAATATGTCAAACCCCATAACAATAACAACGATCCCATCTTCCCACCAAACCCCAAACATCACCCCGCACGTTAACATAAACAAATGACAAAAAGGAATCAGGAATTACCCATAGTCATCTTTAGTATACACAGCACCCCTCCCCCCCAACCCCCCCAACTAATGTTCAATGTTATCCAGTTCTTGAAAGTGCATAATAAATAGTGCCAATGACTTGTTGAACCCCTCCAAGCTTCCCCTCAGTTCGAACTTAACCTTCTCAAGGGTCAAGTATTCCAACAGGTCCCCTCGCCACGCCAGGGCACAGGGTGGAGGCGCTACTCTCCATCCTAGCAGGATCCGCCTTCGGGCGATCAATGAGGCGAAGGCTATGATATCTGCCTCCACACCCGTTTCCAACGCTGGCTGGTCCGACACCCCGAATATGGCCTCCCGGGGACCCGGGTCTAGTTTCATGCGCACCACCATGGAACTTAGCCTAAACACCTCCTTCCAGTACTCCCCTAGCTTTGGACAGGACCAAAACATATGAACGTGATTAGCCGTGCCCCACCCGCAACGTTCACACACATCTTCTACTCCTTCAAAAAATCATCTCATCCTTGGCCTCGTGAGGTGCACTCTATATACCACCTTCAGCTGTATGAGCCCCAACCTCGCACATGAGGTGGAGGCATTCACTCTCCGGAGCACCTCACACCAGACCCCCTCCTCTATAACCTCTCCCAGCTCTTCCTCCCACTTTGCTTTGATCCCTCCCAGTGGTGCCTTACTCTTTTCCAAAATAGCTCCGTACACTGCTGACACTACCCCCTTCTCCAGTCCCCTTGTCGTCAGCACCTCCTCCAGAAATGTGGAAGCTGGTTCCTCCGGGAAGCTCTGTACCTCCTTCCTGGCAAAGTCCAGAACCTGCATATATCTAAACACTTCTCCCTGCTCTCGCCCATACTTTGCTTCCAGCTCCCTCAATCCTGCAAATCGACCCTGAAGAAACAAGTCTTTTGCCGTCTTAATCCCCTTCTCTTCCCATTTCCGAAAACTTCCATCCCACCTCCCTGGCTCAAATCTGTGGTTCCCCCGAATTGGCATTTCCCATGACCCTGCCCCCAACCCGAAGTGTTGGCGAAACTGCCTCCAGATTTTCAATGAAGCTATTATTACCGGACTCCCTGAGTATTTCACCGGAGCTATCGGGAGCGGTGCCGTTGCTCGTGCTTTCAGCCCCGACCCCCGACACAAACTCTCCTCCATTCTGACCCACAGCCTTTTTTTTATTAAATCAAATTCTCGGAGCCATGGCTTTGGTTGCCCTACCATTTACCCTTGTTGAGAGGATTCATGGTCTGTATTTGAAACAACCCCTCCTTAAATTAGAGATCATCCATTATTACATTACAGCTTTCCTCACAGTATTTGGTTCCATTTTACCCTGGATAGATCCCCTCCCATCCCATTGAAGTCTTCCAATTTAGGAGCTCAATTTTGCATTATTCTTTTGCCTTCTTCATTACTGTGCATCATAGTGGCACAGTGGTTAGCACTGCTACCTCAGTGCCAGGGACCCGGGTTTGATTCCAACCTCGGGTGACTATGCATAGTTTGTGCTTTCTCCCTGTGTCTGTATGGGTTTCCTCCGGCCGCTCTGGTTTCCTCCCACAGTCCAAACATATACAGGTTAGGTGGATGGCCATGATAAATTGCCCCTTAGTGACCAGGGATGTACAGGTTAGGTTATGGGAATAGGGCGGGGGAGTTGACCTAGGTAGGGTGCTCTTTCAGAGGGTTGGTGCAGACTTGTTTGACCATTGACCATGGCCAATTCACCCAACCTGCACATCTTTGGGCTGTGGGAGGAAATTGGTGCAGCTGAAGGAAACCCACACAAATACGTGGAGAATGTGCAAACTCCACACAGGCATGTGAAGATATGTGGTTGCAAGCTCAATTCAGGATCAGATAAGGTGGTAAGTTTGACAGAAGTCTGATTCAGATTCAGACCGTGACCAGGGCGAAAGGTGGAGTTAGTGGGCTGGTAAACAAAGTGTGTGGTAATTTTCTGCTTGAATTAAACCTTTATTCTTTATACAGTTCATACATAGATATTCAGCTGGATCAATGAACCATTGAGGTCCATGCCATTCATCCCACAGACATCACTTCAGATTCTGATCCTGTCATATCGTTTTATACAGCTAATCTTCTAGATATTCTTCTTAGGTTTCTGGACAAAACTTTACACGCCCTCATCGGCGGGTTTCTAGGTGGAGGGGCGGAGTGGGTGTGGGGAGAAGGCTTGAGGATGAAATCAGAAGAACAGGATTCCTTCTGGGTTCCCGCCTGTCCTGACCACAGACCAATTTTACATTGGGGCAGGCAAGGCCTCGGGTGGGAAGCCCGATCTTTGCTTCTCATTTTGTTCAAATGGTAGGACTACCACTGGTGCTTCAGGGATTTGCGACACTCACGGGATGCTTGGATCAGATCCACTTCTCTTTCTTCTGTGGGGTAGGTGACTTCCTTATAGATGTTCGAGAGGTGGTGGGAGAATGCAGCTCAAGAAGAGGGAGGGAAGAGTCAGATACTTTAGAAACTTGAACTCTATTCCTTTGTGCATTTATCAGTGGATTCCTGTGAATTTATTTTTAATGTTGCATTTAATTTAAAGGTTTAACTTATTGCAATCATTCAACTGGATTAAATATGTTAACTGCAACAGGGGGTAGTGGTAATGTCACTGGACAAGTAATCCAGGCTAATACTCTGGGGACATGGGTTCAAATTTGACCATAGCAGCTGGTAGGATTTAAATTCATTTAATACATCTGAAATAGAAAACCACTCCTGGTAAAGCTGACCTCGTAGTGTTTCTAGTATTTAATTTAATTTGCAATCAGTCTGCACTCTCAATTCAAATAATAAATCAAAAACACGGCAATGAACCCAAGACTACGTTGTGCTCAGAACCAAAAATATGTTTGTTGAATAACTAGTCAATTGTGCATGCCTTGAAAAATTTTGCTTCTTGATTTTGATTTTTTGGGATAATGTCTGCAGCGTATCCATTTAATTCTACAACTAAGGCAGTCAGATGTAATAATTTAAGAATTTTGCTAAAAACCTGGCTCCTTCAACATTTGTGGCCTTTTACTGGGCATTTTATGGGGAGGTGGTGGCATTGTCACTGGAACAGAGATCCAGCACTGGGTAGACGGGTTCAAATCCCACCACTGCAGATGGTGAAATTTGAATGCATTAAAAATCACCTGATGAAGGAGCTACGCTCCGAAAGCTAGTGATTCCACATAAACCTGTTGGACTTTAACTTGGTGTTGTAAGACTTCTTACTGTGCCCACCCCAGTCCAACATCGGCATCTCCACATCATAATAAAATCAGCACCATGAAACATTGTTGATCGTCATCAAAAAACATCTGGTTCACTAATGCCCTTTAGGGAAGATCTGCAATTATTACCTAGTCTAGCCTGCATGCAACTCCAGATCTGGTTGATACTTAAATGCTCTCTGAAATGGCCTGTCAGTTGAAGAACAATAAATGGACAATAAATGCTGGGCTACCCAGTGATGACCATGTCCATGAATGATTTTTTAAAAGCATGGGATAATATGGGTAGTATTGGTTTCTTGTTGCATATCTTCATAAACATGTGCATATATCAGATATACATTTCTGACTTCCATATTTCAGTAGTTTGCATGCTTTCGTACATGGAATTTGTACATTTGTATATGGACATGTTGAATCCATTTTAAGGAATTAAAGACCGGGGGCACAATCCTACGGCCACCCTGCACTGTAAAAGTAGCTCGCTGATGAAAGACGGGAGACCCCGCTCCCAGAATCTATCCGGCTTGCAACGCTATTCAACGCAATCTTGTGAGATGCGCGATGTGAATCCTGCCCACAATGGGTGGCATGTTGGCACAATGGTTCACCCTGCTGCCTCACATGGCCAGGGACCCGGGTTGGTTTCCGACCTTTCTCCCCGTGTGTGCGTGGGTTTCCTCTGGGTACTCTAGTTTCCTCCCAGAGTCCAAAGATATGCAGGTTAAGTGGATTGGTCATGATAAATTGCCCCTTAGTGTCCAAAGGTGTGCAGCTTAAGTGGGATTACGGGGATAGGGTGGGGAGTGTGCCTAGGTAGGGTGCCCTTTCAGGGGCCCGTGCAGACTTGATGGGCCAAATGGCCTCCTTCTGCACTTTGGGGGTTCTATGGATAAAGTTTTAGCAAATCTGCATATTAGAGCGAGGCAGTAAGCCTGACTCTAATGTTCAGATTCCTGAGGTGCCGGAGGCTTTGGGATTCAACCCCTTTGCCTCAGACCTCGGGTGAATGCCACAAACGGGGACCAGACGGAATGGCACTCATGGGGGTCGCCAAGGGTATTGGAGGCCCCCAGCAGCATGCCCTTTAGGTGGTGCCATGGCATTGCTGGTACCACCTGGGTACCCTGGGGCTGCCAATGTGCCCAGATGCTGCTGACAGAGGCACTGTTGGGGTGCCTTGTTGGCAGTGCCAAGGTGTGATTGGGCTGGAGTTATCTGGAATGGATATTGACGGGGGTGGCTGGGGACCCTCCTATATTTGGGCTGAGGGGGAGGTGGGGATTCTTTCGGTGACCATTTAAAAATGGAGGCCCTCACTACAATGGGGAGTTCAGATGAGCGGAGCTCCCCACTGTATAAAAAGTTGCTATGTGAGGCCTTATTCAATGTGAGTCGCAAATCACGTTGAATAGCCATGTGTCTCTCGGCACTGCAGGTACTGTGAACCACACAGCCAAACATGCTCGCTAGGGGACTTTGTTCCCTTTTGGGAGAATCGCGCCCAAACATATTAGTTACAATTTGTAACTAATATGTACTTAAAAAAATTGTACTTTAAAAAAAAAGTTCTTATTCAACATTTTTGTTAATTACACAACAATAAAACAAATAAAAAGCAACAAACCCCCTGACCCCTCACAAACCCGTTCCCCCCTCCCTAACAGCTGACGCTGACCAATTCTTTAAAGTACTAAATAAACGGCTGCCATCTTTTGTCAAGCCCCTCAATAGCCCCTCTCATGACGGTGTGCTTGACTATGTCATTATGATTATGTCATAATAATCATTAATATGATTGTAAAAACTCAATGAGATCCCCAGCCACACCTCGGTTCTGAGTGGAGATGCTGACCTCCACTCCAACAGGGTCACGTGAACAATCAGTGAGGCAAAGGCCAGAACATCGCCCTCTGCCCCAGTGTGCAGCTCCGATGGGTCTGACACCTCAAATATAGCCCCTAAGGGATAGAGCTCCAATTCAACTTGCAGAATCGCCGATAGTGCTCAAGAGGAGACCCAGAATCTCACAAGCTCAGGACATGACCAGAACTTGTGTGCATGGTTTGCCGGGCCCCTCCCACAATGCTCACACTTTTCTTTCACATCCACAAACAACCTACTCGTCCTAGACCGGTGTGCACTGCGCATCACCTTCAACTGTATTAGCCCAAGATTTACACACAAAGATGTGGCATTCACCTTCCGCAGTGCTTCACACCACACCCCAGTATCCAATTCTGCCCTCAACTCTTCCTCCCATTTGGTCTTAACCCACTCCAGCGATGTCATATCCTTCCCCAGGATCCTCCCATAAATCCCAGAAATACTTCCCTCCTCTGTCCCCGCAAGTGACAACATCCTCTCCAACAACTATTCTAATGGCACTACCGGGAATGTCGGCATAATCTTCATCGCAAAATTAAGAACCTGAAAATACCTAAATATTTCTGACTGTGAGAACCCAAATTTCACCTTCAACTTCTCTAAACTTGTAAATCGCCCCTCCAAAATCCAATTCCTCATTCCTTCCATTCCTTTGTCCTCCCACACTCTAAATTTGGCATCTAAGCTCGCCAGCTCAATTGGCACCAACTTCGAGACTACCCCTAATTTAAAATGTTGCCGAAATTGTCTCCATATCCTCGATGTGTAGACTACCACCGGGTTACCTGAATACATGTATTTTACTTCGCCCTATTGAAGGCTGCTCATCTCCTTGCCACCTATGCCGTGACATCTTGGTATTTACGAATACCACTGCCTTCTCACCTCACCTCCCAATCACCTTGGCCCATCTCAGGACCTTCTCCTTCATCTGACCGCTGTGAAAACAGACTCTCACTGCTCTTGGAGGCTCATTCACCCGTGGTTTCACCTGGAGCGACTGTGGGCCCTATCCAAATCAAAGAGGGTGGGGTGGGGGGAGTTGTCTTCCTCCCCCAACAACTTTGCGAATATTGTTGCAAAATACTCCGTTGGCCTTGGGCTGTTCACCCCCTCAGACAATCCCACCATCCTAAGGTTCTGATTCCACACCCTATCCTCCAGGTCCTTGACCTTAGCCCTCAGGCCCTTATTCCACATTCAATGAGGCTAGTTGGTCACTGTGCTGGGATAGAGCCTCCTCCACCCCCTCACCATGCTCCTCGACTGTCTCCGATGTTTTCCAAGTGCCTCCATTACAGGGGCCATTGCATCCTCCACCGGGAGTCTCCAGCATCCCTCTCCCTTGTTCACTGAACTGCCTTTCGAATTAAGCCACCATCACCTCCACCAGCTTATCCACCATAATAGGTGCGGCATCAGCCATCTTCCCTCCCAATGGACTCTTCACCTTGCTCGACTCTGCAGGACAACTAACAATCGCACCCTTCTTCCCAATATTCCTTCTTGGATTTTTTGACATCCTTTTGCAAACAGCTCTCCACCTGGACCAGTCTGCACACAAATTATCCCCGGAAACCAGGTAACAAGGGCTAAAAACCAAGGACTCTAACTGCCTTCCATGCGACCTCCTCCTACATGATGCCACAGGAAGTCCGCCTGGTCTTCAAAGTACTTGACATGAAAAATCATAACATCAGGGTTCATGTGAAGAATAGCTTCTTTGTGATATCACAATACATTTAACAGTAAAATAATGCAATTGTATGGATATCCCACAAATTCTGGTGCAATATATTCCAGAGATTTCCCTCAGAGAAACATTATGCAACCACCAGGGGCGAAATTCTCCAACCCCCCCGCAGGGTCGGAGAATCGCCCGGGGCCGACATAAATCCCGCCCCTGCCGTGGCCAGAATTCTCCGCCACCCGGGAATTGGCTGGGGCGGGAATCACGCCGCGCCGATCGGCGTGCCCCCTGCAGCGATTCTCCGGCCCACGATGGGCAGAAGTCATAGAACATAGAACATAGAACAGTACAGCAAAGAACAGGCCCTTCGGCCCTCAATGTTGTGCCGAGCCATGATCACCCTACTCAACCCACGTATCCACCCTATACCCGTAACCCAACAACCCCCCCCCCCCCCCCCTTAACCTTACTTTTATTAGGACACTACGGGCAATTTAGCATGGCCAATCCACCTAACCCGCACATCTTTGGACTGTGGGAGGAAACCGGAGTACCCGGAGGAAACCCACACACACAGGGGGAGGACGTGCCGCTGTCCCGGGGAGTCTCGCCGCTGAGAGGCCAATCCCGCCGACGTCGTTTCAACCATCTCTGGTGCCAGTGGGATTGGCGGCGCGAGCGGGCTCCCGAGGTCCTGGGATGGGCGGGGCAAGCGGACCCCGGGGGGGTGCCCTCACAGTGGCCTGGCCCGCGATCGGGGCCCACCGATCGGCGGGCGGGCCAGTGCCGTGGAGGCACTCTGTTTCTTCCGCCGCCGCCACGGCCTCCACCATGGCGGAGGCGGAAGAGAACCGCCTACCGCGCATGCGCCAGTGACGCACCGGCGCATTCGTGAACCGGTGAACGCCTTTCGGCCAGCCCCGACACCGGGCGTCAAAGGCCGTTGGCGCCGGTTTTGGCGCCAGTCAGCGTGGCGCCAACCACTCCGGCATGGGCCTAGCCCCCAAAGGTGCGGAGAATTCTGCACCTTTGTGGAGGCCCGTCGCCGGAGTGGTTGGCGCCACTCCGCTACGCCGGGACCCCCCGCCCCGCTGGGTAGGGGAGAATCCCGGCCCAGATGTCTGTACTTTGAAAATAAATGGCACTTTGTCCTGCCTGGACTATTCTTCTCTCACATTGAAAATAACATGGAGAAATTGCTACTTTCAATGAAGCAGCAACACATTGGGATGTAAGATTCCATAACTGCTGCAAACATGAATGTTAATCTATGAATGTAATTGTACAATTGTATGATTGTCACCACGGTGACGTTCGCAATGATAAAATTTAACCTGCTGCATTACTGAAACAGAATTGTCAATTTAAGCTCTGCTTATGTTATTCTGGAATTTTAAAAATATGCTAACTTTGGCCGAGAAATTATGCATTTTAGAAATAGTAAATAAAAACTGTCAATACCTTATGTCGCAATCGCATTAATGGTGGATAGTGTTTTGGAACATATCCTTCTTTGGCTGGCCACCCCTCGGTGCTCAGCAAGAAAATGCTGAGCAATAGAAATGATGACCACCATTCTGATGCCATCATTGATCTCTGCCTGAAAGGGAAGAAGAAGAAATATGAGCCATTCAGTCGTTTATTATAAGCAGTTGTACAAAAGTCAATTGTGAAGTGGCTATCTATCTAATAAATAAATATATTGTGGAAAAAAGTGGGGAAGTTATACTGGACCTTTGTTGAGCTCTAGTAAGGCCACAACTAGGATAGTGCACCCAGTTCTGGTTAGCAAACTTTATCTAGGATGTGTGAGGATCCTTGGGAAGGTGCAAGAAGAGATTAGGAAGACTGGTTCCAGGGATGAGAAATTTTAGTGACAAGGTTAGGATGGAGAAGCTGGGGTTGTTAACCTTGGAACATAGGAGACTGAAGGGAGATTTAACAGAGGTGTACAAAATTATGACAGGTTTAGACAAGATCGACAAAGAAAAGCTGTTTTTAATAGCTTATGATTAAAGAACTAGGGGACAGGATTTTGGACAAGAGAAAGGGATGGAATGCGAGGAAGATCTTTTTACAAAGCGAGTGATAGTGGTCTGGCACTTACTACCCATGAGGTGATGGAAGCTGAGATGATAAATGATTTCTTAGGAAATTGGCTGGGCACTTCAACAATCCCTTGAATCGCGGTTTGGGAGTTCCTTGCTCCAAGGAGGGCCAACATGGTGGCAAAGTTAGGGAGCAGTTGCCAGACAAATTGTGGTCCAAATAGTCCTCAACCGCAGAAAAGACAAAGGAAGGTTAGGCATCTACCAGCGGCATGGTCATCGCATTACCAAAATCTGACCACTGTCCCATCAAGATCTTGTGGGCAGGGATGGTGGCCTAAGGTCCCCACATTGAACAAAGTCACGCGTAGGTTTTAGGTCCATTTGTCAAGTCCTGCAGCAGTGGAGAACGTGCGACAGGGACATGGCTGTGAAACTGAGAGTCTTTTGTCAATAATAGGCACACAGGTGGTTGAACATTCATGTTTGATAGTAGAATTTGCGACTGAAAAGTTCTCTTCAAGATACCCTCTGTTCATCCCAAGTTAGGATGGGCTAATAAAGGTGCCCTAAAAATAGTTCATCCCACTTTCTCCTGGTTGGGAGAACCACACCCTCCAGGATCACAGTCTTCATGGTCAAAGAAAGGCAACTCCAAACTTTGCAACTTTGAATATTAGAAAATTCATGGATGACCTCAAGATTGACTGCCCAGAAAGAAGAACAAAGAACAAAGAAAAATTACAGCACAGGAACAGGCCCTTCGGCCCTCCAAGCCTGCACCGATCCAGATCCTCTATCTAAAACTGTCGCCTATTTCCTCAGGATCTGTATTCCTCTGCTCCATGCCCATTCATATATCTGTCTAGATAGATCTTAAATAACGTTATCGTGCCCGCCTCTACCACCTCCACCGGCAATGCGTTCCAGACACTCACCACCCTCTGCACAAAGAACTTTCCACGCATATCTCCCTTAAAGTTTTCCCCTCTCACCTTGAACTCGTGACCCCTAGTAATTGAGTTCCCCACTTTGTGAAAAAGCTTCTTGCTATCCACCCTGTCTATACCTCTCAAGAATATATGTCAGCTATCAAGACTCCAAGTTAACATTTCCGCCCTCAGTGAGATTCACCTTCTTGAGGCGAGACAGCTGAAGGAACAAGCAGGGGGACAGATAACCTATTGAAGAGGAAAGGCTGAAGTGACCCTCGTGAGCATATGGAATAGGATCTTAGATGTACTGCCAGATTTCCCCAATTGTATGAATGAAAGGTCCATAACACTTCACCAATAGGTTAGCCGTAATCAAGATGCTAGTATTATTAATGCCTATGCCCTAACCCTCCTCCCCAATTATGTTATGGAAAAGTTCTAATCTGACCTTGGTGAAGTCCTCTCTGTCATCTCAAATTAAGGAAAGATCATCCCTCTTGGGTCTTTAATGCCAGGGTTGACCATGACTCTGGAAAAACAGGGTGGGAAAAGGCAATGCAAATAATGTCCTCCCGCTGATAAAGTGTGCTCAGCATATCCTCATTACAACAAACACCCTCTTCCACAAAGCCACCGGCAGACACACTAGATCAAAGCCTTTTGGATTTTGGTCACTATAAGAGTCAAAGACTGAAATTATGTATATATCACTCAATGGGCAGCACGGTTGCACAGTGGTTAGCACAGTTGCATCACAGCTCCAGGTCCCAGGTCCAACTCCCGCTTTGGGTCACTATCTGTGCGGAGTCTGCACATTCTCACCTTGTGTGCGTAGGTTTCTTCCGGATGGTCCGATTTCCTCCCACAGTCCAAAGATGTGCAGGTTAGGTAGATTGGCCATGATAAATTGCCCTTAGTGTCCAAAAAAAAAGGTTAAGGGCTGGCCTTAAGTAGGGTGTCTTTCCAAGCGCCGGTGCAGACTCGATGGGCCAAATGGCCTCCTTCCGCACTGTACATTCTCTGATAATCCATGTGTAGGACTGATAACTGCTGGACAGATAATCAACTTTTTATGTTGGCAATGAACATCCCACTAACACCAAGATATTGCAAGGCCCAAACGTCCAAGAGGAAGAAGATCAGTGTCTCAGCTCAAAAGCATCGCCCTCTCTTGACATATACAATTTACAGTATGCTAATGGCTGCAGTGTCATGACTTCCTCTGCACCAGATTTGCAGGTCACTCCCTATTTCTTCAATTCTACATGCCAGAAACTTGCCCTGTCCTTAAATGTTGCCAAATCAAAACTCATATCAGCCCAGACTTGGTCAGCCAAATATTCCATCTCCCATATATGTTGAATGAGAGAATTTGGAATATTTGGAGCAATTTCCATACGTTGCCAGACACCTCCCTCACCACTGACAAGGACATCCAACACCAGATCAGCTGTGCCAGCTCAGCCTTCTAATTTGAATGGCTTAAAGACATCTCCCTGCCAGGTTCTATTTGCTCAACTCTCAAATGGCCTGTGCTTCCGGGGAGGACAAAGAAAGTTTTTAAAAGTCACTCTGAAGGTCGACCTGAAGCATGGCAGCATTGACATTAACGACTGGGAGGAACTTGTAACCAATCTTTCATTTTGATGAAATTGCATCATGCATCGAGTCTAAACACCATAATATTGAGGCAGTTCAGCATCAGAGAAGGAAAGAAAAGGAAGAAAATCCTGCACTTTAGATTCCAGTAGCTGGTGGGATATCCTGCCCCATGTACCCAAAAACCTGCTGGTCGACAATCAGCCTGTCCGTGACATGAAATCAATTGTACGGAGTTTTATGATTTTGTAACATTAAGGTTTAATTTGTGTTATTCCAGCTGTTAAATTTATTTAACAGCAAGGATTGGGACATATGTTTATACAATCTCAGTGCAGCCAACTGAACAGAAAATGCAGGAATTGCACAACAGGGGCTGGATTCTCCCCTACCCGGCGTGACGGAGGGTGCCGGCGTAGGGGAGTGGCGCCAACCACTCAGGGGTCGCGCCTCCCCAAAGGTGGGGAATTCTCCCCACCTTTGGGGGCCAGCCCCGCGCCGGAGCAGTTTGCACCAGAAGACTGGCGCAAACACCCGGCGCAGTCGGAAGCGGGGCTGGCCGAAAGGCTTTCGGCGGTCGGCGCATGCGCCGGCAGTGACGTCAGCGGCAGCTGGCCGCTGACGTCACTGCCGGCGCATGCGCGATACGGGGTTCTCCTCCGCGTCCGCCATGGCGGAGGCCGTGGCGGCGCGGAAGGAGAAAGAGTGCCCCCACGGCACTGCCCCGCGGAGTGAGCGGGGGGCCCCGATCGCGGGCCAGGCCTCCGTGGGGGCACCCCCCCGGGTTCGATCGCCCCCCGCCCCCCCAGGACCCGGGGGCCTGCCCGCGCCGCTGAGCCCGCCGTTCCAGAGGTGGTGTAAACCTCGGCAGCGGGAGAAGGTCTCCCAGTGGCGGGACTTCGGCCCATCCGGGCCGGAGATTTGAGGTAAGTTTAAAAAAAAAGAAATCCCGCCGGCGCCAGCTGTTTTCACAGGCTGCCGGCGGGATTTGCACAACGCCGGTTTATGACCGGCGGGAGAATTAAAAAACCTGCGGGAGCGGAAATAACGCCGCTTCCCGCCTATTCTCCGACCCTGCGTGGGGTCGGAGAATTTCGCCCCAGAAGTCAGTATCTGTGTGGAGAGAAGACTGGTGTACAACACATCTGAATGCAAACAAAAGTACTACTTCAAAGGTATTTCAATCATTTTTCATTCTACTCTTTTACATTTTCAGACCCAGGATTTACTGGAGTTGTAAGTGATTTAAGAAAACATAGAAAAATAGACAATAGGTGCAGGAGTAGGCCATTCGGCCCTTCAAGCCTGCACCACCATTCAATATGATCATGGCTGATCATGAAAATTCAGTACTCCACTCCCGCTTTCACTCCCTTTGATCCCTTTAGCTGCAAGAGCCACGTCCAGCTCACTCTTGAATATATTCAATGAAGTAGGCCCAACGGCTTTCGTTGAGAGAATTCCACAAGTTCACAACTCTGAGAGAAGATGTTAGAACATAGAACATAGAACAGTACAGCACAGAACAGACCCTTCGGCCCTCAATGTTGTGCCGAGCCATGATCACCCTACTCAAACCCACGTATCCACCCTATACCCGTAACCCAACAACCCCCCCCTTAACCTTACTTTTATTAGGACACTACGGGCAATTTAGCATGGCCAATCCACCTAACCCGCACATCTTTGGACTGTGGGAGGAAACCGGAGCACCCGGAGGAAACCCACGCACACAGGGGGAGGACGTGCAGACTCCACACAGACAGTGACCCAGCCGGGAATCGAACCTGGGACCCTGGAGCTGTGAAGCATTTATGCTAACCACCATGCTACCCTGCTGCCCCTGTTCTTCCTCATCTCAGTCTTGAATGACTTACCCCCTATTCTTAGGCTGTGACCCCCAGATCTGGACAGTGTCCCCAACATCAGGAACATTCTTCCCGCATCTAGCCTGTCCAGTCCCATCAGGTTTTAATATGTCTTCCAGTCGCAACAGGATGTTATATGTTTTGAATCAAAGATTCAGTGGCTCAACACTGAATGAACATTGCAGCACCAGTGGCTGTAATGTGAAGATGTAGATCTGAGCTAAAATAATTCCTGTACTATTCCTTCACATTTTCACAGGTAGTAATCTGGTTTGGAAATCGGGTACATTCTACAATAGGCAGGCAATCTATTCCACAGATTCCACCAGTGGGACAGCACCGTAGCACAAGTGGATAGCACTGTGGCTTCACGACGCCAGGGACCCAGGTTCGATTCCCCGCTGGGTCACTGTCTGTGCGGAGTCTGCATGTTCTTCCCGTGTCTGCATGGGTTTCCTCCGGGTACTCCGGTTTCCTCCCACAATCCAGGTTAGGTGGATTGGCCATGATAAATTGCCCTTCGTGACCAAAAAGGTTAGGAGGGGTTATAGGGTGGAAGTGAGGGCTTAATGGGTTGGTGCAGACTCGATGGGCCTCATGGCCTCATTCTGCACTGTATTTTCTATGTTCTATTATCGCTAATGGGATAAAGGCAAGTTTTTTCCCATGGATAATTTTAGCTCAAATCAACATCAAAACATTCCAACCAATCGTCCTGAACCTTTGGGCTTCTGAGTATTTTATTTCGTACAGCCACTTGGGAAATATCTGGTGGAGTGGATGCCTGCCCATTGTACAGTATTTGTTTCCAGATTACCACTTGTGCAGTAATGATGAATATTTCCCAATCTTTGGAGGAAAAGAGTAAAAAGAAGACATTTCTCCATGGAAACAAAGAGTGTGAGTTTTCTTAATACCTTTTTCATCATTACTATGACATTACATTAAGAAAATGTATATTTTGACTCTCCTCTCATTCTTGAAAGAAGCAGAAATTTGCAGTGGGTTAAAGTGAAATGATAGCATCATTGCTTTGCAAGTAATAATTTGGAAGAGGGAGAAAACCAGTTTCAATATTATATTCAACAGGTGACAAACTCCATGAAATGTCAAGGGTAACTTGTATGCAGCACAAATATTTATAGACCTAATAAGTCACAACTGGATATAAAAATTACATGTCAAAAATGATTAATGTCAACAACATCTTGGATGTAAAGAGTATCTTTAACATAGTGAAATGCCTCAAGGCATTTCACAGGAAAGGTATCAAACTAAATCTGACACCTCACAACAGAAGTTTTCAGCTGTAGCCTATCCATAATTCACAACTGTTCTTAAATAATATACAACCTGGCAAGAAAACAACTCTGCAGTAGATTGGGACACTGGAATCTATGATCTATGAATCAATTTTCAACTTGCAGTCCAGGTCGTCGAGTCATTACAATGCAGGAGTAGGCCATTTGCCTAATAAATCCATGCCAGCCATCTGTACAGTAATTCAGTCAGTCCCATTCTCCCACTCGATGCCCATAATCCTGCAAGTTTATTTCCCTTAATGCCTATTCATTTTGCTTTTCAAATCATTGATTATCTCAGCTTCTGTCATACTTGTAGGCACCAAGTCATTACCACTTGCTATTCAAATAAGGCTATTTCGCACATTCACCCTGTGTCACTTGCTCTCTTGTCCCCTAGCCCCTGCATAATCAACTAATTAGGACTGCTTTTCTTTGTCTACCTATCTAAACCTGTTATAATCTTCTCCATATTTATCAAATCTCCCCACATCCTCCTTTGTTTCAAATAGGATAACCCACGTTTCTCCTTAACCTGAGCTGAATTCCGTGGAACCATTCTGGTAAATCCTTTCTGCACCTCTCAAGTACCCTCATGTCCTTCCCGAAGTGGACAGTGTGAAGGCATTAAACTGGTGCTTGACTTCTCCTAATAAAAAGCACTGGAAAGCAGAAGAATTGGAAATCTGGCAATTTCTGTAATGGGCAATAGATGGGCCATGCCAGTGTAATGTCCAGGTGAGAATGTTATCCCACTATTTTCTCTTCTTGCTCTTCCTTTCGAAAAACATTCGGATTTGCAAAGAGCTCAGTCTTGATCTTGGTCCAACAGAAAATCCAACCTACAATTCAATACCAAATTGTCAATATAATAGATTACTAAAATGAGAACTGAAATGTCACAGTCATTCAACAGACACTTGTTCTGAGATTGGGATTAAGGTTTATCATTGCAGCAAGAGTTACATTCTCAATCTTCAGTGTGCCATTCCTGTTATCTAGTTTTGATAGCATCACAATGTTCCTTTATCTAGCACCAATGGTCCGGACTTGAATGAGCACATAATTGATAAATATCATAAATTCTTCACAGTGGTGAAGCCTCCTATTGGACTGTTATGGGAAATATTAAAGGGCCATCTGTGATTTTGTCACATTTAAAATAAAATGATATTTTAAACCACGCTAATGGTAACAACATTTTCAAACATATTCAAATCTATGGAGTCACAAAATATCTCATTAGAACCAAATATTCTCAAGCTCATCATGATCCTGGAAGTGCAGCACAACAGGGCCGAAATTCTCCCAACGGGAGACAAAGTGCCGACACTGGAGTGAAAACCGGAGTGTTTCACTCCGGCGTCGGAGGCCGCTCCTCGCCCCCTATTCTCCTACCCCCCAGGGGGCGAGGAGCGGCGCCACGTAAATGACGCTCATACATTTGTGACAACCTTTCCTACTGTAATTTACCAAATGCATATTCATTTGTTCATAAATCAATCAAATCACTCAAAATACTTAAAAAAACATTCTGCAGGACTTCCGGTGGCGGCGATGACGTAGGAAGCCGCACATTTGAGAGCTCCCGTTTTAAGCTGACTTTTCGGCTCTTCTTAGAGCCCAAAACGGAAATTTTTTGACGTCTCCCGGTGGGAGAAGGTGTGCTGATCGACTTTCCCCGCAGACCATGACTCGAACTCGGAGTGGAAAGGGGGAAAAAACGGCAGCAGCTCCCCAGGAAAAATGGGGGAAGGAATCCAAGATGGCGGCCGGCGGAGCTCCAGAGGAGTGGAAGCAGTGGGCCCTGGAGCAATAAGCTGCTCTCCCGCGCTGTTTTGCAGACTTCAAGGCTGAGGTACTGAGCTCTCTGCAGGAAACGAACAGAAGGCTCTCGGGGATTCAGACGACCCAGGGTGCTGCCATCAAGGAGTTACAGACGCAGGCCACTGAACGAGAGGAGGAGGCCGGGATCCTCATGAGTAAGGTGGAGGGACACGAGGCACTCCACAAGAAGTGGCAGGAACGCTTCGAGGAGCTTGATCACCGCATGAGGCGGTAAAATCTGCGGATCTTGGGCCTTGCGGAGGGGCTGGAGGGGTCGGACCTGACAACCTATGTGGCTACGATGCTGAACTCGCTAGTGGGGGCCGGGTCTTTCCATCTGCCCTTGGAGCTGGAGGGAGCACACAGAGTACTGGCCAGGAGGCCTAAGGAGAATGAACCCCCACGTGCGGTGCTGGTGAGGTTCCACCGGTTCAGTGATCGGGAGTGTGTGCTGCGCTGGGCCAAGAAGGTGAAGAGCAGCAATTGGGAGAATGGGGTAGTACGGATCTACCAGGATTGGAGTGCGGAGATGGCTAAGCGGCAGTCTGGATTTAAATCGGACGAAAGAGATGCTTTACAGGAAAAAGATAAAGTTCGGAATGTTGCAGCCCGCGCGCTTGTGGGTAACTTATTCGGACCGGCATTATTATTTTGATTCCCCGGAGGAGGCATGGGCCTTCGTGCGGACGGAGAAACTGGACTTGAACTAGGGGTTGGGGGGTCAGTTGTAATACTTTATTGCTGGATTCTGCTGTTGCTGTGTTCTCTTTTTTTTGTACTTTTGCAATTTTGATATGGTTATTTATGGGGGTGTTGTTCTGTTATTTTTTTTGCTGTGGGGCATTGTTTGAGTTTTATATCTTGCGGGGAGGGTTGGGGGGGTTTGTTGCATTCTATGTCGGGTTGGGGGTATGGAGTGGGGCTGGGCTTTCCTCTGGTTTCCCGCGCTGCGGGGCTGGGGGATGGAGACGATGACGGGGGGAGGCGGGGCATTAACTGGTTCATCCCCGCGCTGGAGCGGTGCCTGGAGGAGGGATAGATTGGGGGATGATCCCACTTTGGGAGGGGTCGGGTTATTGGCGGGAGTTTCCGGGGTCAGCAGAAGTTAGCTGACCCACGGAAGTACAATGGAGGACGGTTCACGGCTAGAAGGGTTCCTAGCCTGGGGGGGAAAGGAGGGGGGGAAAGGGGAATACCGGGTTGCTGCTGGTAGGCTCAGGAAGGAGCTGGTGGGGGCTGGGGGGACAGAGGTGAGGTGTTGTCGCTGTAGGGACTGGGTCGGGCAGGGGGTGCTGGCCTGGGGCGGGCAGTCGACGGACTATGGCTAGTCGACGGGGGAGGGACGCCCTCTGATTAGATTGGTCACCTGGAATGCGAGAGGATTGAATGAGCCGGTGAAGCGGTCGAGGGTACTTGCTCATCTGAAGGGGCTAAAGGCAGATGTGGCAATGCTTCAGGAGACCAACCTGAAGATGCGGACCAGGTCCGTCTGAGGAAGGGATGGGTGGGGCAGGTTTTCCACTCTGGGTTGGATGTGAAGAACCGGGGAGTGGCGATTCTGGTGGGGAAAAATGTGTCGTTTGAGGCATCGGAGGTGGTGGCGGATAAGGGGGGTAGGTATGTTATGGTTAGGGGCAGGCTGCAAGGAGAGAAGGTGGTACTTGCTAGTGTGTATGCCCCAAATTGGGACGATGCGGGCTTTATGAGGCGTATGTTGGGACGGGTCCCGGATCTGGAGGCGAGAGGTCTGATCATGGGAGGGGGACTTCAATACGGTGTTGGATCCTTCACTGGATCGGGCCAGCTCTAGGACGGGCAGGAGGCCGGCGGCGGCCAAGGTACTGAGAGGGTTTATGGACCAGATGGGTGGGCTGGATCCATGGAGATTTGTGAGGCCGAGGGCACGCGAGTACTCTTTCTTCTCCCACGTACATAGGGTCTACTCTCGGATAGACTTCTTAGTGGTGAGTAGGGGACTGATTCCGAGAGTGGAGGAGGCCGAGTATTCGGCCATTGCAATCTCCGACCACGCTCCGCATTGGATAGAGTTAGAGATGGGGGAGGTGCGGGACCAGCGCCCGTTGTGGCGGTTGGATGTGGGGTTGTTGGCGGAGGAGGAGGTGGACCCTCCTACGAGGGTCCGGGCAAGTATTGAGGGGTACCTCGAGGTGAATGATATGGGGGAGGTTCAGGTGGGGGTGGTCTGGGAAGCCCTGAAGGCAGTGATTCGTGGGGAGCCGATATCCATCCGGGCACACAGGGAGAGGAGTGAGAGGGATAGACTGGTGGGAAAGATGCTGGAGGTAGACAGGAGGTACGCAGAGGCACCAGAGGAGGGACTGTTGGGGGAGAGGTGCAGCCTGCAGGCTAAATTTGATTTGCTGACCACTAGAAAGGCGGAGGCACAGTAGAGGAAGGCACAAGGGGCAGTGTACGAACATGGTGAAAAGACGAGTAGGATGCTGGCTCATCAGCTCCGCAAGCGGGATGCGGCTAAGGAAATTGCTGGAATGAGAGACAAGAGTGGGAATGTGGTGCGGAAGGGGGTAGAGGTGAATGAGGTCTTCAAGGACTTTTACGGGGAACTGTACCGGTCGGAGCCAACGGCGGAGAGGAGGGGAATGGAGAGGTTCCTCGACGGGCTTTCTTTCCCGAAGGAGCAGGAGGAGCAGGTGGAGGGGTTGGGTGCGCCGATTGAGCTGGAGGAGCTAGTTAAGGGGATCAGGCAGATGCAGTCAGGGAAGGCACCGGGGCCGGATGGGTTCCTGGTGGAATTCTATAAAAAGTTTGTGGACCGAGTGGGCCCTTTGCTGGTGCGGACACTTAATGAAGCGTGGGAAGGGGGGACTTTGCCCCCCGACGATGTCGCGGGCGCTGATCTCGTTAATTTTAAAGAGGGACAAGGACCCACAGCAGTGTGGTTCATACAGGCCCATATCTCTCCTCAACGTAGATGCCAAGGTGCCGGCAAAAATCCTGGCCACCAGGATAGAGGACTGTGTGCCAGGGGTTGTACACGAGGACCAGACAGGTTTTGTGAATGGAAGGCAGCTGAACACGAATGTGCGGAGATTGTTGAATGTCATCATGATGCCGGCGATTGAGGGAGAGGCAGAGATAGTGGTGGCGCTGGATGCGGAGAAGGCCTTCGATAGAGTGGAGTGGGGGTACATATGGGAGGTGTTGGGGAGGTTTGGATTTGGTGAAGGGTTCATTAGATGGGTAAGGCTGCTATACGAGGCCCCGATGGCGTGCGTGGCCACGAATGGGAGGAGGTCGGAGTACTTCCGGCTTTACCGAGGGACCAGGCAGGGTTGCCCCCTGTCCCCCTTGTTGTTTGCACTGGCAATCGAGCCGCTGGCGATGGCGTTGAGGGATTCAGAGAGGTGGAGTGGTTTGGTGCGAGGTGGGGAGGAACATAGGGTGTCGTTGTATGCCGATGACCTGTTACTCTATGTGGCGGACCCGGTGGGAGGGATGCCGGGGGTGATGGAGCTGCTAGCTGAGTTTGGGACCTTTTCAGGTGATAAACTAAATTTAGGCAAGAGTGAGGTGTTTGTGGTGCACCCTGGAGACCAGGAGGAAGGAATTGGTAGGCTCCCGCTTAGGCGGGCAGGGGAGAGCATTAGGTACCTGGGGGTGCAGGTGGCCAGGGACTGGGTGACTCTTCACAAACATAAATTTCACCAGACTTGTAGATCAGGTGGAGGAGGAGTTCAAGAGGTGGGACATGCTGCCATTGTCATTGGCGGGGAGGGTGCCGTCCGTCAAAATGACGGTGCTTCCAAGGTTCTTGTTCCTCTTTCAGTGCCTGCCCATCTTTATCTCCAGGGCCTTCTTTAGGAGAGTGACGAGCAGTATTTTGAGCTTTGTGTGGGCACATGGGACTCCGAGAGTGAAAAGGGTGTTCCTGGAGCGAGGGAGGGATAGAGGCGGGCTGGCGCTGCCCAACATTCTGGGGTACTATTGGGCGGCCAATGTGTCAATGGTGCGTAAATTGGTGATGGAGCGGGGAGGGGCGGCGTGGAAAAGAATGGAGATGGCGTCATGTAGAGGTACGAGCCTGGGTGCCATGGTAACGACGCTGTTACCGCTCTCCCCTAAGAGGTTTACCACGAGCCCGGTGGTGGCGGCGACCCTAAGAATCTGGGGACAGTGGAGACGGCATAGGGGGGAAACAGGGGGCTCGATGGAGGCTCCATTGGGTGGCAATCATCGGTTCATCCCAGGGAACAGGGATGGGGGATTTAGGGGGTGGCAAAGGGTGGGCATCAGTAAATTGAGGGACCTGTTTATTGGCGGGAGGTTTGCGGGCCTGGGGGAACTGGAAGATAAATTTGGGCTTCCCCAAGGGAACATGTTCAGATACTTGCAGGTAAAGGCATTTGCTAGGCGACAGGTAGAGGGATTCCCTTTGCTGCCCTCGCGGGGGACGATGGACAGAGTGCTTTCAGGGGTGTGGGTCGGAGAGGGGAAGGTGTCTGACATCTATAAAGGTAATGCAGGAGGTGGAGGAGTCGTCAGTGAAGGAGCTGAAGGCTAAATGGGAGGAGGAACTCGGGGAGCAGATAGAGGACGGAACTTGGGCGGATGCCTTGGAGAGAGTCAACTCTTTCTCCTCATGTGCGAGGCTTAGTCTCATCCAATTTAAGGTGCTGCACCGGGCCCACATGTCCGGGACTAGGATGAGTAGGTTCTTTGGGGGTGAGGACAGGTGCACCATATGTTCGGGGAGTCCTGCGAACCACGCCCATATGTTCTGGGCATGCCCAGCACTGGAAGAATTCTGGAAGGGGGTGGCGGGGACGGTGTCGAGGGTGGTTGGATCCAGGGTCAAACCAGGGTGGGGACTCGCGATTTTTGGAGTTGCGGTGGAGCCGTGAGTGTAGGAGGCGAAAGAGGCCGGTGTCCTGGCCTTTGCGTCCCTAGTAGCCCGTCGAAGAATTCTGTTACAATGGAAGGATGCGAGGCCCCCAAGTGTGGAGACCTGGATCAGTGACATGGCGGGATTTATAAAATTGGAAAGGGTCAAATTTGCCCTGAGAGGATCAATACAAGGGTTCTATAAACGATGGCAGCCTTTTCTGGACTTCCTGGCTCAAAGATAGGTATCTTGGTCAATAGCAGCTGTAACTTAATATTGTGCTAATTTGCGTTGTTGTTAAAATGCTGTGTTGTTCATGGAGGTGGGGCGAATGTTTATGATTGCTAATATTATTGTTATTTTTGGTATTTTATTATGGTTCGTTGTTGTTGTATAAATTCAAAATTTTTCAACAAAAATTATTTTAAAAAAAACATTCTGCAGAATTTTTTTCATAATATAAATTTTTCTATTTGCATCTATTACGATCCTGGACCAGAACCCAACAGTGGCTAGGATAGTGGACAGAAGCCCCAATATTTTATTTTAAGTTTGTAAGACTGTGAGGAAAGGATACCTCGCTCCAAGAGTAATTTCATAGAATCATAGAATTTACAGTGCGGAAGAAGAAGACAGTTCGAGACTGAAGCGGCCATTGGAAAGAGCACCCTGCCTTTTTTTTTAAAAAACAAATTTAGACCCAATTAATTTTTTCCAATTAAGGGGCAATGTAACGTAGCCAATCCACCTAGCCTGCACATCTTTGGGTTGTGGCGAAACCCACGCAAACACGTGGAGAATGTGCAAACTCTACACGGACAGTGACCCAGAGCCGGATCGAACTTGAGATCTCGACGCCGTGAGGCAGCAATGCTAACCACTGCACCACCATGCTGCCCAAAGCACCCGACCTAAGGCCACACCTCCACCCTATCCCTGTAACCCAGTAACCCCACCTAACCTTTTTGGACACTAAGGGCAATTTATCATGGCCAATCCACCTAACCTGCACATCTTTGGACTGTGGGAGGAAACCGGAAACCCGGAGGAAACCCACGCAGACACGGGGAGAACGTGCAGACTCTGCACAGCCAGTGACCCAAGCCGGAATCGAACCTGGGACCTTGGGGCTGTGAAGCAACTGTGCTACCGTACTGCCCATGCAAAATAGACAAAATGGTACATTAAAACAAACTTTATTACTAACACAATATTTTTGACATCACACTATGAAATAACATACAATTACTCCTTTAACAATACTAATCAAACAATGACAAACTAATTCTTATTTGCTATCTTTATTCCCACTCAAACAACAAAACTATCTCAGCTCTCAATCCACTTTCAAATACTGGAATACCTGCAGTGCAGCGATGTCTGGATACTCTACTTTGAGAAAGAAAAATGTTTTGGTACTGCCTTAAAGAACGGCCTGCCCTATCAGAACAATGCAGGATCTGCAGAACGGCCTGCCCTATCAGAACAATGCAGGATCTGCAGAACGGCCTGCCCTATCAGAACAATGCAGGATCTGCAGAACGGCCTGCCCTATCAGAACAATGCAGGATCTGCAGAACGGCCTGCCCTATCAGAACAATGCAGGATCTGCAGAACGGCCTGCCCTATCAGAACAATGCAGGATCTGCAGAACGGCCTGCCCTATCAGAACAATGCAGGATCTGCAGCTGAGGCCTGCAGAAACTTTGGCTGTATTTCTTCAGAAGTTGTTTCTCAACTTGTTTCAGCTCACCTTCCAGCCATGCAGCTCTGAACTTCTACGAAAGAAACTACCAATCTGTCTACAGACATATCTTAACTGAACTACAGTGGGAGCAGATGCTTGACTTCTGATCACATCCCAATCTAAAACTCAACTAACCAGCTCTTCTGAAAAATGCTTGACACTTTAGCTTCTCATTAAATATGTCGGTTGCATTTTAACTAAATAGAAAGCATGTTTAGTTGCATGTTTCCTTGCCCTCACAGCGCTGCGAAACACTCCACTATTTAACGGACACTCCACTATTTCAAGGGAACACGCGACTGAGGCTGCGCATAACCCTGTTTTCAGCACTGTTGAACTCTGCTCGTCGGAAGTCCTCAGTGTGGGGAGAGATCAGGTGCAAAATTCTCCGACCCCCAGCAGGGTGGGAGAATCGCCCGGGGCCGCCGAAAATCCCGCCCCCGCCATGTATAGAATTCTCCCATCCGCAAAAGGTCGGTGTGCCGCCAATCCCGCCGCCCTCCTTGGAGAATGGCGGGGGGCCGGCGGGAGGCTATGGGTTTCTGTGCTGCCTTTATTCTCCGGCCTGGATGGGCCGAAGTCCTGCCACTGAGAGGCTCTCCCGCCGCCGTGGTTTGAACCACCTCTGTGCCGGTGGGATCGGCGGCGCGAGCGGGCCCCCGGGGGGGGGCGCGGGGCGATCGGACCCCGGGGGGTGCCCCCACGGTGGCCAGGCCCGCAATCGGGGCCCACCGATCGGCCGGCGGGCCAGTGCCGTGGGGGCACTCTTTCTTCCGCCGCCGCCACGGCCTCCACCATGGCGGAGGCGGAAGAGAATCCCCCAGCGCGCATGCGCCGGTGGTGACGTCAGCGGCCTTTAGGACGGTTGTTGTGGTCATGTCGGGACAGGGAATGGCGAAATGGAAGCGGGAGTACTCGTCGAAACACTCAGGAAATATGTGTTACAGTTGTTGGAGGGGAGGGGACCCTTGAAGTCTATACTGAGACGTTCAAAGGGGCGGGATGCCTTGATCAGATGCGCTCGTTCAGGGTGGTAGAAGTGCGGTTTGCACTCGGCGCAGACGTGGCAGTCCCTGGTGACGGTCCTGACTTCCTCAACGGAGTAGGGCAGGTTACGGGTCTTAATAAAATGGTAAAAACGAGTGACCCCTGGATGGCAGAGGTCCGTGTGGAGGGAGCGGAGGCGGTCAATCTGCGCGCTGGCGCAGGTACCGCGGGATAGGGCATCGGAAGGCTCGTTGAGCTTCCCAGGACGATACAAGATATCGTAGTTGTACGTGGACAACTCGATCCGCCACCGCAAGGTCTTGTCGTTCTTGATCTTGCCCCTCTGTGCATTATCGAACATGAAAGCTACTGACCGTTGGTCTGTGAGGAGGGTAAACCTCCTGCCGGCCAGATAGTGACTCCAATATCGCACAGCTTTGACTATGGCCTGGGCTTCCTTTTCCACAGAGGGGTGGCGGATTTCGGAAGCGTGGAGGGTTCGTGAGAAGAAGGCCACGGGTCTGCCCACTTGGTTTAGGGTGGCCGCCAGAACTATGTCAGACGCGTCGCTCTCGATCTGGAATGGGAGGGACTCGTCGATAGCGTGCATCGTGGCCTTTGCGATATCCGCTTTGATGCGGCTAAAGGCCTGACGGGCCTCCATTGACAGGGGAAAAGAGGTGGAGTGGATGAGGGGGCGGGCTTTGTCAGCGTAATTGGGGACCCACTGGGCGTAATAGGAGAAGAAGCCCAGGCAGCGTTTGAGGGATTTGAGGGAGTTGGGGAGGGGGAGTTCCATCAGGGGGCGCATGCGTTCGGGATCAGGGCCTATCACTCCGCTACGCACTACGTAGCCGTGGATGGCTAGACGGTTGGTGCTAAACACGCACTTATCCTTATTGTAAGTTAAATTAAGGAGTTTCGCAGTTCGGAGGAATTGTTGAAGGTTGATGTCATGGTCCTGCTGATCGTGGCCGCAGATGGTGACGTTATCGAGGTACGGGAAGGTAGTCCGTAACCCATGCTTGTCGACCATTCGGTCCATCTCTCTTTGGAAGACCGAGACCCCATTTGTGACACCGAATGGAACCCTGAGGAAGTTGTAGAGGCGCCCATCTGCTTCAAACGCGGTGTACTTGCGGTCACTCGCGCGGATGAGGAGCTGGTGGTAGGCGGACTTGAGGTCCACCGTGGAAAAGACTTTGTATTTCGCGATCCTGTTAACCAGGTCGGAAATATGGGGGAGAGGGTACGCGTCCAGCTGCGTAAACCTGTTGATGGTCTGACTGTAATCAATGACCATCCGGCTTTTCTCCCCAGTCCGAACTACCAGCACTTGGGCTCGCCAGGGACTGTTGCTGGCCTCGATAACTCCTTCCTTAAGGAGCCTCTGGACCTCGGACCCGATGAAGGTCCGGTCCTGGGCACTGTATCGTCTGCTCCTAGTGGCGACAGGTTTACAATCTGGGGTGAGATTAGCAAACAAGGAAGTGGGGTCCACTTTGAGGGATTGTAAGGGGGGGGGGGGGGGGGGGGGGGAGATAGGACCTCCGAATTGGAAGGTTAAGGTCTGCAGGTTGCACTGGAAATCCAGGCCCAAGAGTGCCGGAGCGCATAGACGGGGGAGAAAGAGGAGTTTGATGTTTTTGAAAACCCTCCCCTGGACCGTGAGGTCCGCCATACAGCACCCGGTGATTTGGACGGAGTGCGAACCCAAGGCCAATTCTATTTTATGCTTAACTGGGAGGATGGGGAGTCTTACCGTGTCGGGGTGGACGAAACTTTCCGTGCTCCCAGAGTCCAGTAGGCATTTCGTCTTGTGTCCGTTGAGCTGGATCGTTGTCGTAGTCTTGGCGAGCGAGCGTGGTCGCGACTGGTCGAGTGTGATGGAAGCCAGTCGTGGCGAGAGTTCCAGGTCACCCTCGGTGGCAGAGTAATCGCTGGCAGGGCCTTCCGTGTTGGCCCAAGATGGCGGTGCCCAGGACCCGCACGTGGAATCGGGGTCCCAAGATGGCAGCGCCCAGGACCCGCACGTGGCGTCCGGGGCCCAAGATGGCGGTGCCCGTGGGGACCTCGTTGCAGCTGGGGGCAGTGTTAGTGGCGTCTGCGGGCCGGTCGGGGCAGCTGGGAGCGAGGGTCGGGAGGACCGTGGGGCCGTTGTGGGTTCGGGAGGCGGGCCGGAGAGGTCGGTGCGCGGCGTGGGGCCCGGGGGGGGGGGGGGGGGGGGGTGGGGGGGCGATCCGCGGTCGCTGCGCGGAACAGCAGCGACCGACTTGGTCTGGCAGACTATCGCGTAGTGGCCCTTCTTCCAGCAGCTCTTACACAGAGCGGAGCGGGCCGGGCAGCGCGGGCAGGGTGCTTGGAGAGGCCACAAAAATAGCAGCGGGGCCCCGATAGCTTGTTGGAGCGTCCCGCAGCGCAGGCCTGGGGGGGGGGGGGTGGGGTCGGGGTGTAGCAGAGGACGGGGTGGCGCGTACCACGATGTCCAGGGGGTTGCTGCGCGGCCGGGGGCGTATGTGCGGGAGTTTAGGTCAGCGACCTCTAGGGAGGTTGCCAGGCTGAGGGCGTTCTTCTCCAGCAATCGTTGGCGGATAGAGGAGGATTGCATGCCGGCAACATAAGCATCTCTAATTAAATGTTCCATGTGCTCGGTCGCCGAAACTTGGGGACAGGCGCACATTCTCCCTAGAGCTGTGAGGGCCTGGTAGAATTCGTCGAGTTACTCACCAGGGAACTGCTGTCTAGTCATCAGGAGATGCCGTGCGTATACTTAGTTGACCGGCCGGAGAAAGTGGCCTTTCAGGATATCCATGGCCACATCATAATCGTTTTCGTCCTCAACCATTGAATATAACGCCGTGCCCATGCACAAGTGGAGGATGTGGAGTTTCTGCTTCTGGAGGGTTTGCTGGCTGCAGTTGTCAGGTAACTGTTGAAGCACGCCTGCCAGTGTTTAAAGATTGCAGGTGCATTTGAGGCATGCGGGCTGGTGCGGAGGCAGTCAGGCTTGATGCGTAGCTCCATTCCAAAATTCTAGCTGATTAAATTGATGTACCATCAATTGGACGCGAGACACGATGAAGATCCAAACTGTGGCTTTAATCAGCTAGTTGTTAGCCCGGTGGTCGACTACAGAGAAAGGCCGACCGCCGGGAAACCTGGGTACTTATACCTCGCCTCGGAGGCGGGGTCTACTTGCCTCTCAACCAATTGGTGAGCAGTCACATGACTAGTCACAGCCAATCAGACGAGAGGCACATGACCAGCCAGAGCCAATGGGAAACCAATGCTCTGCACCAATAGCAGTGCTCCCACCCATATCACCACAGGGACACTGTTCCCAGACTGCTTCACTGCGATTCTGATTGCTTCAGGACATCTTTCCCAGACTGCTTTACTGTGAAGCTGACTGTGGCAGGATGCCACCAGCTCTGAATACTTTCCGCTGCACAAGGAAATGTGGCCATGGAACCCGCTATCCCCGCTCCTGTTTGCACTGGGAACTATCAGAGAGGTTCCAATTCCCGAAAGGGAACCAGCTCAAGTAACTGCAGCTGTGTAACTTTCTCCACAAGGAGGCATAAACGTTCCCCCAGAGACCCGGACACACATTTCTGGACACAATGGTAGGGTTGCACTGGCTAGAGGACGGCAAATGTTGCGACATCTACATATGACTCATGGAAAAGGTCAGGATCCCACTGGACAAGACCAGATGAAAATGGGAGGACAAGCTGGATATGGAAATTGGGGAGTAACTGGATTGAGGCACTGCACAGGATTAACTCCACCTTCTCCTGTGACGGGCTAAGCTTGATGCAGCTCAAGATAGTGCACAGAGCGCACCTTCCTAAGACACGGATCAGCGAGTTCTTTCCGGAGGTGGAGGATATATGCAAGCAGTGTCAGAGGGGCCCAGCCAACCACACCCACATGTTCTGGTCTTGCCCCAGACTCAGTGATGTCTAGACGGTCTTTTTAGAGGCTATTAAAATATACCTTTAATACAATATATCTGAATTTCCTACATTCATCTCAATTCTCCTCCCATACGTTTGTTTGTGGTGGTTGGTCTTCACATTTTCTAATATGTTAGCAAAAACCCATCACAATTGGACAGGGCGAGGATCAACCAGAGACATAAAGGAAGAGATTTTAGACATTACTAGGCAAATGGTGGTGGTCGAGATGGAGCCGTGCCATCTGTGGCAGCCGTTGGGGTGCAAGAGCATCCAGAGCTCTGGACAGGAAAGGGGGAAGATACCCTGGCCTTCGCCTCACTGATTACCAGACGGAGACTTCTGCTGGGCTGGAAGTTGACAGCACCACCCAGGGCCTTAGAGCAGCTCTCAGACCTGGCCGCATTCCTGCTCGTGGAAAAAATAAAATTCTCAATAAGGGGATCCGAGGAGAGATGTTGAACATGAACAACAACATGTTGAAGAAATTCAGAAACCTCTTTACAGACCTGTTCGCAACCAACAACTAATTGAGGGGGGGGGGGGGGGGGGGGGGGGGGGGCCTATAGCAAAGAAGGAACGAGGTGGGAGGCCATTTGCAGGAAGGGATACAGATCCCACCACCTGTGCCAAACCAGGAGGATGGACCGGTCTAACCTCCCCCAAGAACTCAAGGGGGGAACAGGACTTCCCGTCCCATTAAAATGAAAGTAATTATAAATTATGAATGATTTAAAGAGTACTGGCAATAATTGTAAATACATATGTACCGTTGTGTGTCACTCATATCACTAAATGTTAAGAGTGCTGATGAGAACACTTCTAAAACAACCATAAGATATGCACTAATGTAAATAATGTAGGGAAAAGATAGAACTTGGACCACAGTCATAGCCGCCGGGACAGCTTGTGATATCTGTGTTGGTGTTGTTAATGTGTTGGTTATTATTGGTGTTTCTGTATTGTTCTGCAAAGTATGAATATTAATTTCAAAATGCCAATAAAAATACATCAAAAACAATACAGCAGCAGTCATACACACACTAATCCAGACTTTTAATCCTGACTGCACAAAATACCTTTAATACAATATATCTGAATTTCCTACATTCATCTCAATTCTCCTCCCATACGTTTGTTTGTGGTGGTTGGTCTTCACATTTTCTAATATGTTAGCAAAAACCCATCACAATTGGACAGGGCGAGGATCAACCAGAGACATAAAGGAAGAGATTTTAGACATTACTAGGCAAATGGTCAAAGGGTATAGAGAAAATATGGCATTGAGATGGGGATCAGCAAGGATCATATTGAATGGCGGAACATACGCAAAGGGCCAAATGGCCTACTTTTGCTGAGTTTCTATGAATAAGGGAACCTATAGAGGAGGGCTAAGTTGACGAGGAGCTGGAAAGTAGACGTTGATAAAAATTGGAAAAGGCTCATCATATACAGTTCCTACTCCATGTACTTTTTCAAGGTGTTGCAATGCCTCCTTAGATGTCCACTCCTTTTTTCATGTCATGCTTCATTGCATGCATAACTTAACAAACATTTGTTTCACATAACAGGGAAAATAAGAGGTCAGTTATATGGCGACCCAGGCAATTCCAGTTCTCAGCTGCTCTGATATCCTCACCAACCCCTTCTTGCAAACTTAGCTGTGCACAGAGATAGCCAAGAAATTGCCCACAGACAAGAAGGGTTGTGAATGTCTGAGTACTGGAGCACTAGTGAAGAGAAAGAACTTGGGGAGTGGAAGGGCGAGCCTGATTCTCACCATGTTGCATTTTTACAATGGCAGATTAGAGGTGGGAATCTCCGTCCTGCTAGACCCGCTTTTTGGCACAACAGGCCTCCACTGGCAACAAAATCCTCCGTTGAGGCAGCCGGTTAATGGGGTTTCCCGTGGGTGCGCTGCCGGCGAAGCAAAATTCCGCCAAAGGAGAATCCCGCAGTAGTTATTTCATGTTTAATTTCTATATTTATTACATTTAACTTTATGCACTTTTTTAGTGCATAACCCCAGGTTCGATTCTCGGCTTGGGTCACTGTCTGTGCAGAGTCAGAACGTTCTCCTTGTGTCTGCGTGGGTTTCCTACAGGTACTCCGATTTCCTCCCATAAGTCCCGTACTGTTAGGTAATTTGGACATTCTGAATTCTCCCTCCGTGTACCCGAACGGGCACTGGAATGTGGCGACGACGGACTTTCACAGTAACTTCATTGCAGTGTTAATATCAGCCTACTTGTGATGATAAAGATTATCATATTATAATAGTGTTCAGTTTTATCATATTTTTGTGAGATTTTTTCTTATTTGCCTGCTGCATTATATCATAAAGCAGCATTCCCAACTGAAGCACAACTCATTCTGAACTATTTAGCAAAGTTTATGTTACTCCTGATCAGGCTCTAGTCGGCCTGATATCCTGGGCGGGATTCTCTAATCCCGCGGCAGAGTGTCCACGCCGTCATAAACGCAGTCACGTTTTACGACGGCGTGAATGGGCCGCTCCCACGACTAATAGGTTTGCACTGGAGTGCTGAGCTTGTGGCATTTGAGTGCTACTGTGAGAGTTTGGTGACTGAGGGAGTATAAGGGTTCATTTTTATTTAAAGTCTAGTATATTCTTTTATTTAGTTAATTAACTTAAAAGTTGCTGTTTGGTCTATAAGAAGGTGAATTTTGAATCAGCTTTAAACAAGGTTCTACTTGTACTTACTTGCAGCTGGAGCTTGTTAATTAGTTAATTGCATTAGGCCAGTTTTCAGAGGCTAGAGTCACAGTATAAATAGGAGCTAGTTACAGTGCAGACTTTGTTTGCACTGGAGTGCTGAGCTTGTGGCATTAGAGTGCTACAGTGAGAGTTTGGCGTACCGCAGGGATCAGTTCTGGGTCCTCTGCTGTTTGTGATTTTCATTAACGACTTGGATGAGGGAGTTGAAGGGTGGGTCAGTAAATTTGCAGATGATACGAAGATTGGTGGAGTTGTGGATAGTGAGGAGGGCTGTTGGCGGCTTCAAAGAGACATAGATAGAATGCAGAGCTGGGCTGAGAAGTGGCAGATGGAGTTTAACCCTGACAAGTGTGAGGTTGTCCATTTTGGAAGGACAAATATGAATGCGGAATACAGGGTTAACGGTATGGTTCTTGGCAATGTGGAGGAGCAGAGAGATCTTGGGGTCTATGTTCATAGATCTTTGAAAGTTGCCACTCAAGTGGATAGAGCTGTGAAGAAGGCCTATGGTGTGCTAGCATTCATTAGCAGAGGGATTGAATTGAAGAGCCGTGAGGTGATGATGCAGCTGTACAAAACCTTGGTCAGGCCACATTTGGAGTACTGTGTGCAGTTCTGGTCGCCTCATTTTAGGAAGGATGTGGAAGCTTTGGAAAAGGTGCAAAGGAGATTTACCAGGATGTTGCCTGGAATGGAGAGTAGGTCATACGAGGAAAGGTTGAGGGTGCTAGGCCTTTTCTCATTAGAATGGAGAAGGATGAGGGGCGACTTGATAGAAGTTTATAAGATGATTAGGGGAATAGATAGAGTAGACAGTCAGAGACTTTTTCCCCGGGTGAAACACACCATTACAAGGGGACATAAATTTAAGATAAATGGTGGAAGATATAGAGTGGATGTCAGAGGTAGGTTCTTTACCCAGAGAGTAGTGGGGGCATGGAATGCACTGCCTGTGGAAGTAGTTGAGTCGGAAACGTTAGGGACCTTCAAGCGGCTATTGGATAGGTACATGGATTAGGGTAGAATAATGGAGTGTAGGTTAACTTCTTAAGGGCAGCACGGTAGCACTGTGGTTAGCACAATTGCTTCACAGCTCCAGGATCCCAAGTTCGATTTCGACTTGGGTCACTGTCTGTGTGGAGTCTGCACATCCTCCACGTTTGTGCGTGGGTTTCCTCCGGGTACTCCGGTTTCCTCCCACAGTCCAAAGATGTGCAGGTTGGGTGTATTGGCCATGACAAATTGTCCAAAATTCTATGATTAACCTAGGACAAAAGTTTGGCGCAACATCGTGGGCCGAAGGGCCTGTTCTGTGCTGTATTTCTCTATCTATCTGATTCTGGCCCGGAGCGGTTAACGCCGCTCCAGCTATTGATCGCGGTGCGAACTGGGCGCTGCGGGATCCGCGCATGCACATTGGCGCCGGCACCAACGCGCACATGTGCAGTGGCTTCCTTCAACATGCCGGCTCCGCGCAATGTGGAGCAGGACTACAGGGACCAGCGTGTAGGAAAGGAGACCCCCCAGCCAGAGAGGACGGCCTGCCGATCGATGGGCCCCAATCGTGGGCCAGCCCCCCCCCCCCCCCACCACCACGGGTCGGACCCCCCATAGGGCACCCCCGACCCTCCCATGCCGAGGTCCCGTCAGCTGAGAGCAGCTGTGGATGGTGCCAGCGGGACTCGGTGTTTTCACGACAGCTGCTCGGCCCATCCCGGGCCTGCCGCGGAGAGCAGCCCTCGACCAGCGCCGCGCCAACCATGCCGGCGCAATCGTGTGCCAGCATCGGGGTGCCGTGGTGCGATTCACGCCTGTCGCGGGGATTCTCCGGCCCGGCCCCTGCATGTTACGCCAGCGCCCTAACTGGGTCCCTGCTTTGCCTCCTCCCTTCTCTTTCCACTAGCTTCCAAAATCACAGCTCTCATTCATGTCAAATTATCTGGTGACCTCTCGGCCTGCTTCACCTCTGGCCAACAGGTTGTTTTGACAATGTATAATACCATGGGCGATGTATAATACCATGAGACCCCAAGATTTGTTTCAAACACTACCAGGACCCAGACCTCTTCTGGGCATTTTTAGGTGCCGGGGCTGCCCAGTGCTGATTATTTAGTGCCCCGAGTCATACCACTTAGCATAACAGCCCTGTTCTCATCAAAACCTTGACTACTATAAAGCGACTTGTTAACCTTTCAAAAAAAGCAATCATTGGCCTTGAAGTTCAGCGGGTCAGAATAAAATAGTTCAACAGGTTAGCGTGGCAGAGATTCAATTTAATGTCGTACCTTGCTGCCCCAAGCAAAAAGAGGTCCAAATTCCTATCAAGTGGATAGACTGCTCCGGGAGAGTTCCTGAACAACCCTGGAATTTTCACCCACTTTGCTCCCATTTAACTTAACAAAACTCACTCTGAGAAGTTTTCTCCCCCTGAAGGAGTAGAATATTTGTCTCCCCTAGTTCTATAGCCCTTAAGAGATTTCAGGTCCCCGATATTCCCACTGGCTACTGTGTTGAGTGCCATCACTGGTGTGGTGTGCATTGGGGCCACTCCTGTGGGCTGCCTTCAATTACAGAAATAACTCAACCAAACTTTGGGGCAGGGTGTACATCAAGGGTCATTCGTGGCTGGGCATCCATCGTACTTCCAGGAGAAGGGCATTAATCTTAGAACCCTGCAGCCATTAACTATCATGCTTTACAATCATGGAATTGGCGGCAATTTTCCATGGCAAAATACATTGCAAGCATCTATGTCAGCGCGGTAGCATGGTGGTTAGCATAAATGCTTCACAGCTCCAGGGTCCCAGGTTCGATTCCCGGCTGGGTCACTGTCTGTGCAGAGTCTGCACGTCCTCCCCGTGTGTGCGTGGGTTTCCTCCGGGTGCTCCGGTTTCCTCCCACAGTCCAAAGATGTGCAGGTTAGGTGGATGGGCCATGCTAAATTGCCCGTAGTGTCCTAAAAGTTGGGGGGGGGGGGGGGGGTTGTTGGGTTACGGGTATAGCGTGGGTTTGAGTAGGGTGATCATGGCTCGGCACAACATCGAGGGCCGAAGGGCCTGTTCTGTGCTGTACTGTTCTATGTTCTATGTCGGGATCTGAAATACAACGGCCAAAATGTTCTCATTGGAGGTGGGAAGTAGGTGCGATGATTAATCCTAATGTCATCATCCTGCCTCCGTCCTGGCAGTGCCAGCAGATGGGATTTTCATCTCTTGGAGGGAGGAACAGCTTGGAGTGGAACCGGGTTGATGCCAAACTGGCTAGGTTGAAACGCCTGCCTGCATTCCCAGAAACATTGGCATAATTCTTTAAATCAGTGCAAATCCTCTGTTACCCTCCCCCCATAACACCTATTCCCTTCACTGCCTATCGCCTTCACCTCACTCATTCCTTAACCCTTCACTCCTGAATAGAACTCACTTCTTTACTCCCTGCACCTCTTTATTTATTCACTTGGTAGGCCTCTAGCACTCAGGAGGGGTAGTGGAGCAGTGACCTGGATGCTGACCGTGGATCTGATGATTGGCCTCTGAAGTTGTCTGTCAGGACAAAGATGCTGGACATACCACACATGATAGGTGAAGATGTGGCGGATTCCAGAGGAATTACATGCACGGGCACCAGCAGTGGAGCAGTCCATCCAGTCCAGGAATGCTGCGATGGCCTACACTTCAGGATGCTTGGTTTCCTCCATTGACAGGTTGGTGAATGTCATGGAATGCCAAACCCAGTAGCTCACTGATGGGAGACTGGGTATGCACTTCATCATTTTGTCTCTGAGCTCTCATGCCCAGAGCCAGGGTGAAGGGAGGATGAGGAGCCTGGAGATACAGCCAGCGGCTGATGCCTCTCAGGAGAGCAGGGAGGGCCAAATGAACCTTGATGTGTTGGGCTGGCTGGGTCGATGTGGACTGCACTTGATGCAATGTAGCGAGAGACAGACTTTCAACACTTGATGAGATGCAACATGATTTTATTTAACATCTAAACTATAATACATGTTCAACTGTGGGTTGACACTATGCTGACTTGAATGGAGACCTGACACTAGCCTGACCAGACTTACTAGCTACCACATGGTGTTTGCACTGGCTAGCTCACGGGCTCTGACTGTCTCAGAGGCTTGGTCCCGAGAGAATGGGAAAACTGGTGCCCGGTGGCTTTATAGTGGTCGTGTCCTGTCGGGTGATTGGCGGATGTGTTCTGTGTGCTTACTGGTCATCCTGTGTGTCAATCACTGCCTGTCTGCACTCCATCATATACATAGATGTATATTATAACAAATCTCAAGGTGATGCCATTGGGGGTGGGGCACTTCGGAGGGCCTTTTTGATTGGGACAGGTTATTGTTCACCTCTCTGGCATCCAGGGCTTGTGCAACACATAGATATGGTACACCCTCCTCATCAGATGATGGGGCTATCTCCTTCTCTGCCGGGGTTCCCTTCTCTGGAGAGCAAGGTTGTGCAAGGCACAGCAGACAAGGATCATAAGGAGGACTCCAGCAGTTGCATGTTGCGGAGCACCAACTGGTCTGTCTAAACATCTAAAGTGGATTTCATGCAGGCCAATGGTCTGCTCAATGATGGCCCTTGTGGCTGCATGATTATTGTCATATTTCCTATTGGGCTCAACGAGTGGATTTCTTACTGTTGTCACTAAACGTCCCTCTCCTTTATCTCCCAGAAGCAGCACGATAGCACAGTGGTTAGGACAGTTGCTCCACAGCTCCAGGATCCCAGGTTCGATTCCCCGCTGGGTCACTGTCCGTGTGGAGTCTGCACGTTCTCCCAGTGTCTGCGTGGGTTTATTCCAGGTGCTCCGGTTTCCTCCCCAGTCCAAAGATGTGCAGGATAGGTGGATTGGCCATGCTAAATTGCCCATAGTGTTCAGCAAGGTTAGGTGGGGCTACTGGAGAGTGTGGGGATAGGGTGGAGGGGAGAGCTTTGGTGGGTTGGTTATTTCCGGTGCGGACTCAATGGTCCGAATGACCTCCTTCTGCATTGTAAATTCTATGTCTATGTCTAAGCCAGGCATCTAAAAGTTCTAGGCCAATGAACATCCCTGGCATCTGGGACAGCCTCAGATCCATGTATCATGACTGCTACATGGATAACAGGCACACATCTGTATGATAAAAACATACGTAGAAACATAGAAAATAGGAGCAGGAGTATGTCATTCGGCCCTTCGGGCCTGCTATGACATTCGTTATGATCACAGCTGATCATCCAACTCAGTAACCAGTTCCTCTTTTCCCCGCATATCTGTTGATCCATTTAGCCCCAAGAGCTAGAACTAACTCCTTCTTCAAAATGTATAATGGGGTGATTTTATGGCCATGCTGCTGCACATCTCGCTATGTCAGGAGAATATTGGGAGAGCCCCTAAATGGGGTATGGACGTGAGCTGGATTAGCATATCTAAATAGCCATTTAAATAGGTGGGGATGGTTTGAGGACCCTGGTATTCTCCCACCCCTCCCCCCCTCCGCTGGTGCAGCATGGAGCTGCTGACATGAATCACTACTGGTCTCCACCATTGTAGACCATACGTGATGGCCATGCCGGGGGCTCAGAGGACATTATAATCCCTGGGTGATGGGGGACAGGGCAGGGCAGTGCCATGTCAATGCCCCCAGCGCTCGGATTGTGCCAAGCTGGCACTTCCATGTTGGCACTGCCCCAGGTTGGGACTGCCAAGGGGTGGGGCCTGAAATAGGTTGGGACTGGGAAGGTGCATAAAGGGAGGCATGATGGGGGGGATGCATGAAGGGGGGGAAATGAAGCGTGTGCATGAAAGGGGAGGCCACAGCAAAAAAACCGCACCGACCTCCTCAGAAGACAAAAACGGGACACAAACGACAGAGTACCCTTCGTCATCCAGTATTTCCCCGGGGCGGAGAAACTACAACATCTTCTTCACCGCCTTCAACACTTCATCGATGAAGACAAATATCTTGCCAAGGTCATCACCACACCCCCACTACTTGCCTTCAAACAACCACACAACCTTAAACAAACCATTGTTTGCAGCAAACTTACCCAGCCTTCAGAACAGCGACCATGACACCACACAACCCTGCCATGGCAATCTCTGCAAGATGTGCCCAGATCATCGACATGTGAGAACACCACCCACCAGGTACGCGGTACATAATCATGCGACTTGGCCAACGTTCTCTACCTCTTACGCTGCAGGAAAGGATGTCCCGAAGCGTGGTCCATTGGCGAGACCATGCAGACGATGCGACAACGAATGAACGGACATCGCGCGACAATCGCCAGGCAGGAATGTTCCCTTACAGTCGGGGAACACTTCAGCAGTCAAGGGCATTCAGCCTCTTATCTCCTGGTAAGTGTTCTCCAGGATGTGCGACCACGCAGAATCGCCGAGCACAAAATTATGGCCAAGTTCCGCACACATGAGTGCGGCCTCAACCGGGACCTTGGATTCATGTCGCATTACATTCACCTGGCTTGGGTTTGCGAAATCCTACCAACTGTCCTGGCTGGAGACAATTCACACCTCTTTAACCTGGGATTACCCCTCTCTCTGGATCTGTAAAGACTTAATTACCAGCAAATGCTCGCATTCAAAGTATCGTATTGCATCTTTGACTTTGTCTATATGTATGTTTTTGGAACCTACCTCTTCATTCACCTGAGGAAGGAACAGTGCTCCGAAAGCTAGTGATCTGAAACAAACCTGGTGTTGTAAGACTTCTTACTAAGTGTGTGATAGTCTTGATAAGAATTGCACTGGAACAGCTGGAGCAATTCGCATCGATTTTCTTGCCGAAATGACAGTCATTTTTTTGGAAAGATTCCCACCAATGTTTTGGCCTTAACTTCTTTCTACGGTAGAGAATTCCACATGCTCACCATTTTCTGGGTGAAGAAACCTCTCCACATCTCAGTCCTGAATGGTCTACCCCATATCCTCAAACTGTGACCCCTGGCTCTGGACTCCCCTGCCATCAGAAGTGTCCTTCCTGCACTTGCCCTGTCTAGTTCTGTTAGAATTTTATAGGTTTCTATGAGATCCCCCCCCTAATTCTTCTAAACTTTAGCAAATATAATCCTGGCCGACTCAATCACACCTATCCCAGGAATCAGCCTGGTAAACCTTTGCTGCACTGCCTCCATAGCAAGAACATCCTTCCTCAGATAAGGAGGCCAAAACTGCTCACAATATTCCAGGTGTGGTCTCACCACAGTCTTGTATAACTGCAGCAAGACATTCCTGCTCCTGTAGTCAATCCTCCTACGATGAAGGCCAACATACCATTTGCTTTTTTCACCACTTGCTGTATCTCCATGCTCACTTTCAACAACTGGTGCACAAGGCCACCCCCGTCTCATTGCTGGTTGGAGTCATACCTGGCACAAAGAAGATGTTTTTGGTGGTTGGAGGTCAATTATCTCAGTCTCAAGCCATCACTGCAGGAGTTCCTCAGGGCAGTGTCCTAGGTCCAACCATCTTCAGCTGCTTCATCAATGACCTTCCCTCCATCATAATTTCATAATTCGGTATTTTCACAGATGATTGCACCATATTCAGATACTCCTCAGGTACTCGAGCAGCCCATGTCCATATGCAGCAATCCCTCGACAAGTAAAGTTCGGACCACACAAGTGCTCAGCAATAAACATTTCAAACAAGAGGGGATCAAACCATCACCCCTTGACATTCAATGTCATTAACATCACTGAATCCCCGATTATCAACATCCTGGGGCTTACCATTGACCAGAAACTGAACCAGCCATATAAATACTGTGGCTACAAGAGCAAGTCAGAAACTGGGAATTCTGCTGAGTGTAACTCACCTCCTGCCTCCCCAATTCTGTCCATCATCTACAAGATATAAGTCAGGAGTGTGATGGAATACTCTTTACTTGCCTGGATTAGTCCACCTGTAACAACACTATCCAGGATAAAATACCCTACTTGATTGACACCATTAACATTCACTCTTTCCACTACTGATGCACAGTAGCAGCTGTCTGTACCATCTAGGAACTCACCAAGGCTCCTTAAAGTACCTTTCAAACCCAGAACCTCTTCCAACAAGATGGACAAGGGCAGCAGATGGAGAGAAACACCACCACCTGCATTTTCCCCTCCAAGTCACACACAATCTGACTTGGGCTTATATTGCTGTACCTTCACTGTTATTGGGTCAACATCCTCTCGAATGAAATGAAAATCGCTTATTGTCATAAGTAGGCATCAAGTGAAGTTACTGTGAAAAGCCCCTAGTTGCCACATTCCGGCGCCTGTTCGGGGAGGCTTGTACGGGAATTGAACCGTGCTGCTGGCCTGCCTTGGTCTGCTTTAAAGGCCAGCTCTTTAGCCCTGTGCTAAACCAGCACTGTGGTTTTCCTACATCACCAGGACTGCAGCGGTTCAAAAAGACAGCTCACCACCACCTTCTCAAGGACAATTAGGGATAGGCAATAATGCTGGTCTAACTAGCGATATGCATATCCCATGAATAAATATAACAAAGCTCTGTAGGTATGATTTAGGGAACCTTCCAAAATGCAGCCACCGCAATGAAAATCCCAGGAGCTTTTAAATGTGCACTTCTAGAATTGTGACGTAATCTTCTTGATCGCAGAGGTGGGGTGTCCATTTTCGCCACTCAGCAGCCATTTTAAAAAGAATTCAGACTCTGTGCAGTCCCAAAACAGGAATTCAAAATTCTAGCCAATATGTCATCATTTGGATCCAGTTTGGCAGCATTTGTAGGTGGTGGTATGACGTAACATACGTTTCAAACCCAAAGATAATTTGAAACTAAATGCAAAATAACAAAATCCAATTTGAAAAAACACAAAATAGTTTTTCTTTTGGAGCTTCTAGCTGAAATGATGATGGTAAACGTGAAGCAAAAATTTCAAACTGTAAAAATTGATGAAGTGAAAAAACTAAAATAAGAAGCACATAATTTAATATTACATAAAGTGGACAATTTTCTTTCCATTTAAATTAATGGGCTGGAAATCTGACTTCTTTACCTTGATCTTCCTCATGAAAGTTTCCTCCACATGCTGAGCCTTAAATAATCCAATACACACTGCTTCAGCAACAGGGAATTCAGCTCCACAATTGTTCCTAACAAATGTCTGTTTGCAAAAGGTGTTTTGTTTTTCATTTTGCTTCTGTGGAACCCCAGAACATACTTCAAAAAACGCATGTCATATGATCACCAGATCGAAAAACTATAAATAACCATGAAATGCAAATAACAGGTGAAAATATGAAAAGTATTTTTCAACATTTCGTACATTAAAATGATCAAATAATAGATCAAAGCTGAAGAGCCTCATTGCGATGTGTTTGTTTTTGCATTTCTGCACAGGATTAATGTTTGCTGAAGGGATGTTTTAGATGTACTTTGATGCTGATCTTAGGCACTGTGATTGTTGTTAGTCAGTTCAGACAATGGCAAATGATAACTTCACCAAGGTGCCTACCTCTGGAGATACAAAAGCTGGCAAAGCCTCTGTGACCCAGCACGATACCAGCGATAAAGGAGAGAAAATTATATATTTTGTAATCATGTTGTAATCATCGGGAGGCAGCATGGTGGCACAGTGCTTAACCTGGGTTCAATTCCAGCCTTGGATGACTGTCTGTGTCGGTTTGCTCCATGTGCTCCGGTTTCTTCCCACAGTCCAAAGAGGTGCAGGTTAGGTGGATTGGCCATACTAAAATTGCCCCGTGATGTCCAAAAGGTTAGGTGGTGTTACTAGGTTATGGGGATAGGATGGGGGCGTGGGCCTAACCAAGTTGCTCTTTCAGAGGGTCAGTGGAGACTCGAAGAGCCAAATGGCCTCCTTCTGCACTGTCGGGTTAGAAACACCCAGGTGTTTCTGGTATGATTCTATGTAAATAAGTGGGAGGAATAAATCCTTTGGGAGGGAGAAAGAACATCAGATGGAAAAATGATATGCATTTTAAGTAAATCCACTGTACAGTGGAATCTTTAATGCCCACTACCAAAACAGACAAAACTTCAGTTTAATAAAAGAGAGGCAGCTATGATAATACAGCATTCCCTCAATGCAACAAGAAGCTCATCTTGAGTCAAAGGGTTTCTGAAGAGGGCAATTTGGCCACCTTTAAATAAAAGAGAGTATACAGCAACCATTTGAAAAACCCACAGTTCCACCGTTTTTCTGGAGAGGTTAAATTTATCACTTTCATGCTACGAAATTACGATGTGTAACAGATATTATAAGGACACAGTATGTCTCTGAGAACCAGCTTTCAGGCAGAGAAACTACATATGTCTCAATTCAAGATCTATTCCACAATGTGTAACAAGATACCATTGTGTTGGCCCCAGTAAGTCTGCTGATAGCAAAAGGGAGACGATTTAATGGCTACACCCAGATATCGGACCACTAATATCACAAGACACCATGGGTGCTTTTGTAATGATTGGATAGTTTAATTAAGCATGTGGGCCTTAAATGTGATTGGTTCAGTATTCTCATTATCCATGATGTAACTTTAGTCATGATTGGATATATATATCTAGGAACAAATGATTGGGATATGTTAATTTCTTGTAATCGAATCTTAAAGTATAACTACACCATTCTTGAATCTGGGTGTTTTGGTGTCCTAATTAGAATGCCGAGAGCCCTCGCTATAGCTTGTAAATAAAGACTAGTTTTTAACTCCAAGAGTCTTCGTGTGGTTTCTCATGAGAGTGAGGGTGAAGCACGGGTTGGGTTTTTTTGCACACTAGAAGCATTGGCCTCAGAAATTCAGTGCTCTGATATTTTTTTTTAATATTTTTATTCTCCTCCTTTTTCACATTTTCTCCCAAATTTACACCCGCCAACAATAAACAATAATCAGTAACGAATATGTCAATCTCCAAATCAATAACAACGATCCCATTCTCCCACCAAACTCCAAACATCAGCCCACACGTTCACATAAACCCGCATGTTCACATAAACAAATGACAAAAAGGAATTAGGGATCACCCATAGTCACCATTTACACACACAGTCCCCTTCCCCAACCCTCCAACCACCCTCCCCCAATTAATGTTCGATGTAATCCAGTTCTTGAAAGTGCATAATGAATAATGCCCATGAATTGTAGAACCCCTCCATCCTTCTCCTCAGTTCAAACTTAACCTTCTCAAGAGTCAAGAATTCCAACAGGTCTCCCTACCATGTCAGGGCACAGGGTGGCGAGGTTGCTCTCCAACCCATTGTCATGATATGCACTCATGCATGCACATAATGAGACACAGACAGACAGTGACAGACACCCAGTACAGCCTATCAACACACAGGACAGAACACAACCAATCACCAGGCAGAACACTAGAGGGTGGTCTCCCACCCTCTTTCCACTGGTGACAACTGTAGTGACAGTCAGGATGTATATATAAGTTAGCACCTTCTACACGTGGATCAGAGCTAGTATTGAACTAACATCAAAGTTTGGAGTCTTTCATTTACTGTATAGTTCGCTCTTGAATTGGATCTTCCAAAATGCATCACCTCGCATTTGCCCGGATTGAACTCCATCTGCCATTTCTCCGGCAACACTCCAATCTATCTATATTCTGCTATATTCTCTGACAGTCCCCTTCGCTATCTGCTACTCCACCAATCTTAGCGCCATCTGCAAACTTGCTAATCAGACCACCTATACCTTCCTCCAGATCATTTATGTATATCACAAACAACAGTGGTCCCAGCACGGATCCCTGTGGAACACCACTGGTCGCAATTCTCCATTTTGAGAAACTCCCTTCCACTACTACTCTCTATCTCCTGTTACCCAGTCAGTTCTTTATCCATCTAGCTAGTACACCCTGGACCCCATGAGACTTCACTTTCTCCATCAGCCTACCATGGGGAACCTTATCAAACGCCTTACTGAAATCCATGTATATGACATCTACAGCCCTTCCCTCATCAATTAACTTTGTCACTTCCTCAAAGAATTCTATTAAGTTGATAAGACATGACCGTCCCTGCACAAAACCACATTGCCTATCACTGATAAGCCCATTTTCTTCCAAATGGGAATAGATCCTATCCTTCAGTATCTTCTCCAGCAGCTTCCCTACCACTGACGTCAGGCTCACCAGTCTATAATTACCTGGATTATCCCTTCTACCCTTCTTAAACAAGGGGACAACATTTAGCAATTCTCTAGTCGTCTGGTACCTCACCTGTGTTCGAGGATGCTGCAAAGATATCTGTTAAGGCCCCAGCTATTTCCTCTCTTACTTCCCTCTGTAACCTAGGATAGATCCCATCCGGACCTGGGGACTTGTCCACCTTATTGCCTTTTAGAAGACCCAACATATTCTCCCTCCTTATGCCGACTTGACCTAGAGTAATCAAACATCTATCCCTAACCTCAACATCCGTCATGTCCCTCTCCTCGGTGAATACCAATGCAAAGTACTCGTTAAGAATCTCACCCATTATCTCTGACTCCACGCATAACTTTCCTCCTTTGTCCTCGAGTGGGCCAACCCTTTCTCTAGTGACCCTCTTGCTCCTCATATATGAATAAAAGGCTTTGGGATTTTCCTTAACCATGTTTGCTGAAGATATTTCATGACCCCTTTTAGCCCTCTTGATTCCTCATTTCAGATTGGTCCTACATTCCCGATATTCATCCAAAGCTTCGTCTGTCTTCAGTCACCTAGACCTTATGTATGCTTCCTTTTTCCTCTTAGTCAGTCTCACAATTTCACCTGTCATCCATGGTTCCCTAATCTTGCCATTTCCATCTCTCATTTTCACAGGGACATGTCTGTTCTGCACTCTAATCAACCTCTCTTTAAAAGCCTCCCACATATCAAATGTGGATTTACCTTCAAACAGATGCTCACAATCCACAATCCCCAGCTCCTGCCGAATTTTGGTATAGTTGGCCTTCCCCCAATTTACCACTCTTCCTTTGGGACCACTCTCGTCTTTGTCCATGAGTATTCTAAAACTTACGGAATTGTGATCACTATTCCCAAAGTAATGCCCGACTGAAACTTCAACCACCTGGCCAGGCTCATTCCCCAACACCAGGTCCAGTATGGCCCCTTCCCGAAGTGGACTATTTACATACTGCTCTAGAAAGCCCTCCTGGATACTCCTTACAAATTCTGCTCCATTTAGATCTCTGACACTAAGTGTATCCCAGTCAATGTTGGGAAAATTAAAATCTCCTATCACCACCACCCTGTTGCTCCTACATCTTTCCATAATCTGTTTACATATTTGTACCTCTATCTCATGCTCACTGTTAGGTACATAGAACATAGAACGATACAGCTCAGTACAGGCCATTCGGCCCTCGATGTTGCACCGACATGGAAAAAATCTAAAGGCCATCTAACCTACACTATGCCCTTATCATCCATATGCTTATCCAATAAATTTTTAAATGCCCTCAATGTTGGCATGTTCACTACTGTTGCAGGTAGGGCATTCCACGGCCTCACCACTCTTTGCGTAAAAAACCCACCTCTGACCTCTGTCCTATATCTATTACCCCTCAATTTAAGGCTATGTCCCCTCGTGCTAGCCACCTCCATCCGCGGGAGAAGGCTCTCGCTGTCCACCCTATCTAACCCTCTGATCATTTTGTATGCCTCTATTAAGTCACCTCTTAACCTTCTTCTCTCTAACGAAAACAACCTCAAGTCCATCAGCCTTTCCTCATAAGATTTTCCCTCCATACCAGGCAACATCCTGGTAAATCTCCTCTGCACCCGTTCCAAAGCTTCCACGTCCTTCCTATAATGAGGCGACCAGAACTGTACGCAATACTCCAAATGCGGCCGTACTAGAGTTTTGTACAACTGCAACATGACCTCATGGCTCCGGAACTCAATCCCTCTACCAATAAAGGCCAACACACCATAGGCCTTCTTCACAACCCTATCAACCTGGGTGGCAACTTTCAGGGATCTATGTACATGGACACCGAGATCCCTCTGCTCATCCACACTACCAAGAATTTTACCATTAGCCAAATATTCCGCATTTCTGTTATTCTTTCCAAAGTGAATCACCTCACACTTCTCCACATTAAACTCCATTTGCCACCTCTCAGCCCAGCTCTGCAGCCTATCTATGTCCCTCTGTAACCTGCAACATCCTTCCGCACTGTCTACAACTCCACCGACTTTAGTGTCGTCTGCAAATTTACTCACCCATCCTTCTGCGCCCTCCTCTAGGTCATTTATAAAAATGACAAACAGCAACGGCCCCAGAACAGATCCTTGTGGTACGCCACTCGTAACTGAACTCCATTCTGAACATTTCCCATCAACTACCACTCTCTGTCTTCTTTCAACTAGCCAATTTCTGATCCACATCTCTAAATCACCCTCAATCCCCAGCCTCCGTATTTTCTGCAATAGACGACCGTGGGGAACCTTATCAAACGCTTTACTGAAATCCATATACACCACATCAACTGCTCTACCCTCGTCTACCTGTTCAGTCACCTTCTCAAAGAACTCGATAAGGTTTGTGAGGCATGACCTACCCTTCACAAAACCATGCTGACTGTCCCTAATCATATTATTCCTATCTAGATGATTATAAATCGTATCTTTTATAATCCTCTCCAAGACTTTACCCACCACAGACGTTAGGCTCACCGGCCTATAGTTACCGGGGTTATCTCTACTCCCCTTCTTGAACAAAGGGACCACATTTGCTATCCTCCAGTCCTCTGGCACTATTCCTGTAGCCAATGATGACCTAAAAATCAAAGCCAAAGGCTCAGCAATCTCTTCCCTGGCTTCCCAGAGAATCCTAGGATAAATCCCATCCGGCCCCGGGGACTTATCTATTTTCACCTTGTCCAGAATTGCCAACACTTCTTCCCTACGCACCTCAATGCCATCTATTCTAATAGCCTGGGTCTCAGCATTCTCCTCCACAATATTATCTTTTTCTTGAGTGAATACTGACGAAAAGTATTCATTTAGTATCTCGCTTATCTCCTCAGCCTCCACACACAACTTCCCACCACTGTCCTTGACTGGCCCTACTCTTACCCTAGTCATTCTTTTATTCCTGACATACCTATAGAAAGCTTTTGGGTTTTCCTTGATCCTACCTGCCAAAGACTTCTCATGTCCCCTCCTTGCTCGTCTCAGCTCTCTCTTTAGATCCTTCCTCGCTTCCTTGTAAATATCAAGCGCCCCAACTGAAACTTCACGCCTCATCTTTACATAGGCCTCCTTCTTCCTCTTAACAAGAGATTCCACTTCTTTGGTAAACCACGGTTCCCTCGCTCGACCCCTTCCTCCCTGCCTGACTGGTACGTACTTATCAAGAACATGCAATAGCTGTTCCTTGAACAAACTCCACATATCCAGTGTGCCCAACCCTTGCAGCCTACTTCTCCAATCAACACATCCTAAGTCATGTCTAATGGCATCATAATTGCCCTTCCCCCAGCTATAACTCTTGCCCTGCGGGGTATACTTATCCCTTTCCATCACTAACGTAAAGGTCACCGAATTGTGGTCACTGTTTCCAAAGTGCTCACCTACCTCCAGATCTAACACCTGGCCTGGTTCATTACCCAAAACCAAATCCAATGTGGCCTCGCCTCTTGTTGGCCTGTCAACATATTGTGTCAGGAAACCCTCCTGCACACATTGTACAAAGAATGACCCATCTAATGTACTCGAACTATATCTTTTCCAGTCAATATTTGGAAAGTTAAAGTCTCCCATAACAACTACCCTGTTACTTTCGCTCTTTTCCAGAATCATCTTCGCCATCCTTTCCTCTACATCCCTAGAACTATTAGGTGGCCTATAGAAAACTCCCAACAGGGTGACCTCTCCTTTCCTGTTTCTAACCTCAGCCCATACTACCTCAGAAGAAGAGTCCCCATCTAGCATCCTTTCCGCCACCGTAATACTGTCCTTGACTAGCAGCGCCACACCTCCCCCTCTTTTGCCCCCTTCTCTGAACTTACTAAAACACCTAAACCCCGGAACCTGCAACAACCATTCCTGTCCCTGCTCTATCCATGTCTCTGAAATGGCCACAACATCGAAGTCCCAGGTACCAACCCATGCTGCCAGTTCCCCTACCTTATTTCGTATACTCCTGGCATTGAAGTAGACACACTTCAAACCACCTACCTGAACACTGGCACCCTCCTGCGAAGTCAAATCTGTGCTCCTGACCTCTATACTCTCAATCTCCCGTACCCTAAAACTACAATCCAGGTTCCCATGCCCCTGCTGAATTAGTTTAAACCCCCCCAAAGAGCACTAACAAATCTCCCCCCCAGGATATTGGTGCCCCTCAGGTTCAGATGTAGACCATCCTGTCTATAGAGGTCCCACCTTCCCCAGAAAGAGCCCCAGTTATCCAGAAATCTGAATCCCTCCCGGCTGCACCATCCCTGTAGCCACGTGTTTAATTGCTCTCTCTCCTTATTCCTCATCTCACTATCACGTGGCACGGGCAACAACCCAGAGATAACAACTCTGTTTGTTCTCGCTCTGAGCTTCCATCCTAGCTCCCTAAAGGCCTGCCTGACATCCTTGTCCCCTTTCCTACCTATGTCGTTAGTGCCAATGTGGACTACGACTTGGGGCTGCTCCCCCTCCCCCTTAAGGACCCGGAAAACACGATCCGAGACATCACGTACCCTTGCACCTGGGAGGCAACATACCAAACGTGAGTCTCTGTCGCTCCCACAAAATCTCCTATCTGTGCCCCTGACTATTGAGTCCCCAATTACTAATGTTCTACTCCTTTCCCCCCTTCCCTTCTGAGCAACAGGGACAGACTCCGTGCCAGAGGCCCGTACCCCATGGCTTACCCCTGGTAAGTCGTCCCCCCCACAAGTATCCAAAACGGTATACTTGTTACTCAGGGGAACGACCGCAGGGGGTCCCTGCACTGACTGCTTCTTCCCAGTCCCTCTTACAGTTACCCATCTATCTCCAGTCTTTGGTGTAACTATTTCCCTGAAGCTCCTATCTATGACCCCCTCTGCCTCCCGAATGATCCGAAGTTCATCCAGCTCAAGCTCCAGGTCCCTAACACGGTTTTTGAGGAGCTGGAGTTGGGTGCACTTCCCACAGATGAAATCAGCAGGGACACTGACGGCGTCCCTCACCTCAAACATTCTGCAGGAGGAGCATTGTACTGCCTTCCCTGACATCACCTCTAGATTTAAAAAATAACAAGAAAAAGAAAAAGAAAGGAAGAGCTTACCTGATATTACCTCAAACCCTGCTCCCGCTCAAAGGTAAGCAAATTTAAAGGCACTCACTCACCTTCACGACAGGCCCCTGCTCCCGCTTCCCAACCACCGTGGGGTGGGGGGGTTGGTTAGAGGAGGAGGTAGGGTGGGGGGGTTGGTTAGAGGAGGAGGTAGGGTGGGAAACACTCACGAAGTGTTTCGGGTTTAACTGTCACTTGCCAACAGCCTCTCCACAAACCACCTTCAACTTAGGCTGACCGCACTGCACGTATGCAAATTTCCCCAGAACAGCTGATCAGTAGCTCTGCTCTGCTGCCCTCTGCTGGATGATTGCCTTCACTCAAACTCCTCGGGTCCCCTTCGCAGATTCACCTTCAACTTAGGCTGACCGCACTGCACGTATGCAAATTTCCCCAGAACAGCTGATCAGTAGCTCTGCTCTGCTGCCCTCTGCTGGATGATTGCCTTCACTCAAACTCCTCGGGTCCCCTTCGCAGATTCACCTTCAACTTAGGCTGACCGCACTGCACGTATGCAAATTTCCCCAGAACAGCTGATCAGTAGCTCTGCTCTGCTGCCCTCTGCCGGATGATTGCCTTCACTCAAACTCCTCGGGTCCCCTTCGCAGATTCACCTTCCACTTAGGCTGACCGCACTGCACGTATGCAAATTTCCCCAGAACAGCTGATCAGTAGCTCTGCTCTGCTGCCCTCTGCTGGATGATTGCCTTCACTCAAACTCCTCGGGTCCCCTTCGCAGATTCACCTTCAACTTAGGCTGACCGCACTGCACGTATGCAAATTTCCCCAGAACAGCTGATCAGTAGCTCTGCTCTGCTGCCCTCTGCTGGATGATTGCCTTCACTCAAACTCCTCGGGTCCCCTTCGCAGATTCACCTTCAACTTAGGCTGACCGCACTGCACGTATGCAAATTTCCCCAGAACAGCTGATCAGTAGCTCTGCTCTGCTGCCCTCTGCTGGATCCGAGGTAGTCTGTAATACAGCCCCAACATAGTTACCGCATCCTTCCTATTTCTGAGCTCTGCCCATATCGCCTCACTGCTCGAGTCCTTCATAGTGCCCTCCTTCAGGCAGCTGTGATATCCTCTCTGACCAATAATGCAACTGCTCCACCCCTTTTATCTCCCTCTCTATCCAGCCTGAAGCATCAATATCCTGGGATATTTAGTTGCCAATCATGCCTTTCCCTCAACCAAGTCTCAGTCATAGCAACCATACTCCCAGGTACTAATCCAAGCCCTAAGTTCATCTGCCTTACCTGCTACACTTCTTGCATTAAAACAAATGCACCTCAGACCACCAGCCCCTTTGCGTTCATCATCTGTTCCCTGCCTACTCTTCCCCTTAGTCACGCTGACTTCATGATCTGGTTCCGTACAGGCTTTAGTTACTACCTCCTTACTGTCCACTAACCTTGATCCCTTTGCAACCTTTGCTTTGATCCCTTCTAGTGGTGCCTTCTCCTCTTCCAAAATAGCTCCGTAAACCACCGACACTGCCCTCTTCTCCAGTCCCCTTGTCATCAGCACCTCCTCCAGCAATGTGAAGGCCATCTCCACCGAGAAGCTCTGTATCTCCTTTCTGGCAAAATCTTGAACCTGCATGTATCTAAAAACATTTCATCCTGCTTCAGCCCACACTTCACTTCCAGCTCCTTCAATCCTGCAAACCGATCCCCAAGAAACAAACCTTTTTGTGTCTTAATCCCCTTCTCCTCCCATTTCCGGAAATTTCCATCCCACTTCCCTGGCTCAAATCTATGGTTCCCCCGAATCGGCATTTCCCTTGACCCTGCCCCTAACCCGAAGTGTTGGCGAAACTGCCTCCAAATTCTCAATGAAGCTATTATTACCAGACTCCCTGAGTATTTCCCTGGGGCCATCGGGAGCGGCGCTGTTGCTAGCGCCTTCAATCCCGACCCCCTACACAAACTCTCCTCCATTCTGACCCACTTGGAATCAATCCCTCTGACCCAGCTCCGCACCTTCTCCACATTCGCCGCCCAGTAATAATACATCAGGTTCAGAAGAAACCAAACCCCCTGCCTGCCTTCCCCTCTGTAGCAGCACCTTCAGTGCTCTGATCTTTGTGTTTTTGATTTACCAACTTCTATTGCTGTACAATAATAATATTTATATGCATAGTTTAAATTTGCAAGTATTTCCTCAGGTAGTTTAACAACATATGTCGGAGATTGTGGGAAGCTGTTGATATTTCCTTGGGACCCAATACTTACAACATTTCAAAGCTTTGGCCTAGGTCCTTAGAACTTTAGTTGGGCCACACTTGGAGTATAGTGTTGGAACCTTAGGCCACACTTGGAGTATAGTGTTGGAACCTTAGTTAGGCCACATTTGGAGTATAGTGTTCAGTTCTGGTCGTCAGACTACCAGAAGGATGTGGAGGCTTTAGAGAGGGTGCAGAAGAGATTTACCAGGATGTTGCCTGGTATGGAGGGCATTAGCTATGAGGAGCGGTTGAATAAACTCGGTTTGTTCTCACTGGAATGACGGAGGTTGAGGGGCGACCTGACAGAGGTCTACAAAATTATGAGAGGCATAGACAGAGTGGATACTCAGAGGCTTTTCCCCAGGGTAGAGCGGTCAATTACTATGGGGCATAGGTTTAAGGTGCGAGGGGCAAGGTTTAGAGGAGATGTACGAGGCAAGTTTTTTTTACACAGCGGGTAGTGGGTGCCTGGAACCCGCTGCCAGAGGAGGTGGTGAAAGCAGGGACGATAGTGACATTTAAGAGGCATCTGGACAAATAGATGAATAGGATGGGAATAGAGGGATATGGACCCAGAAAGTGTCGAAGGTTTTAGTTTAGACAGGCAGCATGGTCGGCACGGGCTTGGAGGGCCGAAGGGCCTGTTCCTGTGCTGTACTTTTCTTTGTTCTTTGTTCTTATGCACTAAATTCCTCATGTGAGGCTTGGAGCCTTTGACTTCAAGGCAAAGTGCTACCAGTTAAATTAATCTGACACATGTTGACTTTTAAAGCTTTCATTCATTATTGATGAAAACTTAAATTTTTCTTAAATCAATCAAATTTGCTATTGAGCTCGAGATAGCTTAACAGGATGCCCCTCTCTATTGCACTATTTAATTGATAAATATTTGCTGGGAGCATCCCTGGAACTAGTGTACTCCAGTAGAGGACATACCCTACCATGACCAGAAGCCAATTCAGGACCGACCACCTCATAGTGGGAAAATTTGCTGCAAACTAGGAATACAAATATGAAAAGAGTCGGAAACCCTACAGCTCTTGGTTAAACTACTGAAATGCAGTGGGTTCAGGGATAATGAGTGTCAATTGGCTCATTAATGAGCCTAATTGCCACTCCATCAACAGCGTCAAGGAATCCTGCCCTCCAACTTGCTTGGGGAATGTTTTGGTGACACCAGGATACTGACATGGGGCCTGTCCAATGATGAAGTGAGTCAAGCTGCTTTGTTTCTCACCACATTTCTTTCAGACTGATGAACCTTTTTTTCATTTTGTCTATTTCAAATTGCATTATGTATTTATTTGACATTAAACATTACACTGGATAATTTGTATTTCTGACATTAATTCTCCACTACAAACATAGCAAGAAATATAATCACATATAAATGAGAGCTACAGCACATTATGCTCTTCCTCCAAATGATCATATTATTAAATGGACTTTCTAAATGAACAGACAATCTGTTCTGGGCCCATTACAATTTATTGGGAATCATGACTCTTGCATCTATTTCTTCCAAATAACAAATGTAAACTGCCTCGATTATGTACTATGATAAAAGAAAATTATGAAAGCTGCTGGAATCTGAAACCAAAGCAGAAAATACTGGACAATTGCAGCAGGTCTGACAGCATCTGTGGGGTCAGAAGGGCTAATGTTTCAAGTCTGGATGGCTCTTTGTCAAATCTGGAGAGAACTGGAAATAGGGTCAGATTTACATTGTTGTGGGGGATTGGTGGAGCAGTGGAGCTATATAGAGGGCCAACAATAGGTGGAGATTGTCATGGACAGAAATGTCATGGACAGAAAGACAAAAGGAATATAAATGGGGGTGATTAAGGATAAGAAGAGTGCTGATAGTGGCATCAGAAGAGATTAGGATGTGTTAGTGGCAGAATAAATTTAAGCAGTGTGACAAAGGGCAACTAGGAACAGGGAAAAGATGGCCCAATTGGGTTGGGGGGAGGGGGCCAATGGTGAGGGGAAAACAGATCAATAGAAGAAATGAAAATAAACTGATAGAAATAAAAATGAGATGAAAGTGGAGCAGAGAGTTCACAGTTTGAACTTGCTGAACTCAATGTTAAGTCTGGCATGCTGTAACATGCCGAATCAGAAGATGAGGTTTACGCTGGGCTTCACTGGAACATTGCAGCAGGCCAAGGATGAGTTGAAATGGCAAGGAAAAGGAAGGTCTGGGTCCTGCTTGCAGATTTACCACAGGTGTTCTACAAAGTGGTCACCCAGCCTGCCTTTAGTCTCTCCAATGTACAATGCACCGCATTGGGAGCAGCAAATGCAATAATCCAGTTTGAAGGAGGTACAGAAGTGCTACCTCACTTGAAAACAGTGTTTATCCCTGGGATGGTGAGCGGGAAAGAGGTAAAGGGGCAGGTATTTGGGCAGCACGGTGGCACAATGGCAAGCACTGTGGCGTCACAGTGCCAGGGTCCCAGGTTCGATTCCCCAATGGGTCACTGTCTGTGCGGAGTCTGCACGTTCTCCACGTGTCTGCGTGGGTTTCCTCCGGGTGCTCCTGTTTCCTCCCACAGTCCAAAGACCTGTATTAGTGGATTGACCATGATAAATTACCCTTAGTGACCAAAAGGGTTAGGAGGGATTTTTGGGTTACGGGGTAATGGGGATAGGGTGGAAATGAGGGCTGAAGTGGGTCGGTGCAGACTCAATGGGCCGAATGGCCTCCTTCTGCACTGTATGTTCCATATTATTCTGTTATATTAGGTGTTACACCTTCTGCAATTGCATGGAAATGTGTTGTGGGAAGAGGGTGAGGTGTTGGGTGTGATGGAGGGGTGGACCAGGGTAATCTGGATGGAACGGTGTCTGCAAAATGCTGACAGGGGGAGTGAAGGGGAGAGATTTTTGATGGTGGCATCATGCTGGAGTTGGCAGAAATGGCAGAGGATGATTCTTTGTATGCGAGGGCTGGTAGGGTGAAAAGTGAGGACAAGGGGAACCCTATCCTGGTTCTGTGAGGGAGAGGAAGTGGTGAGAACATAGGTGTGAGAGATCATAGAATTTACAGTGCAGAAGGAGGCCTTTCGGCCAATCGAGTCTGCATGGAAAGAGCACCCTACCCAAGCCCACACCTCCACCCTATTCCCATAACCCAGTAACCCCACCCGACACAAAGGGCAATTTTGGACACTGAGGGCAATTTAGCATGGCCAATCCACCTAACCTGCACACCTTTGGACTGTGGGAGGAAACCGGAGCACCCAGAGGAAACCCACGCACACACAGGGAGGACGTGCAGACTCCGCACATACAGTGACACAAGCTGGGAATTGAACCTGGGACCCTGGAGCTGTGAAGCAATTGTGCTAACCACTATGCTACCGTGCTGCCCACGTCAGACACGGTTGATAGCCCTGTCGACCACAGTGGGTGAGAAACCACGATTAGGGAAGAATTAAGACATGTCAGTAGCTCTGTTTTGGAAAGTGACATCATTGGAACAGATGTGATGGAAACAAAGGAACTGGGAAAATGGGAGTCCTTACAGGATATCAGATGTGAAGAGCTGCAGTTGTCTTGGCTGTGGGAGTCAGTGAGTTTATACTGGATATTAGTGGACAGTTTATCCCCAGAAATTGAAAGAGAAAGATCAAGGAAGTGTCAGAGATGGACCACGTGAAGGTGAAAGAGGGGTGGGAATTGGAAGCAAAATTAATACATTTTTCCAGGTCCAGACGGGAACATGAAGTTGCTCCAAAACAGCCGTTAATGTACCGATAATGGGATGGGGTGGGAGTAGGACTGGAACATGGAATGTGCTACATACTCCATAAAGAGACAAGCAAAACTGGGACCCATGCGGGTACCCACAGCCACACCTTTGGTTTGGAGGAAATAACACATGTTAAAGGAGAAATTGTTCAATGAGAGCACTAGTTCAGTTGGAGAGTGGTGGTGGATGTTAAAACCTCTATTCGAGGGAAAAGTGGAGAGCCCTCAGACCCCTGATGAGAATGGAGGTACAGAGGGATTGGACATCCATGATAAAGAGGAGGAAGTTAGGACCAGGGAACTGGAAGTTACTGATACAATGTAGGGCATCAGAGGAAGCATAGGTGGGAAGGGACTGGACAAGAAGAGAGTTCTGAGCTAAGTTAGGAGGAAATTAGGTTGATGGGGCAGGACAAGCTGACACGATGTTCTTACCAGGACAGTTCTGTTATTATATGCCATTTATTTTAGATACTCCAGCGGCCAAATTACACCAAAGCACTCCAAAGAAGAAGTGTTTAACTGAATTTGGGATTACAAACAATACCATATGCCAAAATTCTGAGAAATGCATATTATTGTTAAAATAAAAATACCTCAGCAATATTATGACCTTCTACTGAATTAGTGGGAAGTTAGACTTGGTCCAACTATTCTGTTACAATCTCATAATTCTGAAAATGAAGAGATAAATGTCTAACATGACTCTCCTTAAGTGAATTTTCCCTGCCTTAGGTAAAGTAAGTGATCTCTTAACAACAGAAAATTATAAATTACCTATAGGACAACTGTATTATAAAGTAGAAGTCTGCATATACTTCCTGCATGTGCCACTTGACTTTCTATTGTCATGTTTCATACCATTTTTCTATTATAAATTTCTAATAAACATTTTTGTTGATTTTTGAAAGCAAACAAAGCGAAGAATAGATTTGAAGGAAAGATGGGGGTAATGAATGTTGAGGAAAGTAGAGGAGTATTGTTGAAGAAAGGGCGTTTGAGACAAGGATTCAGAGAGAGGGAATCTGGGAGAAAACAATTATAATTACAACGTGATAGTTTACAAAGGCTTTATAATTGCAATAAAAAGTAGGATTTGTTACGTTAATATGGAGGCCAAATTCTCTCTATTTTCCTTTAAATCTATTCTTCGCTTTGTTTGCTTTGCTTCATCTGAAGATCACCCTTATCCTGAGTCCACATGTGCAATGGGTAGGTTGAATCATACTGGCCCAGATTTTTTTGCATCAGTGATTTTAGCATCAAATGCCATTAATCAGACCATGTGCACCCTGATCCTCCAGTGGTAAATTGATGTTAAATTTGACTGGAAAATTGGTTGAATACATTATACTAAGCATAGCAGTGAATTAGAAATAAGGAAACCAAAAGTCCATCAAAGAAATTTAGTTTTACAGAAGAGAACTGATGACAGCTACCTTAATTGTTCTTAAATTTAAAACAATCTTTGTATGCAGAAGTTATTTGAAGTGGACCCATAATCTGCAGGGTTACATTGAATACTGCTCCCTCAAGCGGAAAAGGATAAAGAGGTGAAGGGTCCAGTGGAGCATGACCATCCAGAGGTGCCACTGCTGCCATGGACATTTATGGCGGAGACGTGTGACACCCCTATGCAGAAGTTCCCAATGCTTCAGCTGAATCTAATGTGTACAGCATTGCACTCATGTCATCCACACCTGTGTGGTAGATAGCAGAGCCATATTTAAAAAAAAACAAACAGATCTCCTCACTACAAAGACCAGTCCACTCATTATATTTTCAGCCTTCCATCACCATCCATGACCATGCCATTCCTCGACTTTTACCTATTCATGGTCCTTATAGAATTGATTACTCTGTTGTGGCCCAGCCAGGTCTTCAACGGATACCCCTGGTCACTTAGGAGCCATTCCAATAAGGGTGGTTGGTGGTGTGAAGACATCAGTTACCTGAGACTGTTGGAGGGTAACAAGGTCATGGAAGTTCCATGATAACCTTGTAGAGATCCAATTGCAGGATCATTTTGAGATGGTTGCCTACCAATTGTGCATTGTAGGAGTGGAACCCCTTCATCCAATGGGGGAATGAGGTCAGCAATCACCTGACACGAGAGCTGCCAGACGTTGGATATTCCATTGCTCTGAAAGGACCAATGAGCTGACCCTGGCCTATAGATCCTGAACAGAGTCTTCTTCAAGGTGCCACTTTGTTTCCGTCCTTTCTGTTGAATCCAGGTTCCTGTGACTGTGTTGCTGCTACCCCATGTCAGGTCAAAGGTGAAAAGGTCAAAAGTCCCTTATTGGTGGCCAAGTCTCTGCCTCTACTCAATTAATTGCTGCCAAGTAACTTTCCCCAAACACGATTTATTTGTCTCAAGGATCTGCTCCTACTAGCACCAACCTTCAACTAGGGTTGGCCGAAGGAGCCTATGGGAAAGAAGCATTTAAACTGTAAAAAGGCTCGAGATTGTCATTTCAATTGCATGCCTGGATGGTTTCTGGCTTCATCTCAATCCAGCCCTAGGAGGCAGGAAGACCTCAATGGTGGCTTGTGCTATTTGAGATGTGGCTGTTGCTGCATCCATTGCCTATTTGAACTGTGCATGTCAGAGGGCATTTTTCAAAGAGTCAACCAGATTGTTATGGATCTGGACATATCAGTCTCACCAGACAGGTAAGGATGAGTGGGGTAAAACATTAATGAACCAGATGGGGTTTAACGACAATCAGCAATGATTTCACTGAATTTGAATTTCATATTTGTATTGAATTCAATTGAAGTTCACCATCTGCCATGGTGGGATTCGAACCCAGGTCCCAAGAACATTGCCCTGGGTATCTGGATTATTAGTTCAGTGCCAAAACCACACAACCTGATCACACCTCCACTCACTGGAAAAAATACTTCTCAAAAAGGTTATGAACATCTGACTAACTGTACACTCTGCTCAGTAATGATGTCAGAAAATAGGGAAAACTGGTTGGAAATACCATCTAATGGAAGGAGCTCAAATTAAATTTAAACAGCATTAATCCACATTAGTGAATGGACCCCAAGATAGTATTTAATTGAAAGGATCAAATGACACTGTAAATGATCCGTGGAAAGTTCAAGCACACTATAGCAGGCATCTGAACATTAATAGCTTGGAAACATCAGTCTTTGAGATAGGCTTCACAATTCACATTATTTCAGCTATGTGATTTTTTTCTTTCTGCTCAGTTTTATACCACCATCTACTTCATAGTGCATGCCAACTTCCATGTGCATGATGATGTTTCCCCAAGAGGATTGATTATCCAATGCAAGTATTAAAGGCTTATCAAGAAGTAATCTGCACCTGATTGTCAGGAAATTGTTTGCCAGTAATAGATCAGTGTTGATGACTGTTTTCTCCAGTATGTGCTGGTGCAGATTGAACTCCAAAATTTTAATCATGAGCTAAAGTTGTTCCATGTTTAATGTCTTTTTCAAACCTACAAATAATATTGTAAGACACTGGTCCTGATCGACCAGCCTTGTCACGCCTGACTCGGGACTGCTCCTTGGCACTGCCACTGGGTACCCTGGCATTGCCAGTGTGTCTGAGTGGTACTACCAGGCTGGCAGGGGTACTGCCAGGGTGCCAGACTGGCAGTGCCAAGGTGCCCAGGTTCCAAGTTGGCACTGCCAGGGATCAAGTCTTGGGGGGGGGGGGTGGTGTCCTGCTCTTGTGAGGTGTGGTGAGGAGGGGGGCTTGAGGACCCGCTAGGAGGTATGATGGGCATTGGGAGAGTCTGGAGTCTGTGGTGGGGTGTTTGAGGTGGGTCCAGAGATCAGGGGGGCATTTAAAAATGGCACTCAAGCTCTTCCTGCACTGACAAGCTGAGCTGAGCTCATCAGTGCAGGAAATGAAGATAACTGCGGCCTCCGCGGGGCATCCCTTGCCAAGGCTGTTAGGAGTAAAGAGTCCTGTTTGATAGCAAGGTCGTTCTCAGCGCTGCAGGTGCTGAGAAACACCACGCTAAACACCCCCAAAACAGGACTCTGTTTTCTTATTACCTCGTGCCCGTTTTCAGTTCTATGAATGCGGCATAATTAGACCCGTAAAAGGGTGGTACATTAGTTTGTTAATCATGAAGGTTATTCATGAAGCTCCCACCTTCTCAACCTTGCCTCTTGCATGAGGTGTGCCGATCCTCCGGTTAAATCACCACCAGTCAGCTCTCCCCCTCAAAGGGGGAAAGCAACCTAAGGTCGTCTGGAACTACGCTATGTAATTTTACTTACTTTTAGCTTGTTAATCTAATTTATTAGTATTTAACAAAATAATTTATTCCTTGGGTCAGAAACCTGCCATGTGATTTATTGTAAAGATGTACATCTGAAAAAGGAACTTAAAGCGCAGAGAGATAAGAGTTTGCTCACAGTGCTTAAGGTCAATGCATGCTGATTTCAAAGGTTAGAAAGGTTATCTTTAATGGGCAGATTCAACAGCTGACAGTTGTGAGAAATCTCTCGGGAACTAAAAACAGCAGTAACAAGATCTGTTAACAAGATTACTAGAAGAACATTGATGCAATGTGTGTAGTCATGTGACAGACCTATATATTGATAGATGCAGTGAATATAGGTTTTGTAATATCTGCAGTGGTGCTTCCTAAAGCAAGAATATATTTATTGTCGATGATAACTGAATGTCTTTCACTACCAAAAAAAAAGTATAAGATACTGAATAGTTTATCTGTGCCATTAAGAAAATCAATCAAATTGTGCCATTTTAATATTATTTGCTTTTGTACAGATTGTTTTTAATCTCGTAAACTAAAATCACTGCTCAAATTAAGCACATGACATATTAGTGTAATAATGTTTAATCTGTTCATATTAAATTCTTTGGCTTCTATTTTAAGAGCCATTAATCCATCTTTTTTTAAATGGATTAGTACTTTTCAGAGGTTAGGTTTAAGATAAACTGACAATTTTCTCTAAGCATAGTGATGTCTTTAACATGTTTAAAGAGAATGCACTTATGATTTTGCCATACTTAATTTAAAAGGCAACATCTTACTCATTATTGGTGCACCATACAGAGGACATCACCTTGCTTCTAATCAAAGGACGCTTGAGAGTGAGTAATGTTTAATGCATGTGTGAAGAGTATTAAAATGCTGATTTGCCAAGCTTTCATCTTCACAAACCTAGTTACAAATATTAAATTACAATCTATAAAACTATTGTTCTCGAAAACAATTACTGAAAAATGTAAGCCTGAATTTTCTACCCATCTAATCAGCAGATTTTTCTTTGGATCTGGGATAGGCAGGGGTGTAAAATTACTTGGAGTTGTGTTTCGCCATGTGTTTGCCTTGATTAGCTTTATCCAATTTCTCCATCCTGGGGCCTAGCACTGTATACAATTGCCCACTTAATTTTACTTACTTTTAGTTTCTTAATCTAACTTATTAGTATTTTCCAAAATTTATTGTGACAATATAAATTAGAGAAATGCATCCACTGCCATATTTTCCATGACATCTATTACTCTCGGTGTCCAATATTTTAACAGAAGCGCAGAGGGTTACCAAAGCCTGTACAATTGTGCACAGAACAATGCATTGTGCATTCAAAGTGAATCCAAAATGTAGACAAGTATTTGGCCCTTTTGCAAACAAGGCAGAGACTGCCTGTACCACTATCCTGCGACAAGCTTCCATGGATTGCTATACCATGGGCTGAATTTGTACCTAATCGGGATGGCTCAGGATCCCATTAAAAATGGTGGTTGGGTCCCAAATCTGGGGTTCCTGGCCTCATTCCCAGGCTGTCTGATTTTTGGGAGTGCCTTTAAAAGATGCAAGTAGCTTCTTGCCAAAACCCCACACCAGACATTCCTGACCTGGCTGGCTCCATTAAGGAAATTTGCATGTCCAACACAATGTTAAGGAAGTCAGGCCAGGTTTTTAAAGAAGTGTGGTTTCCTGAGCCTCAGAGGAGCCATGAATGTGAGCTGTGTGAAGAGACCTTTTAAAAGGTGAATTCAACAGCTCGATCATACCCCCTATGCCAAGCCAAGTTCCCTCAACCCCCTTATCCCAAACTATGGCATTTCCATGCACATTGACGCCCCCCCCCCACACCCACCCCCCCCCACACCCACACCCACCCCCCTCCACACCCACACCCACCCCCCTCCACACCCACCCCCCTCCACACCCACACCCACCCCCCTCCACACCCACCCCCCTCCACACCCACACCCACCCCCCTCCACACCCACACCCACCCCCCTCCACACCCACACCCACCCCCCTCCACACCCACACCCACCCCCCTCCACACCCACACACACCCCCCTCCACACCCACACCCACCCCCCTCCACACCCACACCCACCCCCCTCCACACCCACACCCACCCCCCTCCACACCCACACCCACCCCCCTCCACACCCACCCCCCTCCACACTCACCCCCCTCCACACTCACCCCCCTCCACACTCACCCACCTCCACACTCACCCACCTCCACACCCACCCCCCTCCACACCCACCCCCACATAAACTCGAAAGAACCAGTAAATTCTATAGTGACTGTGGGATATGTAAAAAAAAAAGCTTTAAAAATCATTCATTCATTCATTACTTTCCATTTGTAAAAGAAAAGTAATTTCACTATCGGGCAATACAGGTGTCAATAATTCTGACCCTTTAAAGTATCAATAACAGAAACCACAAACCTTTGAAATCATGTGAACTTGTAAAGAAACATCTTGAAATTAACAGTAGAGATCAGGGAGCAAGATCTGTTAATCAAGCAATGTTTTCTCTTGGGCTGGGTGCAGCTGTTTCAACAGGAGCAATGGATGGATGGGCTCTCAGCCAAGCATATATAATACTTTAATAATACAGACTATGGGGTTGAGATGGGCATGGGCTGGTTTTAAGTCGGCATAAGAGCTCTAAAGGGCTATGGAAATGTGTGGGGGCATGGATTCACATGAGGGTATGAAAGGCCATGGGAGTGGATGGGAGACATGAGTTGGCATGGGCAGAGTATGTATGGGGAGTGTGGGGAGGTATGAGGGCTAGAGGGCTGTTTTTTGTTTTGTTGTTTATATTGTAACTATGATGAAGTCCCAGAGCACCAAGTATGGAAGAGCACCTGGCTGCATTTGACTGTAGGGTTCAACCGTCAAGCATTTTTGACCTTTGCATCTCGAGCTCATCGAACCATTTCCTCCTTCTACTCAAAGGGTTGATGGTCTAGAAATGCCTTTGCAACAGCGCTAAGTCCGTAAGATTCCACCTTTGTTTCTGAGAACCTCTCCCATGCTAAAAGAAAATGATGGACCCTGTGTCACACAGGCATTTTTTTAAGTTTAAAATTTAGTTATAAAATTTAATACATATATTTATTGCATTTTTTAATTTTACTTGTAATTTGTTTGCTATCCTCAGTCTTTCCCCCTTTTGTAAAATACAGTAGTGAACACTATTCTAATTTCCAATGATGTTGCAATTGTAACTTTTCCACACTTGGAAAAACAGAGTAGGAAAAACAGAAATGCAGCGAAATGAGACCACACCTGGACAATTCAGAAGCACACAACAGGTTAGTAAGCAAAACTGAACACATGCGATTGGGGATAGCATACTGACATGGACCAAGGATTGGTTAATGGACAGAAAAAAGGGAGTAGAGATAAATGGGTCATTCTCAGGTTGACAGGCTGACTAGCGAGGTCCCAAAAGAATCAATACTTGGACCCCAACTACAATCTATATCACGGATTTGGATGTGGGGGTCATCTGTAATTTCCCAAGTTTGCTCATGGCACAGAACTAGGTGGGAATGTGAATTGTGGGCCTCACAGCACCAGGGACCCGGGTTCAATTCTGGTCTTGGGTGACTGTGTAGAGTTTGCATTTTCTCCCCATGTCTGCATGGGTTTCCACCGGGTGCTCAGTTTCCTCTCACAGTCCAAAGATGTGCAGGTTGGGTGGATTGACCATGATAAAACTGCCTCTTAGCGTCCAAAGGTTAGTTGGGGGTTCCAGGGATAGGGGGGAGGTTGGGCCAAGGTAGGGTACTCTTTCAGAGGGTCAGTGCAGGCTCGATGGGACGAACTGCCTCCTTCTGCACTGTAGGGATTCCATGATTCTATTCAATGATGCAAAGAGGCTTTAAGTGGACTTAGACTGCTGAGTGAATGGGCAAGAACATGTCAAATGGAATATAATATGGAAAAATGTGAAGTTATCCACTTAGTAGGAAAAACAGAAATGCAGCGAAATGAGACCACACCTGGACAATTGTTGTAGTTCTGGTTTCCTTACCTAACGAAGTATATCCTGGCCATAAAGGCAGTGCGGCAAAGGTTCACCAGACTAATCTCTGAGATGGTGGGACGGTCCCACGAAGAGAGATTGAGCAGACTGGAGTTTAGAAGAATGAGAGGTGATCTCATTGATAAGTGTACAAAATGCTCAGAGGGCTCAACAGGGTAGATGCAGGAAGGATATTTCCCCTATTTGAGGGTAGCTCTTGAACTAGGGGACACAAACTCAGAATAAGAGGACTGAGAGGATGAGGGGATGAGAAATTTCTGTGGTCAAAGAGTTGTGAATCTTTGAAATTCTCTATTCCAGAGGGCTATGGAGGCTCAGTCAATGAGCATACTCAAAGCATAAGTTGGTAGATTTCTGCTTACCAATGACATCAAGGGTTAGGGGGATAGTGTGCGAATATGTCACAGAGATAGAAGATTGGCCATTATCTGATTGAATAACAGAGTAGGCTCAAAAAGCCATATGGCCTACACCTTCTCTTATATTCGTATGTAAATTCACTTATCAAATTCCAATAACAGAATATACCTGCACCTGTACTAATAATTTGGCTTAATACAGTTCAGTTACACAGCAATTGTAACAAGCCCGCCTTGACCTGTATTTTTCCACTCAAGTGGTAAATACTGATTCCAAAAATAGAAAATACTTTTCAAAATGTTGGACTTTCATGTAATGACTAGAACCATATATGATTCAGCACATGCCTAGCACTTGCCAGCTACTGCTTTACAAACAAAATCAAAAAACATTTATAAACAAGGATAAGATTTGTTAAGAAAAGCAAATTACTGTGGATGCTTGAATGTGAAACAAAAACAGAAAATACTGGAAAATCTCAGCAGGTCTGACAGAATCTGTGGAGCGAGAAGGGAGCTAACATTTTGAGTCTGGATGAGTTGTGTCTGGCTTTGACTTTGAGTCATCCAGACTTGTAACATTAGCTCTCCTCTCTCCACAGGTGCAGTCAGATCTGCTGAGATTGTCCAGCATTTTCCATTTTTGTATAAGATTTGTTGAAGTGCCCGAAGCGCCTTCCTTTCCCTCCATGTGCTTCATCCAAACACCAATCACTACAATGTCTCACGCTTGGGCCAGTTTGATTTTTTTCTTAACACTTCAACCAAACCCATTGTGAATACAGGGAGACCCTGGCCCTGATTCACTCACTGAACAGCATCCCTTAGTTAACAAGGTATTACAGCTACTGTATGTCTTAACTCCAATTCTGATTGGTCTGTTATCACGTCAACAATTTTTGTTTTTGTTGAAATTTTGAAATCTCCTTGCAGACCTCGAGGGAGCCTGCAAACTCCAAATGAATCCCTGCAGTGATGTCACCTGTCATTAAAGCATAAATTATTCCCAATAGTACCAAAATATGTGAACTGTGGCCTGCATATAACTACTGTTGTAGTTCTGGGCAGTTTCCAGCATTGCACACATATTTATTACTCATCTTAAAAAAATAATACCTAATTTTGGAACATAATTCACCCAGATTGTTTCTGTAGAAGTCTGTGCTTCTTTGCATTTTCTTTACCTGTAAGCCCTTGCATTCTGCAAAATGTTTAAATTTTGAATTTAAATCCAACAGTCTAATATAACAACACTGCAAGGTAAGCCATTGCTTCCACGAGTTACAAAATGACCTTGAATTTGCATCAGTGCCTTCAGCCTTCTGCTTCTGGCATCGTAACACTGTTAGTCACTTTGAGAAACCCTCAGGTCAACAATGTATCACCACAGTTCGTTACTCAGTTTCTTTCTGTACAATGCACAGGTCAGTGATTCTCTTGAACGAGACAGTTATATTACATTATTCCCAAATATGAAGCAAATTCAAAGGTATTTTGCTGGCACAACATCTACACCTCAAACCTTAACCTGTCTTGGGATGATTTCAACTTCAATTTTTACATCTGCAATTTTGACAATAGTAGGTGGTTGGAGGATGTAATACAGACCAACTTATCTTTTATTCTCTTTAAGTACTTTGTGAAAAAAAATAATCGGTTTCCAAAAAGTAAATGTCAATTTGAAAAAGCTATTCATATAAATAGATTCTAACTTAAATTACATTTTAAACCATGAATGTGTCGGCAAAACTATTGTGGCTTACTTTATGGTCGTCACATATTGCCATTTGAGTTTAATTTTTTTCTAGCAGTCTCAAAGATACAAGATGCATTGCAGATTACTCAGAAATGTGTGGAAAGCGGCGGCCACATCATTAAATCCAAACTGGACTTTTGATTCTATATCTGATCTTTTTGCATGGAAACATATATATTTGAAATATATTTTGATGTTGTTTTTCTGAGGCAATTCATAATTAGCAATTAAAATATACAATTATTTCCCTTCTTTTTCAGTATTCCAAAAGGGGCTGCTCCCTCCATGGGATACTGGTTCCCTCTCCCGTGATTCACAGCGCCCCTGCTTGCAGCATCTTCTCACCCAGGTAAGGAGGTACAACACCTGTTCTTCCGTCACCTCCCTTCCCATCATCCATGGGCCCAAACAATTTATTTCAATGTAATTTACTACAGTTGTTGCACATAATAGTCTCCTCTGCATTGGAGACCAAACACAGATTGGGCGATTATTTTGCTGAACAATACCCACCAGTCTACAAGCATGACCCTGAGCTTCTGGTCATTTGTCGTTTTGTTTCTGCCCCACTCCAGCCTTAAGCTCCTGAATTGTCTCCATGAAGCTCAAAATAAGCTCAAGGAACAGCACGCATCTTTCAGATTAGTCACTTAACAGCATTCCAAATTTAATAAATTCAATAATTTCAGGCCATAACCAACTGCATCCACTTTTTCACACATTCTGTTGTTCCCATTTACAGCTCTATTTTTTGTCCCATTAACACCTTTCTCATTTTTCCTCTCCTGCCTTCCATCCTATCACACTTATCCTTTTGCCCTTTCCTCCCCTCGCCCTGTCTGTGACTCGGTACTTGTTTAAAATCTGTTACATTTAACATTTTCCAATTCCTACTAAAGGTCACAGGCGCGGCTCTTTAACTCTTTTTCCCTCTCCACAAATGCTATTGGCTGGTGATCGGCTATATCAGAAGAAAATGAGCCCAATTACAACCTCCAAGCCCTCTACTACACACGTACACACGCCATCTCATGGTGTTTGTCATGGAGATAGCGCTCGACACGTAAATCAGATTCTGAACATGTGGCTATTTGTAGTTTTTACGTAGCTTTTTGAAAAAAAATCGGCGGTTCCTACACAATTGCCTCATATGGCGATTTACTATTTCAGAAATACAAATGAGTATGAATGGTCAACAAAAACAAATGTTTTCTTCACATGTTCCGAATGGATTACATTATTAATAAGTAAATCCCTGTCCCCAACGGTTTCTCAAACTATCCCTTCCCAAATGTATACACCCACAAGTACTGGGCACAACAAGCATTCCTCATTACAACGTACATCTCCAATCCAATTTCCAAATGTAGCTTTTAGCATTTTACATGAATAACTTCAAGAAATGTAATTTCCCCTTTGCTGTGTGATTATTGGGATTTTAAAAAACTTTGAATCTTTAAACGACTGACCACTTCGTTAGCAAAAAGGTAAAAAAAAGGCATGCCAATATCGCCAGGCAACCACTTGTAAATTGGGGTGAAATAACCGCCAGGAGGATTACTGGCTGCAGTTATGGTAAATCACATCACGGGAGATTGAAGTGCCTGTGACACTTTGTAGGCTTTTAATATATTCTCTCGAAAGCTCGGGTGGATGAATAAAAAGCTCAGCTGATTCACATGCAAATTGAGGCTGAACTTCATCCCTCACCAGAGCCCTGAATAACACAGGCAGCCTCCTCCCCACAGCTGCCAGACGCTGCCCTGAATCAGCCCTCTCTCTCTCTGTGTTTGCAGCCGCTCACAACGCCGCGCAAGTTAAGACTTCTCCATTTTAAAAAAAACGCAACCAAAACAAATAGGGGAACATCGGAATGGCCTTGGAGCTTTATGTGTCTCAATAACAGTTGTTTACTCTAGGGCTCTTTGCACAAGCGCCCCATTACAAAGCCTCAAACTACCTTGCAAAATCCAGAATGGACACCTCGTCCTTCAACCGAGCAACAATTTTCACGTGATGTGAAATGGGTGTTGTTGATGTCGAGGAGAAAACCTCGGGCAAACTCTGGACACCTGCAGAATATATTAATTTCAAATGTAATGTTGCGCCAATTGTTCAGATTTATCACTTTTAAGTGGGGGTATGAGCTTTACACTACCTGGCAGATTTCCAATTACATCAGGGGCATGCTCCTACTTTCCATGAGTTACCAGCTATTTTCTTTTCTGTAGTTACAGCACTGCATTTATTGAATTTAACTCCCACCCACTTCTGAGTCTGTTTCCCCCTCTACATATATTTGTTGGTCAGCATTTTGTTCTTAAAGATCTTTAGAATTGGGCACTTGAAGGAGACTGCTGTGGTGTAACAGTTCACGAACAAAATACACGCCACTTTCAGCAGTCAGTGCTCCATTCTTCCCCCGATAGATTGAGATGATCTTCTTACCTGTTTGACACACTCAAATGTTGGGAAGCGATACTACTCCTGATCACAGTTTAAGGGTCTCAACATGAACGGGCGGGGGCGAACTGAATTTTTCTGTCAAAATGGGAAATAAAAGCGGGTAAGTGAACCAAGCGCAATGGCGAGAACAGGCAGCAATAATCCCCCGTCGGAAATGTGGTGCGGCGGAGAGGAGCTGGCTGCTGCCCACTATCCGGTGCACCCTGGCAGGATGAGCAGTCAGATCCCGCAGACGGAGCTCTGTACACTCACTGTGCAACCAGCACTGAGTGAATGAACAGCTCCCAGCGCCACCACCTCGCCCCACCCCGTCAGCTATATTTACATACAGGGAGCAATCCAGCCAATGGGGCCCCACAGCTCACTTCCACCTGCTGAGGCAGCCCCTCCCCCAGCTCTTCCACCTCTGCGACCTGTCAACTGGGCCAGAAGATTTCTCCCATTTTAAATCTGACACATGCAGATAAAGTATCCGAGATTTCTATCGTAAAACAATTTTCCATTAAAGATAGCCATGATTTTCCTCCACCAGAAAGGGCACTGGCCGCAAACTTCCACTTGGTGGCATCGCTGCTACTGGAGCTATGTGAAAGGCCCAGACTCCACATTTCAGGTGCAACACCCTGTGTGTGCCCAGCCATAAGAGGGTGGCACCAATGTGCTACTCCTGTGCCAGATGCATATCTAGTGGGCGGATGGTGATGTGAGACAGCCGCTGACACTGGGTTGGTGCATAGCCTGTCATTTTTGGAACGCAAAGGTCCTGTTACCGCCCATTCTTAATCACTCTTAACTCAACATGTGTTCAGCTGCACCAGGAACCCCTGCCCCATTGCACTCAGTAGTGCAATGCTAAGTAGTAGCAGAAGCTAACCCAGCCTCCGGGTGAGGTGCTTTTGACTTAATTTTACTAGTGCCGAGTTTCTCGAACATATTAAGGGAATTTTGCAACATTTTTTGGACTTTCAAGGGGGTGGTCCTGGTGCTTGATAAGAATGCCTCAGCTGGAGTTTTCTGTCCCATCCTGGGCACCACACTTTCGAGTGGATGCAAAAGTATTTGAGAGAACTCAGAAAAAAACTCAGAAAATGTTTCCGGGGATGAGAAACTTCAGTTAACATAGAACATAGAAAATACAGCACAGAACAGGCCCTTCGGCCCACGATGTTGTGTCAAACATTTGTCCTAGATTAAGGACAAATCAATCTACACCCCATCATTCTACCGTAATCCAAGTACCTATCCAACAGACACTTGAAGGTCCCTAATGTTTCTGACTCAACTACTTCCACTGGCATTGCATTCCATGCCCCCACTACTCTCTGGGTAAAGAACCTACCTCTGACATCCCCCTATATCTTCCACCATTCATCTTAAATTTATGTCCCCTTGTAATGGTAAGTCGCCCCTCATCCTTCTCCATTCTAATGAGAAAAGGCCGAGCACCCTCAACCTTTCCTCGTAATCCTACTCTCCATTCCAGGCAACATCCTGGTAAATCTCCTTTGCACCTTTTCCAAAGCTTCCACATCCTTCCTAAAATGAGGTGACCAGAACTGCACACAGTATTTAAATGCTCCCCCACTAACAAATCTATCACTTGCCCTGGCCCATTACCAAGTACCAAATCCAATATGGCCTCCTCTCTGGTTGGACAACATACATACAGTGTTAGAAAAGCTTCCTGGACACACTTCACAAACACCACCCCATCCAAACTATTTGATCTAAAGAGTTTCCACTCAATATTTGGGAAGTTGAAGTCATCTATGACTACTACCCTGCGACTTCTGCACCTTCCCAAAATCTGTTCCACCACATCTCTGCTGCTATTGGGGGCCTATAGAAAACTCCCAACAAGGGTCCTTTGCTATTTCTGACTTCAACCCATACTACCTCAGTAGGCAGATCCTCCTCAAACTGCCTTTCTGCAGCTGTTGTACTATCTCTAATTAACAATGCCACCCCGCCCACTTTGTTTCCCACCCTCCCTAATCTTATTGAAACATCTATAACCAGGAACCTCCAACAACCATTTCTGTCCCTCTTCTATCCAAGTTTCCGTGAGGGCCACCACATCGTAGTCCCAAGTACCAATCCATGCCTTAATTTCACCCACCTTATTCCTGATGCTTCTTGCGTTGAAATATACACACTTCAACCCATCTCCGTGCCTGCAAGTACTCTGCTTTGTCAGTGTTACCTTCCCCACTGCCTCACTACATGCTTTGGCATCCTGAACATCAGCTACATAAATTGTTGGATTACAAATCCGGTTCCCATTCCCCTGCCAATTAGTTTAAACCCTCCCGAAGAGTACTAGAAAACCTCCCTCCCAGGATATTGGTGCCCCTCTGGTTCAGATGCAACCCATCCTGCTTGTACAGGTCCCACCTTCTCCAGAATGTGCTACAATTATCCAAATACCTGAAGCCCTCATCTCCTACACCATTCCTGCAACCACGTGTTCAACTGCACTCTCTCCCTATTCCTAGCCTCGCTATCACGTGGCACCGGCAACAAACCAGAGATGACAACTCTGTCTGTCCTGGCTTTTAACTTCCAGCCTAACTCCCTAAACTCGTTTATTACATCCATCCCTTTTCCTACCTATGTCGTTGGTACCAATGTGCACCACAACATCTGGCTGCTCACCCTCCCCCTTCTATCTATCACTCCCTCAGCTTCCCAAATGATCCTCAGTTCATCCAGCTCCATCTCCAGTTCCTAACACAGTCTGTGAGGAGCTGGAGATGGCTGCGCTTCCCGCAGGTGAAATCAGCAAGGACACCGGTGGTCTCCCTTACCTCGAACATTCTGCAGGAGGAACATTCCACTTCCCTAGCTGCCATCACCTCTACTTAGTCTCCCAGTAAAAAAGAAAAAAAAAGTAAATAGCTTACCTGCTCACAGCACTGAGTCTTTTTTTTTAGGTTAGGGGTAGTGTCTCGGGTTTCCTCATCATTCAAATTTATTGGGTAATACAAACCTTCCCAGGTCTCTCCAAGGCCGACTTCCCGTTTCCTGCTGCTCTGAGAAAAATTCTTTGGAAATTTCCATGTGAGTGTAAAGCTTTCATCCAGTCAACTCTGATGCCACAGTAGGCCATAGCAGAGCCCAAAGGGTGGCAAGACGCCGAGATGAGAGAGATCGTTGCCACAGATTCTGAAATGGAAACTCATGCATTGGAAATCGCCAACGAGGAATTGCTGCAGGGCTAGTTGGAAACTTTCTAAATTTTGTATTGAAAATACGTTTCGCAGTGGCACAGCTGATAAATAAAGTACAAGTGGACTTTGCCAAAAAGCACAGACTTCACCTCCATTATTTGGGAACTGAGAATGGATAACTGATATCCAGGGTTCCGAATAGACACAGAGAACCATCAGAATATAAAGCCAGACAGTTTGGCACCAGCAAGGCAAACCCAGTCTGGATCGACTGTGCGATGTATATAATAGTTATTGTAAAGGAACAAAGTTTATTTGAACTGCTCTCCTTGTGCTTGTTAGGTGTATTGGACATTCTGAGCAGCACAGTGGCACAGTGGTTAGCATTGCTGCCTCACGGCGCCGAGTTCCCAGGTTCGACCCTGGCTCTGGGTCACCGTCTGTGTGGAGGTTGCACATTCCCTCCCGTGTTTGCGTGGGTTTCACCCTCACAACCCAAAGATGTGCAGGATAGGTGGATTGGCCATGCTAAATGGCTCTTAATTGGAAAAAATTAATTGGGTACTCTAAATTTAAAGAACGAAAAGGTGAATTGGACATTCTGAATTCTCCCTCAGCGTACCCGAACAGGTGCTGGAGTATGGCAACCAGTGGATTTTCACAATAACTTCATGGCAGTGTTAATGTAAGCCGACTCATGACACTAATAAAGATTATTATTATTAATGTGGACTGCTTTGTGGCCTTACGCATCATGGGGCTGGCTGTAATTGCACCTGGCATCTCTAAGAACATTCAGGACAACGGTAGCATAGTGTTACTTAAAGGTTTAAGCATCTTCTCAACCCCCACCTCACCCTCAGCCTGCTGTCTGGTATGAAGTGCAAGCTGCCGATTTTGTAACAAGAAACATCTTGTTTCGCCCACCCCACCCACTATAAATTTACTCATCCCAGAACTCTTGATTTTCTGCTTCCAGATCCTGAGAACTAAAATGGGATCAGAGTTTATGGGGAGAGGGCAAATCACTGAGTGTCTTCAAGACAGAGGTTCCTGATTAATAAGGGGATCAGGGGTTATGGTGAGAAGGCAGGAGAATGGGGCTGAGAAACATATTAGCCATGATTTTATGGTGGATCAGACTCGATGGGCCGAATGGCCTACATCTGCTCCTATATCTTATGGTCTTATGTCTAAAGCCTGACCGCCTCTGCAACCTCACATGAAAGGCACAAATTAAGAAGGCAAATGGAGTTTTGTCCTTCATTGCTAGAGGGATGGTGTTTATGACTAGGGCGGTTTTACTGCAATTGTGTAATGTGTTAGTGAGGCCACACCTGGAGTATTGTGTTCAGTTTTGGTCTCCTTACTTGAGAAAGGACGTACTGGCACTGGAGGGTGTGCAGAAGAGATTCACTAGGTTAATCCCAGAGCTGAAGGGGTTGGATTATGAGGAGAGGTTGAGTAGACTGGGACTGTACTCGTTGGAATTTAGAAGAATGCGGGGGGGGCGGGGGGGGGGGAATCTTATAGAAACATATAAAATTATGAAGGGAATAGATAGGATAGATGCGGGTAGGTTGTTTCCACTGGCGGGTGAAAGGAGAACTAGGGGGCATAGCCCCAAAATAAGGGGAAGTAGATTTAGGACTGAGTTTAGGAGGAACATCTTCACCCAAAGGGATGTGAATTTATGGAATTCCTTGCCCAGTGAAGCAGTTGAGGCTCCTTCATTAAATGGTTTTAAGATAAAGATAGATAGTTTTTTGAAGAATAAAGGGATTAAGGGTTATGGTGTTCGGGCCGGAAAGTGGAGCTGAGTCCACAAAAGATCAGCCATGATCTCATTGAGTGGCGGAGCAGGCTCGAGGGGCCAGATGGCCTACTCCTGGTCCTAGTTCTTATGTTCTTAAATGCCAATTGCAGCCACCAGTTGAGATAATTGCACTTCTTGAATATTTGGGAGTGTATCAGCAGATGGTGAGCCACAGGGCATGAGAGGGCTGCAGCTAGGCCAGGGGAAAATATCCTTGGCGTGCCAGTTCAACACAGGCCAAAGTTGCAGATGGTTTCTGCTACAGAGTATTCAGATAAATATTTCAGCATTTAGGATGGTCTCACACACACCAAGGTGGCGGATGCATTGGGGACCTGCCATAGTGCCACTTTTCAATGTGAAGCAACATGGAGGAATCCACTTCCAACTTGGCCGAGTGCTTCATGCAGAGCTTGCAGCCCATCATTTCCAGTGTAGAAGTGGTGGCCAATTCCATCACGGCAGGTCCAGAAGGCAGAATTGTTGTTTCAGGATACTGGTGATTTATTCCTCGACATTCCAGGTTGCTGCATGGCTCTCATTATTGAAAATCTATCCTTGTATTGTTGGGCCTTGGAGGGAGTCATTAACCTGGTGTAGAGTTTTTGTTTTATTTGTTCATGGGCTGTGGGTGTTGCAGCCTGTGCCCACATTTATTGCCCATCTCTACTTGCCCTTGAGAGGGCAGTTAAGAGTCACCTTGCTGTGGGTCTGAAGTCCCATCTAGGCCAGACTAGGTAAAGATGGCAGATTTCCTTCCCTAAAAGACATTAGTGAACCAGATGGGTTTTTATGATAATCGACAAGGGTTTCATAGTCACCATTAGACCTCTATTTCCAGATTTTTTTATTGAATTAAAATTTTACCATCTGCAGTGGTGGGATTTGAACCTGGGTCAACAGAGCACTGCTCTGAGTCCCTGGTTTACTTGTCCAGTGACAATTCAGCAGCAAGCCTCTGGATGTTCATGGTGAACCAAAATGGCAGGGATGGTTGATTGACGCAGAATGACTGCATTGCAATTGGTGCTTCAATAGTAGGTGTTTACCAAAAGGGTCTTCTGAGCAGAGACCATAATGTTACATGACCGAGTGAGGAGGGGAAGATGGGGCAGAATCAGATGGCATTAGCCTTCCACTCTGTTCCCTGTTATCAACAAAATATTACACCAGCTGGCCAAATAACAGCCATTCACTGACAATTCAGTAGCCAGAGGCCAGAGCTGGCACAATGGTCACATGTGTTGCCAGCAGTTTTAAATGGACTCCAGCACAGGAACACTGCTTCAGGTGTCATCATCCAGCTACTTCTGATCAACTGCACATCTGTTCCAGATCTCTGTGCCTATTAGTGTCAGATTGTAAGAACATAGGAAATAAAGCAGGAGCAGCCAACATGGCTCTGTCAATCAGTATGGCCATGGCTGACCTTGAGCTTCAAATTCATTTTCATATTGATCCCCATATACCGCAATTCCCTGGGAGGTCAAATGTTTCCATCCCAGCCTTAAATATATTCAATGATGGGGCAACCCTCAGGGATAGAGAATTCCAAAGATTCACAATGCTTTGAGTAAGAAATTTATCCCCATTTCAGGAATAAATGATCGATCTCTTATTCTCTGACTCTGTCCCCTTGACATAGATTCCCCAACCAGAGCAAACAGTGTCTCAGTATCTACCTTTCAAACCCCTTCATAATTGTGAATGCTTCAATGTGATCACCTCTCAGTCATCTAAACTCCAAAGGATATAGACCCAATTCGCTCTGTCATAGAACAACATTCTCATCTCAGGGACCAATCTAGTGAACCTTTGCTATACTGCCTCCCATGCAAGAAATATACTTTCTTAAAATATGGAGACCAAAACTGCATACACTACTCCATAGTATTCCATTATTATTAAAGGAGTCTCAACAGATTCTCACAATTTCCCAATTATTGTTGTCAGGCTAAATATCTGTGCCAGGGCGGCACGGTGGCACTGTGGCCAGCACTGCTGCCTCACAGCTCCAGGGACCCGGGTTCAATTCCGGCCTCGGGTAACTGTCTGTTTGATCACCCAAACACGAGCAGAAGTGGCAGGTGCTGCATAGCACCCCAACACCAGCATCAGTCCTTGCCTTTTTTGATCGAACAAAAAAGACGAAGGTATTGACTGATGCATCTCAGGATGCTCGGAGCGGTGCTTCTGCAGCAGGGTGCAGATGACATCTCCGAGGCCGGTGGCGTATGAATTGGGAGCGATGACTGAAACAGAATGCAGATATGCACAGATCAAAAACGAATGCCTTGGGCTGATCACGGATCTAGAGAGGTTTCATAATTACGTGTTAGGGCTGCCTACGTTCCTGTTGGAGAATGACCAGAGGCCACTCGTTTCCATCATACAAAAACATTTGTGCCAAATGTTCCCAAGAATACAACTGCTTATGATAAAGCTCCAGCGCTATGGCTTTGACCTTATGGCCAGGCAAGTACCTTGCTGACATGCTGTCTCGAGCCATGGACATCAATGAGGTATTTCTGGTGGAAAACGACATTCAGCTTCATGCCAACCTCGCTGCAGCACCGCTTCTGGTCTCAGATGAAAAAGATAGAACATAAATCATGCCTGATAAAGGCAGAACCAGCTAAGGATGTAGTCCTGCAGAAGGTGCTCAAGTGTCTCAGAGAGGGTTGGACAAGGGTATTACAATGTGGGTATTACAATGTAGAGTCAGAACTCAGTGAAGCGAAAGGTGTTCTCCTGAGGCAGCACAGAATCATCATCCCACATTCTTTGCGGCTGCTCATGCTTAAGAAGCTCCATGAATAGGGCAGCCCGGTGGCCTAGTGGTTAGCACAGCTGCCTCACGGCGCTGAGGTCCCAGGTTCAATCCCGGCTCTGGGTCACTGTCCGTGTGGAGTTTGCACATTCACCCCCACAACCCAAAACTGTGCAGAGTAGGTGGATTGACCACACTAAATTGCCCCTTAATTGGAAAAAATAATTGGGTACTCTAAATTTATTTTAAAAAAAGAAGCTCCATGAAGGGTATTTGGGCATTGAGAAACGCAAGCGCAGGGCCCGGGAGACAATCTATTGGCCAGACATCACCCAGGATATTGCAAGTATGGTAAACCACTGTGTCACGTGTCAGCAATTCCGATGCAGGCAGACTAAAGAACCGATTCAGCTGGGGGACATCATTGCAAGTCCGTGGCAGAAAGTGAGCAAGGATCTGTTCCATCTCAATGGACGAGACTATCTGGTTGTCATTGATTATTTCTCAAACTATCCTGAGGTTTCACAGCTGACGAACTCAACTGCTCAGTGTGTCATGCCACATGTGAAAGCGATCTTTGCCTGACATGGCATACCATCCATCGTAATGTCAGGCAATGGACTGTGCTGCAAAAATCATGAATTCATTGAATTTACCATCAATTTGACTTGAGGCACATCACCTCCAGCCCCCTATATCCGGCGGAAAAGGCTGTACATATCGTGAAGTAGCTGCTAAAAAATGCCATTGATAGCCGGGAGGATATATACTTGGCGCTTCTTAGCTATCGCTCAGCGCCACTCGTCAATGGGTTACCGCCTACACAGCTGCTCATGAACAGGCAACTACATATGACTTTACCGTCCATGCTGGCTCTCCCCATAAATTGACGTCTACAGAGCAAATTGCTTCTTCAGAAAAGGAGGCAGAGGTTTATGGCAGGGCTATTCGGAAGCTCCGGCCATTGCAGCCAGGGACACTGTCAGAATCAAGGATGACATCAGGAATTGATGGCTGAACCTAGCCAAGTTGTGCAACAGGTAGCTCCAGAATTGTTCACGGTCATCATTGAGGATGGTTCAGTCCTGCGAAGGAACAAAAGAGCAATACTAAAAATACAACAGCCCTTTGTGGTGAATCCAGAGGTGCAATACCAAATCTGAGGATGACACAATGCACACAACAGAGCCTGTGTTCAACGTTGAATCCACAGCAGCAAATGTAGAAATAGCAGAAATATCAGCACCAGAAGAAGTTGGGGCACGTTCACTGAGTCAGCCAACACTCGAAGGTTGACCAGATTGTGGCGCAAGTGGGATAGACTGAACCTACAACAATATGTTTAAAGCCATCATGCCTCTGTAAATATCAATACAAATTATGTCTCTGTATATAATAAATAATGTTTCTGTATATAAATGTTGACATCTCCAAAGGAAGGGGGATGTGGTGATATGAAATGAATGATATTGTACATAATTAGTAATGCAACCTCCAACCAGCTGGTGGTGGCAGACCTTGGTCACATAGAACATAGAACATAGAACATAGAACAGTACAGCACAGAACAGGCCCTTCGGCCCCCGATGTTGCGCCGAGCAACGATCACCCAACTTAAACCCACGTAACCCGTATACCCGTAACCCAACAATCCCCCCATTAACCTTACACTACGGGCAATTTAGCATGGCCAATCCACCTAACCCGCACATCTTTGGACTGTGGGAGGAAACCGGAGCACCCGGAGGAAACCCACGCACACACGGGGAGGACGTGCAGACTCCACACAGACAGTGACCCAGCCGGGAATCGAACCTGGGACCCTGGAGCTGTGAAGCATTGATGCTAACCACCATGCTACCGTGAGGCCCATGATGTGGGACACTCAACAGTTGGTAATGGGCGTACAGTAAGACAGTCACACTTAGTGTAAATCTCAAGTAACGTTGTCTATACATATTTCTGTTAGGTATCCAAACAAGAAAGAACAAGGAAAATTACAGCACAGAAACAGGCCATTCGGCTCTCTTAGCCTGTACTGACCATACTGCCTGCCTGAACTAATTCCCTTCACCCTTTTGGGGACCATATGCCTCTATTCCCATCCTATACATGTATTTGTCAAGATGCCCGTTGAAAGTCACCATTGTATCTGCTTCCACGACCTCCCCCGGCAGCCTTTATGTAAAAAACCTGCCTCGTACATCTCCTTTAAACCTTGCCCCTCGCACCTTAAACCTATGCCCCCGAGTAATTGACTCTTCCACCCTGGGAAAAAGCTTCTGACTATCCACTCTGTCCATGCCTCTCATAATCTTGTAGACTTCTATCAGGTCGCCTCTCAACCTCTGTCATTCTAGTGAGAATAAATCAAGTTTCTCCAACCTCTCCTCATAGCTAATGCCATCCATACAAGGCAACATCCTGGTAAATATTTTCTGTACCCTCTCCAAAGCCTCCACATCCATCTGGTGATCAGAATTGAACACCATAGTCCAAGTGCAACCTAACTAAGGTTCTATAAAGCTGCAGCATGGCTTGCCCACTTTTAAACTCAATGCCCTTGCCAATGAAGGCAAACATGCCGCATGCCTTCTTGACTACCTTCTCCACCTGTGTTGGCACTTCCAGTGACCTGTGTATCTGTGCACCCAGATCCCTCTGCCTATCAATACTCTTAAGGGATCTGTCATTTACTCTATATTTCCCATCTGTTCTAGACCTTCAAAAATGCATTACCTCACTTTTGTCCAGATTAAGCTCCATCTGCCATCTCTCCGTCCAATTCTCCAACCGATCTATATCCTATTGTATCCTCTGACGGTCCTCATCACTATCCACAATTTTACCAACCTTTGTGTCATCCACAAACTTACTAATCAAACCAGTTACATTTTCCTCTAAATCATTAATATATATTACAAACAGCAAAGATCCCAGCACTGATTCCTGATTAATGCCACTAGTCACAGCCCTCCATTAAGAAATGCACCATTCCATTGCTATCCTCCGTCTTCTATGATCAAGCCAGTTCTATATCTATCTTGCCAGCTCACCTCTGACCTCTTCTGTACAGTCTGCCATGAGGGACCTTGTCAAAGTCCATGTGGACAACATCCACTGCCCTACCTTCATCAACCGCCTTCCTTGAAAAGCTCGATCAAGTTTGTGAGACATAACCTCCCCTTCACAAAACCATGTTGCCTTTCGCTAATACGTCCACTTATTTTCAAGTAAATCCTGTCTCGAAGAATCCTCTCCAATAATTTCCCTACCACTAACGTAAGGCTCACCGGCCTGTAATTACCTGGATTATCCTTGCTACCCTTCTTAAAGAAAGGAACAACATTGGTTATTCTCCAATCCTCTGGGATCTCCCCTGTAGCCAGCGAGGACACAAAGATTTCTCTCAAGGCCCCTTCCACGTGTTTGACAATAAATCATCATGCTAGTTGAACACATATATGTTCTGTGTGTATCCTTATGAACGGGGGCACCACAGAACACAACATATATCTGGAGCATATATAGGCGAGATAAGTACGACAAATTTTCTTTCCCAAAGGACATTATGAACCACATGGGTTTTTACAATAATCAGAATGGTTTTGTATCACTATTAGGTAGCTTTTACTCCAGATTTATTCATTGAATTTAAATTTCACCAGCTGCAGTGATGGGAGTGAACCCATGTCGCATCTTACTCTAGGCCTCTAAACCCCTACTAGACCAGTGACATTATCACTGTATCAACATAATTCTTAGTCATCACCATTTGGTACAATGGAGTGGCTTGATAGTCCATTTCAGGAGGCAATTAAGAGTCAGCCATATTGCTATTGATTTGGAGTCACAGATCAGCGTAGCAGATTTCCTTCTCAAAAGAAAAATGGTGGACAGCTGATGGAGTTTTATGCCAGCGACACGATCATCAGTACTGATACTAGCTTCTTAATCCATATGTATTTCATTAACTGTGTTTCAATTCTTCAGTTACTATTGTGAGATTTGAATTCAGGTGCCCTGATCATTTATTCAGGCCTTGAGATAATGAGTTCAATAACATCACCACAATGCTACTGTTACCTTCAAATAGGATATTCAGATTTTTTTTCAACAGTGTATGATTTATTTTTACTAATTCTTTAAGACTCTAAGATATAACACAAACAACTTTTGAAGATTATCCACCAAATCAGAAAATTCTGCCTTTCTACTGCTGCTTCATGTTAGTCATGCTGAACTATAGTGGTTTACTATGTCAGACATAAGCTAAATTAAAATTCAGATCATATGGGGGAATGATTCATATTTTAGAAATCTCTCATTCACCAAAACGTTCTAATAGATCACACATAGCAAAGATTAGATGGGAATACATTTCTGACAATACGAATGAAATATATAAAATATGGGCATTGAATTTTGCTAAATTAGCATTTTCAAGGACAGATATATTAAATATCACACTTCACAATTTTGTACCAGAGCTATTGGCAAGCATGAAAAAATTACAGACCCAGTTCGAGCTACTGGCTACTAACAGGGCTGTACTTCAGTCACAGCGCTCCAGCGGTACGTTTTATGAGTATGGGGATAAGGCCAGTTGTCTTATAGAACATAGAACAGTACAGCACAGAACAGGCCCTTCGGCCCTCAATGTTGTGCCGAGCCATGATCACCCTACTCAAACCCACGTATCCACCCTATACCCGTAACCCAACAACCCCCCCCCCATTAACCTTACTTTTTTTAGGACACTACGGGCAATTTAGCATGGCCAATCCACCTAACCCGCACATCTTTGGACTGTGGGAGGAAACCGGAGCACCCGGAGGAAACCCACGCACACAGGGGGAGGACGTGCAGACTCCACACAGACAGTGACCCAGCCAGGAATCGAACCTGGGACCCTGGAGCTGTGAAGCATTTATGCTAACCACCATGCTACCCTGCTGCCCTTCTGGCTCAGCAACTCAAAAGACAAGCGGCCTCCCATGAGATCCCTCAAATACTCAATTCAGGCAGCAACCTCGTTTCCGCCCCTCTCCAGGTCAATGCGTCTTTTAGATCCTATTACTGTGTTCTGCATAAATCAGAGCGCTCTGTAGCTTAATCAATCATGTCTGACTTTCTGGATGGATTGCCATTCCAACTGTTGGAGTGGGCAAGAGCTATGAGTTGGACTCCCCATTAAGCCCGACGGGATTTCAAAATGTACTGCATTGTAGCAGTCTGACAAGGCCCTGCCCCGATGGTTTTCCGGTCGAGTTTTACAAAGGATTCTCGGAACAGCTCGTACCCTTGTTTAATGATTCCCTTTCCCATGGTTCATTGCCACTGACCCTTATTCAAATCTCTATATCCTTGCTCCATTAGAGGGACGAGGACCCAACCGAGTGTGATTCATACTGATCCATTTCGCTTTTAAATGCAGATGTTAAACTGATCGCCAAGGTTCTGGACCCCTGTCGGAGCCTTGCCTCCCAAGTATAATTTTGAAGGATCAGACTAGGCTTTGTAAAGGGCTGACAACTATCAGCCAAGATGCGTCACCTTTTAAATGCCATTCTTTCTTCTTCCCTTGCACCTGAGCTTGAGGTGGTAGCACCTCTTGACGCTGAAAAAGCATTTGATAGGATGGAATGGGAATATGTATTTGAGATTCTCGGGAGATTTGGATTTGGCCAAAAATTTGCCTTTGGATCCGTTTGTTATATAATGCCCCGATGGCTAGTATTGACACAAACACTCCAATCTCAGATTACTTCCCTTAAATAGCAGCACCAGACATGGTTGCCCTCTGGGTGCCAGGTCTCGCAGGGAGACAGTGTCCTGCCTGCCGTCGGGGTGCTCGACGTAGGCGTATTGAGGGTTTGCGTGTAGCAATTGGACCCTCTCGACTATCGGATCTGTTTTATGGCTCCTCACGTTTCTCCGGAGTAAGACTGGTCCCGGAGTCGTCAGCCAACGTGGAAGCAAGACCTCAGAGGTGGACTTCCTGGGGAAGACAAACAAACGATTGTGAGGGGTCTTGTACGTGGCCGTACAGAGGAGCGACCTAATGGAATGTAGGGCATCGGGTAGGACCTCCTGCCAGCGGGCGATTGGGAGACTCCTTGACCGTAGGGCTAGGAGGACAGCCTTCCAAACTGTCGCGTTCTCCCTCTCCACTTGCCCGTTTCCCCGCGGGTTATAGCTCGTCGTTCTGCTCGAGGCGATGCCCTTGCTGAGCAGATATCAACGCAGCTCATCGCTCATGAACGATGTACCCCGGTCGCTGTGGATATAAGCGGGGAAACCAAACAGTGTGAAGATGCTGTGCAGTGCCTTGATCATGGAGGCCGAGGTCATATCGGGGCAGGGGACCGCAAAAGGGAAGCGGGAGAACTCACCGATGACGGTGAGGAAATAGATGTTGCGGTTGGTGGACGGGATGACCCTTTGAAGTCCACACTTAGTCGCTCAAAGGGCCCAGAGGCCTTTATCAGGCAAGCCGTGTCTGGTCGATAGAAGTGCGGTTTGCACTCCGCACAGATCTGGCATGCCTTAGTCATGGCCATGACCTCCTCAGTGGAGTAAGGTAGGTTGCAGGACTTGATGAAATGGGCAAGCCGGGTGACCCCCGGGTGGCAGAGGTCATCGCGGATGGCTCTCAGGTGGTCATTTTGCACGTTGGCGCACGTGCCGCGGGACAGGGCATCCGGGGGCTCGTTCAGCTTCCCCGGGCGATATTTAATATCATACGTATAGGTGGAGAGCTCTATCCTCCACCTCAGAATTTTGTCATTCTTTATTTTGCCCCGTTGTGCGTTATCGAACATAAAGGCAACCGACCGTTGGTCGGTGACTAGGGTGAGCCTCCTACTGGCTAGGTAGTGCCTCCAGAGCCACACGGCCTCCACTATGGCTTGTCCCTCCTTCTCGACTGCAGAGTGCCGAATTTCCGAGGCGGTGAGGGTTCGGGAGAAGAACGCTACTGGTCTGCCCATCTGGTTGAGGGTAGCAGCCAGGGCGATGTCTGATGTGTCGCTTTCTACTTGGAAGGGAATGGCTTCGTCCACCGCGTGCATGGCGGCCTTGATGATGACGGCCTTGATACGGCTGAAAGCCGACTGGGCCTCAGTCGTCAGGGGAAAAACCGTGTTCTTAATGAGTGGTCGGGCTTTGTCCGCATATCTGGGGACCCACTGGGCGTAATAGGAGAAAAGCCCCAAGCACCGTTTGAGTGCCTTGAGGCTACGGGGGAGGGGGAGTTCCTTAAGTGGACGCATGCGGTCGGGGTCTGGGCCTAAGACCCCGTTTTCCACGAAGTAGCCGAGGATGGCTAGCCGGGTTGTGTGGAACACACATTTCTCTTTGTTATATGTGAGGTTCAGTGCCTGAGCAGTCTGGAGGAACTTCCTCAGGTTTGCGTCGTGGTCCTGCTGGTCATGGCCACAGATGGTGATGTTGTCCAAGTACGGGAAGGTAGCCCAGAAGCCGTACTGGTCCACTATTTGATCCATCGCCCTCTGGAAAACGGAGACTCCGTTAGTGACACCAAAAGGGACCCTGAGAAAGTGAAACAGCCAACCGGCTGCTTCGAAAGCCGTGTAGGGGCGGTCCTCTGGATGGATAGGGAGTTGATGATAGGCCGATTCTAGGTAGACCGTGGAGAATACCTGATACCATTCATCACATTCACCTCCTGGTGTGCTAGTGCATGAGTCACAGAAAGTTGGTTTACAGGAGCAACAGGTCTTATGTCTAAAGCCTGACCACCTCTGCAACCTCACATGAAAGGCACAAATTAAGAAGGCAAATGGAATTTTGTCCTTCATTGCTAGAGGGATGGAGTTTAAGACTAGGGAGGTTATGTTGCAATTGTATAAGGTGTTAGTGAGGCCACATCTGGAGTATTGTGTTCAGTTTTGGTCTCCTTACTTGAGAAAGGACGTACTGGCACTGGAGGGTGTGCAGAGGAGATTCACTAGGTTAATCCCAGAGCTGAAGGGGTTGGATTATGAGGAGAGGTTGAGTAGACTGGGACTGTACTCGTTGGAATTTAGAAGGATGAGGGGGGATCTTATAGAAACATTTAAAATTATGAAGGGAATAGATAGGATAGATGCGGGCAGGTTGTTTCCACTGGCGGGTGAAAGCAGAACTAGGGGAAATAGCCTCAAAATAGGGGGAAGTAGATTTAGGACTGAGTTGAGGAGGAACGTCTTCACCCAAAGGGTTGTGAATCTATGGAATTCCTTGCCCAGTGAAGCAGTTGAGGCTCCTTCATTACATGTTTTTAAGGTGAAGATAGATAGTTTTTTGAAGAATAAAGGGATTAAGGGTTATGGAGTTCGGGCCGGAAAGTGGAGCTGAGTCCACAAAAGATCAGCAATGATCTCATTGAATGGCGGAGCAGGCTCGAGGGGCCAGAAGGCCTACTCCTGCTCCTAGTTCTTATGTAAGTGTGGTCACAGCATGCTGCCCAGTGAGAATCACCTTATATACCGTTTCCTGGGGGTGGAGCCAGAGGCGGAGTCCCCCAGGGTTCCAAGCCCGGTCTTAAAGGGCCAATGTATTAAAGGCAAGGTACAGTTACAGCAGTTACCGATACCATTCATCACAGAAGGTGTGCCCAATTACGTGCGTTACCTTTCTGCCTCTCGCTATTTTCGCTATTTGGGCATCCGAATGGCCCATAATTGGGCTTCACTTCATAAGTTAAACTACTCAAGCCTGGTGAATAATGTTAAAACGGATCTGGCGGGTAGGATCCAAACAATTAAAGTGAACGTACTTTTTAGGTTTTCCTTTTTCTTTCAATGTATCCCCATTTTTCTGCCCAAATCCTTTTTTATTAAGGTGAACAAATTGATTTCTGCTTTTATTTGGGTGGGTTAGTGTCCCAGATTCCACAGTGCAAAGGGATAGACAGACAGGGGGCTTGGCTCTCCCAAATTTATTGTTTTATTACTGGGCTGCTAACATCGAAAAATGTTGTCATGGATTAGTGACCCCGATTCTATTTGGGGCAAGTGGAGGCCTGTTCCTGCACTACGTCTAGTCTCCTTGCCTGAGTTTACCATTGTTCTTTTTTCTTGCTAAAATTTCCTCAAACCCAGTGGTGGACTCCATCTTAAGATTTGGAAATTGGCAGGCAGCACGGTGGTACAGTGGGTAGCATTGCTGTCTCATGGCACTGAGGTCCCAGGTTCAATCCTGGCTCTGGGTCACTGTCCGTGTGGAGTTTGCACATTCTCCCCGTGTTTGTGTGGGTTTCGCCCCCACGGGTAGGTGGATTGGCCACGCTAATTTTGCCCCTTAGTTGGAAAAAATGAATTGGATACTCTAAATGTATTAAAGAAAAGATTTGGAAAGAGTTTTGGCAGCACTTTAAGCTCCATTCCCTGTCATCACTCTCCCCTATTTGTAACAATCACCTTTTCTTACCCTCTGGATTGGACTCAACATGTAAATTTCGGAAAACAAAGGGACGTGAGCATTTTGGGGACCTATTTGTAGAGGGGAGGTTTGCCAGTTTTAGAAGGTTGGCGGACAAATTTCAGCTCCCCAACTCAAGGAGCATCATGGTAGCATAGTGGTTAGCACTGATGCCTCATAGCGCCAGAGACCTGGTTCAATTCCAGCCTTGGGTCATTGTCTGTGTGGCATTTGTATATTCTCCCTGTGTCTGAGTGGGTTTCCTCCAGATGCTCTGATTTCCTCCCATAGTTCAAAGATGTGTGGGTTAGGTGGATTGGCCACGTGCCCAGGGCAGGGGCTGGTTTAGCACAGTGGGCTAAACAGCTGGCTTGTAAGGCAGCAGCGCGGGTTCAATTCCCGTACCTGAACAGGCGCCGAAATATGGCGACTTTAGGAGCTGTTCACAGTAATTTTATTAAAGCCTACTTGTGACAATAAGCAATTATTATTATTCGGGATGTGCAGGCTAGATTTTAGGGTCCCTTCCTTTCCTTCTTTTCTACCTTCCTCTTTGCTGAAGAGGATTTTATCCTTGGCTCAGCCTGACGAGGGGTCTATTTTGGACCTATATGGCCATATTCTCTTGTCAGATCCTGCCTCACTAAACAGGGTGACAGCGAGATGAGAGAGTGAGCTGGTGCACTTACTAGTGAGGCTTGGAGGGAGGCACGTTACAACATCAACTCCACATTCTAATATTGAACCTAATTCAGTTCAACATGTTACACATGACGCACTTGACCAAGGCAAGGCTAGGTGGTTTTCAAATGTGGAGAACAGATGGTTCGTTTGCTGCAGCTAAACATACTCACATGTTCTGACCCTGCCTCAAACAGCCAGCTTCTGGGCTTTCTTTTTCTTTTAAAACTTTCATTGAAGCATTTGCAAAATTTTTAAAACAATAATAAACAAAACAATAATAACATAAACATCAACATGGCAAACTAGACATTTCCCACCCAACCCCTTCTGTACATCCCTTAACCATATTGCACCTACAGGATGCTGCTTCTGCTGACATTTTAATTTTCCCCGAGAAAGTTGAGGAACGGCTGCCACCTCCGAGAGAATCCCAGCATTGACCCCCTCAAGGCAAACTTTATTTTCTCTAGCTTGAGAAACCCAGCCATGTCACCAACCCAGGTCTCCACACTCGGGGGCTTCGAGTCCTTCCACATTAAAAGGATCCGTCTCCAGGCTACCAGGGAGGCAAAGGCCAGGACGTCGGCCTCTTTCACTCCCTGAACTCCCGGGTCTTCTAACACTCCAAAGATCGCTATCTCTGGACTCGGCACCACCCGTGTGTTAAGCACCTTGGACATTGCCTTGGCAAACCCCTGCCAGAACCCTCCAAGCTTCGGGCATGCCCAAAACATATGGACATGGTTTGCTGGGCTTTCCGCACATCTATTGTCTACTCAGAAAAACTTGCTCATCCTCGCCGCCGTCATGAGTGCCCGGTGTACCACCTCAAACTGTATTAGACTGAGCCTGGCACATGATGAGGAGGAATTAATGCTGCTTAAGGAGTCTGCCCACAGACCCGCCTCTAACTCACCACCTAGCTCCTCGTCCCACTTGCCCTTCAGTTCCTCCACTGGGGTCTCCTCCGCCTCCAACAATTCCTGATTGATATCCAACACTTTCTCCTCCCCCACCCAGGTACCGGACATTACTCTGTCCTGTATCCCCCGTAGCGGGATCAGTGGGAAAGCCAACACCTGTTTCCTCAGAAAGTCCCAGATTTGTAAATATCTGAAACCGTTCCCTGGCGGCAGCTTGAAATGAAATGAAAATTGCTTATTGTCACGAGTAGGCTTCAAATGAAGTTACTGTGAAAAGCCCCTAGTCGCCACATTCCGGCGCCTGTTCGGGGAGGCTGTTACGGGAATCGAACCGTGCTGCTGCCCTGCTTGGTAGGCTTTCAAAGCCAGCAATTTAGCGTTGTACTAAACAGCCCCTGAACTTGTCCTCCAGCGCCTTCAGACTGGGAAAACTCCCGTCTATGAATAGATCTCCCATCCGTCCAATTCCTGCTCTCTGGCAACGTCGGAACCTGCCATCTATCGTGCCCGGCGCGAACCTGTGGTTATTGCAAATCGGGGTCCAGACTGATGCACCCTCCACCTTTTATAGCTCCTCCATTGCCCCCAGATCCTCAGAGCCGCCATCACCACTGAGCTATTGAAGTATTGGGCCGGCGAGAACTGCAGAGGTGCCGTTACCAGTGCTCCTAAACTGGTGCCTTTGCATGACGCCGCCTCCATCCGCTCCCATGCCGACCCCTCCCCCATTACCCATTTCCTAATCATCGCTATATTGGCCGCCCAGTAGTAATTGCAGAAGTTCGTCAGCGCCAACCCACCCTCCCCCCGATTTGCGCTCCAACAACATTTTCTTCACCCGCGGGGTTTTATTCACCCATACAAAGCCCAAAATAATCTTGTTTACCCGCTTGAAAAAGGCCTTAGGGATGAAGATGTGGAGGCACTGGAAGACAAACAAAAATCTGGGGAGCACCGTCATTTTCACGGTCTGCACCCTCCCTGCCAGCAGAAGCATATCCCACCTTTTAAAGTGCCCTCCATTTGCTCCACCAGCTGGGTTAGGTTGAGCCTGTGTAATGTCTCCCATTTCCGAGCCACCTGTATTCCCAGGTAGCGAAAGCTCCTCGCTACCATCCGGAGTGGCAGCTCCTTCAGTCCCCTCTCTGATGTGTTCGGCTGGCTGGGTCGATGTGGACTGCACTTGATGCAGTGTAGCGAGAGACAGACTTCCAACACTTGATGAGGTGCAACACAATTTTATTTAACATCTAAACTATAATACATGTTCAACTGTGGGTTGACACTATGCTGACTTGACTGGAGACCTGAGGCTAGCCTGACCAGACTAACTGACTACCACATGGTGTTTGCACTGGCTATGCTCATGAGCTCTGACTGTCTCAGAGGCTGGATCCTGAGAGAGCGGGAAAACTGGTGCCCTCTGGCTTTATAGTGGTCGTGTCCTGTCTGGTGATTGGCTGCTGTGTTCTGTGTGCTTCATGGTCACCCTGTGTGTCAATCACTGCCTGTCTGCACTCCATTATATACATGGATGTATACTATGACACTCTCCTGTCCCCTTGCCTGGATCACGAACAATTCATTTTTTCCTATGTTCAATTTGTACCCCGAGATCCTGCCAAACTCCCCCAAGATCTGCATAACCTCCCCATCCCTTCCACTGGGTCCGAAATGTATAAGAGCAAATCGTCTGCGTACAGCTAAACCCGGTGCTCCATGCCCCCCCCCCCAGAACCTCACAGAGCCATGTCCAATGGCTCTATCGCCAGAGTGAACAGCAATGGGGAGAGGGGGCACCCCTGCCTCGTCTCTCGGTTAAGCTTAAAGTACCCCAACCTCAGCCGGTTCGTGCACACACTCGCTACCGGCGCCTGGTAGAGAAATCGCACCCAGTCGATGAAGCCCTCACCAAACCCAAACCTTCCCAGCGTCTCCCAAAGATACTCCCACTCCACCCGATGAAAAGCCTTCTCCACCACCATCGCAACCGCCACCCCAGCCTCCTCTCCTTCTGAGGGCATCATAAATTCAAAAGCCTCTGAAAGTTAGCATTGAGCTGTCTACCCTTAACAAATCCGGTTTGGTCCTCTCGTATCACCCCCGGGACACAGTCTTCTATCCGAGTGGCCAAAATCTTAGCCAGCAGCTTGGCATCTACATTCAAAAGCGAGATCAGCCTATATGACCCACATTGCTCCGGGTCTTATTTTCGTTTGAGGATGAGCAAAATTGAGGCCTGCGACATCGTTGGGGGAGGATTCCCCTCTCTTTAGCCTCATTAAAGGTCCTCATCAGCAGTGGGCACAACACCTCTGAGAACTTCTTATAGAATTCTACCGGGCAACCGTCCGGCCCCGAGCCTTGCCTGACTGCATGCCCTCCAGTCCTTTAACAATTTCCTCTGCCTCAATCGGGGCCTCCAGCCCCTTGACCAGGTCCTCCTCCACCCTCGGAAACCTCAACTGATCTAAGAACTGCTTCATCCCTTCTACACCAGGCGGGGGTTCCGACTCATAGTTTACTATACAATTCTTTGAAAACGTTGTTCACCCTCCCTGGGTCCAAGACCATGTTATACTCCCTATTCCTTACTCCCTCAACTTCCCTGGCCGCTTCTCTCTTCCTAAGCTGGTGCGCCAACATCCTGCTCGCCTTTTCCCCGTATTCGTAGACCACCCCCCTTGCCCTCTTCAACTGCTCCACTGCCCTCCCCGTGGTCAACAACTCAAACTGCGTGTAGTTTCCAATGCTCCCTCAAGAGCCCCGCGTCCGGGGCCTCCGCATATCTCTTATCCACTCGAAGTATCTCCTCCACTAATCTCTCCCTCTCTGCTCGTTCCACCTTTTCTCTGTGGAACCAAGTCAAAATTAGTTCCCCTCTTACAACTGCCTTCAGAGCCTCCCAAACCGTCGCTGCTGATACCGCTCCCATGTCATTTGTTTCCAGGTAATTCTGAATGGACTTATTCACCCGCCCGCAGACCGCTTCGTCCGCTAACAACCCCACATCTAGTTTCCACAACGGGCGCTGCCCTCTCTCCTCACCCAACCACAAATCCACCCAATGCGGGGCATGATCAGAGACTGCAATTGCCGAATATTTCATCCCCGCCACCTTCGGAATTAGAGCCCAGCTCAGAACAAAAAAATCAATACAGGAGTAAACTTTATGGACATGAGAAAAAAACAAAAACTCCCTCGCCCGCGGATGTTCAAATCTCCACAGGTCTATGTGCGCAAGGTTAGCCAGATCTCGAGAGCAGAGCTCGCACTTGTTTTCCACCACTGCAAGAAGCGAATCTTTCTGGACCCAGTCAGATGTGCCTAAAAACCACTTTAAGTTGGATTGAACGAAGACTTGCGCACAAAATCGTGGAGTTCACCCTGCACAGGGCCACACTCCACAACTTGTCATCTAATATGGGCCCCAACTCCTCCTCCAACCTAGCCTTAACCCCCTCCACTGACACTGAATCCTCTGACATGATCCGTCTATAAATACCGGAAGCACTCCTCTCCTCCAACCCTGCGAGCAAAAGGACCTTCTCCATCAGAGAGGTTGGCGGCGCCACAGGGAAAGACGGTTCGCAAAGTTGAGAACTTGTAAATATCTGAATAAATCTGAACCTGAGAGCCCAAACATTTCAGTCAATTCCTCTAGACTGGCAAACCGCCCCTCCAGGAACAGATCAGCCACCCTCTAGGGGCAGCAGGGTAGCATGGTGGTTAGCATAAATGCTTCACAGCTCCAGGGTCCCAGGTTCGATTCCCGGCTGGGTCACTGTCTGTGTGGAGTCTGCACGTCCTCCCCCTGTGTGCGTGGGTTTCCTCCGGGTGCTCCGGTTTCCTCCCACAGTCCAAAGATGTGCGGGTTAGGTGGATTGGCCATGCTAAAAAATTGTCCGTAGTGTCCTAATAAAAGTAAGGTTAAGGGGGGGGGTTGTTGGGTTACGGGTATAGGGTGGATACGTGGGTTTGAGTAGGGTGATCATGGCTCGGCACAACATTGAGGGCCGAAGGGCCTGTTCTGTGCTGTACTGTTCTATGTTCTATGTTCTATGTTCTCCAGCCCCTTCCCCTCCAACCCCCCGAAAGTGGCATCTAATCTCGCAGCTTCGAACAGATGATAAGCAGAGATACAAGCCAGCTTTGACATTGACCCCAATTTAAAATGTTGTCGAAATTGTCTCCATATCTTCAAAGTTGAAACAACCACTGGATTTTCTGAATACTTTGTTGGTGAGAATGGGAGTGACGCCATCACTAATGTCCCCAGACCAGAGTCCCGAGACGACCTCGATTCCATTTGCACCTACATAGATCCTGGATCACTACACCACTGCAAGGCCTTCTCTGCAGTAGCTGCCCAGTAATAAAATATCAGCCCAATGACTTTCTATCCCTTTGAAGGACTGCCCAACAAATCTTTTCAGTCTTGCCCGCCTATTTAAAGAACAAGAACAACGAACAAAGAAAATTACAGCACAGGAACAGGCCCTTCGGCCCTCCCAGCCTGCGCCAATCCAGATCCTTTATCTAAACCTGTCTCCTATTTTCCAAGGTCTACTTCCCTCTGTTCCCGCCTGTTCATATGCCTGTCCAGGTGCATCTTAAATGATGGTATCATGCCCGCCTCTACCACCTCCGCTGGTAAAGCGTTCCAGGCACCCACCACCCTCTGCGTAAAAAACTTTCCACGCAAATTTCCCTTAAACTTTCCCCTTCTCATCTTGAAATCGTGACCCCTTGTAACTGACACCCCCACTCTAGGGAAAAGCTTGTTGCTATCCACCCTGTCCATACCTCTCATAATTTTGTAGACCTCAATCAGGCCCACCCTCAACCTCCGTCTTTCCAACGAAAACAATCCTAATCTACTCAACCTTTCTTCATAGCTAGCACCCTCCATACCGGGCAACATCCTGGTGAACCTCCTCTGCACCCTCTCCAAGGCATCCACATCCTTCTGGTAATGTGGCGACCAGAACTGCACGCAGTATTCCAAATGTGGCCGAACCAAAGTCCTACACAACTGTAACATGACCTGCCAACTCTTATACTCAATACCCCTTCTGATGAAGGCAAGCTTGCTGTATGCCTTCTTGACCACTCTATCCACCTGCGTTGCCACCTTCAGGGTACAATGGACCTGAACTCCCAGATCTGTACATCAATTTTCCCCAAGACCCTTCCATTGACCATATAGTCCGCTCTTGAATTTGATCTTCCAAAATGCATCACCTCGCATTTGTCTCGATTGAACTCCATCTGCCATTTCTCTGCCCAACTCTCCAATCTATCTATATTTTGTTGTATTCTCTGACCGTCCTCCTCACCATCTGCAACTCCACCAATCATCTGCAAACTTGCTAATCAGACCACCTATACCTTCGTCCAGATCATTTATGTATATCACAAACAACAGTGGCCCGAGCACGGATCCCTGTGGAACACCACTAGTCACCTTTCTCCATTTTGAGACACTCCCTTCCACCACTACTCTCTGTCTCCTGTTGCCCAGCCAGTTCTTTATCCATCTAGCTCGTAAACCCTGAACCCCATACGACGTCACTTTTTCCATCAACCTGCCATGGGAAACTTTATCGAACGCCTTACTGAAGTCCATGTATACGACATCTACAGCCCTTCCCTCATCAATTAACTTTGTCACTTCCTCAAAGAATTCTATTAGGTCTGTAAGACATGACCTTCCCTGCACAAAACCATGCTGTCTATCACTGATAAGTCTATTTTCTTTCAAATGTGAATAGATCCTATCCCTTAGTATCTTCTCCAACAGTTTACCTACCACTGATGTCAAGCTCACAGGTCTATAATTCCCTGGATTATCCCTGCTACCCTTCTTAAACAAAGGGACAACATTAGCAATTCTAAAGGACGTAATTAACTTCTTGACTCCCCCAAAAAAAGATTTAGGGAGGAACACCAGCAAACACTGGAACAAAAACAAAAATCTTGTCAAAATATTCACCTTTGTTGATTGGACCCTCTCCACCAAGGAGAAGGGAAGATTATCCCACCATTGCAGATTGGTCTTGACCCTATCTACCAGACTAGTATGGAGACGGGCCTCATCCGAGGCCACTTGGACCCCCCCTCCCTTGATACCTTAAAATGGAACCAGCCATATGGAAATGTAGCACCCCTAGATTGACTATTGACTCCCCTCCCCTCACTATTCCTGAAAAAGAGCCAAGTACCTCAGCAATTACATTGTATCGCCCATGGTCGGGACCAGGTTCGTCACATAAAGTCAAAGATCGTCCGCATACAGGGACACCCTATGCTCCACCCCTCCCCTCACTATTCCTCTCCACTTACATGAAGCCCTCAAGGTGATGGCCAATGGCTCTATTGCCAATGCAAGCAGGAGGGAGAACACAGATTATCCCTGTCTCATTCCACTATTTAAGTGGAAGCACCCCAAGCTCATGGTATTGATGCAGACACTAGCTGATTGGGCCTTGTACAACAGTCATGCTCAAGGCACAATCAGCTAGTGACATGGGCCCAAACCCCAACCTCTCCAAGACCGCACAAAGATACCCCATTCTATCCTATCAAATTCCCTTTTGGCATCCATTGTGATGATTACCTCTGGATTGGGCCTCTCCGAGGGGAAAGCACCACATTTAGCAATCATCGCACATTAGACGACAATTGACGACCTTTAATAAAACCCGTCTGATCTTGCTCAATAACCTGAGGAAGACATGGTTATAACCTCAGTGCCCACACCTTAGCCAGTATCTTGGTATGTTGGTGGTACTTAGCTTGTGGAACTTAATGGCCCACTACAGGCCCCTTGGCAGCAATGGCAACAGCGCTGCTGGCACTCAGTGATTCCTGCCAACCCCTTGTTCCAGTATCCTCCATCAACCTGTTTGTCTTCAAGGGTGCCCAGTGATTTGGGAGCTCTCTCCACGGAGCTGTAGACTCCGCATTGTCAACTGATGGCAGTGGTGCTGCTGAGGCTGCTAAGCTGCCGGCTTTCTGACTGGGCTCTTAAACAGCAGCCCAGAAATGGCTTCTTAGTTGACCGTCCCCGGGGCCCAAGTCCCTATGCCAGCTGAAGCAGGGTCACCTTCTGCCTTCAGTCCTGGAGAAAGGACTTGCCAGTTAATGGGAAAATTCAGCTCACAGTTATCATAAATTACATTTTAAGCATGAATTCTGACCCATAACTGGCTGTTATCATAGATAAAGGTGTTTTAATTTCCATGAAGCAAACATTTCTTGGAGTGCTTTAGCTTACTCTTGTATTTCATTTAACATGGAAGCAGAGAAACAAAGGGAATAGGAGGAGGAGTAGGTCATTTAGCCATTTGAGCCTGCTCTGCCATTCAAATTGATCATGGCTGATTCTCTACCTCAACACAATGCTCTTGCTCTCCCCCTATACCCCTTGACACCTTAGTGTCTAAAAATCTATCTATTGCTCTGTTAAACAGTCAATGACTTTGCCTTCACAACCTTTTATGGAGCGAATTCCACAGGTTCACCACCCTTTTGGTGAATAGATTTTTCCTCATCACAGTCTTAAATGGCCTAAAATGTGTCCTGAGACTATGGGCGGGATTTTCCAGTCCCCCAAATACCTGTCTTGCATCATTCGCTGGTGGCGGGATTCCATCCATCAGCCGCTTGTTAATAAGGCTTCTCATTGAAACTACCTCACACTGCCGCAAAACCCGTTGGCGGGTGTTCACTGCTGACAGGAAAAGTGAATCCGACAACGATGAATTCTGGCCCATAATTCGTTCTAGATCATACATCCCTCACCTCAGTCAGGGGGAATATCATCCCTCCATCTAGCCCTGTCAGAATTTTATGTTTTAATGAGATCCTCTCTCATTTTTCTAAACTTCACTGAATACAGTCTCAGTCAACCCAATTCCTACTCATACAATGATCCTGTCACCCCAGGAATCTAATGAACCTCTGCTGCGTTTCCTTAATAGCAAGTACATCTGCTGCCTCACGGAGCTGAGGTTCCGGGTTCGATCCTGGCCCCAGGTCACTGCCCGTGTGGAGTTTGCACACTCCCCCCGTGTCTGCGTGGGTCTCACTGCCAAAACTCAAAGATGTGCCGGGTAGGTGGGTTGGTGACGCTAGCACAGTAGGTGGACTGGCACACGCTAGCACAGCACGGTAGTACAGTGGTTAGCACAGTTGCCTCACAGCTCCAGAGTCCCAGGTTCGATTCCCAGCTTGGGTAACTGTCTGTGAGGAGTCTGCACATACTCTCCATGTCTGCCTGGGTTTCCTCCGGGTGCTCCGGTTTCCTCGCATAGTCCAAAGATGTGCAGGTTAGGTCGATTGACCATGCTAAATTGCCCTTCGTGTCCAGAAATGTTAGGTGGGGTTACGGGGATAGGGCGGCAGCGTGGGCTTAAATAGGGTGCTCTTTCCAAGGGACGGTGCAGACTCGATGGGCCGAACGGCCTCCTTCTGCACTGTAAATGGTTTGATTCTATGAATTGCCCCTTAATCGGGGAAAAAATAATTGGATATTCTAAATTTATATCAAAAAAATAGTTTCTTAGATAAGGAGATGAAAATTGTACACAGTACTCCAGGTGTGGTCTCACCGAGGCCCTGTACAGCTGCAGTAAGATAATCTTGCTCCTGTATTCAATTCCCTTTGCAATGAGGGCCAACATACTATTTGCCTTCTAACTGCTTACTGGACATGCATGCTTGCTGTCGGTGACTGATGAACAAGGGCATCCAGGTCCCTCATACATCAATATTTTCAAATCCATCACCATTTAACTAATACTCTGCCATTCTGTTTTTCCAACCAAGTGGATAACTTCACATTTATACACTTCAGACTGCATTTTCCATGTATTTGCCCACTCATTCAATCTGCCTAAGTTGCCTGGAAATGTCTTAACATCCTCATCAACACTCATTTCCCACCAAGTTTCATGGCATCACCATGCTTGGATATATTGCATTTGATTCCCTCATCTAAATCATTGATGTATATTGTGAATAGCTGGAATCCAAGCAAATTATTTCTTCTGGTCCCCCACTAGTCATTACTTTCCACTCCACAAAATATCTATTTATTCCTACACTGCCTCCTGTCTGCTGAAAAATTCTCAATGCATGGGCTTTCATTTTGCTTCTCCTGGGGAATTTTAGCAAAAGCTTTCTGAAAATCCAAATACATTCCATCCACTGATTCTCCCTCATGAGTTATTTCATAGATTCCCAACAGTGCAGAAGTAGGCCATTCAGTCCATTGAGTCTGCACCGATCCTCTGAAAGTGTACCCTGCGTAGACTCAGGGCATCACCTGATCCCTTTAACCCCACATAACAGTTGGACACAAATATTCAATTTAGCATGGCCAATCCACCTAACTTGCACGTCTTTGTCCGTGGAAGGAAACCAAGAGCACCCGGAGGAAACTCACATAGACACGGGAGAATATACAAACTCCACACAGACAGTGACCCGAGGCCAAAATTGAACCTGGTGCTGTGAGGCAGCAATGCCACTGTACCACCGAGGAATTACAATTGAATTTGCAATTTTTTGGCAATGCTGTCAGTATAGGTTTCTAAAGACTTTGATACCAAACTATGGGCCAGGTTTTGTTATAGCAGGGCATCTAAAGGCATTCTCCATGAGCAAGATTAAGCTGCATCTTTCCAAATGGTCATAAATCCTAACCTTCAGGACATTTTCCATTAACTTACTGACCACCGAAGTAAGACTAACTGGCCTATAATTACCAGGGTCATTCCTATTCCATTTCTTGAACAGAGGAACAACATTCACCATTTTCCAGTCCTCTGGCACTATCCCCGTGGACAGTGAGGACCCAAAGATCAAAGCCAAAGGCTCTGCAATCTCATCCCTTGACTCCCAAAGAATCCTTGGATATATCCCATCAGGCCCAGGGGACTTGTTGACCCTAAGGTTTTTCAAAATTGCTAATACATCCTTCCTCAGAACATCTACCTCCTCCAGCCTATCCGCCTGTATCACACTCTCATCCTCAAAAACATGGCCCCTCGCCTTGGTGAACACTGAAGAAATGTATTCATTCAATGCCTCTCCTGTTTCTTCTGACTCCATGAACAAGTTCCCACTACTGTCCTTGATCGGCCCTACCCGGCCCTACCTTGGTCATTCTTTTATTTCTCACATAAGAGTAAAAAGCCTTGGGGTTTTCCTTGATCCGACCTGCCAAGAACTTCTCATGCCCCCTCCTACCTCTCCTAAGCCATTTTTTTTAGCTCATTCCTTGCTACCTTGTAAACCTCAAGCGACCCAACTGAACCTTGTTTTTTCATCCTTACATACTCTTCCTTTTTCCTCTTGACAAGACATTCAACCTCTTTTGTGAACCATGGTTCTCTCACACGGCCATTTCCTCCCTGCCTGACAGGAACATACCTATCAAGGACACGCAGTATTTGTTCCTTGAACAAGCTCCACTTTTAATTTGTGTCTTTCCCTGACAGTTTCTGTTCCCATTTTATGCTCCCTAATTCTTGCCTAATCGCATTATAATTACACCTCCCCCAATTATAAACCTTGCCCTGCCGTATGGCACTATCCCTCTCCATTTCAACAGTGAAAGACACCAAATTGTGGTCACTATCTCCAAAGTGCACTCCCACAAACAAATCTAACACTTGGCCCGGTTCATTACCCAGTACCAAATCCAACGTGGCTCTCCCTCTTGTCGGCCTATCCACATATTGTGTGAGGAAACCCTCCTGCACACACTGTACGAAAACTGCCCCATCCAAACTGTTCGACCTATAGAGGTTCCAATCAATATTTGGAAAGTTAAAGTCACCCATGACAACTACCCTGAGACCTCCACACCTATCCATAATCTATCTTGCAATTTCTTCCTCCACATCTCTATTACTATTTGGGCACCTATAGAAAACTCCTAACAACGTGACCGCTCCTTTCCTATTTCTAACTTCGGCCCATTTACCTCAGTCGGCAGATCCCCTTCCAGCTGCCTTTTTGCAGCCGCTAAACTATCCTTGATTAACAATGCTACTCCTTCATCTCTTTTACCACCTTCCCTACTCTTACTGAAACATCTATACCCCGGAACTTCCAACAACTATTCCTGTCCCTGTTCTAACCATGCCTCCGTAATGACTACACATCGTAGTCCCAAGTACCAATCCACGCTCCAAGTTCACCTGTATTATTCCGGATGCTCCTTGCATTGAAGTAGACACACTTCAACCCACCTTTCTGTCTGCCTGTACACTCCTGCAACCTTGATACCCTCCTCAGTACCTCACTACTCTCTACAATGGCTTCTGGACTACAGCTCGTTTTCCCATCCCCCTGACAAATTAATTTAAACCTCCCCGAAGAGCCGTAGCAAATTTCCCTCCCAGGATATTGGTGCCCCTTTGGTTCAGGTGCAAACCGTCCTGTCTATAGGTCCCAGCTTCCCCAGAATGTGCTCCAATTATCCACGTACCTGAAACCCTCCCTCCTACACCATCCCTGCAGCCACGTGTTTATCTGCACTCTCTTCCTGTTCCTTACCTCACTGGCACGTGGCACTGGCAACAAACCAGAGATGACAACATGGTTTGTCCTGGCTCTCAGCTTCCTTCCTAGCTCACTAATTTCCTGTTTTAAATCCCCGTCCCTTCTCTTACCTATGTCGTTGGTACCGATGGGTACCACGACTTGTGACTGTTCCCCCTCCCCTTAAAGATTCTGAAAACACGGTCCGAGATGTCACAGACCCTGGCACCCGGCAGGCAACATACCATCCGTGAGTCTCTTTCCCTGCCACAGAACCGTCTATCTGTCCCTCTAACTATCGAGACCCCAATAACTATTGCTCTCCTGCTCTCCCTCCTTCCCTTCTGGGCCACAGGGACAGACTCAGTGCTGGAGATCCGTTCACCGTGGCTTATCCCTGGTAGGTTGTCCCCCTCGAGCGTATCCAAAACGGTATACTTGTTACTGAGGGGAACGACCACAGAGGATCCCTGCATTTATTGCTTCCTCCCATCCCCTCTCACCGTCACCCATCTATCTTGATTCTTCTGAGTAACTACATCCCTGAAGCTACTCTGTTTGTCCACCTCTGCCTCCCAAATGATCCGAAGTTCATCCAGCTCCAGCTCCAGTTCACTAACGCGGTTTCTGAGGAGCTGGAGGTGGGTGCACTTCCCACAGGTGAAATCAGCAGGGACACTGACGGCGTCCCACACCTCAAACATTCTGCAGGAGGAACATTGCACTGCCTTCCCTGCCATCCACTCTAGATAAATAATAAAGAAAAAGAAAGAAAGAGCTTACCTGTTATTCACTCTACCCCTTAGGTTAGAGGTGGTGGAAGGGTGGGGGACATGACAAGTGTAGTGTCTCGGGTTTAGGAACTGCCCAACTTAAATGCAGGTAAAAATAAAACACTTAACCAGCAACCGCAGAAGAACAACAATCAGCTGTTATGGGATAGCACAAACAATTTAAATCTTTACTACTTACCCAGCAGTCACTCTGTCCTCACTCCGAACGGATTCAGCTGGAAACTCCCTATAGTAAGTTTTTTAAAAATTTACTCCCCTTCTCAGCAAGCACTCACTCAGCAACCACTGTGCCCTGCACGATAACACCTCAGGGAAAAGAAAAATTACTTACCAGTCACCAGTCAATCACTTACCTACAGGCCGTGACGTCACAGTTCAACTTCTTTCTACTACTACCTGCCCTCGAGTCTCCTTCTTTAACTTTACTCGGCTGGGATCCTTACAGTGGTTGTGTTTTTTTTTGGTTAGAGGAAGAGGTAGGGAGGGAAACACTGAATAAGTCTTTGAGGTTTAACTGTCACTTGACAACAGCTCCTCCACAAACCACCTTCAAGGTACAGTGACCGCAATGCACTGATGCAACTTTTCTCCCGCAACAGCCAATCAGCAGCTCCGCTCTGCTGCCCTCTGCTGATGCTTGCCTTCACTTGAACACGGAGGGTGTCTTGCTCAGGTACACGTTCTGGATGCAGTGACCGCAATGCACAAATGCAAATTTTCCCCACAACAGCCAATGAGCATCTCTGCTCTACTGCCCTCTGCCCTCAATCAATTAGGAGGTTATCGCTGAGCATTTAGAGAAACCCAAGATAATCAGGAAGAGTCAGCATGGTTTTGTGAAAGAGAAATGATGATGAACCATTTTATTGGAATTCTTGAAGAAACAACATGTGCCGTGATTAAAGGGGAGCTTGTAGGCATACTGTGCTTGGATTTGATAAGGCGTCACATCAAAAGTTATTATGGAATATAAAGCTCCTGGTGTAGGGAGCAACATATTAGTCTGGATTGAAGATTGGTTGGCTGGCAGTAAACAGAGAGTATGCATAAATAGGTCATTTTCTGATCAGCAGTACGTGATCTATGCTGGGACCTCAACATTTTACAATTTATATTTCCTGAGGAAGGAGCTGCGCTCCAAAAGCTACTGATTCAAAACAAACCTATTGAACTTTAATCTGGTGTTATAAGACTTCTTACCATGCCCACCCCAGTCCAACGCTGGCATCGAGGAAAGGTTAGACAGACTTGGCTTGTTTCCACTGGAAGAGTGAGGAGTGACTTGATTGGAGTACATAAGAGGCGGGATTCTCCGACCCCCCGCCGGGTCGGAGAATCGCTGGGGGTCGGCGTGAATCCCGCCCCCGCCATCTGCCGACTTCTCCGGCACTGGAGATTTGGTGGGGGCGGGAATCGCACCGCGCCGGTCGGTGGACGCTCACAGCGGCCCACCCCGGCGATTCTCCATCCCGCGATGGGCCGAAGTCCCGCTTGTTCTTTGTCAGTCCCGCCGGCGTAGATCAGACTAGGTCCCTTACCAGCGGGACCTGGCGGTGTGAGCAGGCTCCGGGGTCCTGGGAGGGGGGCACGGGGTGATTTGGTCCCGGGGGTGACCCCACGGTGGCCTAGCCCACGATTGGGACCCCCTGCACTGTGGTTACAGGAGAATCCCGCCAAAGATCTTGAATCGTCTTGACAAGGTAGACTTGAAAAGGATACTCCCTCTTGTGGATGAGTCCAGAACTAGGGGTGGGATTCTCCGACCCCCCCCGCCGGGTCGGTGAATCCCCAGCGGCCAGCCCGGATCCCGCCCTGCACCGGTTTCAGGACAGGGGCGGGGTTTACACCACGCCGGTCGGGGGCTGTTGGCAGCGGCCCCCCTGGCAATTAACCCTGGCCCAATGGACTGTGTGGTCGTCAGTTCCTGACCAGTCCCGCCGGCGTGAAATGGACATGGTCCCACATGGCGGGACCTGGCTGGTAGGCTGTCTAGTGGAGTCCTCAGGGGGATCCAGCCCTGGGGGGGGGGGGGCACGGTGGCCTGGCCTGCGATCGGGGCCCACCGATCTGCGTGTACCGTGAATCCCCAGCCTGTACCGTGGGGGCACTCCTTTCTTCTGCGCAGGCCTCTGTAGAGCTCCGCCATGGCCGGTGCAGAGAAGAGCCCCCCTGCGCATGCGCAGGAATACGCCGGCCGGTCTGTGCATGTGCGGAACCACGGCGGTGGTTCTGCACATGGCGCTAGCCTCTCCGGCGATGGCCTAGCCCCCGGAAGTGTGAAGGATTCCGCAACTTCCAGTTGGCCCGGTGACGGAGTGATTTGCGCCGTTCTTGGCGCCGGCGTTGGGCCATCCCGCCACTTGCGGGAGAAGCCTGCCCCAGGTGTTTTAATAATAGGGCTTGCCCTTTTTGGATGGAGTGGTGGTGAAATATTTCTTCGCAGAGGATTCTGGGACTTTGGAACTCTCTGCTCAGAAGGCAGCGGAGACGGGGCGATTGCATATTTTTCAGACAGAGGTAGATAGATTCTTGTGAGGCATGGATACCAAAGTTTATCGGTGTGAGATGAGAAGGAACTGATTCAGCCAGAGGGTGGTGAATCTGTGGAACTCTTTGCCGCAGAAGGTTGTGGAGGCCAAATCACTGAGTGTCTTTAAGACAGAGATAGATAGGTTCTTGATTAATAAGGGGATCAGGGGTTATGGGGAGAAGGTAGCAGAATGGGGATGAGAAAATATTAGTCATGATTGAATGGTGGAGCATACTTAATTCTGCTCCTATGTCTTATGGTTAGATAGAATGTAGAACCTGTAACACGAACAGATCAGCCTGATCTTATCAATTGCAGAACAGGCTCGAGGGTCTGAACGAACTACATCTGTTCCTATTTTGTATGTTCCTATGTAACCTGCAGGAATTTGACTCCTCTTATAATAGTTAATTTTCAGTGCCAGAGATGTTATTTGGCCATTATTGACACTTTTCACATAGTTAAAAAGGCACTTACATTTGTAATTACATGCTGTTAATATCTGCATTGTGTTTATTTCACAACTACAGTTCAAAAACAGAAACATCAGAACATTAAATACCTGCCAAGGTGAGGGAGGCAATGACAGTTTTGCCTGAAAATTGGTTCAACCTTGCTTCTGATTTTGTACAATATGGATATCTTCACAGATGCAAATTTTTTAACTTCATAAAAGCATAGAAATAATTTTCACGATGGTGAGGTTCCTACTACCTCTCTACGTGTACTGTTTAAACATCCTTTGCTTCATTTACTATAAATTATTTGTATGAAAGGAATATTTAGCTCGGCCTCCATCCATTTCCATTGGATCACCTGGCTGCAGCCAATACTGAAAAATTGGACAAGTAGGACCAATTGGACAATTGAACACAAACATATATGCACTCAATTCCCACCTTCATGGTGAAAGCAAGATGCCTTATTTCCCTTCCATTTAACTTAAAGAACAGAAAACTGGACCATTTATTTTCCAGAAATGAAAACAAAAAATGCTAATGTTTCAATCAAAATGCTAATGTTAACTGTTTAAAGTTTTCCATGGTTTTCATGACAGAACCACCCAGGCATCAGTTTGGTTGTTTGAAACATGTCCGAGTTTTTGGCTGTCTTCAAAGGTATTAATATTTTACGTACTGTAAGGTTTGTTCACAAAGCTGTTCTGAGTGGCTTGATGGCTTAGCTTCACTCCAGCCCACTAATGGATTCTGCAGGGCAGGATTTTCTTACACAGATCTCCTACAGAATGCAAGCTTTGCCAAAAATTCATCAGCTTCTAACAGGATAATGGTTTTCAAATTGCTTATTGAAGTGCTATTTGTTTATCATGACAGATATTTAAGCTTGAGCATGATGCTTTGACAGAGTTATGAGATTTTCAAGGACTTCCAAGTAGGTTTATATCGAATTTGCGAGATCTGTAGAACTGAGCAGGCCTTTTAACATAGCTGCTTTGGCATCAACCGCCTCAATCTCCACCACAGGTCTGCTGTCACAAACAGTAGAACAAACTCTAGGGTACCCCCACGTACCCATGAAAAAATCCTGCCAACTAGCAGTGGGTGGCATGGTGGCACAGTGCTGCCTCACACCGGCAGTGACACGGGTTCAATCCCGGCCTTGGTTGACTGCATGGAGTTTGCACTTTCTCCCTGTGTCTGCGTGGGTTTCCTCCGGTTTCCCCCCACCGTCCAAAGACGTGCAGGTTAAGTTGATTGGCCATGCTAAATTGCCCCTCAGTGTCCAAAAAGGTGAGGAGAGGTTACTGGGTTATGGGGATAGGTTGGGGGCATGACCCAAGGTAGGCTGCTCTCGCAGAGGGTTGGTGCAGACTTTTTTTTTAAATTTAGATTACCCAATTATTTTTTCCAATTAAGGGGCAATTTAGCGTGGCCAATCCACCTACTCTGCACATCTTTGGGTTGTGGGGGTGAAACCCACGCAGACACGGGGAGAATGTGCAAACTCCACACGGACAGTGACCCAGAGCCGGGATCGAACCTGGGACCTCAGCGCCGTGAGGCGGTTGTGCTAACCACTAGGCCACCGTGCTGCCCTGGTGCAGACTTAACGGACTGAAGAGCCTCCTCCTGCACTGTAGGAGTGTGGGATTGCAATTTTGGAAAAATCCTAAACTGGATTCTCCGCCCCGCCGCGCCACATTTCCGCCCCATCCCGCCGGCGGGATTCTTGGTTACATGTGGGCAGTCCCATGCCCCCAGGCGCCGGCAGAACGGAGCATCCTGCCGGCTGAGAATCCCGCCACTGACTCTAAATTCCCACCTTCATGGTGAAAATCCAGCTCACCGTCAAATTCTTTGCAATGCATCTAGAATTTGAATATCATCTTTGCATCTCATGCACCATAATTGAATGCATATTCAAGGTGTGGCCCAATCAAAGTACTGTACACTTTGATCATGACTTCCTTTGTGCCTCTTCGTGCCTCCACATATTTGAAACATCTAAGGCTTTGTGGATGTTCTGTATTAGTTGGTCTGATTTCATGTTGAACATGCTAAGATTCTGAGATCTCATCCAGATTCCTTAAAGGACTGAGCATGGTGACTATTATTCGCCCCTCTGTACTGTACTTAACAGTCATAATGTAGCATAGTGGTTAGCTTAGTTGCTTCACAGCTCCAAGGTCCCAGGTTCAATTCCTGGCTTGGGTCACTGTCTGTGTGGAGTCTGCACGTTCTGCCCGTGTCTGCGTGGGTTTCCTCCTGGTGCTCTGGTTTCCTCCTACAGTATAAATATGTGTGGGTTAGGTGGATTGGCCATGATAAATTGCCCTTAGTGTCCAAAAAGGCTTAGTGGGGGTGGGCTTGAGTACGGTGCTCTTTGTAAGGACTGGTGTAGACTCGATGGACCGAATGTCCTCCTTCTGCACTGTAGATTCTATGATTCTATGATTCTATGACTGGCATTAAATTCCATCTGTTATTTTCTCCTCACTGACATATCCCATATCTCTAACTTCTGATCTATCTTTTCGAATTCTATTGTCTTTTCTAGTTTGGCAGCAGCTGTTTTTAAAAGAAATATTTTTATTGAAGTATTTGCAAAATTTTTATAACAATAACAAAAGAAATAATAATAACATAAACATCAACATGGAGTAAAATAGACATTTCCCACCCAACCCCTTCTGTACACCCCTCCACCATATTGCACCTACCTGCCCCCCCCCTTCAGAATGCTGCTTCTGCCGACATTTTAATTTTCCCCGAGAAAGTCGACGAACGGCTGCCACCTCTGAGAGAACCCCAGCATTGACCCTCTTGTCATAATATACACATTAGTATATAATGGTGCAGACACACACTGACTGACACACAGCAAGACCAATCAACACACACAACACAGCAGCCAATCACCAGTTCGCGCACACTCACTATAAAGCCAGAGGTCACTAGTTTTCCCGCTCATTTGGGATGCAGCCTCTGAGAAGGACAGAGCTCGCAGCTTGTAGCCATGTGCTAACAGTTTAGACTGGTCAGGATAGGCATAGATCTTCAGTTTAATCTAACATAGTGTCGACCCACATGCAAGTATGTTTAACAGTTCCTAGCTTAATAAAATAGTGTTGTATTATTTCAAGTGTTGGTAGCCTGTATATGTCACTGCTAAGGTAAACGCAGTCTCCACAGATCCAGAGTACCCAACACATCATGGCACCAGTACGTAATGTTAGAACTTATTAGACCTACCTTCAAGTGATCTGCTTTCGACCAGCAATCAGCCATCCTGCAAAATGAACAGCGTCCGCCCCCGACCACCGCTCTGCATCACCGGAAATCTCGGTGCCAACTGGAAAATCTTCAAACAACGATTCCAGTTTTACCTTGAAGCCACAGACCTGGAAGCTGCTTCAGACGCCAGGAAGATTGTTCTCTTCCTCTCCACGACCACTATGCTGCTTTATGCAGGTCTGCTCAGCCTGCCAACTCTCGTTGCTCCAGCCAGCCTCGCAGGGATGTCCGCGCCATCCAACCCCACGGTCACCGAACCCGATTCTGACCTGCTGCCTGACCTTGACACCGAGGACCCTAAACCACCTTTCGAGTAGGTTTCATTACCAAACACAGGATGCCCCCGAAGTCAAAAGTCCAGCCTCTCCCGATATACAGCATTGATCCGGACGACGCGTGGTGTGCCACCCTCACGGTCAACCAGAATCCGTCGCCCACCTCAGAGACTAAATTTATGAACTTTTTGAATTCATGGACTCTCTGAATTGTTTTGTTGCTTTATTTAATCGACTCACTGGTTTGTATATAATGTTGCTCTAGTTACTCTTTTGTTGCGTCCGTTACGGACGCAATCTTTTCCCTCCGCCGCCATGATCAAGCAAGATCAAGCCGCCATGTCCTGCGGGGCGGCTGAGGGAAAAGACGGCAACTGCGCATGCGCAGGTTGGCGTTGTCCAACCTGCGCATGCGCAGTCGACGTCATCGGCCTCTTTCACTCCCTGAAGTCGCAGATCTTCTGACACTCCAAAGATCGTGTCCTCCGGACTTGGCACCACCAGTGTGTCTGGCACCCTGGAAATTGCTTTAGCAGAACCTTGCCAAAACCCTCTGAGCTTTGGGCATGCCCAAAACATATGGACATGGTTTGCTGGGCTTCCCATACACCTCGCACATCTATCTTCTACCCCGAAAAACTTGCTCATCCTCGCCGCGTCATGAGTGCCCGTTGTACCACCTTAAACTAGATTAAACTGAGTCTGGCACATGATGAGGAGGAATTAAACCTGCTTAGGGCGTCTGCCCACAGACCCGCCTCTAACTCTCCACCTAACTCCTCCTCCCACTTGCCCTTCAGTTCCTCCACCAGGGTTTCCTCCGCCTCCAACAACTCCTGATAGATATCTGACACCTTCCCCTCCCCACCCAGATATCAGAGACTATTCTGTCCTGTATCCCCCGTGGCGGCAACAGCATGAAAGCCAACATCTGTTTCCTCAGAAAGTCCCGGACTTACAAATATCTGAAATCATTCCCTGGTGGCAACTTGAACTTATCCTCCAGCGCCTTCAGACTGGGAAAACTCCTGTCCTTCTAGTTCCTGCTCTCTGCCAGCTCCGGAAACTGCCATCTATCCTACCCGGTGCGAACTTGTGGTTCTGGCAAATCGGGGTCCAGACCGACACACCCTCCACCTTCTTATACCTCCTCCATTGCCCCCAGGTCCTCAATGCCGCCATCACCACCGGGCTTGTGGAGTAACAGGCTGGTGAGAACGGCAGAGGTGCCGTTACCAATGCTACCAAACTGGTGTCTTTGCATGGCGCCGCCTCCATCCGCTCCCATGCCGACTGCTCCCCCACTACCCACTTCCTAATCATCGTTATATTAGCCGCCCAGTAGTAGTCACAGAAGTTTGCCAACCCACCCTCCCCCCGACTGTTCTCCAACAGCATTTTCTTCACTCGCAGGTTTTTATTCGCCCACACAAAGCCCAAAATAATCTTGTTCACCCGCTTGAAAAAGGCCTCAGGGATGAAGATGGGGAGGCACTGAAAAACAAAGAGAAATCTGGGGAGGACCTTCATTTTCACGGTCTGTACCCTTCCCACCAATGATAGCGGGAGCATATCCCATCTTTTAAAGTCCCCTTCCATTTGCTTTACCAGCCGGGTTAGGTTAAGCTTGTGTAGTGCCTCCCATTTCCGAGCCACCTGTATTCCCAGGTAGCGAAAGCTCCTCGCTACCATTCTGAGCGGCAGGTCCTTCAGTCTCCTCTCCTTCCCCCTTGCATTAATCATGAACAATTCACTTTTCCCCATGTTCAATTCATACCCCGAAAACCTGCCAAATTCCCCCAAGATCTGCATAACCTCCCCAATCCATTCCACCGGGTCCGAAATGTACAAGAGCCGATCGTCCGCGTAAAGCGAAACCCGATAAATCCACCCCCACCCCCCCCAGAACCAGCCCCTGCCAATTCCTTGATGCTCTCAGTGCCATGGCCAACGGCTCTATAGCCAGAGCGAACAGCAACAGGGAGAGGGGGCACACCTGCCTCGTCCCTCGGTGTAGCTTAAAATACCCCGACCTCAGCCGGTTCGTGCACACACTCGCTACCGGCGCCTGGTAGAGCAATCGCACCCAGTCAATAAAGCCCTCACCGAACTCAAACCTTCCCAGCGTCTCCCACAGATACTCCCACTCCACCCCATCAAAAGCCTTCTCCGCGTCCATCGCTCCCACCACCTCCGCCTCCTCTCCTTCTGAGGGCATCATAATTACATTTAAAAGCCTCTGAACGTTAGCATTGATTAACAAATCCAATTTGGTCCTCCCCTATCACCCCCAGGACACAGTCTGCTATCCTCGTGGCCAAAATCTTAACCAGCAGCTTGGCATCTACATTCAAAAGTGAAATCGGCCTATATGAACCGCATTGCTCCGGATCCTTCTCTCTTTTAAGAATGAGTGAAATCGAGGCCTGCGACATTGTTGGGGGGAGGATTCCTCTCTCTCTAGCCTTGTTAAAAGTCCTCACCAGCAGTGGACACAACATCCCTGAGAACTTCTTATAGAATTCTACCGGGTAACCATCCGGCCCCGGAGCCTTGCCTGATTGCATGCCCCCCAGTCCTTTAACAATTTCCTCTGCTTCAATCGGGGCTGCCAGCCCGTCGACCAGGTCCTCCTCCACCCTCAGAAACCTCAACTGATCTAGGAATTGCCTCATCCCTTCTGCTCCAGCCGGGGGTCCGACTCATATAATTTCCTATAAAATTCTTTAAAAAATTTGTTAACCCCCCCGGGTCGAAGACCATGTTACCCTCCCTATTCTTTATTCTCCCAATCTCCCTGGTCGTCTCTCTCTTCCTCAGCTGGTGCGCCAGCATCCTGCTCGTCTTTTCCCCATATTCGTAAACCGCCCCCCTTACCCTCCTCAACTGCTCCACCGCTCTCCCCGTGGTCAACAACTTAAACTCCGCCTGTAGCTTCCGACGCTCCCTCAGGAGCCCGGTGCATATCTCCTATCCACTCGAAGTATCTCCTCCACTAATCTCTCCCTCTCTGCTCGTTCCACCTTTTCTCTGTGGGACCAAATCAAAATTAGTTCCCCTCTTACAACTGCCTTCAGAGCCTCCCAAACCGTCGCTGCTGATACCGCTCCCATGTTATTTGTTTCCAGGTAATTCTGATTGGACTTATTCACCCGCCCGCAGACCACTTCATTTGCTAACAACCCCACATCTAGTTTCCACAACGGGCGCTGCCCTCTCTCCTCACCCAACCACAAATTCACCCAATGCGGGGCATGATCAGAGACTGCAATTCCCGAATATTCCATCCCCGCCACCTTCGGAATTAGAGCCCAGCTCAGAACAAAGAAATTAATACAGGAGTAAACTTTATGGACATGAGAAAAAAACGAAAACTCCTTTGCCCCCGGCCGCTCGAATCTCCACAGGTCTAAACCCCCCATCTGCTCCATAAAATCCCTCAATTCTTTCGCTGCGTCAGGCCTCCTCCCAGTCCTGGATTTTGATTGGTCCAGTTCGGGATCAATGATTGTATTAAAGTCCCCCCCCATGATCAGGCCGTGAGACTCCAAGTCCAGGATCCTGCCTAACACCCGCCTCATAAATCCCACATCATCCCAGTTTGGAGCATTTACGTTCACAAGCACCACTCGTACACCTTCCAACTTCCCACTCACCATTATATATCTAACCCCCCCCCCCCCTTATCTGCCACAATTCTTCCAGCCTCAAACACCACCTGCTTACTGATCAATTTCACTACCCCCCTGGTCTTTGCATCCAGCCCAGAGTGAAACACCTGACTCACACAACCCTTTCTCAAACTCGTCTGGTCGATAATCTTTAGATGTGTCTCCTGAAACATTGCCATGTCTGCCTTTAGCCCCTTTAAATGCGCGAAAACGTGAGCCCTTTTGATGGGCCCATTCAAATCTCTCGCATTCCACATAATCAGCCTGTATGGGGGGATGCCACCCTCCCCCCCACACCCCCCTGCTGACTAGCCATAAGCTTTTTTTTGGCCAGCCCCGAGCCCATGCCCCCCACTTCCCCGAGCACCCCCATGAGCAGCAGCCGTTCCCGATTTATCATTTGTTCCCCAATAATAGTTCCTCCCCTGTCGGCAAAGCAACCTCCCCCTCTCCCCCGCCCCCCCCCCCCCCCACAACAGCACCCGAAACCTAATTCCCCCAGGTCAAGCACCGACTTAGCACTTGCTCGCCCCCCACTGTGCTTCCGAGAGTCAGCTGACACATGCTGACCCCGATAACCCCGCCCCTGGTGCCAAATAGCCTGACTCCCTATTGTTTGAGACCCTCTCCCTGCATGAATAAACCATTTAACAACATCGCATTCCCCAGTAAGTAAACAACCTCAATTAAAAAGAAATGAACATTAACCAATAAAGAAACAATCACTTGAAACAAAAGCCAAACTCCCACAGAATAGCACCAACTTCAGGGCCCCCTTCCCCCTCCGCATCAAATCCCTGCAAAACAAAGCATCCTCAAACTACCACCCCAGCCCAATAATTAACCCAAAACTACATATAATCTTGTTTGAAACGAAAATTAAAAAAATTACGAACCACCGCCACATTACTTCTTCGAGACTTAAGTATCCTTTAAGACATTTCTAACTTCTTTTCTTTGATAAACGTCCATACTTCATCCGGTGTCTCAAAGTAAAAATGCCGGTCTTCGTGCGTAACCGACAACTGCGCTGAATACAGCATCCCGAATTTCACCCCCTTCTTGAGGAGGATCGCCTTCACCCGATTGAACTCAGCACGTCTCTTGGCCAGCTCTGTTCCCAGGTCCTGATAGATGCGCACCTCCCTCCGCTCTCTCTTGGTCCACCGGAAGACGAGTTCTTTGTCTGAAAAACGGTGGAAATGCACCACCATGGCCGTCGGCGGATCATTCGCCTTCGGCTTCCTTCCGAGGGCTCTATCCACTCCATCCACTTCCAGGGGCCGAGAAAACGCCCCAGCCCCCATTAGCATCTCCAGCATGTCTGCCACATATGCTCCCACATTCGACTCCTCAATTGCTTCAGGGAGGCCAACAATTCTTAAGTTCTGCCTCCTGGACCTATTCCCCAGGTCCTCCAGCTTCTCCTGTATTCTCTTGTGGCAATCGTCTAACACCTCCACCTTATGCTCCAGCACGGTTCGGTAGTCCTCCTGGCTGGATAACCTCAGCTCAATCTCTTGTATCGCTTTTACCATTTGATCAACCGATGCCTTGATCGGGTCCAACGTTTCCGTTTTCAGCTCAGCGAAACAGTCCTTAAAGAACTTCATCTGCTGCTCCTTAGAACACTGAGCCACCACCCCCTAGCCCTGACCCTCCGTCATACTGTGCCGCGGTACCAGCTCCGACTGCTTCATTCTATCAGGGCTGAGTCTTTTCACATGGCCACTTCTAGTTCAATTAGCCATACATCAGAGAGGGAATCCTTCTTAATATTGTCCACTTCACCGATCTATCCCATAAAGTCCGAGAAAAATCGGGGAAAAAGGTCCGAATGTCCGTTCCAGACGGGAGCTATCGAATGTGTGACCTACTCCTCCATGGCCGCCACCGGAAGTCCGTTTGGAAGCAGCTATAAAACTTATCTCTTTGAATTGAGTTTCTGAATAATAATTTTGTCATTTACATAAATGACAAAAATGAGTGGTCTCTGTGGCATTCTGCCTCCCAACTTTAAATAATTTCATGAGCAAGTACTTATTGTTTTCTATTGTTCAGTCACTATCTTCTCCATTGTTTGAATTATGCTTTGTGTTTTTCATGTCAAACTTGATCAAAGACCATTCGGAGATTCATATTCACTGCTGTGGATCTTGCCAGTCAGTTTCAGGAATGCCATTTTCCACACAGTGACCTCCCCTGCTGAGCCCATGTTAGCTGATGCTTACTGAGTTATTTTCGGGAAAATCTGGCTCCAAAACTCATCATACCCTTGATCCAACCAGGAACGTAAGGTTTAAGTGGCAAGGAAGAAGTGAGATTGGTTCTCATTCTTTGAGAAGGTGACTGATTCTTTGAGAAGGTGACTGAACAGGTAGACGAGGGTAGAGCAGTTGATGTGGTGTATATGGATTTCAGTAAAGCGTTTGATAAGGTTCCCCACGGTCGGCTATTGCAGAAAATACGGAGGCTGGGGATTGAGGGTGATTTAGAGATGTGGATCAGAAATTGGCTAGTTGAAAGAAGACAGAGAGTGGTAGTTGATGGGAAATGTTCAGAATGGAGTTCAGTTATGAGTGGCGTACCACAAGGATCTGTTCTGGGGCCGTTGCTGTTTGTCATTTTTATAAATGACCTAGAGGAGGGCGCAGAAGGATGGGTGAGTAAATTTGCAGACGACACTAAAGTCGGTGGAGTTGTAGACAGTGCGGAAGGATGTTGCAGGTTACAGAGGGACATAGATAAGCTGCAGAGCTGGGCTGAGAGGTGGCAAATGGAGTTTAATGTGGAGAAGTGTGAGGTGATTCACTTTGGAAAGAATAACAGGAATGCGGAATATTTGGCTAATGGTAAAATTCTTGGTAGTGTGGATGAGCAGAGGGATCTCGGTGTCCATGTACATAGATCCCTGAAAGTTGCCACCCAGGTTGATAGGGTTTCGAAGAAGGCCTATGGTGTGTTGGCCTTTATTGGTAGAGGGATTGAGTTCCGGAGCCATGAGGTCATGTTGCAGTTGTACAAAACTCTAGTACGGCCGCATTTGGAGTATTGCGTACAGTTCTGGTCGCCTCATTATAGGAAGGACGTGGAAGCTTTGGAACGGGTGCAGAGGAGATTTACCAGGATGTTGCCTGGTATGGAGGGAAAATCTTATGAGGAAAGGCTGATGGACTTGAGGTTGTTTTTGTTAGAGAGAAGAAGGTTAAGAGGTGACTTAATAGAGGCATACAAAATGATCAGAGGGTTAGATAGGGTGGACAGCGAGAGCCTTCTCCCGCGGATGGGGGTGGCTAGCACGAGGGGACATAGCCTTAAATTGAGGGGTAATAGATATAGGACAGAGGTCAGAGGTGGGTTTTTTACGCAAAGAGTGGTGAGGCCGTGGAATGCCCTACCTGCAACAGTAGTGAACTCGCCAACATTGAGGGCATTTAAAAATTTATTGGATAAGCATATGGATGATAAGGGCATAGTGTAGGTTAGATGGCCTTTAGTTTTTTTTTCCATGTCGGTGCAGCATCGAGGGCCGAAGGGCCTGTACTGCGCTGTATCGTTCTATGTTCTATGGTTGCTCTTGACTTCATGGCAGCATTCAGCTGAGGATAATGCCAAAGCAACTCTTGGAAAACTGTGAGAGACTTGTGTAAACAGTTAATGAAGGTCACAAGAAAACCCCATTGTTCTTGAAACATATATGATATACGGGAAAATAGTTGGAGTTATTGGAGACTAATTCTTGCAGTGCTAGAACTGCTAATCTTTTCATTCTTAGCTACCAATGGCATTCTTTCAAACAGTCAGGAATGGATTCTTTGCTGGTAATTACACCACTCAGCTCCACTCATAACCCTTTCAATAACGATGGTCCACAACATCCAGGTTGGTCACAATATGCAGCCTGGGGCTGACAAGTAACAAATAGCATTTGCATCACATGGGCCTGACAATAATTGTATAAAAATAAGAAAGTCCAGCCAATTCCTGACCTTCAATTGCACCATCATTGTTGAGTCCATCACCATAAATATCTTGGGAGTTTCCACTGATCAGAAGTTTTATTGCTCCAACCATATTGTAACGACCCTCCCTGTTGATTTCTTTATTTCCCATTTATTTTACTGTGTTATTATCATTTTTGATCCATGGATATTTAATGGACATAAACCTTTAAATCAAGCAGAGGAAGTGAGGAACTCAAAAGTTTCGAAATAGTGCAATCTGTTATGATGGTTTAGCTTCTGAACAGAAAAACCCAGACTTTCTGGCACCCGAGTGATTGGAGGAATTCAGTTCGATTGGTTGGCTGGTGGCCAATGGGTTGGCTAAGGACCGCATTCTGCCTGGCAACAGACAGTGATTGGGTTCAGCCAGGTCGGGGTTTTCAAAGGACCCAGAGAGAAAGGTCCTGGATGCTGACAGAAGAAGCTGTGAGTTGCTCTCTCTCTCTGTTCCTCCAAAAAAAATTTTCCTGCCTGCTGTTTCTGAAACTGCGGAGAAGTTTTGAGATCCTGATGAATCTACAGTGAAAACCATTACAGACTGAAAGCAAAGTCATTCAATTGAAGGTGCATACTTTTATCCTTTTACTTTCAGTGATATTTTCTTTACACCCCTCTGTTTTTGGCTGCCTTGTGTGTGTGTGTGGAGGGTGAGGCGAGTTAAAGACAGGGGTTAGGAATTACATAATAGTTAATGAGTTGTATTTGCTACCTATTTAATTATAGCTATGAATAAAAAATTATTGGGTGGGATTCTCCCCTACCCGGCGGGGCGGGCCCTACCAGCGTGAACCACTCCGGTGTAGGGCCGCCCGGAAGATGCGGAATCCTTCACCCCTTCAGTGGCTAGGCTGGCGCCGGTGGAATTGGCGCCATGCCAACCGGTGGTGAAGAGCCTCCGCCGGCCAGCGCGAGTTGGTGCATGCTCGGGAGTGCCAGCGTGTGCTGGCGTCATTCCAGCGCATGTGCAGGTGGGTTCTTCTCCGCGCCGGCCATGGCGGAAGTTGACAGCAGCCGGCGCAGAGGGAAAGAATTCCCCCACGGCACAGGCCCACCCGCGAATCAGTGGGCCCTGATTGCGGGCCAGGCCACCGTCGGGGCACCCCCAGGGGCCAGATCCCCCCAGACCCCCCCCCCCCCCGAGGACTCTGCAGGCCGGCCACAGAGCCAGATCCTGCCGGTACGTACCTAGTTTGATTTACGTCGGCGGGACCTGCCGAAAATGGGCGGCTACTCGGCCCATCACACGGGTCGGAGAATCGCCAGGCGGGGGCGCTGTCAGCGGCCGCCGACCAGCGCGGCGCAATTCCCATTCCCGCCAAAACCCCGGCGCCGGAGAATTTGGCAGCCGTCATCGGGGCTGCAGGGTGGGATTCACGCTACCCCCCGGTGAGGGGTCGGAGAATCCCGCCCATTCTGATTAAATTTACAAACCTAGTGACTGTAGTTAATGGGCAGACAAAGACCAAAGACTTTGTGTATGTTCTAAAAAATTAGTAGTTCATTTCAATTGTGTTGTGACCCTAGATCGCATGTTGTTGGAATTGACTGTTCACGAGCTCAGGGTGTCAGAACAATATCAAGACTGACGCTACAAGAACAGGGAAGAGGGCAAGTGCCCTGTGATTGATGAATACCTCATGCCCGACTGCTCAAAACACACCCATTATCCACAAGGCTAAATTCATGGAATATCTACTTCTCACTTGGATGGGAGCAGCCATCACAACACTCAAAAAGCTAGACATGATCCAAAACCAATCAATACACTGATTGTTGCCTTTTCATTGGACATAATATCCATTCTTCGACTATTGGCACATTATGCATCATCTAAAGAATGCACTGCAGCAACTCACTAAACTAACTTCAACAACAACCTCCAGCCTTTGATCTGTACCAATGAGGAGGGTGAGAGCAGCAGTATCATGCAAACAATTACTATTAGCTCCAAGATCTCCACCAAATGACATATTATTGTGCCTTAGGTAGATCACCATACCTTTATTTACCATGGCTAAACTTCTGAAATTTGTGACTTAACATCAAAGACTGGTTCAAGGAAGCTCTACCAGCTTCTTCCACACTCACACCGACACACCGGGTTGGACAGCAGGGTACATATGGTGCTTGTAAAACCTCAGGAGATCTGAGAAATTGAATTAAAACAACAATATATTGCCAGTCTAAAGAAAAAGCCACGACGTGGCATACAGCATATAGGTCTAAACCAGGACTACTGATTATGCTGGTCCCAATCCTGGCTGGCTTTAAAGAGTTGGTTCTAAGAGCCCCAGTTGATGGGTCTCCATCCATCAGTGGGGGAGCTTGTATTCCATGAACCCCACGGGGAGATCAATTGTGTCATCCCAGTGGGTTTTGTGAAGGTTATTACATCCCTTCCCACCCCTGAAGTCTGTAGGTCCCTTTGTGGCTGGATGCAGAGGAGGTCCCCTTCACCGCTTTGCCTGCAGTTGTGCTGCAACAGCTGTGGGACTAGGTTGGGAGGTGGATAATTCGTTAGGGAGTGATGTTTCACACGACTGTGGGTAGCACGGTACCACAGTGGTTAGCACAATTGCTTCACAGCGCCAGTGTCCGAAGTTCGAATCCTGCCCTGGGTCGCTGTCTGTGTGGAATCTGCACGTTCTCCCCATGCGTGCGTGGGTTTCCTCCGGGTGCTCCGGTTTCCTCCCACAGTCCAAAGGTGTGCAGATTAGGTGGACTGGCCATGCTAAATTGCCCTTAGTGTCGAAAATGGTTCGGTGGGGTACTGGTTTACAGGGATAACGGGGATAGGGTGGAGACGCGGGGCTTAAGTAGGGTGCTCTTTCTAAGGGCCGGTGTGGACTTGATGGGCCAAATGGCATCCTTGTGCACTGTAAATTCTATCATTCTATGATTCTATGACTGGCGGTGAAGTCTTGCCGGAGATCTGTCTCTGACTATACCTTCCTCCAAAAGAATTGAGGATTCTGTTTCCATATCTGATGCAGAATCTTCCATCTGATGCTGACCTGGGCCCTGGTTCCTGAACAGTTGGACTCCCTGGTTAACAGATGGTAGGCAAGGGGTTATCGTCTGGCGGGGTTATCTCTGGTGCGGGCTCCCTATCTCTGAGACGCTCCACCTGCTTGGGTACAGTCCATTCTCTGGTTTTGACCAGACAGGAGACTGGTTCTGTCTTCACCACTATGGTCCCAGTATTGTTATCGGCTAGGGTTTGGAGAACCCCAAAGTGTATCATGGAGTTCACCTGACCCACGACTTTCACTCGATTGTGGTATGGGAAGCACATGACCCACTCTGCAGGTGTGGTGCAGCAGAAATTTAAAAGTAATTTTTAAAGCAAAACAATGTTTGTGAAGCACATCAGGTTTAAATTCTGTACTGAGAGCAGTTATCACTCTGAATTCATCAAATGATCAAGAGATAGTCTATAGATTGCAGCTTCTTTGGCTGGCTTCAGCTCAAAAACCAAACCAAAACCAAAACTAAAACAAAACCAAAAAACACAGACACACCCAAGCTTTTCTTCAAAGCGAAACTAAAAAGCAGAGCCAGAGCTCAGCTCCACCCACACTGTGACATCACTGCAGCCACTTGAGCAGACAAACATTTCTTAAAGTGACATTCCCATAACAGTCTCCACCAAGTGCTGTCCCCATAATTCCAGGTAAATACTGTGTCCCCTGGTTTTAACCCTCTGTCCTTCTTCTGGTGGTTATAATACCTCTTCTGGTTGTCTTGTTTCTTCTTTACATTCCCATGAAGGTTGGGAAATGCCAAGTTAAATGGTTCTATCGGCCCAACACTAGCTCTGTGGTCCTACCCCGGTCGTAACATGTGGCGTTGTCCGATAATTAAATAAACAAGGTACCAGTTTCATTTTAACTGACCCAGCCGTTTGTTGTTTCATGCCCCTTTTAAAGGTTTGCATTTGCTACCAGCCAGACTGTTCGAAGAATGGTGATATCGGACGGTTGGATTGTGCTTCACTCTATTTGTTTGTATAAACTCCTGAAATTCCTCACTTCTGAAAGGGGTAAAAGCACCTCTGGAATACCGTGAATGTCGAATGATTAGCGCAGCTTCTCTCTGGTGACTTGCAAAGTGGTGGAAGGCATCCAGCATACATCCACCCACTTTGAGTGAGCATCGATCGGCAGCAGAAATATTGACCCCTGGAAGGGCCAGGTGAAATTGGCATGCAATCATACCCAAGGGCACCCCGACCACTCCATGGGCGGAGCAAGGCTGATGGCGGGAGCTTTTTGGTGGTCTTGGTGAATTGGCCATGCTCAATTTCCCCTTAATTGGAAAAGAAAATAATTTATAACAATAAAAATAAAAATAAAAACCTTAAGGACTTGTTGCCGGTCACTGCGTCTCGGGTACATGAGTGGACACAAATCCTGCTTCGGCACGGTAGCACTGTTGCTTCACAGCGCCAGGGTCCCAGGTTCAATCCCTGCTTGGGTCACTGTCTGTGTAGAGTCTGCATGTTCTCCCCGTGTCTGCGTGGGGGTCCATGAATGGACACAAATCCTGGTTCGGCATGGTAGCACTGTTGCTTCACAGCGCCAGGGTCCCAGGGTCGATCCCTGCTTGGGTCACTGTCTGTGTAGAGTCTGCATGTTCTCCCCGTGTCTGCGTGGGCTTCCTCCGGGTGTTCCGGTTTCCTCCCACAGTCCAAAGACGTGCTTGTGAGGTGAATTGGACATTCTGAATTCACCCTCAGTGTACCCAAACAGGCGCCGGAGTTTGGCGACTTGGGGATTTTCACAGTAACTTCATTGCAGAGTTAATGTGAGTCTACTTGTGACAATAATAAAGATTATTATTATTATTTCCAAAGTTCAACATCTTGTGTTGTATGGTGGCCAGCAGCGACATCTTCCAGGTGAATTGTGGGTTTTCTCATCTAAGATGTCTGAATTAGTGTGGAGGATGGTGTCATGCTTTGGATACATGTTTCATCATCCTGGATAAAGGTCAGGGTTTGATCTTGTAAGACCTCCACACCTGGGGCTGTCAAAAATGAAACAGCTGGCGTGCAGCCAAGTTTGGTCTGGATGCTGACATTGAATAATTGGCCCAAAATGTACTGCCTGTAGGGAGTACCAGAGGCTCCCGCCAGCTGTGACCCTCCATCCTTGGGAATGACCAGAGCAGCCATGGCCGTGGTTCCATGCTGGTTTTGCTGGCCCATTTCAGGGTTTGATATTCCTCCTCCCAATCGATTCCCATTCCAAATGGCTGGAGGTCCACAGGATGGGGGCAACTACCTCAAGAAGCTAACTTTGTCTTTTTGTACCCATAGTATACCTGAGGTGTCAACCATGGACAATGGCACATATTTTATGAGCAAAGTGTTCAATGGGCTTCTGAAGGCTCACGGGGCATGAGACATCTGCCCTATACCACCAGGTTTCAAATGGGTTAGCGGAAAGGGCTGTCCTTACATTCAAATGCGGGTTATGGACACAGTCTTCGGGGGCGATCGACACCAGGCTCGCTTGGTTCCTTTTTTGCTATCGGACTACCCTGCAGATCATGACTGGGTTAGCTCTGGCTGTGATACTGATTGGTCGAAGACTTCGGACCTGTGTTCGCATGGTTTTCCCTGATATGGGCGGGAAGGTGCACCACAATCAGGACCTGCAAGGACGTTGCTCTGTTCAACGTCGACTGTAGCAGGTGACACAGTGTATTTCTGAAACTTTGCAGACGCCGCCCAGTGGATCTCTGAGACCATCATCCACCAGACAGGGCAGGGTTTCTTTCAGGTGCAACTCCAGGGTCGAGTAATGCAAAACTTGGATCACATTAGGTCCAGTGGACCAATTCATCATTAAATTCCATGTGAAACAAAAGTTCTTGTCCAGCCGAATCTGAGGCCTGAATGGGCAGAGTAGAACGCCAATGGGGTCAAGATGCTGACATCAGAGAGGTCATCGATACAAACCGGATGGGTGCCGTGGAGTGTACCGCAGGGCAGTGCCAGTCGACAGTACCCCTGGCAGCAGGGACGGACGCCAGGGCCAGAGACCCTCACCGTGCCAGGCACCGACGGGGCCAGTGATGCACGGCTGGGAGGGAGAGACTTGTGGGGGGCAGAGTCCGCAGTGCCAACCAGGGCACCATGTAGCCTGTTGAACCTGGTTGGGCACAGGAGTACACACCATGCTAACATTTTGGCCTTTCACCATTTGCGGACAATGGATATTGGAATTTAACCAGCAATGGTGGCCTTCCTGCTGGCTACCTGTGAGATGCGCTGCAGCTGTCTGAGCTGGAGCTGCTTGAATAGGAGGAAGCTGCAACAGCAGAGCGGGGAGCAGCAGAACAGAAGGCAGCTGTTGAGGATGGAGAGCCGGCTGTCCAACTGGCTGAGGAGGAGGAGGATGTACAAAGGAGGTGCCGCATTTCCGGACTTGTCAGACCGGACATGCCCTCAGAAATTCCAGCTGAACAGGGGGCAGTGCGACATATCTGACATATCCGTGAGCAAATAGGGACACCCGCACCCGCTCCCAATGGCCACCTAAACATTTACACAACTTCCAGGCACTGAGTGGGGACCTGTACGGGATCTCACAGAGCTCGGTACACAGGTGCATTTGCGCCATCATGGAGACCCTTTATGTCCAGTCGGCACAGTACATCCATTTCAATGTGGACCGAGCCCACCAGGATGCCCGAGCAGTGGGGTTTGCTGCCAACGCCGGGATGCCCTGAGTCTGGGGTGATCGATGGGATGCAAGTTGCCCCACGAGACCTATAGATTTCAGGCTGATCTACACAAAGCAAAAGGGGATTCACTCGATGAACGGTCAGCAGACATGTTACCATCCACTACGCATTATGGGGCACAGGCAGGCACGAGAAGCCGCACGACGTGTGCGCCAGGGCCAACGCACAAAGGATGCTCTGATCGCCTCCAGGTTCATGGCGGGGGAGGGGGGGGGCGACTGGCTGGGGACATGGGCTCCGCATCCCTCCCCACACACACACCCAGGTGTTGGCCCTGGGTTGGCAGTAACTGCGGCACTGGTCCTTGGGTTAGCTGACGATGATAACTCATTTTGCAATGAGCTCTGGTGCTCCACATCGTTTAACAACGTCTGACTGCTGCCCACGGTAGCACTTCCCACCTGTGTGATCCCTGCATGCGAACTGGTCATTCCATCATATGGTGCTATCAAATCCCTGGGGTGACCGGGGTAAGGACTGTTGGGAGGAGCCCAGCCAACCCACAAAATCCGCCCAGTCCCCACAGCCACCACCCCCTCCCCACTCCCTCTCTAGCCTGCCCAGAGCAGCCCATCCTGCACTCCCATCTGACAGAGCACTGAAGCAGGTTGTAACAGTGTGAATAGGCGTTTAATACTGTATGAACAAATATACATACATACAGGCCCTAGCCCCTATCACTATACTGTGCCCTGCACCCGTGCCAACTTAACTGGTGTCTAACTTTCTGGCCTTACAGCACCTAACACTACACCAATGCACAAGGTGGAGCCAGAGCGTGGTGACTCTCTGCGAGCTCTCCCAAACAGATCCTCTTTTGACTTATCTTGTAATCATTCTAATCTTTTAAAATTTAATTCTAAGACTAACATTATTACTAACCTCTTTTATCTTACCTAGCAGGTTTGAACATCCTCCAAGGCCCGCGGAAAATACCTTTTGACCCGACTCGACCTGACCTGGCTGCACTCCAGATGACCCGACCCGACCTGAAAGGGGATGAGGCCCAAACCGGAAGTGCAGCCCCAACCTCAATTTGGACCCGACCCAGCAGAAGTACCGATGCCAGCCCACGGACCGCCCAACCCAGTCGCTGGAGCTCCCGATCCGGCCCCCGACTACGAGACTCGGCCCGACTCCACACGGAGAGGCCCGCCCAGCGACCCGACCTGGAGAGGCCCGCCCAGCGATGCGACCTACCTGAAGATGAAGGAAATAAAAATCCATGTGGAGGCTCAACCGGGCCTCCTCCAAGACCTGACCCCAGGAGCGCCCAGGGAGGGAACAGAACACGGGACCGAGCCCAACCTGCCTCAGGAAGCCCCTGCATGTGACCCAGGACCCTGAAACGTCGGAGACCCTGCGCGAGTACCCTAACGTGTCGCAAGGTACTCCCACATTCACAGAACTCTGGGAGCCGACCGGATCACAAACATGCCCCCCAGGAACCCCACTACCTCAACCAGCACCCTGGACTTTGCCAGACGTGACCCCGGAAACGTAACCAGCACCCTGGTCCCCACCAGCACCCTGGCCCCTGCCCGACGCAACCACGTAACTTCCACAAGGCCAGACCTCTTCCATTGGATCCCGGGACCATCCAGCCGCAGCCGCCAACTGAGGAAGCGAGGGAAAAGGGGAGGTCTGTAGGTGAGATTGAAGCAACGCAGTTTCAAGACTCCTCTCCCCAGCATACTCCTGGAAAACGTACAAGCAATCAAAAACAAACTGGATGAACTTAACGGTAGATTTCCCTCTCAGAAGAAAGTACGAGACTGCTGTGTGCTCTGTTTCACAGAGACATGGCTCACCCCCGCTTCACCGGACTGTGCAATACAACCTTAAGCTTTACATGAATAGGATGGAAATAGAGGGATACGGAACCCGGAATTGCAGAAGATTTTAGTTCAGGCAGGCAGCATGGTCGGCACAGGCTTGGAGGGCTGAAGGGCCTGTTTCTGAGCTGTACTTTTCTTTGTTCTTTGTTCTTTGTTCTCAATTGATCGGGCGGACCGCATCGCATCATCAGACAAAGTGAAGGGTGGAGGGGTTTGCCTCCTCAGCAACTCCTCCTGGTGCTTGGATGTGGCGACCCTGCCGATCAAATCTCCCCGGACCTGTAATACCTGACTGTGAAGTGCCTCCCATTTTATCTTCCACCTGAGTTCACTTCAGCCATTATCACAGCGGTCTACAACCCACCCCAGGCAGAAGTAAAGAAGGCGCTGGACGAACTGTACGCAGTTATAAACAACTATGAAACAGAACACCCGAAGGCCTTGTCCATCGTGGCCGGGGACTTCAACACCAACCTCAAGAATGTACTGCCAAAATTCCACTAGCACATCTCCTGTCCCACCAGGGGCGACAACACTCTTGAACATTGTTACTCAAAATTCAAGGGTGCCTACTGTTCCATCCCCCAACCGCACTTTGGAATATCAGACCATAAGACGGTGCTCCTTTTCCCGGCTTACAAGCAGAAACACAAGTGGTAGAATTCATCTAAGAATGTCATGCAGTGCTGATCCGAGGAAACAGAAGAGCTCCTACGTGACTGCTTAGAGACAGTGGATTGGTTCATATTTAAGAACTCAGTGACCAACTTAAATGATGTGGAGATGCCGGCGTTGGACTGGGGTGAGCACAGTAAGAAGTCTTACAACACCAGGTTAAAGTCCAACAGGTTTGTTTCAAACACGAGCTTTCGGAGCACGGCTCCTTCTTCAGGTGAATGGAAAGGCTTGTTCCAGAAATGTTTATATAGACACAGTCAGAGATGCCCCGGAATGCGAGCACCTGCAGGCAATCAAATCTTCAAAGATGCAGAGAGAGAGGTAACTCCAGGTTAAAGAGGTGTGAATTGTCCCAAGCCAGTTCAGTCGGTAGGCCTCTGCAAGTCCAGGCTTGTTGGTGGGGGCCGAATGTAATGCGACATGAATCCCAGATCCCGGTTGAGTCCGCATTCATGCGTGCGGAACTTAGCTATAAGTTTTTGCTCAGCAATTTTGCGTTGTCGCGTCTCCTGAAGGCCTCCTTGTAGAATGCTGACCCGGAGATCAGAGGCTGAATGTCCTTGACTGCTGAAGTGTTCCCCAACTGGAAGGGAACAGTCCTGCCTGTTGATAGTCGCACGATGCCCGTTTATTCGTTGTCGCAGTGTCTGCATGGTCTCGCCAATGTACCACGCTTCGGGACATCCTTTCCTGCAGCGTATGAGGTAGACTACATTGGTCGAGTCGCACGAGTATGCGCCGCGTACCTGGTGGGTGGTGTTTCCACGTGTAATGGTGGTGTCCATGTCGATGATCTGGCATGTCTTGCAGAGATTACCCTGGCAGGGTTTTGTGGTGTCGTGGTTGCTGTTCTGAAGGCTGGGTAATTTGCTGCAAACAATGGTTTGTTTGAGGTTGCGCGGTTGTTTGAAGGCCAGTAGTGGGGGTGTGGGGATGACCTTGGCAAGATGTCCATCCTCGCTGATGATGTGTTGGAGGCTGCGAAGAAGATGTCGTAGTCTCTCCGCCCCAGGAAAGTACTGGACGACGAAGGGTACTCTGTCAGTGGTGTCCCGTGTTTGTCTTCTGAGGAGGTCGGTGCGGTTTTTTGCTGTGGCGCGGTGGAACTGTCGATCAATGAGTCGAGCGCCATATCCCGTTCGTACGAGGGCATCTTTCAGCATCTGTAGGTGTCTGTTGCGCTCCTCCTTGTCTGAGCAGATCCTGTGTATACGGAGGGCTTGTCCATAGGGGATGGCTTCTTTAATGTGTTTCGGGTGAGACCATGCAGACACTGCGACAACGAATAAACGGGCATCGTGCGACTATCAACAGGCAGGACTGTTCCCTTCAGTTGGGGAACACTTCAGCAGTCAAGGACATTCAGCCTCTGATCTCCGGGTCAGCATTCTACAAGGAGGCCTTCAGGAGACGCGACAACGCAAAATTGCTGAGCAAAAACTTATAGCTAAGTTCCGCACGCATGAATGCGGACTCAACCGGGATCTGGGATTCATGTCGCATTACATTCGGCCCCCACCAACAAGCCTGGACTTGCAGAGGCCTACCGACTGAACTGGCTTGGGACAATTCACACCTCTTTAACCTGGAGTTACCTCTCTCTCTGCATCTTTGAAGATTTGATTGCCTGCAGGTGCTCGCATTCCGGGGCATCTCTGACTGTGTCTATATAAACATTTCTGGAACAAGCCTTTCCATTCACCTGAAGAAGGAGCCGTGCTCCGAAAGCTCGTGTTTGAAACAAACCTGTTGGACTTTAACCTGGTGTTGTAAGACTTCTTACTGTGCTCACCCCAGTCCAACGCCGGCATCTCCACATCATGGCTACCATTGACACCGCAAACTGCCGGCTCAAAGTGGAGAGGATCTCCAGGAAGATCGCGCATATAGACACTGACATTCAGTTTCTACAAAGATGCAAAAAAGCAGACAAGATCCCGAAAGGACTACAGATCAAAAACCCACTCAAGTCGACTTACAACACAGACTACGCTGAAAGACTCTGCCACCGCACCTCTGTCACACTCCTCAAACACCTCGTACACCAACTCTACAGCAGTCGACGCAACCTGGAAACCAAGAGAGAGGCCATATTCTCAACTTGCGCTCAGGACACAGCAGACCAGCTGCGGAACACCGCCAAACAGATGAGACAGCAATACTATGCCACCTACATGCACACCAAGAACAGGAAGCTTGAGAAACTTGGCATCACCACCAGCAGCAATCAAGCTTCTCCCGGTACAACAGTCGAAAACAATACAGGGAAATCCATTGTCAACTTGTCAGACTACACCCTTCAACCAGACGAAATCGAAGTCCTCAGCAGAGGGCTCAATTTCTGCACCACTACCAAAATGGACCCCATCAGTCTCGCGGCAGATACGGAGGAATTCATCAGGCGAATGAGGCTCCGGGAATTCTTCCACAGACCCCAAGAGGCCGACAGCGAACCCAGGGACACGACCAATGAACCGGAACAGCAGACCGCGAGATCTGCAGTGCAGCAACCGAAAAGGAAAGAGTCAAATTGGACCCCTCCGGAAGGCCGCTGCCCTAGACTCGACATGTATGCTCAAGCCGTCAGAAGTCGTGTCAATGCCAGATTCATCACTCGCAATCACAAGGCAGCCTCAAACGTCACCCAAGCACAACGCAACGCCATCCGCACTCTCAAGACCAACCGCAACATCGTCATCAAACCAGCAGACAAAGGAGGGGCCACCGTCATACTGAACAGAACAGACTACTGCAAAGAAGTATACCGACAACTCGACAACCAGGAACACTACAGGCAGTTACCCGCAGATCCAACCAAGGAACACATCCGCCAACTCAGCAGACTGATCAAGACCTTAGATCCAGACCTTCAGAACACCCTACGTGCTCTCATCCCACGTAATCCCCGCATTGGAGATCTCTACTGCCTCCCGAAAATACACAAGGCTAACACACCAGGCCGTCCTATCGTTTCAGGCAATGGGACCCTGTGTGAGAACCTCTCTGGCCACATCGAGGGCATCTTGAAACCCATCGTACAAGGTACACCCAGCTTCTGTCGCGACACGACGGACTTCCTACAGAAACTCAGCACCCATGGACCAGTTGAACAGGAACATTCCTCGTCACAATGGATGTCTCGGCACTCTACACCAGCATCCCCCATGACGACGGCATTGCTGCAACAGCCTCAGTCCTCAACACCGACAACTGCCAGTCTCAGACGCAATTCTGCAACTCATCCGTTTCATTCTAGACCACAACGTCTTCACCTTCGACAACAAATTCTTCATCCAGACGCACGGAACAGCCATGGGGACCAAATTTGCACCTCAATATGCCAACATCTTCATGCACAAGTTTGAACAGGACTTCCTCACCACACAGGACTTTCAACCGATGCTATACACCAGATACATCGATGACATTTTTTTCCTTTGGACCCACGGCGAGACATCACTGAAACGACTACATGATGACATCAATAAGTTCCACCCCACCATCAAACTCACCATGGACTATTCTCCAAATTCAGTTCCATTCTTGGACACACTCGTCTCCATCAAGGACGGTCACCTCAGCACCTCGCTTACCGCAAGCCCACAGATAATCTCACGATGCTCCACTTCTCCAGCTTTCACCCGAAACACATTAAAGAAGCCATCCCCTATGGACAAGCCCTCCGTATACACAGGATCTGCTCAGACAAGGAGGAGCGCAACAGACACCTACAGATGCTGAAAGATGCCCTCGTACGAACGGGATATGGCGCTCGACTCATTGATCGACAGTTCCACCGCGCCACAGCAAAAAACCGCACCGACCTCCTCAGAAGACAAACACGGGACACCACTGACAGAGTACCCTTCGTCGTCCAGTACTTTCCTGGGGCGGAGAGACTACGACATCTTCTTCGCAGCCTCCAACACATCATCAGCGAGGATGGACATCTTGCCAAGGTCATCCCCACACCCCCACTACTGGCCTTCAAACAACCGCGCAACCTCAAACAAACCATTGTTTGCAGCAAATTACCCAGCCTTCAGAACAGCAACCACGACACCACAAAACCCTGCCAGGGTAATCTCTGCAAGACATGCCAGATCATCGACATGGACACCACCATTACACGTGGGGAAACACCACCCACCAGGTACGCGGCGCATACTCGTGCGACTCGACCAATGTAGTCTACCTCATACGCTGCAGGAAAGGATGTCCCGAAGCGTGGTACATTGGCGAGACCATGCAGACACTGCGACAACGAATAAACGGGCATCGTGCGACTATCAACAGGCAGGACTGTTCCCTTCCAGTTGGGGAACACTTCAGCAGTCAAGGACATTCAGCCTCTGATCTCCGGGTCAGCATTCTACAAGGAGGCCTTCAGGAGACGCGACAACGCAAAATTGCTGAGCAAAAACTTATAGCTAAGTTCCGCACGCATGAATGCGGACTCAACCGGGATCTGGGATTCATGTCGCATTACATTCGGCCCCCACCAACAAGCCTGGACTTGCAGAGGCCTACCGACTGAACTGGCTTGGGACAATTCACACCTCTTTAACCTGGAGTTACCTCTCTCTCTGCATCTTTGAAGATTTGATTGCCTGCAGGTGCTCGCATTCCGGGGCATCTCTGACTGTGTCTATATAAACATTTCTGGAACAAGCCTTTCCATTCACCTGAAGAAGGAGCCGTGCTCCGAAAGCTCGTGTTTGAAACAAACCTGTTGGACTTTAACCTGGTGTTGTAAGACTTCTTACCCAACTTAAATGAGTATACTGTCCCAGACTTCATCAACAAATGTGTGGACGGCTGCGTGCTGAAGAAAGCAGTACGTACGTTCCCCAACCGGAAACCATGGCTCAATCGCGAGATTGACTCCCGACTGAAGGACAGGTCTGAGGTGTTCAAGTCAGGCAACCTGACCTATACAAGAAATCCAGGTACGACCTCGGCAAAGCCATCCGAGATGCCAAGAGAGAATATCATGCCAAGCGAGAGTCACAGACAGATTCTCGGCGTTTGTGGCAAGGCCTAAACAGCATAACGGGCTGCAAAGCGAAGCCGAGCAGTATCTCCAGCAACAGCGCACCCCACCCTGATGAACTCAATGCATTCCATGCTCGGTTCGAGCAGGAAACCAATGATCCATTGTCGAATCCCCAGCAGCCCATAACTCACCCATATCTGTCATAATATACACACAAGTATATGATGGTGCATAGACAGACACTGACTGACACACTGAATGATCAATCAACACACAGAACACAGCAGCCAATCACCAGACAGGACACAGCCACTATAAAGACAGAGGCCACTAGTTTTCCCGCTCATTCGGGATGCAGCCTCTGAGACAGCCAGAGCCCGTGATCAGCAACACGAACATCTACCATGTGCTAGCAGTATAGTCTTGTCAGGTTAGCCTCAGGTCTCCAGTCAACTTCACCTGAGGAAGGAGCAGTGCTCCGAAAGCTCATGTTTGAAACAAACCTGTTGGACTTTAACCTGGTGTTGTAAGACTTCTTACTGTACTCCAGTCAACTTAACATAGTGTTAACCCACAGTGCAAGTATGTTTAACAGCTCATAGTTAAATAAAATAGAGTTGTACTTCTACAAGTGTTTGGTAGCCTGTCTCAATCACTGCTATGGTAAATGCAGTCTTCACAGACCCAGCATACCCAACACATCATGATGCCAGTGCGTAATGTTACAGTTTGATGAACCTATCCTGAGATAGTCTGCCTTTGTCCAGCGATCAGCCATCCGGTAGTATGGACAGAGTCCGCCCTCCTCCGTCGCTCCGCATCACCGGCAACCTCGGTGCCACCTGGAAGATATTTAAGCAAAAGTTTCAACTGTACCTCGAAGCCACCGACCTTGAAGCCGCCTCAGATGCCAGGAAGATTGCTCTCTTTCTCTCCATGGCAGGGGACCATGCCATCCACATTTTTAACTCCCTCACATTCGCTGAAGGTGAGGACAAGTCCAAGTTCAAAACAGTCCTGCTAAAATTCGACAGCCACTGTGACATCGAAGTCAACCAAAGTTTTGAACGCTACGTCTTTCAACAGCGTCTGCAGGGTAAGGATGAACCTTTTCAATCTTTCCTAACCCACCTTTGCATCCTCGCGCAATCCTGCAATTACGGCTCCACCTCCGACTCAATGATCTGCGACCAGATCGTTTTTGGAGAGCACTCGGACCCCCTACGCCAGCAGCTCCTTAAAGTGAAGCAGCTCACCCACACTATAGCCATCGAAACCTGTGTTCTGCATGAGCACGCCACTAACCAATACTCGCACGTTCAAGCGACAGAGACGGCGCGGCAAGGCCCCCACGATGCGGAGTGGGTGCAGGCCGTAAAACAGCTTCAGGACCTGAGCCTGGATGAGGGCAGCCATTTTGCGCGCCTTTCCCGGGCTCCCGCGCATGTGCGCAACGACCGAGGGGACGGTGAGGCCGAAGACCGAACTGCGCAGGCGCGCGCAACATACGACCGCACCGCGCATGCGTGGTGGTGCGCTGAGCGTTCTGACATCACGACTTGCAACAACTGTGGCTCCTCCCACTTGAAGCAGCAATGTCCCGCGAAATCTCGACGCTGTCTCCAGTGTGGCAAGCTTGGCCACTACGCAGCCCTGTGCAGGTCTGCTCAGACACCTACCTCCCTTCGCTCCCAGCAGCAGCGCAGGAACATCCGGACCGTACAACAACCGGTCACAGATTCCGACTCCGACATGGTTGCAGACCCTGACACCGAGGATCTCAAATCCCCATTCCTGGTGGGCATCATCACCATCATCACGATGCTTCGACAAAAAAAAGCCAAGTCCTTCCCAGTGCTGAGTGTGGATCCGGACGATGAGTGGTGTGCCACCCTTACGGTCAACAAATCTCGCATCCGATTCAGGCTGGACACCGGCGCTTCAGCCAACCTCATTTCGCAGTCTGACCTGGACAGCCTTCACGTTAAGCCGACCATCCTTCCATCCGCCTGTCAACTTCTCGACTACAATGGCAATGCCATTGCTGCCAGTGGCTCATGCCAGCTTGTGGTGTCGCACCGTTCCTTAAAGGTCACCCTGCACTTCGGGATTGTAGGGTCCACCAAAGCTTCACTGCTCGGTGCTCAGGCCTGCAAGATCCTGAATCTCGTCCAAAGGGTTCACTCCATGTCACCCGCTGAGGCATCAGCATCGCTGGACGCCGACTTTCAGACACAACTGAAGAACATCATTACTCGATACCACAGCGTCTTCGAGAGCATGGGCACACTCCCATACACGTATAAAATTATTTTAAAACCAAATGCCACGCCTGTGGTTCATGCACCCCGCTGGGTTCCGGGGCCCCTTAACGACCGCCTCAAGCAGCTGCTGCAGGACCTCCAGGACCAGGGCATCATCTCTAAGGTAACGGATCCCACTGACTGGGTCAGCCCCATGGTGTGTGTTAAGAAACCATCAGGAGAACTACGCATTAGCATCGACCCCAAAGATCTGAACTGCAACATTATGAGGGAACACTGCCCTATCCCAAAGCAAGAAGAACTCACCTGCGAGATGGCCCGCGCCAAATTTTTCACAAAGTTGGACGCCTCCAAGGGGTTCTGGCAGATACAACTTGACGCATCCAGTCGGAAACTCTGCACCTTTAACACCCCATTTGGCCGGTATTATTACAACCGGATGCCGTTTGGCATCATCTCAGCCTTGGAGGTGTTCCACCAAATAATGGAGCAAATGATGGAGGGCATCGAGGGGGTGCGGGTATATGTAGATGACATCATTGTCTGGTCCACCACCCCGCAGGAACACATCGATCGCCTCCAACACGTCTTCCGGAGAATCCACGAGCATTGCCTCCGCCTCAACAGTGCCAAATGCTCCTTTGGTCAAACAGAAATAAAATTCCTTGGCGACCACATATCACAGTTTGGTGTGCAGCCGGATGCTGGAAAGGTGTCGGCAATCAATGCCATGAAGACACTGGAGGACAAGAAGGCAGTCCTCTGATTCCTGGGAATGATCAACTTCCTGGGAAAGTTTATCCCCAACCTCGCATCTCACACCACAGCTCTCCGCAATCTAGTGAAGAAAACCACCGATTTCCAATGGCTCCCCGCTCACGAGCAAGAGTGGCGTGAACTCAGGGCGAAACTCACCAAGGCATTCTTCGACCCTTCCAAGGACACGAAGATCTCTACTGATGCGAGCCAGTCTGGCATTGGAGTAGTGCTCCTCCAACGCGACTCCTCCTCCTCATGGGCTCCAGTCGCATACGCATCGTGTGCAATGCCGTCCACCGAGCAACACTATGCTCAACTCGATAAAGAGTGCCTGGGCCTCCTCACGGGAATTGTCAAATTCCATGACTACGTATATGGACTCACCAAATTATGGTCAAAATGGACCACATGCCACTGGTCAACATTATACAGACGGATCTTAACGATATAATGCTGCGCATGCAACGCATCCTCCTTAAACTCAGGCGGTATGACTTCGAACTGGTCTACACCCCGGGCTAGGAGCTCATCATCGCCGATGCACTCTCCCGTTCTGTCACTACGCCATGCGAGCAGTCGGGCTTTGTGTACCAAATTGATGCCCATGTTGAGTTCTGTGCATCTAACTTGCCCGCCACTGACGAACGAGTCATCCAGATTCGTCGTGAAATAGCCAAGGATCCTTTGCTCCAACGAGTCATGCGCCATCTTACAGACGGATGGCTCAAGGGCCAATGCCAGCAATTCTACAACATCAAAGATGATCTGGCAGTGGTGGATGGAATTCTGTTAAAGTTGGACAGGATCGTCATTCCGCACAGTATGCGGGAGATCGTCCTGGAGCAGCTCCATGAGGGTCACATGGGAGTGGAGAAGTGACGCCTGTGGGCCCGTGAGGCAGTGTACTGGCCTGGCATCAACCAGGACATCGCCAACGCCGTTCTCAACTGCCCGACATGCCAACGGTTCCAGCCAGCTCAGCCAAAGGAGACCTTGCAGCCACATGAACTGGTGTCATCCCCATGGACCAAGGTTGGCATTGATCTCTTCCACGCACTAGGTCGGGACTATGTCCTCATTGTGGATTACTTCTCTAACTATGCAGAGGTGGTTAGGCTGCATGACCTCATATCGAAAACGGTCATCCATGCGTGCAAAGAGACTTTTGCTCGCCATGGCATTCCACTCACAGTTATGACCGATAATGGCCCGTGTTTTGCCAGTCAGGAGTGGAACAAATTTTCCCGGTGGTATAATTTCACGCACGTCACCTCAAGTCCCCACTACCCCCAGTCAAATGGCAAAGCAGAAAAGTGGGTACGCATTGTCAAACGACTCCTGTGCAAAGCGGCTGATGTGGGTTCAGACTTTTACCTCGCACTACTAGCCTACAGGTCGACTCCTTTGTCCACTGGCCTGTCCCCAGCACAATTGTTAATGAACCACACATTACGGACAACGGTGCCTGCAATACACATCCCAGACCTGGACAACTTTCCGGTCCTGCGAAGAATGCAACTGTGTCGGGCCCAACACAAGTCGGCGTATGACGCCCGCGCCACAGATCTCCCTGCTCTCGTTCCTGATGACCAGGTTCGTGTTCAGCTTCCTGAAGGTGGCTGGTCTGCCACCGCTGTGGTAATCAAGCAAGTGGCCCCCAGATTGTTTCTAGTCCGTATGCAGGATGGCTCTTTTCTCCGCCGTAATAGGCCGGCACTGCAGCTGCTTCCACCCTCGCCGCCAGATCGTGATGCCCTGCCTCGCCCTCAGGACATGCCCTTCCAAGAGCTCACAGATCTACCGCTTCTATTGCCACCCTCTGTGACTGACGCAGCTCCGCCCATTCCAGAGCAGGCGGCCCCCGACCCACCTCTGAGGCGGTCAATCAGAATTCGCCGCCCACCGCAGAGACTGAATTAATGAACTGACTGAATTCATGAACTGATTGTTTCGTTACCCTGGTTCTTCATTTGCTCGTTTCTACATACTGTTATTTATATCCCATGTTTTGTTACATACACTCTATCTGCACTAGACACCTTCCCGTGTAAATATGTTAGGATTTTTGTATATAGCCAGGATCATGGTCATGTAAATATGCTCACATGCTCTCTATATAGTCAGGCACATTCACATACCACACTATTTATTGCCACGTACACACATTTTGTTTTCTAAAAGGGGGAGATGTCATAATATACACACAAGTATATTTAGTTTTTTTCCATGTCGGTGCAACATCGAGGGCCGAAGGGCCTGTACTGCGCTGTATCGTTCTATGTTCTATGTTCTATGTTCTATATGATGGTGCATAGAATTATAGAATTTACAGTGCAGAAGGAGGCCGTTTGGCCCATCGAGTCTGCACTGGCTCTTGAAAAGAGCACCCTACCCAAGGTCAACACCTCCACCCTATCCCCATAACCCAGTAACCCCACCCAACACTAAGGGCAATTTTGGACACTAAGGGCAATTTATCATGGCCAATCCACCTAACCTGCACATCTTTGGACTGTGGGAGGAAACCAGAGCACCCGGAGGAAACCCACACATACACTGGGAGGATGTGCAGACTCCGCACAGACAGTGACCCAAGCCGGAATCGAACCTGGGACCCTGGAGCTGTGAAGCAACTGTGCTATCCACAATGCTACCGTACAGACACTGACTGACACACTCAGTGACCAATCAACACACAGAACACAGCAGCCAATCACCAGACAGGACACGGCCACTATAAAGCCAGCGATGCAGCCTCTGAGACAGCCAGAGCCCGTGATCAGCAACACGAACATCTACCATGTGCTAGCAGTATAGTCTGGTCAGGTTAGCCTCAGGTCTCCAGTCAACTTAACATAGTGTCAACCCACAGTGCAAGTATGTTTAACAGCTCATAGTTAAATAAATTACAGTTGTACTTCTACAAGTGTTGGTAGTCTGTCTCGATCACTCCTATGGTAAACGCAGTCCTCACAGACCCAGCATACCCAACACATCAATACCCACCATCACAGCTTTCAAAGTCAGATCGGCCTTCCTGAAAGTGAACCCTCGGAAGGCGACAGGTCCGGACGGGGTCCCTGGTCATGCACTCAGAGAGTGCATGGACCAGCTGGCAAATGTGTTCGCGGACATCTTTAACCTGTCCCTACTCCACTCCGAAGTCCCCATCTGCTTCAAGAAGACCACCATCATACCGGTGCCAAAGAAGAACCAGGCAAGGTGCCTCAATGACGTCCGTCCGGTGGCCCTGACTTCAGTTGTAATGAAGTGCTTCGAGAGGTTAGTCGTGAAGCGCATCAACTCCATACCCCCGGAACGCCTTGATCCACTGCAATTCACACACCGCCGCAAGCGGTCCACAGCAGACGCCATCTCCCTGGCCCTACACGCAATCCTAGTGCATCTCGACAACAAGGACTCCTACATCAGACTCTTATTTATTGACTACAGCTCCGCCTTCAACACCATAATCCCAGCCAAGCTCATATCGAAGCTCCAAAACCTAGGACTTGGCTCCTCACTCTGCAACTGGATCCTCGATTTTCTGACCAACAGACCACAATCAGTAAGAATAAACAATAACACCTCCTCTGCAATAGTCCTCAATACTGGGGCCCCGCAAGTCTGCATGCTTAGCACCCTACTATACTCTCTGTACACACATGACTACGTGGCAAAATCTGGTTCCAACTTCATCTGCAAATTTGCTGACGATACAACCCTAGTGGGTCGGATCTCAAATGACTATGAGTCAGAATACAGGAGGGAGATAGAGAACCTCGTGGGGAGGTGCAGCGACAACAATTTATCCTTCAATACCAGCAAAACTAAAGGGCTGGTCATTGACTTCCGGAAGCAGAGTCCTGTACACACCCCTGTCAGCATCAACGGAGCCGAGGTGGAGATGGTTAGCAGTTTCAAATTCCTAGGGGTATACATCACCAAAAATCTGTCCTGGTCCACCCACATCGATGCTGCCACCAAGAAAGCACAACAGCGCCTATACTTCCTCAGGAAACTAAGGAAATTCGGCATATCCACATTAACTCTTACTAACTTTTACAGATGCACCATAGAAAGCATCCTATCTGACAGCATCACAGCCTGGTATGGCAACTGCTCAGCACAAGACTGCAAGAAACTTCAGAGAGTCGTAAACACATCCCAGTCCATCACACAAACCTACCTCCCATCCATTGACTCCATCTACACCTCCTGCTGCCTTGGGAAAGTGGGCAGCATAATCAAAGACCCCTCCCACCAGGCCTACTCACTTTTCCAACTTCTTCCTCGGACAGGAGTACAAAAGTCTGAGAACACGCATGAACAGACTCAAAAACAGCTTCTGCCCCGCTGTGACCAGACTCCTGAAATTAAATAAAGGGGGAGTCCTATGTGCTACAGTGTTCCGGCACCTCCCCTGCTGTAGTCACTGGCATGAGCCCCATCATCTCCTCCTCGGGGAGCTCAGAGGCCTGCTCTGGTCTCTATCATGGCCTGCATGCTCACGGCCATGGAGCACAGGGAGTGTACCATCTCCGTCTGGGACAGTGCCACATCAGGCTGTGGCTGCCACCAACTTCTGGGTCTGTGCCACATCAGCCAGTGACTGCGCCATCTCCCTTTGGGACTTGGCAACCTCCTTCTGGGTCTGCGCCATGTCAGTCAGCGCATGTCCAATGCCACCGGCATTCTCAACGATGGCCTGTTGTGACTGTGCCACGCTCAGAAGGTCCGCTGAAGTGTCCAGGTGGCTCTGGCATATGGCTGCCTGTGAGAGCCCAGAGTCCCAGGCCTTGGACATGCTGATCCATAGCTGAAACCAAAACGTCCACTGTGGAGGTCATCTGTGTGGTGTTGGCCTGGGTGGCACGCATGGTCGGCATCATCTCCTGCTCCTGCACGCGGTTGGACTCTTCCAACTGTGAGGAAGTGAGCAAACGAATATGATGGACAGTAGGACCCTGAGGGTAATGTGTTCACAGACAGAGAACAAAGAGGAGAGCAAAGCATGGCTCGGGGGATGGTAGCCTCGTGGAGAATAGTGAAAAGGATGCTGGGTTAAAAATGTGCCCAGGATAAAGAGAGCCAATTAGGATATAGGGCCAGGTCAGGAGGTGTGTAAAATGACAAATTTGTATGCGAATCTTGATGTAATTTGAAGTATATCTCCAGAGTTCTTTTGTTTGAGAGTCTCTTAATCCTGGAGGCTGCAGAAGACAGTATGTGTGTCCTGTGGCTCTATGGATTGAGTCAGCCTTGCAAGTTAGTTATAATTAAATGATACCATACCTGCAAATCCATCTCAGATTTTATTGAATCTAGACTGACAGCAAATTAACTAGGAATTAACAACTGCGCCTACGTATGCTGGATGCTCGCCGAGAAGCCTTATGTCTTCTCTGACTCTGCGACTTCATATGCATTATAGATGGGACTGTCGTTCCAGAAGCCCGAAACCCGTCCGCGTGGCAGCTAATCCCTGGGGCCGGCATTCCCTCCAACCGTCCGTCCCCTCAAGAGTTCCTACCTCCACCTGATGTACCAGAGCAGCTGTGTGGCGTGCACCAACGGATGTCCCAGGAACCTCATCACTAAAGCGCCCTCTCGAGGTGAGTGTCTCTGGGATGATGGAGTTTGTTGGCACAGCTGTGGTGGGAAATCAGTGTCATCCGCGGACTCGAGCTCTGGGGTATCTTGGGTCTCATGCTCTCTTCCGTATCAGGGTGCTTGCTGCTCGGGCCTCAGTTTGTAGCACTGGCTGGGGGCGGGGGACACCCGATGGACCCGGTCCATCACCAGCAGGTCCTGCAACACACATGACAAGATGTATGATTAAGCCGGAGGTAGGGGTTCGGGGTTAGTTTGGTGTGGGGGGAGGGTGGGGCTGAGCGAGGGGATGAGGGTGGGGGTGAGGATGGTGTGGAGGTGAGGGGGAAGGTGGGTATAGGTGTGAGGATGAAGGGGGTGGTGTTGGGTGGGGGTTGACACATGTGTCACAGGGAACTGCAACTCAGCGGGCTTTCACTTCCTCGCTTGCAGCCGACCTTCACCCCGGCGACTCCCCTTTCCTCAGGGCCCCAGCCGCGCCCAGGGCCCGCTGCTCTGCCATGGTGATGGGCTGCTGGTCTGGCAGTCCCCTGCCAGTTTTTTCCCACTCTTGGCAGTTGTGGGAGACCTTCTTCTGGGAGGGGGGGAACAGAAAACGGCAGTGTTAGATAGTCTGACTCACGCAGCCCAGAAGGTGGGTAGCTGGTGGTCTCAGTGGCTAGGGCACCAGGCCATGACAGCCGGTATGAGCGCTGGCATGTGGAACAGGGTGGGGCTTTGGCCATCCTCCTGGTTGGGGGGGGGGGGGGGGGGGGGGTGTTCATGGGTGTATGGGAAGGGGCTTAGTGCCGGGGCATAGTGCTGGCTACTCATCCTGGCCACAGAGAAGGTCATGCACTGCAGGCTGGCATGGGCGGTGGCGCTGACTGCTTATTCCACTTGCTCCCAGGCCGGGGAACGGTGGCGGCGGCTGGCAGACTCCTTGTCGGGCTGGGGTACAGGGTGACTCGCCTTTTCTCCGCCGTGTCCAAGAGGGTCTCCAGTTCGGCATCCGTGAAGCATGGGGCCGCATGTCTTGCTGCCATCTTGTTCGCTGGGATGATGTGTGTGGGGAGGAATTGTTTATATGCAGCTGCACTCAGCCTCCTGAGTGTCAATCGCAAATCCAGCAAATCCGGAACCATTTCTCATTGAAATCGATTGTGCCCCTTGACAGTCGCTGAATCAGCTCAGGTGTGGCGCCAGTTTTCCTGTCGTTGAAGTCCACGAATTCTGCCCCGATGTCAATACTTCATCTCAGGAATGGAGAATCTAGCCGATTTTCTTCAGGCAAGGAGTTTTAATGTGGATGGGACCACGATCAAAAGATTTTGACATGAAATCGGTATTCAATTGCACTCCAAATAGTCGGGGCATCATTTGACATCAATTTGAAATGAGTATTGACTGCAAACCTAATGCTCATTGTCATCAACTAAGCATTCAATTAACATCCTGATCCTTCTGCTCCAGGAGACATCAATGCACTTAAAAGCATTTAAACATGGAATAATTCACATTCGTCTTCCGGGACAGCCAGACCTGCGAGGGATACCTCTCCTGGAGCAGCTGATAAATACAGAGTGAGGCTCTGGGCCTTCACTCACCATCCGGGAGTGAAGATAGCGAGAGCTGCGAGGGTCACCATTCCTGGTGCAGCTGATAAATACAGAGTGAGGCTCTGGGCCTTCACTCACCATCCGGGAGTGGACACAGCGGGACATGCAAGGGGCATCATGATTGGACCAGCTGATAAATACAGAGTGAGGCTCAGGGCCTTCACTCATTTTCTGAGAGTGGAGATAGCTGGACCTTTTGAGCTGGACCTCATGGACAGAGTGGATAGTCTGATGCTCTTTCCGAGGGTAGAGTGTTGTTCCTTTGTTTAAGAAGGGTAGCAAGGATAATACAGGGAACTACTGGCTGGTGAGCCTTACGTCAGTGGTAGGGAAATTACTGGAGAGAATTCTTCGAGACAGGATCCACGCCCATTTGGAAGCAAGTGGTCATATGAGCGAGAGGGGGGGGGGGGTCACGTCTCACTAACTTGACAAAGTTTTTCGAGGAGGTCACAAAGATGATTGATGCAGGTGGGGCAGTGGATGTTGTCCATATGGACTTCAGTAAGGCTTTTGACAAGGTCCCTCATAGCAGACTGGTACAAAAGGTGAAGTCACACGGGATCAGGGGTGAGCTGGTCAGGTGGATACAGAACTGGCTAGGTCATAGAAGGCAGAGAGTATCAATGGAAGGGTGCTTTTCTGATTGGAGGGCTGTGACTAGTGGTGTTCCGCAGGGATCAGTGCTGGGACCTTTGCTGTTTGTAGAATGTATAAATGATTTGGAGGAAAATGTAACTGGTCTGATTAGTAAGTTTGCGGACGACTCAAAGGTTGGTGGAATTGTGGATAGCGATGAGGACTGTCAGAGGATACAGCAGGATTTAGATAGTTTGGACACTTGGGCGGCGAGATGGCAGATGGAGTTTAATCTGGACAAATGTGAGGTAATGCATTTTGGAAAGTCTAATACAGATAGAGAATGTACAGTGAATGGTAGAACCCTCAAGAGTATTGACAGTCAGAGCGATCTTGGTGTACAGGTCCACAGGTCACTGAAAGGGGCAACACAGGTGGAGAAGGTAGTCAAGAAGGCAGACGGCATGCTTGCCTTCATTGGCCGGGCATTGAGTATAAAAATTGGCACGTCATGTTGCAGCTGTATCGAACCTTAGTTAGGCCACACTTGGAGCATAGTGTTTAATTCTGGTCGCCACACTACCAGAAGGCTTTAGAGAGGGTGCAGAAGAGATTTACCAGGATGTTGCCTGGTACGGAGGGTGCTAGCTGAGAAGAAAAGTTGAGTAGATTAGGATTATTTTCGTTGGAAAGACGGAGGTTGAGGGGGGACCTGATTGAGGTCTGCAAAATTATGAGAGGTATGGACAGGGTGGATAGCAACAAGCTTTTTCCAAGAGTGGGGGTGTCAATTACAAGGGGTCATGATTTCAAGGTGAGAGGGGGAAAGTTTAAGGGAGATGTGCATGGAAAGTTTTTTATGCAGAGGGGGTGGGTGCCTGGAACGCTTTGCCAGTGGAGGTGGTAGAGGCGGGCACGATAGCATCATTTTTGATGCATCTAGACAGATGTATGAATGGGCGGGGAACAGAGGGAAGTAGATCCTTGGAAAATAGGAGACAGGTTTAGATAAAGGATCTCGATCTGCACAGGCTGGGAGGGCCGAAGGGCCTGTTCCTGTGCTGTAATTTTCTTTGTTTCTTTTCTTTTGAGAGGTTGATTAAACTCACTGGAATGAAGGAGATTGAGGGGTGACCTGATTGAAGTCTACAAGATTATGAGGGGCATAGACAGAGTGGATAGTCCGAGACTTTTTCACAGGGTAGAGGGGCCAATTACTAGGGGGGCATAGGTTTAAAGTCCGAGGGACAAAGTTTAGAGGAGATGTATGAGGTAGGTTTTTTACACAGAGGGTAGTGGGTGCCTGGAACTCGCTGCCAGAGGAGGTGGTGGAAGCAGGGATGATAGTGACGTTTAAGGGGGATCTTGACAAATACATAAATAGGATGGGAATAGAGGGATACGGACCCCGGAAGTGGAGGAGATTTTAGTTGAGACGGGCAGCATGGTCAGCGAAGGCTTGGAGGGCTGAAGGGCCTGTTCCTGTGCTGTACTTTTCTTTCTTCTTTGTTCTTTGTACTAGGGAGATAGGTTTAAAGTGCATGGGGAAAAGTTTATAACAGATGTGCGTTGCGAGTTTTTTACACAGAGGGTGGTAAATATATGTCAGAGCGAGGCTGGGGGCCTTCAATCATCTTCTGGCAGTGGAGGTAGCTGGACCTGGGAGGGACATGACTACTGGAGCAAGTGATAAATACAGAGCATGTTTTGGGGCCTTCACTTACCTTCGGGGAGAGGAGATAGCTGGACCTGCGAGGGACATCTCCATTGGAGCAGCTGGTAAATACAGAGTGAGGCTGGGGGCCTTCACTCATCTTCCAGCAGGTACGATAGTGGCATTTAAGGCACATCTAGACAAACATATGAATAGGGTGGGAATGGAAGGATATGGACTCCGTAAGTTTTGTGGTTTTAGTTTAGGCAGGTACCATGGTCGGCACAGGCTTGGAGGGCCGAAGGGTCTGTTCCTGTGCTGTACTGTTCTTGTTATTTGTTCTTCGAACCAAGAGGGACAACTCCACTGGGGCAGCTGATAAATACAGAGCGAGGCTCGGGGCCTTCAATCACCTTCTGGGAGTGGAGGTACCTGGACCTGGAGGGACATGACTACTGGAGCAGGTGATACAGAGTGTGTTTTGAGGCCTTGATTGATCTTTGGGGAGAGGAGATAGCTGAACGTGTGAGGGACACCTGCATTGGAGCAGCTGGTAAGTACAGAGTGAGGCTTGGGGCCTTCACTCATTTTCTGGGAGTGGAGGGAGCTGGACCTGGGAGGGACATAACTACTGGGGCAAGTGATAAATACAGAGCATGTTTTGGGGCCTTCACTTATCTTCCATGAGTGGAGATAGCTGGACCTGCGAGGGACATCTCCATTGGAGCAACTGATTAACACAGAGGGAGGATTCGAGTACAGGAACAGGGATGTCTTGCTGTAGTTATACAGGGCACTGGTGCGGCCACAACTGGAATATTGTGTGTATTTCTGTCTCCTTTTCTGAGGAAAGATGTTCAGGGTACCTTATTTAAGGAAGGATGTTAAAGCTTGAGCGAGTGCAGAGGAAGATTTACCAGACTGATTCCTGGGATGGTGGGACTTGTATATGAGGAGAGGTTGAGTCCGTTAAGATTATATTCGCTGGAGTTTAGAAGAATGAGGGGGTGATCTCATAGAAATCTGTTAAAGTCTGACAGGACTAAACAGGGTAGATGCAGGAAGGATGTTACCGATGGTGGGGGAGTCCAGAACCAGGGATCACAGAGCAAGTGGACCCCGCTGAGTTGCGGTTCCCGATGACTTTTATGTCACCACCTCCACCCCACACCCCCAACACCACCCCCACACCTCCCCACACACTGCTCCCTCCACCACCAGCACCCCCACACCTCCCCACACACTGCCCCCTCCACCCCCACACCCCCCCCACACTGCCCCTCCATCCCCATCACCCCCGCACTGCCTCCACCATCTCCACACTACCCCCCCCCCACACTGCCCCTCCATCCCCACCACCCCCGCACTGCCCCCACTATCCCCACACGACCACCTCCCCCACCCCCCCCACCCTAACACCCGCCACCCTGACCCACGGTCCAATCATGCATCTTGCCTTGCAGGATGAACAGGCGTTAACATGGGTCCTCCTGGTTTCTGCCAGCTATAACCACAACCCTAACCCCAGGTGGATAGCAATGAGCAGGAGGAGGACATGGACACAGAAGTGAGCCCTTGACCCGCAGCCGGGGACTCCCTGGAACACTGGTACGGGAATTACACTAACTTTTCATTACAGCTATCTCCAACATCCGCTACCATATCAGAGACACTCGCCTCGGTTAGGCAGTTTAGTGAAGAGGATCCTGGTACACTATCTGATGCACATCACACACATATTGCAGTACAACAGGTGGAGGTCGGAACTCCGGAAGGGGGCAGACGGTCGGAGGGCAGCCTGACCCCAGGGACTACATGCCGTCTGTATGGGTTTTGAGCTTCTGGAAAGGGCGGTCCCATCCATTGTGGAGAGGCTGACACAGAGCCGGGACTACTCTGGGGGCATTGACAAATATCCAGGGCCTGCAGGTGCGGTTGGAGGAATCGAACCGCCTGCAGGTTCAAGAGATGATGCTGACCATGTGTGTATCCATGCCAACACCGCACGGGTGGCATCTGCAGCGGAGGGCCTGGGGGCAAAGGTTTTGGCCATGGGGCAAGATGTCCAAGGCCTGGGGCACTCTTTGCGTCAGTGGCCAAGGCCCAGGACAGGTCTGCCCTATCACAGGGCAGTGCCAGGGCTACCTGGACATTGCAGCAGCGCTCCTGAGCATGGTCCAGTCACAGCGGTCATGGCTAAGAGTGTCACCGGCATTGCCCAGGCACTGGCCGACGTGGCACAGACCCAGAGGGAGGTGGCGCAGTCACAGGGAGATATGACGCAGTCCCAGATGGAGGTGGTCTACTCCCCGTGATCCATGGCCTCCAGTGTCAAAATCCTGGTCGGAGCGGGTGTGGGCCTCAGGACAGGCAGCAGCACATTATGTGGTTACCTCAGGGCCTCAGGGTTAGCTCTGCTCGTACCGCTGTCCCATGGGGGTCATTGGGCACGTTGAGGAAGGAGGAGGTGATGGGCTCCTGCCGGTGACTCCCGCAGGAACACCACAGCGCCTCAGACTCCCCCTCCCGCCGGTGCCCCTGCCGCATCTGGTGGGAAGAAGGCATAACAAGGCGGCACCGTGCCACCTGGGACACCTGAGCAGAAGCTGGGTCCATCCAGGACCAGTTGCCCCTGAAGACAGGTGCCAAAGGGTATAGCGCTCTGAAAAGCATTAGGGCAAAAAGCTGCATATATTTGTTCACAGTAAACACCTGTGCACAACGTTACAACCTGCCTCGGTGCTCTGTCAGAAGAGTGTGAGGGATGGGCTGGGCTGGACTGGCCGCAGAGAGCTTGAGGGGGGTGGGGCCGGTGAAGGGTGGAAGTTGAGCGTGGGCTTGGCCCAGGGATCCCAGTTCAGCAAGCGCTAACCGCTCCGGTGTCCCACCCTCATCCCATTCCACCCCCCATCCCATCCCTATCCCAGTCCCCACCTCCGACACCCCAGGGATTCGATAGGACTGTGTGATGGAATGGTGCCTGGAAGGACCCAGTTGCGTAAAAGTTCAGGGCGACCTTCACCTTGACAGCCACTGGGAGCAGGTGTCCTTCCCCATTCTCCCATGGTGCCAGGTGCACCATGATCAGGCAGATGTGTAGCACTGCCCCCTGCTCAGTGATGGCCGATTGGGGTGTGGGGGGAGGCTGGGGTGAGGGTGGTGGTGGGGTGGGGGTACCCATATGACCAGTGTCATTCTGCATGACCATGTTCCACGGAGGTCGGCCAGTGTGGTCAGCATCATGATGTTTGCCTTGCAGGTACGGCAATGGCAGTCCATGCCTGGATGTCCCGGTCCCAATGGGGGGGTCATGACTACCCCACAACCCATCCCCTGGTCACCTCCATCACACCTGCTGCCCCTGGGCTTGGACTGGCAACCGTTGTGTGTTATGCCACCTCTCTCTCCCTCGCCAGCCACGGCACCTGTTCCCGTTTTTAAAAGAGCAAGGGTGACACTCACCATCAGGATATCGGGCCGTTCCTGTGACGAAATGCCGGCTCAAATGGAGATTCCGTGTCTTGAGGGACTAGCACCAGAGCCGACTGGAACTCCCACCTCCTGCGCCAAAATCAGCCGCAGAATAGCCGGGTCCCAGGCCCTGCGTGCACACAGTTAACAACCTGCAGCAGTTGCGCTGTGCAACATGGCGCTGGCCGTGTGCGGACACAACCCGCCATCCGCGACCCCACAACCCACCCCCTGGCCGCCTCCTGGCCACCGCCCGCCCCAAGCACTCGCAGAAGTCCCTCCGGCCAGCGGCATGGATCCCAGGCGCATCTATCACGCCGGGTTCACGATTTGCCCGTGCCGTCGGGAACGTGGCTCATTGGGGGCGGAGCATCGCGAGTGGGCCGGCTGATAAGGCGCCGACGGCATTTCGACTGAGCGCGGCACGCGGCACAATGACGCCGTTTCGGAACAGGCGGAGCACGGCTGACTGGCGTCAAACTGGCGTCGGCCACGATTTCGACATAGGAGCCCATTCTCCGCCCAATCGCCGAACACAATTTCCACATCAGGCAACGGAGAATTCCGCCTACTGTTCTTGGGGTTAAAGGGATCAAAGGACATGGGAGGAGAGTGGGAACAGGTTAGTGAGTTGGATGATCAGCCATGATCGTTATGAATGGTGGAGAAGGCTCGATGGGCTGAATGGCCTCCTCATGTTTCTATTTTTGATGTTTCTATGAAAGCAGTAATTAGGCATTAAAGTATCAAGTGTGATCATTGTGTATCAAAGCCACTGGGAAGTTATCCGTGCAGGAAACTGTAACCATTGTAAATAATGTAAGACAGGTGATGTAAATAACAGAAGCCGCCCGATGTGTAAATATTTCTCATTTTCTATCTTTTGTCTTCATATATATGTCCACGTTCATCTTTGTTTTGTATACTACAAAAAACTCAAAAAAACATTTTAAAAATAAATAAAATTATGAAGGGAATAGATGAGATAGAAGTAGGAAGGTTGTTTCCACTGGCGGGTGAAACTAGAAAACTAGAGGGCATAGCCTCAAAATAAGGGAGAGCAGAGCAGGATGAGTTGAGGAGGAACTTCTTCACCCAAAGGGTTGTAAATCTGTGGAATCCCCTGCCCAGTGAAGCATTTGAGGCTCCTTCATTAAATGTTTCTAAGGCAAAGATCGATAGATTGTTAAACAGTAAAGTAATTAAGGGTTACGGTGAGCGGGCGGGTAAGTGGAGCTGAGTCCACAAAAAGATCAGCCATGATCTTATTGAATGGTGGAGCAGGCTCTAGAGGCAAGATGGCTTCTCCTGCTCATAGATCTTATTATGTTCTTTGAAATTCCCACCTTACCCACATCCTGAGATATGTCGGGCTGGATTCTCTGCTACCCGACGCTAAAATCGTGTTCGGCTACGGACTGAAGAATCCGTGATGACGGCAGAATTCGGGGGCGATGCTGCTTTTGCGATGCTCCGCCCCCTGAAAATCGGCGTACAATATGAGTACGCCGCACGCCATATCCACGGCCTCAGCCCATTGCCTGAGACCCGCTCCGTGATGCTTTGACCCCGACCGGCCGAGTTCCCAACGGCGTGGTTCACGGCAGGTCTCACCCGTTGGGAACTTAGTGTTGTGGCTGCGGACTCAGTTCAGTGCTGCCACAGTCGGGGGAGGGCCAATCCGCGGGCAGGGGAGGCATTAACCAGGGCTTGGTCATTGTGGGCCGGCGATCCAGGGCGTGCAAGCAGGCCGCAGTATTTTTGCGGTCCGGGTCTGCGAGCTGTGTCTGCCATGAAGAACTGCGTGGTCACTGCAGGCCGCCGCCGTGAGCATGCGTGGCCAGGTACCCGGCAATGCTTCGGGCCATATCAACAGCTAGAGCTGGGAGCTCTACACTGCCTCCCTGGTAGTAATCCCACCTCCCCCCCGACTCCCGGAGCAGGGAATCGGTGTTTGTTTTGCGCCAGTTTTCCTGGTGTAAAACACCACCGTTTTCACGCTGGCGTGGGGACATAGTCTCTCAAACGGAGAATCCAGCCCGTCATCTATTGGAAGATTCAAATAGTGTGATCATGGAATTTCTGCTTTCCTCCCCACCAATCCTTCTCCTCTGCTTGTTTAGTTTTAGTTTTGCGCTTCTAAAGGAGACACAGCCGAAGTGAGGCACATCCAGAGTGGGAATTGCAACTTGGTAATTTGGTGCAGTGAGGTAATCAGGAAAGGTAAGTGGTAAATCTAATTCTGCTGTTTTCAGTTAAAAGTGCGGTGTGTAGCTTAGTGTCTGACTGGCTGAAGCTGCCCACACCCTAATTGCTGAGAGGCAGTTATCTGTCAGTCACCTGAGGCCTGTTTAGGGGCACAAAGGTGCACATTGTATTCTTCTCTTTGAAGTTTAGGTAGTTTTGAGTCATCGGTTAGCTGAGGTCTGCATAAAAGACAGACAGAAGGCGCACTCAGTAAGATTGCGCTTGTCAAGGAGACACAGCCGGACTGAGGCCCATCCAGAGTGGGAATTACAACTTGGTAATTTGGTGCAGTGAGGTAATTCGGTGCAGAGTGAGAGAAGGTGCTTTTTCAGAGGTGCTTTTTAACCCTGGTAAGTGACTGGTAAGTAGTTTTTTCTTTTCATTGTCTAATTTATTTATTTTTATTTTGAAATTGTAGTTGTATAAGTTTACCTAAGGTTTAAGACATTGCAGGAGATCCCAGACCCGTGTCATGCTCCTCGTGTGCGATGTGGGAGCTCAGGGACACGTCCACTGTCCCTGGCTCTTTCACGTGCAAGAAGTGTGTTCAGTTGCAGCTCTTGTTAGACCGCTTGACGGCTCTGGAGCTGCGGATGGACTCACTTTGGAGCATCCGCGATGCTGAGGAGGTCGTGGATAGCACGTTTAGCGAGTTGGTCACACCGCAGGTGAAAGTTACTGAGGGAGATAGCAAATTGGTGACCAAAAGAGAGAGCAAGAGTAGGAAGGCAGTGCAGGTGTCCCTTGCGGTCATCTCCCTGCAAAACAGATATACCGCTTTGGATACTGTTGGGGGAGATGGCTCACCAGGGGAAGGCAGCAGCAAGGTTCATGGCACCGTGGCTGGCTCTGCTGCACAGCAGGGAAGGAAGAAAAATGGCAGGGTTATAGTGATAGGGGACTTAATCGGAAGGGGAATAGACAGGGGGTTCTGTGGACGCAATCGAGACTCCAGGATGGTATGTTGCCTCCCTGGTGCAAGGGTCAAGGATGACTCGGAGCGGCTGCAGGACATTCTGTGGGGGGAGGGTGAACAGCCAGCTGTCGTGGTGCACATAGGCACCAACGATATAGGTAAAAAATGGGATGAGGTCCTACAAGCTGAATTCAGGGAGTTAGGAGTTAAACTAAAAAGTAGGACCTCAATGGTAGTAATCACAGGATTGCTACCAGTGCCACGAGCTAGTCAGAGTAGGAATGTCAGGACAGATAGGATGAATGCGTGGCACGAGAGATGGTGCAAGAGGGAGGGATTCAAATTCCTGGGGCATTGGAACCTGTTCTGGGGGATTTGGGACCAGTACAAACCGGACGGTCTGCACCTGGGCAGGTCTGGAACTGATGTCCTAGAGGGGGTGTTTGCTAGAGCTGTTGGGGAGGGTTTAAACTAATGTGGCAGGGGGATGGGAACCGAAGCAGGAAGTTGGAAGGTAGTAAAACAGGGACAGAAGCAAAAGGAAGTAAGGGGGAAAGTGCAAGGCAGAGAAGACATAGTCAAAAATCAAAAAGGGTGACAGTACAAGGTATAGTGACTGAGGGGAGCTCAGTGAATAGGCCCAGTAATACTAAAAGGAATAAAACTGGAGATGTTAAGATTCAAAACAGAGGTAAAAAAACCAACATAAGTGTACTTTACCTGAATGCTCGTAGTATTCGGAATAAAGTAAATGAGTTGATGGCGCAAATCATCGTGAATGACTATGATTTAGTGCCCATTACTGAAACATGGTTAAAGGATGGTCACAACTGGGAGTTAAATATCCGAGGGTATCAAACTATTCGGAGGGATAGAGTGGATGGTAAGGGAGTTGGTGTTGCTCCGTTATTTACGGATGGCATCCGGGCAATAGTAAGGGATGACATCGGTGCTATTGAGGATAAGGTTGAATCCATTTGGCATTTGGGTGGAAATCAGGAAAAATAAGGTGAAAAAGTCACTGATAGGAGTAGTCTATCGGCCACCAAATAGTAACGTTATGGTGGGGCAGGCAATAAACAAAGAAATAACTGATGCATGTAGAAATGGTACAGCAGTTATCATGGGGGATTTTAATCTACATATCGATTGGTTTAACCAGGTCGGTCAAGGCAACCTTGAGGAGGAGTTTATAGAATGTATCCGCGATAGTTTCCTAGAACAGTATGTAATGGAACCTACGAGGGAACAAGCGGTCCTAGATCTTGTCCTGCGTAATGAGACAGGACTGATTCATGATCTCATAGTTAGGGATCGTCTTGGAAGGAGCGATCACAATGTGGTGGAATTTAAAATACAGATGGAGGGTGAGAAAGTAAAATAAAATACTAGTGTTTTGTGTTTAAACAAAGGAGATTACAATGGGATGAGAGAAGAACTAGCTAAGGTAGACTGGGAGCTAAGACTTTATGGTGGAACAGTTGAGGAACAGTGGAGAACCTTCCAAGTGATTTTTTACAGTGCTCAGCAAAGGTTTATACCAACAAAAAGGAAGGATGGTAGAAAGAGGGAAAATCGACTGTGGATATAGGAAATAAGGGAGAGTATCAAATTGAAGGAAAAAGCATACAAAATGGCAATGATTAGTGGGAGAATAGAGAGCTGGGAAATCTTTAGGGGGCAACAGAAAGCTACTAAAAAAGCTATAAAGAAGAGTAGAACATAGAACAGTACAGCACAGAACAGGCCCTTCGGCCCTCGATGTTGTGCCGAGCAATGATCACCCTACTCAAACCCACGTATCCACCCTATACCCGTAACCCAACAACCCCCCATTAACCTTACTTTTTAGGACACTACGTGCAATTCAGCATGGCCAATCCACCTAACCCGCACATCTTTGGACTGTGGGAGGAAACCGGAGCACCCGGAGGAAACCCACGCACACACGGGGAGGACGTGCAGACTCCACACAGACAGTGACCCAGCCGGGAATCGAACCTGGGACCCTGGACCTGTCAAGCATTTATGCTAACCACCATGCTACCGTGCTGCCCCCTAAAGATAGATTATGAGAGTAAACTTGCTCAGAATATAAAAACAGACAGTAAAAGTTTTTACAAATATATAAAACAAAAAAGCTAAGGTAAATATTGGTCCTTTAGAGGATGAGAAGCGAGTTTTAATAATGGGAGTTGAGGAAATGGCTGCTGAACTGAACAGGTTTTTTGGGTCGGTCTTCACAGTGGAAGACACAAATAACATGCCCGTGACTGATGGAAATGAGGCTATGACAGGTGAGGACCTTGAGATGCTTGTGATCACTAAGGAGGTAGTGATGGGCAAGCTAATGGGGCTAAAGGTAGACAAGTCTCCTGGCCCTGATGGAATGCATTCCAGAGTGCTAAAAGAGATGGCTAGGGAAATTGCAGATGCACTAGTGATAATTTACCAAAATTCACTAGACTCTGGGGTGGTCCCGACAGATTGGAAATTAGCAAACGTGACGCCACTGTTTAAAAATGGAGGTAGGCAGAGAGCAGGAAATTATAGGCCAGTGAGCTTAACTTTGGTAGTAGGGAAGATGCTGGAATCTATCATCAAGGAAGAAATAGCGAGGCATCTGGATAGAAATTGTCCCATTGGGCAGACGCAGCATGGGTTCAGAAAGAGCAGGTCGTGCCTAACTCATTTAGTGGAATTTTTTGTGGACATTAGCAGTGCAGTAGATAACAGGGAGCCAATGGATGTGGTATATCTGGATTTCCAGAAAGTCTTTGACAAGGTGCCACACAAAAGGTTGCTGCATAAGATAAGGATGCATGGCATTCAGGGTAAAGTGGTAGCATGGATAGAGGATTGGTTAATTAATAGAAAGCAAAGAGTGGGGATTAATGGGTGTTTCTCTGGTTGGAAATCAGTAGCTAGTGGTGTCCCTCAGGGATCCTTGTTGGGCCCACAATTGTTCACAATTTACATAGATGATTTGGTGTTTGGGACCAAGGGCAATGTGTCCAAGTTTGCAGATGACACTAAGATGAGTGGTAAAGCGAAAAGTGCAGAGGATACTGGAAGTCTGCAGAGGGATTTGGATAGGTTAAGTGAATGGACTAGGGTCTGGCAGATGGAATACAATGTTGACAAATGTGAGGTAGGAATAACAGCAAGCGGGATTATTATTTAAACGATAAAATATTAAAGCATGCCGCTGTGCAGAGAGACCTGGGTGTGCTAGTGCATGAGTCACAGAAAGTTGGTTTACAGGGGCAACAGGTGATTAAGAAGGCAAATGTAATTTTGTCCTTCATTGCTGGAGGGATGGAGTCTAAGACTAGGGAGGTTGTGTTGCAATTGTATAAGGTGTTAGTGAGGCCCCACCTGGAGTATTGTGTTCAGTTTTGGTCTCCTTACTTGAGAAAGGACGTACTGGCACTGGAGGGTGTGCAGAGGAGATTCACTAGGTTAATCCCAGAGTTGAAGGGGTTGGGTTACATGGAGAGGTTGAGTAGACTGGGACTGTACTCGTTGGAATTTAGAAGGATGAGGGGGGAGCTTATAGAAACATTTAAAATTATGAAGAGAATAGATAGGATAGATGCGGGCAGGTTGTTTCCACTGGCGGGTGAAAGCAGAACTAGGGGACATAAATAAGGGGAAGTAGATTTAGGACTGAGTTGAGGAGGAACTTCTTCACCCAAAGGATTGTGAATCTATGGAATTCCTTGCCCAGTGAAGCAGTTGAGGCTCCTTCATTAAATGTTTTTGAGATAAAGATAGATAGTTTTTTGAAGAATAAAGGGATTAAGGGTTATGGTGTTCGGGCCGGAAAGTGAAGCTGAGTCCACAAAAGATCAGCCATGATCTCATTGAATGGCGGAGCAGGCTCAAGGGGCCAGATGGCCTACTCCTGGTCCTAGTTCTTATGTTCTTATGTTCTTATATCTCCACAGAGCGAGGAGGAAAAGGAGACAGAATCCCATAACTGTGTTGAGAAGGCACTATTATTCAGTCTAAATCACAATTATTCACCTCCGACAAACTTCAAAGGCTAGTTTAGAGTTGGTATCTGTACATGGTGAGTTACTGGGAACAAATGGGTTGTCGTCAGGCTCAGAGAAGGATAGTACAAGCTCGCTGAAGGGTGAGACTGCAGATGGGTTTTGCGACAGAGGGCTTTAATGTGAGGTGTGCAGGGGAGGGGGCTAAAAGTTTTTTAGGGGATCTAACAATGAGAACACTGATGTGCACTGAGATACTCCGTGAGTCAGAAAGGTGGCACAGTGGTTAGCAATGCTACCTCACAGTGCCGTGAACCCGGGTTCAATTCTAGCCTTGGCTGACTGTCTTTGTGGAGGTGGGCCTCCAGGACTGGCAGCTCCAGGTGGTAGAGGTGCCTCAGTGGATAGCTCCGCTTGCACCCCAGTCCCATGGTGTAGCCCAAGCCCATCGGGCACCCCAAGGGAGGAGGAGGTGATGAGGCCCATGCCGATAGATACCACAGGGGAGATGCCGAAACACTGCAGCATCTCGGACTCCCCCCCCCCCCCCCCCCCCCCCCATCATGTCCCTGGTGCACCTGGTGGGCAGTGGGCAGGACAGGGTGGAACCATGCCACCTGGGACACCTGAGTAGCAGCCAGGCCTATCGAGGCCCGGTCGCTTCATAAGATGGCCGCCAATGGGGACCGAGATCGAAGGACACAGCAGGCCACCTTTACTCCTGATGTGCTGTCTGAGGATCCACCAAAACGTAGTCTTAGGGCTCATCCCCCCCCCTCAAACCTCCCCCCCCTCAAACCTCCCCCCCCCCTCATTCCACGCCCTTACTACTCTCTGAGTAAAGAACCTACCTCTGACATCTGTCCTATATCTATCTCCCCTCAATTTAAAGCTCTGTCCCCTTGTGCTGGACATCACCATCCGAGGAAAAAGGCTCTCACTGTCCACCCTATCTAATCCTCTGATCATCTTATATGCGTCAATTAAGTCACCTCTTAACCTTCTTCTCTCTAATGAAAACAGCCTCAAGTCCCTCAGCCTTCCCTCATAAGATCTTCCCTCCATACCAGGCAACACCCTGGTAAATCACCTCTGCACCCTTTCCAATGCTTCCACAGCCTTCCTATAATGCGGCGAACAGAATTGCACGCAATACTCCAAATGCGGCCGCACCAGAGTTTTGTACAGCTGCAACATGACGTCATGGCTCCGAAACTCAATCCCTCTACCAATATAAGCTAACACACCGTACACCTTCTTAACAACCACCTCAACCTGGGTGGCAATTTTCAGGAATCTATGTACATGGACACCGAGTTCTTTCTGCTCATCCACACTACCAAGAATCTTACCATTAGCCCAGTACTCTGTCTTCCTGTTATTCCTTCCAAAATGAATCACCTCACACTTCTCTGCATTAAACTCCATTTGCCACCTCTCAGCCGAGCTCTGCAGCTTATCTATGTCCCTCTGTAACTTGTAACATCCTTCTGCACTGTCCACAACTCCACCGACTTTAGTGTCATTTGAAAATTTACTCACCCATCCTCCAGGTCATTTATAAAAATGACAAACAGCAGTAGCCCCAAAACAGATCCTTGTGGTACACCACTAGTGACTGGACTCCAGGCTGAACATTTCCCATCAACCACCACCCTTTGTCTTCTTACAGCGAGCCAATTTCTGATCCAAACTGCTAAATCACCCTGAATCCCATGCCTCTGTATTTTCTGCAATAGCCTATCGTGGGGAACCTTATCAAACGCTTTACTGAAATCCATATACGCCACATCAATTGCTTTACCATCGTCCACCTGTTTGGTCACCTTCTCAAAGAACTCAATGTGGTTTGTGAGGCACGACCTACCCTTCACAAAACCGTGTTGACTATCTCTAATCACATTATTCCTTTCCAGATCATGATACATCCTATATAGGGAGTGTCTCAAAATGGAGAAAGGTGACTAGTGGTGTTCCACAGGGATCCGTGCTCGGACCACTGTTGTTTGTGATATACATAAATGATCTGGACGAAGGTATAGGTGGTCTGATGAGCAAGTTTGCAGATGATACTACGATTGGTGGAGTTGCAGATAGCGAGGAGGACTGTCAGAGAATACAGCAAATTCTAAATAGATTGGAGAGTTGGGCAGAGAAATGGCAGATGGAGTTCAATCCCAGCAAATGTGAGGTGATGCATTTTGGAAGATCAAATTCAAAAGCGGACTATATGGTCAATAGAAGAGTCCTGGGGCAAATTGATTTACAGAGAGATCTGGGAGTTCAGGTCCATTGTACCCTGAAGGTGGCAACGCATGTCGATAGAGTGGTCAAGAAGGCATACAGCATGCTTGCCTTCATCGGATGGGGTATTGAGTACAAGAGTCAGCAGGTCATGTTACAGTTGTATAGGACTTTGGTTAGGCCACATTTGGAATACTGCGTGCAGTTCTGGTCGCCACATGACAAGAAGAATGTGGATGCTTTAGAGAGGGTGCAGAGGGGGTTCACCAAGATGTTGTCTGGTATGGAGGGTGCTAGCTATGAAGAAAGGTTGAGTAGATTAGGATTGTTTTCATTGGAAAAACAGAGGTTGAGGGGGGACCTGATTGAGGTCTACAAAATTATGAGAGGTATGGACAGGGTGGATAGCAACAAGCTTTTCCCAAGAGTGGGGGTGTCAATTACAAGGGGTCATGATTTCAAGGTGAGAGGGGGAAAGTTTAAGGGAGATGTGCATAGAAAGTTTTTTACGCAGAGGGTGGTGGGTGCCTGGAATGCTTTGCCAGCGCAGGTGGTAGAGGCGAGCACGATAGCATCGTTTAAGATGCATCTGGACAGATATATGAACAGGCGGGGAACAGAGGGAAGTAGATCCTTGGAAAATAGGCAACAGGTTTAGATAAAGGATCTGGATCGGCGCAGGCTGGCTGTTCCTGTGCTGTAATTTTCATTGTTCTTTGTATAGCTTATAAACCTTCCCAAGACTTTGCCCACAAAAGAAGTAAGGCTCACTGGTCTATAGTTACCGGGGTTGTCTCTACACCCCTTCTTGAACAAGGGGACAACTTTGCTATTCTCCAGTCTTCTGGCACTAATCCTGTAGACAATGATGACATAAAGATCAAAGCCAAAGGCTCAGCAATCTCCTCCCTAGCTTCCCAGAGAATCCTAGGATAAATCCCATTAGGCCCAGGGGACTTATCTATTTTCACACTTTCCAGAATTGCTAATTCTTCCTCCTTATGAATCTCAAGCTCTTCTAGTCTAGTAGCCTGCATTTCAGTATTCTCCTCGACAACATTGTCTTTTTCCTGTGTGAATACTGACGAAAAATATTCATCTAGCACCTCTCCTATCTCCTCGGACTCCACATTCAACTTCCCACTACTGTCATTGACTGGTCCTACTCTTACCCTAGTCATTCTTTTATTCCTGATATATCTATAGAAATCTTTAGGGTTATCCTTGATCCTACCTGCAAAAGACCTCTCATGTCCCCTCCTGGCTCTTCTTAGCTCTCTGTTTAGGTCCTTCCTAGTTAACTTGTAACTCTCGAGCGCCCGGACTGAACCTTCACGTCTCATCTTTACATAAGCCTCCTTCATCCCCTTGACAAGTGTTTCAACTACTTTGGTAAACCACGGTTTCCTCGCTCGACCACTTCCTTCCTGCCTGCCAGGTACATACTTAGCAAGGACACACAGTAGCTGTTCCTTGAACAAGCTCCACATTTCAATTGTGCCCATCCCCTGCAGTTTCCCTCCCCATCGATGCATCCTAGGTCTTGCCTCATCGCATCATAATTGCCTTTCCCCCAGATATAACTCTTGCCCTGCGGTATATACCTATCACTTCCCATCACTAAAGTAAACGTAATCGAATTGTGGTCACTATCACCAAAGTGCTCACCTACCTCCAAATCTAACACCTGTCCTGGTTCATTACCCAGTACCAAATCCAATATGGCCTCGCCTCTCGTTGGCCTATCTACATACTGTGTCAGGAAACCCCCCTGCACACATTGGACAAAAATCGACCCATCTAAAATACTCGAACTATAGCGTTTCCAGTCAATATTTGGAAAGTTAAAGTCCCCCATAACAACTACCCTCTTACTTTCGCTCCTATCCAGAATCACCTTTGCAATCCTTTCCCCTACATCTCTGGAACTTTTCGCAGGCCTATAGAAAACCCCTAACAGGGTGACCTCTCCTTTCCTGTTTCTAACCTCAGCCCATACTACCTCAGTAGACGAGTCCTCATCAAACGTCCTTTCTGCCACCGTAATACTGTCCTTGACTAACAATACCACCACTCCCCCTTTCTTACCACATTCCCTAAGCTTACTGAAATATCTAAACCCCGGCATCTGCAGCTACCATTCCTGTCCCTGTTTTACCCATGTCTCCAAAATGGCCACAACATCGAAGTCCCAGGTACCAACCCATGCCGCAAGTTCACCCATCTTATTCCGGATGCTCCTGGCATCGAAGTCGACACACTTTAAATCACCTTCCTTCCTGCCGGTACACTCCTGCAACTTTGAAACCTTACTCATGACCTCACTACTCTCAACCTCCTGTATACTGGAGCTACAATTCAGGTTCCCAATCCCCTGCTGAACTAGTTTAAACCCTCCCGAAGAGCATTAGCAAATTTCCCCCTTAGGATAATGGTACCCCACTGGTCCAGATGTAGACCATCCCGTTTGTAGAGGTCCCATCTACCCCAGAATGAGCCCCAATTATCCAGGAATCTGAAACCCTCCCTCCTGCACCATCTCTGTAGCTATGTGTTCAACTGCTCTCTCTCCCTATTCCTCAACTCGCTAGCTCGTGGCACGGGTAATAAGCCAGAGATAATAACTCCGTTTGTCCTAGATCTAAGCTTCCACCCTAGCTCCCTGAATTCCTGCCTTACATCCCTATCCCTTTTCCTACCTATGTCGTTGGTACCTATGTGGACCACGACTTGGGGCTGCTCCCCTCCCCCTTAAGGATCCCGAAAACACAATCCGAGACATCGCGGACCCTAGCACCTGGGAGGCAACACACCAACCACGAGTCTCTCTCGTTCCCACAGAATCTCATATCTATCCCCCTAACTATGGAGTCTCCAATGACTAATGCTCTACTCCTCTCCCCCCTTCCCTTCTGAGCAACATGGACAGACTCTGTCCCAGAGACCTGTACCCCATGGCTGACCCCTGGTAAGTCCCCCCCCCAACAGTATCCAAAGCGGTATACTTGTTATGAAGGGGAACGACCACGGTGGATCCCTGCACTGCCTGCTTCCTCCCAGCCCCTCTCACCGCCACCCATCTATCTTTATTCTTCGGAGTAACTAGATCCCTGAATCTTCTATCTATGACCACCTCTTCCTCCCGAATGATCCGAAGTTCATCCAGCTCCTACTCCAGTTCCCTAACACGGTTTCTGAGGAGCTGGAGATGGGTGCACTTCCCACAGGTGAAATCAGCAGGGACACTGACGGCGTCCCTCACCTCAAACATTCCGCAGGAGGAGCATTGTACTGCCTTCCCTGACATCACCTCTAGATAAAACAAGAAAAAGAAAGGAAGAGCTTACCTGATATTCACTCAACCCCTTAGGTTAGAGGAGGTGGAAGGGTGGTGGACACTACAAGTGTAGTGTCTCGGGTTTAGCAACCGCCCAACTTATGTACAGGTACTAACAAATCTTCCCAGAAATCCCCACGGCCGACTTCCTGCAGCTCTAAAGGTAAGTTTTTAAAGAGGTAAACTTACCTTCCCGACAGGCCCCTGGACACTGCTCCCGCTGAAAATCTGGAGGCTGCTTCTCCTGTAAGGTAAGTTTTTAAAGGTTAAACTTATCTTCCCGACAGGCGACACTGCTCCCGCCGAAAATCTGAAGGCCGCTTCTCCTGCAAGGTAAGTTTTTAAAGGTTAAACTTACCTTCCCGACAGACCCCTCGACACTGCTCCCGCCGAAAATCTGAAGGCCACTTCTCCTGCAAGGTAAGTTCCTGTCATCCAGGAATGTAGCAAGATGGCTGCATCGCAGTCCATGGCAATGGTGGACCATGCCTAGTCACCGCCCCAGTCCTGAGGGAGGTCACCCAGGCCACACGACCCATTCTCCCGTCACCACCACCCCCCTCACTCCAGCCAGTTCTGGAAATGTCTGGCATGGCAGCCCACAGTCGCGCCTCTGTGTCCTACCTCCTCGCTCTCCTTCATCAGCCACAACACCGGTTTCATGATTTTTAAAAGTACAAGTAAACCTCACTGTCAGGAATTTGTCCCAGTGGAATCAGGCGATCACAGAGTCCCTGGAGAATACCGGCTCAGGTCCGCTAATGATATGCCAATGGTGTTTATTGTAAGTGCATTCTGGAATGCAGAAACGCAGCTGTTGATGCGACGGAGAATTGTAATTTGGCATGAAATCGGCGCTCGTCACGATTTCGGCATCAGAAACTATTCTTTTCCCAATCGCATTTCCTGATTCTGTGGTCAGCCAATGAAGAATCCTGCCCCAGATTTTTAGAGCATTGCTCAGAGCATGGAAATCACACTATCCTTTTGGAAGTTTTGTCCAACTCCATACGATTTCAAGGTGAGAGGGGAAAAGTTTAAGGGAGATGTGCGTGGAAAGTTTTTTACGCAGAGGGTGGTGGGAGCCTGGAATGCTTTGCCAGCGGAGGTGGTAGAGGCGGGCACGATAGCAGCACGGTAGCATTGTGGGTAGCATAATTTCTTCACAGCTCCAGGGTCCCAGGTTCGATTTCAGCTTGGGTCACTGTCTGTGCAAAGTCTGCACATCCTCCCCGTGTGTGCGTGGGTTTCCTCCCACAGTCCAAAGATGTGCAGGTTAGGTGGATTGGCCATGATAAATTGCCCTTAGTGTCCAAAATTGCCCTTAGTGTTGGGTGGGGTTTTGGGGATAGGGTGGAGGTGTTGACCTTGGGTAGGGTGCTCTTTCCAAGTGCCGGTGCAGACTCGATGGGCCGAATGGCCTCCTTCTGCACTGTAAATTCTATGATAATCATTTAAGATACATCTGGACAGATATATGAACGGGTGGGGAACAGGGAGAAGTAGACCTTGGAAAATAGGCAACAGGTTTAGATAAAGGATTTGGATCGGCGCAGGCTTTGTTTGCAGGCAATTTTCTTTGTTCTTTGTTCTTAAGACAGCATTGGGGAACTGAACCATGATGAAGAGTTTGGGGATTGCTGGTGTCTTTGTTTTCATTGCAGCATAGACAAAATTCTCCCAATGTGGTTCAATGTGAAAAGCACATGCTGACATATTCCAATGGATGTGAAATTTATGCCACAAGTAAGAAACTTCAATCAAATGAGAGATATGTACTCTCTATTCGACAATGATCATTATTGTGAAAACAAAGATTGCTGAATTAAGGAAAAAGAATGGCTGAAATTATTGTCATTTCGAAGGTGGACATAATATGTAATGGAGTTAATTACCATTGAGTGCATGATAGGGCATTCATTAGTTAAATGTTATTATCCATATAATTGTGTTACTGGAACATGTGGTAATTTTTCTCATTTTCCACAAAATGTTCCTGGGAATAAGCATTATCTTAAAGTACACATTATGTATTGAAGTGTTTTGTTTGTATTGTGCTTGTTAAATAGCAATTAAAGGCAAATGTACACTTTTGCAAATCTGCAACTTTCTTTCCATGGCACACTAATTTCCAACAGTTGAACTGGCTGTTAAATTAGCTGAGGGAGCTAAAAAAGACTGAGAAAAAAGTCGAATAGAAATCATTTTCAGAAATGAAATTTTATTGAATCCTTCAGCAGGAATCATGTAGCTGATCTCCATGTTGAGAGAAGAATGGGAGCATCATCAGGAGATTTAAAGACATAGGGGGTGAATTAATAGCTTCTTCCTCAGCCCAATGTAATGGAAAGCTGCAGACTGGCCAATCATCTGATCCTCACAGAGGAGCATTGTGCATGGAGACTGCATTTCATTAGTAAACATATTCACAGTGACTTTGTCCGGGCCCTTCTTGTTGATTCCCTTATTTCCTATTTCTTTCACTTTGGTCCATGGATATTTAACAGACATATACCATTAAATCGAGCAGAGGAAGTGAGAAACTCAAAAGTTGCAAAATGGTACAGTGTGCGATGGATTTAGATTTTGAACAGCAGAATTCAGACTTTCAGGCACCCAAGAGATAGGAGGGATTTGATTCAATTGGTTGGCTGGTGGCCAATGGATTGGCCAAGGACCATATTCTGCCTGGCAACGGATAGTGATTGGTTCCTGCCAGGCTTTTAGGGAACCCAAAGAAAAAGTTCTTGGCTGTTGAGAGGAGAGGTTGTGCATTGCTCTCTCTCTCTTTCTCCTGCTTGTTGGTTCTGAGTCTCCAGAGAAATCTCAAGACCCTGATGGATCTACAGTGAAAACCATTACAGGCTGAAAGCAAAGATATTCAACGACAGTGAGAGTCTTTTTCCTCGGATGGTGATGACCAACACGAGGGGACATAGCTTTAAATTGAGGGGTGAGAGATATAGGACAGATGTCAGAGGCAGTTTCTTTACTCAGAGAGTAGTAGGGGTGTGGAACGCCCTGCCTGCAACAGTAGTAGACTCGCCAACTTTAAGGGCATTTAAGTGGTCACTGGATAGACATATGGATGAAAATGGAATAGTGTAGGTCAGATAGGCTTCAGATGGTTTCACAGGTCGGCGCAACATCGAGGGCCGAAGGGCCCGTACTGCGCTGTAGTGTTCTATGTTCTATGTAAACATAGATTGAAGAAAAATCTAACTGGGAGATGTCGATCTGAAACAGGGATTTTTATCCTTTTACTTTTATTATTTTTTACACCCCTCTTTCCCCTCTGTGTTTGTCTGTATTGTGTATGTGTGTGTGTGTAGAGGGTGGGGCAAGTTAAAGTAAGAGGGTGATTAGAAATTTGAGAACAAGTAACTAGTTTTATTTGCTGCTGAGTTAATTAGAATTATTGTTATTAATAAAAATGAATCGTATTAAAATTTACAAATAAGGTGAGCGTAGACCAAAGAATTTGAGTATTTTTAAAGTTAATCATTAATTTCTATTGTGTTGCGACTCTGGGTTGAATGGGGCTGGAATTGACCATGCACTAACTTCGGGTGCTGTAAAAATTTGCATAAACAAGTCCTCATTAAGGCCGTTGGGTTTCAATCACCGTATTCCTATGTAATCTCCTACATGTGGTGCATGTTCCTTTTACATTTTGTCTGATTGTCATTTTAAGCTTGAACTACCTTGAAATGAGAAACATCACTTTTAAAATTCTTCAATCAAGTTTCTGCCCTGCCACATCTTTGAAATAGTCTATATCAAGTCAGGACGGACAGTTGATATGACTAAGCATGGTCACTTGTCTTTTCTCGACCAGTCTGCAGCTTTTGACACAGTTGACCAACAACCCTCCATTCAATTGACCAGATAGGACTGAACATGTCAGAATATGTATGTAATATGGGTTCTTTACGAACCTACGAACCTTTTGGAACCTACGAGGGAACAAGCGGTCCAAGATCTGATCCTGTGTAATGAGACAGGATTGATTCATGATCTTATAGTTAGGGATCCTCTCGGAAGGAGCGATCAAAATATGGTGGAATTTAAAATACAGATGGAGGGTGAGAAGGTAAAATCAAACACTAGTGTTTTGTGCTTAAACAAAGGAGATTACAATGGGATGAGAGAAGAGCTAGCAAAGGTAGACTGGGAGCAAAGACTTTATGGTGAAACAGTTGAGGAACAGTGGAGAACCTTCCAAGCGATTTTTCACAGTGCTCAGCAAAGGTTCATACCAACAAAAAGGAAGGACGGTAGAAAGAGGAAAAATCGACCGTGGATATCTAAGGAAATAAGGGAGAGTATCAAAGTGAAGGAAAAAGCATACAAAATGGCAAAGATTAGTGGGAGACTAGAGGGCTGGGAAATCTTTAGGGGGCAACAGAAAGCTACTAAAAAAGCTATAAAGAAGAGTAAGATAGATTATGAGAGCAAACTTGCCCAGAATATAAAAACAGATAGTAAAAGTTTCTACAAATATATAAAACAAAAAAGAGTGGTGAAGATAAATATTGGTCCTTTAGAGGATGAGAAGGGAGATTTAATAATGGGAGATGAGGAAATGGCTGAGGAACTGAACAGGTTTTTTGGGTCGGTCTTCACAGTGGAAGACACAAATAACATGCCAGTGACTGATAGAAATGAGGCTATGACAGGTGAGGACCTTGAGATGCTTGTTATCAATAAGGAGGTAGTGATGGGCAAGCTAATGGGGCAAAAGTTAGACAAGTCTCCTGGCCCTGATGGAATGCAGTCCAGAGTGCTAAAAGAGATGGCTAGGGAAATTGCAAATGCACTCGTGATAATTTACCAAAATTCACTAGACTCTGGGGTGGTCCCGGCAGATTGGAAATTAGCAAACGTGACACCACTTTTTTAAAAAGGAGGTAGGCAGAAAGCGGGTAATTATAGGCCAGTGAGCTTAACTTCGGTAGTAGGGAAGATGCCGGAATCTATCATCAAAGAAGAAATAGCGAGGCATCTGGATGGAAATTGTCCCATTGGGCAGACGCAGCATGGATTAATAAAGGGCAGGTCGTGCCTAACTAATTTAGTGGAATTTTGTGAAGACATTACCAGTGCGGTAGATAACAGGGAGCCAATGGATGTGGTATATCTGGATTTCCAGAAAGCCTTTGACAAGGTGCCACACAAAAGGTTGCTGCATAAGATAAAGATGCATGACATTAAGGGTAAAATAGTAGCACAGATAGAGAATTGGTTAATTAATAGAAAGCAAAGAGTGGGGATTAATGGGTGTTTCTCTGGTTGGCAATCAGTAGCTAGTGGTGTCCCTCAGGGATCAGTGTTGGTCCCACAATTGTTCACAATTGTTCACAAATTTACATAGATGACATGGAGTTGGGGACCAAGGGCAATGTGTCCATGTTTCAGCTGACACTAAGATGAGTGTTAAAGCAAAAAGTGCAGAGTACACCGGAAGTCTACAGAGGGATTTGGATAGGTTAAGTGAATGGGCTCGGGTCTGGCAGATGGAATTCAATGTTGACAAATGTGAGGTTATCCATTTTGGTAGAAATAACAGAAAAAGGGATTATTATTTAAATGAAAAAATATTAAAACATGCTGCTGTGCAGAGAGACCTGGGTGTTCTCGTGCATGAGCCTCAAAAAGTTGGTTTACAGGTGATTAAGAAAGCAAATGGAATTTTGTCCTTCATTGCTAGAGCGATGGAGTTTAAGACTAGGGAGGTTATGCTGCAAATGTATAAGAGTTCGAAGGCGGTCCACTTGTGCGTTGGCACAGGTGCCACGGGACAGGGCATCGGGAGGCTCGTTCAGCTTCGCAGGATGATACAAGATGTCGAAGTCGTAGGTGGACAGTTCGATCCTCCACCGCAAGATCTTGTCATTCTTTATCTTGCCCCTCTGTGCGTTGTCAAACATGAAGGCCACTGACCATTGGTCTGTGAGGAGGGTGAACCTCCTGCCGGCCAGATAGTGCCTCCAGTGTCGCACAGCTTCTACTATGGCCTGTGCTTCCTTCTCGACCGAGGAGTGGCAGATTTCGGTAGCGTGGAGGGTACGGGAAAAGAAGGCCACGGGTCTGCCCTCTTGGTTGAGGGTGGCCCCCAGAGCTACATCGGACGCGTCGCTCTCGACCTGGAAGGGGAGGGACTCGTCGGTAGCTCGCATCGTGGCCTTTGCAATATCTGCTTTGATGCGGCTGAAGGCCTGTCGGGCCTCCATCGACAGGGGGAATGTGGCTGATTGGATGAGGGGACGGGCTTTGTCGGCATAATTGGGGACCCACTGGGCGTAATATGAAAAGAAACCAAGACACCGCTTGAGGGCTTTGGGGGAGTCGGGAAGGGGGAGCTCCATCAGGGGGCGCATGCGTTACGGGTCGGGGCCTATCACTCCGTTACGCACTACGTAGCCGAGGACGGCTAGACGGTCGGTGCTAAACATGCATTTGTCCTTCTTGTAGGTCAGGTTCAGGAGTTTTGCGGTACGGAGGAATTTACGGAGATTGGTGTCGTGGTCCTGCTGATCGTGGCCGCAGATGGTGACATTATCGAGATACGGGAAGGTTGCCCGTAAACCGTATCGGTCGACCATTCGGTCCATCTCCCTTTGGAAGACCGAGACCCCGTTTGTGACACCGAAGGGAACCATTAAAAAGTGGTAGAGCCGCCCGTCCACTTCGAACGCAGTGTACTTACGATCACTCACGCAGATGCGAAGCTGGAGGTAGGCGGACTTGAGGTCCACCGTGGAGAAGACCTTGTACTGCGTGATCCTGTCGACGAGGTCGGATATACGGGGGAGAGGGTACGCGTCCAGCTGCATAAACCTGTTGATGGTCTGACTGTAGTCTATGACCATCCTATTCTTCTCCCCGGTCTTTACCACCAGAACTTGTGCTCATCAGGGGCTGTTGCTAGCCTCGATGACCCCTTCCTTCAGAAGCCGTTGGACCTCGGACCTGATGAAGACTGTACCGTCTGCTCCTGGAGCCGATGGGTTTGCAATCCGGGGTGAGGTTTGCAAACAAGGACGGGGGATCGACCTTGATGGTCGCGAGGCTGCAGACAATGAGGGGGGCATAGGGCCGCCGAGTTTGAATGTTAGGCTCTGGAGGTTACACTGGAAGTCTAACCCCAGGAGTGCTGCCGCGCAGAGGTGAGGGAGGACGAATAGCTTGTAGATTTAAAACTCCCTCCCCTGGACCGTGAGGTCTGCAATGCAGCACCCATGATCTGTACTGAGTGAGAGCCGGAGGCCAGGGCGATTTTTTTGCTTAACCGGGTAGACAGGGAGAGCGCAGCTTCTTACCGTGGCGGGGTGGACGAAACTCTCTGTGCTCCCGGAGTCCAGCAGGCAGTTCATCTCGTGGCCGTTGAGTAAAATCTTCGTGGTCGCTGTGGAGAGGGTACGGGGCCGAGACTGATCCAGCGTGACTGAAGCGAGTCGTGGCAGATAGTCGGAGTCTTCATCAGGCAGGGAGTAGTCACCCGCGCGGTCTTCTGAGCCGTACCAAGACGGCGGCGCCCGTCGGCCGCGCAAGGTGGGGGGTGGACAAAATGGCGGTGCCCGCTCCCCGCACGTGGAGTCGAAGGTCCAAAATGGCGGCGCCCGAGGGTCGCACATGGCGTCGGGGGCGTAAAATGGTGGCGCCCGGGGATTGCACATGGCGTTGGGGGATGGCGACAGCGAGGTCCGCGGGCCGCACGGGGCCCTTGAAGAGAGCGAAGGGGGAGTCCTGCAGTCGCTGCTTGGGACCACAGCGACCGCCTTTGCCTGGCAAATGGCCACAAAGTGGCCCTTCTTCCCGCAGCCCTTGCAGGTTGTGGAATGGGCCGGGCAGCGCTGACGGGGGTGCTTCACCTGGCCACAGAAATAGCAATGGGGCCCGCGGGTTTTTCGGGGCGCCCTGTGGCGCAGGCTTGGGGGGGGGTCCAAGTCCGTGGGGGAGAGGGAGGCCGAGTTCCACGTTGCCCAGGGGGCCGCCACGCGGTCGGGGGCATACGGGCGAGCGTTTCGGTTTGCGACATCTAGGGAGGAGGCGAGGGCCCGTGCCTCCGTGAGGCTGAAAGTTTCTCTCTCCAACAGTCTTTGTCGGATCTGCAAGGACTGCATGCCTGCAACAAAGGCGTCTCGGATCAGGAGTTCAGTATGCTCAGCAGCAGACACCTGTGGGCAGCCGCAGTTCCTCCCCAGCACGAGGAGGGCACGGTAAAAAATCATCCAGTGACTCACCAGGTATCTGCTGCCTTGTGACTAGTAAGTGCCGAGCGTAGACTTGGTTCACCGGCCATATGAAATGTCCTTTGAGCAAGTCCATAGCCGCGTCGTAGTCTGTCGTGTCCTCTATGAGCGTGGATACAGTGGTGCCGACGCACGAGTGGAGGATGTGTATTTTCTGCTCCCTCGTCGGGATGTTTTCCGCCGTGCTAAGGTAACTGTTGAAGGAAGCCAGCCAATGCTTAAATGTGGCTGTTGCATTCGCTGCGTGCGGGCTGAGTCGAAGACACTCCGGCTTGATGCGGAGCTCCACCCTTTAAAATCTTGCTGATTAAATTGATGCACAATCAATGGACATGAAACGTAGGTGAAGTCCGAAACGAAAGGCTTTAATAAGCAAGAAGTGAGCCCGGCAGCAGACGTACCCAACTGAACCTCGTTTTCTCACCCTTACATATGCTTCCTTTTTCCTCTTGATAAGACCTCTTTTGTGAACCATGGTTCCCTCACACGGCCATTTGCTCCCTGCCTGACAGGGGCATACCTATCAAGGACACGCAGTATTTGTTCCTTCAACAAGCTCCACTTTTCATTTGTGCCTTTCCCTGACAGTTTCTGTTCCCATCTTATGCCCCCTAATTCTTGCCTAATCGCATCATAACTATCCCTCCCCCAAGTATAAACCTTGCTCTGCCGTATGGCCCGATCCCTCTCCATTGCAATAGTGAAAGACACCGAATTGTGGTCACTATCTCCAAAGTGCTCTCCCACAGTCAAATGTAACACTTGGCCTGGTTCATTACCCAGTACCAAATCCAATGTGGCCCCACCCGAGGGGGGGGGGAGGGGGGGGGCGAGGGGGGGGGGGGCCGAGGCGGGGGGGGGGCCGAGGCGGGTGGGACGGACGGAGGGGGAGGACGGGACGGAGGGAGGGCGGCCGCCCTGGGGGAGGGCGGCCGCCGCGCATGCGCTGGTTGGCACCGGCCCAACTGCGCATGTGCGGGACCCGAGTCTCTGGCGCCCCCTCGCACATGGCGCCCCGGGCGACTGCCCGAGTTGCCGGTACCTTGGGCCGGCCCTGCACCTCTTCTACCATCTTCCCTACTCTTACTGAAACATCTATACCCTGTAACTTCCAACAACCATTTTTGTCCCTGTTCTAACAATGTCTCCGTAGTGGCTACAACATTAAAGTCGCAAGTACCAATCCACACTCCAAGTTCACCTACCTTATTGCGGATGCTCCTTGCATTAAAGTAGACACACTTCAACCCACCTTCCTGCCTGCCGGTACACTCCTGCGACCTTGATACCCTCCTCAGTACCTCACTACTCTCAACACTGGCTTCTGGACCACAGGTTGTTTTCCCACCTCCTTGAGAAATTAGTTTAAACCTCCCCGAAGAGCCGTAGCAAATTTCCCTCCCAGGATATTGGTGCCTCTCTGGTTCAGGTGCAAATCGTCCTGTCTGTACAGGTCCCACCTTCCCCAGAATGTGCTCCATTATCTACGTAACTGAAACCCTCCCTCCTACACCATCCCTGCAGCCACATGTTTATCTACACTCTCTTCCTGTTCCTCAACTCGCCATCACGTGGCACTGGCAACCAACCAGAGATGACAACATGGTTTGTCCTAGCTCTCAGCTTCCACCCTAGCTCCCTAATTTCCTGTTTTCATAGAATTTCATAGAATTTACAGTGCAGAAGGAGGCCATTCGACCCATCGAGTCTGCACCGGCTCTTGGAAAGAGCACCCTACCCAAGGTCAACACCTCCCCCTATCCCAATAACCCAGTAACCCCACCCAACACTAAGGGCAATTTTGGACACTAAGGGCAATTTATCATGGCCAATCCACCTAACCTGCACATCTTTGGACTGTGGGAGGAAACCGGAGCACCCGGAGGAAACCCACGCACACACGGGGAGGATGTGCAGACTCCGCACAGACAGTGACCCAAGCCGGAATCGAACCTGGGACCCTGGAGCTGTGAAGCCATTGTGCTATCCACAATGCTACTGTGCTGTAATGTTTTAAATCCCCGTCCCTTCTCTTACCTATGTCGTTGGTACCGATGTGTACCACGACTTGTGACTGTTCCCCCTCCCCCTTAAGGATTCTGAAAACACGGTCCGAGACGTCACAGACCGTGGCACCCGGGAGGCAACATACCATCCGTGAGTCTCTTTCATTGCCACAGAACCATCCATCTGTCCCTCTAACTATCGAGTCCCCAATAACTATTGTTCTCCTGTTCTCCCTCCTTCCCTTCTGAGCCACAGGGACGGACTCAGTGCTGGAGATCCGGTCACCGTGGCTTACCCCTTGTAAGTCGTCCCCCCACCAGGTTCCAAAGCGGTATACTTATTACTAAGGGGAATGACTATCGGGGATCCCTGTACTGACTGCTTCCTCCCAACCCCTCTCACACGTCACCCATCTATCTTCATTCTTCGGAGTAACTACATCCCTGAAGCTACTATCTAAAGCCACCTCTGCCTCCCAAATGATCCGAAGTTCATCCAGCACGAGCTCCAGTTCCCTAACGTGGTTTCTGAGGAGCTGGAGATGGGTGCACATCCCACAGGTGAAATCAGCAGGGACACTGACAGCGTCCCTCACCTCAAACATTCTGCAGGATGTTACAGGTGGGAGCTATCTAATGTGTGACCTACTCCTCCATGGCCACCACCGGACATCCCAGCATTACGTTCAAGTATCTTGATACCCACACCTATCCATGTCAATATAACTTCATCCAGCTCTGAAAACCACTGACAATCTCTATGCTACTCCTTTCGTGGAATCTTCAGCATCCTGATTTATATCTAAATTATAGAATCCCTACAGTACAGAAGGAGGACATTCAGCCCATCGAGTCTGCACCGACCCTTTGAAACAGCATCCTACTTAGGCCCAATCCACTGCCCTATTTGTGGGCAGCACGGCAGCACAAGTGGATAGCACTGTGGACTGTGGCTTCACAGCACCAGGGTCCCAGGTTCAATTCCCTGCTGGGTCACTGTGCAGAGTCTGCACGTTCTCCCCGTGTCTGCGTGGGTTTCCTCCGGCAGCTCTGGTTTCCTCCCACAGTCCAAAGACGTGCAGGTTAGGTAGATTGACCGTGATAAATTTCCCTTAGAGACTAAAAAAAGAGTTCGGATGGGTTATTGGGTTACGGGGATAGGGTGGAAGTGAGGGCTTAAGTGGATCGGTGCAGACTCGATGGGCCAAATGGCCTCCTTCTGCACTGTATGTTCTAAGTTCTATGTTTATGTGGTCCAGTATCAAATATTCTTTGGCAATACAAAAATGAAATGGCTTGGGAGGTTTGGGAGGCATTTCTACAGTCCAAAGATGTCCAGTTTATGTGGTGTTATGGGGATAGAGTAGGAGAGTGGGCCTAAGTAGGGTATGCTTTCAGAGAGTCGGTCCAGACTTGGACCGAATGGCCTCCTTCTGCACACAGGAATTCAATGAATTCTACATTACCGCTGCTGTATAAATTCAATATTTTATGTTACCAAATGAACTTCAGAAAAGGGGTTCGAATAAATTTGTTCAATCTGTTCTACCCTCCAGGCAGTTTTTAATCTTTCCCAGCTGCAGATTCTACTGTTTAAGTTTTGTGGTGTGCTGTATTCTTTCTCAATTGCACTTAGTGCCTCCCTTATAGATTGGACCAAAGGCTTTTTCGTCCATCATTTCAGTGGGAGTGATTTTCTATCCCACAGTGTTAAGTGAATTGCCATACAAGTTAAATTTTTCTTCCTGATCAACAAACCATAGCATGACATCTATTCAATTGGTTTTAACTGTCACTTCACCAGCATATTACACAGTAATTTTGAAAATATGTAACATAATGTTGAAATAAATTCAAACTTAAGTATCATTTCAATCATTAATGTGCACAATTAAGTTCCTTAATACCTATTAAAATATGGAAATCACATGGTGTCAGTCAGATCATTTCCAAAACAATATCGCTGTTTACACCAGGCTTCAACCTTTCAGAGATGTTGGAGAAAGTCTGACATTTCTAGATCAAAGCTTTTGGGCGGGATTCTCCGTTGTCCGACGCCAAGATCATATTCGGCGATCCGGCGGAGAACCCCCGTTTGCGACCGAATCGGGCCCATCACCGTTTTTCAGATGCTCCAACCCCTCAAAATTGGCGTCATCGAGGCAGCGGCGCATGCCGTTGCGCCCTCTTCCGATGCTCCGGCCCCGCTGGGCCGGGTTCCCAACTGATCGCGCGTGGTCTGAGTTTTCATAAACCCGGTGTGGCGGCTGCCGACAGTGTGGCGGTGCTCGCTACAGTCGGGCAGGAGCCATGCTGCTGGCAGGGGGGTGCTGGAGGGATCGGTGGGGGGTGTCCAGGGGATGGCGAGGGGGTATCCAGGGGAACAGGATTTGACCGGCCGGGTCTGCACGCGGCCGGCGCCATGTTGTATGGCGCGACTGCAACAGATCTTCGCCGTGTGCATGTTCAGATACGGACCCGACAATTATCCGGCCATTTATGTCGGGAACGCCGGCATGACATGACATGGCTGCTAGCCCCCCACTGGGCGGAGCATCGGTGCGGGAGCGGTGCTGACTTTTTCATTGTAAAACTAGACACATTCTCCGTACATAGCCTCAGAGAATCTAGCGTCTTGTTTTTTTTTAAAATTTAGAGTGCCCAAATCTTTTGTTCATTTGAGGGACAATTTAGCATGGCCAATCCACGATCTTACACATCTTTGGGTTGTGGGAGTGAAACCCACGCAGAGACGTGGAGAATGTGCAAACCCCACATGGACAGCGACCTGGGGTCCTCGGCACCATGAGGCAATAGTGCTAACCACTGCGCCACCGTGCTGACCAAAGCTTTTGTTTTCGATCTTAATAGTTATCCCTTTAGCAGTTCTTTGTGACATTAATGGGCGGTGTTCTCCAGTCCCGATGGCGGTACAACAACCGGAGCCATAGAGGGCATGCTAATAGGCCAACACTTGCGCCACGTAGAACTAGTGAAATTCCAACGCACGTTGGCGTGTGATTCGCTGGGGTTGGGAACTTGAGAGCCTGACAAACAATAGGTACAGAGAAGCACCCCATTCCCCCCACAGAAATGGAGAGCGGCCCGAGATTCACAGACGCAGAGCTTGAGATATTGATGGATGCGGGAGACGAGCTTCCGTCTAGACGGGTCACGCGCTCTGGAAAGGGCATTCCATCAATGTTGGAGATGCGGGCGCAGAGCCAGGGATGACATGAGATGTCAGCAACCATTTAGTGGCTGCAGGTGCAATTGGTGGTGGAACGGGGATATGGGGAAGGGGGATATGAGGGAAGGGGGTATATGAGGGAAGGGGTATATGGGGAAGGGGGATATGGGGAAGGGGATATGGGGGAAGGGGGGGATATGGGGGAAGGGGGGATATGGGGGAAGGGTGGATATGGGGGTTATGGGGAAGGGGGGATATGGGGGATGGGGATATGGGGAGATATGGGGAAGGGGGATATGGGGGAAGGAGTATGGGCGATATGGGGAAGGGGATATGGGGAAGGGGGATATGGGGGATGGGGGGATACAGGGGGAAGGGGGGATATGAGGGAAGGTGGAATATGGGGGAAGGGGGATATGGGGAATAGGGATATGGGGAAGGGGGGATATGGGGGGATATGGGGGTATGGGGTAGGGGGATATGGGAGGAGGGGGATATGGGGGAAGGGAGATATGGGGGAAGGGGAATATGGGGGAAGGTGGGATATGAAGGAAGGGGGATATGAAAAGCTTAGCCCAGACCACGGAGATATTGTTTTTCTTCTGGAAGGCCCTGCCAAATAATTCTTTCCGATAACCTTGTTTTTCAGTTGGGTTTCTCCTGCAAATTGTGTCTCACACACTGTGGCAATGTTGACGTCAAAGTGACCAGGCTAATAGAATTTACAGTGCAGAAAGAGGCCATTTGGCCCATTGAGTCTGCACTAGTCCTTGGAAAGAACACCCTCCTCAAACCCACGCCTCCACCCTATCCCCATAACCCAATAACCCCACCTAAGCGGTTTGGACATGAAATGGCAATTTATCATGGCTAATCCACCTAACCTGCACATCTTTGGACTGTGGGAGGAAACCGGAGCACCCGGAGGAAACCTACGCAGACACGGGGAGAAACTGCAGCCTTGTCACAGACAGTTACCTGAGACTGGAATTGACCCCGGGTTCCTGGAGCTGTTATGCAGCAATGCTAACCACTGTGCCACCGTGCCGCCCTTTCTGAGCTATTATGCAGTTTGCGCTCGGGTCATCACTGTTGTTAATGCCCATGAGGCTCCTGACTTTCCAGGTCCCAAACTTCATTTTGGTATATTTGTGCATGAATTTTCAAATGTGGAGTGGTTGCTGCACGCTGACTGCCATACAGTCTCGGGAAAGTGGAGCCTTGGTCCATTAGCAAGGGTGTTCCAAGACAATTGGAGGCTGTAATCTTCACCATGTAGCAAATTGAAGGCAGTGAAGGGAGAGCATCAGCCACTGTACATAGCCTTGTTCTCACAAAGAGTCTGCCAAACGCAAAGCATTATATCAGTGATAGGTGCCCTAGGCTGGTGAGCGGGTGGCATAAGTGGCCCTCCTTCATCTCAGTGGGCTGAAACATTGAAATTGGACTTGTTCACTACCCATGAGCTTATGAATAAGGTTGAATACATTTAATACATACTGAATATTTAACATCCTATGGAAAATGTTTTGTTATTCATATATTCATATATTAATAGAATTATCAATTTCAAATGGTAAAAACAGATTAAGTATTTACACTTTGGTTGGATGCAGATGGAGCACATGGCTCTCACTGTCAATGTTGTGTGCAATTAGCATGCACTTCACTTCAGTTTGCTCTTTGAGCGTATCACTTTAGTCATGCCGAAAGGACAAAAACTACGTGGACATAAACCAGGAGCATGTGGCAACTATATGTTTGGGCAACTGTGAACAAAATGTCTCGTGGACCGCGCTCTGAACCCTGAAGGGCCGCATGTGGGTCCTGGGCTGCAAGTAGTCTGCCCGCCTCAAAGAACAAAGAACAAAGAAAATTACAGCACAGGAACAGGCCCTTCGGCCCTCCCAGCCTGCGCCGATCCAGATCCTTTGTCTAAACCTGTCTCCTATTTTCCAAGGTCTACTTTCCTCTGTTCCCGCCCATTCATATACCTGTCTAGATGCTTCTTAAATGATGCTATCGTGCTCGCCTTTACCACCTCCGCTGGTAAAGCGTTCCAGGCACCCACCACCCTCTGCGTATAAAACTTTCCACGCACATCTCCCTTAAACTTTCCCCCTCTCACTTTGAAATCGTGACCCCTTGTAACTGACACCCCCACTCTTGGGAAAAGCTATCCACCCTGTCCATACCTCTCATAATTTTGTAGACCTCAATCAGGTCCCCCCTCAACCTCCGTCTTTCCAACGAAAACAATCCTAATCTACTCAACCTTTCTTCATAGCTAGCACCTTCCATACCAGGCAACATCCTGGTGAGCCTCCTCTGCACCCTCTCCAAGGCATCCACATCCTTCTGGTAACGTGGCGACCAGAACTGCACGCAGTATTCCAAATGTGGCCGAACCAAAGTCCTATACAACTGTAACATGACCTGCCAACTCTTGTACTCAATACCCTGTCCGATGAAGGCAAGCATGCTGTATGCCTTCTTGACCACTCTATCAACCTGCGTTGCCACCTTCAGGGTACAATGGACCTGAACTCCCAGATCTCTTTGCACATCAATTTTCCCCAGGACCCTTCCATTGACCGTATAGTCCGTTCTTGAATTTGATCTTCCAAAATGCATTACCTCGCATTTGCCTGGATTGAACTCCATCTGCCATTTCTCTGCCCAACTCTCCAATCTATCTATATTTTGTTGTATTCTCTGACAGTCCTCCTCGCTATCTGCAACTCCACCAATCTTAGTATCACCTGCAAACTTGCTAATCAGACCACCTATACCTTCCTCCAGGTCATTAATGTAGATCACAAACAACAGTGGTCCGAGCACGGATCCCTGTGGAACACCACTAGTCACCCTTCTCCATTTTGAGACACTCCCTTCCACCACTACTCTCTGTTTCCTGTTGCCCAGCCAGTTCTTTATCCATCTAGCTAGTACACCCTGAACCCCATACGACTTCACTTTTTCCATCAACCTGCCATGGGAAACCTTATCAAACGCCTTACTAAAGTCCATGGGCGCGATTCTCCCATATGGGGAGAAATTGTAAGGCTGGCATCAAATCCGGGCGGGTTTGACGCCAGCCCCCCCCTTCCCGACCGGGAACCGATTCTGGTCCCCGGTCGGGGCTAGCATCCCGACGCCGTAAACTCCGGCATTGCAGGCTTAACGAATTTCGTTAAGCCCGCTTGCCAGAGTTAGCGCCGGCTGACGCGTCATATGACGTCAACCGCGCATGCGCGGATTGGAAGACTCCAACCCGCGCATGCGCTGATGACGTCATCGCGCATTTGCGCGAAACCCACGCATGCGCGGGCCGGGATGCCCCTCACCCGCCCCGCGAATGGATACTGCGGGGCGGCGGAAGGACAAAGATTGCGCGGGCATCGGGCCCGCTGCCTGCGATCGGTGCCCACCGATCGCGGGCCCATGGCACCCTTGGCACGGCCGTGGTACTGCCGTGCCAATCGGTGCCATGGTTTTAAAAATCGACAGTTTATGGCCGTTTTTACGAACGGCCAGACCAGGTGTGTTTGCCGTTCGTAAAAACAGCCGTAAAGGGCTGGGAACTCGGCCCATCCATCAGCTGAGAATCGCTGCCCGGCCGTAAAAAAAACGGCGGCAGCGATTCGTATCGGGAGTCGGGCGTGGGGGGGGGGGGGGAGAATAGCGGGAGGGCGTCGGAACAGCGTGGCCGTAAAATTTTACGAGCCACGCTATTCCCCGCACCGTCGGGAGTGCGGAGAATCGCGCCCCATGTTTACGACATCTACAGCCCTTCCCTCATCAATTAACTTTGTCACTTCCTGTAAGAATTCTATTAGGTTTGTAAGACATGACCTTCCCTGCACAAAACCATGCTGCCTATCACTGATAAGTCTATTTTCTTCCAGATGTGAATAGATCCTATCCCTCAGTACCTTCTCCAACAGTTTGCCTACCACTGACGTCAAGCTCACTGGTCTATAATTCCCCGGATTATCCCTGCTACCCTTCTTAAACAAAGGGACAACATTAGCAATCCTCGGAGAATGGCGGGGGCCGACGGGAGGCTACGGGTTTCTGTGCTGCCGTTATTCTCCGGCCTGGATGGGCCGAAGTCCTGCTGCTGAGAGGCCTCTCCCGCCGCTGTGGTTTGAACCACCTCTGTGCCGGCGGGATCGGCGGTGCGAGCGGGCCCCCGGGGTCTTGGGGAGAATTTCGCCCCTACCCGGCGGGGCGGGGGGTCCTGGCAGAATGGAGTGGCGCCAACCACTCCGGTGTCGGGCCTCCCCAAAGGTGCGGAATTCTCCACACCTTTAGGGGCCAAGCTCTCACATTGAGGGGCTAGGCCCGCGCAGGAGCGGTTGGCACCACACCGACTGGCGCCAAAATTGGCAACAACGGCCTTTGACGCCCGCCGCCCGGCGCCGGGGCTGGCCGAAAGGCCTTCGCTGGTTTGCGCATCCGGGCCGGAGAATAACGGCTGATGTCACCACTGGAGCATGCGCGCTGGGGGATTCTCTTCCGCCTCCGCCATGGTGGAGGCCGTGGCGGCGGTGGAAGAAAAAGAGTGCCCCCACGGCACTGGCCCGCCCGCCGATCGGTGAGCCCCGATCCAATCGTCCCGCGCCACCCCCCCCCCCCCCCCACCCCCACCAGGACCCCGGGGGCCCGCTCGTGCCGTCGATCCCGCCGGCACAGAGGTGGTTCAAACCACGGCGATGGGAGAGGCCTCCCAGTGGCGGGACTTCAGCCCATCACGGGCCGGAGAATAACGGCAGCACAGAAACCCGTAGCCTCCCGCCGGCCCCCGCCATTCTCCGAGGCGGGCGGCGGGACTGGCGGCACAACGACTTTTTGCGGGTGGGAGAATTCTGGACATGGCGGGGGCGGGATTTTCGGCGGCCCCGGGCGATTCTCCCACCCTGCTGGGGGTCGGAGAATTTCGCCCCAGGACTAAAAGTTAACATTTCTATGGCTGTGTCACTTTTTCAATTAAATCAGGTTTTTCATTTCTTTTGCAGAGAAATGTGTGTTGGTAAAGAGGGAGGACAACTGAGATGCTCACAATATCCCAAATGACTCAGACAAGATGGAAAATTCACGCAATGAGAAATGTTGTGGACCAAGATTTGCATTGAGAGTATTTTATAGAATTGCACATTGATGCATGAGATGTTTATTTCTAAGATATGAAGAGATGTATCAGCAGAGAAAAGAGATATCAGTCGCTGATTTTATTGTTACTTCCAGCTGCCGAGGCTAAATAAGCACTTATCATTTGCACTCACTTCCTTTCCAATCATAAGATTTTCATCTGACAGTGCTTTAGGGCAACTTGGATATTTACATCTCAATCCTCTTACAATGGGCGGAATTCTCTGTGAATTGGCCCAACGGCACGAACCCGGTGCCAAAAATGGTGCAAATCACTCCGTTGTTGGGTCCCCCGAAACGTTGCAAATTCTGCGGCCCATTTCCCCATATCTCCCTTCCCCCATATTCCCCTTCCCCCATATCCCCCCTTCACCCATATCCCCATATCCCCCCTTCTCCCATATCCCCCATATCCCCTTCCCCCATATCCCCCTTCCCCAATATCCCCTCTTCCCCATATCCATCTTCCCCATATCCCCTTCCCCATATCCCCTGCTCCATATCCCCCATATCCCCTTCCCAATATCCCCCTCCCCCCACATCCCCCTTCCCCAATATCCCCCTTCTCCCATATACCCCCCCATATACCCTTCCCCCATATCCACCTTCCCGTGTATCCTCCTTCCGCCATATCCCCGCTCCCCCATATCCCCCCTTCCCCCATAGCCCCCTTCCCCATATCCCCTCTTCCCCCATATCCCCTTCCCCCATATTCCCAGATATTCCTCTTCCCCATAACACCCTACCTCATATCCGCCATATGCCCTTCCACCACATCCCCCCAAACCCCCTTCTCCATATCCCCTTCCCCCATATCCCCCTTCCCACATATCCCCCTTCCCCATATCCCCTTCCCCAATATCCCACCTTCCCCCTTATCCCCTTCCCCATATCCCCGTTCCCCCATATCCCACCTTCCCCATATACCCCTTTCCCCATAACCCACTTCCCCATCCCCCTTTCCCAATTTCCCCCCTGCCCCATATCCCACATATCCCCCAACTCCCCCTTCCCCCAAATCCCCCATATGCCCCTTCCCCATATACCCTTCCCCAATATCCCCCCTTTGCCCATATCCCCTTTCCCACATATCCCCCTTCCCCCATATTCCACATATCCCCCTTCCCCATATCTCCCTTTCCCAATATCCCCTTCCCCCATATCACCCCATATCCTCCTTCCCCCATAGCCCCCCTTCCCCCATATCCCCCTTCCCCTATCCACCTCCGCCCATGTCCCCCATATCACCTTCCCCCATATCCCCCATATCCCCTTCCCCCATATCCCCCTACATGCCCCTCCCCGATATCCCGGTTCCCCCATATCCCTCTTCCCCCATATCCCTTTTCCTCCATATCCCCCTACCCCCATATTCTCCCTTCCCCTCCATATCCCCCTACCCCCATATTCTCCCTTCCCCCATATCCCCCTTCCACCACATCCCCTTCCCCATATGGGCAGCACGGTAGCATTGTGGATAGCGCAATTGCTTCACAGCTCCAGGGTCCCAGGTTCGATTCCGGCTTGGGTCACTGTCTGTGCGGAGTCTGCACATCCTCCCCGTGTGTGCGTGGGTTTCCTCCAGGTGCTCCAGTTTCCTCCCACAGTCCAAAGATGTGCAGGTTAGGTGGATTGACCATGATAAATTACCCTTAGTGTCCAAAATTGCCCTTAGTGTTGGGTTGGGTTCCTGTGTTATGGGGATATGGTGGAGGTGTTGACCTTGGGTAGGGTGCTCTTTCCAGGAGCCAGTGCAGACTCAATGGGCCGAATGGCCTCCTTCTGCACTGTAAATTCTATGATTCTAATTCTATGATATCCCCCATCCCCCATATCCCGAATATCCCGCCTTCCCCCTTATCCACCTACCCCATATCGCCCCTTCCCCATATCCCCCTTTCTCCATATCCCCCTTCTCCCATATGCCCTTCCCATATCTCCCCTTCCCCTTATAACCCTTCCCCCATATCCCACTTCCCCAATAACCCCCTTCTCCCGGGTTTACTAAGGAAGTTGAAGCACTTGTCAAGAGGAAGAAGAAGGCTTATGTTAGGGCACTTGAGAGTTACAAGTTAGCCAGGAAGGACCTAAAGGGAGAGTTAAGAAGAGCGAGAAGAGGACACGAAAAGTCGTTGGCGGATAGGATCAAGGAAAACCCTAAGGCTTTCTATAGGTATATCAGGAACAAAAGAATGATTAGAGTAAGATTAGGGCCAATCAAGGATAGTAGTGGAAAGTTGTGTGTGGAATCAGAGGAGATAGGGGAAGCGTTAAATGGATATTTTTTGTCAGTGTTTACACTGGAGAAAGACAATGTTGTCGAGGAGAATACTCAGGTTCAGTTGACCAGGCTAGATGGAATTGAGGTTCAAAAGGAGGAGGTGTTAGCAATTTTGGAAAATGTCAAAATAGATAAGTCCCCTGGGCCAGATGGGATTTATCCTAGGATTCTCTGGGAAGCCAGGGAGGAGATTGCAGAGCCTTTGTCCTTGATCTTTATGTCGTCTTTGTCGATAGGAATAGTGCCGGAAGACTGGAGGATAGCAAATGTCGTCCCCTTGTTCAAAAAGGGGAGTAGAGACAACCCTGGTAATTATAGACCTGCGAGCCTTACTTCGGTTGTGGGTAAAATGTTGGAAAAGGTTATAAGAGATAGGGTTTATAATCATCTTGAAAAGAACAAGTTGATTAGCGATAGTCAGCACGGTTTTGTGAAGGGTAGGTCATGCCTCACAAACCTTATTGAGTTTTTTGAGAAGGTGACCAAACAGGTGGATCAGGGTAAAGTGGTTGATGTGGTGTATATGGATTTCAGTAAGGCGTTTGATAAGGTTCCACACGGTAGGCTATTGCAGAAAATAAGGAAGCATGGGATTGAAGGTGATTTAGCGGTTTGGATCAGTAATTGGCTAGCTGAAAGAAAACAGAGGGTGGTGGTTGATGGCAAATGTTCATCCTGGAGTTCAGTTTCTAGTGGTGTACCGTAAGGATCTGTTCTGGGGCCACTGCTGTTTGTCATTTTTATAAATGACCTGGAAGAGGGTGTAGAAGGATGGGTTAGTAAATTTGCAGATGACACGAAGGTCGGTGGAGTTGTGGATAGTGCTGAAGGATGTTATAGGATACAGAGGGAGATAGATAAGCTGCAGAGCTGGGCTGAGAGGTGGCAGATGGAGTTTAATTCGGAAAAGTGTGAGGTGGTTCACTTTGGAAGGAGTAACAGGAATGCAGAGTACTGGGCTAATGGCAAGATTCTTGGTAGTGTAGATGAACAGAGAGATCTCGGCATCCAGGTACATAAATCCCTGAAAGTTGCCACCCAGGTTAATAGGGCTGTTAAGAAGGCGTATGGTGTGCTAGCCTTTATCAGCAGGGGGATTGAGTTTCGGAGCCACAAGGTCATGCTGCAGCTGTACATAACTCTGGTGCGGCCGCACCTGGAGTACTGCGTGCAGTTCTTGTCACCACATTATAGGAAGGATGTGGAAGCTTTGGAAAGGGTTCAGAGGAGATTTACTAGGATGTTGCCTGGTATGGAGGGAAGATCTTACGAGGAAAGGCTCAGGGACTTGAGGTTGTTTTCGTTAGAGAGGCGAAGGCTGAGAGGTGACTAAAAAAAACATATAAGATAGTCAGAGGGTTAGATAGGGTGGACAGTGAGAGTCTTTTTCCTCGGATGGTGATGACCAACACGAGGGGACATAGCTTTAAATTGAGGGGTGGTAGATATAGGACAGATGTCAGAGGCAGTTTCTTTACTCAGAGAGTAGTAGGGGTGTGGAACATCCTGCCTGCAACAGTAGACTCGCCAACTTTAAGGGCATTTAAGTGGTCACTGGATAGACATATGGATGAAAATGGAATAGTGTAGGTCAGATAGGCTTCAGATGGTTTCACAGGTCGGCGCAACATCGAGGGTCGAAGGGCCCGTACTGCGCTGTAATGTTCCATGTTCTATATTCTATGGTGGGGATGAAAGATTGCGTCAATACGAATGAGCCATGTACACTGCCCGGGTATCGGGTGCAGACGTGCAGGATCCTCAGGCGGTGGTCACAGACCACCTGCATGTTCATGGAATAGGTTCCCTTCCGATTCGTGAACAAGGCCCTGTTATCTGCAGGTGGTCGCACGGCGACGTGCATCCCATCGATCGCCCCCCGGGACCATGGGCATCCTGGCCACAGTAGCAAAGCCGTGCAGGTGGTCTGTGACCACCATTTGATGATCCTGCACGCTGCGCCCGGTACACGGGCATCCTGGCTGGCCCGGTGCACAGGGAACTGAATGTAGCTGCTCCGCAATGGCGCCTGTCACTGCACGGATGCACCGGTGCAGCGATGCCTGCGAGATGCCAGACAGGAACCCACTCGGCGCCTGGAATGACCCCGTGGCATAGACGTCCAGGGCCACCATAACCTTGACGGCCACGGGGAGAGGGTGTCCTTCCCCAGTGCCACGCGGTGCCAGGTGGGCCATCAGGTGGCAGATGTGTGCCACGGTTTCCCAGCTCATCCGTAGTCTCCTCCTGCATGCCCGGTCCGTGAGGTCCTGGTACGACAAGCGAGGCCGGTGCACAGGGGCCTCATCGGGCGTCTCGGTCGCTGTGGCACCACCACCACCTCCTGCTCCTACTTGCCCCTCCAGCCTGGGCGGCTGCCACCCTGCGGCACACTCCTGTTCCAGCTCCCCCAGGGCAACATGTAGAAGTGCGGCTCCCGGCACGGTGGCCCACATCGCTGGGTGATGACCAAACATAACGTCCTGCATGGGGTGTGTGGTGGGGGGGATAGACGACATGTCACCATTGCCCATACCCTCCCCACACCCCCTCCCCCTGCAGCCAGGTGCCATGGGCTGCATGGTCGTGACTGTTGAAAGCAGGCACATGGCCAGACGGACGCCCCCCCTTGCTCCCCGCCATACGCACCCTCCCCAACCCCCCGTCCCCATCTCCTCCCCGGCACGCACCCTCCCCAACGCCCCCCCCCATCTCCCCGGCATGCATCTTCTCCATCACTCGCCCTCCCCGCCCCCCCCCCCCCCCCCCGCCCCAGCACACACACTCTCCATCATGTACCCTCTCCAACCTCCCCCATTCCCCCCCCCCAGCTCCCCAGACCCTCTCCCCCAGCCCTACCAGTCCCTCCCCCCAGCCCCTCCCTCCCTCCATCACCCCCACCCCCTCCCTTTAACCCCTCTACCAGCCCCTCCCCCACAGTCCCTCCCCCAGCCCCTCCCCCACAGTCCCTCCCCACAGCCCCTCCCCCACCAGCCCCCACCCCCCCCCCCCCCCCCCCCCAACCACCACCACCACATGCGGCCATGCCATCACTTCTCTGGCGGCCGCCCCACGCCGACCCCTACCTCCGTGCTGGCCGGCGTCAACAAGCACGACTGGTCACGTCGGCGCGATTACGGCCCATCCGGCCCGGAGAATTGGGGCGACCCCGGGGCCCGTTTCGTCACGCCGGTCCTCGGCATTCTCCGAGGCGCGCGGCACAATTCATGTCGACGGGGTTTTGGGGGGGGGGGGAATGCTGCGGGGCCGCCAGGCAGGATTTACGCCACCCACCGCCGATTCTCCGACCCGCCAGGTGGCCGGAGAATCCCGCCCCTGGTGTTTTGGAAAGAGGTGACTATTTTTGATTTTCTGAAATACACATCCAATGGCATCTATTAGGAATTGTAATATCACAGGTTTATTTTGCTTGTCACCTTGAAAAGCCTTGGGGTAAAAAGAAATGATCAAACTTGAAAGCTGGACTGCACCTGTGGTACTGAAGGGAAGAGGAATTACTGCTGAACACACTGAACCAGAGAAATTCCTGAGGAAAGTAGGTTCAAAGCTGGATGAAAACAATTAAAACTACAGTTAACGGTGAGCTTTAAATAACGCAATAGCAAATGAGCAAACTCATGGCCCAGTTTGGCAGTTAGCTTGAAGGAATTATTACAATCCTGGACCAGACCCCAACAGCGGCTGGGATACTGGACAGAAACCCGAATATTTTATATAAAATTTGTAAGACAGTGAGGAAAGGATTCCTTGCTCCAGGAGTGATTTTGCAAAGAAATAGGGATATGGTATGTTAAAACAAACTTTATTATGAACACAGTATGAAAATATCATGAACATCACACCCGAAAATAGCTTACAATTACCCTTTAAATAATACTACTCAATGCAGTGAAGATAATGGTCGGCATTCCCCGACTCCCTGCCGAGTCGAAGAATCGTCGGGGGGCGGTGTGAATCCCGCCCCCAACAGCCCCCGAGATATGGCGGGGGCAGGAATCGCGCCATGCCGGTGCCAGTGCCCCCCCCCCCCCCCCCCCCCCCCCCCCCCGGCGATTCTCCGGCCCGCAATGGGCCGAGTGGCCGCCCGATTTTTTTTTGCCGGTCCCGCCGGCGCAAATTATAGTAGGTTCTTATCGGCGGGACCTGGCGGTGCGGGCGGCCTCCGGGGTTCTCTGGGGGGCACGGGTGGATCTGGCCCGCGATCGGGGCCCACCGATCCGCGGGCGGGCCTATGCCGTGGGGGCACTCTATTCTTTTGCACCAGTGGCCGTAGTGGTCCGCCATTGCCGGTGCGGAGAAGAAGCCCTCTGCGCATGCACTGGGATGACGCCAGCACACGCTGGCGCTCCCACGCATGCGCCAACGCGCGCCAGCCAGCGGAGGCCCTTCGGTGCCGGTTGGCATGGCGCCAAGCCCCTTCCCCGCCGGCCGGATCGGTGCAAACCACTCCAGGACCGGCCTAGCCCCTGAAAATGCGGGGGATTCTGCACCTTTGGGGCGGCCCGACGCCAGAGTGATTCACGCCATTCCTTCCCACCAGAGTTGCCCGCCCCGCCGATTACGGCAGAATCCCGCCCAATACCCTTAATTGCTATCGTTCTTCCCACTGGGGCCTCATGGTAGCATGGTGGTTAGCATCAATGCTTCACAGCTCCAGTGGTCCCAGGTTCGATTCCCGGCTGGGTCACTGTCTGTGTGGAGTCTGCACGTCCTCCCCGTTTGTGCGTGGGTTTCCTCCGGGTGCTCCGGTTTCCTCCCACAGTCCAAAGATGTGCGGGTTAGGTGGATTGGCCATGATAAATTGCCCGTAGTGTAAGGTTAATGGGGGGATTGTTGGGTTACCGGGTATGTGGGTTTAAGTAGGGTGATCATTGCTCGGCACAACATCGAGGGCCGAAGGGCCTGTTCTGTGCTGTACTGTTCTATAAACAACAAGAAGAAACAACCCAATTTATCTCTCAATCCACTTTCGTGTCATAGAGTGACAGAATCATCCAGCACAGAAAAGGCCCTTCAGCCCATTGTGTCCCCCCCGGTCAAAACTAACCATCAAACCATTCTAATCCCATTTTCCAGCAATTGGCCCATAGCCTTGTATACCCTGGGATTGCAAGTGCACATCTAAATATTTCTTAAATATTATGAGGGTCTCTGCCTCCACCACCTTTTCAGGCAGCAAATTCAAAACTCCCACCACCTCTGAGTAAAAAGGATTTTCCTCACATCCCTTCTAAACCGCCTGCCCCTCACCTTAAATCTATGGCCCCTGGTCATTCACCCTTCCACCAAGAGGAAAGGTTTGTTTCTGTCTACTATCTATGCCCCTCATAATTTTATACATCTCAATCATGTACCCCCTCAGTCTCCTCTGCTCCAAGTAAAACAACCCAAGTAATCCAATCTCTTTTTTTAAAACTCTCCAGCCAGGCAACATCCTGGTAAATCTCCTCTGCACCCATGCTATCACATTCCTCTTATAATGTGGATCCAGAAATGCACACAATACTCTAGCTGTGGCCTAACCAATGTGTTATACAGCTCCAGCATAACCTCCCTGCTCTTAAACGCGGTGCCTTGGTGAAGAAAGGCAAGTATACCATGTGCCTTCTTAATCACTGCATCCACCTGCTCTGCTACCTTGAGGTTTTTCTGATCCTCGGTGTTCCCAGAGTCCTGCCATTTAACATGTAGTCCCTTGCCTTGTTTGTCCTGCCCAAGTGCATCACCTCATATTTTAACTACCAATGGCACTTAGGAATCCTTGCTTTACAGCGATGTTTTAGAATTTAGAATATTTTTAGAATTTACAGTGTAGAAGGAGGCCATTCGGCCCATCGAGTCTGCACCGGCTCTTGGAAAGAGCACCCTACCCAAGGTCAACACCTCATCCCTATCTCCGTAACGCAGTAACCCCACCCAACACTAAGGGCAATTTTGGACACGAAGGGCAATTTATCATGGCCAATCCACCTAACCTGCACATCTTTGTGACTGTGGGAGGAAACCGGAGCACCCAGAGGAAACCCACGCACACACGGGGAGGATGTGCAGACTCCGCACAGACAGTGACCCAAGCCGGAATCAAACCTGGGACCCTGGAGCTGTGAAGCGATTGTGCTATCCACAATGCTACCGTGCTGCCCTTTCTTTGTTCTTTGACAAGAGATCCTTTGCCAGTGCTTTAAAGGCAAGAATTAACTTCTGTCAGACCCATGAAGAAACTCTGGTTTTATGTCTTCAGAAGATGCTTCTCAGCTTGTTTCAGCTCTTACTTTTCAGTCAAGTGTGCACTGCTTTAAAGATTGTTAATCCATTTTAACTGAAATGCAGTGAGAGTAAAACTGCTTCACTTCTGGACACAGCTTCATTCAGATCAGACCTGCACTGACCTGCATTCTGGAAAATTGCCTGATTATTCAGCTCTACCCAGCAACAACATCACCTCAACAAGCTGAATTCTAATTAACTCCACAGGTAACCCTTGAATTAAAACAAAATTCCATTAGTCTATACTTTTAATGATGGTTTAATGGCATCTCTGGCAACTACAACCTTAATAAAAGAAGATTACTGCAGATGCTGGAATCTGAAACCAAAGAGAAAATGCTGGAAGATCTCAGCTTTAAAGGGTCATCTGGACTCAAAACGTTAGCTCTTTTCTCTCCCTTCAGATGCCGCCAGAACTGCTGAGATTTTCCAGCATTTTCTCTTTGGTTAACCGACGACCTTAGTTCTCTTTCAAATTGAATTCATTCAAAACATGACTGCAGCACAAATACCCTCGAACCCAGGCTTTTAAACCTTATTGCACCAAATATCTACGATACAATACATGTAGAATTCCTACATTCATCACAGAATTCAGATCTCACAATCAAGCACAGATCTCACTGCACTTTGATTTGCTCTGCTTCCAATTTTTTACCCAAGTTTACTAACCTAGGCCCTAAGCCTACTGGGAAATATGAACAAGTTATAAGAGACACTGTAGCCTGATGGGAAATGTGACCAAGTAACAAAGATGTTAAAGAAATCACAGATGCTTTCTGGAGGCTTTCTGGGAAAGCAGTTTCCACAACAAGATCCAGGGGCTGGTTAGCACAGTGGGTTAAACAGCTGGCTTGTAATGCAGAACAAGACCAGCAGTGTGGGTTCAATTCTCATACCAGCCTCCCCGAACAGGCACCGGAATGTGGTGACTAGGGGCTTTTCATAGTAACTTAATTGAAGCCTACTTGTGACAATAAGTGATTATTATTATGGGGCAGCACGGTAGCATTGTGGTTAGCACAATTTCTTCACAGCTCCAGGGTCCCAGGTTCGAGATTGTTATCAGCTCAAGGCCCAGGAGCTGTTGCCATGCCTTGGACAGACAGTTATTGAATACAGTCTGTAGAGTTCCTGAGAGAATTATGACCCCCTGAGTGAGTCATGACTCTTCGGAGCATTCGTGATCAGAAAACATTGATTGATTAATGCTGCCCTCTGAGCCTCTGAACACATGACTAGAATCATGAGATCAATGCCAGCGAGATCTGTATAAAATTGCCGGAAAAAAAGAGATTTCTGACATGAAACAACATTGCAGAAAGAAGAAGCCTCAAGCCTCCAGCTTGAAGATGGAGTATGATCCCCACTTGTCAGCAGTGCGGTGAGTTGGTAACATCCTTCTCATTTCCAATACTAGAAGTTAGATAAGTATCAACAGTTTACCCTATGCTTGTAAACTTGGAGTGGGAGCAAAGGAAGGTGGACGCAGACTCTCTGAAATTTAGTCTAATTCTATTAGTATTCAGGAATTGGTTACATAAAGTGCTTTCCTGTAGTAAGCAATTGATTTTCTATATTGGTGGACCAAGTTTGTTTACGTATTAGGTATGAAAATGAGTAAAATCTGAGATTATGTAAAATTTGCATGACCTCTAAACTGAATTGTAAGGTAGAAATTTTGAGAACTTGTAAAGATATCCTTGGCTCTGTCTGTCTCTGAGAGTGCACCAATGTGAGAAAATCCTTTTGAGGGACAAGTACACAAAATACAAATGCAGCTGAATTATGTTTAGCACTTCATAGAATTTACAGTGCAGAAGGAGGCCATTCGACCTACGAGTCTGCACCGGCTCTTGGAAAGACTACCCTACCCAAGGTCAACACCGCCACCCTATCCCCATAACCCAGTAACCCCACCCAACACTAAGGGCAATTTTGGACACTAACGGCAATTTAGCATGACCAATCCACCTAACCTGCACATCTTTGGACTGTGGGAGGAAACCGGAGCACCCGGAGGAAACCCACACACACACGGGGAGGATGTGCAGACTCCGCACAGACAATGACCCAAGCTGGAATCGAACCTGGGACCCTGGAGCTGTGAAGCAATTGTGCTATCCACAATGCTACCATGCTGCCCATTTAAAAGCATAGACTGAAAATCAACAAGCATTGCTTTGATTTGCAAGCTGAATTCAGTAACATTAATTTATCAATCTATTTTGATGTAAATCATAACCAAATAAAACACTTCCTAAGGCTAATCCTTCCAGCAAATGACTGAGTGCATTCTCTCCTGCCTTTTCACTTCTGGTCAGTCTTTTTCCATGCAAGCTTCCACAAAATACTGACTAAAATCTTTAATCACATTGTATTCCACCCTAATAAATCTACCATAGCCCAATTTGTATATTACGGTTTATAATTTGCATTAAATTATCTTGTCTGGCAAAGTTAAACCTTGAGCGGGATTCTCCGAGCCTGCGCCGGGTCGGAGAATTGCCGGGGGCGCGGGAAATACCCGCCACGTCGCTCCAATGCAGGGCCGTGATTCACTGACGACTGGAGACACTGTGGTCGCCATGGTGTCGGTCAGGGGCCGCTGAAATAGGTCCCCACGGCGATTCTCCGCGGGCGATGGGCCGAACTCCCGGCGTGTCCCGCTGGCTTGGTTCCAACCTGGTACCATCCAGTGGCAGCTCAGACCCGTGGCGGTGGTGAACGTCCTGGTGGGAGGGTGGGGGATCTGGCTCCGGGTGGAGGGCTCCACGGAGTCAAGGCCCGCGATGGGGGGCTTCCAATCGGCGGGCAGCCGCGATCTGGAGGATGCCTACCTCCTTTCCACGGCCCTGTGTAAGATCCCCGGCATGTTGCTCCGTGCCGGCGCGGAGACGGAAACCACCGCATGTGCTGGCGCGGAGATGGCCATCGCACGCATGCGTGGACTGGTGCCGGCCGTGCAGGGCATGGGAGTTCTTAAGTCTAACAGAGAGAGTAAGTAGGGTTTTGATTGGCGGCACAACGGCACAATGGTTAGCACTTCTCCCCGTGCCTGCATGGGATTCCTCCGGGTGCTCCTATTTCCTTCCACAGTCCAAAGATGTGCAGGTTAGCTGGATTGGCCATGCTAAATTGCCCTTTCATGTCCACAAGGTTAGATGGGATTATGGTAATCAGGTGGGGTTTGGATGGGGTGTATCGTCGGAGGATTGGCGCAGACTTGATGCGGTGAATGGCCTCCTTCTGCTCTGTAGTGATTCTATGATTAAAAATCTTAAGATGTCACATTCAACAGAGTAAAATCTGATGAAGCACTAGCTATGAGGAGAAGTTGAATAAACTCGGTCTGTTCTCACTGGAACGACGAAGGTAGAGGAGCGACCTGATAGAGGTCAACAAAATTATGAGGAGCATAGACAGAGTGGATAGTCAGATGCGATGTTAGAGGGGTCAATTACAAGAGGGCATAGGTTTAAGGTGCGAGGGGCAAGGTTTAGAGATGTGCGAGGCAAGTCTTTTTACACAGAGGGTAGTGGGTGCCTGGAATTCGCTGCCGGAGGAGGTGGTGGAAGCAGGGACGATAGTGACATTTAAGGGGCATCTTGACAAAGACATGAATAGGATGGGAATAGAGGGATATGGACCCAGGAAGTGCAGAAGATTTTAGTTCAGACGGGCAGCATGGTCGGCACAGGCTTGGAGGGCCAAAGGGCCTGTTGCTATGCTGTACTTTTCTTTGTTCTTTGTTGTTCTTTGACATGGCAGTAAAATAAGGCTGAACCTTCTTTTTTCCTCAGAAGTACGTTTTGTGAATATAAATGAGCACAGCTGATCCCATGCTGGTGAACAGAACACCTTTATTGCCCATAATTTCGGATATGATAATGTTTAACACAATAAACCAAGGTAAACAAACATGCCTGGGACCAAAGATTAAGCTGTAATAAATGGATGAACAATTTGAAATACAAATTCTAAAGTCGATGATGGCTCAATGTTTCATCGGGTTTGGTACCAACTAATACCACATTAAACTCAGGGAAGACTCTGCGATGTTCATAATTCCATTGCAATTACAGCCAGGATGTTAATCAATAATGTGTCACAGAGAGGAGGTTGCTACTTTTAGAGCCTTCTGAGGACATCTACTGACAGGAAACAGAAAATGTGAAATGTCGGATATATCAATAATCTTATAGAACATAGAACAGTACAGCACAGAACAGGCCCTTCGGCCCTCAATGTTGTGCCGAGCAATGATCACCCTACTCAAACACACAAATCCACCCTATACCCGTAACCCAACAACCCCCCCCCCCCAACCTTACTTTTTAGGACACTACGGGCAATTTAGCATGGCCAATCCACCTAACCCGCACATCTTTGGACTGTGGGAGGAAACCGGAGCACCCGGAGGAAATCCACGCACACACGGGGAGGACGTGCAGACTCCGCACAGACAGTGACCCAGCCGGGAATCGAACCTGGGACCCTGGAGCTGTGAAGCATTTATGCTAACCACCATGCATTAAAATATTTAGCCATTTTACGACATTTTTGAACATTCACTTAATTCGTTTCTGAGAGACTGGATGCAGCTCGAAAATGTAACAATGATGGAACATTTTGCACACCCTCAACTATTTCTCGTTGGTTTACAAAGAGACAACTGTAATGAGTATCTTTTTGGGACGAGATACAGTTGCCAAGTGGGTTCAGGTGATTTCATAAAGCTCTTTAAGAAGATATCTGATCCCATGGAATGTAAACTCGATTATTAACCATGAACTCGGATAATTTTTATGATTCTTTAATGATACCAGGGCTTCTTTTCCAAATGCCGAGCGAGGATCGACAATTGAAGAATTGGGAATCTGCAGGCCTGGTCCATTCAAATAAATTGATGAAAAATTAAACTCATATTTTCAGATCTAGATTTGGATTTAAACTTACTGTCACGTGTACATTCATAAGAACATAAGAACTAGGAGCCATCTGGTCCCTCGAGCCTTCTCCGCCATTCAATGAGATCATGGCTGATCTTTTGTGGACTCAACTCCACTTTCCAGCCCGAACACCATAACCCTGAATCCCTTTATTCTTCAAAAAACTAGCAATCTTTATCTTAAAAACATTTAATGAAGGAACCTCAACAGCTTCACTGGGCAAGGAATTCCATACATTCACAACCCTTTGGGTGAAGAAGTTCCTCCCAAACTCAGTCCGAAATCTACTTCCCCAGTTCTGCTTTCACCCGCTGGTGGAAACAACCTGCCCGCATCTATCCTATCTATTCCCTTCATAATTTTATATGTTTCTATTAGATGCCCCCTCATCCTTCTAAATTCCAACAAGTACAGTCCCAATCTACTCAACCTCTCCTCGTAATCCAACCCCTTCAGCTCTGGGGTTAACCTAGTGAATCTCCTCTGCACACCCTCCAGTGCCAGTACGTCCTTTCTCAGGTAAGGAGACCAAAACTGAACACAATACTCCAGATGTGGCCTCACTAACACCTTGTACAATTGCAGCATAACCTCCCTAGTCTTAAACTCCATCCCTCTGGCAATGAAGGACAAAATTCCATTCGCTTTCTCAATCACCTGTTGCACCTGTAAACCAACTTTTTGCGACTCATGCACGAGCACACCCAGGTCTCTTGCACAGCAGCATGTTTAAATATTTTATCATTTAAATAATAATCCCCTTTGCTGTTATTCCTACCAAAATGGATAACCTCACATTTGTCAACATTGTATTCCGTCTGCCAGACCCTAGCCCATTCACTTAACCTATCCAAATCCCTCTGCAGACTTCCGGTATCCTCTGCACTTTTTGCTTTACCACTCATCTTTGTGTCATCTGCAAACTTAGTCACATTGACCTTGGTCCCCAACTCCAAATCATCTCCGTACATTGTGAACAATTTTGGGCCCAACACGGATCCCTGAGGGACACCACTAGCTACTGATTGCCAACCAGAGAAACACCCATTAATCCCCACTCTTTGCTTTCTATTAATTAACCAAACCTCTATCCATGCTACTACTTTACACTTAATGCCATATATCTTTATCTTATGCAACAACCTTTTGTGTGGCACCGACATACAGTGAAAAATATTGTTCTGCATAACACAATGTAAATACATACACATGGACATTGGGTGAAGCACACGGAGTGTAGTGCTACACAGGATGGAAGATGCATAGAGATATTAGTTCAGTCCATAAGAGGGCCATTCTGTAGTCTGGTAACAGCAGAGAAGAAGCTGTTTTTGAACCTGTTCATGGGTGTTCTCAGATTTTTGTGTTTTCTGCCTGATGCAAGAAGTTGGAAGAGAGATTAATCCGGGTCGAGCGGCATTGGATTATGCTTCCCTCGTTCCCGAGGCAGCCGGAGAGATGGACCAAGTCAATTGATGGGAGGCGGGTTTGCATGATGGACTGGGCTGTGTTAGCGTCTCTGTAGCTTCTTAAGGTGTTGGGCTGAGCAGTTGCCATACTAGACTGTGATGCAGCCAGGTAGGATGCACCCTCCCGGGTGCCAAGGTCCGTGATGTCGCTGATTGTGTTTTCAGGATCCTAAACGGGGGGGGGGGGGGGGGGGGGGGGCCAGCCACAAGTCGTGATACACATCTGTATCAACGACATAGGTAGGAAAAGTGACTGGGATGGAAAACAGGAATTCAGGGAGCTAGGATGGAAGCTGAGAGCCAGGACAGACCGTGTTGTCATCTCTGGTTTGCTGCCAGTACCACATGCTAGTGAGGTGAGGAACAGGGAGACAGTGCAGTTAAACACGTGGCTACAGGAATGGTGTAGGAGGGAGGGCTTCAGTTCCTTGGATAATTGGAGCACATTCTGGGGAAGGTGGGACCTGTATAAACAGGATGGATTCCACCTGAACCAGAGGGGCACCAATATCCTGGGAGGGAAATTTGCTGCAGCTCTTCGGGGGGTTTAAACTAATTTGGCAGCGGGATGGGAAACTGATTTGTAGTCCAGGAGATAGCGTTGCTGGAGTTGAGGAAGTTGAGGGTAGTGCAGTACTGAGGAAGGTACCAAGGTCACAAGAGTGGACCGGCAGGCATAAAGGTGCTTTGAAGTGTGTCTACTTCAATGCAAGGAGCATCAGGAATAAGGTTGGTGAGCTTGAAGCATGGATTGGTTCCTGGGACTACGATGATGTGGCCATTACGGAGATGCGGATAGAACAGGGGCAGGAATGGTTGTTGGAGGTTCCGGGGTTTAGATGTTTCAGTAAGATTAGGGAAGGTGGTAATGGAGGTGGAGGAGTAGCAATGTTAATCAATATAGTATAATGGCTGCAGAAAGGCAGTTTGAGAAGGATCTGTCTACTGAGGTAGTGTAGGCTGAAGTTAGAAATAGGAAAGGAGCGGTCACTTTGTTAGGAGTTTTCTGTAGGCCCCCCAAACAGTAACCGAGATGGGGAGGAAAAGATTGCAATGCAAGGGCAGGATTCTCCGTGAATCAGCGCGATGACCCAAAACCGGTTCCAAAAATGGCGTGAATCACTCCGGCGCTGGGCCCCCTGAAACGTCGCAACTTCTTTGGCCAGGAATGGGCTAGTAGCGGCGTGACGCCATTCGCGCGGCGTCACTGCACAAAAGACGCCCCACCCCCGGAGACCCAGCAAAATGGCCGATTGCCCCGCAGCGCCAAGTGAGACCCCTCACTGCCTGCCCCCGTTCCCCTTATCCATATCCCCCCTTCCCCCATATTCACCCTTCACCCATATCCCCTTCCCCCATATTCCCCCTTCCCCCATATTCCCCCTTCCCCATATTCCCCCCTTCCGCCATATCCCCCTTTCCCATATCCCCCTTCCCCCTTCCCCCATATAACACCTTCTCCCATATCTCCCCATATCCCCCCTTCCTCCATATCCCTCCTTCTCCCATATCCCCTTTCCCCCATAGGGCACCTGGAATGTCCCCATGGCATAGAGGTTCAGGCCCACCGTAACCTTGATGGCCACGGGGAGAGGGTGTCCTCCCCCAGTGCCATGCAGTGCCAGGTGTGCCATCAGGTGGCAGATGTGTGCTACTGTTTCCCAGCTCATTCGTAGTCTCCTCCTGCATGCCCGGCCCGTGAGGCCCAAGTACGACGAGCGGGGCCGGGACACACGGGGCCTCATCGAGCGTCTCCGTCGCCGTGGCACCACCACATCCTCCTCCTCCTCGTCCTGTTGTGCAGGTGACCCTCCAGCCTAGGCGGCTGACACCTGCGTCCCTGCAGCATGCTCCTCTGTGGCAGCCTCCGCCGCCTCCCTAGCACGCTCCAGCTCCAGCTCCCCCAGGGCAACATGTAGAAGTTCGGCTCCTGTCACGGCGGCCAACATCGCTGGGTGATGACCAAACAAAAAGGCCTGCAGGTGGTGGGGTGGATTGACGACATGTCACCATTGCCCATAACACTCGCCCCCGCACCCATGTGCCATGGGTTGCCATTTGGCACATGGCCATTCTCCCCCGGCACGCACCGGCTCTGAACCCCCCCCCCGGCAAGCCCCCTCTCCATCACCCGCCCTCCCCGGCCCCACCTCATCTCCCCAGCAAGCACCCTCCCCAAACCCCCCCTCCTCCCCGGCACACACCCTCCCCAACCCCCCTGGCACGCACCCTCCCCAACCCCCCCTCTCCTCCATGGCACGCACCCTCCCCCCCTCTCCTCCACGGCACTCACCGCCCCCAACCCCCCCCCCCCCCCCCCCCCCCCCCAGCACGCACCCTCTCCATCACTCACCCTTCCCGGTCCCCCTCTCCTCACAGGCACGCACCGTCACCCCCAGCACGCACCATCTCCATCATTCGCCCTCCCCCGCCGCTCCTCCCTGTCACGCACCCTGCCCAAACCCCCCCTCATCCCCAGCCCCTCCCCTCTCCTCCCCGGAACACAGCCTCCCCACCCCCCCTTCTCCCCGGCATGCACCCTCCCCAACACCCCCCCCCCCCCCCGGCATGCACAGTCGAATGATTCCTGCGACCACACCCACCCCTACCTCCGCGCTGGCCGGCGTCAACCAGCACGACTGGTTGATGCTGTTAAATAGGTGGTTTGATTTACGCCAGTGTGACCCATGGTCACGTCAGCGGGACATCGGCCCATCCGGCCTGGAGAATTGGGGCTGCCAGGCTGGATTCTCGGACTCACCCGGAGTCAGAGAATCCGCCCCAGATTGATAGGTGCGGTAGTCACAGGGTAGTTGTCATTGGTGACTTTAACTTTCCAAATATTGCGAATATTGATTGGAACCGCTATAATTCAAATAGTTTGGATGGGGCTGTTTTTATCCAGTGTGTGCAAGAGGGTTTCCTCACACAATATGTGGATAGACCGACAGGAGGTGGGGCCACATTGGATTTGGTACTGGGTAATGAACCGGGCCAAGTGTTAGATTTGGTTCTGGGATTATAGACTGGGGGAAGGGTAATTACGATGCAATTAATTGGGGAGCATAAGATGGAAACAGGAACTGTCAGGGACAGGCACAATTGAGATGTGGAGCTTGTTCAAGGAGCAAATACTGCGTGTCCTTGATATGTATGTCCCTGTCAGGCAGGGATGAAATGGTCGCGTGAGGGAACTATGGTTTACAAAAGAGGTTAAATGTCTTGTAAAGAGGAAGAAGGGGGCTGATGTAAGGATGAGTAAACAAGGTTCAGTTAGGGTGCTTGAGGGATACAAGATAGCTGGGAAGGAGCTCAAGAAAGGGCTTAGGAGAGCTAGCAGTGGGCATGAGAAGTCCTTGGCGGGTAGGATCAAGGAATCCCCCAAGTCTTTTTACACTTGTGAGGATGGAGTATAACCCTGATAAGTGTCAGGTGATTAATTTTGGTAGGACAAATTTGAATGTGGATTACAGGGTTAACGGCAGGGTTCTGAAGAATGTGGAGGAGCAGAGAGATCTCATAGTTCATGTCCATAGATCTCTGAAAGTTGCCACCCAAGTGGACAAAGCCATAAAGAAAGCCTATAGTGTGCTAGCATTTATTAACAGGGGGATTGAGTTTAAGAGTCGTGAGGTTATGCTGCAGCTGTACAAGACCTTGGTTAGGCCACATTTGGAGTATTGTGGGCAGTTCTGGTCACCTCATTATAGGAAGAATGTGGAAGCATTTGAAAGGGTGCAAAGGAGATTTACCAGGATGCTGCCTGGATTGGAGAGTGGGTCTTATGAGGAAAGGTTGAGGGAGCTAGGACTTTTCTCATTGGAGCGAAGGAGAATGAGAGGTGACTCAATTGAGGTGTGTATGATGAGAGGGATAGATAGAGTGGACGTTCAATGACTTTTTCCTTGGGTTACAAGGGGGCATAACTATAAGGTTCATGGTGGAAGATATAGGAGGGATGTCAGAGGTAGGTTCTTTACTCAGAGTAGTTGGGGCGTGGAACCTACTCACAGCTATGGTAGCGGAGTCGGACACTTTAGGAACTTTCAAGCGGTTATTGGATAGGCATATGGAGTGCACTAGAATGATTGGGAGTAGGTTGATTTGATCTTAGTTTCAGACTAGTTCGCAAAACATCGTGGACCGAAGGGCCTGTACTGTGCTGCACAGTTCTATGTTCTATTCTATGGTGCATCTGTAAAAATTGGTAAAAGTCAATGTGGATATGCTAAATTTCCTTAGTTTCCTGAGAAATTATAGGTAATGTTTTGCTTTCTTGGTCATAGCATCAACATAGGTGGATTATGTCAGATTGTTGGTGATGTATACACCTAGGAATTTGAAGCTGTCAACCATCTCCACCTCGGCACTGTTAATGCAGACAGGGATGTGCATGACACTTAGCTTCCTGAAGTCGATGACCAGCTCTTTAGTTTTGTTGACGTCGAGGGAGGAATTGTTGTAGTTACACCACACTACTAGGTTCTCTAATTCCCTTCTGTACTCTCATCATTGTTTGAGATCCAACCCACGAGGGTGGTGTCATCAGCAAACCTGTCAATGGAGGTGGAGTAATTTTGCCACACAGACGTGTGTATAGGAAGTATAGTAGGGGGCTAAGTACACAGCTTTGTGGGACCCTGGTGTTAAGGACTATCATGGAGGAAGTGTTGCTGTTTACCCTTACTGATTGTGGCCTATGGGTCATTAGACATGACAGCCCTGTAATCTTCCACTCCTGTTTCCACTGAGTGTTGCTCCTTGCTATGATTGATTAGGAAATCAGTCCAACAATCTTCAATTTTACATTTTCCTGATTTTAATTTTCTCTTGTAAATGGCAGCATGTCCTCATAATGAAGCTATGGAGTACAAGCGACAAGCTAAAGTTGTGGGACATCAATTGCTGAAAATGTTGTGCATGTTTCATGGAAGGGCGGTTGTCATGGTAGTCACAGTCACTGCTCTGGTACCGAGGAGATCTTTTCACTCTGGGGAGATTGCAGGAGGAAATTTAACTATCTCACCAGAGCAGCCATGGCATATGACCTGCTACCTTTGCTTTCTACATGTGATGCTCCTTATTCATTATTTTCACAGTGCCAATTGTATTCAGAGGTGAAAGTATGCTCTGGAAGTGGGAAGGTTCCACAGAAGTCAGGTCATAGTGTCTGAGCCTGTGGATTCTGATCACAGAGGTTCTGCTTTAAAATGTTATTGGACTTTCACAGAACTCACATGCAGGTGCTTCGGATCCAGTCAGAGGACTTGGGATATGTAGTGATGCCAACAGCAAAAGCCAATGCCATCCCAGTACAACATTCGAGAAGGACTCAAAATAATACATCGCTCTGTGAAATTTGCAACATCTGCAATCATTGTACCCCTGACAGACAGGTTTCCACACCAGCACAGATGCTTTGACCACTCGTCTTTAAGCTTTGGGGGATCAAAGCTTTGGTTTGCACTGAGTGCTGAGCTTGTTGCATTTGAGTGCTACAGTGAGAGTTTGGTGACTGAGGGAGTTAGGTGAGGAGGGAGTAAGGTGCTCCTTACATTTCATTTCCTATATTTATCAAAGAGCATGAAGGGAGCCAGGAGTTTAGAGTACAGCTGACTGGAAGCAGAGTCGGAGGGCGGAGGTCCAGTTTGTCCACGGGGCAGCTAATTCTGTAAGGTAAGAGGGGATGGAGGCTAGGGCAGTTGCATGCTCCTCCTGTAGGATGCGGGTGGTGAGGGATACCACTGACTATACCTACGGGAAGTGCACCCAACTCCAGCTCCTCAGAGACCGTGTTAAGGAACTGGAGCTGGAAGAACTTCGGATCATCCGGGAGGCAGAGGGGGTTATCGAGAAGAGTTACAGGGAGGAGCCACACCCAAGGTACTGGACAAGAGTAGCTGGGTTACAGTCAGGGGAAAGAAAACAAACAGGCAGACAGTGCAGGGATCCATCGTGGCCGTTCCCCTTCAAAACAAGTATACCGTTTTGGATGCTGTTGGGGGGGGATGACCTACGAAAGGCCCCAGCGGCCTGGTCTCTGGCACTCAGTCTGGCTCTGGGGCTCAGAAGGGAAGGGGGGAGCATAGAAAAGCAATAGCAATAGGAGATTCAATGGTTAGGGGAATAGATAGGAGATTCTGTGGTCGCGAGCGAGACTCCCGAAAGGTATGTTGCCTCCCGGGTGCCAGGGCCAGGGATGTCTCAGATCATGTCTTCAGGATCCTGAAGGGGGAGGGTGAGCAGCCAGAAGTCGTGGTGCACATTGGTACCAACGACGTAGGTAGGAAAAAGGGAGTTGAGGTAATAAGCAAGTTTAGGGAGTAAGGCTGGAAGTTAAAGGCCAGGACAGACAGAGTTGTCATCTCTGGTTTGCTGCCGGTGCCACGTGATAGCGAGGCTAGGAATAGGGAGAGAGTGCAGTTGAACACGTGGCTGCAGGAATGGTGTAGGAGGGAGGGCTTCAGGTATTTGAATAATTGGAGCGCATTCTGGGGAAGGTGGGACCTGTACAAGCAGGACGGGTTGCATCTGAACCAGAGGGGCACCAATATCCTGGGGGGGAGGTTTTCTAGTACTCTTCGGGAGGGTTTAAACTAATTTGGCAGAGGAATGGGAACCGGATTTATAGTCCAGCAACTAAGGAAGCCGCTAAGGAAATAAGGGAGAGTATCAAATTGAAGGAAAAAGCATATAAAGTGGCAAAGATTGCTGGGAGATTAGAGGACTGGGAAATCTTTAGGGGGCAACAGAAAGCTACTAAAAAAGCTATAAAGAAGAGTAAGATAGAGTATGAGAGTAAACTTGCTCAGAATATAAAAACAGACAGTAAAAGTTTTTACAAATATATAAGAGAAAAAAGAGTGGCTAAGGTAAATATTGGTCCTTTAGAGGATGAGAAGGGAGTTTTAATAATGGGAAATGAGGAAATGGCTGAGGAACTGAACAGGTTTTTTGGGTCGGTCTTCACAGTGGAAGACACAAATAACATGCCAGCGACTGATAGAAATGAGGCTATGACAGGTGAGGACCTTGAGAGGATTGTTATCACTAAGGAGGGAGTGATGGGCAAGCTAATGGGGCTAAAGGTAGACAAGTCTCCTGGCCCTGATGGAATGCATCCCAGAGTGCTAAAAGAGATGGCTAGGGAAATTGCAGATGCACTAGTGATAATTTACCGAAATTCACTAGACTCTGGGGTGATCCCGGTGGATTGGAAATTAGCAAACGTGACGCCACTGTTTAAAAAAGGAGGTAGGCAGAAAGCAGGAAATTATAGGCCAGTGAGTTTAACTTCGGTAATAGGGAAGATGCTGGAATCTATCATCAAGGAAGAAATTGCGAGGCATCTGGATAGAAATTGTCCCATTGGGCAGACGCAGCATGGGTTCGTTAAAGGCAGGTCATGCCTAACTAATTTAGTGGAATTTTTTGAGGACATTACCAGTGCAGTAGATAACGGGGAGCCGATGGATGTGATATATCTGGATTTCCAGAAAGCCTTTGACAAGGTGCCACACAAAAGGTTGCTGCATAAGATAAAGATGCATGGCATTAAGGGTAAAGTAGTAGCATGTATAGAGGATTGGTTAATTAATAGAAAGCAAAGAGTTGGGATAAATGGGTGTTTCTCTGGTTGGCAATCAGTAGCTAGTGGTGTCCCTCAGGGATCCGTGTTGGGCCCACAATTGTTCACAATTTACATTGATGATTTGGAGTTGGGGACCAAGGGCAATGTGTCCAAGTTTGCAGATGACACTAAGATGAGTGGTAAAGCGAAAAGTGCAGAGGATACTGGAAGTCTGCAGAGGGATTTGGATAGGTTAAGTGAATGGGCTCGGGTCTGGCAGATGGAATACAATGTTGACAAATGTGAGGTTATCCATTTTGGTAGGAATAACAGCAAAGGGGATTATTATTTAAACGATAAAATATTAAAGCATGCCGCTGTTCAGAGAGACTTGGGTGTGCTAGTGCATGAGTCACAGAAGGTTGGTTTACAAGTGCAACAGGTGATTAAGAAGGCAAATGGAATTTTGTCCTTCATTGCTAGAGGGATGGAGTTTAAGACTAGGGAGGTTATGTTGCAATTGTATAAGGTGTTAGTGCGGCCACACCTGGAGTATTGTGTTCAGTTTTGGTCTCCTTACTTGAGAAAGGACGTACTGGCACTGGAGGGTGTGCAGAGGAGATTCACTAGGTTAATCCCAGAGCTGAAGGGGTTGGATTATGAGGAGAGGTTGAGTAGACTGGGACTGTACTCGTTGGAATTTAGAAGCATGAGGGGGGATCTTATAGAAACATTTAAAATTATGAAGGGAATAGATAGGATAGATGCGGGCAGGTTGTTTCCACTGGCGGGTGACAGCAGAACTAGGGGGCATAGCCTCAAAATAAGGGGAAGTAGATTTAGGACTGAGTTTAGGAGGAACTTCTTCACCCAAAGGGTTGTGAATCTATGGAATTCCTTGCCCAGTGAAGCAGTTGAGGCTCCTTCATTACATGTTTTTAAGGTAAAGATAGATAGTTTTTTGAAGAATAAAGGGATTAAGGGTTATGGTGTTCGGGCCGGAAAGTGGAGCTGAGTCCACAAAAGATCAGCCATGATCTAATTGAATGGCGGAGCAGGCTCGCGGGGCCAGATGGCCTACTCCTGCTCCTAGTTCTTATGTTCTTATGGTTGTCAGGACGGGAGATCCTTCAGGAAGTGGAGTAATTTAAAAAAAAAATTTAGAGTTCGCAATTCTTTATTTTCCCAATTATGGGGCAATTTAGCATGGCCAATTCACCTACCCTGCAAATCTTTTTGGGTCGCGGGGTGAGATCCACATACACACACAGGGAGAATGTGCAACCTCCACATGGACAGTGACATGGGGGCGGTACAAACTCGGGTCCTCAGCTCCGTGATTAGTGTTACCCACTGTGCCACTATGAAGCCCTGTGGAGTAGTTAATGTACGTATCACTAAACCTTTAGTTTTGCAACCTACTGTGCAGAAGGAAGCTTTTCAGCCCATCGAGTCTGCACGGTTTTGGCTCTGCCCGTGGCTCCTCCCCCTAGGGCCTGGGTGTATAGGTTGATGACCTTTCACACTGCCTCATTCTGGGGCACATTGCCAGTTCTGTTGTAAGTCAATTAAAGCCATAGTTAATTTGCTCTGTGTTCTCTGTCTTAATTGATGACATATCAGTGTGTTGTATTGTGAGGAGGATGTCGTGTTGTGAGGAGGCTATCGTATTTTGAAAGGATGTGGTGGTATGAAGAGGGTGTGGCGCGGTGGGGAGGGCGTTCCATGTGATCACTCTGTATGGATTCCAGAGAGCAATGGAGAAGAGTAGATGACAGCGAAAAAAGGACAATTGTGTAATATGGATAACATGGTCCATATGGTTAATATAGTTAATTACTTGTGAAAGGATATTAATGTTTGACGACCTGTCTCAGGGTGATCAGAAAAAAAAAACAGATGCATTCAGTGTCCATTTTGAACGTTTGATTCAAATTACAATTGCAACACCACAGGCTCTTCCTTGCCGCTGTTTGTCAGAATTGGAATTCATTTAATATCATGCGGTTATCCACTCAGCCATGAATGAATGGCAGTACTTGACAAATTTCCTTGTCAGATTGTCAGCAGTAAACCATTCACACAATAGCATGATGACGGAAATATCCACATAAGAAACCTGAATGTGTGCAAACACAGCAACTTTTTGGGGTTTCATAATTATATGATTCTAGGACCTGGATTTGTTGGAAATGAAACATCATTAGGAAGATCAATGCAGAGTAGGAGCAAACAGACAAAAGGAGAAAAGCTTCAGTTTTGAATTTAGAATAAGTTCAACAATCATACTAATAATTATGAAGGCAGCACGATGGCACAGTGGTTAGCACTACTGCCTCACAGCACCAGGGACCCTGGTTCAATTCTGACTTTGGGCGACTGTGGAGTTGCACAATTTCTCCTTGGATTTCTTCCGACTTCTCTGGTTTCCAACAACAGTTCAAAGTTGTGCAGGTTAGGTGAATTGGCCATACTAAATTGCCCCTTAATTATCCAAATGTTAGGTGAGGTTACGGGGCTAGGGTCGGAATTGGGCCCAGGTAGAATGTCCTTTTGGAGGGCGGGTGCAGACTCGATGGGCTGAAAAGCTTCCTTCTGCACAGTAGGGATTCTATGGATTTTACAATCACAAATACCCTCCTCACAACTCAAGACACTCCTCACAACACCATACCCTGTTCACAATATGACACCCTCCCCACCGTTCCACACCCTCCCCACCGCGCCACACCCTCTTCATGCCACCACATCCTTTCAAAATACGATAGCCTCCTCACAATACGACATCCTCATCACAATACAACACACTGCTATGCCATCAATTAAGACAGAGAACCCAGAGTAAATTAACTATGGCTTTAATTGACTTACAATTGAACTGGCAGTGGTGCCCCAGAATGAGGCAGTGTGAAAGGTCAGCAACCTATACACCCAGGCCCTAGGGGGAGGAGCCACGGGCAGAGCAAAAACCGTACAACATGTAATATAGTAGCAATACTGTACAACACGTACTACTCTGGCAGCACAATACAACACAGTGGTTTCAACACATTCACCCCCTGTTTAAAAAAAATGTCCGGCGGGGTGAAGTGAACAAGCTGAGTCAGAGATTGAGCCTGATGGGGGCTTTGATTGTCTGCCGTGACCGCCGCAGTTCCGGCAGTGGTATGGGCATCGTAGTTGGCTGAAGCATGGAGGCCGGCGTGTCCAGGAGCAAGACCGCTTCTGTGTTCCCAGATGGGTGGGCAGCAATGGGGGCAGGGGGTATAGGGTCAGGTCGAGTAGCAGTAGAGAGGGCAGGAAGTGGCAGTCGCTGGGGAAACTGTGTGTGCCAAATCTCGAAGGGAGACCTGTATCCTCCTGACCGTCATGGTGAGCCACGTAGGCGTACTGGGGATTCGCATGGAGAAGAAGAATAACCCTCTTGACCAGCAGATCCGACTTACGAGTCCTCACATGCTGTCGGAGGAGGATGGGCCCCGGAACCGTCAGCCAGGTCGGGAGTGAGACTCCCGAGATGGACCTTCTGGGGAAGACAAACATCCTCTCGTGGGGGGGTCACATTAGTAGCGGTGCAGAGAAGCGACCGAATGGATTGGAGCGCCTCGGGAAGGACCTCCTGTCAGCGGGAGACTGGGAGACCTCTGGACCGTAGGGCAAGAAGGATGGCCTTTCAGACCGTCGCGTTCTCCCTCTCCACCTGTCCAGTCCCCCGGGGATTGTATCTGGTAGTCCTGCTTGAGGCAATGCCCTTGCCAAGCTGGAACTGACGCAGCTCATCACTCATGAAGGAGGAACCCCGATTGCTGTGGATGTAAGTGGGGAAACGAACAAAGTGAAGACACTGCTCAGGGCCTTGATGACAGTGGCAGAGGTCATGTCAAGGCATGGGATGGCGAAAGGGAAACGCGAGTACTCATCAAGGATGTTGAGGAAGTACACGTTACGGTGAGTAGAGGGGAGGGGCCCTTTGAAATCCATGCTAAGGCATTCAAAGGGGCGGGATGCCCTTACCAGGCATGCTCTTTCTGACCAATAGAAGTGCGGTTTGCACTCCGCGCAGACCTGGCAGTCCCTGGTCATGGTTCTGACGTCCTCGATGGAGTAAAGCAGGTTGCGGGCCTTGATATAATAGAAAAGCCGGGTGACCCCTGGGTGACAGAGGCCATTGTGGAGGGCCCGCAGTCGGTCAGCTTTGGCGCTGGCAGAAGTACCGCGGGAAAGGGCATCTGGGAGCTCATTAAGCTTCCCAGGACGATACTGGATATCATAGGTTAGAGGTCAATAAAGAGGCAGCAACTAAAGCCAGTAAGGTACTAGGTAATAAACTCATTGTGACTAAGGGGAAGAGTAGACAGGGAAGAGATGATGAATGCAAAGGGACAGGTGGTCTGAGGTGCATTTGTTCTAATGCGAGAAGTGTAGCAGGTAAGGCAGATGAACTTAGCGTTTGGATTAGTACCTGGGAATATGATGTTATTGGTATTACTGAGACTTGGTGGAGGGGAGGGCAAGATTGGTAACTAAATATCCCAGGGTATAGATGCTTCAGGAGTGATAGAGAGGGAGGTAAAAGGGGTGGAGGAGTTGCATTACTAGTCAGAGATAATAGCACAGCTGTGATTAAAGAGGGCACTATGGAGGATTCGAGCACTGAGGCAATATTGGTAGAGCTAAGAAATAGGAAGGGTGCAGTAACATTGTTGGGACTTTACTACAGGCCTCCCAAAACAAGCATGAAGGAGAGGTACAAATATGTAGACAGATTGTAGAAAAATGTAGGAGCAATAGGGTGGTCGTGATGGAAGATTTTAACTTCCCCAACATTGAATGGGACTCATGTGGTGTTGGGGGCGTAGATGGAGCAGAATTTGTAAAGTGCATCCAGGAGAGTTTTTTAGAGCAGTACGTAAATAGTCCAACTCAGGAAGGGGCCATACTGGACCTGGTATTGGGGAATGATCCCGGCCAAGTGGTTGAAGTTTCAGTCGGTGATTACTTTGGGAATAGCAATAGTAAGTTGTAGAACACTCATGGACAAAGACGAGAGTGGTCCTAAAGGAAGAGTGCTAAATTGGGGAAAGGCCAAGTATAACAAAATTCGGCAGGAGCGAGGGAATGTGGATTGGGAGCAGATGTTTAAGCGTAAATCCACAATCGAAATGCGGGAGTCTTTTAATGAAAGGTTGATTCGAGTGCAGGACAGACATATCCCCCTGAAAATGAGAGATAGAAATGGCAAGATTAGGGAACCATGGATGATGGGTGGAATTGTGAGACTAGCTAAGATGAAAAAGGAAACATACATAAGATCTAGGCGACTTAAAACTGATAAAGATTTGGAGGAATATCGGGAAAGTAGGACAAATCTCAAACGCGCAATAAAGAGGGGTAAAAGGGGTCATGAAATATCTTTGGCTAACAGGGTTAAGGAAAATCCCAAAGCCTTTTACTCGTATATAAGGAGCAAGAGGGTAACTAGAGAAAGGATTGGCTCACTCAAAGAAAAAAAGAGGGAATTTATGCGTGGAGTCAGAGGAAATGGGTGAGATTCTTAATGAGTACTTTACATCGGTATTCACCAAGGAGAGGGACATGATGGATGTGGAGGTGAGGGATGGATGTTTAAGTACTCTAGGTCAAGTTGGCATATAAAGGCGGATGTTTTGAGTATTCTAAAAGGCATTAAGGTGGGCTAGTCCCCAGGTCCGGGTGGGATCTATCCCTGGTTACTGAGGGAAGTGAGGGACGAAATAGCTGGGGCCCTAACAGGTATCTTTGCAGCATCCTTGAGTACAGGTGAGGTCCAGGAGGACTGGAAAATTGCTAATGTTGTCCCTTTGTTGAAGAAGGGTAGCAGGGATAATCCAGGGAATTATAGACCTGTGAGCTTGATGTCAGTGGTAGGTAAACTGTTGGAGAAGATACTGAGGGATAGGATCTATTCACATTTGGAAGAAAATAGACTGATCAGTTATAGGCAGCATGGTTTTGTGCAGGTCATGTATTACAAACCTAATAGAATTCTTTGAGGAAGCGACAAAGTTAATTGATGAGGGAAGGGCTGTAGATGTCATATACATGGACTTCAGTAAGGCGTTTGATAAAGTTTCCCATGGCAGGTTGGTGGAAAAAGTGAGGTCGCATGGGGTTCAGGGTGTACTAGCTATATGGATAAAGAACTGGCAGGGCAACAGGAGACAGAGAGTAGTGGTAGAAGGGAGTGTCTCAAAATGGAGAAAGGTGACTCGTCGTGTTCCACAGGGATCCGTGCTCGGACCACTGTTGTTTGTGATATACATAAATGATCTGGAGGAAGGTATAGGTGGTCTGATTAGCAAGTTTGCAGATGATATTGCAGAGTAGGAATATGTCAGGATAGATAGGATGAATGCGTGGCTCGAGAGATGGTGCAAGAGAGAGGGGCATTGGGACCGGTTCTGGGGGAGGTGGGACCAGTACTAACCGGACGGTCTGCACCTGGGCAGGACTGGAACCAATGTCCTGGGGGGGGGGGGGGGGGGGGGGGATGTTTGCTAGAGCTGTTGGGGAGGGTTTAAACTAATGTGGCAGGGGGATGGGAACCGATGCAGGAAGTTGGAAGGTAGTAAAACAGGGACAGAAGCAAAAGGAAGGAAGGGGGAAAGTGCAAGGCAGAGAAGACACAGTCAAAAATCAAAAAGGGCGACAGTACAAGGTACAGTGACTGAGGGGAGCTCAGTGAATAGGCCCAGTAATACTAAAAGGAATAAAACTGGAGATGGTAAGATTCAAAACAGAGGTAAAAAAAACCAACATAAAAGTGTACTTTACCTGAATGCTCGTAGTATTCGGAATAAAGTAAATAAGTTCATGGCGCAAATCATCGTGACGAGTTTTGGCCCAATTCCAGTTTTGGGTGGTCTGCCGAATAATATTTCAAATGGAATTAAATTGGCTCTACCTCTGACCCTAGTCCTCATGTACATTAGTACTGCGGGCAGGGCTTTCGTCCATGGTATTCCCATTTCATCGCAACACTTTGCTAGCTTATTTTTCAGAGTGTCATTTTCCCTTTCTACTGCTCCTCCACTCGCTGGATGGTATGCACAGTGTTGCCTTAGATCAATGCCTAGGTATTCTCCTACCTGCTTAAGAACCTGGTTTACAAATGGCGTGCCATTATCACTGCTGATTTTCTCTGGGATGCCCCATCGTGGAATGATTTCATAGAACATAGAACAGTACAGCACAGAACAGGCCCTTCGGCCCTTGATGTTGTGCCGAACAATGATCACCCTACTCAACCCCACGTATCCACCCTTAACCCAACAACCCCCCCCCAACCTTACTTTTTAAGGACACTACGGGCAATTTAGCATGGCCAATCCACCTAAATCGCACATCTTTGGACTGTGGGAGGAAACCGGAGCACCCGGAGGAAACCCACGCACACACGGGGAGGACGTGCAGACTCCGCTCAGACAGTGACCCAGCCGGGAACCGAACCTGGGACCCTGGAGCTGTGAAGCATTTATGCTAACCACCATGCTACCGTGCTGCCCAATTTCAGTTAACAGGGCCTTGGTTACTGCACTAGCATCTTGTTTGGCTGTAGGGAACACATCTACCCACTTAGAGAACATGTCAACCATTACTAGGCAGTATTTCTTCTCGTCACTTGGGGTTAGCTCAATAAAGTCCATTTGAATATGCTCAAAGGGCCTCAGTGGTTCTGGGTGCGCCCCTGGGCTTATCTTAATTCCTCTCCCCACATTATTGGTAGCACAAATAACACAATTGCTCACAAAATTTCTGGGAGTAACTAGTAAAGCCTCTGGTATGCCAATGTGCAGCGATACTCTTGAACATCCCTCCTTTTGACACATGGTCCTTGCCGTGTGTCAACTTAGCATAATGAGGAAATGGCACTCTCGGTAGACATGGCTTATCATTGGGGCCGTACCATACCCCTTCTTTTACCTTACCCCCTGCCTTTGACCATTCTTTCTTTTCTTCCCGTGAGGCTTGTGTTTGCAGGTCTTGTATGTCCGCTGTTGGGATAGGAACGGTTAGCATGGCATGTTTACATTATCACCGATAGGTTTTCGCACTGCTGATTTCGCTGCCGCATCCGCCCTTGCATTTCCCTGTGAGACTGGATCGGTTTTCCTTGTATGTGCGTCACTCTTACAGACTGCAATACACTTAGGTAAGAGTGCAATACACTTAGGTAAGAGGACTGCGTCCAAGAGATCAGAAATCAGCCCATAGTGCGTGATTGGTTTGCCTGTTGAAGTTAAGAATCCCCTATGTTTCCACAAGGTTCCGAAATCATGAGTCACGCCAAAGGCATATCTACTGTCTGTGTAGATAGTAACGGACTTGCCTTCTGCAAGTTTACATGCTTCTGTAAGGGCTATCAGTTCCACAGCTTGTGCGGAAAGGTGTCTAGGAAGCGGCTCTGCTTTTAGTATGTTGTGTGATGTGACTATGGCATACCCCACACAGTTCTGGCTCGCTTCTCGATCTCTGAACGCAGATCCATCCACAAACAGTTCCATTTCGGGATTTTGCAGGGGGGTATCCTGCAAGTCAGGTCGCGGACTACAAACTTCATTAGTTAGAGCAACACAATCATGTGGTTCACCATCACCTGCGGTGGGAAGAAGAGTGGCGGGGTTAAGTATGGTACACCTTTTCACTGTAATGTTTGGCATTTCCAGCAGGACCGTGTTATATCTTAGCCACCTTGCCGCAGACATATGAGCTGTTTTTTGCTCTAGGAGAAGTAGCGAGACTGCATGTGGTACCAACAAAGTTAATTCACTGTATCCCACGATATCTCGAGAGACTGCTATTGCTTTTTAGGCAGCTGCGACTGTTCTCAGGCAAGTAGGCAGCTCCACTGCTACTGGGTCCAATTTAGCAGAGAAATATGCCACTGGCCAAAGTTTCCCTCCGTGCTCTTGTAACAGCATGGACGTCATGCAGCCTCGTTTTTCATCTACCGTTTGGGTAAAAAGGTTTATCTGGGTTGGGAATTCTTAGGGTCGGTGTAGACTGTAAAGCCAATTTCAAGTCGCTGAACGCCTTTTCTGCTTCTGGGGTCCAGCTGAGTGTACTGTGGGCTTGCAAGCCCTTCCCGTGGGCTATGTCACTCAGAGGGGCTTCGAGGATGGCACAGTTGGGAATAAACATCCTACAGTATGAGCACACCTCCAAGAAGGACATCAACTGTTTTTTAGTCCTGGGTTTAGGGATTTCTTGGATTGCTTTCACTCTGCTTTGTCCTAAGGTCTTACCCTGTGCTGATATTAAATGTCCCAGAAACTTTACTTGTTCTTGCACGAACTGCAATTTTAAAAGGCTTGCCTTGTGTCCTTCCTCAGCGAGGTGGCATAATACTGCCAATGTGTCTTGCTCACACTGCTCCTTGGTTGGAGCTGCGATTAGACAATCGTCTACATACTGTAGGAGGGCTGATCCCGGGGACAGGATTAGTGGCTCCAAACTCTTTTTTAACGTTTCATTGTCGATGGTGGGCGCTTCACAATATTCCTGACATAGCCTTGTCAATGTATAAGAACTTCACTTAAATGAAAAAGCAAACCAGTACTGACTGTCTGGGTGAACAGAAATGCTAAAGAATGCATTAGCGAGGTCTACTACGGAGAACCACCTGCTCCCGGGTGGGATCTGTGCCAAAATGGTATATGGATTCGGAACATTAGGGGCTCTGGCCATAACAGCATCATTGACTGCCTGCAAGTCCTGTACAAACCTCCATCCCTCGGGTTATCCCGGGAGAGTCGCCTTTTTGACAGGGAGAATCGATGTACGCACTGGTGAGTTTTCGCAGGGTTCTATGACTCCCGCTTTCAATAGTGAATTGAATACGGGGGTGATCCCTTCTACCGCTTCGGGCTTTAGCGGATACTGTGTTCTGCATGGTCTATAATCAGACTTTGCTGTAATCTTTACGGGCTCACAATCGCGTATGAGACCCACATCATGTTTTCCCTTTGCCCAAAGTTTCCCCGGAACTGTCTGCAGTCGCGGGTCATCGGCAGTAATTTGTACAAAACTGCAGGTTGTTCCCCTCTGTCTCTGGTCCGAGGCGGGGACTATTTCCACCACTCTCTCTGCCTGAGATAGCCAGTTAAGATTCTTTTTATAAGCTCGCATACTCGTACTGAACCACACAGTTGTGTCTGAAAGCAGCGTCCAATCATTGACTGAGATTTTTTAAAGGACCCATGGTCCCAAATCTTTCCATTGTCTATTGCGCCCTTTCGCTAACGATACATGTATCGCTAATGATACATTGTAAAGGGGTGTGGTACTCCCAATCTCAGACGTATTCTAGGCAGGTCTATACTTGCAGCGCACCTATGCTCATCCCAATATAACTCCCGTATCAGCAGCACCTCAGACTTTTGCAACTTCCCGAGCCATTCATTCTCATATCGATTATCTGGTCCCCCCAAGTGAATGTGTGCGGTGCAGTGCAGATTCTCCTCGGACATAAAGTCAGTGTTAATAGGGTTAACGCTTTCACGTGCTTCTCCCACGAGTGCTCGGTTTACTGAACTCACTGCCGCTGGAGTCAATCTCCATTCATAAATATATATCAGAGGTCTGGCGTCAAATTTAACTCCTTGGAATGCTATTTCCTCTCCTTCCGTAACCCTTAGTCCCTCTGGGGTGTTGATCAGGCTAAATCCCAATTTTCCTATCAAATCCCGTCCTCTGAGATTAATCTGGCAACACCTAGAGAGTAAAAATGCAAATTTAAACCTTTCTCAATAATTAGTCTCACACCTTAAGGGTGCAGTAAATTGTTCTTGTACTATGACGCCAGATGCCCCGATGGAGTTCAGGTACCTCCCACTCGTCTTAATCGGTGCCTTTAATTGACTAATCTGTATCACAGAGTTTCCCGCACCGGAGTCAACTAAAAACGTAAGCCTTTCCCCTTCCACAGTTAACATATACACTGGCATTCGTTGATAGAATTCTTCATTATACTTAAGTGCCTCACGGTTTAGATTCGTGCATCACACTCTCTATAGTCTGTGTAAAGTTTCCAAGAACGTTAGTACAAGAGATTAGCTTAAGCGGTTCTTCATTGCAAAGCATCAAGGTTTTGGACTCACCCTCTCCTTCAGGCATACCTCCATCATCCTCTCCTCCCCTTTGTCAATTACCATTGTCATCATCGTCTCCTGACCCTTCTTGTCTCTTTGTTGGGCAGTCTCTTGCCCAGTGGTCCTTGCTTCCGCACGTGAAACACCCATCCATCTTACCGCGTCCTTGCCCTCGACCTCTCCTGCCTCTTCCTCTTGTCCGTCCTCTACCTCTTCCTCGTTGCTGACCTTCTGCAACATGTGTCACCATCTGCATCATAGTTAGCTGTGGTTGATGACTCTGATCCTCTCTCCTTTTGTTCCGCTTCGCCTTTTCTTGTGTCAGTAACTTTTCAGCATGTATGGCGTGTTGTTCGATTAAGTTGAGTTTCCCTGTGTCCCATGTAATACATGTATTTTTCACCTTCTTAGCGATGTCCTCACTTAATCCATTCATAAAACTGTTCCACAGATGTGCCTCATACGGAGTCACTTCAGCTGTATTCATGTCAGCTGGTGGTGTAAGTCCACTATGAGCGTTATGGACTTCTGTGAGCTGGGTCAGGTACTGGGACACAGTTTCACCGTCACGCTGCTTACACATGGCAATTTTTGTCATGTCCATTCTTACCGGAAAGGCAGTTTGACAGGCACCCACCAGACCTGTAACAAAGGCGTTAAAAGGCACATTTTCTGCATAGTCCGGTTGAACTTGGCGAGCTCGTACATTATCATCTGGCCAATTGTATCGGATCTTGGAGATGTCTGCGCCCAATTTCCTCCCCAATAATCATCGCATCTCATGAGACGTGGGGCGAAACTCGAGGCAGAACTTGCGTACCTCGCCTGCAAATTTCTGGCCTCCCGCTTCTCTGGGATCCAGGAGTTGTTCATAGGCACGTTCAATGTCTTTCATTGTCCACGGTCTGTGGACAAGTATCGGTTGTCCTTCCGGGCCCGCCACCTCTATCATTGGAGCATTGAGGACACGCACACGCACACACACAATGTTCTTATGTTATTGATAAGATTGGTGGAGTTGCACATAGCGAAGAGGACTGTCAGAGAATACAGCAAAATATAGATTGTGTTGCTCGTTCTGGGTGAGTGTGCTTTACACTCAATTGGCTCGGTTTTATTCCTAAACTTGAGTCGCCAGATATCTTGATGATACCGCCACAAGATTCAAGTTCAAGTTCAGATCAATGACTCAATACACCAGTTAGCAAATTCAAACAAAACATGTTTATTATTACAGTTATTTACTTCTCATGCAAATAATACTAAGACTAAACTGTTCCTACCACTACTAGGCCAATACTTATCTGGAATAAGGGAACTGCCGGATCAGGGAATAATGGCCTCTTGCTTTGTCCTGGATCCACAGGCTTCCAGTTGGTGTGGAATAAAGGGGTCAGGAGTGTCTACTCTCGTAGCGTGCGTTGTATGACACTTACTTGTCAGTGTAGCAATTGGCCAGGCCTCTCCTCGCATCCAAGTTCCTGGAGAGCTGCTGCAAAGGTGTTTACATAGAATTACATAGAATTTACAGTGCAGAAGGAGGCCATTCGGCCCATCGAGTCTGCACCGGCTCTTGGAAAGAGCACCCTACCCCCTATCCAAGGTCAACACCTCCACCCTATCCCCATTACCCAGTAACCCCACCCAACACTAAGGGCAATTTTGGATACTAAGGGCAATTTATCATGGCCAATCCACCTAACCCGCACATCTTTGGACTGTGGGAGGAAACCGGAGCACCCGGAGGAAACCCACGCACACACGGGGAGGATGTGCAGACTCCGCACAGACAGTGACCCAAGCCGGAATCGAACCTGGGACCCTGGAGCTGTGAAGCGATTGTGCTATCCACAAGGCTACCGTGCTGCCCTTGTTCTGCTGGGAGGGCTGGTTACGAGAGCGGAGGGCTGGCTAAGAAAGCCTGGCTAAGAGAGAGAGCTGGGGTCGGGGTCTCTGTCTTATACTGTTTTGGGTTTCGCGCCCACCTGGGCGGACCCTCTATAAAATTGCAAACGATTGGATCTCTTCCCAATCGATTGATTTGAATTTCCCCAATAACAGGGCTGTTCCTCGATCACTGGGCAGTTCTTTCTACCTTGTTTGTGTCCTTTTGATTCAGACTCCACTGGCGCCGGCATGTCTGACCTGCTATAGAATGTTTCAATCTCTTCTAATTGTTGTGTCCATTGTGCCTGGGAATCACCGGGAATCGCTCACTTAATATGCGCAGCTTGTTAGTTTCTGTGCTGTCTGGTTTCTTCACAGACAGAATCCACAGAGAGGTTCTGCAACCTGCTTGCCTCTCTGTCATTGTCCAATTTTCCCTGCATGCAACTCAATGCTCCATTTTATGTCGGGAAGTGGCCAGCTTCGGTGGCTACAATTGGAGAGTTCGGCAGAGAAATTGCAGATGAAGTTCAATCCAGGCAAATGTGAGGTGATGCATTTTGGAAGATCCAATTCAAGAGCGGACTATATGGTCAATGGAAGAGTCCTGGGGCAAATTGATGTACAGAGAGATCTGGGAGTTCAGGTCCTTTGTACCCTGAAGGTGGCAACGCAGGTCGATAGAGTGGTCAAGAAGGCAGACAGCAAGCTTGCCTTCATCGGACGGGGTATTGAGTACAAGAGTCGGCAGGAAATGGACTTTTCAAGGTGAAAAACATTTTCTCAGAATTGAAAGACGTTACAGGTGAACAACATTTTAAAAGGTACAGAACACGGGAAGGAAAAATAAAATGTACAGTGCCTAGAAATAGAATAGAAATAGAATTTCAGTCATATCACTGAAGGATTTTAGATTTTTTTTCAAGATTGAATCAAGCCCTCGATTTCTTTGTAAGATTATACGTAAGTAATCAATAAAAAAAAATGCTTCAACTGCGGAGATAACAGACCAACGAGATAATAAGAGGTCCCCTGATGTTTGATAATTAGGCAGCAGATTTGAAAATCCACATAAAATAATTTCTTCTTATAAATGCTGTCAGGAGAGTCACAAACAATATCAGAACAAGGCACCAAGGCAAAGAAATATTTGTTTCATTTTCCTTAAGTCAAGGGCAACAAATTTTGGTAGTCTATCCCCTGTTTGATCAGCACTGTGAATTTGGGATCAAAGTAACATTGCCTCTCGACAATCCACTTTGTGTTAACCGTGCCAGATTCCAGTTTGCTGAAGGTGTTGGGAGTGTGTTCTGGGTGCCACGGTAGCACAGTGGTCAGCACTGTTGCTTCACAGCGCCAGAGTCCCAGGTTTGATTCCCGACTTGGGTCACTGTCTGTCGAGTCTGCACGTTCTCCCATTGTCTGCGTGGGTGTCCTCCGACTGCTCCGGTTTCCTCTCACAAGTCCCAAAAGATGTGGGGCGCGATTCTCCGCACCTGCGGAAAATCGCGAAGTCGGCCGTTAAAACGGCCGAACTTGCCCACGGCCCAACACGGCCCCGTTCCCGAGGTATTCACGCTCAGGAAATGGGCTAGGAACGGGGCTGCGGCAATTACGTTCCAGATGACGTCGGAACGCTGCGACGCCATGAACACACCCACGTGACGCCGCCCGATGTCGTAAAAAGGCGCGGGCGAGCACAGGAACGGGACGGGAAACATGTCGGAGCCACGGAGGGCAGCGCCGAGGTTTGCTGAGGCCGACATAGAAACGCTCCTCGATGAGGTGGAGCAGAGGAGGGGCATCATCTGCCCGAGAAGAGGGCATCGCCACCCTGCAAGTGTGGTGCGCCAGGCCTGGCAAGAGGTGGCTGCTGCCCTGAGTGCTGTGGGGCAGACCCCTCGCTCTGGGGAGCAGTGCCGTAAAAAGCTGCACGACCTCACCAGGGTAAGTGCCAAGAGGGTGCCCCCGGGTCACAACCATCCCTTCCCCCCCCCCCTTTACTTAATCACCCACCTCCCCCCTGGCACGGGGGGGTGGAGGGGATTGGGGCAGAGTGAGTGGAGGGTGGTTCACTAAGTAGTCACAGACCCAGCACTCTGGCCTCCCTGGAGAGATGCAATGGTCTTGTTACAACTTGACCCCTAACCTGTGCCAGTATCTGAACAGGCGGCTGATACCTGCCATATTGTAATGATCTACCTATGCCTCCTCCCCCAACAGGACAAGACCGCTCACAACACTCATGAGCGGAACAATGCTGGAGGGGGTTCACCCATTCTACACCCCCTCACCACGTTCGAGCAGAGGGCACTGGACCTTGTTGGGGGATCTGCCACCCGGGAGGTCGCACAATGAGAGGTTGGCGGAGCTGCACCAAATGAGACAACCCTGCATGACAAACACCCCCCCTCCCCCATCCTCTGTCCCTTCACACACCCTGCACTTGGACACCTCCCCCATCCTCTGTCCCTTCACACTCTGCCCACTGGGACACCTCCCCCAACCTCTGTTCCTTCACACCCTGCCCACTGGAACACCTCCCCCATCCTCTGTCCCTTCACACCCTGCCCACTGGAACACCTCCCCCATCCTCTGTCCCTTCACACTCTGCCCACTGGGACACCTCCCCCATCCTCTGTCCCTTCACACCCTGCCCACTGGGACACCTCCCCCATCCTCTGTCCCTTCACACACCCTGCCCACTGGGATACCTCCCCATCCTCTGTCCCTTCACACTCTGCCCACTGGGACCGTCCAGCGCCCGGCCGAGCGTCTCTAAATAACCCGTTTCATTCTCTTCCCTAGGACGTGATGCCGTACGACCAGGGCCATCTGCCTCCAGGCGGAGACAGGCATCTGCCCCCACCGCACCCAGGGCCGCACGACAGAGGGTGCCCGATCAGCGGGGAGTCCCATCCTCCCCAACCAAATCTGTGGAGCTGGAAGCCCAGAGGGCGGCGAGAGAGGGAGAGAGAGAAATGGCCCGTGAACGCCCTGCGGCCTCTCAGCGGGCCGATAACATAGAGGAGGCGTGCACCCAAGACGACCTCGAGCTTGCGGCACAGCTATCTCCCACACCATCCACCATCCCAGAGACACTCACCCCGGTTGGCCTATTAGGTGATGAGGCTCCTGGGTCACAGTCTGGGTCGCACATCACAGCTGAGCAGGTACAGCAGGTGGAGGTCGGAGGAGCCGAGGGCCCGGACTGGCGGAGGGCAGGCCAGGCCCAGCATGCAGCTGGCTCCCAGACGTTTTCCGAGTTCCTGGAGTTTCTCAACCCACCCGCACAGCCGTGCATCAAGAAACCCAGGGACACAATGACGGGATGAGGGCTGCCTTCCAGACTCTGCAGACGCTGTTAGAGGAGTCGAACCGCGTCCAGGAGCAGGGAGTGGTGCCGCTCATGGCAGCAACCCAGGCCGACACCGCACGGGTGGCATCCGCGGTGGAGGCAATGGGTCAGGTTATGCAAGGCATTGGGCTTAATGTGCACGCGTCATCCTCGGCCCTGGACAGGGTTGCCCTCTCACAGGCAGCAATGCGCCAGAGCCAACACGACATTGCCGGCGCGCTGCGGGCCTTGGCCGAGTCTCAGCAGGCCATGGCCCAGTCGCAGCACGCCATGGCACAGTCACAGCAGTCGATGGCACAGTCCCAGCAGTCAGTCGCGGAGAGCATCAACCGCCTGACACACGTGCTGGATGGCGTCGTGCACTCACAGGTTGAGATCGCACAGTCCCTGGCGGGAATGTCTAACTCCATGGACTCCGTCTCTGCAAACCTTCGGATCCTGGTGGATACCGTTGCAGGCCTCCAGGACTGGCAGCGCCAGGTGTCGGTGGCACGACGGGGCACCTCCCCGCTCGCACCTCTGTCCCACAGTGAGGCCCGGGGGCCACCGGGCTCCCCGAGGGAGGAGGTAATTTCGGGGCCTGTCCCATTAACTCCATCGCGGGACGTCCCGGAATGCTCGGCCTCCCCCCGTCCCATCACTGGTGCATCGGGTGGGCAGCAGGCAGAGCAGGGTGGCACAACTTCACCCGAGATGCCCGCAGAGCAGCCTGGCCCATCAAGGCCGGGTCGCCCCAGGAAACGCTTGCCGAAGGAGAAACAAATCGAAGGGGGCGATTCGCAGCAGTCCTCCTCCACTCCTGCTGTATCATCTGGGGAATCACTGAGACGTAGTGATAGGGCCCGTAAGGTAACAAAGAGAGACACACAGAGTAAGTTGGCACGGGTGAAGGGCACAGTTTAGTTGTAGGGGCTAGGGCACCTGTAAATAATTGTTAATATTAAACGCACTGTTCCACCTTACTTGTAATACCGTGTGATTGTTCCACAGCCACAGGAATCGTGATGGTGACCAAGTGTCGCTGGGGCTGACGAGCGGTGAAACTTCGGTGCCGGGTGTGTAGTCCCTTCCCCCACCCCCCACCACAGCTAGCCCACGCGGGCACGTGATGGAGTGTCAGTGACGATCTCAGCGGCCACCAAGGTGGATGGTTCAGCTATTGCCATGGGTCAGACTCTCTCTAACGATTCTGAGCTCACAGCTCATCGCAGAGCGGGCTGTCATCATTCCACATGATGTGGAGATGCCGGCGTTGGACTGGGGTGAGCACAGTAAGAAGTCTTACAACACCAGGTTAAAGTCCAACAGGTTTGTTTCAAACACGAGCTTTCGGAGCACGGCTCCTTCTTCACCTGAAGAAGGAGCCGTGCTCCGAAAGCTCGTGTTTGAAACAAACCTGTTGGACTTTAACCTGGTGTTGTAAGACTTCTTACTGGACATCATTCCACATGGCACTGATCACACCCGCTGACACAGCCACCAATGTTGTGCCATACCGTCTGGACCCAGTAGTAAGGGTGATGTCGAAGTGGAGCAGTGTACACGGAGAGGGGGTGTGGGGGGGGGGGGGGGGGGGGGGGGTGGCAGTTGTGTGTTGACCCTCTGCGCGACTGGCGATGCAGGTGGTGATTTGATGTTCAGCGGGGACGTCGCATGCAACGCGTGAAACGTGCTGCCACCAAGGTGTCGCGTGCCCACCGCCCTCGCCGGGTCCGTCATGCCGCCTCCTGGGCATCACCAGCACCTGGGTCGTGTCTGCGTGCTGCGCCCGCCACTCCGCCAGCCTCCTCCTCTGTGCTGGCACCAATGCCACTGTCTTCTCCCTCCGCCTCCTGCAGCAGGGCATCTCCCCTCTGCATCGCGATGTTGTGCAGCGCACAGCAGACCACAACAATGCAAGCCACCTTGTCGGGTTGGTACTGCAGGGCCCCTCCGGAGCGGTCCAGGCACCTGAATCTCATCTTCAGGAGCCCAAGGCAGCGCTCCACCACACCCCTGGTTGCTGCATGGGCCTCGTTGTATCGGGTTTCCGCATTGGTCTAAGGCCTCCGTATAGGCGTCATCAGCCAAGACCTCAGCGGATAACCCCTGTCGCCCAGCAACCAGCCCCTCAGCCAGGGGGGACATCCCTCAAACATCGCAGGGATGTACGACTGCGCCAGTCTGTAGGAATCATGCACACTCCCTGGGAACCTTGCACAGACGTTCATGAACCTCATGTGGGGGTCGCATACCACCTGGATATTCATGGAGTATGACCCACTCCTGTTTGTGAAGATCTCCCTGTCCACAGCAGGCTAGCGCATGGGGACGTGAACACAATCGATTGCCCCCTGCACCATCGGTATCCCAGCCACGCTGGCAAATCCAGGAGCTCGTGAATCTTGACTTGCTCGGTCCTCGGGAAAGGTGACGTAGCGATCGGCGATGGCATAGAGGGCGTCGGTCACATCCCGGATGCACCTGTACACCGATGACTGGGAGATCCCGGAGAGGTCCCCGCTCGGAGACTGGAAGGAGCCGGTCGCATAGAGGTTAAGAGCGACCGTCACCTTGATGGCAACCGGGATCGTGTGTCCTCCCCCCGTTCCACGTGGGGCGAGGTGCGCCACGAGGTGACAGATATGTGTCACCGTCCCCCTACTCAGCCGGAGTCTCCTCCTGCAGGTGATGTCCGTCATTGTTAGGAAAGAAATCCGGACACGGTACACCCTCGGCCTTGGTCGTCGCATCTGGTGCCATGGCTGCATCCCCACTCTCTCCTCCTCCCCTCTTCCTCCTCCCTCCCCCCCCATGCTGCTCGACGACTGGCAACTCCTCGGCCCTTCCCTCTGCTGCTGCAGCTGGCCCTGCATCCACTGCGGGTTGTGGCTGTGGATGCTGCTGCATCTCCAAATCCAGTAGAGCGGCCCCAACCACTGCGCAGAACATAGCCGTTCTGTTCGCAGACATTGTGCGAACCTACAGAAGGGTGGTGGGGGGCAGAGAAACGGGACATGTTAGACGGAGGTTAGTCGACACATCGGCAGCCGCCTGCCACGGGATACCCGTGTGTCCCGGTGGCCTGGTCGCGCTGCTGACACGCGGTCAGCCTAACCCCTGCATCCAACAGGCAGTTAACTACGTCCTCTTCACCGGTGCGTCAGTGGCCTGTGGCCGTAAGCCACAGGGCAACCAGCGGCCGTGTCCTCGTGACCGGCGCACCATGGCATGGTGGCAGACATTTTGTAACCGGGGTTGGGCGAGTAACTCGCTCACTCTCTCCCTACCCCCCCACTCCCACCTCAGTCTCCCACACTTCACCCCCCCTCCGTCTCCCACACTTCCCCCCACTCTGTCTCCCACACTTACCCCCCCTCTGTCTCCCACACTTTTTCCCCCCGCTCCGTCTCCCACATTTCTTCCCCCCCTCCGTCTCCCACACTTCTTCCTCCCCCCTCCGTCTCCCACACTTCTCCGCCCCACTCCATCTCCCACACTTCTTCCCCCCCTCCGTCTCCCACACTTCTTCCCCCCCCTCTGTCTCCCACACTTCTTCCCCCCCCTCTGTCTCCCACACTTTATCCCCCCCTCCGTCTCCCACACTTCTTCCCCCCCTCCGTCTCCCACCTCTGTCTCCCACACTTCTCCCCCCCCTCCGTCTCCCACACTTCTTCCCCCCCCTCCGTCTCCCACCTCCGTCTCCCACACTTCTTCCTCCCCCCTCCGTCTCCCACACTTCTTCCCCCCCTCCGTCTCCCACCTCCGTCTCCCACACTTCTTCCTCCCCCCTCCGTCTCCCACACTTCTCCCCCCCTCCGTCTCCCACACTTCTTCCCCCACCTCCGTCTCCCACACTTCTTCCCCCCCTCCGTCTCCCACACTTCTTCCCCCCCTCCGTCTCCCACACTTCTTCCCCCCCTCCGTCTCCCACACTTCTTCCCCCCCCTCTGTCTCCCACACTTTTTCCCCCCGCTCCGTCTCCCACACTTCTTCCTCCCCCCTCCGTCTCCCACACTTCTTCCTCCCCCCTCCGTCTCCCACACTTCTTCCCCCCCTCCGTCTCCCACCTCCGTCTCCCACACTTCTTCTCCCCCCTCCGTCTCCCACACTTCTCCCCCCCCCTCCGTCTCCCACACTTCTTCCCCCCCCTCCGTCTCCCACACTTCTTCCCCCCCCCTCCGTCTCCCACACTTCTTCCCCCCCCCTCCGTCTCCCATACTTCTTCCCCCCCCCTCCGTCTCCCACACTTCTTCCCCCCCCTCCGTCTCCCACACTTCTTCCCCCCCCTCCGTCTCCCAAAGTCCCCCCCCTGTCTCCTGCACTCCCCCCCCCCCCCCCCCCCCCCCCCCCCCCCCCCGTCTCCCACACTCCCCCCATTCTCGAGGATGCATTCCCCGTTGTGGCCAGACTCCAGCAGTGCGCTGAGCGGTGCGCTCACCTAATCGAAGCTCTCGTCAGCCAGCACGACTGGTTGACGAACTTGAAAAGCAGGTGTGCTGGCCGGCGTGAAAACATTGCATGATGGCATCCGGACTTCGGCCCATCCGGGCCGGAGAATAGCGGGGGGCCAAAAAGTCGGGCTTCTGGTCGTGTCGAGGGGTTTGTCGAGGCTTTTGCCGGGAATGCCGACGTGTAGTTTGTGCGGGGTTCGGAGAATAGCAGGACGGCGTCGGACCGGCGTCGCCGTGAAAATCGGCGCGGCCCGCTATTCTCCGAACCGGCATGAGAGCGGAGAATTGCGCCCATGCTGTTCGGTAATTTGGATGTTCTGAATTCTCCGTGTGCCTGAACAGGTGCCGGAATGTGCCGACAAGGGGTTTTTCATTGCAGTGTTAATGGAAGTCTACTTGTGGCAATAAAGATTATGATATTATTATTATGCAGAGTAAACAGTTTGTGACATCAGTGTAACACAGATCTGACTGTAATGGTGCCATTTTCAACTTCAAATCGTCAATTTCTCTAAATCTCACACCACAGAAAATATGTTCAATAACAGGAAGGATCCTCTCCCAGCACATTTCAAGGGATCACTTTCAACTTATTTACTACTGATTAAATTATATTAGATTTTGCTGAATGAGTCGAACTTTTGGAGATGTAAAATTAATTACGTCTCCATGGAGCAGTGTGGCATGTAGAAGGCACCGGTGAAGAATGCATCACTTTCAGTCATGGGCGCATAGCCTAACAGGGAGATTTGGCAGAAGGAACACAGAGGAGGAGAAGCTTCTCAAAGAATGTGGAGGAGGACGAGGAGACGTTCTCTCAGCAGGAAGACATCACCTTTCAGGGTCTTCAGGAGCATTTCTAAAATCTCAACCTCAGTGAGGAAAATTATTTGCAAACTCTTGAATCCACTCAGCTGACTTGCAGCCAAGGAGCAGGGCACCAACCATGATGTCTCAAGTTTGTGGAAGTCTGCCATCGGTGTTTGAACCAAGAGAAACCAGAGAATGGTTACATGGCAACAAGCTGCTGGACCACCTTATTCGTGACTGTGATGCATGACTCGTGCATATGTGGGCAGCATACATTGGAAATGTCATTCAGAATCCCACTGAGGTACCTAAGCAATGCCTTTGCTGCCTGTTCTAATACTCCTACACAATGCTACTCCAGTGGCTGCAGTATAGCTCGTGCAAGGCTGATGACGCTCAGCAGGAGACATCTTTGTAACAATACGAGCTAGTATGGTGAGGCAGAGCTAAAGCACAACAGTGATTTATTAACAAAGGAAGACTTCATGTATACAACACAACTCCAACGCAGGTCTAGTCCCACTAACTCCAGGGCATACTCTGATGATTTCCCCGCCCAGCCTGGGTCTATGCCCAGGCATCCAATAAGCTCAGTTTTGCACGCTCTGTCCCCAAAGGTTCCAGGAGGGTCACATAGCCTATGAAGGATCACCCCTTAAAGTGGCCACACTTCCACAGTCTTGTAGGGCACTCTTAAGCAACTCTGGTTGTAAAAGGCCTGGTTTTTGACTGGATGGACCAACTTAACATGGGGAATTGGTGGAATATGGCATTTGAAGATACTCTCACTGACCTTGAATATATTCCTGCACTGTATCCAAGTGCTCAGGGCTACACTGCTAGCATAAACTACAACTATCGGCTCCCACTACTTTTGCAATGTCTGCCTGGAGGGCCTTCAGGTCCCCTGTGGATAGAGAATATCTCTTACCTTGTCCACCTCCTGCACCAAGGTCACCAGTGCTACTTTGGAGAAGCTTAAAATTTGCTCTCTGCCGTTTCTGTCAAACTCAATTCTACAATTTCCTGCAACTCCACAAACCAAAACACAGCTCTTCTTCAAGAGGTGCAGGCCAGCTTAAAGTAGCAGAAGCTTGTTTTGTGTTAGTTTCACATGGTTTTGTGCCTTATGTTCAAGAATGTGACTGAATGCTGAATCATGTGAATGAGCAGGCAGCACAGAGATTTGTGATCCCTGTGCAGATTACAAGGTCTTATTGAGTTTTGCGGTCAAACAAACTAGTCAATTATTTGGCTTGAGTGCACTTGTTAGGGAAAAAGCTGATTGCTATCATTACCATAGTTGTCAATTACTAAAACACTGCTTTAACCACATCAAGCAAGTCAGCTAAGTTAAGCAGCTGTTTATGGTCACCTGCCATCAACTCCCTTCCACTGCCCTTTGCCCCACAACACTGTTTTCAGTGGCGATGGGTAACAAAATAATCTTCTTCTTCAGACAACTCGAGATGTTCAGATGAACTGTACTCACTTCCCGCCCCCTCTGTCTCCCACACTTCTTCCCCCCCCCCCTCCGTCTCCCACACTTTTTCCCCCCGCTCCGTCTCCCACACTGTACTCAACAAATGTATTTCCTTCCTTCCATTATAATCCTTATTAAATGCTCGTTTCCAATACATCGACAACAGAACTTTGAAATAAATCAGTAGCTTTCAAGTCAAAGGGTTGGATTGTCCAGGCCCTGTGTTGTTTGACTGGGAGGCATGTGGGCAAAGAATAAGAGGAGATGTCAGTTTTGGGATTGTTCCCTGACACAGTCCCATTGATGGGGATGTTTAACTGCAGTGGGACTGATGTCGAATGGCTCTTGCCAAATGGAGGCACAATGATGGTAAGGACGATGAGGGTTAATTCTTGGTGCCCACTGTTATTTAACTGGTGGCAAGTCAGCCTGAGTGTGGAGGCCTGAGTAATTCAGGCAACTTCCTTGTATCTGCCCAGGGGGTGGCTAGCTTTATTTCTCAAAGAGGGGTCTTCTGGCAAGGAGGGCCTTTCTTACAGCCACAATGGGCTATGTGGAGAGGAGCCTAGCTGATTGGCCCATTCAATGTGTGATTATTATTTACCTTTCTGAAGGCATCTCCATTTTGATCATTTCTGCTCGCCCATGAGCTCGGTAATATTCTTTACACTTGCAAATCTTATTCACAGTGGTGGCACTGGAAATATATTAGAAGCTCATCTACTTTAAAGTCTGTTAAATGTGGTGCCAGCCCTTAGGACAAGTCAGCACCACTTTTGGTCTCTTGAAAAAGTAAAGCCTCTGATGTGTAAAATACCTTTGTCAGACAAAGACAATGTCAAAATTCAGGTTTTGATATTAAGCTCAGTTAATATCAAAGCACAATAGTTTGCACTATTGCCTCACAATGCCAGGGACCCCAGTTCAATTGAAGCCTTTGGTGACTGTGTGGAGTTTACACTTTCTTCTTGTGTCTGCATGGGTTTCCTCCAGGTGCTCCAATTTCCCCCCACAGTCCAAAAATGTTCGGGTTAGGTGGATTTGCCATTATCAATGCCCATGGTTACAGGGATAGGGCGGGGAGTGGGCCTCAGTAGAGTGCCCTTTCGCAGGGACGGTGCAGCCTCGATGGCCTGAATGGCCTCCTTCTGCACTGTAGGGTTCCTATGAACTCGATAAGCTATGAACCCTGATGACTGGAAATCTTTGATCATTAATTTCACTTCTGTCAAACATTATGCTGGTTTATGGCAGTCGAATCACATTCACACAACATGTGGTGAGGATTGTAAATGTAAAATAGTTTGTGATGTTTTACTCTTTAAAGGCACTATATAAATGCAAATTGTTGTTCAGATGGAGATTAAACAACAGAGTGGATATGCACAGAGGAAAGCTGGTAAGGCTGCCAACCTTCCAAGGTTGTTTGGAACTCTCCTGGAACGGGTGATTCATCTTCCAAGCACAGTGGAAATGTACTTTGTATTCTCAGTTTACCCCATAGTTGTATTCACAAAATACTTCCAGCTTCCCAGCAGGATTCTTGAGCGGAATATTTCAGGCCCACCTGGAGCGGGAGCTTTCCAGCTAGCCGAGTTTAATTTAATGGGAGACCAGAAATCACTTTCCCAACAGCAGGAGGAACTTTTACAATTAAGCACCCTGAATTTGGTCAAGGCTGGTCAAGTGGGGGGCAGGATCAGCGGGATAGGGTGGAATCACTGGGGCACGGCAGGAGTGGGCCTGGGCTAGACTGTCTGAGACTTGTTAGGAGGGTAAGCATGTCACACATGCCTTGGTCCTGTTGTAGAGTGTGCATGACCTCTCTGGGTAGCTGGGCAGTGATGTCAAGGGTTTTTTCCTCTGGGCTTGAATGGTAGTTCTGGAAGCAGAGAGTACAGTCACAGTTAAAGGGAGGGATTGGATCAGTTAGGGTTGAAGTGCGAGGGTCATGAGCCTTTGAGATTGGCCAATTGGAATACGAGTTCCCTGATTAGTGGCCCAATCAGGGAACCTCTTCTCTGTGTATAGTGGAGTGTCAGATCCTCGCACTCCCAGTGTAGACAAGCTGAATGCACATGGTCGTATTGCTGTTGGTTTTGTTAATAAAAGGAATTCTGGTGGAGGGGCTTCTGCCTCCGTGGACTTATTACAGGCAGGTAGTAGGTGATTTCATGGTGGGGTTGCTGAAAGTTAAGAGTCCAGCTGGCCTCGAAATGGGAGTAGTCAGGGTCAGTTGGAGCATTAGTGTACAGTATTGGGGATGGGAGCAGAAATATCCACAAAGATAATAATAGGTTCCATGTTGGCAGGAGCAGGGGGTGTTGAAGAATTACAGGAAGGAGAGGAATGACAAGATGGCGAGTGTGTTGGATCATGGAATAAACCTGGTGACGAATGGGGGAGAGTAGAAGGTGCTCTGATGCACTTGCAAGCATCAAATGCACCATGCTGAATCTCTCAAGGTTGTTGCACAGTTTGTAAAACCTCTCAAGCATTTGGTATGGGAGGGGTCTCTTCAGAGAGGCGAGGTTACTGCTTCGGGCGTGATTTACCGGCTGTTAATGCTGGCAGGAAATTCTGGTCCCACGCTAGCGTACGGATTTCCTGGCGACAAGGGGTCTGTCACTGGGAAATCCCATTGACAACAGTGAGGTTGATAGATCCTGCAGGCACGCCGCTTCTGCCGCTGAAAAATACGTGGTGGTGTGGTCTCTAAATCCCATCCTTCATTTTTTAGTGCTGAGTAAAGGGGTACCTTATTAATTATTCGACCCCTCCATGGAGAACTACTCTCAACTTAGTTCTGCTATCGAGTCCCAGTGCCCTTTGCACACTTCAAGGGGATCCCAACTTGGACCACCGGTTCATGGGATGTATCGTTTTATCTTGCTTTGGTGTGAGGAGACAAATGAAACCCTAGTGAGAGTGAACAGCTCAGTTGTAGGGAAACAATTATTAAAGAATATTTATTTCAGAAAGGAAAAAAACCCACACACAAACAGGACTGTTCTACTCTCAGTCAATTAGGGTATATAACACAGAAGACATAGGAGCAGAATTAGGCCACTCGGCCCATCGAGTCTGCTCCGCCATTCAATCGTAGCTGATATTTTTCTCATCCCCATTCTCCTGCCTTCTCCTCATAACCCCTCATCCCCTTATTAATCAACAACCCATCTATCTCTGTCAGAAAGACACTCAGAGATTTGAATTTCAAAACACACATATAGTTCATGTAGAACGTACCCCTTTATTCCAAAATATATTTCCAATACCTGGACTCTGTAAGACTTCCCTGTTCCCCAAACAACATCCAAACAAATGACATACTTATAGTTATCACACAATATAGGGATGATACACAAGTCTGGGAAACACCTTTTCCAAGTACAGCAAAGATATTTAAAACTGCCTTTAGGAAGGTTTTCTGCACTGTCTTGGCTCTAAGACTTAGAAGATTGTTTGATGTAAACTTGACTTCTTGGTGGCTGGCTGTAAAACTAGCCTTCAGGCTTGGTGGCTGGAAACTGCATTTCTGGATTCTGATCATCCAGCCAATTATACCTTTGTTTCTCTTTGATTATGTCTTCTGTGTATTTGGCTGACTGCCCTATCAACTTCCTTGACTTTACAAAAACATATGTGCATCTCATTGGGGATCTCCCACATCATCTATGTGACATGTTTTGACTCATAAGCCATTCACATGTGATTCTTATCTAAAATGACTTCTAATCACATCATTGGGAGAGACACATCCCAGCCAGCTTTTTGAAGACTGGCTCCTGTTCACTCTGGGCAGATTTCTACCTGTCGCTGTACATCTCGTATCCTATTATGTTTTGTTCCATTCAATTTACTTCTGTTGCCAGGCAAATACATGACATCATTATACCAGCATTGTTCCATGACTAATGGACCACATTCTAGCAAGAACCTTTCAAGGTCTGGAACTGCAATTTGGTATGTGCTGATGGGCACCTGCTGTTGTCAGAGACAGGGTTGAAGGAAGGAAGACAGGTGGATGCCTCCAAGGGGAAGAGGTGGTTGATGGCACAAAAGTCCCAACTCCAAGGTCGGGATTACTGGCTCTTCTCACCAGTGGGATCTTGCAGTCCTGCCAAAGGTGACCCCTCCCCTCCCCCCCCTGCTCAAGGTTGGCTCCCTGGCAGAAAGATGGATGGCTGAATGCGGTAAGTCTTTCTATAATACCAAAACAATTACCTCTCTATAGAGTTTCAAGGACAATGGAAGCAAGCTGGAAAGTGTCTGAGGGAGGGTTTTAGAACATGGCTCTCAGCAACCCAGCCAATGTGCAATGTCTCCATCCACATTCAGGTATGAATGGGAGGAACGCTTACCTGTAGTTCTCTGGGATATTGTTCTACAATGTCTAGGTGGATGCCATGCACAGAGCATAGCACTAACCCAAGGGCTTAGAAAATGGAGATGAATCTAAGACAAATATATTGATGAGAGGGATCACACCAATTTGTTCACAGATCTATCAGGCATTGATGCTGCACAAAGAGTCAACCCTGGCTTCTGGTTCATGTTCAGATGAGGAGAAACTGGTACAAGTTAGCCTAGGGCCAGGAAGAGCAACAGCCAAGACAGTTAGAGGCAGCGGAGCCTCAAAAAGGTCAGGATGCTGGAAATCAAGGGCCAGCGTGACAGTGAGCGTTGTCCTGAACTCAGGTACATTGCAGGCAGTAGAGTAACCACAGATGAGTGAAAGCCAATGCTGGAGGCACCTTTAGATATCCAGGAATGTGGTCGCTCACATATGCCAGTGACTCCATGAAGAGCTGACCCGAAAAGATATGGGATAATCCATGCCAGTGGTATTAAAAGTCCCTGCTGCTCTTAACATTTTTGTTGGTGGTTCCTTCCACAACTCCACTGAGGACCTGTGCAGCATTTACCAGTCAGCAACACCCAAGTCCATTTGAAAGGTGACATGCCCCATTCAGCAGAGTGTACCAATGGTGAGATGGTGAGAAATTTCTTCACCCAGAGAGTGGGAGGCTCTGGAATTCGCTACCACAGAAAACGGTTGAGGCCAAAACATTTTCAAGAAGCAGTTAGATATAGCTCTTTAGGTGAAATAAATCTAAAGATACAGGGTGGAAGGCAGGAGCAAGGTATTTAGTTCGATCAGCCATGATCATAATGAATGGCAGGCTCAAAGGGCCGAATGGCCTCCTCCTGCTTCTATTTCCCATGTTTTTATGTCAAATTCTGCTTGGATCCTGAGAGCCAGACAGTCAGAGCACTGGGTTTTGCAGCAATCACATGATTCCTGCAAGGTCAAGGGGTTGTGCTTCCACTCACTGCATGTGCACCAACAACGGTAGCACAGTGGGGGCAGCATGGTAGCACAGTGGTTAGCACAGTTGCTTCACAGTTCTGGGCTCCCAGGTTTGATTCCCACGTGCAGACTCCGCACAGACAGTGACCCAGCCGGGAATCGAACCTGGGACCCTGGAGCTGTGAAGCATTTATGCTAACCACCATGCTACCGTGCTGCCCTAAATGCAGAACAAGGCCAGCAGCCTAGGTTTGTAATGCAGAACAAGGCCAGCAGCACGGGTTCAATTTCCATACCAGCTTACTCAAACAGGTGCCGGAATGTGGTGACTAGGGGCTTTTCACAGTAACTTCAAACTTCATGCTTGTGACAATAAAAGATTATTATTATTATTATTATTAAATCCTGCAGGCTTGTGCACAGTTCCCTGGGAGCTCACATGATGCCTACATTCTGAATCATTCCCAGAATTTTAAAGAATGTTAGCGAGTGCAGGGCTGACTCCTTGGGGACAAGGGGTACGTACCTTCAAAAGACCAGCCTGGTGATGCCAGACCACTATCTGCAGAGTCTTGCTGAGAGGAGCTGTAACGATGTGCATGCCTCCACCAGCTCTGTGATTGAGCAGACGATAGGCTAAAGATAAGGTTCACAGATTTGCACCATTTAGGAGTGTCCTGCATCATGTGTGTGTGCTGAATTTGCACAATCTCACACAACAATGGCAAGAAAATGTGGATGGGGATGTGCTAACGAGGGCTAGGATGTCGTGGAGCATATGCAGAGGTGATAGCGGGGTGGAAAGTGGCAGACAGAGTTGTGGCAATCTGATAGCTAACAGATTCCAGGCAGAGGAAGCTGCTGATACTTATCTTTTATTATTTGTTTTTCAATCCTCTGCTGGCGAGCAGACCAAGACTCCTCATAGTAACAACATTACTGTTTTCTCTCCAGTAGATTCATTTATAGCAATTAAATTAAATTGCACAACTTAACAAAAGACCCCTTGTATTAATTGCGCGCATCAGAACCTGCATAGCACTCTGTTCTCCTGCAACCTCGAGCATCTATACATAGAAACAAAACTTTGCCCCATGCTCTCACAAAGTCCGTATGATGGCACATCAAAAGCAACATGAAATCTTATCTGGGCCGGGATGCATTCATATCATGATCAGAAAAGCTGTTGTAACTGGTTCCTGATTGCCAAATGCCCTCAACCCATATCCCATAGAACAATAGATTTCCTACAGTACACAAGGCCATTCGGCCCATCACGTCAGCATTGACCCTCTGAAAGAGCACCCTTCCTCGGCCCATTCCCCCACCGTATCACCATAATTCCGTAACCCCACTTAACCTGCACATCTTTGGAAACAAAGGGCAATTTTGCATGGTCAATCCACCTAACCTGCACATCTTTGGACGGTGGGAGGAAACCGGAGTACCCAAAGAAAATCCACACAGACATGGGGAGAAAGTACAAACTCCACACACACAGTCACCTTAGGCACGAATTGAGCCCAGGTCCCTGGCGCTGTGAGGCAGCAGTGCTACCTACTGTGCCATCGTGCCACCTGAACATCCCATGACATCTTTACCATCCCAAAAAATATCGAAGCGACTTTGGATTCCACTCCATGATTGTGGAATATGGAGGTTCAACAACTCACAATGCTCTAATTGCAGAGCATCCTATATATCTTAGCTCTCTATGGCCTTAATGTTACTGCAAGTCTAGGTTGTCTTTCTGGACACACCAGCCAAGTGAGACATCATTCCTGTATGGACCTTGCAAAGCCTTGTAAGAGCTCTTGATACTTCACACGGGCCACAGTGCAGAGTTTAATTCTTTTAACCCTCTGTGGTGAATGTGATTCACACCGGATTATAATCTGTATATACATGTGTCTATATTGTAAGTGCAGTTGCACTACCTGACCTCCAGGGGGAGTAGCTCTGGGAATGCTCGAGAGTTGTACTGTGCTCCTCCCTTGGCTCCGCCCAGGAATCCTCCCCCGGGAGCTGCTGTATAAAGATCAGTGCCACAGGGTCAGCCGGTCAGTTCACCGAAAGTTCAACAGCTAACAGGCTGGCTCTGTTGTAAGTATATTAAAACCGCTATTCTAATCCTACAAGCACGTGTCCATAGAATTGTTGGTTCCAACACCCTCAAACTGCATCTGCAATGTTCCTTGCTACTCACATCGCTTGTTCAACTCCCTTTAGGCTCTCCTTGCATATGAGGGAATATATTTTGGCTTTTGGATCAAAGTGGGAATTTGACTGGTAAATTTAAATGGTAAATAATTCTGTTAAGTAGCCTAGTTAAACTGTCAATCACCTGAAAACCCTTTTCCTAAATAGGCCTCAAGAGATGTTATTTACTGTCGCAGGAAGCAAAGTTACCTGACTTAACTCAGTTCTACACAAAAAGAGGGACCAGTTAGCTCAGATGGCTGGAAGGCTAGTTCATTTTGGATCAGAGAAGGAATTTAACTGGTTTTAAATGAAGTAGCCTTTGTTAAAATATAGCTGACTGGGTGACAGATACCTGTCAATCACCTGAAAGCTCTTTCCCTGAATAGGGCCTCAATAGCTGTTGATTACTGAAGCAGAAAGCTAAGTTCGAGAGTAACTCACCACCCCTAAAATTAAGAAAGGCCCTGTTTCAGGGGCACAGGCCGTGGGAATGGGAACATCCTGATTGGGATGCAGATTGAGTGCGTATATTTGGAAATTTGGTTGCAATTGGGAATTTGATGCATTGGGGAAAGAGGTGTGCTTATGCTTTCTAACTTTTCACTCTTCAGAAAGTGGTCTTGCCCTGCTAAAGGAGTCGTTAACTGTTTGGTGCATATCTGGTGAGTATCTGGGACATGTTTAAGGTTATGCCATTCCGCAGGTCCAGAATAGTATCAGAACTGTTCTTTAATAAGTTGAAAATATATATAAAAATCACCAATTATAAGTAATTAATTTAATTAAGTTATTATTTAAAACACATCAAAGATGGAAGGACAGATGAAGTGTCAAGGCTGCAGCATATGAGAGCTCATGGATAACAATGTGATCCAGGGAAAAAACATCTTCAGTAAGTGCTTGCGTCTGGAGGTTGAGCTGTAACCACTGTGACACATCAGAGAGGGAGATAGTTACCTGGACGCTTTGTTTCAGGAAGCAGTCACACCCTTTACGATAGATCATAGAATTTACAATGTAGAAGGAGGCCATTCGGCCCAGCGAGTCTGCACCAGCCCTTGGAAAGAGCACCTACCCTATTCCCACATCTCCACCCTATCCCCACATCTCCACCCTATCCCCACACCTCCACCCTATCTCCATAACCCCACCTAACCTTTTTAGGACACTAGAGGCAATTTAGCATAGCCAATCCACCTAACCTGCACATCTTTGGTTGGATTGTGGGAGGAAACCGGAGCACCTGGAGGAAATCCATGCAGACACGGGGATAACGTACAGACTCCGCACAGACAGTGACCCAATAGAACATAGAACATAGAACACTACAGCGCAGTACGGGCCCTTCGGCCCTCGATGTTGCGCCGACCTGTGAAACCATCTGAAGCCTATCTGACCTACACTATTCCATTTTCATCCATATGTCTATCCAGTGACCACTTAAATGCCCTTAAAGTTGGCAAGTCTACTACTGTTGCAGGCAGGGCGTTCCACACCCCTACTACTCTCTGAGTAAAGAAACTGCCTCTGATATCTGTCCTATATCTATCACCCCTCAATTTAAAGCTATGTCCCCTCGTGTTGGTCATCACCATCTGAGGAAAAAGACTCTCACTGTCCACCCTATCTAACCCTCTGACTATCTTATATGTCTCTATTAAGTCACCTCTCAGCCTTCTCCTCTCTAACGAAAACAACCTCAATTCCCTGAGCCTTTCCTCGTAAGACCTTCCCTCCATACCAGGCAACATCCTAGTAAATCTCCTTCCTATAATGTGGTGACCAGAACTGCACGCAGTACTCCAGGTGCGGCCGCACCAGAGTTATGTACAGCTGCAGCATGACCTTGTGGTTCCGAAACTCAATCCCCCTGTTTATAAAGGCTAGCACTCCATATGCCTTCTTAACAGCCCTATTAACCTGGGTGGCAACTTTCAGGGATTTATGTACCTGGATGCCGAGATCTCTCTGTTCATCTACACTACCAAGAATCTTGCCATTAGCCCAGTACTCTGCATTCCTGTTACTCCTTCCAAAGTGAACCACCTCACACTTTTTCGCATTAAACTCCATCTGCCACCTCTCAGCCCAGCTCTGCAGATTATCTATGTCCCTCTGTATCCTATAACATCCTTCAGCACTATCCACAACTCCACCGACCTTCGTGTCATCTGCAAATTTACTAACCCATCCTTCTACACCCTCTTCCAGGACATTTATAAAAATGACAAACAGCAGTGGCCCCAAAACAGATCCTTGCGGTACACCACTAGTAACTGAACTCCAGGATGAACATTTGCCATCAACCACGACCCTCTGTCTTCTTTCAGCTAGCCAATTACTGATCCAAACCGCTAAATCATCTTCAATTCCATACTTCCTTATTTTCTGCAATAGCCTACCGTGGGGAACCTTATCAAACGCCTTACTGAAATCCATATACACCACATCAACTGCTTTACCCTGATCCACCTGTTTGGTCACCTTCTCAAAAAACTCAATAAGGTTTGTGAGGCATGACCTACCCTTCACAAAAACGTGTTGACTATCGCTAATCAACTTGTTCTTTTCAAGATGATTATAAACCCTATCTCTTATAACCTTTTCCAACATTTTACCCACAACCGAAGTAAGGCTCACAGGTCTATAATTACCAAGGTTGTCTCTACTCCCCTTTTTGAACAAGGGGACAACATTTGCTATCCTCCAGTCTTCCGGCACTATTCCTGTCGACAAAGACGACATAAAGATCAAGGACAAAGGCTCTGCAATCTCCTCCCTGGCTTCCCAGAGAATCCTAGGATAAATCCCATCTGGCCCAGGGGACTTATCTATTTTGACATTTTCCAAAATTGCTAACACCTCCTCCTTGTGAACCTCAATCCCATCTAGCCTGGTCGACTGAACCTGAGTGTTCTCCTCGACAACATTCTCCAGCGTAAACACTGACGAAAAATATCCATTTAACGCTTCCCCTATCTCCTCTGATTCCACACACAACTTTCCACTACTATCCTTGATTGGCCCTAATCTTACTCGAGTCATTCTTTTGTTCCTGATATACCTATAGAAAGCCTTAGGGTTTTCCTTGATCCTATCCGCCAACGACTTTTCGTGTCCTCTCCTCGCTCTTCTTAACTCTCCCTTTAGGTCCTTCCTGGCTAACTTGTAACTCTCAAGTGCCCTAACTGAGCCTTCATGTCTCATCCTAACATAAGCCTTCTTCTTCCTCTTGACAAGTGCTTCAACTTCCTTAGTAAACCACGGTTCCCTTGCTCGACAACTTCCTCCCTGCCTGACAGGTACATACTTATCAAGGACATGCAGTAGCTGTTCCTTGAAAAAGCTCCACTTTTCGATTGTACTCATCCCCTGCAGTTTCCTTCCCCATCCTATACATCCTAAATCTTGCCGAATAGCATCATAATTGCCTTTCCCCCAGCTATAATCCTTGCCTTGCGGTATATACCTATCCCTGCCCATTGCTAAAGTAAACATAACCGAGTTGTGATCACTATCACCAAAGTGCTCACCTACATCTAAATCTAACACCTGGCCGGGTTCATTACCCAGTACCAAATCCAATGTGGCCTCGCCCCTTGTTGGCCTGTCTACATACTGTGTCAGAAAATCCTCCTGCACACACTGTACAAAAACTAACCCATCTATAGTACTCGAACTATAGTATTTCCAGTCAATATTTGGAAAGTTAAAGTCCCCCATAACAACTACCCTGTTACTCTCGCTCCTGTCGAGAATCATCTTTGCAATCCTTTCCTCTACATCTCTGGAACTATTCAGAGGTCTATAGACAACTCCCAACAGGGTGACCTCTCCTCTACTGTTCCTAACCTTGGCCCATACTACCTCAGTAGACGAGTCCTCAAGCGTCCTTTCTACCGCCGTAATACTTTCCTTGATTAACAATGCCACACCCCCCCCTCTTTTACCATCTTCTCTGTTCTTACAGAAACATCTAAATCCTGGAACCTGCAACAACCATTCCTGTCCCTGCTCTACCCATGTCTCCGAAATCGCCACAACATCGAGATCCCAGATACCAACCCATGCTGCAAGCTCACCCACCTTATTCCGGATGCTCCTGACGTTGAAGTAGACACACTTCAAACCAGCGTCCTGCTTGCCGGTGCCCTCTTTTGAACTTTTAACCCTATCCCTGACCTCACTACTCTCACCATCCTGTACACTGGGACTACAATTTAGGTTCCCATCCCCAAGCTAGGAATCGCACCTGGGACCCTGGAGCTGTGAAGCAACTGTGCTAACCACAGTGCTACCGTGCTGCCCAAATAGAGCCTTCTGGCTTGGAAAGCTGAGTCAGGTAAGGGCAGCGCCGGCCCTAGGGTTGCTGGCGCCCCGGGCAGGCTGAACTTCAGCGCCCTTTGTGGGGGGGGGGCAGGGGCGGGGCTGGGGGGTGGGGGCGCGGCCGAGGTGGGGGGGCCGAGGCGGGGGGGAGGGGGGCGAGGTGGGGGGCGGGGCCGAGGCAGGGGGGCGGGGCCGAGGCCGAGGCGGGGGGGCCGAGGCGGGGGGGGCGGGGCCGAGGCAGGGGGGGGCGCGGGGCCGAGGCGGGGGGGTGCGGGGCCGAGGCGGGGGGGGCGGGGCCGAGGCGGGGGGGCGGGGCCGAGGCGGGGGGGCTGAGGTGGGGGGGGCGGGACCGAGGCGGGGGGGCGGACGGAGGGGCGGCCGGAGGGGGGGGGCGCTTTGGGGAGGGTGGCCGCCCTGGGGAGGGCGGCCACTGCGCATGCGCTGGTTGGCACCGGCCCATCTGCGCATGCGCGGGACCCGAGTCTCTGGTGCCCCCTAACACATGGCGCCCCGGGTGACTGCCCGAGTTGCCGGTACCTAGGCCGGCCTGGGTAAAGGGTCCCAGAGGGAAGGAGTGCAGGAGTGTCAGCCTCTGCATTTATCAAACAGCTTTGAGGTTTTCTCAGCTTGTTTAGACAAGCATGGTTCTGCAGGGTAGAGGAGCTGACTGACCATGGCAACGTGGCACCAGACACCATTCAAGTTGGATCAGCACATAAGAATGTTGTGGTACTCATGGACAGCACAGTGAGGAGGACTGACCCAGAAGGCCAGATGGCCACGTTGCCTGCCCGGTGCCAAGGTTCAAGACATCTGCTCCGGGCTGGAGAGGAACTTGCAGTGGGAGGGGGAGGATCCCATTGTTGTGGCCCATGTTGGTACCAACCAACAGAAAGAGGAAAGAGGTACTGCACACAGAGTTTGAGGTGCAAGGCACTAAATTAGCAAGGTTATAATCCCTGGATTATTGTCTGAGCTACATGCAAATCGTTGTAGGGTACATAAAATTAGAAAGATGAATATATGACTCAAAGAGTTGTGTGGGAGAAGTAGGTTTTAATTTGTGGGGTACTAGCAGCAGCACGAGGGAAAGTGGGGGCTGTACCGTTGGGATGACTTACATGTGAACCATGCTGGGACCAGTGTTCTTGAGAACTACATAACTAAGAAAGTAAATAAGGGCTTTAAACTAAATAGAATGGGAGAAGGTTCTGGAGAAGGCATACATAGGCTTACAAAGCAAAAGGATATGGCAGCGTTGTAAGGCAGCTATTTCGGCACTGATACTCAGGAATGGACAGAGTGTACAAACAGAAAAAAAAGCAAAAAGTGTTGGTCAAAAGAGGTAAAATTGGTTCAAAAATGCAAAATTAATAGCTCTTTACTGAACTTCATGTCATATTCATCACAAAATAAAGGAATTAACCACACAAGTTAAGGTTAATTGGTATGATCTTGTAACCATAACAGAGATATGGGTCGGGATTCTCTCCTACCCGGCGGGGCGGGGGGTCGTGTTGTGTTGGAGTGGCGTGAACTACTCCGGCGTCAGGCTGGCCCAAAGGTGCGGGCCAAGCCCTCACATTGAAGGGCTAGGCCTGCGCCGGAGTGGTTCCAGCTCCGCCGGCTGGCGTTACCGGCCTTTGGCGCAACGCCAGCCGGGGCCGAAAGGACTTAGCTCGCCGGCGTAAGTCCGCGCATGCGCCGGAGCGTCATCGGCTGCTGACGTCATCCCGGCGCATGCGCAGTCGATGGGGTCTCTTCCACCTCCACCATAGTGAAGACCATGGCGAAGACAGAATAAAAAGAGTGCCCCCATGACACAGGCCCGCCGGCCAATCGGTGGGCACCGATCGCGGGCCAGGCCACCATGGGGGCACCCCCCGGGGTCAGATCGTCCTGTGGCTCCCCCCCCAGAACTCTGGCACCTGCCCACGCCGCCAATCCCGCCGGTCAGGTCGGTGTTTTGATTCCCGCCGGCAGCAGAGGCTTGTCAGCGGCGGGACTTTGGCCCATTGCGGGCTGGAAAATCGCCGCGGGGGGCCCGCCAACTGGCGCGGTTCCCGCCCCCGCTGAATCTTGGGTGGCAGAGAATTTGGGACATGGCGGGGGCGGGATTGACGTCGGCCCCAGGCAATTCTCCAACCCGGCGGGGGGTTGGAGTATCCCGCCCATGGTTACAATGAGATCAACTGTAAGCTAAATATTCAGGGCCATGTGACTTTTTGTCAGCACAGGTTGGAAGGAAAGGGTGATGGGTACGAAATGGAATAAGTATGATAGCAAGAAATTATATTGAATTGAAAGATATAGGGCTGGATGCTCAATTTTAATAAAAATAATAATCCCTTATTGTCACAAGTAGGCTTCAATGAAGTTACTGTGAAAAGCCTCCAGTCGCCACATTCCGGCGCATGTCCGGGGAGGCTGGTACGAGAATTGAACCCGCGCTGCTGGTCTTGTTCTGCATTACAAGCCAGTTGTTTAACCCACTGTGCTAAACCAGCCCCTGGTTTGCCGGCAGCCCAGAGGCTTCCCGACGGCATGGGGCTGCCTCACAATGGGAAACCCATTGACCAGATGGCAAAATGGAGATTCCTGATGCCGTGTTGAACCAGAAATCTAGCATGGCGGGACGGAGAAACCCACCCAGAAAATCTAAATGGGTGGAGGTAAGAAACAACAAGGAGAAGAAGAATCATAGGATCATAGAATTGACAATGCAGAAGGATGCCATTCGGCCCATCGAGTCTGCATCAGCTCTTGGAACGAACACCCTACTTAAGCCCATACCTCCACCCTATCCCTGTAACACAGTAACCCCACCTAAACCTTTTTTTGGACACGAAGGGCAATTTAGCATTGCGAATCCACCTAACCTGCACATCTTTGGACTGTGGGAAGAAACTGGAGCACCCGGAGGAAACCCACACAGACACGTGGAGATCATGCAGACTCCACACAGACAGTGATCCAAGCCGGGAATCGAACCTGGAACCCTGGAGCTGTGAAACAACAGTGCTAACCACCGAGCTTCCGTGCCACACTTGACAGACTCCATTTTGCTTTATAAATCCACAAACTCCGAACTAGTGATGGCAGTGCCTTTGCCCGACATGAGGAGCTCCGGGGTACGTGGACGCTAAAGATCTGCTGGAGACGTTCGGTGGTGGCACACAACATGGTCACCGTCATTCTGTGTACATCCAACCATTTTGAATGTACATTGCCCCTTGGTAGGGACCCTTGAAATCCACTTGGAGGTGGGACCGTGGCTGGCACGGCCATTCCCACGGGTGAAGTGGAGCTGCTGGGGGGAGCTGCTGGTGTTCCTGGCAATGGGTACACTGTTTTGCCAAGTTCTCGATAGCCATGTCGATACCAGGCCACCAAATGTAGCTCCGGCCAACATCTTCATTTTGGAGACACCGAGGTGTCCACTGTGGAGGACGTGCAAAATAGCCCCCTGGTCGCATTTGGAGATGACCACCAGGGAACCCCACAGAAGGATGCCGTCCACTATGTCCTGGAACTCCATCCCTAACAGCACAGTGGTTGTACCTACACCTCCAGGACTGCAGCGATCCAAGAAAGCAACTCACCACCTCTTTCTGAAGGGTAACTAGGGATGGGCAATAAATGCTGGCCTAACCAGTGACGCTCACATCGCATTGAAAATACCTCAGCCCAGGCTGCCGTGGTCAGAGGGAGTGCTTCCTGTAACATCTTTGGGAAACAGGATCTCCTGATTCCTGGATTGACTGGAGGATAACCTCGCTAAACCAAAGGGCCACAAGCTGTATTCTCTGGAACATTCTGAAATATGCAGAATCTGGAGTTATAGGCTTTCAATAAGTGAATGGCTGCCAGCTGCTCTTTAAATATAGCACAAGGACCTTTGAACCCATGAGGTAAGGGAGGGGATGATGACTTCCTGCGTTTCCCTGCTCAGGATTTGCATTGCTCCTCGCGCAAGCGGGGGGGTGGGTGGGGGGGGGGAGCAGCTGGCCTGCCCCGGAGTGGAATTAACTCTCTTTACTATTCTGCTAAATGTATACTACAGAACGGAAGATAGCATCTCTTCTATCTGCATTCTGCACATCTGATTAACATATCTGCAGAAAAGAAAGAGCAATTAACGATGAGAAATTTCCAGGCCACTATTAAGAATTTCAACTGTGTGAAATTATAATACTTACATAGAACAGTACAGCACAGAACAGGCCCTTCGGCCCTCGATGTTGTGCCGAGCAATGATCACCCTACTTAACCCCACGTAACCCGTATACCCGTAACCCAACAACCCCCCCATTAACCTTACACTACGGGCAATTTAGCATGGCCAATCCACCTAACCCGCACATCTTTGGACTGTGGGAGGAAACCGGAGCACCCGGAGGAAACCCACGAACACACGGGGAGGACGTGCAGACTCCACACAGACAGTGACCCAGCCGGGAATCGAACCTGGGACCCTGGAGCTGTGAAGCATTGATGCTAACCACCATGCTACCGTGAGGCCCATGATTGAAAATCTGGGTGGGCTTGGGGTTGTGCCAGATGTGCTCTTCCCCTGCCTCAGTGAATTGTCAATGTTGTCCAGAAAATGTGTTTCAGGTACTCACTGAACCTGCCAGGCTTCTGGAAATTTCATTGAATTTACAGTGCAGAAGGAGGCCATTCAACCCATCGAGTCTGTACCGGCCCTTGGAAAGAGCACCCTACTAAGCCCCACGCCTCCACCCTATCCCCTTTATCCCCGTAACCCATCCTAACCTTTTTGGACACTAAGGGCAATTTAGCATGGCCAATCCACCTAACCTGTGCATCATTGGACTGTGGGAGGAAACCGGAGCACCCAGAGGAAACCCACGCACACATGGGGAGAACGTGCAGACTCCGCACAGACAGTGACCCAAGCTGGGAATCGAACCTGGGACCCTGGAGCAGTGAAGCAACTGTGCTAACCACTATGTCACCGTTCTGCCCAAATGAGCTCCCTCAGCTCATCACTGATTGTCATTTGCCATTGGAGCTTGGCAGGTCTATGCTCTGTATCAGTCAGGCCTTGGACTCATGGTAAACAATATAACCCTGAATTCATTGGTAGTTGATACTTGATGATACGGGACTTTACGCAGAAGGAACTTGCCTTGTTTCTTCAGTTACCGGAGTATACATTGCGAGAAAGGATGTTGGCCCCGGACGCGTGGGTGGAAGAGAAAACTGGGGATATTTACGGGGTGGTTGGAGAGCAGGGGATGGCACTTGGAGAAGGGATCAAGCGGAAGTGGGAGGAAGAGTTGGGGATTGAGATGGGGTGGGGAGTTTGGAGTGAAATAATGCAGCATCCTCATGTGCGAGAATCGATGTTATACAGTTTAAGGTGGAATATGGGGTTCACATGACTCGGACCCGGTGAATGGGTTTGTTCCGGGATGTCTGCGAAGGGGCTGGCGAACCATGCTTGCATGTTCTGGGGGTATTGAAAGCTGGACAGCTTTTGGGAGGTGGTGTTTGGGAGATTGTCAGGGTTTGTGGGGTTAAGATAGCGCCGTTCCCTCTGGTGGTGATTTTTGGGGTGTCGGAGGTGCTGAGGTTGCAGGAGGGAAAGGGGGGGGCGATGTCGTGGCCCTCGCCTCTCTTACTGCCCAGCAACGAATGTTACTAAACTAGTGACTGGTAGCACTTTCAGGGGGGTCATGGCGTGGTTGAGGGATTTGCATAAATTTCTTAGGCTGGATTAAAAGGAGGGGAGAAATGAACAAACTGTATTTACTATGTTTCTTTTGAGATGTTATATATTGATGTGTTTGATTGTTTGGAATAAAATATATATTTTTTTTAAAAGCTGGTGGCCCAGTGGCACAGTGGTTCGCACTGTTGTCTCACAACACCAGGAATCCAAGTTCAAATGAGGCCTTGGGTGACTGTGGAGTTTGCACTTTCTCCCTGTGTCTGCGTGGGTTAACTTTGGGTGCTCTGGTTTCCTCCCACAGTCCAAACAAGCACAGGTTGGGTGGATTGGCCATGCTAAATTTCCCTTAGTGCCCAGGGATGTGTAGGTTAGGTGGGGTTATGGAGATAGGACTGGGGAGTGGATCTAGGTAGGGTGCTTGTTCAGAGGGTCAGTGCAGACCCGATTGGCCGAAAGGCCTCCTTCTGCACAGTAGGAATTCTATGGCTTCATGATTGTTTTTCTCAAGACAGTCTCTTTTAAACTGTATTTGTTTCTATAGTGAAGGACATGATGCTTGAAATTCCTTTCAATGAAAATTCTCTAACTCTGTGTTGTATTCCAAAAGTGTTGGATTCCAAAAGTGTAACAGAGATTGGGTCCAAACTTGAGAATAGCAGGAAGGGAGAGGTGTTGTTACATTCGGCAGGCTCCTCCTGCTGTAACCAACAGACAAGGTATTTACAAATGGGTTGTGGTCATGTGCCAGCTGCTTATTGGCACACAATGCAAGGCAATCGATATTAAAGTGGGGCTTTGATCTCCCATTGTCTAAGCTACAAAAATGCCATGGAAACAAAAATCGAGTCCATAACATACTCCTGAGTTTGATTGGTCCTGCTTTGTGCCTGGCCATTTCTGGAGCCAAGAAGTCTGGCGGCAGATTATCCATGTGTTTTTCAGAGAGTTCAGACATTTGGTGGTATGAACTCCATCAGCAGAATTGCCCAGCCATATCCCCTGGCAATCCAATTTTAGATGCTTCCAGAAACTTGGCCAGTTTGTAGGTCAGGTGACTTATAGAACATAGAACAGTACAGCACAGAACAGGCCCTTCGGCCCTCGATGTTGTGCCGAGCAATGATCACCCTACCTAAACCCACGTAACCCGTATACCCGTAACCCAACAATCCCCCCATTAACCTTACACTACGGGCAATTTAGCATGGCCAATCCACCTAACCCGCACATCTTTGGACTGTGGGAGGAAACCGGAGCACCCGGAGGAAACCCACGCACACACGGGGAGGACGTGCAGACTCCACACAGACAGTGACCCAGCCGGGAATCGAACCTGGGACCCTGGAGCTGTGAAGCATTGATGCTAACCACCATGCTACCGTGAGGTAGCTTCTGCAACTATTTAAAACTCAGAGGGGCTGGATTCTCCATTTCAGCGGCTAAGTGCTGGCTGAAATGGAGAATCCGCGGGCGTTTTACAATGCCAAAATTGGCGCCGAACCCTCACCGATTCTGGGACCAGTGAGGGGCTAGCAGCGGCGCCAGGTTAAATTCCCAGCTCCCGTGCCGTAAGCAACCAGAGAATGGCCAGGGTCGTGCATGCGCATGGCCCTTGGAAAGAGCACCCTACCCAAGCCCATGCCTCCACCCTATCCCCATAACCCATTAACACCATATAACCTTTTGGACACTAAGGGGCAATTTAGCATGGCCAATCCACCTCACCTGCACACCTTTGGACTGTGGGAGGAAACCGGAGCACCCGGAGGAAACCCACGCAGACACGGGGAGAACATGCAACTTAACACAGACATTGACCCAAGCCGGGAATCAAACATGGGACCTTGGAGCCGTGAAGCAACTGTGCTAACCACTGGGCTACAATGCTTGAGTCATTGGAAAGGGGGGGGTTGCCGGCTACACTGACACAGGCATCTATTTCATTGATCTTGAAAAAGGACAAAGATGCAACAGAGTATGTGTCATACAGGCCCATCTCGTTACTGATTATGGACGTGAAAGTGTTGGGTGAGCTGTTGGCGAGACGATTGGAAGGACATGTGCCGGAAGTGGTCTCGGAGGGCCAGATGGCGTTCATGAAGGGGCAACGGTTGTCTAGTAATATCAGGAGATACTGAATGTGGTTATGACCTCTCTGCCGGGGAGAATGCCCGAGATGACCGTGTCAATGGACACAGAGAAGGCTTTTCACCGGGTGGAGTGGCGGTACTTGTTCGATATCCTTGGGAGCTTTGGATATGGGCCGATGTACGTGGCTTGACTTTGAATCACATCCCGAGTGGAACGTTTGCCTGACCCAGCCCTTTCTTAGCCGCATCTGATGCTTCATCCGTAGATCTGTTTCCCACAGAAAAATCACATCTGCCCTCAGGCTCTCTAGGTGTGCAAACACCCGGGACTGTTTAATCAGACCATTTAACCCACGTACTTTCTATGTGACAATCCTCACCAGGGTTTCTGCCTCCCCCTTTACCAAGCTCCGCCATCATCCCCTAACACACACTGATGAGCCATCAATCGAACGCGAGACGAGTTGCTGTACAAAAGTTAGGCTTTAATAAGCTAGAACTTAGCCCTGCGGTCGACTACAATAAATGGACAACCGCCGGGCGTTCTGGCTATTTATACCTCGGTATGGAGGCGTGGTTAACTCAGCCTCTCGACCAATCGGAGAGCCGTCACATGACTGGTCTCAACCAGTCGGTCGAGAGGCACATGACCGACCAGGGCCAATGGTAAGCCGGTGTTTTGCACCAATGGCACACAGCTATGCAAATCATACCACCACACACACCCCACCCAAGCAACTGTACCCTCACTATAACCTGGGCCCATCCAAAATGGTCGCCCTCTCCATCCTCGGCTAAGCTTTGTCCCTACTGCCCCCGCACTCAGGTTACCCATAGCTGCTTCTGTTCACTAGCATATCATGCTAGCATGGCGACTTCCATCTGGAGGCCCAAAGGGCCCTACCAAAACCCTCCTACCTACCCATCCCCCTACTATGCTTGCACCATAATGTTCTATCTCAACCTACCCAGAAGCCTTATGCAAACCTAACAACTGACCGCAACCGCCATGTTCCATGTACATAACACATTATGCAAAAGAACACTTCAATTATAAAACAAGTGAAAAGCGCGCATATGTAAAAATATGAATTACAATCAGGAACCAGCGTAAACACAAACATAACAAATTATAAACCGTACAAAAATCCCGTCCTTAGCCCTCCCCCAACCCATGCTCCTTTTTAAAAAAATAATTTTTATTGACATTTTCAAAAAATATCAAAAACAGAAAATAACAGCAAGAAAACAGTATTAACAACAAAAAAAGAGAAAAAACACAATAACCCCCAAAACCAAACCCCCGCCACAGCAACTACAAAAAGAAGAAATAGGTAAGCACCCGGCATATTCAATAAACATATGTACACATTTCTCCCCTCCCCCAAAACCAACCCCCCCACCCCCCGGGTTGCTGCTGCTGCCGGCTCCACTGCAACCCAAAAAATTGCGAGTCCCCAGCCTGGCTTGACCCTGGATCCTACCACCCTCGACACCGTCCTTGCTACCCCCTTCCAAAATTCCCCCAGCACTGGGCATGCCCAGAACATATGGGCATGGTTCGCTGGGCTCCCCGAGCACCTAGCACACCTGTCTTCGCCCCCGAAAAACCTACTCATCCTCGTCCCGGTCATGTGGACCCTATGTAGCACCTTGAACTGTATGAGGCTAAGCCTCGCACAGGAAGAGGATGAATTCACCCTTTCCAGGGCATCCGCCCACGTCCCCTCCTCAATCTCCTCACCCAGCTCCTCTTCCCATTTACCCTTCAGCTCCTCCACCAAGGCCTCATCCACCTCCTGCATGACGTGGTACACGTCCGAAATCCTCCCTTCTCCAACCCACACCCCCGAGAGCACCCTGTCCCATACCCCACGTGGGGGCAGCAGAGGGAACCTGCCGCCTGGCAAACGCCCTAACCTGCATGTACCTAAACATGTTCCCCGGGGGAGCCCAAACTTCCCCTCTAACCCACCCTGGCTCGCAAACCTCCCATCCACAAACGGTCCCTCAACCTCCTAATATCTACCCTGCGCCAACCAAGAAACCCGCCATCGATGCTCCCTGGTATAAACTGGTGATTCCCCCGTATCGGGGACTCCATCGAGCCCCCCACCTCCCCCCTATGCCGTCTCCATTGCCCCCAGATTTTGAGAGTAGCTGCCACCACCGGGCGCGTAGTATACCTAGTTGGAGGGAGCGGCAACGGCGCCGTTACCAGCGCCTCCAGGCTCGTGTCCACACAGGACGCCATCTCCATCCTCTTCCATGCTGCCCCTGCCCCATCCATTACCCACTTATGCACCATCGCTGCATTGGCAGCCCAATAGTACCCACAGATGTTGGGCAACGCCAGCCCCCCCCTATCCCTGCCCCGCTCCAAAAACACCCTTCTCACCCTCGGAGTCCCATGCGCCCATACAAATCCCGTAATACTCCTGTTGACCCTCCTAAAAAAGGCCTTTGGGATAAGGATGGGGAGGCACTGGAACAGGAACAAAAACCTCGGGAGCACCGTCATCTTGAATGACTGCACCCTGCCCGCCAGTGACAGTGGCAACATGTCCCATCTTTTAAACTCCTTCTCCATTTGCTCCACCAGCCTAGTGAGGTTAAATTTGTGAAGGGCCCCCCAGCTCCTAGCCACCTGGACTCCCAGGTACCAAAAGCTCCTCCCTGCCCTTTTCAGTGGGAGCCTACCAATCCCCTCCTCTTGATCCCCCAGGTGCACTCTTACCCAGGTTGAGCTTGTACCCTGAAAAGCCCCCAAATTCCCTTAGAATCTTCATCATCTCCGGCACTCCCCCCACTGGGTCCGCCACATATAGCAACAAATCATCTGCGTAAAGTGACACTCGGTGCTCCTCCCCACCCCGCACCAGACCCCTCCAATTCCTTGATTCCCTCAACGCCAGGGCCAGGGGCTCAATTGCCAACGCAAAGAGCAAGGGGGACAGGGGACACCCCTGTCTCGTCCCCCGGTACAACCGAAAGTACTCCGATCTCCTCCTATTCGTGGCTGCGCTCGCCATCAGAGCCTCATATAATAGCCTCACCCAACTGACAAACCCCTCCCCGAACCCAAATCTTTCCAGCACCTCCCACAAGTACCCCCACTCAACCCTATCAAAGGCCTTCTCTGCGTCTAATGCAACCACTATCTCCGCCTCCCCTTCTACCGCCGGCATCATTATAACATTCAGAAGCCTACGTATATTGGTGTTCAGCTGCCTTCCCTTCACAAACCCCGCCTGGTCCTCATGAATGACCCCCAGCACACAGTCCTCTATCTATGTGGCCAAGATCTTCGCCAACAGCTTGGCATCCGCATTTAACAACGAGATCGGCCTATATGATCCACACTGCAGGGGGTCCTTGTCCCGTTTAAGGATCAAATAAATCAGCGCACGTGACATAGTCGGGGGCAAAGCCCCCCCCTCCCTTGCCTCGTTAAAGGTCCTAACCAACAGGGGGCCCAGCAGGTCTGCGTACATTTTGTAAAATTCGACCGGGAACCCATCCGGCTCGGCGCCTTCCCCGACTGCATGTTGCCTATCCCTTTGACCAGCTCCTCCAGCTCAATCGGCACCCCCAGCCCCTCCACCTGCTCCTCCTCCACCTTCGGAAATCTCAGCGTGTCCAAAAAGCACCCCATTCCCCCCCCCCCCCTCCCCCCCCCCTCCACCGGGGGCACGGACCAGTACAATTCCCCATAAAAGTCCCTGAAGACCCCGTTAATGTCTACCCCACTTCGCACCACATTTCCTCCCCTATCCTTCACTCCACCAATCTCCCTGGCCGCATCCTGCTTACGGAGCTGAGGCGCCAGCATCCTACTCGCCTTCTCCCCATATTCGACACCGCTCCCTGTGCCTTCCTCCACTGAGCTTCCGCCTTTCTGGTGGTCAGCAAGTCGAACATGGCCTGAAGGTTACGGTCCGGAGCCTCTGCGTATCTCCTGTCCACCCTCACCATTTCCCCCACCAACCTCTCCCTCTGTCTTTGCTCTCCCCTCTCCCTATGGGCTCGGATGGAAATCAACTCCCCTCTAACCACCGCCTTCAATGTTTCACAAACCGTCCCCACCCGGACCTCCCCATTATCATTGGCCTTTAAGTACCTCTTGATACACCCTCGAACCCGCCCGCCCACCTTCTCATCCGCCAGCAGCCCCACCTCCAGGCGCCAGAGCGGGCGCTGGTCCCTCTCCTCCCCCAGCTCAAGGTCTACCCAGTGCGGGGCATGATCCAAAATGACTATGGCTGAATACTCCTCCACCCTCGAAATCAGCCCCCTGCTCAGAACAAAAAAATTGATCCGGGAATAGGCTTTATGCACGTGGGAGAAAAATAAATACTCCCTGGCCCTCGGCCTCACGAACCTCCAAGGATCCACCCCTCCCATCTGATCCATAAACCCCCTCAATACCTTAGCTGCCGCGGGCCTCCTGCCCGTCCTGGACATGGATCGATCCAATGGGGGATCCAGCACTGTATTAAAGTCCCCCCCCCAATATCAGGCCCCCCCGTCTCCAGATCCGGAATGCGGCCCAACATGCGCCGCATAAAACCCGCATCGTCCCAGTTCGGGGCATAGACATTCACCAGCACCACCCGCTCCCCCTGCAGCTTGCCGCTCACCATCACATACCTCCCGCCACTATCAGCCACCACCTTTGACGCCTCAAACGACACCCTTTTTCCCACCAGAATCGCCACCCCCCGGTTCTTTGCATCCAGTCCCGAATGAAACACTTGGCCCACCCATCCCTTCCTCAGTCTAACCTGGTCCGCCACCTTCAGGTGCGTCTCCTGAAGCATAGCCACGTCCGCCTTCAGCCCCTTCAGGTGCGTAAACACCCGGGCCCGTTTGACCGGCCCATTCAGCCCCCTCACATTCCAAATTATCAGCCGGATCAGAGGGCTCCCTGCCCCCCTCCCCTGCTAACTAGCCATAACCCATCCCCTGCCCGACCCAGGCCAGCATCCCCCGCTCGGCCTGTTCCTCACGGCGGCAAACCCCCACCCCGGCCCCCCCTGCATCCTCCAGCTCCTTCCTGGCCATTTCAGCAGCAACCCGGTACCCCCCTTCCCCCCCCCCCCCCCCCCAAGTTAGGACCCCTCCCAGCCGCGTTACTTCCTACATAGCACTCCCGTGAGCCAGCTAACTTCTGCTGACCCTGGCAGCTCCCGCCACACCTCCGACCCCTCCCAACGTGGGGCTACTTCTCCTCCCCCATACCCAACAGCAGACCCTCCTCCTCCCCCTCCCACTCTCGCGCGGGAAAAAAGCCCGCGCTTCTCAGCTCCGACCCCGCCCCCATCCACCCTCAACGCGGGAAACAAAAGAAAAGCCTGCGCTTTTCCACTATCCACCGAACCCACGCAAAAAAGACAGCGCCCCACCCGCCCTAGAAATAACACACAACCAGCTTAAAACAGCATGAAACAGCATAAAACAGAGACCCTTCCCACCAAAAGTTAACACAGTTATTTACAAGCCCCCGACCCTCAGTTAGAGTCCAACTTCTCGGGCTGCACAAAGGCCCACGCCTCCCCCCCCCGGGGACTCAAAGTAAAAGTGACGGTCCTTGTAGGTGACCCACAGATGCGCCGGCTGTAACATGCCAAACTTCACACTCTTTCTGTGGAGCACCGCCTTCGTCCGGTTGTACCCGGCCCTTCGCTGAGCCACCTCCGCACTCCAGTCCTGGTAGATCCGCACTACCGTGTTCTCCCACTTGCTGCTCTGCTCCTTCTTGGCCCACCTAAGCATGCACTCTCGGTCAACGAACCGGTGGAACCGCACCAGCATCGCCCGAGGCGGCTCACTCGGCTTGGGCCTCCTGGCCAGTATTCTGTGGGCCCCCTCCAGCTCCAGGGGCCCCTGGAAGGACCCAGCTCCCATCAGCGAGTTCAGCAAAACAACCACATAGGCCCCCAGGTCTGACCCCTCCAGCCCCTCCGTGAGGCCCAGGATCCGCAAATGTTTCCGCCTCGACCGCTTCGCCATCTCCTCGAACCGCTACTGCCACTTCTTATGGAGCACCTCATGCATCTTCACCTTTACCGCGAGGGCCGAGGCCTCATCCTCTCTTTCGGAGCCTTGTTGTCGGAGCTCCCGGATTGCCACCCCTGGGCTGCCTGCGTCGCCAGCAGCTTGTCCGCATTCGCCTTCAGCGAGTCTAGCAGCTCCACTTTTAGCTCTTGAAAGCAGCGCTGGATAGTCTCCTGCTGCACCTGCGCCCACTGCCTCCATTCCTCGAGGCCTCCGCCGGCTGCCATCTTGATTTTCTTCCCCCGCTTTTTCTTAGGCGCTGCCACCGCTATTCTGCTGGCCCCACTCCTGGTCCAGACCATAGACCACTGGGGATCCGCTGCAGACACCTTCCCACGTCGGGAACCGTCGAGCAAGTACCGCTGGGGGCCCTTAAAAGAGCCCAAAAGTCCGTTCCTGGTGGGAGCTGCCGAACGTGAGGTTTAGCTCCGCATCGCCGCAACTGGAAGTCGACCCCCCAACCCATGCTCCTTAACAAAGACATTTGCCTCCTCTGGCATCAAGAAATATTGCTCCCTGCCCTAGAAATTTACCCAAAGTTTGGCCAGGTACAGCACCCCAAACCGAACCTTGCTCCGATACAATGATGTCTTGTCATTTTTAAACCCGCCCATCCCTTGGCCAGGTCAGCACCAATGCCCTGGGGCAGCACGGTAGCATGGTGGTTAGCATAAATGCTTCACAGCTCCAGGGTCCCAGGTTCGATTCCCGGCTGGGTCACTGTCTGTGTGGAGTCTGCACGTCCTCCCCGTGTGTGCGTGGGTTTCCTCCGGGTGCTCCGGTATCCTCCCACAGTCCAAAGATGTGCGGGTTAGGTGATTTGGCCATGCTAAATTGCCCGTAGTGTCCTAAAAAGTAAGGTTAGCGGGGGGGGGATTGTTGGGTTACGGGTATAGGGTGGATACTTGGGTTTGAGTAGGGTGATCATTGCTCGGCACAACATCGAGGGCCGAAGGGCCTGTTCTGTGCTGTACTGTTCTATGTTCTATGTTCTAAATCTGGTTCCCATTCCATTCTCAACTGCAGTCCCGAGCGCCCTGGCCCACCTCCGAATCTATTCTTTGTCCTGGAATTGTACATGTCTGGTGATCCAACCACTGTATATATGTGTGCTTGCAGTAGGGGATGTATGGCCGTACCTGTATTACAGGTTTCTCCAGTAAGCCCCTGCCGGCTAGCTCCGCCCACAGGGAGCTGTATAAATATTCATAAGTTTCACTGAGATGCCATTCTACAGCTGCCGCCAGAGGAATAGCATCTCACTGTAATAAAGCCTCTCTTCTACTTCACTCGAATCTTTGTGTACAATTCTTAGCGCCACAATTTATTACAGTGAGATTTTCCTTACACTACGGACATCAGGATCAAACCTGACCGTCTGCAGCTGGATCCGCAGTCGCCCCACACCAGGAAAGACTTTGTTCACTGGCTTGCAGTTTTCGAGGCCTACATCTCTTCAGCGGACCCTCCACCTTCGGAGGCTCAAAAACGACAGCTTTTTTACTCAAGACTCAGCTCCAGCGTGTTTCCGCTAATTTGAGATGCGCCTGACTACGCCCGGGCCATGGAACTGCTCAAGGAGAACTATGCACAGCCGACGAACACCCTGTTTGCGAGACATCTACTCTCTACTCGCGTCCAACAGCCGGGTGAGTCAATTGAGGACTTTTGGAGGGCCCTTATACCTCTAGTACGAGACTGCTACTGCCGGGCCCCCACGGCCACAGAACATTCCGACCTACTCATGCGGGATGCCTTTGTTACGGGTATTGCATCGGACCCCATCAGGCAACGACTGCTGGAAGGGGCCGCTTGCGATCCCGCAGCCACAAAGACTCTGGCGCTATCAATGATGGCCGCCTTCCATAGTGCGCGATCCTACCCCGCTAGCCATTCGGCCCAACCGTCCTACCCCTCGTGGACACCGCAACCGGCTTCCCCAGCAGCCACCCCCTAGATAGCCACCCCGCGCACTATGCCTATGCTGCTCGCTGCACCGTGCACCCTGGGGGTCCCCGATGCTACTTCTGTGGTCAGCAGAAGCATCCCCACCAGCGCTGCCCGGCCTGTACCGCGACCTGCAAAGCTTGTGGCAAGAAAGGCCAGTCACTGACGGTTGCCGCTATCGCACCCGAATCCCCCGCTCGCCTCAGCCGATCGCACATTGGGCCCTGCCATCCGCTGCCCCCGATCCCACATGCGATCAGTGGGCGCCGCCATCTTTCGCCGCCCCCGCCATGTGCGCACCATGGGCGCCGCCATCTTCACCCTCCACTTCCATGTGCGTTCCATGGGTGCCGCCATCTTGCCCCGCCCCCACAATGTGCGCTCCATGGCCGCCGCCATCTTGTCCGCCGCCATCTTCTTCCTCACAGGTACTCCAGACGCCGCCATCTTGTCCTCCCCTCGGGACGGAACCACGGGACCCGGGTCACTGCCGCTACTCGTCGGACTCGTCAGACTCATCGGCCAATCGCCCGCTACTCGCCTCCATGACGCTCGACCAGTCCTGACCTCGCAACCTGGCACCCTCTTCCACGATGGTGCTCGTCAACGGCCACGTGACCTCCTGCCTCATCAACTCCGGGAGCACCGTTTGCTTCATTCACCCGGACATGGTAAGGCGCTACTCCCTTGCAGTCCATCCCATCAACCGGCAGATCACCCTAGCCTCCGGTTCCCACTCTGTCCCGATCCGGGGCTCCTTCCTGGTTAAACTCACTGTACAGGGCATGGAATTCGACCCTTTCCACCTGTACGTTCTCCCCAACCTCTGCGCATCACTCTTACTAGGCCTGGATGTTCAATGCAACCTCCAGAACCTCACCCTCAAATTTGGCAGACCCTTACCTCCCCTCACCGTTTGCGGCCTCGCAACCCTCTCTCACCGTTTGGGGCCTCGCAACCCTCAAGGTCGAGCCTCCCTCCCTCTTTGCCAATCTGACCGCAGATTGCAAGCCCGTGGCCACCAGGAGCAGACGGTACAGCACCCAGGACAAGACCTACATCAGGTCCGAAGTCCAGCGGCTGCTTCGGGAGGGTATCATCGAGGCCAGCAACAGTCCCTGGCGAGCCCAGGTGGTAGTGGTTAAAACTGGGGAGAAACACAGGATGGTCGTGGACTACAGCCAGACCATCAACCGGTACACGCAGCTCGACGTGTTTCTGATATGGTATTTCTGATATTCTGATATTGCATTTCTGATATGGTCAATCAGATTGCACAGTACCGGGTCTTCTCTACAATTGACCTGAAATCCGCTAACCACCAGCTCCCCATTCGTAAATCGGACCGTCCCTACACTGCCTTCGAGGCGGACAGTCGGCTCTATCAATTTCTTAGGGTTCCGTTCGGCGTCACTAACGGGGTCTCGGTATTTCAACGAGAAATGGACCGAATGGTTGACCGGTATGGACTGCGGGCCACGTTTCCGTACTTAGACAATGTCACCATCTGCGGCCATGACCAGCAGGACCACAACGCCAACCTTGCTAAATTTCTCCACACCGCATCTCTCCATAACCTCACGTATAACAAGGAGAAGTGCGTGTTCCGCACAGGCCGTTTGGCCATCCTCGGCGACTTTGTCCAAAACGGACTACTGGGGCCCGATCCTGACCGCATGCACCCCCTCATGGAGCTTCCCCTCCCCCACTGCCCCAAGGCTCTCAAACGATGCCTGGGGTACTTTTCTTACTACGCCCAGTGGGTCCCACAATACGCGGACAAGGCCCGCCCACTAATCCAGTCCACACAATTTCCCCTCATGGCCGAGGCACAAAGGCCTTCGCTCGTATTCGCACTGACATAGCCAAGGCCCGGATGCACGCAGTAGAGACACTGCCCTTCCAAGTAGAGAGCGACGCTTCAGATGTCGCCCTTGCCACCACGTTGAACCAGACAGGCAGACGCCTCCGACATTCGACATTCGTCTGTTGAAAAGGAGGCCCAGGCAATCGTTGAAGCTGTGCGGCACTGGAGGCATTACCTGGCTGGCAGGAGATTCACTCTCCTCACTGGCCAACAGTTGGTAGCCTTCATGTTCAACAACACGCAGCGGGGCAAGATCAAAAATGACAAAATCTTGCGGTGGAGGGTCGAGCTCTCCACCTATAACTACGAGATCTTGTATCGCCCCGGCAAGCTCAACGGGCCCCCAGACGCCCTCTCCCGAGGTACATGTGCCAGCGCACAAGTGAACCAGCTCCGTGCCTGGCACGAGAGCCGTTGCCATCCGGGGGTCACTCGTTTGTACCACCTAATCAAAGCCCACAATCTGCCCTACTCCGTCGAGGAAGTACGGACAGTCACCAGAGACTGCCAGGTTTGTGCGCCGTGCAAGCCGCACTTCTACCGGCCAGACCGCGCGCGCCTGGTGAAAGCATCCCACCTCTTTGAACGCCTCAGCGTAGATTTCAAAGGACCCCTCCCCTCCACCGACTGCAAAACCTACATCCTTAGTGTGGTCGATGAATTCTCTCAGTTCCCCTTCGCCATCCCATGCCCGGATATGACGTCTGCCACCGTCATCAAGGCCCTTGATTCCATATTTGCTCTGTTCGGTTTCCCCGACTACATCCACAGTGACAGGGGATCCTCATTCATGAGCGATGAGCTGAGTCAGTTCCTGCTCAGCAGGGGTATCGCCTCCAGCAGGACGACCAGCTACAACCCCCAGGGAAACGGGCAGGTAGAGAGGGAGAACGGGACGGTATGGAGGGCCGTCCAGTTGGCCCTACGGTCCAGGAACCTCCCAGCCGCTCGCTGGCAGCAGGTCTTCCCTGACGAGCTCCATTCCATTTGGTCACTACTGTGCACCGTGACTAACCACACACCCAATGAAAGTGATTTTGCCTTCCCTAGGAAGTCTATATCCGAGGTGTCGCTCCCGACTTGGCTCACGACTCCGGGCGCAGTCCTTCTTCGTAGGCATGTCAGGCACCACAAGGCGGAACCCCTGGTGGACAAAGTACGCCTGCTCCACGCGAACCCGCAATATGCCTACGTGGAGTTCCCCGACGGCTGCCAGGACACAGTCTCGCTCCGCCGTCACCAACGCCGCCTGTGCCAACGTTGCCACCACACCTACGTCGCTCACAACGGAACGTTCGACCGCCGATCCGACTCAACCTGTGACCGGATTGCCTGATGGACTCTTGGTTTTCTTTTGTTTTGCCCTTTTGTACATAGATCACTTTATGTATTATAGTTCCACGTCACCCCCGCTGGACTCATTTTTTACAGGGGGTGAATGTGGTGATACAACCACTGTATATATGTGTGCTTGCAGTAGGGGGATGTATGGCCGTACCTGTAATACAGGTTTCTCCGGTAAGCCCCTGCTAGCTAGCTCCACCCACAGGGAGCTGTATAAATATTTGTAAGTTTCACTGAGATGTCATTCTACAGCCTCCGCCGGAGGAATAGCATCTCACTGTAATAAAGCCTCTCTTGTACTTCACTCGAGTCTTTGTGTACAATTGTTAGCGCCACAATATGTACAATCACCGCCTAAGGTGGCTCCCTAGCCCTCGGCCTCTGTCTCAAGGACCGGTCATGATCTATCTCTGGAGCCTTGCCGAAGATCCTCCCCTCCACCAACTTCTCAAATATTTTTGCAATATAGTCCTTAAAACTCGTTCCCTCCACTTCCTCTGGCAGGCCTACGATTCATGGTTTCTGCCACCTAGACTGATCATCTCATTCTCGCCGCCTAGACTGGTCATCTATTCTCGCACGCAGCACCTTACAGGCCTCACCCAGGATTGCCATCTCCATCTCCAATGACACGATCTGGTTACTCTGGTCCAACACCACCCTTTCCACCTCTTGGATAATCGCTCCTTGTGCCTCCAATCACTTCTTCACCCAATCCAGGACCCCGCAAAGAGGTGCTACTGTCTCCTCAATCGCACTCGACCAATCTCCTTGGATCTCCTTTCGCTGCTAACAAAATTCCTCATTAATAAAGCTCATCAACTGCTCCACAGGCAATGTGGCAGCCGACGACGACACTTCCCCTCCACCATCTTTCCCACTGGTGTTGCGCCATGAGTGTCCTCCAACTCCTGAGCCATGGATTTCACCGACTTTATAACTTCATACAAATCGCAATAATACAAAGCAAACACTCCACTCCAGCCTATCTAAACAGGCCCTTGCTCTGCTAATCCATTCGTGACCTGTGAAGCTCAGCCAAGCATTCACACTGAGACCACCTGGGAATTGTATCAACAGGAAGCGATGGGCAGGCGTCTTTTTCTTCAGATGGTAAGGATGGAATATAAGGTTCAGGGGGAAAACCGATCATGGTTCTGAGAAGAGGTGAAGTTAGAAGTAAGTAAATTTCGATCAATTTGATGGACAAACAATGATTGATGGGAATTCTCCACTGAGAAGAAACGTAGACATATCAGAAACAATGATGTGGAACTTGGCATCATCAGTTTACTTCCAATTAACTACAAATTTGAGTTACAATGTTTGATTGTCTCTAAAGTTACGATTTACTCAAAACAGTTGCTGACTATAACTGACATAATTCTGAATGTTGGCTCAGGAATTGCTGCAGCAGAAATTTAAAAACTTTAATGGTCTGGAACAACAAAACTGCAGTAAACCATGCAAATCAACCCAGATGTTCCATCTCTTAATATGTAAGACCATCCTCCAAACATTAACTCCAGAAAAATTGTACTACATCCAACACTATCAATGCATTGTATTTTATGCTGTGCTGCAAATAGATCAATAAAATTTTCTGGACGAGATACATCTTATTAATATATATATAAGATTTTGTTTAGCTAGCGCGAGTATGCTAACATTTTCGAAAGAAATAACATTGATGATGGTTATAAATATATTTTAAAGGACTTGCCCACACACAACATGTTGCTGGTTGGATTGATTTTAACTTTTGGTCGTGGCATATATGTGCAATAGTCAATTGCCTGCTGGCTGTGTACACTCTGCACATTTTTACTTTTCTGCCATTTCTACACAGCACAGAGAAAGGTTCTATTTGGACTTTTCAGTTACTTGTAAAAAAAGTTCGCATATTTAGGTGTCATGAGAATGACATGGGCTGATCTGGATCCATTTGCATCTCTGTAGGAAATCAAATTTAAATTAACCAATCATTTGAATTTCGAAGCCTGAATTAGGCACCAAAACTTCAATGCATTTCCAATGAGAAACAATTTTTACACTATTTGGAAATGAATCAAAAGAGAATTTTTGAATAAAACTGTTTGAAATTAAGAACATACTGCATAAATCAATCCATATTTACTATAGGATGAGCCTGCAAGAATATCAACAAGAACAGTATATAACATTATTTGGCTTGGTGTGGAAAATTTACTGATTGGAAAAGGATCCAATGGAAATTTGCCAACCTTCTCTTTCATTGCGCTCTTTGACAAATTCCTTTCTTCCAAGTTCCAAAGATCATTTCCGTAAGTAAACCCTTTCTCCCTATAAATTGAATTGTGACTTTATCTACATGATTCATTCATTCATGCCTACTTGCTTTGGGAGGGTGGCCTCCTTGTGCCACCCTCCAGAAACAGGGCCTCTCTCCTCTCCCTTTCTACTTCAAGTAAGGCATCTGGGTCTGAAGGAGACTGTGCACGGCTGCTTCTGCCAAACTAGTGCATCCTCACAGACTGCCATCTCATATAAATGTGTGCACGAACCCATGAAAGTGAGATTTGACTACACTGATGGAGGGTAAGCTTGTAAGTTATAATTATAATTGTGATCCCTCAGTTCCGGATGCTCATCTGGGGCCGCAGAGTGAGAGGAGACAACCTTATGGATTTGATGTCTCTGTGAGAGACACAAAGAGATTATCAGAGCTTGCTTAGAACAGCAGAAGCCTCCATGGTGCTGAGTCTAACCAATGCTACTCAGTGTCTGCCATGTAGTTGGATATGGTGGAGTTGCACACTCCCTTGGAATGAACACCTTGCTCTCTGTAGTTACGATTTCCATAATGCATGTCCATTTTGTCAGGGATGTTTCCTCCTGGGCCTCTATCGGATGTCGGAATCCTGTCAGGGCCCTTTCTGGGCATTATGTGCCCGTTCCTCCTGCGAGGACAAAAGACAGCTTGATATTTTATATAAAATATACCATTTTAATCGGAATAACAGAAAAATGGATTATTATGTAAATGATAAAATATTAAAACATGCTGCTGTGCAGAGGGACCTGGGTGTGCTAGTGGATTGGTTAATTAATAAAAAGCAAAGAGTGGGGATTAATGGGTGTTTCTCTGGTTGGCAATCAGTAGCTAGTGGTGTCCCTCAGGGATCTGTGTTGGGCTCACAATTGTTCACAATTTACATAGATGATTTGGAGTTGGGGACCAAGGATAATGTGTCCGAGTTTGCAGACGACACTAAGATGAGTGATAAAGCAAAAAGTGCAGAGGATACTGGAAGTCTGCAGAGGGATTTAGATAGGTTAAGTGAATGGGCTAGGGTCTGGCAGATGGAATACAGTGTTGACGAGTGTGAGGTTATCCATTTTGGAAGGAATAACAGCAAAAGGGATTATTATTTAAATGATAAAATATTAAAACATGCTGCTGTGCAGAGGTACCTGGGTGTGCTAGTGCATGAGTCGCATAATGTTGGTTTACAGGTGCAACAGACGATTAAGAAGGCAAATGGAATTTTGTCCTTCATTGCTAGAGGGATGGAGTTTAAGACGAGTGCGATTATGCTGCAGGAGTACACATCTGGAGTATTGTGTTAAGTTTTGGTCTCCTTACCTGAGAAAAGACGTACTGGCGCTGGAGGGTGTGCAGAGGAGATTCACTAGGTTAATCCCAGAGCTGAAGGGGTTGGATTACGAGGAGACTGGGACGTACGCGTTGGAATTTAGAAGGATGAGCGAGGCTTTTATAGGAACATGTCAAAATATGAAGGGAATAGATAGGATAGATGCGGGCAGGTTGTTTCCACGGGTGAAAGCAGAATTCGGGGACATAGCCTCAAAATAAGGGGAAGTAGATTTAGGACTGAGTTTAGGAGGCACTTCTTCACCCAAAGGGTTGTGAATCTATGGAATTCCTTGCACAGTGAAGGGTCTCCTTATGTAATGAAGGAGTTGAGGCTCCTTCATTAAATATTTTAAAGATAAAGATAGTTTTTTGAAGAATAAAGGGATTAAGGGTTATGGTGTTCGGGCCGGAAAGTGGAGCTGAGTCCACAAAAGATCAGCCATGATCTCATTGAATGGCGGAGCAGTCTCGAGGGGCCAGGTGGCCTACTCCTGCTCCTCGTTCTTATGTTCTTAAGAAAGGACGTATTGGCGCGGAATAAAGTGCAAAAGAGATTCAATGGTTTAATCCCAGAGTTGAGGGGATTGGATTACGAGGAGTGGTTGAGTAGACTGGGACTGTACTCGTTTGAATTTAGAAGGGTGCAGGGGGGAGGGTCTTATAGAAACATTTAAAATTATGAAGGGAATAGATAGGATAGATGCGGGATGTTGTTTCCACTGGCGGGTGAAAGAAGAACTAGGCATAGCGTCAAAATAAGGGGAAATAGATTTAGGACTGAGTTTAGAAGGAACTTCTTCACCCAAAGGGTTGTGAATCTATGGAATTCCCTTCCCAATGAAGCAGGTCAGGATAAAGATAAAGATAGATAGTTTTTTGAAGAATAAAGGGATTAAGGGTTATGGTGTTCGGGCCGGAAAGTGGAGCTGAGTCGACAATAGATCAGCCATGATCTCATTGAATGGCAGAGCAGGCTCGAGGGGCCAGATGGCCTACTCCTGCTCCTAGTTCTTATGTTCTTATGTTCTTGTATGACACTGTTGACCTCTATGGAAAATTATGTGGAGATGCCTCACGGTAGCATGGTGGTTAGCATCAATGCTTCACAGCTCCAGGGTCCCAGGTTCGATTCCCGGCTGGGTCACTGTCTGTGTGGAGTCTGCACGTCCTCCCCGTGTGCGCGTGGGTTTCCTCCGGGTGCTCCGGTTTCCTCCCACAGTCCAAAGATGTGCGGGTTAGGTGGATTGGCCATGCTAAATTGCCCGTAGTGTAACGTTAATGGGGGGATTGTTGGGTTACGGGTATACGGGTTACGTGGGTTTAAGTGGGGTGATCATTGTTCGGCACAACATCGAGGGCCGAAGGGCCTGTTCTGTGCTGTACTGTTCTATGTTCTATGTTCTATGTTCTATGCCGGCATTGGGGTGAGCACAGTAAGAAATCTTACAACACCAGGTTAAAGTCCAACAGGTTTGTTTCAAATCACTAGCTTTCGGAGCACTGCTCCTTTCTTCACCTGAGGAAAGAGCAGCAAGGATGGGCCACCTGAAATGCAACCGTTTGAAGGAATGGTGTGTGTACAGTGAAGAAAGTCAGAGTTTTGGACTTAGTTTCTTATGTCAATGATGTCACAGGGAAGCAAAAGCTTTCTAATCCAGGGAAGGGCAGTCCCTCGTTTCTTTTGAACACCAACCTTGAGGACATGTTGCAGGCCTTTTGGGAGAGGAGAGAGAGGAAAAGGAACAGGCCATCCGCACCAAATAGGCCTCGTAGAAATAGACCTGAACTTTGCTCTTCACTCTCTCAGTATGTCCTCACACCTTCAAAGATTTCAGCTCAGGGCCACCCAGAGCTCTCTGGCCCTGGTTAAGTGAAATTAAGTGTCAAGTGCCTGTATCATTTTTCCCCAATTGATGTTTCTTGGATCTGACCACCACTGATGTCAAATTGACCAGCCTGTAGTTATCTGGAAAGTCCTTGCATCCTTTCTTGAACATTAAATCTAACATTTGACCTCGCTTCAATTGATGTTTACAGAAGAGAATTCCAAATTTCATCCAATCTTTGTGTAAAGAAATGTTTACTGCTTGCTCCTGCTTTTGGCTGAAAATGCCTGGAGGCTGCTGTTACTGTGTCCTTCCTTATCTGTAGCCATAAAGAAGGACAATTTTTTCTATGACACTGGGTTTTGGAATGCCGGGCTCAGGGGGACTTTTGATTCCAGAAGGCAATCAAGCAAGAAAGCACTGGCGGACCTGGTGTGCGACATTGATCCAAATGGGCCACCTGATGACGCCATTGCAAAAATGCTTTTGCAGAATGCTGATGCTTTTGTTGGTGGTGTGGTGAGTGCTGCATGTAACTGGCATGTCACTGCGGGTTAAACACACTGGAGGTTGAGGATATTCAACTGCACCTTGAGCGCCAGTAGAATATGGATGCCAAGATTTGGTTCCGGTGAGAATGGGCGCCATGTGCAAGGGCCTGCACACCTGTGACTCCTGGATGGAGAATGGCACTGATACATGGAACAAGTAATACACTGATGGACAGATCATTTCTACGATCAGGTTCTAGATACGATAACACATTCACAGGCTTATCCTTCATTTCCTTTGAGGAACCAGCGAGGGGTGGGACCGTGTGCTCCGAAAGCTCGTGTTTGAAGCAAACCTGTTGGACTTTAACCTGGTGTTGTAAGACTTCTTACTGTGCTCACCCCAGTCCAACGCCGGCATCTCCACATCTTGTTTTTTTTGTGAAATGAGCTGACATAGCATTGCATTGGTACCAATATGGAATGGTGATGTTTCCTTGGTGTTTAATGGTTAGTGTGATATGTGGAATGTTATGTAGCTGATTTTCAAATCTTTGTTACTGTTGACTGTTTAATAAACAAGATATTCTCAAGTGGAGCTGTAGGGTATGTCTGCTGATTGCTCCTGCCAATGGCTGCTGGTGCCTTAAGGCTGCCAAATCTGTGTGTTTGCTGCTGAATTCATTCCCTTTTTTGTGATTGCTGGCTGGGGGAAAGGAGAGGAAAAGAGAAGGAGAAGACTGCGATCTGGGCTGGGGAAGGCTGTTCTTTCCTCTTCCCTCCTTGCTCTGAGGGGTTACTGGGTTACGGGGACAGGGTGAAGGTGTGGGGCTTAAGGAGGGTGCTCTTTCCAAGGGCCGGTGCAAACCCGATGGGCTGAATGGCCTCCTTCTGCACTGTAAATTCTATGTTGTATGCACAGACCTGGACAATTCTGTTTCTCACAGAGTTCCTACTGTGCAGAAGAAGGCCATTTGGCCCATTGCGACTGCACCAACCCTGCGAAAGAGCATCCAACCCAGGTCCACTCCCCTCCCCCATCCCTGCAATTCCACACAACCTTTGGTCACAAAGGGGCAACTGTATCAGGGCACTCACCTAACCTGCTATCTTTGGACTGTTGGAGTCCCTCGGCCATTGTCGCAGCCTTCAAGGTGTACGGCAATGGTGGTGGATCCACTGGAGGCCACTGCCGAGTGAGCCATATGATAATATCCTGCCCTTTATCCCCATGGAGATCTTCCTCCCCCACCACACCTGGGGAGGTACAATCTGGGGTGGTGCCGCTCCCACTCGGTCTCAGGGATGATCCCCTTTGACATATCATCTCCTTCCGAGGCCAGATCTTCATCCACCTGGCCTGGAAGGAGGTATTGGAGGGGGATTTCGAGATCCCCTATCAAGCAGATACCTACCGGGTCTTCTGGTCCACGAATGGCGTGCGGTGCCATGCCTGCAAGAGGGTGGGGAACATTCAGAAGAATTGCACCGCTTCCAGGGCCGCACCAGCCACCAAAGCAGCTGCGGCTGGCAGGCTACCCCTCCCCCGACACTACAACTGCCCCACAAGGGAGGCCATGCCAGCAGCTAACAATGTCAGCTGCTACTGAGGAGCAGGGAGAACGTCTGCAGGTGCGGAAGGGGCACAGCGTGGATCAATCCACATGACTCCTGATGCAGAAAGCCCAATAGCACTGACCACAAGCTCGAGGGAAAATTTGCTGACTTGCCCTACCGCCACCCCACGACATCCCGGGCCCGTTGACATGTCAGCATTGGGTGCTGGGCCCATCGCCATCTCGGCGCAGGTCTCCAGAGGTGACGGAGGTGCAGAGCGTGACCTAGAGCTTGTGGTCATTGTGCACGAACCATGATCCCGGGGGGAGGAGTAGATAGATTCATAGAATTTACAGTGCAGAAAGAGGCCATTCAGCCCATCGAGTCTGCACTGGTCCTTATAAGAGACGCTGCTTAAGCCCACGCCTCCACCCTATCCCCATAACACAGTAACCCCACCTAACCTTTTGGACACGAAAGGCAATTTATCATGGCCAATCCACCTAACCTGCACAACCCATGCAGACAGGGGGGGAATCTCCACAGAGACTGTTACCCAAGGCTGAAATTGAACCTGGATCCCTGGGGCTCTGAGACAGCAGTGCTCACCACAGTGCCGCCATGCCGTCTATGTTGAGGGAAGTTTGGGATTGAGCATTTTGCACCACAGAGGCATTCACTTTTAGAACACCGGGGACATGGGGGGGCAGGAGGTTGACTGCAGCAGCACCCTGACCCCTGGGTCACTGGGCGATGGTGGCAAGGAGGGCCACCTTCTCCATCCAAACCTTCAATGCCAGGCACCTCCCTTTACCTTCTAGATATTTCTGATATGGACCTTTTCCTTGCTGAGGACTACACTGCTGGAAGCTGCAGGAGGGAGAGAGGAAGGCAGACTCATTTGAATGAGCAACTTGATGGAGGCTTTGAAGCAATGCTTTTGCAGATTGCATGTGACTTTATTGTACTGTCAACTGTTCAATATCTAATGCCCGGAGGTCACAGGTTGGTTTGCAGCCACCTATTTTGATTCTGAAACCTGGAGTGAAGAAAGGGAGGCTGTATGATGTCCTTCTACCAGCGCTGGACAACAAAGTAGTGCTCTGCATCGGTATGACTTTTGGTGTGATTTTCCACTCCTGCTGAGAGCTGTGGGAGGGGAAAGGAGAGGTGGATTGATACGAATGAGCGAATTCATCTGATTGAACAGCTTGATGAAGGTGTTGAAGCCATGCTCTTGCAGACTGCTGGTGACTTTATTGTACTGTTAACTGATTAATGTTTAACGAGTAATTGGGTTTCTTTGTATAAATGCATTGGGCGCGATTCTCCGCTGCCCATGACGGGTCGGAGAATAGCGGGAGGGCCTTCCCGACATTTTCCCCGACCTCCCGCTATTCTCTCCCCCCCCCCCCCCTCCACGGCCGCCCCACGACACGAATCGCTGCTCGCCGTTTTTTACGGCGAACAGCGATTCTCCCCTGGCCGATGGGCCGAGTTCCCAGGCCTTTACGGCCGTTTTCACGAACGCAAACACACCTGCTCTCACCGTTCGTGAAAACGGCCGCAAAGTGCGTTCCGGACAACCATGGTACCAATTGGCACGGCCGTGCCAAGGGTGGCATGGGCCCGCGATCGGTGGGCACCGATCGCGGGCAGCGGGTCCGATACCCGTGCACTCTTTGTTCCTCCGCCGCCCCGCAGGATCAGTCCGCGGGGCAGCTGAGGGGCATGACGGCCCGCGCATGCGCGGGTTTGACGCATATGCGTGATGACGTCATCCGCGCATGCGCGGGTTGGAGCCGTCCAATCCGCGCATGCGCGGCTGACGTCATCGTGCGTGTCAGCTGCCATGAAGGGCCTGTTCTGTGCTGTTGTGTTCTAATTCTAATTCAAATGGTGAGGCCCGGACACTTTGCCAGAACACTGGAGGCGTCAGCACCACATCGGCAGCAGCCAACAATCAGGCATGCTAGAGTGGGCCTTCAGTGCTGGGGATACCCCCTCAACCAAAGGGTGAATGTGTGGATCAGGGGAGAGCACCTGATCACCATCTCCTTAATGTTGTCAGCAGGGATCCACTGTCTGGGGTCTCGGAGCTCCTGCAATAGCCAGAGGTGAGTTTGCAGAGCGGGGTCCTGCAGTACAACCGGCTTGGTGGATGGCACTCCAGAAAGGCGGGACACCTAAGGGTGAGGGGATATGAGGGTCCCGGGTTGGAAACGCAAACTGATTGTTGGCCTCCCTCCTTCTCCAATCCCTTACAGGATGGATGGTGTTGTTCACCCCTCAGCGGCTGCCCAGCTAGTGGTAGCCGAGGCAGTCAGATACCAGGGAATGTGGCAGCAGCATTGACACAGGCTGGAGGTTGTGCCCCATGTGCAGGGGGTCGCTGCACATCCTGCAGACCTGGCCACCCATCAGGCCGGGGAGGGATGGCCCAAGGTGTACAGGCATCGTTGGTCATTCGAGGAGATGATGGACAGCGTGTGCCAAAGGAAACTCCATTCAACAAAGAGACAGTGCGGCACTTGTGCCATGTCCTCGTCGACCTGGCACCCCATGGAGGAGGAGGATACCTGCTCCCGGAGGCCATGAAGGCCACCGCAGCCCTGAACGTTTCTGCCTTTGTTTCATTCCAGGACTTGAGCGGGTACATGTGCAGCATTTCCCAAGCCACAGCTCACAGTTCATCCATGAGGTCATGGATGCCCTATTTGCTCAGGCAGCTGACTATATTAACTTTGAGCTGGAGCAAGCCTATCAAGATGCCATAGCAGCAGCCATCTCCGGGATGCCCCTGGTCCAGGGGGTAATAGATGGCGCTCGCCGGAGCATCAGGAAGTGCCCTTCATTAACAGGAATGGGTTCCACTCCCTGAATGTTCAACTCATGTGCGATCACTGCCTCCGGATCATGCACGTCTGTGCATGCAGGGAGTGTGCATGACACTACATCCTGGGACACTTGGAGATCCCTGGTGAAGACCAACTCAGGATGATGGCTTTTAAAAAATTTTAAAAATAAATTTAGAGTACCCAATTATTTTTTTCCAATTAATGGGCAATTTGGCGCGGCCAATCCACCTAACCTGCACATCTACTGGAGGTTGTGGGGGTGGGACCCATGCAGACGTGGGGAGAATGTGGAACTCCACACAGACGGCAACCTAGGGCTAGATTCGAACCTGGATCCCCAGGCAGCAGTGCTAACCACTGTACCAGCAGGTAGCCTGGGTTGGCTCTTGAGGATTAAGGGAACCTGCTAGGGTCCTGGCTGATGACGCCATTCCGGAGGCCGGACTGAGGCTGTACCTGATATAACCAGGCCCATGCTGCAACCTGTGCTGTCATTGAGTGGTGCATCGGACTACTCAAAATGTGGTTCCAATGCCTGGATCGCTCTGGTGGTGCACTGCAGTACACCCCCCAGAGGGTCTCCCAGTTTGTGGTGGTCTGTTGTGCCCTCCACAACCTGGCACAGCAGTGGGCGATGAGGAGGAGGAGGAGGTACATGTGGCCTCGTCTGAGGAGGGTGATGAGGGGTCAGACCAGGAGGAGCTGGAAGACAAACCACTGGGAGCAGCGGAGGATGAAGGACAGGCTATGTCGAACATTGGCATGCCCGGAGGGCCAGGGAGGCCTTCAACCCCACCCATTTCTCATAGGACGAGGGTTTGTCCATCAGCGCACCACCACCCGAACCACATCCTCCACCCCTGCCCCCCTCCCCATTGGCCATGGCTTCCCCCCATTGACCACTTCCACCCCCATTCCTCTCCCTCCCATTTTTCCCCTCCAACACCCCCCACTTCCTGACTATCCTGTTCCACCCTCGCAGGGTCTGTGTAGTACCACCCTAGGGTGATGGGCCTGAGTCAGCACTGTCAGTGGGTCAATATACAAGCAGGAGGGACGGTGGCAACCATGCTGTGAACGGTCGCACATTTAGCAGCTCCGGCTCTTTGTGTTTTTTTTAATGGCTTTTAAGCTGGATTTCTGTGGGAATTTCGCAACATAAGTGGATAAAAGCGAGAGGAGAAGAGGACGACCCCTAGTTTATGGTGCTGCACCCAAGAAACAATCGTAAAAGAAGAAATCAGAAGTGAAGTTCACAGTTTGATGGTTGTTGGAGAAGGTGGAGGACCTGGTGAATCGTTCTTGTGGGCAGAATATCCGGATCGTCGGGCTGCCAGAGGGAAGATGCTGGAGAAGATACTTGGGGAAGATGCGTTTGACAGGCCGTTAGAGGTGGACCGGGCTCACAGGGTGCCCAGGAGTAAGCCCCAGGATCGTGAGCCCCCGAGGGAGATGGTGGTGAGGGTGCATCGGTTCCTGGACAAGGAACGCATTATGAGGTGGGCCAGACAGCCAAAATGGTTCCTGTGGGAAGAGGCAGAGATTCGGGTGTATTAAGATTTGGGAGCAGAACTCGCAAAGAGGAGGGTGAGTTTTAAAAAGGTTAAGGCAGCCCTGTATGCGAAGGACATAAAATTCAGACTGCTCCACCCTGGTACTCCTAGGTCTTTGGGTGACCTACGAGTACCAGGAACTGTATTTTGGCTCACTGGAAGAAGTGGCAGCTTCATGAAAGACAATAATCTGGTTGAGGCAAAATGACTTTAAAATCTAGATGGTAGTGGGCTGAGTTAAAGTTTTGTCCTGCTTTATATTTATAGGATCTCACTGTATCTTAATTTGTGTTGATTGGGAAAAGAAGGCTGTTTCTGATTGATATGATTTTGATTTGTTGTTATTTGTACCGAGATACAGTAAAAATGTTTTTAAGTTGTGATGTTCCAGGGAACAAAAGAAAAGATGTTTGAGTTTCTGCATGCATAATCTTTTCTTATTCTGTTTGATTTCTCCTCTATTGTTTTTGGATCTGTTTGAAGGTGATGGGACTGATAAGATGTTGTAAAGGGAGGAGGGATGGGCCTTTGTGCCCGGACCTTGAGGGATTGTTTGTTTGCTTTCTGCGTTTGATGTTATTGTTTTGAGAACTTATGTTAAAAATGTGGGCAAGGGAATCCAGCAGGTGGTAGGATACTAGGCGCTGGAGCGGGAGCTGCTAGGCTAGCTGGGAGAGCTGGTTCACAGGAGCAAAGGGGGTGGGAGGGGGGGGTGGGGGAGAGCTGAAGAGTGATGGAGTAGAGGGAGGAGGGAGTGGTCTGCTGATGATGAGGGGACTTTTAGGAGGTTGGAGATGGAGACCAGATGGCGGTGGCTGCCGAGGGACTGACCTGAGGAGGTGCGGGGCATGGGCTACGGGCTGGCCCAGGAAAGGTCATGGCTGTTCGACAGGGAAGGGGTCCCCCGACCAGACTGGTTACGTGGAATGTTCGTGGACTGAATGGGCCCCGTCAAAAGGGCCCATGTGTTTGCACACTTGGACACTTGGGACAGCTAAAAGCGGACGTGGCCATGCTACAGGAGACACACTTGAAGCTGGGAGACCAAGTTAGACTGGAGAAGAGATGGGTCGGACAGGTATTCCATTCGGAACTGGACTTTGAAACAATGGGGGGGGGGGGGGCATCCTGATTAACAAAAGGATGGCATTTGAGGTGGGGAAGATGGAGGCAAACCCGGGAGGCAGATTTATTATGGTTAGCGGGAATGGCAGTGGTGTTGGTAAATAGGGAATGGCAGTGGTGTTGGTAAATATATATGCCTCAAACTGGGATGATGTCGTGTTTGTTAGGAAGGTGCTGGGAAAAATCCTGGACCTTGACTCACACCGGTTTGTTTTGGGGGATGATTTTAACACGGCCTTGAATCCTAGGATGGACCGGTTGAGTTCGAGGTCAGGAAAAGTATCAGCAATGGCGAAAGAACTGCAGGGGTTTATGGAGCGCATGGGATGGGTTTATCCGTGGAGATTTGGGAGGCCAAGGAGCAAGGAGTATTCATTTTACTCCCATCCATATCCTGAAGGTATACTTCAGAATAGATTTCTTTGTACTGGATAAAAGTTAGTGGGGGGTGGAGAACACTGAGTAGTCAGCAATTGTGGCGTCAGACCACGCGCCACATTGGATAGACCTACGGGTAAGCACTGTGAAGGCCCAGCGCCCGCAGTGGAGATTAGATGTAGGGCTGTTAGCGGATGACGAGATCTGTGAGCGAGTGAGGGAGGCCATTTGGGGGTATATAAAGAACAACGACACGGGAGAGACCGTGGCTGGGGTGGCGTGGGAGGCATTGAAGGCAGTTATTGGAGGGGAATGTATTTCGATTCGGGCCCAGAGGAAGATGATTGAACGGGCGGAGCTGGACAGGTTGGCAGGAGAAATCTTACAGGTGGACAGGAGATATGCAGAATCTCCGGATGAGGAGCTCCTTAATGAGTGTCAGAGACTCCAAATGGAATTTGGGCTCCTTTCCACAGGGACAGCTGAGGAGGGTAAAAGGGGCAATATATGAATATGGGGAGAAAGCTAGCAGGATGCTGGCACATCAGCTGAGGAAGCAGGAGGCGGTGAGAGAAATAGGGAAAATAAAGGACATGAGGGGGAAGGTAGTGATGAACCTGGGGGCGGTTAGTGACGTGTTCCGTGAATATTCTAGTCGGTTATATGAGTCGGAACCCCCGGTCAGGGAGGAGGGTCTGAATCTATTCCTGGAGAGGCTAGAGTTCCCGAAGGTAGATGAGGAGCTGGTGGAAGTCCTGGGGAGCCCAATTGGGTTCAGGAAGGTGAGAGACGGATTGGGGGTGATGCAATCGGGTAAGGCACCGGGACCTGATGGATTCCCAGTGGAATTTTATAAAACGTTTTCTGGGTTACTGGGGGTGCTTCTGTTTAAGGCTTTTAATGAGTCCAAGGAGCTTGGAGTGCTTCCCGCAACGCTATCACAGACATCAATTTCTCTCATCCTGAAGCGAGACAAGAACCTGGAGAGCTGTGGATTGTATAGGCCAATTTCCCTTTTGAATATAGAATGATTGCTGGCAAAGATCTTGACCACTTGACTAGAGGATTGTGACCCGGAGATAATCGGGGAGGATCAGACGGGATTTGTGGGGGACAGGCACCTGACATCCAATATTAGACGGCTTCTTAATGTTATAATGATGCCAGCGGCGGGGCGTGAGGTTGAGGTGGTAGTAGCCATGGACGCAGAGAAGGCTTTCGACCGGGTGGAGTGGAAGTACCTTTGGGATATTTTAGGCAGGTTTGGGTTCGGACAGGGATTTGTGGAGTGGGTCCTGCTGTTATATCAGGTCCGGTGGCTAATGTAAGAACCAACCGAGTCCGGTCAGAATACTTTGGTCACTGTAGGTCTCTAGGAAGGGATACCCGCTCTCCCCATTAATGTTTGCCCTGGCCATAGAGCCCTTTGTGATGGCCCTTAGATCATTAAATGCCTGGAGGGGGATCATGAAGCGAGGGGGGGGGGGGGGGGGGGTGGAGCACAGGGTCTCTCTCTATGCGGATGATTTGCTGCTCTATGTCACAGACCCGTTTGTGGGGGGGGGGGGGGGGGGGGGGGGTGGATGGCCTAAATCATGGAGGTACTGGGTGAACATGGGCGGTTTTTAGGCTACAAGTTAAATATGGGAAAGTGTGAGATGTGTGATCCAGGCATGGGGGCAGCAAAGGAGACTGAAGAACTTACTTCTTAAAGTGGTTGAGAGGAGTTTTAGATATCTGGGGATTCAAGTGGCTAAGGATTGGGGGCAGCTTCATAAGTTAAATCTGGGCAAAGCGGTTGATCAAATGAAAAAGGACTTCCGACGATGGGACATGCTCCCGCTGACGCTGGCGGGGAGGGTTCAGATGGTGAAGGTGATGGTCCTTCCGAGACTGCTCTTCTTTTTTCAATATCTTCTGATTTTTGTCCGAAGGCTTTTTTCAGGAAAATGAATGCGGTGATATCGGGTTTTGTGTGGGCGGGTAAAACCCCGAGAGTAAAGAAGGCACTCCTGGAACGGGGTCACAGAGAGGGGGGCTTGGCCCTCCCGAGCTTTAGTAATTATTACTAGGCGGCCAACATATCGATGGTCAGGAAGTGAGTAGTGGGGGAGGGGTCGGCTTGGGAGCGAGTGGAAGCAGCTTCCTGCAAGGGTACGAGGTTGGAGGCTTTATTAACGATGCTCCTGCCATTCTCACCGGCTCGGTACTGTACAAGCCCTGTGGTGGTGGCAGTCTGAAGGGTGTGGGGGCAATGGAGGCAGCACATGGGACTGGAGGGGGGTGGGGGAGGGACGTCAGTGTGGTCACCGATCTGTGACAACCACCGGTTTGCCCCGGGATGCTGAATGGGGGCTTTAAGAGATGGGAGCGGGCAGGGATTGAGAGATTTGGGGAGCTATTCAACCAGGAGGGCTTTCCGACCTTGGAGGCATTAGAGGAGGCGTTCGAGCTGCCGGGTGGGTATGGGGTTCGGTACCTTTGGGTGCGGGACTTTGTATGGAGGCAGTTTCCAAGCCTTCCTCGCCTCCCCCTAAGCGGACTACAGAATAAGGTAATGTCAAAAACAGGGGTTGGAAAGGGGTGGGTTTCGGAGATATAGAAGGTGTTGATGGAGTGGGACGGGGCCCCTATCAGGGAGGTGAAGAGGAAGTGGGAAGAGGAGCTGGGAGGAGAGCCCGACTTAGCTTGCTCCAGTTCAAGGTGGTCCTCAGGGCTCACATGACGGTAGCCCAGATGAGCAGGTCCTTTGAAGAGGTGGAGGACAGATGTGGGTGGTGTGGGGGTAGCCTGGCGAACCATGTACATATGTTTTGGGCATGTCCGAAATTGAGGGGATTCTGGCAGGGATTTGCGGACGTTATTTACATAGAATTTACAGTGCAGAAGGAGGCCATTCAGCCAATCGAGTCTGCACCGGCTCTTGGAAAGAGCACCCTACCCAAGGTCAACACCTCCACCCTATCCCCATAACCCAGTAACCCCACCCAACACTAAGGGCAATTTTGGACACTAACGGCAATTTATCATGGCCAATCCACCTAAACTGCACATCTTTGGACTGTGGGAGGAAACTGGAGCACCCGGAGGAAACCCACGCACACACGGGGAGGATGTGCAGACTCCACACAGACAGTGACCCAAGCCGGAATCGAACCTGGGATCCTGGAGCTGTGAAGCAATTGTGCTATCCACAATGCTACCGTGCTGCCCGTTATGTCAGAGGTCCTGGAAGGAAGGGTAACTCCGAGTCCAGAACTGGCAATATTTGGGGTATCGGAAGATCCGGGGGCCAAGGTGGGGGAGGGAGGCCGATGTCCTGGCCTTCTCCTCCCTGGTGGCACGGAGACAGATTTTGCTGGGGTGGAGGGACACGGAGCCCCCAAAGTCAGGAGTGTGGGTCAGCGATATGGCAGGGTTTCTCAGCCTGGCTGGGATGGAGGGATTCGGAGCCCCTGAAGGCAGGAGTGTGGGTCAGCGATATGCCAGGGTTTCTCAGCCTGGCTGGGATGGAGGGACTCGGAGCCCCCGAAGGCAGGAGTGTGGGTCAGCGATATGCCAGGGTTTCTCAGCCTGGCTGGGATGGAGGGACTCGGAGCCCCCGAAGGCAGGAGTGTGGGTCAGTGATATGGCAGGGTTTCTCAGCCTGGCTGGGATGGAGGGGCTCGGAGCCCCCGAAGTCAGGAGTGTGGGTCAGCGACATGGCAGGGTTTCTCAGCCTGGCTGGGATGGAGGGGCTCGGAGCCCCCGAAGTCAGGAGTGTGGGTCAGCGACATGGCGGCTCAGCCTGGCTGGGATGGAGGGGCTCGGAGCCCCCGAAGTCAGGAGTGTGGGTCAGCGATATGCCAGGGTTTCTCAGTCTGGCTGGGGTGGAGGGACTCGGAGCCCCCGAAGTCAGGAGTGTGGGTCAGCGATATGCCAGGGCTTCTCAGTCTGGCTGGGGTGGAGGGACTCGGAGCCCCCGAAGGCAGGAGTGTGGGTCAGCGATATGCCAGGGTTTCTCAGTCTGGCTGGGGTGGAGGGACTCGGAGCCCCCGAAGGCAGGAGTGTGGGTCAGCGATATGGCAGGGTTTCTCAGCCTGGCTGGGATGGAGGGACTCGGAGCCCCCGAAGTCAGGAGTGTGGGTCAGCGATATGGCGGCTCAGCCTGGCTGGGATGGAGGGACTCGGAGCCCCCGAAGGCAGGAGTGTGGGTCAGCGATATGGCGGGGTTTCTCAGTCTGGCTGGGATGGAGGGACTCGGAGCCCCCGAAGGCAGGAGTGTGGGTCAGCGATATGGCGGCTCAGCCTGGCTGGGATGGAGGGACTCGGAGCCCCCGAAGGCAGGAGTGTGGGTCAGCGATATGGCGGCTCAGCCTGGCTGGGATGGAGGGACTCGGAGCCCCCGAAGGCAGGAGTGTGGGTCAGCGATATGGCTGGGTTTCTCAGTCTGGCTGGGGTGGAGGGACTCGGAGCCCCCGAAGTCAGGAGTGTGGGTCAGCGATATGCCAGGGTTTCTCAGTCTGGCTGGGGTGGAGGGACTCGGAGTCCCCGGAGTGTGGGTCAGCGATATGGCGGGGTTTCTCAGCCTGGCTGAGATGGAGCGACTCGGAGTCCCCGAAGGCAGGAGTGTGGGTCAGCGATATGGCAGGGTTTCTCAGTCTGGCTGGGATGGAGGGACTCGGAGCCCCCGAAGGCAGGAGTGTGGGTCAGCGATATGGCGGCTCAGCCTGGCTGGGATGGAGGGACTCGGAGCCCCCGAAGGCAGGAGTGTGGGTCAGCGATATGGCGGGGTTTCACAGCCTGGCTGGGGTGGAGGGGCTCGGAGTCCCCGAAGGCAGGAGTGTGGGTCAGCGATATGCCAGGGTTTCTCAGCCTGGCTGGGATGGAGGGACTCGGAGCCCCCGAAGGCAGGAGTGTGGGTCAGCGATATGGCGGCTCAGCCTGGCTGGGATGGAGGGACTCGGAGCCCCCGAAGGCAGGAGTGTGGGTCAGCGATATGGCTGGGTTTCTCAGCCTGGCTGGGGTGGAGGGGCTCGGAGTCCCCGAAGGCAGGAGTGTGGGTCAGCGATATGCCAGGGTTTCTCAGTCTGGCTGGGGTGGAGGGACTCGGAGCCCCCGAAGTCAGGAGTGTGGGTCAGCGATATGCCAGGGTTTCTCAGTCTGGCTGGGGTGGAGGGACTCGGAGCCCCCGAAGGCAGGAGTGTGGGTCAGCGATATGGCGGCTCAGCCTGGCTGGGATGGAGGGACTCGGAGCCCCCGAAGGCAGGAGTGTGGGTCAGCGATATGGCGGGGTTTCTCAGTCTGGCTGGGATGGAGGGACTCGGAGCCCCCGAAGGCAGGAGTGTGGGTCAGCGATATGGCTGGGTTTCTCAGTCTGGCTGGGGTGGAGGGACTCGGAGCCCCCGAAGTCAGGAGTGTGGGTCAGCGATATGGCTGGGTTTCTCAGTCTGGCTGGGGTGGAGGGACTCGGAGCCCCCGAAGGCAGGAGTGTGGGTCAGCGATATGGCGGGGTTTCTCAGTCTGGCTGGGATGGAGGGACTCGGAGCCCCCGAAGTCAGGAGTGTGGGTCAGCGATATGGCAGGGTTTCTCAGTCTGGCTGGGATGGAGGGACTCGGAGCCCCCGAAGGCAGGAGTGTGGGTCAGTGATATGCCAGGGTTTCTCAGTCTGGCTGGGGTGGAGGGACTCGGAGTCCCCGAAGGCAGGAGTGTGGGTCAGCGATATGGCGGCTCAGCCTGGCTGGGGTGGAGGGACTCGGAGCCCCCGAAGGCAGGAGTGTGGGTCAGCGATATGGCGGCTCAGCCTGGCTGGGATGGAGGGACTCGGAGCCCCCGAAGGCAGGAGTGTGGGTCAGCGATATGGCGGCTCAGCCTGGCTGGGGTGGAGGGACTCGGAGCCCCCGAAGGCAGGAGTGTGGGTCAGCGATATGGCGGCTCAGCCTGGCTGGGATGGAGGGACTCGGAGCCCCCGAATGCAGGAGTGTGGGTCAGCGATATGGCGGCTCAGCCTGGCTGGGGTGGAGGGACTCGGAGCCCCCGAAGGCAGGAGTGTGGGTCAGCGATATGGCTGGGTTTCTCAGCCTGGCTGGGATGGAGGGACTCGGAGCCCCCGAAGGCAGGTGTGTGGGTCAGCGATATGGCAGGGTTTCTCAGTCTGGCTGGGATGGAGGGACTCGGAGCCCCCGAAGGCAGGAGTGTGGGTCAGCGATATGGCTGGGTTTCTCAGTCTGGCTGGGGTGGAGGGACTCGGAGCCCCCGAAGGCAGGAGTGTGGGTCAGCGATATGGCGGGGTTTCTCAGTCTGGCTGGGATGGAGGGACTCGGAGCCCCCGAAGTCAGGAGTGTGGGTCAGCGATATGGCAGGGTTTCTCAGTCTGGCTGGGGTGGAGGGACTCGGAGCCCCCGAAGGCAGGAGTGTGGGTCAGCGATATGGCGGCTCAGCCTGGCTGGGATGGAGGGACTCGGAGCCCCCGAAGGCAGGAGTGTGGGTCAGCGATATGGCTGGGTTTCTCAGCCTGGCTGGGATGGAGGGACTCGGAGCCCCCGAAGGCAGGAGTGTGGGTCAGCGATATGGCGGCTCAGCCTGGCTGGGGTGGAGGGACTCGGAGCCCCCGAAGGCAGGAGTGTGGGTCAGCGATATGGCGGCTCAGCCTGGCTGGGATGGAGGGACTCGGAGCCCCCGAATGCAGGAGTGTGGGTCAGCGATATGGCGGCTCAGCCTGGCTGGGGTGGAGGGACTCGGAGCCCCCGAAGGCAGGAGTGTGGGTCAGCGATATGGCGGGGTTTCACAGCCTGGCTGGGGTGGAGGGACTCGGAGCCCCCGAAGGCAGGTGTGTGGGTCAGTGATATGCCAGGGTTTCTCAGCCTGGCTGGGATGGAGGGACTCGGAGTCCCCGAAGGCAGGAGTGTGGGTCAGCGATATGGCTGGGTTTCTCAGTCTGGAAACAAAAATCAAGTTCGCCTTGAGAGGATCAACTCGGGTTCACCTGGAGATGGTAGCCGTTCATCGATTTCTTCAACTAAAATTGAACGTCAGCAGTAAGGGGGGGGGGGGAGGGGAAAAAGGGGGCGGGGGGAGGAAAACAGGGGGCATGGCAATTTTAGATAAGGACAGGGAACTTAGTATACGGGTAATTGGGGGATAGGGCGTGCAACGTTGTTTACTGTTTTTTGTTTTTTAGGTGTTTTGCGTGTGTTGGCCCGCATGGTTGTTTAAGAAATGTTAATGTTTTAAACTGTGAAAATTACAAATGCTTCAATAAAATGTTCTCTAAAAAAATACAAGCAGGAGAGTGATGATAACTTGCTGTGAGGAAAGCTCTGGTACTCCTCAGTTTCTGCCAAAGTCTGACTCCCGTCTTTCTGCTGACAGCGCGCTCACGTATTCTGCATCTTGCTATATGACCACTGTGCCCGAGGGGTAGGGGTGGGAGGGAGTGGAAAGCAGGGGGTGCTGGCAAGCCATCAGTGAAGAATAATGTGAGAGAGGCTTCACAGATATCAGGTGTAACATGTTCAATAGTGAATATTCAAAACCTCCATTCCCGAGGTACAGATGGTTCCCCTGACATCCTGACCCCTCCCAGTGTTCGCTCAGTGATCCTCAATCCGTACTCTGCCACTACATCCAGGTGTATCCCCAGGATGCACATCAGAGGTGGAGGCAGCCTACTGCTTCTCGCACCCTGGGCCTTTGTTGCCCTTGGAAGGTATCCTCTGGGCGGCCTGGATCCAGAGGACCTCTGCTGACTTACTGGTGTCACTGGCATCGCCGTGCCACCCTGTTCTGCCCGCTGACCCTGGAACTTGTTGGTGTCTGGAGGGCGGGATGTGCAGACCGCCATAGGACTCTGGAAGCAGGCCCCGGGTAGGCCTCCAGCGCTCCCTCCTCCCAGACACTGTCCCTAGGGCCCTGGGTGTCTCCATGGGACTGAATAGCAGCTGGAGTGAACTACAGAGGCCTCAGCCTCATCTGACTCTGCCGGTCCTGGCACCTCCCCATTGTCTACACCGCAGTATTGATGCCCTTGCCGATGGTCCTCAGTGACTGGACCATGTGTGGCTCAGTCAGTGATGACCATGGCAGAGGGCCTCAATTTCATGTCCCAGTCACAGAGGGACACAGTCATGCCCACCTGCATCTGGGACACATCCCTCATGACTGGGTCATGTTGTCGAGGCCCTCAGCCATAGTTGTCATTGGCTGAGTTACACTTTGGACAGCACTGCTCAAGACACTGACTTCGTACTGATGGCTTTCCACTGTGGTTGCCACCCTGGCAGTATTAGCCTCAGGGCCACTCATTGTCAGTGCCATCTCCCACACCCGTAGCCTGTGGGGTTCCTCCAATACACTATGCACCTGCCAGAGTGTCCCTGATAACGTTGTCCAGAGGCTCAACATTTGAGTGGAACCCTGCAGAGTCCTGGGACTGAGCAGGCCTCTCACTGCTGTCTCCTTTGTATGTCCCTGCCTCCACCTGATGTTCATGTGCCCCAGAGGCCTGTCCCCTAATGTTGTCCACTGATCATGTTTCTGCACTGGTGGCAGATGGGGGTAACAGATGTGACTTCTCGATGGTGGTCTCTTCGGAGTTCTCCACCGAGCCCGTCTCTTGGCTGACGGGGGTGGGGGAAATAACTCCCGATGACATGGCCATTAGATGGAGATCCTGCAGGAGAATCGACATGTGGTTTGTGAGAGGAAAGGATCATTTTGTCTGAAAAACTCACTTGAGACAGGTCATCTGAGTGAAGGGGCAGTGGATCCTCAGTTCTGCAACGCAGGCTAACCTCGCTCCTGGTGACCGCTTTCTCATTGGCCCGCAATCTCCAGGGACTGTTCATAGGGTGTGCGGACGTCCGCCTCCCGTCTGGGCCCTTTGCTGCTTATTCTGGCCCAACTTCTCCTGTCAGGGTATTATGAGGCGCACGCTTTATGCATCGGGTGGGGTGTCTATGTGTGGAGTGGTTGTGCTGCTGGGTGCCAGGGTCTAATGGGGCACAAGTGCGGTCATGTGCTGTGGGCGGATGACGGTGCGAGGTGCCAGCCGCCGACTTGTTGGGAGTGCGGGGGTGCCAGAGGGCAGGAGGTGACAGGCGGGACTGATGCCAGGGGACCGTGTTAACCTACCCTTGCATCTTGGTGAAGGTCATTGTTCTTCTTCCAATATTGGACAGGGGTCCTTCTTGTAGCGCTGCCCGAACAGACTGCCGTTGCCACTGCCTTCCAGGTGGCATTGGTGGCCCGTTGCTGGTCCTCTGACGCCCTTTGGGGAATAATGTGCCCAGTCTCACCTCCATGGCATCCAGCAGCCTGGCCAGGTCAGCATCCCTGAAGCGTGGAGCAAATCTATGTGGTGCCCTGGTCATGTGCGGCCTGGGAGTGAGTTCAGAGGGAGCATTTATGAGCAGCTAACCCTTGTTAGCAGAGAGCTGCCGTGCCTGGATCCAGCGAAGCAGCTGGCGGGACAGTCAGTCCCACCGTGAAGCTCATGGGGGATAATTTCTGGCACTTAGTGCCGGTACATATGGTTCGCAGTCTCACCAGCTCAGCCGTTGGGAAGCACACAGGAAGTCTTGCCCGATATGACACTTAGAACTTTTCCCATTACATCACGTGCAGTATCTCTCCTTTCTACCCTCTCAGCATCGCATAATAACATGAAACTAAATATGTGGTACTGCAAACAGTTTACAGTACAGCGCCAGGCTTTGTCTGGCTGTTGCACAACTTCCACCCACTACCAGTCCTCTGGAGCAGCTTTTCCACATTCCAACCAATTTGCATAACATTAAAAACTAAGTAAACAAGATCAAATTAACAGAGGAATAAATTAAAGAGACAGTCGCAGATAGAAATTGGCATAAACAAATAAAGATTCACAAAAGTCATTAAATCAAAATGTCATAAATGGGGCCAATAAGGCACCCCTTCCCTGCGATGCCCAATGGGCAGGTCAGACAACCCCCTCGATCACCCGCTGCCTGGACGTGTTGATGCCAGGCTCACAAGGAGATCCCCTGCTTTCATTGCCCCTCTCCGCACCAGGTGCTGTAGATTAAGAGCATGGGGCTGAAGTTCAAACAAAACTGCAGCAAATAACTAAACAGGGAGTGCAGTCTATCGCAACCTAAATAAACATGGTCCACGCACTCCACAAGATCGCAAAAAGATAACTTGGGAGCCCGTGAACCGGTGCAACTGACAGTTGTATGGGACTGTTACATGCAACATATAATCCCAGAAAAATGCAGTGCATAAAAGGACCTTCAGCCCATTGAGTCTGCACCACTGCATAAAAGGCACCTGATCTGCAAATCCTAATCCCATTTGCCAGTACTTGGCCCATAGCCTCAAATGTTAAGACGTGTCAAGTGCTCACCCCGGTACTTTTTAAAGGATGTGAGGCAACCTGCCTCTACCACCCTCCCAGGTAGCACGTTCCAGATCGCAACCACTCTCTGGGTAAAAACGTTGGGCGCGATTCTCCCCAACGGCCGCCGCGACGAAAGGCTGCGACGAAAACGGCCGTGTTTTACGGCCACCTCCGTGCCCCCGACCGGGAACCGATTCATCTCCCCGGTCGGGGCTAGCATCGCGCGGCCGTGAGCTCCGGCATCGCGGGCTTAACAAATTTTGTTAAGCCCGCGAGCCAAAGTTAGCGACGGCTGACGCGTCATATGACGTCAGCCGCGCATGCGCGGATTGGACGACTCCAACCCGCGTATGCGCGGGTGACATCATCACGCATATGCGTGAAACCCGCGCATGCGCGGGCCGGTATGCCGCTCAGCCGCCCCGTGAATGGATCTAGCGAGGCGGCGGAAGGAGAAAGAGTGCGCGGGGTAAGTACCCGCTGCCCGCGATCGGTGCCCACCAATCGCAGGCCCATGGCACCCTTGGCACGGCCGTGCCAATCGGTGCCATGGTTCCCCAGATCGGGACTTTACTGCCGTTTTTATGAACGGTAGGAACAGGTGTGTTTTACGATCGTAAAAACGTCCGTAAAGGCCTTGGAAATCGGCCCGTCGGCCAGCTGAGAATCGCTGCTCGCCGTAAAAAAACGGCGAGCAGCGATTCGTGTCGGGAGGCGGCCGTGGGGGGGGGGGGGGGGGGAGAATAGCGGGAGGGCGTCGGACCAGCGTCGCCGTAAAAATTTGCGCCGCTCGCTATTCTCCGCCCCGTCGTGAGTGCGGAGAATCGCGCCCGTTTTTCCTCAAATCCCCTCTGAACCTCCTGCCCCTCACCGTGAACTTGTGTTCCCTCGTAACTGAATCATCAACTAAGGGGAACAGCTGTTCCCTATTCAACCTGACCATGCCCCTCATATTCTTGTACAACTCAATCAGGTCTTCTCTACTCTAGTGAAAACAAGCCAAGCCTATCCAACCTCTCTTCATAACTTATTTGTTTCATCCCAGGCAACATCCTGGTGAATCTCCTCTGCAATCACATCCTTCCGAAAATGTGGCGACCAGAACTGCACACAGTACTCCAGCTGTGGTCTCACCAAAGTTCTATACAACTCCAACATGACTTCCTTGCTTTTGTAATCTCTCCTACAATTGATAAAGGTAAGTGTCCCATATGCTTTTTTCATCACCCTATTAACCTGCCCTTCTGCCTTCTATGGACAAACATGCCAAGCACCCTTTGTGCTTCTGGACTTCCCAGTGTCAGGCCATTCATTGACTATTTCCATGTCAAATGGCTCCTTCCAAAGTTTAACACTTCACACTTTTCAGGATTAAATTCTAATTGCCCGTTTCAGCCCATTTTACCATCCATTTGACTATATCTTCCTGTAACCCAAGGCAGCCAACCTCTCGGTTAACCATGCCGGAATTGCAGAAGATTTTAGTTTAGAAGGGCAGCATGGTCGGCACAGGCTTGGAGGGCCGAAGGGCCTGTTCCTGTGCTGTACATTTCTTTGTTCTTTGTTCACCCGGCCAATCTTTGTGACATCCACAAACTTACCCCACATAGTAAGAAGTCTTACAACACCAGGTTAAAGTCCAACAGGTTTGTTTCAAACACTAGCTTTCGGAGCACTGCTCCTTCCTCAGGTGAAGTGAGCAGTGCTCTGAAAGCTAGTGTTTGAAACAAACCTATTGGACTTTAACCTGGTGTTGGAAGGCTTCTTACTGTGCTCACCCCAGTCCAACACCGGCCTTTCCACATCATGGTTACCCCACATAGTCATATAAGTCATTCATATAAATTATGAATAATAGGGGACCCAGATCCATGTGGTACACACTGGACACTGGCTTCCAGTCACTAAAGCGGCCATCTGTCATCACCCTCTGTCTCCTATAGTTCGGCCAGCTTTGATCCCCAGATCCCTGATGTTGAGGGGAGGACTCCTCCAGCTTTGCTGGAGGAACAATCTCTGCACACTGGAAATGTTCTACAAATTCCTTCCACCTTTAACTGAAGTATGCTAATCAGTTGATTGCCACTTAAAATGCCTGTTAACCCTCATGAAAGAAACTGTATTTTTGTAATAATCCTTCAGCTAACCCTCTCCAAACAGTGTTCAGCTGTTTGAGAGTAATCATGCCAATAATATTGATTTCAAGTACTACTTGATGCAATATGCACAACTTACAGGGATATTCACTATTTCGTGATGATTGCTGGTTGTGAAGGACATCAGGAGAATTTTCTGGCATGACTTCAAAACTCAAGCAAGAGTTTTTATTGAAATTCTCTGAGAACGCCACTAAAAATTGTAAATGGGATAAGGACAAGGACAGCAGATACATGGGAACTCCACTAGGCTTCTTCACATGCAACACTGTAGTGCCTGATCCAGTTGGGGGGGCACCCTACACTATGCTAATTCAATGATCTTGAACATTATGCTTGTCTGCGATGTTTTTCATAACATGGCCCTCCAGGTGTGAACATTGAATGGGGAGTGGTGGTGGTGGAAAATGAAGATGTAGAACACTGAGGTGCCCTTGCTGCACCGGGAGGTAGCCAGGACTAGTAAGGGCTCAAGATCAGAATGTCATCAACATCTGGTCTGGACATGAACATGGACTTCAAGGAGGATGTGAATACTGACCAAAGTACCACGGTACTGAGAGCCATTCAAGTGGTGAAAATGTTTTAAATTGTAGTAATGTGCAAAAGTACAGCTACAGGGATAGATACTGTTTTCTGCAGTTGAGAGCATAGACTGAGGCATTTGCTACCTGCCAGGGTTAAGGATATCAGCTTGGGGCTGGAGAGAAGGTTGGGTCTGGATTTTTGAGGAGTTGGGCTGATATTGGAGACACTAGAAAATGGCAGGTGGGATCTACCTTGTTCTTATGATGCGGGATTACCGACACCATTGCTGTGAACTAACTTCAGTAATAACGCATTTTCATTACATGAACACACAACTGCAAGGCATCTGCAGCCTTGTTACAACCTTCTCAAACATATACTATCTGGCCATCAATTCACAGGTCAGGTGATCCGATATAGTGCAGAGTATATCTAATACTGGAGTTCATAACCACAATCAATTATTATCATGACATTTCCTTTTCTTTTTAAACAAAACATTTCAAACTAGTTTCTGTCAGAACAAAATAGAATGTGAGTATAGCCTACTAAAATACACAAAGTCTCTTACCTATTCTTTTGTACGCTGATCAATCTCTTTTATCTTTTTGTCATCTTTGTATCTCTTTTTTTTCTCACAATTCTTCCAGTGGATGTTGTGAATGGTGACAGAGATGATTTTAAAAGACAAGGGACCTTCTCCAACCCTATGCCACTGTCACTCTTAGATTATTTTCAGTAGTCTCAGGATTTATCTGGCTATCTATTGCTTCACTGGTGGATTCTGGTTCTTGATGTTCAGCTACACTACCTGGGTCAGAGCAGGGTTGTGTTTTATTTGTTTTCCACAGGAATTTCTTGTTTCTCCTGTACTGACGTCCGTTTGGAGCCTGCAATATGTAAGACTTTGGTTCTCCTGTGACTCCTGTGGTAACAACAGAATTCCAGGTCCAAACCTGCTGAACCATTACTGCTAAATTTGAAGTTTTTCTCCGTCGCGATAATAAGTTGCTTCTTTATTCCTCCAACCAAAATGGATAACCTCACATTTATCTACGTAAAATAATATCCGCTAAATTTTGGCCCACTCTCCAAAGCTATCCAAATCCATTTGTAAATTTCTTATTTCTTCATTGCTTTCCCACCTATTTGAGTGTAACCTTCAAATGTGGCTAAAATTGCAGAAATGGCAGTTGGGGCACAGTTGGAAGCTTAGTTCTTAGTCTTCTCTCGAGCAGGAGCTGTGCTGCAAAGAAACCAATGTCCTCGAATGGAGTATTCCTGAAATCCAGCAGGGCTAGGTACAGGACTCTTCGACCCACTTTTGCTTTCTTCAACAGGTGTTTGGTAGAACAAAGAACAAAGAAAATTACAGCACAGGAACAGGCCCTTCGGCCCTCCCAGCCTGCGCCGATCCAGATCCTTTATCTAAACCTGTCTCCTATTTTCCAAGGTCTACTTCCCTCTGTTCCCACCCATTCATATACCTGTCTAGATGCCACTTAAATTATGCTATCATGCCCGCCTCTACCACCTCCGCTGGTAAAGCGTTCCAAGCATCCACCACCCTCTGCGTAAAAAACTTTCCCTTAAACTTCTCCCTTAAACTTTCCCCCTCTCACTTTGAAATCGTGACCCCTTGTAACTGACACCCCCACTCTTGGGAAAAGCTTGTTGCTATCCACCCTGTCCATACCTCTCATAATTTTGTAGACCTCAATCAGGTCCCCCCTCAACCTCCGTCTTTCCAACGAAAACAATCCTAATCTACTGAACCTTTCTTCATAGCTAGCACCTTCCATACCAGGCAACATCCTGGTGAACCTCCTCTGCACCCTCTCCAAGGCATCCACATCCTTCAGGTAATGTGGCGACCAGAACTGCACTCAGTATTCCAAATGTGGCAGAACCAAAGTCCTATACAACTGTAACATGACCTGCCAACTCTTGTACTCAATACCCCGTCCGATGAAGGCAAGCATGCTGTATGCCTTCTTGACTACACTATCAACCTGCGTTGCCACCTTCAGGGTACAATGGACCTGAACTCCCAGATCTCTCTGCACATCAATTTTCCCCAAGACCCTTCCATTGACCATATAGTCCACTCTTGAATTTGATCTTCCAAAATGCATCACCTCGCATTTGCCTGGATTGAACTCCATCTGCCATTTCTCTGCCCAACTCTCCAATCTATCTATATTTTGTTGTATTCCCTGACAGTCCTCCTCGCTATCTGCAACTCCACCAATCTTAGTATCATCTGCATACTTGCTAATCAGACCACCTATACCTTCCTCTAGGTCATTTATGTAGATCACAAACAACAGTGGTCCGAGCACGGATCCCTGTGGAACACCACTAGTCACCCTTCTCCATTTTGAGACACTCCCTTCCACCACTACTCTCTGTCTCCTGTTGCCCAGCCAGTTCTTTATCCATCTAGCTCGTACACCCTGAACCCTATACGACTTCACTTTTTCCATCAACCTGCCATGGGAAACTTTATCAAATGCTTTATTGAAGTCCATGTATATGACATCTACAGCCCTTCCCTCATCAATTAACTTTGTCACTTCCTCAAAGAATTCTATTAGGTTTGTAAGACATGGGCAGCACGGTGGCCTAGTGGTTAGCACAACCGCCTCACGGCGCTGAGGTCCCAGGTTCGATCCCGGCTCTGAGTCACTGTCCGTGTGGAGTTTGCACATTCTCCCCGTGTCTGCGTGGGTTTCGCCCCCACAACCCAAAAATGTGCAGAGTAGGTGGATTGGCCACGCTAAATTGCCCCTTAATTGGAAAAAATAATTGGGTAATCTAAATTTAAAAAAAAAAAAAAAAAAGGTTTGTAAGACATGTCCTTCCCTTCATAAAACCATGCTGCCTATCACTGATAAGTCTATTTTCTTCCAAACGTGAATAGATCCTATCCCTCAGTATCTTCTCCAACAGTTTGCCTACCACTGACGTCAAGCTCACAGGTCTATAATTCCCGGGATTATCCCTGCTACCCTTCTTAAACAAAGGGACAACATTAGCAATTCTCCAGTCCTCCGGGACCTCACCCGTGCTCAAGAATGCTGCAAAGATATCTGTTAAGGCCCCAGCTATTTCGACCCTCACTTCCCTCAGTAACCTGGGATAGATCCCATCCGGTCCTGGGGACTTGTCCACCTTAATGTCTTTTAGAATACCCAAAACCTCCCCCTTCCGTATGACAACTTGACCGAGAGTATTTAAACATCCATCCCTAGCCTCAACATCCGTCTTGTCCCTCTCCTTTGTGAATACCGATGCAAAGTACTCATTAAGAATCTCACCCATTTCCTCTGAGTCCACGCATAAATTTCCTCTTTTGTCTTTAAGTGGGCCAATCCTTTCTCTAGTTACCCTCTTGCTCCTTACATACGAATAAAATGCTTTGGGATTTTCCTTAACCCTGTTAGCCAAAGATATTTCATGACCCCTTTTAGCCCTCTTTATTGCGTGTTTGAGATTCGTCCTACTTTCCCGATATTCCTCCAAAGCTTCATCAGTTTTGAGTTGCCTCGATCCTATGTATGCTTCCTTTTTCATCTTAGCAAGTCTCACAATTTCACCTGTCATCCATGGTTCCCTAATCTTGCCATTTCTATCTTTCATTTTCATAGGAACATGTCTGTCCTGCACTCTAATCAACCTTTCCTTAAAAGACTTCCACATTTCAAATGTGGAATTACCCTTAAACAACTGCTCCCAATCCACATTCCCTAGCTGCCGAATTTTGTTATACTCTGCCTTTCCCCAATTTCCCAAAGCAATTCCCAAGCTATTCCCAAAGTAATCACCGACTGAAACATCAACCACCTGGCCGGGATCATTCCCCAATACCAGGTCCAGTATGGCCCCCTCCCGAGTTGGACTATTTACATACTGCTCTAAAAAACTCTCCTGGATGCTCCTTACAAACTCTGCTCCATCTACGCCTCCAACACTACACGAATCCCATTCAATGTTGGGGAAGTTAAAATCTCCCATCACAACCACCCTATTGCTCCTACATTTTTCTATAATCTGTCTGCATATTTGTACCTCTACTTCATGCTCGCTTTTGGGAGGCCTGTAGTAAAGTCCCAACAATGTTACTGCACCCTTCCTATTTCTCAGCTCCACCCTTATTGCCCCAGTGCTCGAATCCTCCATAGTGCCCTCCTTAATCACAGCTGTGATATCATCTCTGACGAGTAATGCAACTCCTCCACACCTTTTACCTCCCTCTCTATCCCTCCTGAAGCATCTATACCCTGGGATATTCAGTTGCCAGTCCTGCCCTTCCCGCAACCAAGTCTCAGTAATACCAATAGCATCATATTCCCAGGTACTGATCCAAGCCCTATGTTCATCTGCCTTACCTGCTACACTTCTCACATTAAAACAAATGCACCTCAGACCACCTTTGCGTTCATCATCTCTTCCCTGTCTACTCTTCCCCTTAGTCACATTGAGTTTATTGTCTCGTACCTTACTGGCTTTAGTTGCTGCTTCTTTACTGACCTCTAACTTCCTAATCTGGTTCCCATCCCCCTGCCACATTAGTTTAAAACCTCCCCAACAGTGTTAGCAAAAGCACCCCCTAGGACATTGGTTCCAGTCCTTCCCAGGTGTACACCATCCGGTTTGTAATGGTCCCACCGCCCCCAGAACCGGTTCCAATGTCCCAAAAATCTGAACCCCTCCCTCCTGCACCATCTCTCAAGCCACGTATTCATTCTGACTATTCTCAAATTTCTACTCTGACTGTCCCGTGGCACTGGTAGCAATCCTGATATTGCTACCTTTGAGTCCTACTTTTTAACTTATCTCCTAACTCCCTAAATTCTGATTGTAGGACCTCATCCCTTTTTTTACCTATATCATTGGTGCCTATATGCACTACGACAACTGGCTGTTCACCCTCCCCCTTCAGTATGTCCTGCAGCCGATCGGAGACATCCCTGACCCGAGCACCCGGTAGGCAACATACTATTCGGGAGTCTTATTTTCGACCACAGAAACGCCTGTCTACTCCCCTTACGATTGAATCCCCTATGACTATAGCCCTGCCAGTCTTTTTCCCGCCCTTCTGTGTAGCAGAGCTAGCCACGGTGCCATGAGCCCGGCTACTACTGCCTTCCCCTGGTGAGACATCTCCCCCAACAGTATACAAAACGGTATACCTGTTTTGGAGGGAGATGACCGCAGGGGACACCTGCACTGCCTTCTTGCTCTTTCTCTGCCTTTTGGTCACCCATTCCCTGTCTCCGTCACCAATCCTAATCTGCGGTGTGACCAACTCACTGAACGTGCTATCCACGACCTCCTCAGCATCATAGATGCTCCAAAGTGAGTCCATCCGCAGCTTGACAACAGTCCCATCACAAACCACCTTCAAATTAGGCTGACCGCACTGCAAGTATGCAAGTCTCCCCGGAACAGCCAATCAGTAGCTCCGCTCTGCTGCCCTCTGCTGGATGGTAAATTCCACTATTCCGTTAGATTGTGAGTATTTTGGACTTGGCGCAATGTGACAAAACTCTCAGTCCTGTGCAAAGTTTCAGAACTCAGTGCCTGAGAATTGTGGACTTCAGATATGCCACGGGTGGCAAAAATTGATTTCAAATGATTTATTACAGTGATGCTCTCACAATCCTTTCTGAACAGCACTGACTCAAAAACCTTTGAGTAATAATCTACTGCTAGTAGGTCTCCACTGTTGTCAAATGTGAACAAGTCCACTCCAATTTCCTGCCAGGGCCAGGGCCTCCCTGGTGGTTCAAGTTGTTTTTTTTTTTGTTGTGATTTGCTGTACTTTTGGCACACTGCACAGCAGTCCACCAATTCCCCGATCTGTGCTCCTAATCCAGGGCAATACAATACATCTTGATCTCTATGCTGACGTGACTTCCATGTATGCGTTGCATCATTTCTTTCCTCAGTGTTGCAGGAATTATTATATTTCTACCCTTGAAAAATATTCCCTCTGCTACATGAAGCTATATTCCTGCTTTGTATTTAACTCCAACCTGCTACTTTTGCAGATGCATTAGTAATCTTATGTTCCTTCGTGGTGCACAGTTCAGTGGTTTTATAAGTACAGCTTCCAAAGGCTAATGATCAGACTTTACCTCCATGTCTTTGCCATAGACAAACTGGTGGAACCGTTTGCGGCCAACACAATCGATAGCATTACCTTTGAAGTGCACACCACTTGTGCTTCATTTTGCAAGAGAACAACTCCCAGGCTGGTTTTTGAAGCGTTCACTGATATATTGACCTTTGTTCCCAGTGCCATTCCACATAATTTTGTAGAGATTCTCTGAGAGGTGCTGTCAGGTCTGACATGTGCGGAATTATTTGCCCAAGATAGTTCACCATGCCTAAAAAAAACCTCTCCAATTGCTTTCTGGACTGGCATGTTCATGACCGCTTCGATTTTACTCTGCTCTGACTTCAGTCTCAGACCCTCGCTACTTAGCACATGTTCAAGTTTAAGAGTTCTTCCTGTTTGTTCCTCTTTATTCCTTGTTTATTCCCTGGTTTCCCTTTCTTTTGTTTCTGCTGTTGCATTTTTAATCCATGGATGTTTACTGGACCTGTGACTTTAAGGCAAAGTAGTGTGTACCTTTAATTCAAACAGGAAGATTGAGAATGCTGTATTAGGTTGACATCAGTGATGACCTGGATTGATTGTTGTGGCTGGTGGCCAATGAATTGGCCTAAAAGGTGGTGCTCTGCCCAGTAACAGGTGGTGATAGATTCTGTTCTCACTGAAATGGTTCAGAGATCCAAAGAGGTTTCAGTTTAGCTTTGGGCAGCTAAGGGAGAAAAGTTCTCTTTTTCCCATCCTGTTTTCTCCATAAATAACCAACACATTCTCACCAAAAGTCCCCTTTGAGAATCAACGCTCTTTCTGCAGACATGGCTGATGCAATTAGAGACCAGAATCTGTTAACTCTCTCTGCAGAATAGTCTGGTCTGAAGCTCTCCTGGAAAAACTGTTAAGATATTGATAACTGCAAGAATGAATGTTACGGGGTTATAGGCCAGAGACTTTAAATCACATTCATACTGTGAAGTAAGTGCACTGAAGAATTAATCATCTGAAGCAAGGACTCTTATCTTTTGATCCTAATCCTTATTATTTTTTTACCTTTCCACCCCTCTGTGTTTGTCTTGTGTGTGTGGGTAGAGGGTGGAGCAATTAAAAGGGGAGTCAGGCATTTGCTTGATATTAATCACTCTATTCACCGCATCGTTCATATTTATTCTATTGATAAAGAAACAGTAATTGTATTTAAACTGGCAAACCTGGTGACTGTAATTATTGGACATGCAAGGGCCAAAGATTTGGGGTATGTTTAAAAGAATTATTGGTTCATTCACTTGTGTTGTGACTTTGGCGCCTGAGGGACTGGAAATGACCATGCCCTAGCCCGGGGTGTCAAAACTGCAAGTTCTTGATTTCATGAAGATTTACTTTGCACTTTTCGTTCAACAGCTTTAAGTACCTTTCTCTAGTTCCTGCCTCAGTTTCTGGTCATGTTCTTATTTTTTTTTAATAAACAATTTTATTGAGGTAGTTTTTGGCTTTATAAACAGTTACAGACATCATCAGAAAGGAAGCAAAAAAGGCAAAAATGTGCAAACATCCACGTACTTTCAATACTTCCATCGTAACATATTGCACAAGCCCGCTCCCCTCCCACCGGTACTACCCGCCATATTTTCCCTCCTACTCTACTCTACCCCCCCCTCCCCCCCACCCCCCTGCTGACGCTCACTCTCCCGCAAAGAAGTCAATAAATGGTTGCCACCTCCGGGTGAACCCCTGCACAGATCCCCTCAAGGCGAACTTAATTTTTTCCATCCCCAGGAAACTCGACATGTCCGCAAGCCACCACTCCGTCTTTGGGGGCTTTGAGTCCCTCCACGCCAATAATATTTGTCGCCGGGCTATCAGGGAAGCAAAGGCCAGCACATCGGCCTCTTTCTCCCCCTGGACGCCCGGGTCTTCCGAAACCCCAAAAATTGCCACCCCTGGACTCATCACCACCCTTGTTTTTAGCACCTGGGACATGACCCCCGCAAATCCCTCCCAGTACCCCCTCAGCTCAGGGCATGCCCAAAATATGTGAACATGGTTCGCTAGTCCTCCCGCGCACCTAGCGCATTTGTCCTCTATCCCGAAAAATTTGCTCATCCGAGCCACCGTCATATGGGCCCGGTGAACGACCTTAAATTGGATCAGCCCGAGCCAAGCACATGTCGCGGTCGAATTTACCCTACTCAGGGCCTCTGCCCACAGCCCATCCTCCATTTCCCCGCCTATCTCCTCCTCCCATTTAAGTTTCAGTTCCTCTGTCTGGGACCCTTCCTCCCTCATGAGCACCTTATATATACCCAAGACTCTGCCCTCCCCTTCTTCCCTCCTAGAGACTATTCTGTCGAGGATCCATTCTACCCGCCAGTACCTTTGCCAGGAGCTTGGCGTCTACATTAATCAGGGAGATTGGCCTGTAGGACCCGCACACCTCCGGGTCTTTACCCCGCTTCAATATCAGAGATATGGTGGTTTGTGACATTGTCGGCGGCAGGGTCCCTCTGTCCCTTGCCTCATTGAAAACCCTCGCCAAGACCGGGCCCACCAGCTCAGAGAACTTCCTATAAAACTCTACTGGGTATCCATCCGGCCCCGGGGACTTCCCCGACTGCATGGCCTTTAGGCCCCCCAATACCTCCTCTACTCTAATCGGGGCCCCCAGCTCTTCCACTCGCCCCCCCCAACTGTTGGGAATGTTAACCCGTCCAGAAACCTTTTCATCCCCTCCGGTTCTTCCGGCGGCTCCGAAGTATACAGTTTACGATAGAAGTCCCGGAATACCCTATTCAATTCTGCCGGATCCTCCACTTTGCGCCCCCCCTCGTCCCTCACTCTACCTATTTCCCTGGCCGCCTCCCTCCTCCTGAGTTGCTGCGCTAACAGTCTGCTGGCCTTTTCCCCATACTCGTACACCACTCCCCTCGCCTTCCTAAGCTGTTCCACGGCCCTGCTCGTGGATAGTGCCCCCAGTTCCGCCTGTAGTCTCTGCCTCTCCCTGAGTAAAACCTCCCCCGGGGACTCCGCGTGCTCTTCATCTATCCGACCCATTTCCCTGACCAATCTATCCATCTCTGCCCGGTCTGCCTTGGCTCTGTGGGCCCCAATTGAAATCAGCTCCCCCCGCACTACTGCCTTTAGCGCCTCCCACACGGTCGCCGCTGAGACCTCCCCAGTGTCATTCACCTGCAGGTAATTTTTTATACATTTCCGAAGCCTCTCGCAGATCCCCTCCTCCGACAGCAGTCCCACATCTAGCATCCATTGCGGGCGTTGATAGCTCGCTCTCCCGAACTGCAGGTCCACCCAATGCGGGGCATGGTCTGAAATGGTAATTGCTGAGTATTCCGTGTTCTTTACCTCCCCCATACAGTCCCTGCTTAGTACAAAGAAATCTATCCTGGAATATACTTTGTGGACGTGCGGGTAAAACGAGTAGCCCCTTCCTGTTGACTGTCCCACTCTCCAGGAGTCCACTGCCCCCATTTGCTCCATAAACCCTTTCAGCTCCCTTGCCATTGCTGAGAGTCTACCCATTCTGGGACATGACCGATCCAAAGTCGGGTCAAGGAACATGTTAAAGTCCCCTCCCATTATTAGCCTGCGAGAATCCGAGTCCGGGATCTTCCCCAGCACTCTTTTAATGAAGTCCACGTCATCCCAGTTCGGGGCATATATATTCACCAGCACCACTCTTCTCCCCTCCAGTCTGCCCCGTACCATCAGGTATCTGCCCCCCCTGTCTGCGGATATGCCCTCTGCCTCAAATTGCACGCGCTTGTTGATCATGATTGCCACCCCTCTGGACTTCAAGTCCAAGTCCGAGTGGAAGACCTGGCTAATCCAGCCCTTCCTTAGCCTGGTCTGGTCTGACACTTTCAGATGTGTCTCCTGCAACATAATTACGTCCGCCCTCAGGGCCCGCAAGTGCGCGAACACCCTCTTAACCGGCCCATTCAGTCCCTTAACATTCCAGGTGATCAGCCTGGTCGGGGGGCACATCCCACCCCCCCCCACCCCGCCGGTCAGCCATAGCCTTTCTCGGGCCGGCCCCTGACCCGTGCGTCGCGCCATTCCTGGCCCGCCCTTTGGCTGCCTCCACCCTCGACCTCCTTTCCAGTACCTTCAAGTCCCTCTCCCGTCAGCAGAACAACCCCCCCCCTCCCCTAACCCCCTCCCCTGATACCCCCACCCCTGCCATCTACTGGCTGTAACTTCCCCCCCATCTGACTTCCTTGACTAGCAATCTGCTAGCCCGGTGACTCAACACTCCGGTGCCTTCCTGTCCCATTCCCCTTGTTTCCCCGTCCTCCTCCCCACCCACTGGGGCAAGCCGGCTCCAGTGTCTTCCGCGAGCTGCACAAAAAGCACAAACCAGCCCAAACAGGAAAAACAAAAGGGAAAAAACCACAGAAAAAAGAGAAAAAGCACATAAATGTCCATGAACAAAGGAAAGAGTCTCAAATGTTCCGCTTGGCCCCCTTGGCCCAGCAAACCGTTGAGCAGCAGTCCAGGTACATTCGGCGTTCCTTCCCACAGAAATCCTCGGGCCCTAACTCGCGTCCTTGGGGCCTCCTTTCGGGACCAGCCCCAGGTCCCTCACAAAATCCATCTCTTCTTCGGGCTCGGAGAAGTAGTTGAGAAGTGTTGACCCTGGTGCGTGACCCATAGCCGAGCTGGGAACAGCAGACCAAACTTCACGTGCTTCTTGAACAGCACCTCCTTGACATTCTTAAAGGCTGCTCGCCGCCGAGCCACCTCCTGGCTTAGGTCCTGATAAATGCGGAGAACACTGTTGTTCCACGTGCTGCTCCTGGCGCTCTTTGCCCACTGCATCACCCGCTCCTTGTCCACGAACCTGTGGAACCTAATCACCATCGGGCGGGGGGGTCCGCCCGGCCGCCCCTGCCTTGCCTGCACTCTGTGTGCCCCCTCCAGCTCCAGCGGTCGCGGAAAGGCTTCGGCCCCCATCAGCTGCTTCAGCAGGTCTGCTACAAACGCTGCAGCATCAGCTCCCTCCGCCCCCTCCGGGAGGCCGACCATCCTCAGATTGTTCCTGCGGACTCTATTCTCCAGCTCCTCCACTCTGTCCAGCAGTCTTCTCTGCTGCTCTTTCAGGCCGTCCACTTCTAGCGCTGCAACCGTTTGCGCATCCGCCTGCTCCTCCACCGCCTCTCCCAGCTCCTTAACTTTAACATCCTGGGCGTCCAGCCTCTGGTTCAGCTGATCCACCGCTTTCTGGATTGGGTCCAAGCTGTCCCGCTTCAGCGCTTCAAAACTGGACTTCATTACCTGGAACATGTTATCCAGCGCCAGCTGGATTGCTGAGTCCGGGGTCCGTGTGTCCGCCATCTTAGGTCCCAGGTAATTTTCTTCAGGTCCTTGTCTCTGTCCCTTTTTCTCCTTCTTCTTCTGCCTTCTGGAATCCCGCTGTTCCATATGCCGCAGCCCGCTCCTCAGCACCTTCGCTGCCGCTTTCCTTCGCCCAGCTCCTTCAATTTTACCTCCTGGGCATCTGAAGTGGGTCCAAGCTGTCCCTCCTCAGCAACTCCAAACTTTTTTTTTCCTTTGTCCTGGAGGAAGGAAGGTCCGTGGGTCCGCCATCTTACCCTGCAGGTCAGCTTCCTCCTTGCCTCCGTCTCTCTCTCTCTCCTTCCTCCTCACCTGCTGGCCTCCCACACTTCCATCTGCTGCAGCCCGCTCTCCTCTTCTGTTCCCGGCAGCCTTTTTGCCGCCTCCCTGGTCCCGTTATCGCGGGGAATCAGCTGTTCAGCCCCGCCGGAGTGAGAGCCCACCGAATGTGCGGCTCACTCGAACATCGCCGCCACCGGAAGTCGGTCATGTTCTTCTTGAGTGGCTGCCTAGACCAGCACATTATCAATGTATGTTTCTATGCTCGCTAACTATTCAAACAGCTGCTTCACTGTTCTCTGGAACACATCAGGAGCTGAATTAATACCAAAAGGTAACAATAAGAACATATGGTGTGTTGAAGGATGAAATAGGCGCTACGTTCATCCAGCTTGACCTGCCAGAAGCCTGAACTCACATCTCAGAATTAATAGTATTTAGCATTAGCTGGCTTATGCATGACCTCTTCTACTGTGGAATATTGATAATACTTGCTTAGCACTGCCGAGTTTAGGTTTCGAGGATCAAAACAGACTCACCTAGGTTCTAGTCTGATTTTTCGACAATTCCAGTTGGATTAACCCACATTGTCGGTTCTTCAATTTTCATGATGATGTGAAGTTTTTTCATTCAGTCCAACTCTGCTTTCACTCAGTCTCTCAGAATTAGTCTCTCCGAATGTGCAGAGTCTGCACGTTCTCCCCGTGTCTGCATGGGTTTCCTCCGGGTGCTTTGGTTTCCTACCACAAGTCCCAAAAGATGCGCTGTGAGGTCAATTGGAAATTCTGAATTCTCCATCTGAGTACCCAAACAGGCGCTGGAATGTGGTGACTAGGGGCTTTTCACAGTAACTTCATTGCAGTGCTAATGTAAGCCTACTTGTGACAATAAAGATTATTATGATTATTTGTGGTACTTTCCTCAGTAAGTGTATTTTGAGCGTCACCGCTCAGTCGATCTTGGTGTGTTCTCCCTTTCGGCAACCAAACCCCTTGAATACATCTCTCTAGTCACTCAAGTTAGAACAAAATTCAAGGCCCGATTGTGGAATTTGTGCTATCAATTTATCTCTCTCTTTACCCTGGGCAGCATGGCAGCATAGTGGTTAGCACAGTTGCTTCACAGCTCCAGGGTCCCAGGTGCGATTACTGGCTTGGGTCACTGTCTGTGTAGAGTCTGCACGTCCTCCCTGTGTCTACGATGGTTTCCTCCGGGCGCTCCGGTTTCCATCCACAGTCCAAAGATGTGCGGGTTCGGTGGATTGGCCATGCTAAATTGCCCTTGCTGCCCAAAAAGGTTCAGTGGGGTTACGGGGATGGGGTGGATCTGTGAGCTTGGGTGGGTGCTCTTTCCGGGAGCCGGTGCAGACTCGGTGGGCTGGGTGGCCTCATTTGGCACTGTGAATTCTATGATTTATGTGTGGTTTCAGATAAAGAGCCTTCATTTTTGTCTGTGTCGCATTTTCCTTTCTCTGCCTTATTTGCTAGTGCACTTACATGTTTCCATGTTCTGTCCCTTCCTATCACACTCTGTCATTGTTTTTATTGTTTTCTAATTGGCATATAAAATCTCCTTCTTGTGGACCCTCCTCCTTCTCTGTGGCCAGGTTTATAGGATTTGCCAGGATATTGAACCGAGGATGATTCAAGTGGAGTTCATTCCCATTGTTTTAGCATTAATTAAATCTTCTAGGCCTCACCTCCCACTCATTTTCCATGACACCTCCATAGCCACTCAACTAATATCCACCATGGGCAGACCTCAGGAGTCACGTGGAGATTAAAAAACGAAACTTCGAACAAACTAATACAGCTCATTCACACATAATTCAGAAAAAAATCTTTCATTCATGAAATCCATTCAAAGATTTTAAATCCCCACAAGTGGAATAATAAGTTGTAAAAACAAACAAGACTCGATTCACTAACTAGATAGCTAATCCTTTAATATCCTATTTAAATGAACAGTCAAAATGAGAATTAAGCATTAAAACAAAAATGGCAATTGCTGGGCAAACGAAGCAGGTCTGCCGGCAACAGTTCTTCAGAACTGTTATTTGGGCTTGAAACGTTAATTCTGTTTCTCTATCCGCAGATATGGCCAGACCTACAGAGTTTTTCCAGCGGTTTGTTTTTATTACAGATTTGCAGCATTCACAGTACTTTGATTTTGTTTTTGTGAATTCAGTAACCCTGCTGAGATAAGTGCCTTTAGAGATTTTAAAATTCAACCAAACATCCATAAATGACTTCAAATGTAATGATGTGGAGATGCCGGCGTTGGACTGGGGTGAGCACAGTAAGAAGTCTTACAACACCAGGTTAAAGTCCAACAGGTTTGTTTCAAACACGAGCTTTCGGAGCACGGCTCCTTCTTCAGGTGAATGGAAAGGCTTGTTCCAGAAATGTTTATATAGACACAGTCAGAGATGCCCCGGAATGCGAGCACCTGCAGGCAATCAAATCATCAAAGATGCAGAGAGAGAGGTAACTCCAGGTTAAAGAGGTGTGAATTGTCCCAAGCCTACCGACTGAACTGGCTTGGGACAATTCACACCTCTTTAACCTGGAGTTACCTCTCTCTCTGCATCTTTGATGATTTGATTGCCTGCAGGTGCTCGCATTCCGGGGCATCTCTGACTGTGTCTATATAAACATTTCTGGAACAAGCCTTTCCATTCACCTGAAGAAGGAGCCGTGCTCCGAAAGCTCGTGTTTGAAACAAACCTGTTGGACTTTAACCTGGTGTTGTAAGACTTCTTTCAAATGTAATGACAGCCTTGGGAAATGTCAACAATTGAACCTTGACAGACAGATAGCTTTTTCAAAGCTACACAAGATGGTCTGTCAATCAAAGTGATCAGTTTTTCTTATCTCTAACTGACAGCTGCAGCCATTGTTTTTTCATTTTTAAGGTCTCGGGATTTAAATAACTTTGTCTGATGACATGTGAACAGATGTTATCCACTGTTTAAGAAGATTTACATCTACTCCATTAATCCGAGACTCCCACACTGTGGGTTAAGACTCTTGTAATAGCAAACATGGGGTCTCTTTGAACTTAGCACTAATTTCAAATGGCTCTGCTGAGATTTGGTTTCTCCGCAGAGCAGAGAATCGGCGCTGTTGGCGCAGGCATGGTTGGCGTGGCGCCAGTCAGAGCTCGCTCTACCCGGCCGGCCGGCCGATTCTCGGCCCGGGATGTGCCGAGCGGCTGTCATAAAAAAGCCAAGTCCCACCAGTGCCGTCCAAACCTGCTCTCAGCCAGCAGAAACTCGGTGTGGAAGGGTCCGTGGCCGGCCTGTGTGGGGGGAGGGGTTTCGACCCCGGGGGGGGGGTGCCTCCGATATGGCCTGGCCCGTGATCGGAGTCCACTGATCGGCGGGCCGGACTCTCTGGCTGGCAGCCTCCTTTCTTCCACGCTGGCCCCTGTAGTCCTGCGCCATGTTGCGTCAGGGCTGGCGCGATGAAGGAAGCTACTGCGCATGCGTGCGTTGGCGCCAGTGCCACTATGCATGCGCGGGTGCAGCGGTGCCCAGTTCATGCCAGGATCAGCAGCTGGAGTGGCTGAACCGCTCCAGTGCTGTGCTGCCCCCTGTAGGGGCAAGAATTGCTGATCCTGAGGCCGTGTTGACGCAATCGAGAAATGCGGGGGCGTTCCGACGGCTTCAACACTTAGCCTCAGGATCAGAGAATCCCGCCCGGGATCTGCCTGAATTGGAAGGGGGACGTCCACATTCAGAATTGGTTGTTGTTGTGGACTCCCGTATTGGGTATAATATGGTACACACTATACTGTATGGGGTCACTGGTCAGATAGATAGCAAGTAACATTGCACATATTAGAGAAGGTCGGAACATAAGAACATAAGAACTAGGAGCAGGAGTAGGCCATCTGGCCCCTTGTGCCTGCTCCGCCATTCAATTAGATCATGGCTGATCTTTTGTGGACTCAGCTCCACTTTCCGGCCCGAACACCATAACCCTTAATCCCTTTATTCTTCAAAAAACTATCTATCTTTACCATAAAAACATGTAATGAAGGAGCCTCAACTGCTTCACTGGGCAAGGAATTCCATAGATTCACAACCCTTTGGGTGAAGAAGTTCCTCCTAAACTCAGTCCTAAATCTACTTCCCCTTATTTTGAGGCTATGTCCCCGAGTTCTGCTGTCACCCGCCAGTGGAAACAACCTGCCCGCATCTATCCTATCTATTCCCTTCATAATTTTAAATGTTTCTATAAGATCCCCCCTCATCCTTCTAAATTCCAACGAGTACAGTCCCAGTCTACTCAACCTCTCCTCATAATCCAACCCCTTCAACTCTGGGATTAACCTAGTGAATCTCCTCTGCACACCCTCCAGCGCCAGTACGTCCTTTCTCAAGTAAGGAGACCAAAACTGAACACAATACTCCAGGTGTGGCCGCACTAACACCTTATACAATTGCAACATAGCCTCCCTAGTCTTAAACTCCATCCCTCTAGCAATGAAGGACAAAATTCCATTTGCCTTCTTAATCACCTGTTGCACTTGTAAACGAACCTTCTGTGACTCATGCACTAGCACACCCAAGTCTCTCTGAACACAGCGGCATGCTTTAATATTTTATCGTTTAAATAATAATCCCGTTTGCTGTTATTCCTACCAAAATGGATAACCTCACATTTGTCAACATTGTATTCCATCTGCCAGACCCGAGCCCATTCACTTAACCTATCCAAATCCCTCTGCAGACTTCCAGTATCCTCTGCACTTTTCGCTTTACCACTCATCTTAGTGTCATCTGCAAACTTGGACACATTGCCCTTGGTCCCCAACTCCAAATCATCTATGTAAATTGTGAACAATTGTGGGCCCAACACGGATCCCTGAGGGACACCACTAGCTACTGATTGCCAACCAGAGAAACACCCATTTATCCCAACTCTTTGCTTTCTATTAATTAACCAATCCTCTATCCATGCCACTACTTTACCCTTAATGCTATGCATCTTTATCTTATGCAGCAACCTTTTGTGTGGCACCTTGTCAAAGGCTTTCTGGAAATCCAGATATACCACATCCATCGGCTCCCCGTTATCTACTGCACTGGTAATGTCCTCAAAAAATTCCACTAAATGAGTTAGGCATGACCTGCCTTTTACGAACCCATGCTGCGTCTGCCCAATGGGATAATTTCTATCCAGATGCCTCGCAATTTCTTCCTTGATGATAGATTCCAGCATCTTCCCTATTACCGAAGTTAAGCTCACTGGCCTATAATTTCCTGCTTTCTGCCTACCTCCTTTTTTAAACAGTGGCGTCACGTTTGCTAATTTCCAATCCACCGGGACCACCCCAGAGTCTAGTGAATTTCGGTAAATTATCACTAGTGCATCTGCAATTTCCCTAGCCATCTCTTTTAGCACTCTGGGATGCATTCCATCAGGGCCAGTAGACTTGTCTACCTTTAGCCCCATTAGCTTGCCCATCACTCCCTCCTTAGTGATAACAATCCTCTCAAGGTCCTCACCTGTCATAGCCTCATTTCTATCAGTCGCTGGCATGTTATTTGTGTCTTGCACTGTGAAGACCGACCCAAAAAACCTGTTCAGTTCCTCAGCCATTTCCTCATTTCCCATTATTAAAACTCCCTTCTCATCCTCTAAAGGACCAATATTTACCTTAGCCACTCTTTTTTGTCTTATATATTTGTAAAAACTTTTACTGTCTGTTTTTATATTCTGAGCAAGTTTACTCTCATACTCTATCTTACTCTTCTTTATAGCTTTTTTAGTAGCTTTCTGTTGCCCCCTAAAGATTTCCCAGTCCTCTAATCTCCCAGCAATCTTTGCCACTTTATATGCTTTTTCCTTCAATTTGATAGAGGTCGATTTTCCCTCTTTCTTCCGTCCTTCCTTTTTGTTGGTATAAACCTTTGCTGAGCACTGTGAAAAATCGCTTGGAAGGTTCTCCACTGTTCCTCAACTGTTCCATCATAAAGTCTTAGCTCCCAGTCTACCTTAGCTAGTTCTTCTCTCATCCCCTTGTAATCGCCTTTGTTTAAACACAAAACACTAGTATTTGATTTTACTTTCTCACCCTCCATCTGTATTTTAAATTCCACCATATTGTGATCGCTCCTTCCGAGAGGATCCCTAACTATGAGATCATGAATCAGTCCTGTCTCATTACACAGGACAAGATCTAGGACCGCTTGTTCCCTCGTAGGTTCCATTACATACTGTTCTGGGAAACTATCGCGGATACATTCTATAAACTCCTCCTCAAGGTTGCCTTGACTGACCTGGTTAAACCAATCGACATGTAGATTAAAATCCCCCATGATTACTGCTGTACCATTTCTACATGCATCAGTTATTTCTTTGTTTATTGCCTGCCCCACCATATCGTTACTATTTGGTGGCCGATAGACTACTCCTATCAGTGACTTTTTCGCCTTACTATTCCTGATTTCCACCCAAATGGATTCAACCTTATCCTCCATAGCACCGATGTCATCCCTTACTATTGCCCGGATGTCATCCTTAAATAACAGAGCAACACCACCTCCCTTACCATCCACTCTGTCCTTCCGAATAGTTTGATACCCTCGGATATTTAACTCCCAGTCGTGACCATCCTTTAACCATGTTTCAGTAATGGCCACTAAATCATAGTCATTTACGATGATTTGTGCCATCAACTCATTTACTTTATTCCGAATACTACGAGCATTCAGGTAAAGTACACTTATGTTGATTTTTTTACCTCTGTTTTGAATCTTAACATCTCCAGTTTTATTCCTTTTGTTATTGCAGGGCCTATTCACTGTGCTCCCCTCAGTCACTGTACCTTGTACTGTCGACCTTTTAGATTTCAGACTATGTCTTCTCTGCCTTGCACTTTTCCCCTTGCTTCCTTTTGTTTCTGTCCCTGTTTTACTACCTTCCAACTTCCTGCATCGGTTCCCATCCCCCTGCCACATTAGTTTAAACCCTCCCCAACAGCTCTAGAAAACACCCCCCCCTAGGACATCGGTTCCATGCCTTCCAGTTGTGTGTTCATGTTCTCAATATATTTTATTAACAAACTTAGTGCAATGGTGTCAGTCGTCCTGCATCATAAAACCAAGTCAGGATGTCGGAAGTGACACGCATGCCTTCATCGGACGGGGTATTGAGTACAAGAGTTGGCAGGTCATGTTACATTTGTATAGGACTTTGGTTCGGCCACATTTGGAATACTGCGTGCAGTTCTGGTCGCCACATTACCAGAAGGATGTGGATGCTTTGGAGAGAGTGCAGAGGAGGTTCACCAGGATGTTGCCTGGTATGGATGGTTCTAGCTATGAAGAAAGGCTGAGTAGATTAGGATTGTTTTCATTGGAAAGACGTAGGTTGAGGGGGGACCTGATTGAGGTCTACAAAATTATGAGAGGTCTGGACAGGGTGGATAGCAACAAGCTTTTCCCAAGAGTGGGGGTGTCAATTACAAGGGGTCATGATTTCAAGGTGAGAGGGGGAAAGTTTATGGGAGATGTGCGTGGAAAGTTTTTTATGCAGAGGGTGGTGGGTGCCTGGAACGCTTTACCAGCGGAGGTGGTAGATGCGGGCACGATAGCATCATTTAAGAGGCATCTAGGCAGGTATATGAACGGGCGGGAACAGAGGGAGGTAGACCTTGGAAAATAGGAGACAGGTTTAGATAAAGGATCTGGATCGGCGCTGGCTGGGAGGGCCGAAGGGCCTGTTCCTGTGCCGTAATTTTCTTTGTCTTTGTAAACGCAACAATGGAGGTTCTGAAACCATCAACTGAGCACAGTTTTGAGAGAAATCTTGCTGAAAACTGGACGTGATTCTGGCAGCTCCTCAACTTCACAGTGATGGCAGTGACAAGAAAGACCCACTGGTACAGTCTTCCATCTTTCTTCACATCGCAGGGAATGAAGCTCCAGAAACTTCTAGCATGTTCATGTTTGAAAGTTATAAGAAACTAAATGACTTGAAAGAAATAATGGAAACATTTGAAGCTTACTGCACCCTAAGAAAAACATCAAGTATGAAATATAATTTTCTTTATATGTACACAGGGCAGTGGCAACATAAATCAGTACATAACTGATCCGAGAAAATTCGCAAAATCATGTGAATTTGGAGAGTTTGAAGAATCACCAATCCAAGAGAGTATAATTTGCAGGATCATAAATTATTCTCTGAGAGATCGGCTTCTGACAAAAGTGTATCTCATGCAGGAGAAAGCAATAAATATCTGCACAGCAGCAGAGACAAAAAATGCCAGATTAAATATGTGATGGAAAATTATAAGTCACACACGATCAAGTAGTTTGATACAGTTAAACAGAAACAGTGCTGGAGAAAACAAATAGATAACCTGAAGGTAAAAAGAACAAAACTGCTATTAAAACATTTAAATGTAGTCAATGTGGGCCTGAGCAATTGCCACAGAGTTGTTCAGCCTAAGGAAAACAGTGGAAGAACTGTGATCAACTGAATCACTTCACTAAACTGTATACACCAAAGAAAGTGCACACGATTGCAGATGATGACACAGACACTGAATCTGAACTTTTAATTGGTGCAGTAACAGCAAACTCAAAACAAAATGAATAGAAGGTTGGTTTACAAATTGCCAACATGCTGGTGAATTTCAAGCTTGACAGAAATGCACAGGTAAATGTCATTCCCATAAGCCTATATCGTAAGATAAGGAAAAACCCCAGCAAACTCAAACAACATTGAAACCGTCTGGTTCACAGTTGAAAAATCTCTGCAGAAGGCCAATGTGCACTGAAAGTGAACTATAAAAAAGCAGTCTCAATCACTTCCATTTATACTGGTGTAAAATTATGCAATACCATTCTTCAAATCAAAGCTTGTGAAAATCTGAAGCTAATCAAGAGAATAATCATTGTCACTTCTGATGGCAAATGGTCAAAAGACAAAAATTATGTCTCTTTATCTGAAACCACACACATTCTTATCATAGATTATAGAATTTACAGTGCAGAAAGGGGTCATTCAGCCATCGAGTCTGCACTGGCCTTTGGAAAGAGCACCCTACTTAAACCCCACGCCTCCACCCTATCTCCCTTTATTCCCGTGACCCAGTAACACCACCCAACCTTTTTGGACACTGAGGGCAACTTAGCGTGGCCAATTCACCTAACCTGCACATCTTTGGATTGTGGGAGGAAACCTGAGCACCCGGAGGAAACCCACGCACACGGGGAGAACGTGCAGACGCCACACAGACAGTAATCCAAGCTGGGAATCGAACGTGGGACCCTGGAGCTGTGAAGCGACTGTGCTAGCCACTATGCTACCATGCTGCCCTAAAGAGATAGATAAATTGATGGCACAAATTCCACAATAGGGCCTTGAGTTTGGCATTGGTGAAACAAAGTGCTAACCTGAGTGCCAGTCCCCAGCCTTTCCTCCCCCGACACGGCTGTATTCATTCCTTCAGTCAAACAACAACTAAAGTGTGGCTAAATTGGGTCAGCCCTTACACAGTTTGTGCTCCGTTTCCATCCACACCTGCCCTCCAGTCACTTAATAGGCCACATCTTAGAACATAGAACATAGAACAGTACAGCACAGAACAGGCCCTTCGGCCCTCAATGTTGTGCCGAGCCATGATCACCATACTCAAACCCACGTATCCACCCTATACCCGTAACCCAACAACCCCCCCCTTAACCTTACTTTTATTAGGACACTACGGGCAATTTAGCATGGCCAATCCACCTAACCCGCACATCTTTGGACTGTGGGAGGAAACCGGAGCACCCGGAGGAAACCCACGCACACAGGGGGAGGACGTGCAGACTCCACACAGACAGTGACCCAGCTGGGAATTAAACCTGGGACCCTGGAGCTGTGAAGCATTTATGCTAACCACCATGCTACCCTGCTGCCCTTTCACATCTGTGAAAAGTTGAGACTGTTTCCTGACCCCAGACAGAAAATCAGGCCCACAGTGTCACCAGGAGAGAAAGGAGGTGCTTAGACATGGGATTCTTAGTGCTTGCTTGGGGTCCCCTTTAGTCTGGATGAGGAATGGGAAAAGGATATGAGACCAGGCAGGTCGGTTATGGCTGAATAGAGGGTGTGTGGGCAGGGGTGGGGGGAAGAGGCATGCAGTTTAAATTTAGCAATTACATGAAACTCCAGAGATGGGTTTCTTCTACACTCTTGTTCTCCAGCCAACTGAATCTTATGTTTGGGGTGATTGAGTCCCCATGATATGTGCTGAATGGGAAAATATCTGTGTGTCACCATTTGCATTTTGAATATTGAGAGCAAATGAAAAAATGTGAGAATTTTGATTACATTTTCCCCTACTGGAAGTCGATTTTCAGGATGATCTATGCACCATCTATTCCAGAGACTATTTCTTTGAATGAATGACCTGTTGAACTGAAAAAAAACCGTTTGAGTTTACAGAATAGAACCTTCTCTGCAGGCATTGATGCTGCTGCAGTTAACTGTTTAATCCCAAACCCCAAGTCAGACTTTGAAGTGGACAGAGACATCTTTGAGGAAGGAGTCTCATCCACGATTCACATTGTGCTTTCACTTTGGATTTTGTTGCACGTTTTACTATGGGCGTAAAACGCGTTTATTGGAGTGTATTAACACGCCTCCGAGTTCGACGTGTGCTTAACACTGCTAGGCTCTGTTCTATGTAATTATTTAAGCTCTGGAGTCGCCAGCTGCCGTATAGGCAACGTCACAAGTATTCCAAGGTCAAATTCAAAGTAATAAAGACGATACACCGATTAGTCAAGTTCAAACGATCAATATTTATTATACAGTTAATAATAAATACTCATGCACACACACTAAGAGACTAAGCTACAACTAAACATAAGCAAACAGAATACTTATCTAACAGGAACAGGCAAGGTCAGAGAACGAGGCCTTCGTCCTGGTTTTGTCTGCAGCCTTCAGCAAGCGTTCTGGCACTTGGGAGTCTAGTGGGCTTGGATCGCGTAGCGAGCGTTGAACTTACGGTTTCGGCGGCTGGTGCTCAACGGCTGGAGTCAGGATACCAGGTGTCAGTCGGGGCCGGAGCACAGGTTTAACAGACCGGACAACACGAGGTCCCTATCTTTTATAGGGGTTCCGTTGTCCTTCCCTCTTCTCGGGCGGGCTCTACCTATTGGATCAATTTCTTATCGATACTGGATTAATTCCCCAATGCGAGGGGGTCTCCGTGATGGAGGGGGCGTTTCTTATGTCCTTTTGTTCGGAGGTTTCTGGTGCCTCGATGTCTGGGTCTTGATTGGAATGTGTCCATTCAGAACCAAATGTATCTATTGTGTGGGTGTTCAAGTCTGATGGCCTCATTAGCATGCAAAGCGTTTTGCCATTTGCACCTAGCTAAGGTCTCTTCACCTGAGCCCAAACTGGTTTCTGCTGCTGCAGAATGCAAACTGCTCTTTGCAGACTGCTGTTCTGGCTGAACTGTCTGTTTCTCAGCAGCCTTCCATTTTAGTTTGGCTCAGTGTCCATTTTGCGTGGCCAGCATGGCTACATTCCCTCCTTGTGATCCTCACAATCATACTATTGTGAAGGATCACCTATGTACTTTGCCTCCTTGTGTTCTGACCTCTTGCCAGTTCCTGTTCTACTCTGTTCTAAACTATGGGAAGAAGAGAAAAAAATTTTTTAACTAACATTTCTACTTGGCCCTATGTCAAAGGGACATGCATTACTACAATTGGGAACCTCTACCTATCACTATTAACCTTAACCTTAACTTAAACATGTAATCACTCTAAACCTTAACCATTCACACCATAACATAACACTTCCCAACTCGGCAGTCGAGTATGGAACAATATAATACATGGCTGAATTTTATTTACAGAGTGTTGTAATCAGTGAGGGGTTGAGGGGTTTGGTGGAATCCGAAGATGGGGGATTGCACTCTATAGATGGGTGAGGTGCTGGAACGAGAGGCTCTCCTCTTCCATTTCCTCAACCTGAGGGTCTGCACTAGGATGGTGAGGATCGCAATCACCAACAGTGATTCGATTATGTAGGACATGGAGTACCACGTCATGAATTTAGTACACCAGGTCTGAACCTCGCTGATCAGAGCTGAGCACTGGGGGTTTGCTGTACTAGAAACATTTACGGTGGGGGTTGTGGGGGAAACGTGTCTTGTTTCCACACATATACATATGACATTAAATAGTAATAAGTGGGCTTCCATCATTTTGCTGTTCTTCTTCTTTCTCTTCCTTCTTCCTCCGGTATTGACAATCCTGGCTTCGACCTCTGTCTCGTCCTTTGAAACCTTTGGGATCAAGCACAGTATCTGTCAATACACAGTTTAAGACCTTTACTTGTTAGTGCATCTGTCTTTCAAAACCCAATTGACCCTTTAAAATGACTGGCTAAGTCACACCCTGTGACTCCCCTCATTTTTTTTTTTTTTCAAAAAGCGAATTTAAAGACCAGCATACACCTAACAATCCTTCCTTCTGCGAGCCGTCTCGCAGGCTTTGCTAGTTTACCATCCGAATGTTTCCGGATGTAAATAGCATGTGGGATGGCGGCCGAAGGGCTACCTAACCTAAAATGAAAACAAATTTGGAAAGAAACATCCGAATGAGTTGCGTATGGGCCGCTACGGGTACGAGTTGGATGGGATCCCCGGGTAGGGCGTGCTGTGCCATACCCGAGCTTGGCTGACCAAGGGTTGGTTCTCAGACAGGGCGGGTCCTCAGTGCCGTTTGTCCACTGCCTGAGTAACCTGGAAAGAAACGGGTACGAATGTGTTTACCATGACTTGCAGCCTCTATTTCGCCGAATAGAGGGGCACCTAAAAAACCAAGGGAGCCAAGATGCTCCGTTCTGAAAACAGGGAACAAGTCGTGAACCGTGTCGGTTCACCAGAGGATACAACTGAAGTTCTCAGAAATATCTGCGGACAAGCTATTTGGCGTGTGGCCTTACAACTTTGGAAAAGATCTCCAATCAAACCGAAGTTCTCAGAAGTATCTGCGGACAAACTAACGTGCATGTGAGGTGGTCACAATCTTTTCAGCTGAAAAGAAGATGTCCATCCTCCAACTGAAACATTTACATTCCTGGAAACAAACAAACATAAAACGAAGACAAACATACGTGCAGGTTCCATCAGAAAGGACATCGTTTCCCTCAAACGATTCCTATCTTACATCATCTGGACACCTCACTTTGATTCTGCCTCTGTGAACAGGGTCACAAAGGGGTTGCCGTGTCGGGAGTCAGACACCGTGTCGTCCTGCTCTCCCGGATCCCACACCCTTGTGTGGATCAGGCATGCTATTTTGGAGTTGTGTGACCGGGGGTCACTTTCATCATTGCGGACAAGTCTGTAGGAATTGTCCCTGTGCCATTGTGTAGCGTCGAGTGTGTTGTCGGGGTAGTCGGGGTCGGGTGGTGGTTCGGGGTTTTTGAGGTAAGTGACTTCCATGGGGTCACTGGAGTCGGGGTCGTAGTTGGTGCAGTGTGGGCTGTATGGCTGTGTGCTGTCGCTGTCTTCAGAGGCAGTGTCTGTCCTACTGTCTCTGCTGTGGCAGCTTGTGGGCGTGTCGGGGCGTGGTCTGTAGTGGTCTGTGGGTGGAGTCGTGGGCGAGTCCGTTGATGAACTGGTCTGTGAGGGGGATGGTGGAAAAGTGTCTCTGGTGGGCGGGGTGAAGTGTTCTGCTGCGTCTAGCAGGACATGGTGAGCATGGTTGGCCTGTGTTCCATAAGCCTTTAACTGGTTTATATGGAACCACGCGGTCTTTCCATTAGGATACTTTATCCTGTAAACGGAGGGGCTAATTTTGTCCGAAATTGAGTAGGGACCGGAATATTTTGGAGCCAAAAAACTGCTGGGGTTATAAACAGATAACATTACCTGTTGCCCAACCTGGAATTCTGTGGTGTGTACGGTCTTATTGAAACAGGCAGTCCGTTGCTGTCGGCGTTTCCCTAGCTGGACTGCGGCTGCGAGCTGTGCAGACCTCACAGTCTCAACTAATTCTTTAACTGCCTTTTCATGTGTGAGGGCCGTCACTTCGGGGCTTGTCATGTCCAGTCCTAAAAGGAATTCTGTACCTTTCATAGGGCGTCCGGTCATGAGTGTGTGTGGTGTGTATCCTGTCGATGTGGAGACAGTGTTCCTTATGAACATAAGTGCAAAGGGGAGCACTGAATCCCATGTGGAATTGTTCTCTTGAACCATTTTCCTAAGGGTAGTTTTTAGGGTCCGATTCATGCGCTCCACAATCCCGCTGGACTGTGGATGATACGCAATGTGGAAGTTCTGTTTGATTCCGAATATTGTCAGGACGTTCCTCATGACCCGTCCTGTAAAGTGAGATCCCTGGTCCGAATCGATACTTCGGGGTAAACCCCATCTCGTGAAGATGTGGTGGGTCAGGATCTTTGCAGCTGTCTTAGCTGTGTTTGTTCGTGAGGGAAATGCCTCTACCCATTTGGTAAAGGTATCTATCACCACCAGAACGTATTTATAGCCATTCCTACAAGGGGGCAATGGACCTATAAAGTCGATCTGGAGGTTTGTCCAAGGGCCGTTAACTGGGCGAGTATGCCGAAGTTGTGCCTTCTTAGAATACCGCTCCGGGTTATTCTGAGCACAAATCAGGCAATTCTCTATGTAGTGCGTTACATCATTCCTGAGATCAGGCCACCAACAGAGTTGCCTGAGGTGCCTCGTTGTTGCATCAATTCCCTGATGCCCGTGTCCGTCATGGAACAAGGCAATCATCTGATTCCTGTCCTGCTGTGGGACCACATAAAGTCGGTCCTTAATGATCACACCCTCATGTGTGGTCAGTGCGTGTTTAAAGTGCTCGTAAGCAGGCACAAAGTTTCCCTTGAAAACCTCCCTGAGGTCTCCGTCCTGTTTTTGTGCTGCCACGAGATCTTTAATATCAGTCTGTGAGACTTGGACTGCGCTCACAGGGGCGCTAGCTGGTGCGCTAGCTGGGGGGGTCCATAAGTGTCCTCTCCTGGAACCTGCCTTAGCCAATTTCGTCGGCTTTTACATTCCCAGGGGGTGATGACCTATGGTGGCTGCGAACTTTTATAATGCCGAAGGTCCTGTCCTTCGCTTTCGCTAAAATATGCTGGAGTAGAGGGGCTGATGGAAGGGGTTTCCCGTCTGCGGAGACAAAACCTCGTGTCCTCCACAGGGGCAGAAAATCGGTTAAACTGTTACAGACATATAAGCTGTCTGAATATATGTCTGCTGGGCTGGGGAAAGAATCGGGGTGGTCCACTATGTACGCTATGGCTGCTAGCTCTGCTGCCTGCGCGCCTAAGTGACCTGGTAACTTAAGAGCGATTTCTTCGAGAGCGCGCCCCTGCGCGTCCTCTACATAGATGCCGCATCCTGTGATACGCTCACCATTTAAAACTGTGGAGGAACCGTCTACATAAATCCTCAAGGGTCCACACGTGTCTGTGGGCTGGGGGCTTTGTTTCGGGTTCCCTATCTTCCTGGGGGGTGTTTTGGCTAAAAAGGGTCCTGTGTTATGCAGGGGAGCTACAATTTCACAGTCATGGGGCTGTCCGGGGTATTGGAGGTTGTCTGCTAAGTATGTGTGTGTGCGTGTCCGTTTCACTGTAATGTCCCGTCCTTGTAAAAGTAGGGTCCACCTAGCTGCCCTAATCTGGCTAACTGAACCGTCCTTCAGTCGACCGTCTAGTAGTAGCTGTGTGGGTGTGTGTTCGGTTAGAATGGTGATGGGGTTGAGTCCGGTGATGTATGAGAAATACTGCACTGCCCAGAAGACAGCAAGGAGGTGCCTCTCACAGGCTGAAAATCCTTGTTCTACTGGGTCTAACAGTCGGGAGGCATAAGCCACTGGTCTTAGCTGCTCGTGCCGTTCCTGAAGCAACACGGCCGAGAGGGTCAGATCGGTGCTCGCTACCTCTATTGCGTACGGTGAAAGTTGGTCGGGGACTAGCAGCGCGGGTGCTGCACTAAGGGCTCGTTTCAACTCTTCCACAGCGCCTGTATGCTGCGGAAGCCATTCCCAGGGGGCTCCTTTCTTAAGGAGGTCTGAAAGTGGGGCGGCTTTTGTCGCGAATCCGTCGATGTGGTTCCGACAGTAGCCAACCAGTCCTAAAAACGACCGGAGGGCTGATACATTCTGGGGAAGGGGCAATTTGACAATCGAATCAATTCTTTTGAATTCGATCTCGCGTTTGCCGTGCGTGATGACTGATCCCAAATACATCACTTTACTTTCCAATATTTGGGCCTTTTTCGGGTTAACTTTACAGCCAATTTCAGTTAAGAGTTCTAGGAGTTCGGCCAGAAGCGAAATGTGCTCTGCCTTTGTGTCCGTCTGCAGTAGTAGGTCGTCTACATACTGTACCAGACAATCGGGTCGGGAAAATTTCTCTAATCCACTTGCCAGCTGTCGGTGGAAAATGGAGGGTGAATTGTGGAATCCTTGTGGGAGGCATGTCCACGTGTACTGCTGAGTTTTGAAAGTGAATGCGAATTTGTATTGGCACGCTTTTGCCAATGGTATTGACCAGAATCCATTACTGATGTCCAATACCGTGAAGTACTTGGCGTTGAGACCCTGCTTGAGCATGGTCTCGGGACTAGTAGCTACCGTTGGGGCTACTGCGGGGGTTACTTTGTTGAGTTCCCGATAATCGATGGTCAGACGCCATGATCCATCGGGCTTCCTCACTGGCCAAATAGGGGCATTGTTGGTGGAGGCTACCGTTCTCAGTACACCTTGGTCCAACAAGCTGCCTATAACCTTTTCTATTTCCACCTCTGCCTCGAGGGGAAATCTATACTGCTTTTGCGGTCGGGGGTCCTGTCCGGTAACATGAACTTGTCCAGTCATTCTGCCACAGTCATGACGGTGACTTGCAAATGCTGTCCTGTGTTTGTTTAGTAGGGCCTTAATTTGTCTGTCGGTGTGGAGTGTAGTCAGGTCGAATGAGTACTCTCCCACTGCGCTAATCCGATTAGCGTAGTCTCCTACTGTGAGGGTGGCTGGGGCTCTGTCTGATCTCGCCATTCGCCAGACACACTGGTTCACTGGGTCGAACGACAAGCTATGAGCGTTCATAAAATCTATCCCCAGGATGTGCTCTGCTGTCCGGGGAAGATTTACTAGAACTACGGGGTGCCTTGTGCTAATGTTCCCTAGCTGGATCGCTACGGGTGCTGTGATATGTCCCTGCTGCGAGTGTCCGGTGAACCCGCTAAGTGTGATGGTGGAGGTGGTCGGCCACGTGTCTGAGTGTGCCGTGGTTGTGGAGTTAATGGTGGTGCGGGATCCTCCTGTGTCCCACAGTAACTCTATGGGCTTCCCTTTGACTTTTGCCGTGACTACGGGCCTCCCTGATGAGTCCCATAGTGTGTCACAGACCCAAGTGGGGGAGCCCGAACACCGTCAGTTCGTCTCGTCCACATTGGTGGGTCCTGACTGTACTGCTACATTGTGGATGGGTTTTGCTTTGTTGCGGTTCAGAGTGCCTGTCTGCTGGCCTCTCTGAGATCGCTGGGGTGCATTACACTCTTTTGCCCAATGCCCTAACTGTCCACAGTTATAGCATTCCTGTCCTTTCTGTTGAGGGCTGCTCTTGCCTTCATTTACCCATGCGGGCTTCTGGTGCTCTCTGACTGCTTGGATATCTGCAGCAGCCTGAGCCTCTTCTGGGGATCTAACTTTTCCTTTTGCCTGAAGCGATTGCTCCCAAGCGCGGGACAATCTTTTGAGGACCCATTTTTCGTTATGGGCCTCTTCTGAGGGGTCGTAATTATTGCAAGCGCTCTGTCCTGCTTCTGTTGCGTGTGAGATAATTGTGCGCGTCCACTTAACCATGTTTTCGCGGGTTAAATGCGCTCTATCTAGCTGTCCGAAAACTGCGCTGAAGTGAATCCACAGCCTTCCTGCGAATGCTGTGGGGTGTTCGGATCTCTTCTGCCTGCACTTATTTAATCCTTCTACGGGGTCACCTCTATTGTACCCGATGGCATCTAAAATGGCAGTGTGCATCTCCTCTAGGCTGCCTCCTGCCACGTTCTGTGGGTCGGGGAGGGCTGCCACTACACTCTGGTCTAAGCTCAGCACGGTGAGCTTAACCTGCTCTCTCTCATCCAGGCCGTACATGGTAGCCTGCTGTTTTACTTTAGCGAAGAACTGGTGGGGGTCTGCGGTGGGGAGGAACGGAGTGATCTTTTCACAAGCGTCCCTTAGCTGGGTTACTGTTAAAGGGGTGGTGTAAGTTATGTCTGGGGCGCCTTCTGATTCGGCTTTCCTCTGTGTGGTTACGGGATTCATGGGTGCGGTTATGATCTGAGCTGTGGGGGGTTGGGGTGCCTGTCGTTTCTGCTGAGCTGCGGGCGCACATGTTCCCTGAACATAACGCTGCGCTGTCTCGCTTAATTCCTGCCAATCTGGGGCGTTTTCCCCATCTAACTGAGCTCCAAAGGTGCTTTGGAAGCCATTCTGCACCGAAAGCAGAGATTGCAGTTCCGCAATCTGTTTTCTGCATTTCGCGTGGTCAACTGTGCTTTGTCTTTGTTCGGTTGTTGCAGCGTGGAGTGCTCTCAAAGCTGCTTTGAGATCGGAACATTGCCTCTGCAATGCCTCCACCTGCTTTTCCGATTCCTGTCTTATCAGAACGGCACGTTGCACGTCCTGATAGGCTTTCTCATACTGGGTCTGGGAACTGTTCAGATGAGCTAGACAAGACTGGTGAGCCCTCTTGGCATCATCCACCTCTCTACCCTTCTCTGCCAACTTCCCTTTAAGATCCAGGTTTTCTTTCTCGATGTCCCTGACATCGACCTTACTCATTCGGTTCCTTTCCTCTAAATCTGCCCGGAGCGTCCTGATAACCTCCTCTGCGCCTCGCAACTGTGCCAAGCAGGACACAATCGCCATCGGCTTGCGTGCTTTACTTAAACTCTTTTTGTGTATCTGAGAGAGGTTCTCCCACCAAGTATGACCTATACTTCCGGGACCTGTCTCCTCATTTGCACAAAACTCTTTCCAAAGGGGCCATCCCTTTCCTTGTAAATATTTGCGGAGTTCCAGCTCCCACGTGGGACACTGGCCTACTCTGCTACTGCTGCTGGTCGCTGCGACCACAAACTTTGCTGGATCCATCAGACGTTCCATTGCCTGCATGGCCATTTCCTCTGACTCTCTTTTTATAATTTGGAACAGGGGGTTGCTGGGGTGGTGTTTCGTGAAAAGGGTACGGCTTACGCTATTTTCCGATTACAAAACTACCGAAAGTTTGTCGCAACAAAAAGCTTTCAGTTTTACCTTACAGCCCTGTTAGTACGCATGCACTAAACACACTTCCGAATTTCGCTTATTATTTTGAACACCTTGAATACTTGTGATCTCTTTCTTTCTCTGCAATTTGGAGTTCTAATTCAAATTTCAGGGTCCTGGACACTGTGGTGTTTCCACTTGCAACAGGGTCCCGGCGGATGTCGCCACTAAATGTTGCACGTTTTACTATGGGCGTAAAACGCGTTTATTGGAGTGTATTAACACGCCTCCGAGTTCGACGTGTGCTTAACACTGCTAGGCTCTGTTCTATGTAATTATTTAAGCTCTGGAGTCGCCAGCTGCCGTATAGGCAACGTCACAAGTATTCCAAGGTCAAATTCAAAGTAATAAAGACGATACACCGATTAGTCAAGTTCAAACGATCAATATTTATTATACAGTTAATAATAAATACTCATGCACACACACTAAGAGACTAAGCTACAACTAAACATAAGCAAACAGAATACTTATCTAACAGGAACAGGCAAGGTCAGAGAACGAGGCCTTCGTCCTGGTTTTGTCTGCAGCCTTCAGCAAGCGTTCTGGCACTTGGGAGTCTAGTGGGCTTGGATCGCGTAGCGAGCGTTGAACTTACGGTTTCGGCGGCTGGTGCTCAACGGCTGGAGTCAGGATACCAGGTGTCAGTCGGGGCCGGAGCACAGGTTTAACAGACCGGACAACACGAGGTCCCTATCTTTTATAGGGGTTCCGTTGTCCTTCCCTCTTCTCGGGCGGGCTCTACCTATTGGATCAATTTCTTATCGATACTGGATTAATTCCCCAATGCGAGGGGGTCTCCGTGATGGAGGGGGCGTTTCTTATGTCCTTTTGTTCGGAGGTTTCTGGTGCCTCGATGTCTGGGTCTTGATTGGAATGTGTCCATTCAGAACCAAATGTATCTATTGTGTGGGTGTTCAAGTCTGATGGCCTCATTAGCATGCAAAGCGTTTTGCCATTTGCACCTAGCTAAGGTCTCTTCACCTGAGCCCAAACTGGTTTCTGCTGCTGCAGAATGCAAACTGCTCTTTGCAGACTGCTGTTCTGGCTGAACTGTCTGTTTCTCAGCAGCCTTCCATTTTAGTTTGGCTCAGTGTCCATTTTGCGTGGCCAGCATGGCTACAATTTACATAATGCAAGCTTAATGTTACAGTCAAGCGGAAATTGCTTTGAAAAGGCATTATACTTGTGAATGTATCCTCTGTTTCACGTTGGACTCTATTAAATGGTTTTGCAGCCAGTAGCGTATAATATCCATTCATTGGCATAATCAACATTTGTTACTATCTTTAAAGATTTAAATAATGTTAACTAACTTCTGATCGGATGTCTCATTTCACTGTTGCCAGGAGGTTAAAGTGCTATTTATCAGAAATTGAAGTATTCTGGTCAAGAAATGTAGATACTCATCCAACAAAAACAATCCCTCGACTCAAAAAAATCACGTCATGATACAATTAAAACAACAAGCACAACAAGCCCAACAATGTCTACTTCCTTTGGAAGATAAAGAAATTCGGCATGACTGCATCGACTCTCTCAAACTTCTACAGATGTGCCACAGGGAGCATTCTATCCGGTTGCATCATATCTTGGTATGGCAACTGCTCGGCCCAAGATCACAAGAGACTGCAGAGTGTGGTGAACTCAGCCCAATGCATCATACAAGCTTGCCACCCTCCCATCGATTCTGTATACACCTCCCACTGTCTCAGAAAGGCAGACAGCATTATCAGAGACCCCTCCCACCCAGGCATTGCCCTCTTCCAGATCCTTCCATCAGGCAGAAGATACAGAAGTCTGAAGATACGCACATCCACGCATAAAAACAGCTTCTTTCCCACAGCTGCCAGACTCCTCAATGACTCCCATTCGGACTGATCTGTTCCCTGTAAGAACACGATTCATGATGCCCTATGCTGCTCTTGTTTGGCCCTTGTTTCGCACTGTAACCAATCACTATTTGTTGATGTACCATTGTCAATGTACTCTGCCGATTATTCTTTTGTCTACTATGTACATACTGTGTATATTCCCTTGGCCGCAGAAAAATACTTTTCACTGTACTTCGGTACATGTGACAATAAATATCAATCAATCGATCAATCAATCTTTATTCATTGTGCATACTCAACACTCAGATGGTAGCCGCGATAATGGCTACTGTGGTGTTTAAACTAGTCTTGCATTGAAGTTAATCATTCCTTTTCCTGCATCTGTGACTGTTCACTGTGCTCCAAACGCATCTCCATTTCAATTAAGGGGTCATCCCTGTGAAACTGAAGGCCCAATCCCCTGTAGGGCAACACGGTAGCTCAAGTGATTAGCACTGTTGCTTCACAGCGCCAGGGTCCCAGGTTCGATTCCCCGCTGGGTCACTGTCTGTGCGGAGTCTGCACATTCTCCCCGTGTCTGCGTGGGTTTCCTCCGGGTGCTCCGGTTTCCTCCCACAGTCCAAAGACGTGAGGGTTAGCTGGATTGGCCATGATAAATTGCCCTTAGCGTCCAAAAAGGTTAGGAGGGGTTATTGGGTGGAAGTGAGGGCTTAAGTGGGTCGGTGCAGACTAGTTGGGCCGAATGGCCTCCTTCTGCACTGTATGTTCTATGTTGTATGTTCTATGTAATCCTATTCCCACCACCACTGGCCGGGGCAATTTATTATTATTGAGATATTTTATTCCAAACATATTCAATATAACACAACCACAGGATCCAATGGAGTATCCAGTTTGTTCATTTTTTCCCCATTTACTGCTCCCCGCAACAAACTGTTCCTCAAATATAGCCATGAAAAGCCTCCACCATACCTCAAAGCCCTCCTCTGACCCCTTTAGCCAAATTTGATTTTCTCCAACCTGAGAAACCCGTACAAGTCTCCCTACCGTGGCAGCACGGTAGCACAAGTGGATCGCACTGTGGCTTCACAGCGCCAGGGGCCCAGGTTTGATTCCCGGCTTGGATCACTGTCTGTGCGGAGTCTGCACGTTCTCCCCTTGTCTGAGTGGGTTTCCTCTGGGTGCTCTGGTTTCCTCCCACAGTTCAAAGACGTGCAGGTTAGGTGGATTGGCCGTCATAAATTGCCCTTAGTTACCAAAAGGGGTTATGAGGGGTTATTGGGTTATGGGGATAGGGTAGAAGTGAGGGCTTAAGTGGGTCGGTGCAGACTCGATGGGCCGAATGGCCTCTTTCTGCACTGTATGTTCTATGTTCTATGTTAACCATTCCGCAACCCCCGGAGGTGTGGCTGACCTCCAATTCACAAGTATCTGTCGCTGGGCAATCAGAAAGGCGAAGGCCATAACATTGGCTTCCTTCTCCAGCAGCTCCGGAACCTTCAATACCCCAAAGATGGAAACTCAAAGATGAAGTCCATCTTCATCTCAACCCCAACAATCCTCGATCATCATAGAATTTACAGGCCAATCGGCCCAACGAGTCTGCACTGGCTCTTGGAAAGAGCACCCTACCCAGGCCCACATCTCCACCCAGAGGAAACCCATGCACACACGGGGAGAACGTGCAGACTCCGCACAGACAGTGACCCAAACCGGGAATCGAACTTGGGACCCTGGAACTGTGAAGCAATTTTGCTTCACTATGCTACCGTGCTGCCCTGAACACCGCCTCCCCAAAAGTTCCCCAACTCCTCACACCCCCAGAGCATATGGACATGGTCACCGGCCCCTCCTACATATCTCGCACCCATCTGCTACCTACGGAAAACAACACTCACGTGGACCCTGTGCACCATCTTAATCTGTATAAAACTCATCCTTGCGCATGCGGAGGTTGAGTTCACTTGGCACATTATTTTGCACCAAAGTCCCCATCCTATCTCCCTCCTACCCCCACTTCCGCTTGATCATTTTCACTGCTTCCCTAACCACCCATATATATCCCCAATCCTACCATCACCCTCTTCATCCGTGCAGACCATTTTCTCCAAAAGCGTATACTCTGGCACCTGAAGGAACAAAGGCAGCTCCTTCCGCACAAAGCCCCGCATCTGCCAATATCTAAACTCACTCCCCCTTGGTAGCTCAAATCTCTCCCGCAGCTGCTCTAGCCCAGCAAACTTCCCCTCCGTAAACATGCCCCTGACCCGCTTTAGCCCCTCCTCCCTCCATCTCCTAAACGTCCCATCCATCCCCCTGGCGTAAACCTATCATTCCCACACAGCGGAGTCATCACCAACATATGACCCAGTTTAAAGTGCATCCTCAGCTGGTTCCAGATTTTTATAGTCCAGCTGTGGACTCCTCGTAAACCTCTTCGGGACAGAGATCAGAGGGGTTGTCACCAGAGCCATGAGGCTCACACCCTCTAACCTGACCCAAATGCCCCATCCCCCTTCCACTATCATCTCACCTTCTCCACATTCGCTACCCAATAGTAATGTAACAAATACTAGAGTGCCTTCCGTCCTCTGCCTTTGCAATAGAACCCTCATCCCTGCCCACAAAAATTCCGAGATTAATGCATTTAACTTCTGAAAAAAGGCCTTGGAGAGGAATATCTGGAGGGACTGAAACACAAACAGGAATCCTTACAGTATGCTCATCTTCACCACCTCCACCTCCACCCTCCCTACCAATGTTAAATGCAGAGTATCCCACCTTTTAATCTCCTTCACCAACCCTGTCAAATTCTATGTATGCGTTATGGCCCACTCATGAGTTACCTGAATCCCCAAGTACCGGAACTGTTCCCATGCCACCTTAAATGGCAGTGCCCCCAGGTTCGCGCCCCCTCCCCCCCCACCGCCGTTCTACATTCACTGGGAACACCTCTGTTTTTCCTATATTTAATTTATAGCCCGAAAACGCCCCAACCTCTCCAGTAAGCCCATGATTCTGCTCATGCTTTCTAACAGGCCCATCACAAACAACAACAGCATACACCGACACCCAGTGCTCCCCTCCACCCCTCTAAATCCCCTGTCACTCAGCTGAGACCCAAAGTGCCATTGCCATGGGTTCAATTACCAATGCGAACAATAGCGGGGATAGTAGACACTCCTACCCCGTATCCCTGTGCAGCCCTAAATACCCCGAGTTCATCTCATTCGTTCATACACTTACCAGTGGAGACAGAAAAGCAGCCAAACTCAGGCCACCAACCTCGCCTCAAACCCAATCCTCCCCAGGATCTCAAACAAATATCTCCATTCTACCCGTTCAAAGGCCTTCTCTGCGTTCATTGACACAATCACCTCCAGCACTCGTGTCCCCCCCCCCCCCCCCCCCCCCCCCGCAGCACGGTAGCATTGTGGCTAGCGCAATTGCTTCACAGCTCCAGGGTCCCAGGTTCGATTCCAGCTTGGGTCACTGTCTGTGCGGAGTCTGCACATCCTCCCCGTCTGTGCGTGGGTTTCCTCCGGGAGCTCCGGTTTCCAGCCACAGTCCAAAGATGTGCAGCTTAGGTGGATTGGCCATGATAAATTGCCCTTGGTGTCCAAAATTGCCCTTAGTGTTGGGTGGGGTTATTGGGTTATGGGGATAGGGTGGATATGTTGACCTTGGGTAGGGTGCTCTTTCCAAGAGCCGGGGAGATTTGATGGGCCGAATGGCCTCCATCTGCACTGTAAATTCTATGATCTATAAGTGTCATAATATCCACTCATGTATATAATGAGGTGCAGACAGGCAGTGATTGACACACAGGAGACAGGACACTACCACTACAAAGCCAGAGGGCACTAGGGGCGAGATTCTCCGCACTCCCGACGGTGCGGAGAATAGCGTGGCTCGTAAAATTTTACGGCCACGCTGTTCCGACGCCCTCCCGCTATTCTCCCCCCCCCCCACCCCCCGCACGCCCAACCCCCGACACGAATCCTTGCCGCCGTTTTTTTACGGCCGGCAGCGATTCACAGCTGATAGATGGGCCGAGTTCCCAGCCCTTTACGGCTGTTTTTACGAACGGCAAACACACCTGGTCTAGCCGTTCGTAAAAACGGCCGTAAACACTCGCATTTTATAACCATGGCACCGATTGGCACGGCAGTACCACGGCTGTGCCAAGGGTGCCATGGGCCCGCGATCGGTGGGCACCGATCGCGGGCAGCGGGCCCGATGCCCGCGCACTATTTCTCCTTCCGCCCCCCTGCAGTATCCATTCACGGGGCGGCTGAGGGGCAACCCGGCCCGCGCATGCGCGGGTTTCGCGCAAATGCGCGATGACGTCATCCGCGCATGCGCGGGTTGGAGTCTTCCAATCCGTGCATGCGCGGCTGACGTCATATGACGCGTCAGCCGGCGCTAACTCCGGCAAGCGGGCTTAACGAAATTCCGGACCAGAATCGGTTCCCGGTCGGGAAGGGGGGGGCTGGCGTCAAACCCGCCCGGGTTTGACGCCAGCCTTACGATTTCTCCCCATATGGGAGAATCTCGCCCTAGGTTTCCCGCTCTCTCTGGACCCAGCCACTGAGACAGTCAGAGTCCACGAGCTAGCCAGTGCAAACACCATGCGGTAGCTAGTAAGTCTGGTCAGGCTAATACAAGGTCTCCAGTCAGTTCAGTATAGTGTCGACCCACAGCTGAACATGTATATCAGTTCTATTGTTAAATAAAACAGTGTTGGATTTTCTCCAGTGTTAGACGTCTGCTACTAGCTTCCCTGCATCAAGTGCAGTCCACATCGAACCAGCCTGCCTAACACATCATGGTACCAGAGTGAAACTGATATTGACGGACCTACCTCGAGTGAATCAGCATTGACCAGCAAGCAGCCATCCGGTGAAATCGAAAACATCCAGCCTCCTCCGCAGCTCTGCATCTCCGACAACCCCGGCGCCAATTGGAAGATCTTCAAGCAAAAGTTCCTCTGGTACATCGAGGCTTCCGACCTTGAAGCCACATCGGATGCCAGGAAGATCGCGCTATTTCTCTCCAAAGCCGGGGACCACACCATCCACATCTACAACTCCCTTACGTTCACTGAAGGTGAAGACAAAACAAAATTCAAAACAGTCCTGCTGAAGTTTGACAGCCACTGTGATATTGAGGTGAATGAGAGCTTTGAACGATACGTTTTCCAGCAGAGGCTTCAGGGTAAGGATGAACCTTTTCAGTCCTTCTTGACCCATCTCCGCATCCTAATCTCATCTCAAACTCCGACCTCGACGCCATCCGCGCCAGTCCAAACATTCTTCCATCGGCCTGCCAGCTCCTTGACTACAATGGCAATGCCATAGCTCAGTAAGAAGTCTTACAACACCAGGTTAAAGTCCAACAGGTTTGTTTCAAACACGAGCTTTCGGAGCACGGCTCCTTCTTCAGGTGAATGGAAAGGCTTGTTCCAGAAATGTTTATATAGACACAGTCAGAGATGCCCCGGAATGCGAGCACCTGCAGGCAATCAAATCATCAAAGATGCAGAGAGAGAGGTAACTCCAGGTTAAAGAGGTGTGAATTGTCCCAAGCCAGTTCAGTCGGTAGGCCTCTGCAAGTCCAGGCTTGTTGGTGGGGGCCGAATGTAATGCGACAGAAACTCAGCACCCATGGACCAGTTGAACCAGGAACATTCCTTGTCACAATGGATGTCTCGGCACTCTACACCAGCATCCCCCATGACGACGGCATTGCTGCAACAGCCTCAGTCCTCAACACCGACAACTGCCAATCTCCAGACGCAATTCTGCAACTCATCCGTTTCATTCTAGACCACAACGTCTTCACCTTCGACAACAAATTCTTCATCCAGACGCACGGAACAGCCATGGGGACCAAATTTGCACCTCAATATGCCAACATCTTCATGCACAAGTTTGAACAGGACTTCCTCACCACACAGGACTTTCAACCGATGCTATACACCAGATACATCGATGACATTTTTTTCCTTTGGACCCACGGCGAGACATCACTGAAACGACTACACGATGACATCAATAAGTTCCATCCCACCATCAAACTCACCATGGACTATTCTCCAAATTCAGTTCCATTCTTGGACACACTCGTCTCCATCAAGGACGGTCACCTCAGCCCCTCGCTTTACCGCAAGCCCACAGATAATCTCACGATGCTCCACTTCTCCAGCTTTCACCCGAAACACATTAAAGAAGCCATCCCCTATGGACAAGCCCTCCGTATACACAGGATCTGCTCAGACGAGGAGGAGCGCAACAGACACCTACAGATGCTGAAAGATGCCCTCGTACGAACGGGATATGGCGCTCGACTCATTGATCGACAGTTCCACCGCGCCACAGCAAAAAACCGCACCGACCTCCTCAGAAGACAAACACGGGACACCACTGACAGAGTACCCTTCGTCGTCCAGTACTTTCCTGGGGCGGAGAAACTACGACATCTTCTTCGCAGCCTCCAACACATCATCAGCGAGGATGGACATCTTGCCAAGGTCATCCCCACACCCCCACTACTGGCCTTCAAACAACCGCGCAACCTCAAACAAACCATTGTTTGCAGCAAATTACCCAGCCTTCAGAACAGCAACCACAACACCACAAAACCCTGCCAGGGTAATCTCTGCAAGACATGCCAGATCATCGACATGGACACCACCATTACACGTGGAAACACCACCCACCAGGTACGCGGCGCATACTCGTGCGACTCGACCAATGTAGTCTACCTCATACGCTGCAGGAAAGGATGTCCCGAAGCGTGGTACATTGGCGAGACCATGCAGACACTGCGACAACGAATAAACGGGCATCGTGCGACTATCAACAGGCAGGACTGTTCCCTTCCAGTTGGGGAACACTTCAGCAGTCAAGGACATTCAGCCTCTGATCTCCGGGTCAGCATTCTACAAGGAGGCCTTCAGGAGACGCGACAACGCAAAATTGCTGAGCAAAAACTTATAGCTAAGTTCCGCACGCATGAATGCGGACTCAACCGGGATCTGGGATTCATGTCGCATTACATTCGGCCCCCACCAACAAGCCTGGACTTGCAGAGGCCTACCGACTGAACTGGCTTGGGACAATTCACACCTCTTTAACCTGGAGTTACCTCTCTCTCTGCATCTTTGATGATTTGATTGCCTGCAGGTGCTCGCATTCCGGGGCATCTCTGACTGTGTCTATATAAACATTTCTGGAACAAGCCTTTCCATTCACCTGAAGAAGGAGCCGTGCTCCGAAAGCTGGTGTTTGAAACAAACCTGTTGGACTTTAACCTGGTGTTGTAAGACTTCTTACTGTGCTCACCCCAGTCCAACGCCGGCATCTCCACATCAATGCCATAGCTGCCAGTGGCTCGTGTCAACTAGGGGTATCCAACAAAGCGATCAAGGCGACGCTGCGGTTTGAAATCGTCGGGCCTGACAGAGCATCCCTGCTCGGTGCTCGAGCCTGCAAGCTCCTGAACCTGGTTCAGCACGTCCACACCATGTCATCATCACCGGCGACGACTTCGCCTGATGAAAACTTGCAAGCCGACATAGATGACATTATCACGCAGTACAGCAGGTGGGATTGGCACGCTCCCATACCGATATAAAATCCTGCTCAAGCCGAACGCCACCTCTGTAATTCATAGTTTCCATAGATTCACAACCCTTTGGGTGAAGAAGTTCCTCCTAAACTCAGTCCTAAATCTACTTCCCCTTATTTTGAGGCTATGCTCCCTAGTTCTGCTTTCACCCGCCAGTGGAAACAACCTGCCCGCATCTATCCTATCTATTCCCTTCATAATTTTATATGTTTCTATAAGATCCCCCCTCATCCTTCTAAATTCCAATGAGTACAGTCCCAGTCTACTCAACCTCTCTTCGTAATCCAACCCCTTCAGCTCTGGGATTAACCTAGTGAATCTCCTCTGCACACCCTCCAGTGCCAGTACGTCCTTTCTCAAGTAAGGAGACCAAAACTGAACACAATACTCCAGGTGTGTCCTCACTAACACCGTATACAATTGCAGCATAATCTCCCTAGTCATAAACTCCATCCCTCTAGCAATGAAGGACAAAATTCCATTTGCCTTCTTAATCACCTGTTGCACCTGTAAACCAACTTTCTGTGACTAATGCACTAGCACACCCAGGTCTCTCTGCACAGCAGCATGCTTTAATATTTTATCATTTAAATAATAATCCCGTTTGCTGTTATTCCTACCAAAATGGATAACCTCACATTTGTCAACATTGTATTCCATCTGCCAGACCCTAGCCCATTCACTTAACCTATCCAAATCCCTCTGCAGTATCAGCTGCACTTTCTGCTTTACCACTCATCTTAGTGTCATCTGCAAACTTGGACACATTGCCCTTGGTCCCCAACTCCAAATCATCAATGTAAATTGTGAACAATTGTGGGCCCAACATGGATCCCTGAGGGACACCACTAGCTACTGATTTCCAATATCAACTGATGCAAGCCAGGTCAGCATTGGGGCGGTGCTCCTTCAGCGGGATGACTCCTCGTCCTGGGCTCCAGTGGTGTATGCCTCCAGGGCCATGACGCCCACTGAGCAACGGTACGCTCAGATTGAGGAGGAGTCTCCGGGCCTCCTGACAGAGATAGTCAGGTTTCACGACTATGTTTACACCCTGCCACAATTCATGGTAGAAACGGACCACAGGCCTCGAGTTCACATAATCCAGAAGGATTTAAATGACATGACACCTCGGTTACAGCGAATTATTCTTAAGCTACGCCGCTATGACTTCGAATTTGTCTACACGTCAGGCAAAGAGCTGATCGTTGCAGATGCCCTATCCAGGTCCATTACCACACCGTGTGAACAAAGTGACTTCATCTGCCACATAGAAGCACAAGTGCAGTTGTGTGCCACCAACCTTCTGGCCTCTGACGAACGGGTGGTCCAAATTCGTGAGGAGACGGCCAAGGATCCTCGGCTGCAGCGTGTGATGCAGCACCTTACCCATGGCTGGCAGAAGGGACAATGTCCCTAGTTCTATAAGCGTAAAAGACGACCTGACGGTGGTGGAAGGCATCCTTCTGAAACTCAACAGGATAGTAATTCCTCAGAGCATGCGGGCTATGGTGCTGGGCCAACTCCATGAGGGTCACCTTGGGGTCGAGAAATGCCGATGCAGAGCTCGGGAGGTGGTCTTTTGGCCGGGCATCGGCCAGGACATTGCCAACACAGTCCTCAACTGCCCCACCTGTCAGAAGTTTCAGCCAGCTCAACCCAAAGAAACATTGCAGCAGCACGAGATCGTGACCTCTCCGTGGTCCAAAGTAGGTGTAGACCTTTTCCACGCCAAGGGGCATGACTACGCACTCCTGGTTGACTACTTCTCCAGTTACCCAGAGGTGGTGAAACTGTCTGACCTCACGTTGAATGCGGTAATCAAAGCCTGCGAAGAAACGTTCGTCAGGCATGGGATATCGCTCAAGGTAATGAGCGACAATGGTCCTTGCTTTCACAGCCAGGAAAGGTCTGATTTTGCACAGTCCTCCAACATCCGTCACGTAACCTCCAGTCCCCACTACCCACAGTCAAACGGGAAGGCTGAAAAAGGGGTCCATATTGTAAAGCGGTTGCTGTGCAAAGCTGCAGACTCAGGCTCTGACTTCAACCTGGCAATGCTGGCATACAGGGCAACCCCACTGTCCACTGGGTTATCTCCAGCGCAGATGCCGATGAATCGCACTGTGAGGACCACAGTTCCAGCCATCCATGTTCCAGGCCTTGACCACCTCACGGTCTTCCAGAAAATGCAGCAGTCACGGGCCCAACAGAAAGTCACGTACGATACTCATGCCACGGATCTACCCGGGTTGGCCCCTACTGATCATGTTCGTGTCCAGTTGCCTGAGGGCGGCTGGTCAGCCACAGCGGTTTAATCAAACAAGTGGCCCCAAGATCGTTCCTTGACCTCATGGCTGATGGCTCCCTGCTACGGCGCAACAGACGGGCACTACGAAGAGTTCCACGCCCGCTACCTGACCGACGTGCCCCGCTGCCAACAATGCTTCCTCCGGATGTGCCCTACCACGAGGCCACCGATCTACCAGCAATCCTGCCAGCCCACCAACCACTGCGATGGCAGCGATCCCACCTATCCAAGTGCAGGCGGCTCCTGATCCACCTCTGTGGTGATCGACAAGAATTCGTCGCCCACCACAGACTAAATCTATAGACTGAACTTTTGTACATTTTGTGACTTCATCGATTTTACCTCTGTAAATATTGTTTTGTTTGCCATGCATCTGCACTATCGACACCTTCCTATGTATATACGTTCATCTTGACACCTTTTTTTATATAATCAGGCATATATCTATATATACGCTCACACACCCTAGTATTTATTTATCTTAAAAAAAAGGGGGAGATGTCATAATATCCACTCATGTATATAATGAGGTGCAGACAGGCAGTGATTGACACGCAGGATGACCAGTAAGCACACAACACAGTGCAGCCAATCACCAGACAGGACACTACCACTATAAAGCCAGAGGGCACTAGGTTTTCCGCTCTCTCTGGACCCAGCCACTGAGACAGTCAGAGTCCATGAGCTAGCCAGTGCAAACACCATGTGGTAGCTAGTAAGTCTGGTCAGGCTAGTACAAGGTCTCCGGTCAGTTCAGTATAGTGTCGACCCACAGCTGAATATGTATATCAGTTCTATCACTAAATAAAAGTGTTAGATTTTCTCCAGTGTTAGACGTCTGCTTCTAGCTTCCCTGCATCAAGTGCAGTCCACATCGAACCAGCCTGCCTAACACATCAATAAGTATGTTTAACAACCTCCTAATATTACTAGAGAGTTGCCTCCCCTTTACAAACTCATCTGATCCTCTGAGACAACTCTGTTAACTCCAAACTTCTCACCGAAACCTTTACCAGAACTTTCACATCTGTATGCAGCAGCGAGATGGGCCTATAGGACCCGCATTCCAATGGATCCTTCCCCTTTTTGGGATCAGTGAAATTAACAATTGCATGGCCAGCAACTCCCCCTTCTCCACCGCTTCATTAAACATACCCAAAAGTCAGGGGGCCAACTCTGTCATGAACTGCTTATAAACTTTTGCCAGGAAGCTATCAGGCTGTGGCGCCTTACCCGACTGCATCATGCCAGTGCACTACATCACCTCCTGTAGCCCGAATAGCTTCTCCAGTGCCTGCTTCTTCCCCTCCTCCAACTTCAGGAAGTTCAGCCCATCTAAAACTGACCCGTATCAGCCTCAAACCCCACCAGCTTGGCCCAATACAGTCCGTCATAAACATGAACATCTCAATTATCGGCTCTGGTTCAGACACCATGCCCCCCTGCTTCCGCCTTCGCCTGAAGAATTTCCCTAGTCACTGCCTGTTGCAGCAACTGGTGGGCCAGCATGCAACTCACCTTCTCCCCATACGCATACTACACGCCCCACTTGCCCGCTGAAGCTGATCCACCGCCCTACCCTTTCTCAACAGATCAAACTATCCCTGCAACTTATTTCTTTATGCCAATACCTCCTTGGTGGGGGCCATAGAGTACCTCCTGTCCACTTCAACTATTTCTTCCAACAATCGTTTTTGCTCCTCCCTTTCCATCTTATCAAAGAACAAAAAAAAGTACTGATGTGGAGATGCCGGCATTGGACTGGGGTGAACATAGTGAGAAGTCTTACAACACCAGGTTAAAGTCCAACATGTTTGTTTCAAACACTAGCTTTCGGAGCACTGCTCCTTCCTCAGGTGAATGAAGAGGTATGTTCCAGAAACATCTATACAGACAAATTTAAAGATGCCGGACAATGCACCTGCGAGCATTTGCAGGTAATTGAATCTTTACAGATCCAGAGATAGGGGTAACCCCAGGTTAAAGAGGTGTGAATTGTCTCAAGCCAGGACAGTTAGTAAGATTTTGCAAGCCCAGGCCAGATGGTGGGGGATGAATGTAATGCAACATGAATCCCGGGTCCTGGTTGAGGCCATACTCATGTGTGTGGAACTTGGCTCTAAGTTTCTGCTCGGCAATTCTGCGTTGTCATGCGTCAGACCCGGAGATCAGGGGCTGAATGCCCTTGACTGCTGAAAAAAAGTACAGCACAGGAACAGGCCCTTCGGCCCTCCAAGCCTGTGCCAGCCATGCTGCCCATCTAAACTAAAATCTTCGACACTTCCTGGGTCCGTATCCCTCTATTCCCATCCTATTCATGTATTTGTCAAGATGCCCCTTAAATGTCACTATCGTCCCTGCTTCCACCACCTCCTCCGGCAACGAGTTCCAGGCACCCACTACCCTCTGTGTAAAAAATAATTGTCTTGTACATCTCCTCTAAACCTTGCCCCTCGCACCTTAAACCTATGCCCCCGAGTAATTGACCCCTCTACCCTGGGAAAAAGCCATTGACTGTCCACTATGTCTATGCCCCTCATAATTTTGCGGACCTCTATCAGGTCGCCCCTCAATCTCCGTCGTTCCAGTGAGAACAAACCAAGTTTATTCAACTGCTCCTCATAGCTAATGCCCTCCATACCAGACAACATCCTGCACCCTCTCTAAAGCCTCCACATCCTTCTGGTAGTATGGCGACAAGAATTGAACACGACACTCCAAGTGTGGCCGAACTAAGGTTCTATACAGCTGCAACATGACTTGCGAATTCTTATACTCAATGCCCCGGCCAATGAAGTTAAGCATGCCATATGCCTTCTTGACTACCTTCTCCACCTGTGTTGCCCCTTTCGGTGACCTGTGGACCTATACACCTAGATCTCTCTGCCTGTCAATACTCTTGAGGGTTCTACCATTCACTGTATACTGTTGCGGGGGACGACTTACCAGGGGTAAGCAATGGGGCACAGGTCTCTGGCACAGAGTCTGTCCCTATTGCTCAGAAGGGAAGGGAGAAGAGGAACAGAGCACTTGTCATTGGGGACTCCGTAGTTAGAGGAACAGACAGGAGGTTCTGTGGGAACGAAAGAGACTCACGGTTGGTGTGTTGCCTCTCAGGTGCCAGGGTTCGTGATGTCTTTGATCGTGTTTTTGGGATCCTTAAGGGGGAGGGGGAGCAGCCCCACGTCGTGGTCCACAGAGGTACCAATGACATAGGTAGGAAGAGAGATGGGGATTTGAGACAGAAATTCAAGGAGCTAGGGTGGAAGCTGAGAGCTAGAACAGAGTTGTTATCTCTGGGTTGTTACCCATGCCACGTGCTAGCGAAGTGAGAAATAAGGAGAGAGAGGACTTGAACACGTGGCTACAGGTATGGTGCAGGAGGGAGGGTTTTGGTTTCCTGGATAATTGGGGCTCATTCTGGGGGAGGTGGGACCTCTACAAACAGGATGGTCTTCACCTGAACCAGAGGGGTACCAATATCCTGGGGGGGGAGATTTGCTAGTGCTCTTCGGGGGGGGGGGGGGGGGTTTAAACTAATTCAGCTGCGGGATGGGAACCTAAATTGTAGCCCCAGTGTACAGGATGTTGAGAGTAGTGAGGTCAGGGATAGGGTTAAAAGTTCGAAAGAGGGCACCGGCAAGCAAGATGCTGGTTTGAAGTGTGTCTACTTCAACGCCAGGAGCATCCGGAATAAGGTGGGTGAGCTTGCAGCATGGGTTGGTACCTGGGATCTCGATGTTGTGGCAATTTCAGAGACATGGGTAGAGCAGGGTCAGGAATGGTTCTTGCAGGTTCCAGGATTTAGATGTTTCTGTATGAACAGAGAAGATGGTAAAAGAGGGGGGGGGGGTGGCATTGTTAATCAAGGAAAGTATTACGGCGGTAGAAAGGACGTTTGAGGACTCGTCTACTGAGGTAGTATGGGCCGAGGTTAGGAACAGGAGAGGAGAGGTCACCCTGTTGGGAGTTGTCCATAGACCTCCGAATAGTTCCAGAGATGTAGAGGAAAGGACTGCAAAGATGATTCTCGACAGGAGCGAGAGTAACAGGGTAGTTGTTATGGGGGACTTTAACTTTCCGAATATTGACTGGAAATACTATAGTTCGAGTACTATAGATGGGTCAGTTTTTGTGCAGTGTGTGCAGGAGGGTTTTCTGACACAGTATGTAGACAGGCCAACAAGGGGCAAGGCCACATTGGATTTGGTACTGGGTAATGAACCTGATCAGGTGTTAGATTTAGATGTAGGTGAGCACTTTGGTGATAGTGATCATAATTCGGTTATGTTTACTTTAGCAATGGGCAGGGATAGGTATATACTGCAAGGCAAGAATTATAGCTGGGGAAAGGCAATTATGATGCTATTCGGCAAGATTTAGGATGTATAGGATGGGGAAGGAAACTACAGGGGATGGGTACAATCGAAATGTGGAGCTTTTTCAAGGAACAGCTACTGCATGCCCTTGATAAGTATGTACCTGTCAGACAGGGAGGAAGTTGTTGAGCAAGGGAACCGTGGGTTACTAAGGAAGTTGAAGCACTTGTCAAGAGGAAGAAGAAGGCTTATGTTCGGATGAGACATGAAGGCTCAGTTAGGACACTTGAGAGTTACAATTTAGCCAGGAAGGACCTAAAGGGAGAGTTAAGAAGAGCGAGGAGAGGACACGAAAAGTCATTGGTGGACAGGATCAAGGAAAACACTAAGGCTTTCTATAGGTATATCAGGAACACAAGAATGACTAGAGTACGATTAGGGCCAATCAAGGATAGTAGTGGAAAGTTGTGTGTGGAATCAGAGGAGATAGGGGAAGCGTTAAATGGGTATTTGTCGTCAGTATTTACACTGGAGAAAGACAATGTTGTCGAGGAGAATACTCAGGTTCAGTCGACCAGGCTAGATGAAATTGAGGTTCACAAGGAAGAGGTGTTAGCAATTTTGGAAAGTGTAAAAATAGATAAGTCCCCTGGGCCAGATGGGATTTATCCTAGGATTCTCTGCGAAGCCAGGGAGGAGATTGCAGAGCCTTTGTCCTTGATCTTTATGTCGTCTTTGTCAACAGGAATAGTGCCGGAAGACTGGAGGAAAGCAAATGTTGTCCCCTTGTTCAAGAAGGGGAGTAGAGACAACCCTTGTAATTATAGACCTGTGAGCCTTACTTCGGTTGTGGGTAAAATGTTGGAAAAGGTTATAAGAGATATGGTTTATAATCATCTTGAAAAGAACAAGTTGATTAGCGATAGTCAACACGGTTTTGTGAAGGGTAGGTCATGCCTCACAAACCTTATTGAGTTTTTTGAGAAGGTGACCAAACAGGTGGATGAGGGTAAAGCGGTTGATGTGGTGTATATGGATTTCAGTAAGGCGTTTGATAAGGTTTCACACGGTAGGCTATTGCAGAAAATAAGGAAGCATGGGATTGAAGGTGATTTAGCGGTTTGGATCAGTAATTGGCTAGCTGAAAGAAAACAGAGGGTGGTGGTTGATGGCAAATGTTCATCCTGGAGTTCAGTTTCTAGTGGTGTACCGTAAGGATCTGTTCTGGGGCCACTGCTGTTTGTCATTTTTATAAATGACCTGGAAGAGGGTGTAGAAGGATGGGTTAGTAAATTTGCAGATGACACGAAGGTCGGTGGAGTTGTGGATAGTGTTGAAGGATGTTATAGGATACAGAGGGACATAGATAAGCTGCAGAGCTGGGCTGAGAGGTGGCAGATGGAGTTTAATGCAGAAAAGTGTGAGGTGGTTCACTTTGGAAGGAGTAACAGGAATGCAGAGTACTGGGGTAATGGCAAGATTCTTGGTAGTGTAGATGAACAGAGAGATCTCGGCATCCAGGTACATAAATCCCTGAAAGTTGCCACCCAGGTTAATAGGGCTGTTAAGAAGGCATATGGTGTGCTAGCCTTTAACAGTAGCGGGATTGAGTTTCGGAGCCACAAGGTCATGCTGCAGCTGTACATAACTCTGGTGCGGCCGCTCCTGGAGTACTGCGTGCAGTTCTGGTCACCACATTATAGGAAGAATGTGGAAGCTTTGGAAAGGGTTCAGAGGAGATTTACTAGGATGTTGCCTGGTATGGAGGGAAGGTCTTACGAGGAAAGGCTCAGGGACTTGAGGTTGTTTTCGTTAGAGAGGAGAAGGCTGAGAAGTGACTTAATAGAGACATATAAGATAATCAGAGGGTTAGATAGGGTGGACAGTGAGAGTCTCTTTCCTCGGATGGTGATGACCAACACGAGGGGACATAGCTTTAAATTGAGGGGTAGTAGATATAGGACAGATGTCAGAGGCAGTTTCTTTACTCAGAGAGTAGTAGGGGTGTGGAACGCCCTGCCTGCAACAGTAGTAGACTCGCCAACTTTAAGGGCATTTAAGTGGTCACTGGATAGACATATGGATGAAAATGGAATAGTGTAGGTCAGATAGGCTTCAGATGGTTTCACAGGTCGGCGCAACATCGAGGGCCGAAGGGCCCGTACTGCGCTGTAATGTTCTATGTTTCTATGTTCTATGTATATTCCCGACCTGCATTAGACCTTCCAATATGCATGACCTCACATTTGTCTAGATTAAACTCCATCTGCCATCTCTCCGCCCAAGTTTCCAACCGATCTAAATCTGCTGTATCCTCTGACAGTCCTCATCGCTATCCGCAATTCCACCAACCTTTGTGTCGTCCGCAAACGTACTAATCAGACCAGTTACATTTTCCTCCAAATCATTTATACATACTACGAACAGCCCTCCAAAGGTCCCAGAACTGATCCCTGTGGAACACCACTAGTCACAGCCCTCCAATTAGAAAAGCATCCTTCCATTGCTACTCTCTGCCTTTTATGATCTAGCCAGTTCTGTATCCACCTTGCCAGTTCACCCCTGATCCCGTGTGACTTCACCTTTTATACCAATCTACCATGAGGGACCTTGTCAAAGGCCTTACTGAAGTCCATACAGACAACATCCACAGCCCTACCTGCATCAACCATCTTTGTGACCTCTTCGAAAAACTCTATCAACTTAGTGATACATGACCTCCCCTTCACAAAACCGTGCTGCCTCTCGCTAATACATCCATTTGCTTCCAAATGAGAGTAGATCCTGTCTCAAAGAATTCTGTCCAGTAATTTCCCGACCACTGACGTAAGGCTCACCGTCCTGTAGTTCCCTGGATTATCCTTGCTACCCTTCTCAAACAAAGGAACAACATTGGCTATTCTCCAGTCCTCCGGGACATCAACTGAAGACAGTCAGGTTCCAAAAGTTTCTGTCAAGGCCTCAGCAATTTCCTCTCTAGCCTCCTTCAGTATTCTGGGGTAGATCCCATCAGGCCCTCGGGACTTATCTACCTTAATATTTTTCAAGACGCCCAACACCTCGTCTTTTTGGATCTCAATGTGACCCAGGCTATCTACACACCCTTCTCCAGACTCAACATCCACGAATTCCTTCTCTTTGGTGATTACTGATGAAAGTATTAATTTAGTACCTCGCCCATTTCCTCTGGCTCCACACTTAGATTCCCTTGCCTGTCCTTCAGTGGGCCAACCCTTTCCCTGGCTACTCTCTTGCTTTTTATGTACGTGTAAAATGCCTTGGGATTTTCCTTAACCCTATTTGCCTCTGACTTTTCGTGACCCCTTTTAATCCTCGTGACTCCTTGCTTAAGTTCCTTCCTACTTTTCTTATATTCCACACAGGCTTTGTCTGTTCCCAGCCTTCTAGCCCTGACAGATGCCTCCTTTTTCTTTTTGACGAGGCCTACAATATCTCTCGTTATCCAAGGTTCCCGAAATTTGCCGTTTTTATCCTGCTTTCGCACAGGAACATGCCGGTCCTGAATTCCTTTCAACTGACATTTGAAAGCCTCCCACATGTCATTTGTTGATTTACCCTCAAATATCCACCCCCAATCTATGTTCTTCAGTTCCCGCCTAATGTTGTTATAATTAGCCTTCCCCCAATTTAGCACATTCACCCAAAGACCACTCTTCTCCTTGTCCACCATCACTTTAAAACTTACTGAATTGTGGTCACTGTTCCCGAAATGCTCACCTACTGAAACTTCTTTTTTTTTTTAATTTATTTATTCAAAGTTTTTCAAAAGGTTTTACAGAACACTCCAAAAAGCAAAATAATACAAAGAGAAAAGGGCAACATGCCAACCAAACAGAACAACTTAACCCTCTAAACGATAAACAGTTTAACAAATTAACACCCAACTCAAAACAAAATAGGGCAAGCACCCCTTTCAATAAGGAAAATAAATCAGCCACCGCGCCCCCCCCCCCCCAACCTGGGTTGCTGCTGCTGTTGACCTCCAACTAACGTTCCGCGAGAAAGTCAAGGAACGGTTGCCACCGCCCAGAGAACCCCTGCAAGGACCCTCGCAAGGCAAACTTTATCTTCTCCAACCTAAGAAACCCCGCCATGTCATTGATCCAAGCCGCCACACTTGGGGGCTTTGCGTCCCTCCACATTAACAAGAGCCTTCTCCGGGCTACCAAGGGGGCAAAGGCCAGAACTCCGGCCTCTTTCGACTCCTGCACTCCTGGATCCTCCGATACTCCAAATAACGCTGTCCCCCAACTCAGTTTTACCCGAGTAGCCAAGACCTTGAACATGACCTCTGCAAAGCCCTTCCAGAACTCCGCAAGCGCCGGGCACGCCCAGAACATATGGGCGTGGTTTGCTGGGCTCTCTGAACACCTCACACACCTGTCCTCCACCCCAAAAAACGTACTCATCCATGCCCCTGTCATATGCGCCCTGTGTAACACTTTAAACTGGATCAGGCTGAGCCTGGCGCAAGATGAGGAGGAATTGACCCTGCCCAGGGTGTCAGCCCACAGGCCCTCATCCAGCTCCTCATCCAGCTCCTCCTCCCATTTGCCCTTCAACTCCTCTGCCTCCTGCAGCTCCTGGTATATCTCTGAGATCTTACCCTCTCTGACCCACACACCCAAAATCACCCTGTCCTGTATCCTTCGGGCAGGCAGCAATGGAAATTCTCCTACCTGCTTCCTGACAAACGCCCGAACCTGCATGTACCTGAAGGCATTTCCCGGGGGTAACCCGAATATCTCCTCCACTGCCTTTAAGCTGGAAAACGTCCCGCCAATGAATAGATCCCCCAGCCTTCTAATTCCCGCCTGTTGCTAGGTTTGGAACCCACCATCTATCCTTCCCAGGGCAAACCTATGGTTATTCCGTATCGGAGACCAAACTGAGGCCCCCATCTCCCCCCTGTGCCGCCTCCACTGCCCCCAAATCTTCAGCGTCACCGTCACCACCGGGCTCGTGGTATACCGCGTCACCAGTGCCCCCAGGCTAGTACCTACACAAGACGCCCCCTCTAGCCTTTTCCATGCCGCCCCCTCTCCCTCCATCATCCACAGTCTTTTAACTCTCCGGGTCTTATTGGCCCACACAAATCCCATGATACACTTGCTCACTCGCTTGAAAAAGGCCTTAGGGATGAGGATGGGCAGGCACTGAAACACGAACAAAAACCTAGGGAGGACTGCACCCTACCCGCTAGGGAGAGCGGAAGCATGTCCCACCTCTTAAAGTCCTCCTCCATCTGGTCCACCAACCACCCCAGATTGAGCCTATGCAAGACCCCCCAACTCTTGGCCACCTGAATACCCAAATACCGAAAACTCCTCTCCACCATCTTGAGCGGCAGCTCCTCCAACCTCTTTCCCTGGCCCCGCGCATGCAGCACGAAGAGCTCCCTCTTCCCAACATTAAGCTTATACCCCGAGAAGTCTCCAAACTCCCTGAGGGTCTGCATAACCTCCCCCATCCCCTCTACCGGGTCCATAATATACAAAATTAGGACTGAGTTTAGGAGGAACTTCTTCACCCAAAGGGTTGTGAATCTATGGAATTCCTTGCCCAGTGAAGCAGTTGAGGCTCCTTCATTACATGTTTTTTAAAGATAGATAGTTTTTTGAAGAATAAAGGGATTAAGGGTTATGGTGTTCGGGCCGGAAAGTGGAGCTGAGTCCACAAAAGATCAGCCATGATCTAATTGAATGGCGGAGCAGGCTCGAGGGGCCAGATGGCCTACTCCTGCTCCTAGTTCTTATGTTCTTATGTTCTTATAAAAGCAAATCATCCTCATATAGTGAGATGCGGTGCTCCTCGTCCCCCCCCGGACCAAACCCCTCCAGCTTCTAGATTCCCTCAGTGCCATGGCCAATGGCTCAATTGCCAAAGCAAACAGCAGGGGGGACAGAGGGCACCCCTGCCTCGTTCCATGATATAGTCTAACCTGACCTCAGGTACTCTGACCTCAACCGGTTCGTCGATACACTCGCCACCGGGGCCTGGTATAACAATTTAACCCACCCTATGAACCCCTCCCCAAACCCAACCCTACCCAGCACCTCCCACAGGTACTCCCACTCCACCCAGTCAATGGCCTTCTCTGCGTCCATAGCCGCCACCACCTCTGCATCCCCCGCTTCCGACAGCATCATGATCACATTCAGAAGCCTCCGTACATTTGCATTCAACTGCCTGCCCTTCACAAATCCCGTCTGATCCTCATGGACATCCCCGGGACATAATCCTCAATCCTAGTGGCCAGAACCTTCGGCAACAACTTGGCATCCACATTAAGGAGTGAAATCTGCCTATACGAGCCACACTGCAGCGGGTTTTTGTCCAGCTTAAGAATAAGCGAGATCAGAGCCTGCGACATCGTCAGGGGAAGACTTCCTTTTTCTCTCGCCTTGTTAAAAGTTCTCAACAGCAACGGAGCCAACAGTTCTGAAAACTTCCTATAAAATTCAATCGGGAATCCATCCGGTCCCGGGGCCTTGCCCTCCTGCATACTCCGCAACCCCTTAACCAGCTCCTCCATCCCAATCGGCGCCCCCAAACCCTCTACCTGCTCCTCCTCCACCCTCGGACACCTCAATTGGCCCAGGAACCGCCGCATCCCCTGATTTGTACAAGTTCTCATAAAAGTCCCGAAAGATCTCATTTATTCTCACTGGACTCCGCACCGTATTCGCTCCCTTGTCCCTGATTCCCCCAATTTCCCTAGCCGCCTCCTTCTTCCGCAGCTGATGCGCCAGCATCCGACTCGCCTTCTCCCCATATTCATACGCTGCTCCTTGTACCTTCCTCCACTGGGCCTCAGCTTTCCCCGTCGTCAACAAGTCAAACTCCGTTTGGAGGCTCCGGCGCACCTTCAGCAGCCTCTCCTCGGGGGATTCCGTGTATCTCCTATTCACCCTCAGTATCTCCCCTCCCAATCTATCCCTCTCCATCCTCTCCCTCTTTTCTCTGTGAGGCCTGATTGAAATTAGCTCACCTCTAACCACCACCTTCAGCACCTCCCAGACCACACTCACCGAGACCTCCCCATTGTCATTGGCCTCCACATACCTTTGAATGCACCCCCGGACACGCCCACAGGCCTCCTCATCCGCCAATAATCCCACGTTCAAGCACCACAACGGGCGCTGGCCCCTCCCTTCTCCCAACTTCAGCTCCACCCAATGCAGGGCGTGATCCGAAATCGCGATGACCGAGTACTCCGTCCTCTCTACTCAGGATCAGTGCCCTGCTCACCACGAAAAAGTCTATCTGTGAATAGGCCTTGTGCACGTGGGAAAAGAAGGAAAACTCCCTCGTCCTTGGCCTAGTAAACCTCCACGGATCCACTCCCCCCATCTGATCCATAAACCCCCTCAGGACCTTGACCGCAGCTGGCCGCTTACCCGACCTAGACATGGACCGATCCATTGGCGGGTCCAGTACCGTGTTGAAATCGCCCCCCATAATTACGTTCCCCACCTCCAAATCCGGGATCTGACTTAACATCTACTTCAAATTCGTCCCAATTTGGAGCATATACATTTACCAACACCACCCGGGCCCCCTGCAGCCTACCACTCACCATCACATAACGGCCCCCTTTATCCGCCACAATGCCCACCGCCTCGAAAGTCACCCGCTTGCTCACCAAAATTGCTACCCCCTGTTCTTCGCGTCCAACCCGGAGTGAAAGACCTGCCCTACCCATCCCTTCCTCAGCCTGGTCTGATCCACAACTTTCAGATGCGTCTCCTGTAGCATGGCTACGTCTGCCTTCAGTCCCTTTAAGTGCGCAAACACCCAGGCCCTCTTGACCGGCCCATTTAGGCCTCTCACATTCCACGTGTTCAGCCAGATCGGGGGAATACCCCCCCCCCCCCCCCCCCCCCCCCCCGCACCCCACCTGCCGACTAGCCATCTCCTTTTTTGGGCCAGCCACGTGCACCAGCACCCGCTCCTTCCAGCCCCCAGGCGTAGGCTCCCCGCCCCGACTTTCCCCATTATCTCCAGCTCCCCCTCGGTCAATACAGCAGCAACCCAGTACCGTCCCCCTCCCCCGGCGAAGCAATTGGTTGACCCCCCATTGCACTCCTGTAAGTCAGCTGACTCCTGCCTATCCCGGCAGCTCCCGCCTCTACCACCGATCCCTGAAGAATTCCCTCCTAAAACCCAAGTACCCCCCCTCCACACCCCCTGCAAACCAATGTGTACTCCAGTCCAATACCGCCTCCCTGCATCCGGCCCCACTCCCTCTTTTTCCACGGGAAAAGAAAACCCGCGCTCCCAGTCCGGGCTGACCCCGCCCTCTATGGCGCAGCTCCATTCTCCTACAACCTCACCTCCATCCCAAGAGGCCCAGGGTTCCCGGCCCCTTCTCCCCCCACTGAACGCGGGAAACAACCTCTCCCAGATCAGCGCCCACACAGAAAAAAAGAAACACACATATTACCCTCTCCCACTCCACAACATCCCCCAAAACATGCTACTGACCAATAATTTGAGTCCAGCTTCTCATTTTTGATAAAGATCCATGCCTCGTCCGGCGTATCAAAATAGTGGTGACGGTCCTGATATGTGACCCACAGTCGCGCGGGCTGCAACAGCCCAAACTTCACCCCCTTTCCGTGGAGAACCGCCTTGGCCCGATTGAATCCTGCCCTCTTCTTGACCAGCTCTGCAGTCCAGTCCTGGTAAATGCGAATTTCAGCATTCTCCCAGCTGCTGCTCCGCTCCTTCTTCGCCCATCTCAAGACGCACTCCCTGTCAGTGTAACGGTGAAACATCACCACCACAGCTCTCGGTGCCTCGTTCGCCCTCGGCCTCTTCGCCAGACCGCGCCCATCAGCGTGCTCAGCATCGTGGTAACATACGCCCCAGCATCCGACCCCTCCGCACCTTTAGGGAGACCCAGAATCCGCAAATTCTTCCTTCTCGACCTGTTCTCCAGACCTCAAATTCTCCTGCCACTTTTTATGGAGCGCCTCGTGCGCCTCCACCTTCACTGCCAGGCCCAGGACCTCGTCCTCGTTATCAGAGGCCTTCTGCTGCACCTCTTTAATCGCTGTCTCCTGCATCCTCTGGGTCTCTACCAGTCTTTCTATCGACGCCTTCATAGGGGCCAACATCTCTGCCTTCAATTCCGCAAAGCAGCTTTGTAGAAACTCTTGCTGCCCCCGCGACCATTGAGCCCACGCTGCCTGGTCTCCACCCGCCGCCATCTTGCTTTTTCGCACCCATTCTCCTCTCTTCTCTAATGCCCCTTTTTTGACCGCACCGTTCCTGGTCCACACCATACAGTGCTGGGGGGACCTTACTGCCGTCTTCCCACACCGGGAATCGTCAACCAAGTGCCGCTGGGCTCCTTAAAAGGGCCCAAAAGTCAGTTTTCGGCGGGAGCTGCCGAACGTGCGACCTACCCAGGCATAGCGCAACCGGAAGTCTCCACTACTGAAACTTCTACCACCTGGCCGGGCTCATTCCCCAATACCAGGTCCAGTACAGCCCCTTCTCTAGTTGGACTATCTACATATTGTTTTAAGAAGCCCTCGTGGATGCTCCTTACAAACTCTGCCCCGCCCAAGCCCCTAGCACTAAGTGAGTCCCAGTCAATATTGGGGAAGTTGAAGTCTCTCATCACAACCCTGTTGCTTTTACTCCTTTCCAAAATCTGTCTACCTATCTGCTCCTCTATCTCCCGCTGGCTGTTGGGAGGCCTGTAGTAAATCCCCAACATTGTGACTGCACCCTTCTTATTCTTGATCTCTACCCATATAGCCTCGCTGCCCTCTGAGGTGTCCTCCCGTAGTACAGCTGTGATATTCTCCCCAACAAGTAGCGCAACTCCGCCACCCCTTTTACATCCCCCTCTATCCCGCCTAAAACATATAAATCCTGGAATGTTTAGCTGCCAATCCTGTCCTTCCCTCAACCAGGTCTCTGTAATGGCAACAACATCATAATTCCAAGTACTAATCCAAGCACTAAATTCATCTGCTATACCCGTTATACTTCTTGCATTAAAACATATGCACTTCAGGTCACCAGACCCACTGTTTTCAGCAACATCTCCCTGTCTGCTCTTCCTCAGAGCCATACTGGCCCTATTCCCCAGTTCTCCCTCAGTTTTTTCACCTTCTGACCTATTGCTCCGGTACCCACCCCCCTGCCATTCAAGTTTAAACCTTCCCGTGTGATACTAGCAAACCTCACGTTCAGGATATTTATGCCTCTCCAGTTTAGATGCAACCTAATACAGGTCACACCTGCCCCGGAAGAGCTCCCAGTGGTCCGGATAACTGAAACCCTCCATCCTACACCAGCTGTTGAGCCACGTGTTTAGCTACTCTATCTTCCTATTTCTAGCCTCACTGGCACGTGGCACAGGGAATAATCCCGAGATTACAACCCTCGAGTCCTGTCTTTTAACTTTCTGCCTCGCTCCCTGAACTCCTGCTGCAGGGCCTCATGCTCCTTCCTGCCTATGTCGTTAGTACCAATATGTTCAACAACCTCTGCCTGTTTGCCTTCCCCCTTCAGGATGCCCGCTACCCGTTCTGAGACATCCTGGACCCTGGCACCAGGGAGGCAACACACCATCCTGGAGTCTCTTTCACGTCCACAGAAGCGCCTATCTGTGCCCCTGACTATAGATCCCCTATGACTATTGCTCTTCGGCGCTTTGACCCTCCCTGCTGAACATCAGAGCCAGCTATGGTGCCACTGCTCTGGCTGCTGCTGTTTTACTGTGATAGGCTATTCCCCCCCAACAGTATCCAAAGGGATTTACCTGTTCGAGAGGGGGAAAACCACAGGGGATTCCTGCACTGACTGCCTGCCCCATCTGGTGATCACCCATCTCTCTCTATCTGCACCTTGGGTGTGACCACGTCTCTATAACTCCTATCTATGATGCTTTCCGCCATCTGCATGCTCCTACGTACACCCAATTGCTGCTCCAACCGAACCACGCAGTCTGTGTGGAGCTGCCATTGGTTACACTTGCTGGAGATTAAGTCGACCGGAACACCGGAAGCGTCACAGATCTGCCACATCTCATGGTTGGAGCACTGCACCCCGCTGAGTGACATTTAAGCACTAATTAATTAGTTTAAAATAAACACTTGAATTATTGTTAGATTGAGTTCCAATTAACTATATGGCCCTGATGCTAGATGATTTTTACTGTAAAACTAAATGCTAAATTCCGATCACTGCCCTCAGGTTTAGTTACTCCACTATCTAGTTAATCAATTAGATTTGTTTTGCAATATTATTTTTTTTCAAATTTAACAGATTCCCAAACAGCCAATCATGTCACAGCTTTACTGTGATGTCACTTCAGTTCCCCCCCCCCACCCCTGGTGATGGACTGGGCTATGCTCATGACTCTCTGTAGTTTATTACGGTCTTGGGCCAAGCAGTTGCCATACCAGGCTGCGATGCAGTCACATAGGATGCTTTCTATGGTGCACGTGTAAAAATCGGTATGAGTCAATTTGGGCATGCTGAATTTCCTTGGTTTACTGAGGAAGTTTAGGTGCTGTTGTGCTTTCTTGGTCATAGCATCGACGTGGTTGAGCAGGACAGATTGCTGGTGATGTTTATACTTAGGAATTTGAAGCTGTCAACCATCTCTACCTCAGCACCATTGATGTAGACAGGGGTGTGTACGATACTTTGTTTTCTGAAGTCAATGACCAGCTCTTTAGTTTTGCTGACATTGAGGGTGAGATTGGTGTCTTTACATCACTGCACTAGGTTCTTTATATCCCTCTGTACTCTGATTCATCGTTGTTCGAGATCCGACCCACTACAGTTGCGTCATCAGCAAACTTTTAGATGGGTTGGAGCCAAATTTTGCCACACAGCCGTGTGTGTATAGGGAGTATAGTAAGGGGCTAAGTATGCAGCCTTGCAGGGCCCCGGTATTGAGAACTATCAAGGAGGAGGTAATAATAATAATCTTTATTGCCACAAGTAGGCATACATTAACACTGCAATGAAGTTACTGTGAAAAGCCCCGAGGTGCCACATTCCGACACCTGTTCGGGTACATGGAGGGTGAATTCAGAATGTCCAATTCACCTAGCAGCACGTCTTTCGGGACTTCTGGGCGGAAACCAGAGCACCCGGAGGAAACACAAGGAGACACGGGGAGAACGTGCAGACTCCCCACAGACAGTGACCCAAGCTGTGAATTGAACCTGGTACCCTGGAGCTGTGAAGCAACTATGCTGTCCACCATACTGACTTTGTCCAATCCTGTCAATGTTTTACAAATGTTCTCTTATGATGTCTTTTGTAATAGACTCTAGCACCTTCCCCAAAACTAGGTCAGGCTAACTGGTCAGTAATTCTCCCATTTTTTCTTTGCTAGTTGAACAAAAACAATATAGTGCTTGAATCTGGGACTCTTATATAGTTCTTCTTCATTCTTCTTTCTGCAACCCTATCTAGAAAATATTTAAGATTACAGCTAAAGCTCTCCTTTTGAGATTGATTATAAGAGCTTCTGGGAGATAATGTTTGACTTGAGGCTACAAATTGTACCAGGCACCAGACAATTCAATTTGATTTATTATATATTCCCTTGTCCCTTGACAAACTATACAGAATGTATCCCTTATAGAATCGTGGCAGGAACATGTTTCATCGTTCTTGCTTTCCTTATCTCTGTGTAAAGACATTCATTTCAGTTGAAGACCCAGGCAGCTTTTAAGATAAATTGACTTGCGGAGATATTACATTTTATCCTAGGTTAATGGCCCAACCATTTATCTATTAAGTTCCAATCACCTTAAAAAGGCTAAATTTTCAACATGCGAATTGTCCCACAGAAAACTGACAGTCTGTTAAAACAAGGAGTTTTTCGACCTGTAGCTCCCACTAATAATGCCCCGATTTGGCCCATGAAGAAACCAGACAGTTCATGGTGACTCACCATTGGCTACCGCAAACTAATCAAAGTTACCCCTTTAACAGCACTCACTGTTGCCATGAGTCCCACGACCATGCTTAAGCAGGGAGTGCAAGCTAAATATTTCGCCGTGCTGGATATCGGCAATGGTTTTTGGTCCATTCCCCTATATCAGGCATGCCAGTACAAATTCGCATTCACTTTTCAAGGACAACAGTACACGTGGATATGTCTCCACCAAGGCTTTCATAATTCCCCCTCCATTTTCCACAGAGAGGTAGCTGCTGGTCTTTCCAAATTCTCCCGCCTCAAATGCCTAATTCAGAATGTTGACGACCTGCTCCTGCAAACCGACACCAGGGAAGAGCACGTGGCTCTATTGGCCGAATAGCTAACCCTGCTCAAGTCCATCGGATGTAAGGTAAAGCCCAAAAAGGCACAGATATTGAGGAGAAAGGGTACTTTATTTAGGCACCACTATTACACATGGCAAATGTGAAATTGAACAAAAATGCATTGACTCCATTGTGAACTTGCCCTTGCCCCGTAATGTAACTGCACCAGGCTCATTTTTAGTTTTAGTGGGATACTGCAGAAATTATACAGATGACTTTGCCAAGCTTCTGAAAAAGAACACCCCATGGAACTGGCTTCCCCAGCACACAGATGCCATAGATGATTTAAAACTTGCCCTAGGTACAGCTCCAGCTTTACAAGTTCCCAACCCTGCCGTGCTCTACGCAATCAAAGTAGCAACCACCAACCGAACCCTCTCAGCAGTGCTCCACCAGGAATGCCACAGCCGATTAGGCCCGGTAGCCTATGCCTCTAGAGTTTTAGACCCTGTAGAACAAGGATTTTTTGCCTATGAACGACACTTGCTTGCAGTCTTCTGGGCAGTCCAGTACTTTGTCTACATTACAGGCCTCAACCCAGTCACGATATTAACCGAGCACACCTCCACCCAACTATTGTTGGGCGGCAAACTAAAGATGGTTCAGTTAGCCAGATCAGAGCAGCTCGCTGGACATTTTTATTACAAGGCAGGGATAATTCTGTGAAATGCACCAAGACCCACATGTTCTGATGCAGACGATTTACAATATGCAGGGACCCCAAATGTCTGACTAGACGCTCGGAAAAAGCAGTGTAAAGCCGGCTATGACAAAAAGTTTCACCCCATAGAGTATACAGTTGGCCAGCAAGTTATGATCTCTTTGTACAACACCAACTCCTTCCTAGCCCCTAAATTTGCCGGCCCCTACTCTATCTCTGTCAAAGTAAGCCCTTCTGTGTACAAGATACACAGTCTTACCAACGGTAAGACTGGACGGTTCCACATCAACCAACTCAAACTCACGGATCACACATAGCCATGCCTATCACTTAGCCTTGGTAATAGAACAAAGAACAAAGAAAATTACAGCACAGGAACAGGCCCTTCGGCCCTCCCAGCCTGCGCCGATCCAGATCCTTTATCTAAACCTGTCTCCTATTTTCCAAGGTCTACTTCCCTCTTTTCCCGCCCGTTCATATACCTGTCTAGATGCCTCTTAAATGATGCTATCGTGCCTGCCTCTACCACCTCCGCTGGTAAAGTGTTCCAGGCACCCACCACCCTCTGCGTAAAAAACTTTCCACGCACATCTCCCTTAAACTTTCCCCCTCTCACCTTGAAATCGTGACCCCTTGTAACTGACACCCCCTCTCTTGGGAAAAGCTTGTTGCTATCCACCCTGTCCATACCTCTCATAATTTTGCATACCTCAATCAGGTCCCCCCTCTGCCCACTGACAATTCAGCCCAATGCCGGCTCCAACCCTCCCCCCCCCCCTCAGGACGACACTTTCCCCTCGACTCCGCCCATACTTACAGGTTTCAACCTTGAACTTGACTCTGATGAGAGACTCCTGGATTTGACTACCATCCCTAGCGACCTCCCCACCATCAGCTACCCTAGCCCCCAGAACAATGCCTTGGATTTTCTCGACCCCTTGTACGATCGTCCCCACCCAACGACTCTTCCTATGCCTGCACCCAACAATGTTGCTTCCACTTCCAGTACACCAGTTCCCAGCTACAAACCATCACACAACAACCCCGATACTCCCTTTTGGCACCGTGACAATTCCTACAGGTTGGTAAGACATGACGAACCGTACCACCCACAGGCCTACGCAGCTACCGCCCGGAATCTGCAGACACGGGTCTGGCAACCAGGAGAAGGTGATGACTTAAGCGATGAGTACCTCTGGGAAATGATTTAACGGAACTGATGCACGCAAATCTTTGAGGTGTCCAGATGATGAGAAACGGACACTGTCTAAGAATTAAGGCATCCAAATGTCTGATGGAGCCGGCCCGTCTTTTTATTTTAACCTCCTCTTCTCTCCAACACATGGTTTTAATCTATGTTGACCCGACACTGTTATGCAGTCGTAATTACTCCTCTGATTCAACCATCAGACACGGTCTACTGACCAATGGCAGTTGAAGGCACTACAATATGACTGCAAGTTCTTTTTGTTCATCTCGGTCACCCAGGTCGGGAGTCACGGCACTGATCCCTGGCCTACCTGAGGACCCCAAAATTAACCGGTCAATCATGTTTGGGTAATGGAGTAATGGCACTAACCCCCGCCCTACCCGGGGATCCCACCCATTCTTGTCCCGTGCGACCCACACGCACCCCACATTTCACATCATGCTCTCTGGAATGGTTTACTGCACCCTTTTGCTGCTTTGGGCAGGTCTTGAATCTTCCTCCCAGCTCCAAATCTAAGGAACTAAGAGAGAGACTAACACACTCAGATATCAACCAATGACACTGACATGATACTATGCTTGATTCCCTATGATTACACGGAAACCAGACATCGCAGGATGAACCCAGCCCCCATGGGGTTGGAGTTCCAAGACTCCAAGATAAGATATCCAAGACTTTCCACAGCCCAGCGGTCTGTGGTACCGTCCCCCAGATGCAGGGGAATATGAGAGTGGCACCCAATGGTTGCGGAAGAACAGAAGCATCATATTTGGGTGCAATAACCAACGGACAATTTACAGAAAGCCCAATGGGTCCACATCAGAATGTTACATTAGCACAACCGGAACAGAGGATTGGTAGGTACGTACTAATTAAATTGGATGTTGAAATAAAATTGCAGGGAACACAATAAGGATCGGACAGATTTGCCCCAGGACACCCACTAAAGTTAATTTGGCAACACACATAATTAGAGTAGGAGCTAAGCCAGCCCCAAGTGACACCACCCCACAGACCATCTCCAGTCAGGATACCACACAACAACTGTAAGAGACAGAGACTGAAACCCCCACCTGGTGGGAAGGCATTGAAAAATCGAACCCGCTCTCATACATAATAGAGACCTTCCTGCTGATTGCAGTAATCTATAGTGTAGTCCTCACATTCAAACTCCGTAAATGGAAGGCAAAAGCCTCCCGGCCCCCTATATATACAGTTGGAGCCCCCCTCTTTGGAATCCAATAGAACTCTACTAAGAATGTACAACTTACAAAAAACTGTGATAAACGCTACTAAATGGATCCTTTATACCTCTGTATCGATGAAATGTGATAAGATGAAAGAATGTGGTGCTGCTGATTAAGTTTTGTAGATTTTAGGTAAAACCAGCAGCATGAGTGTAGTTTAGAAAGTTTAGTTAGAAACCAACTGCTTTATATGTTAATTTACGTTAAAATGTTTTATATGGATCCGATTTTAGGAATGAAATAGTTATTAGTAGTGAATTGTTTTAATGAATGTATGTAATATTAATGAATTAGGTAAAATTGTACAATGAATTTAGGACAGAGTAGAGTGGGACCTGAACTGACTGACCAGTTCTTGATCAGGTAGACTACAGGATCAAGACTGTTTAGCACACTGGGCTAAATCGCTGGCTTTGAAAGCAGACCAAGCAGGCCAGCAGCACGGTTCGATTCCCGTAACAGCCTCCCTGAACAGGCGCCAGAATGTGGCAACTAGGGGCTTTTCACAATAACTTCGTTGAAGTCTACTCGTGACAATAAGCGATTTTCATTTCATTTTCATGATCCACCGCGCTTCGCGTTCAGGATCAAGAGGACGGAATGTAGGCATGTAAAATGGTCATCTGCAAAGGACCATGGGAATTGTGGTTAATTTGGGACACAGACAGATACACAGCCTCTGTGTATTGCACAAAGAAACCAGACTTGGCTGAAATTTGTATCCATTAAGAGTCGTTCACCATTTCCCCAGGACAATAGAGTTTGAATCAAGGAGTTACAACAGTAGCAGACTAACTGGCACCACTGCCCCCCTCCCCTTATTTGGAAAGGCCTACGTGCCTGGGACAATGATAGCTAGGACCCGCCCAGCTATCGAGATATCCGCCCCCTAATTGGCTGAGATCAATGAGGGTGATCGAAAACCCTATTGATCCATTGGACCTGGAGTAAGGACCGCCCAATAGGACATGAAAGAGACAAAGGATAAAAAGCCCTGCGCACTAGAGATCTGTCTCTTTTAGGACTGGCATGTGTGCGACCAACTGCAGCAGAACAACCAAGTTCAAGGACCCGCAACCATTCCTGAAGGATGAGCCCAGCTGAGACAAACCCAACAACTTCCAACCGACCACGTTGACCCGGATAAAGGCCTTATCCCGCAAGATACCAGTCACTCGAAGTTAAGTAAAGGTCATCTTAGTCGTTAGGTGTAGTTTAGTGCGGAGCCGCGTGTATTATTGCATAGAGATACAAGTCTTGTGTTATTAATAAACTGTGTTTGTGAGCGAACATGTTGGTTGTGTGGTCATTTGGTTGCTTGTGGTTCACCCCAAAGTAAAAAAGGCAACACACTATGGGGGAGTAATTTTAACCTCTTCCCCAAAACAAATGCATGAGGTTTAGGTTCTTTGGAATATTAAAATTTTAAAAGTCGCAAATCTGAACCTGCCCTGTCACGAACCCTCCACTGTCAGTGTTAAGAGATCTTAGGTGGAGGTCAGGGCCAATGCATTCACATGAGGTGAATTACTCATTTAAATTTTTTAATTAGACTATGTGCCTCAGGTTTCATCTTTAGCACTGGCCAGTTGTGTTTCCTAAACATCAGGATGGCAAGAACATATTCCAGGATACACAATATTTCCGACGGAGAGAGAGAATGGCAAAGGAAGAGGGGTGGGCCTGAGAGTAAAGGATGATACAATGACAACAGTGAGAAAGGATCTGGCTTCAGGATCATGAAGTTGAATCAGTTTGGGTGGAAATTAGGAATAGCAAGAGCCAGAAAACACTGTTGGGAGTAATTTATAGGCCCCCTAATAGTAGGTATGCCAATGTGTAGATTACTACACAAGGAATTATTGGAGCCTGGAACAAGGGAAATTTAATAATTGTGGGGGACATTAATCTTCTTATAGACTGGGACAGCCAAATTGGCAAGTATGGTCTGTTTTCTAGACAGTTTCTTGGAGCACTTTGTAGCAGAACTGACATGGGATAAAAACTACTTTAGATTTAATATTGTGTAATGAAGTAGGGCTAATGAGAGTGTCATACTGAACGATTCACTGGGAAATAGTGATCATAATGCCACTCAATTCCATGTTAAGTTCAAAGGTGGCATATTCCAATCACAAACAAATATGATTCTATGATTCTATGAAATCATAACATTTAAGAAGTATTCAGATATTCAATTGCACTTATATAATGTCCAGGGCTGTGGGCCAAGTGCTGGAAAATTAGATTTGTGTCGTCAGGTTTTTGTTGATTGGTGTGGACACGATTGGCCAAGTCTATGAACCTACATTTGCTACAATGCTGAGTGTTACAGTCCCCATGGAGACTAACAACTTTTAAAAGGAAAGGAATCACCACAAACCCAATGGAAAGAAAACTGATTTCACTTTTTGAAACCTTTCACTAATAAACCAACTAAAATCAATATGAATCAAACATTAATTGATAGATGAAGGATATTTCAAACAAGTACATTTTGCTTTACCTATTCAACAACGTTACACATCACATAACCACAAGCACTTTTATAATTCCCCACACAAATGTGGCATCATATACAGTTTCACAGCGTTTCCAACTCGGCCTACACTGTGTCGGACCTCTCACTTCTCCCCGTTCAATGGTTTCAGCCCTTGAGTCACATTCAGCAGCAGCTGCATTCCATCTGATGTTCAAATGGTTACTGCTGAACGGCTGTCCGTCCATGGACCTTTTCTCACTGGATTCATGACAGTCCTCGTGATACCCAATACCCAGAGAGTCCCTTCTCCAAACCCTTTAAATGATCTATTGAGCTTTGGCAAAATAAATACAATAGAAGTAGGTCTTCTCCAATTCATAATGCTTTGCCCTTCCTGGTCTCAGCTCTCCATTCCTTCCAGCTATAATACACAATCTCTGCACTATTTTCAGACACCTGCTTCACCACCAGAATCTGTTTGAAAACTTTCAAACCAAAAACTGTTCTATTCAAAGACAACCTTCTTTTTCTCTCAAACAAATCCTCAGAGTATTCTGAACAGTCAAATTGAAAACACAGGCTGACTGAATCCCACCCCAATTTTATTTCTATTTACCCTTTGCTTATTAGATGTTCATTGCTATAGCAACCTCAGGTCACATGGTCAATCAGCAAACCAATCAACCCTCTTTCAGAATACTTCCGCAGTCCACTTTGGTCTTAAAGGAGCATTGCACAAAAGGAAATAATAAATAATAAATGCAGGGTGTTCCCAGCTCATGGGTCATCAGACAAGTCCCTCAATGAGATCCTGGTGTGATTCCACTTCTGGAGGTTTCGGCCATTCTGAGAGCAACTTCCTTTTTCTGACTTTAATTGCAGATGTCTGGAGTTACTATCCTGTTTATTCTTTAATAACAGTGAGCACTGATAGCCTCACAGTTACTTTTATTGGAGAATCCGAATGAATAACTTACTGCCACAGTCATAATCTGAATCTGGTTTAATTAGGTTATCTATATTGCATTCAACGGAAACATTTCTAACTGTCATTTTGGGCAGGTTTGTCGGTATGTTTCAAATTGGCGAGATCGCGACCAACATTTGCAGAAGTCATAGCATCCCTACGGTGCAGAAGGAGAACATTTGGCCTATCGATGTCTGCACCGACCCTCTGAAAGAACACCCTACCCATCCCATCCTATCCCTTCACCTCACATAACCTTCACATCCCTGGACACTAAGGCACAATTTAGCATGGCCAATCCACCTAATCTGCACATCTTTGAGCTGTGGGAGGAAACCGGAGCACCCAGAGGAAACCCACGCAGACACGGGGAGCACATACCGACTCCACACAGTCACCCAAGGCTGGAATTGAACCTGGGAGCTGTGAGGCAGCAGTGCAAACCACTGTGCCACCGGGTTAACCAATGTGCCTCATGAAACTGCCCTTCGGGAGTCCGGAGTGCTAAAGAGGGTACCCAAGGTAGACGTAGATGCCATCAGTCACATTGATTGGGGAGAGTTTGGTGTAGGTTCTTGGCCAATGAGGGAGATGTTACGGGAGTGGAGCTGAGTGTGATAGCTAGCACAGAAGTCACTGACCATCGCTAGGATGCCCCTGGGGTTGGGCAGGCAATGGTCCAGGGCCTGGATTCGGCTCCTCAAAGGTCACTCATTCACTTTCTGCCCTTTTAGTTAGTGCACAGATACAATAATGAAGCAAGAAGAGTTGGTGGTTCTCCTACAAGCAGGAGAGATGATGCCAGCATCAATGAGTGGCTGCATGGACACAGGAGCACATCCCTGAGGAGGAAGTGTTGGCAGGTCCTGCCCAGCTGCCAGAGGTTGGGCAACAGAGATTATATACCTTCAATTCACAGTGAGGCAGAGAGAGCAAGTGAAAGTAGGCTTTATTAGTCATGAACTTGCCGAGCCAGAGTCAGTAGTAGAGATGAATCCCGCCCACAAGAGGTCGTCTTATATATGGCCCCAGTGTGGGCGGAGCCAGAGGTGGAGCCATACCGGGGTTCCAGTGCAGTATCTGGAAAGCAGTGCATATCACTACTTCCAGGTCACAGGTTACATGTTATGCTATCATGCATGCATTATGGTGAATACATTCACCACATTCACCCCTGTTAAAAAAATCAAGTCCAGCGGGGGTGACGTGGGGTCATTACATATTCAGTCTATCTGGAGGCCGAATCGTTCTCTTCGAACTCCGCAGCTCTGGTGGTGCAGCAGGCACAGTTAGAACATAGAACATAGAACAGTATAGCACAGAACAGGCCCTTCGGCCCTCAATGTTGTGCCGAGCCATGATCACCCTACTCAAACCCACGTATCCACCCTATACCCATAACCCAACAACCCCCCCCTTAACCTTACTTTTATTAGGACACTACGGGCAATTTAGCATGGCCAATCCACCTAACCCACACATCTTTGGACTGTGGGAGGAAACCGGAGCACCCGGAGGAAACCCACGCACACAGGGGGAGGACGTGCAGACTCCACACAGACAGTGACCCAGCCGGGAATCGAACCTGGGACCCTGGAGCTGTGAAGCATTTATGCTAACCACCATGCTACCCTGCTGCCCCTTGTCGCAGGTGGTGACTCCAGGGGCATTGTGTCTGGAGCTTGAACCTCAGTCCGGGGTGTCGGAGACGGTGGGGTGCGGGGGATAGGGTGGGGGGTGATGGGTGATGGCAGTGTCAGCGCGGGACAATGCAGGAGACCCAGGTGAAAGTATGGGGGGCTGTGAGTGGCGGTGGGCAGCAGGGAGGGGGGATGTAGGCAGGGTGGGGTGCGCGTTGGCGGGGGAACCAGCTGGCGCCAGGTCCCGTAGGGAGGCCGCATCCTGCCATCCATCCGGGTGCGCGATGTAAGCGTACTGGGGGTTGGCGTGCAGCAGCTGGACCCTCTCGACCAGGGTATCGGTCTTATGGCTCCTCATGTGCTTCCAGAGAAGGACAGGTCCCGGAGTTTTCAGCCAAGATGGAAGTGAGACCGCGGAGATGGACTTCCTGGGGAAGATCAATAAACGATCGTGAGGGGTCTCATTCGTGGCCGTGCAGAGCAGCGATCTGATGGAGTGGAGGGCGTCAGGGAGGACCTCCTGACAGCGGGGGATTGGGAGACTTCCAGACCTAAGGGCCAGAAGAACGGCCTTGCATACCATTGCGTTATCCCTCTCCACCTGCCTGTTTCCCTGCGGGTTATAGCTCATAGTCCTGCTTGAGATGATGACTTTGTTGAGAAGGTACTGACGCAGCTCATCGCTCATGAACGATGTGCCCCGATCCCTGTGGACGTAGGCAGGGAAACCGAACAGTGTGAAGATGCTGTGCAGTGCCTTTATTACAGTGGCCGAGGTCATGTCAGGGCAGGGGACAGCGAAGAGGAAGCGGGAATACTCATCGATGAGAAAGTATATATTCCGGTTGGTGGAGGGGAGGGGCACTTTGAAGTCAAAGCTTAGGCGCTCAAAGGGCCGAGAGGCCTTTACCAGGTGGGCCTTGTCTGGCCGGTAGAAGTGGAAGTGGAAGAGCCGGCAGGCTGCCTCAAAGCCAGTGTACTGGCATGCTTCCGGGCGGGTTGGGAGCTGGTGGTAGGCCGAATTCTGATCAACCGTGGAGAACACACGGTACTGCGCAATCTGGTTGACCATTTCCGCTATGCGGGGGAGGGGGTACGCATCCAGTTGCATGAACCGGTTAATTATCTAGCTGTAGTCCACAACCATCCGATTCTTTTCCCCGGTCCGGACGACCACCACTTGCGCTGTCCAGGGACTGTGTTGCTGGCCTCGATGATCCCTTCACTCAACAGTCGCTGGATCTCTGACTTAGCAAGCCACCTCTAGTGAGGTCGCTAGCTTTACCGTTTCCCGCAGGTTGGAGGTCCTGTTTTCCAGCAGACGCTGTCTGATATAGTTCCAGCAAACCCCCGACACGTAGGTGTCCCGAATCTGTGAGTTCATGCGTTCCTCCGCCGTGACATCTCAATAGCTGCAGTTCCTCACGAGTAGAGTCAGGGTTTCGAGATATCCATCCAGCGATTCTCCGGCCGTTGACAGCAAGTAGTGAGGAGGTGTTTGGCGAACCCCTCATTTACGGGCTTCACGAAATGTGCCTTGAGAGTTGCGACCGCCGCCTCGTACGTGGCCGCTTTATTGATCATTACCGAGATTCAATGGCTCACCCGGCGGGGAGGAATTGCAGCTTGAGAGTCTCTGAGGGAGGTGTTGTGGAGGAGTCGAAGCAGGCCTCGAAGAATTGGAGCCAATGTTCAAATATTTCCTTGGCTTCGGATGCGCGGACGTCGAGTTCGAGCCCGTCTGGCTTGAGAACAGCTTCCATAGTGCTGTCTATGACTAATAAATTGATATAACTTCAATTCACAGTGAGGCAGAAAGAGCAAGTGAACAGTAGGTTTTATTAGTCATGAACTTGCCTAGCCAGGGTCAGTAGTACAGATGAATACCGCCCACAAGAGGCCGGCTTATATATGTGGGCGGCGCCAGAGGCGGATACATACCGTTGTTACAATACAGTACCTGGAAGCAGTTCACAGCACCACTTCCAGGTCACAGGTTACAGGTTATGGTATCATGCATGCATAATGCTGAATACATTCACCACAAGATCACTCGGAGATGACATAACAGAGTCAGGGACTGCAGTCAGTGGTTGACCTTCTTGGAGATGAATGATAACCAGTGCAGGAGGGGACTCCGGATGTCCAGGTCCTGCAGGATTTGTCATATGGTGTCAGAGGCCAGCCCCTGCCAGTCACCCTGAAACTCACAACCACAGTAAAGTTCTATGCCAGTTGGTAATTTAAGGATCCACCAGTGATTTTTGAGGCATCGCCCGGCCTTAGCACACAAGTGCATTAAGTGCTCTTTGTGAGAGTCAATCACTGTATCAATTTCGACCGAGACCAGGATAGCCAAGACGCCAGAGCTTTACGGCGGAATTCTCCGCTCCCGGGAAAAATCGGGAGAGCCGTCGTGAACTCGGCCGAGTTTCACGACGGCCTCAGAGGCCGCTCCTCATCCCCTATTCTCCCCTCCCGGCGGGGCTAGGAGCGGTGCTCCGTAACTCTCTCCCCGGGGACGTCGCGCCAAGAATGACGCGGCCGGCGCACCTAATGACATCATAGAACAGTACAGCACAGAACAGGCCCTTCGGCCCTCGATGTTGTGCCGAGCAATGATCACCCTACTTAAACCCACGTAACCCGTATACCCGTAACCCAACAATCCCCCCATTAACCTTACACTACGGGCAATTTAGCATGGCCAATCCACCTAACCCGCACATCTTTGGACTGTGGGAGGAAACCGGAGCACCCGGAGGAAACCCACGCACACACGGGGAGGACGTGCAGACTCCACACAGACAGTGACCCAGCCGGGAATCGAACCTGGGACCCTGGAGCTGTGAAGCATTGATGCTAACCACCATGCTACCGTGAGGCCGTGGCACCAACCTGGCACTCATGCGTGCGGCCTCAACAGGGATCTTGGATTCATGTTGCATTACATCCACCCCCCACTATCTGGCCTGGACTTGCAAAATCCCACCAACTGTTCTGGCTTGAGACAATTCACACCTCTTTAACCTGGGATTATCCCTCTCCCTGGATCTGTAATGATTTGATTACCTGCAAATGCTCGCATTCCAAGCATTGTCCAGCATCTCTGACTTTGTCTATATAAATGTTTCTGGAACATACCTCTCCATTCACCTGAGGAAGGAGCTGCGCTCCGAAAGCTCGTGTTTGAAACAAACCTGTTGGACTTTAACCTGGTGTTGTAAGACTTCTTACTGTCCAAAAAGGGAAAGAGGGGTTATTGGGTTATGGGGATAGGGAGAAACTGAGGGCTTAAGTGGGTTGGTGCAGACTTAATGGACTGAGTGGCCTCCTTCTGCACTGTATGTTCTTTGTTCTAAGTCCGTCAGTGGAGCAACGACACTGCTAAAGTTCGGCACAAACGACCGGTAGAGTCCGGTTTGCACTGGAGTGCTGAACTTGTTGCATTTTAGTGCTACAGTGAGAGTCTGGTGACTGAGGGAGTATAAGGGTTCATTTTTATTTAAATTCTAGTATTTCTGTTATTTAGTTAATTAACTTAAAAGTTGCTGTTTGGTCTATTAGAAGGTGAATTTTGAATCAACTTTAAACAAGGTTCTACTTGTAGGTACTTGCAGCTTGAGCTTGTTAATTAGTTAATTGGATTAGGCCAGTTTTCAGAGGCTAGAGTCACAGTATAAATTTGAGCTAGTTACAGTGCAGACTTTGTTTGCAATGAGTGCTGAATTTGGGTGCATTTGAGTGCTATCGTGAGAGTTTGGTAACTGAGGAAGTTAGGTGAGGAGGGAGTAAGGTGCTCCTTACATTTCATTTCCTATATTTATCAAAGAGCGTGAAGGGAGCCAGGAGTTTAGATTACAGCTGACTGGAAGCAGAGTCAGAGGGCGGAGGTCCAGTTGGTCTATGGGGCAGCTAATTCTGTAAAGTAAGAGGGGATGGAGGCTAGGGTACTTGCATGCTCCTCCTGCAGGACGTGGGTGATGAAGGATATCACTGGTGTCCCCGCTGACTATACCTGCGAGAAGTGCACCCAACCCCAGCTCCTCAGAAACAATGTCAGGGAACTGGAGCTCGGGCTGGATGAACTTCGGATCATCCGGGAGGCAGAGGGGGTTATCGAGAAGAGTTACAGGGAGGTAGCCACACCCAAGGTACTGGACAAGAGTAGCTGGGTTACAGTCAGGGAAAAGAAAACTAACAGGCAGACAGTGCAGGGATCCCTCGTGGCCGTTCCCCTTCAAAACAAGTATACCGTTTTGGATGCTGTTGGGGGGGATGACCTACCGGGGGAAGGCCCTAGCAGCCAGGTCTCTGGCACTGAGTCTGGCTCTGGGGCTCAGAAGGGGAGCATAGAAAAGCAATAGTAATAGGAGATTCAATGATTAGGGGAATAGATAGGTGATTCTGTGGTCGCGAGCAAGACTCCCAGAAGATATGTTGCCTCCCGGGTGCCAGGGCCGGGTTGTCTCAGATTGTGTCTTCAGGATCCTGAAGGGGGAGGGTGAGCAGTCAGAAGTCATGGTGCACATTGGTACCAACGATGTAGGTAGGACAAGGGGTGTGGAGGTAATAAACAAGTTTAGGGAGTTAGGCTGGAAGTTAAAGGCCAGGGCAGACAGAGTTGTCATCTCTGGTTTGTTGCCGGTACCACGTGATAGCGAGACTAGGAATAGGGAGAGAGTGCAGTTGAACACGTGCCTGCAGGAATGGTGTAGGAGGGAGGGCTTCAGGTATTTGGATAATTGGAGCGCATTCTGGGGAAGGTGGGACCTGTACAAGCAGGACAGGTTGCATCTGAACCAGAGAGGCACCAATATCCTGGGAGGGAGGTTTTCTGGTAGTCTTCGGGAGGGTTTAAACTAATTTGGCAGGGGAATGGGAACCGGATTTGTAGTCCAGCAATTAAAGAAGCCGATATTCAGGACGCCAAAGCACGTAGTGATGCAGTGGGGAAGGTAACACTGACAAAGAAGAGTACTTGCAGGCAATGAGATGAGTTGAAGTGTGTAACAGCTGCAGAAAGGCAGTTCGAGGGGGACCTGCCTACTGAGGTAATATGGGTTGAAGTCAGAAATAGGAAAGGAGCAGTCACCTTGTTGGGTGTTTTCTATAGGCCCCCCAATAGCAGCAGAGATGTGGAGGAACAGATTGGGAAACAGATTTTGGAAAGGTGCAGACGTCACAGGGTAGTAGTCATGGGGGACTCCAACTTCCCAAACATTGAGTGGAAACTCTTTAGATCAAATAGTTTGGATGGGGTGGTGTTTGTGCAGTGTGTCAAGGAAGCTTTTCTAACACAGTATGTAGATTGTCCGACCAGAGGGGAGGCCATATTGGATTTGGTACTTGGTAATGAACCAGGGCAGGTGATAGATTTGTTAGTGGGATAGAATTTTGGAGGTAGTGACCACAATTCTGTGACTTTCATTTTAGTAATGGAGAGGGATAGGTGCGTGCAACAGGGCAAAGTTTACAATTGGGGGAAGGGTAAATACAATGCTGTCAGACAAGAATTGAAGTGCATAAGTTGGGATCATAGGCTGTCAGGGAAGGACACAAGTGAAATGCGGAACTTGTTCACGGAACAGGTACTGCGTGTTTTTGATATGTATGTCCCTGTCAGGCAGGGAAGAGATGGTCGAGTGAGGGAACCATGGTTGACAAGAGAGGTTGAATGTCTTGTTAAGAGGAAGAAGGAGACTTATGTAAGGCTGAGGAAACAAGGTTCAGACAGGGCGCTGGAGGGATACAAGATAGCCAGGAGGGAATTGAAGAAAGGGATTAGGAGAGCTAAGAGAGGGCATGAAAAATGTTTGGCGGGTAGGATCAAGGAAAACCCCAAGGCCTTTTACACATATGTGAGAAATATGAGAATGACTAGAGCGAGGGTAGGTCCATGGGGTGGCAAATGTCGTGCCCCTGTTCAAAAAAGGGAATAGGGATAACCCTGGGAATTACAGGCTAGTTAGTCTTACTTCGGTGGTAGGAAAAGTAATGGAAAGGGTACTGAGGGATAGGATTTCTGAGCATCTGGAAAGACACTGCTTGATTAGGGATAGTCAGCACGGATTTTTGAGGGGTAGGTCTTGCCTTACAAGTCTTATTGACTTCTTTGAGGAGGTGACCAAGCATGTGGATGAAGGTAAAGCAGTGGATGTAGTGTGCATGGATTTTAGTAAGGCATTTGATAAGGTTCCTCATGGTAGGCTTATCCAGAAAGTAAGGAGGCATGGGATAGTGGGAAATTTGGCCAGTTGGATAACATAGAACATAGAACAGTATAGCACGGAACAGGCCCTTCGGCCCTCGATGTTGTGCCGAGCAATGATCACCCTACTTAAACCCACGTAACCCGTATACCCGTAACCCAACAATCCCCCCATTAACCTTACACTACGGGCAATTTAGCATGGCCAATCCACCTAACCCACACATCTTTGGACTGTGGGAGGAAACCGGAGCACCCGGAGGAAACCCACGCACACATGGGGAGGACGTGCAGACTCCACACAGACAGTGACCCAGCCGGGAATCGAACCTGGGACCCTGGAGCTGTGAAGCATTGATGCTAACCACCATGCTACCGTGAGGCCCCATGCCCCATAGCGAACTGGCTAACCGATAGAAGAGGTGGTGGATGGCAAATATTCAGCCTGGAGCCCAGTTACCAATGGCGTACCGCAGGGATCAGTTCTGGGTCCTCTGCTGTTTGTGATTTTCATTAACGACTTGGATGAGGGAGTTGAAGGGTGGGTCAGTGCATTTGTAGATGATACAAAGATTGGTGGAGTTGTGGATAGTGAGGAGGGCTGTTGTCGGCTTCAAAGAGACATAGATAGGATGCAGAGCTGGGCTGAAAAGTGGCAGATGGAGTTTAACCCTGACAAGTGTGAGGTTGTCCATTTTGGAAGGACAAATATGAATGCGTAATACAGGGTTAACGGTAGGGTTCTTGGTAATGTAGAGGAGCAGAGAGATCTTGGGGTCTCTGTTCATAGATCTTTGAAAGTTGCCACTCAAGTGGATAGAGCTGTGAAGAAGGCCTATGGTGTGCTAGCGTTCATTAGCAGAGGGATTGAATTTAAGAGCCATGAGGTGATGATGCAGCTGTACAAAACCTTGGTCAGGCCACATTTGGAGTACTGTGTACAGTTCTGGTCACCTCATTTTAGGAAGGATGTGGAAGCTTTAGAAAAGGTGCAAAGTAGATTTACCAGGATGTTGCCTGGAATGGAGAGTAGGTCTTATGCGGAAAAGTTGAGGGTGCTAGGCCTTTTGTCATTAGAACGGAGAAGGATGAGAGGCGACTTGATAGAGGTTTATAAGATGATCAGGGGAATAGATAGAGTTGACAGTCAGAGACTTTTTCCCCGGGTGGAACAAACCATTACAAGGGGACATAAATTTAAGGTAATTGGTGGAAGATATACGGGGGATGTCAGAGGTAGGTTCTTTACCCAGAGAGTAGTGGGGGCATGGAATGCACTGCCTGTGGAAGTAGTTGAGTCGGAAACGTTAGGGACCTTCATGCGGCTATTGGATAAGTACATGGATTAGCGTAGAATAATGGAGTGTAGATTAATTTCTTCTTAAGGGCAGCACGGTAGCATTGTGGATAGCACAATTGCTTCACAGCTCCAGGGTCCCAAGTTCGATTTCGACTTGGGTCACTGTCTGTGTGGAGTCTGCACATCCTCCCTGTGTGTGCGTGGGTTTCCTCCGGGTACTCCAGTTTCCTCCCACAGTCCAAAGATGTCCACGATAAATTGCCCTTAGTGTCCAAAATTCTATGATTAACCTAGGTCAAAAGTTCAGCACAACATTGTGGGCCGAAGGGCCTGTTCTGTGCTGTATTTATCTATATCTAAAGCTAAAGCTATCTGCCAGTAACCTATAACTAAATCAAGTTTGGAAATAAAAATTGATTGTCCCACCTTCTCAATGCAATCCTCCAAATGTGGGATAGGATAAGAGCCCATTCTTGTAACTGCATTAACCTTTCTATAGCCCACACACAACCGTTGGGTATTGTCTGGTTTTGGTACCATCACTATGGGTGAGCTCCATTGGCTGTAACCCACTTCAATTATGCCATTTTCAAGCATACTTTCAATCACTTTGTTAACCTGTGCCAATTTTAAAGGGTTAAGTCTATATGGATGTTGTTTGATTGGAACAGCATTTCTCACATCCACATCATGTATAGCCATTTTAGTACTTCCCTTTTAGTACTCTTTCAGGTTAGTCCGTTTTTGCTCTGGAAGGTAACTCAACAATTTATTCCAATTTTTAAGAACAACCTCGTTTTCCAATTTTATTTGAGGTATGTCAAATTCAAAGCCATCTGGATTTGGTTCATCACTTTGCGTTAGAATCATTAAAAACTCCTCCTTTTGCTCTCTTTCCCTTTCAAAGTAACTTTTCAGCATATTCACATGGCACACTGGGTGAGCTTTCCTTCTATCTGGTGTTTTACCACATAATTCTCCTAATTTAATTTCCTTTCAATCTGATAAGGTCCACAGAACCTTGTGTTTAAAGGTTCACCTACCACTGGTAACAATACTAAAACTTTATCTCCACTGGAAAAATTACAAACTTTGGATTTCTTGTCCACTACCATTTCACCACATTTTGTGCAATTTTTAAATGCTGTCTGGGCAATTCACCTGCTCTATTAACTGTTCCCTAAAATTTGACACGTAATCCAATAATGTAAATTCCAATTTCTCACACACCAATTTTTTCTCAATCAATTTAAGTGGTCCTCTTAGCTCATGACCAAAAATTTGTTCAAAAGGACTTAATTTGGTTGACTCATTAGGTGCATCCCTAATTGCAAACAGTACGAATGGAATTGGTTTACCCAATCCTCTGGATAGTCTTGGCGATAAGCCCTCAACATTGTCTTTAATGCCTGATGCCACCTTTCCAAAGCTCCCTGCGATTCTGGATGTTACGCAGTTGATTTAAAGTGGTTTATCCCGAAGCTATCCATGACTTCTTTGAATAACTTTGAGGTAAAATTTGATCCTTGATCCGATTGTATTTCTGTGGGTCGTCCATATCTAGTAAAGAATTTAAGTAACTCCTCCACAATATTTTTAGCTGTAATATTACATACTGGAATGGCCTCTGGAAAACTAGCAGATACATCCATTATAGTCAAAAGGTATTGATTCCCACTTTTTGTTTCAGGAAGCGGTCCTACGCAATCAATTAGGACCCTTGTAAATAGTTCCTCAAATGCTGGAATGGGTATTAAGGGCACTGGTTTTATCACTGCTTGAGGTTTCCCTATCACTTGGCGTGTGTGACATTATCAATAAAGTTTAACTACATCTTTATGTACTCCAGGCCAATAAAAATGTTTTTGGATTTTAGCTTGCGTTTTCCTTACTCCCAAATGACCTTCCACTGGTACCTCATGTGCTACTCACAACACCTCCTTTCTATACCCTACCGGCAATACAACTTGATGAACTTCTACCCACTTTACATCTGCCGGCATATGTAAAGGTCTCCATTTTCTCATCAAGACATCACTTTTACGGTAATAACACTCCGGTGTACATTTAGATTCCTCTTCCGTGTATGCTTTATGATTTTATTTCTATATCTTTCTGTTGTAACTCCGCCAATTTTCCTGAACTAAAAATATCCACCTCATCCTCCATCTGTTCTTGTTCTTTTTGAACCATCTGATCAAAAATCGTTTCTGATAATTGAACTTCCACTTCATCTTCACTCTTTGATTTCTCCTCTTGTCTTTACCTGTGACTTTGTGACCTTGTTACTACACAATCCAGAAAAATCCCAGGATATTCGTCTTTCAACACTTCAGTTGTCTGATTTTCCCACACACAACCCTAACCCGACCCCAGATAGTCAGGCTCCAGGCAGGTCGGAATCATGGCACTCCCGCAGGCTGTAGGCACCTTGGCACTGCCACTGTGTCTGAGAAGCACTGTCACACTGGCTGGTAAGTTGGTGCGTTAGGGGGGTCTGGAGTCTGCAGTGGGAGTTCCGATGGAGGTGAAGGGATTGGGGTGACATTTGCACTGATGAGCTGAGGTTGCCAGTGCAGGACATGCAGGTACGTGCAGCCTGGGCGTTCCTCGCCGAGGCCAAAAAAAGTCAGAGTCCCATTTGATAGCGGGGTCGTTCTCAGCGCCTTAAACTAGCAGCAAAAGAAGATTGCCATGTCTCCTGCCCAGAAATTTCTGGAACAGTGCTCTCTCTACTGTGAGTAGCAAACAAAGAAACAAATACCTTGTGACAAATAATTGAGAGGATGGGGTGTTTGCAGCCTGTGAGAAAGCACCTTTTGGATAAAGCTCCTGCTCATTTATACCTTTGTGGTTTGCAAGCCTATCTTTTAAAAATACCATCAGGTCATATCTTTTTGTCAGTGTCTAATTGGAACGTTAGTCATGCATGGGAAAGTCTGACAACTGGCTGGATCGAACACTACAGGAAACATTTAACTCTGCATTCATCTTTCAAATGGTCTTACACCAAACTGCAGGGGAAAGCTATCTAAAGCACAGTTCTTTGCCAATTATGCAGTACTGACACTGGCATTTCTCAGCATTAGCTTCAACTAATATTGTGACATTTCTTATTGATTCTCCAGATACTCAAAATGCTATGTTTTCCCTATATTCTCATCATTATTCTGTGCCTTTCCCTGATATTACTTCAGACCTTTCATTTTGAGTTAATTTGGTTTCAGGTTCTTTTCAATTGCATGAATCTAATTCAATGGTTTTCAAATTTTTAAGCTGCCTGTACTTTTGTTGGTCTTGAAATGTGTGAAAGGAATGCCAACGAATGACAAACTGCAGTGTCCACCGAGTGAAAATATTGGCAGCTTATAATTTTTTATTTAAAAGTTATTCAAATCTTGAAGAAAATTCTTGTTTAAATTTCAAGGGAGAAGCAAATCCCAGATAATTATTTCCCCCCTTATTCCGAAGGAATGATGGATAGGTAAAGAATATTAAGAAGTACAGGCAGCTTGAGGACATCACGATGAGCGTCATGACTGTTCTCAGCACCGCTGAGTGGGTGAAATGAAAAATCATTTCTAATGTTAACCATTATTAGATGAGTGCATATGTCTAGCAAACCTGGCTGTGATTGAACAGCCTGCTAATACTCAAAGTTAAGGCTCCCAATTCTTTGATACATCAGCTCCTGTGTTCCAGAGAGACTTAACTCGAGTATGATTCAGCATTTTAGTTTTGATGGGGAGAATGTTATTGATCAAAAATGCACAAGAATTATGACATGTCAGCCATGGCTAAAATAAGAATTGAAACACTTCAAACAGTCCCTATTGCATGTTAACATCTTCAATAAGATTTTCAGATGACAAGAGGTAAATGTAAAGCTGCTAAAGTGTATTCTAATCCACTTTTAGTAATGGTTGCTGCAATATTTTTAATACCTGAGCAAAATTTAACAAAACCACTATTACTTGCATGGCATTTTACATTTTACAATCAAGTTAAATTGAGATTTGAATGTTCAATCAGATTGATTTGGTTCATTAGGTTTATCATCTGCTGATCTGATTTAAATTGCCCTCAAGCAGTCAACATTTCAAAAAAATACTCTAAAATAAGCTTTCAAATTCATTCTTACCAGTTGTCCCAGAATCTATATTTTTAAATCAAAATGTAGCCATGAAAGTTGCTTCAATTTTTATTACAACGGACAGTCAGTGTTTGGAAGTTTGCAATGATTTCCACCCACCTAACATTTCAACATACAAGATTCCAATTTCAGACAGATAATTTGGGAGGTACGACATAATTGGAAACTAATGCGCATTCTCAAACAAAGTAGGTATCAATGTTTTGTCTTATGAAATCATTTTTGTTATATAGGGGGCAGCAGGGTAGCATGGTGGTTAGCATAAATGCTTCACAGCTCCAGGGTCCCAGGTTCGATTCCCGGCTGGGTCACTGTCTGTGTGGAGTCTGCACGTCCTCCCCCTGTGTGCGTGGGTTTCCTCCGGGTGCTCCGGTTTCCTCCCACAGTCCAAAGATGTGCGGGTTAGGTGGATTGGCCATGATAAATTGCCCGTAGTGTCCTAATAAAAGTAAGGTTAAGGGGGGGGGGGGGGGTTGTTGGGTTACGGGTATAGGGCGGATACGTGGGTTTGAGTAGGGTGATCATGGCTCAGCACAACATTGAGGGCCGAAGGGCCTGTTCTGTGCTGTACTGTTCTATATTTGTCCGTTTGACTCACCGTAGATCCCTGCTGTGGGAAGTGATGTGGCGTGATGTAGAGCGGGAAACAGAGAAACAGCAGGTATGAGAGAGAACACACCACAATAAAGTTACATTCATGTAACGAGTGTTCCTGAGTACTTTGAAAATAGATTCTAGAGCTGGCTGTTGTAAATGACAGTTCAAATTAATGCCCTGTGTAAATAGGAAAACCATAGAGGCTGGAAAAGTGGTTGCAAAATATGTATATGGGAAACCTGCATGAATAAAAATGTTTTTGGCATCATTAGAGCTTTTTATGAGAACGTGGTTTTGCCACCTTTATTTACAAACCACAAGCAGCGGGTATGTTTCTTGTATTGACCAAATGACCACACAGCCAGTATGTTAGTTCAAAAGACAGTTTATTATTAAACACAAGACTTACCTCTCTGTGCAATGATACTCGCGGCTACGCATTAAACGACACCTATCAAGTATGTTGACCTTTACTTAACTTCTGGATGACCGGCTCTGTGCGGGCTGATAAGGCCTTTATCTGAGTTCCCACGTGTGTCAGCTGGATAAGGTCAGGTTTGTCTTGGCTGCGGCTCGTCTCCCTCAGGTGCCGATCACGGGTCTTGAACTTGGCTGGTCGTTATGCTGTGATTGGTGTGGGCACAGGCCAATCCTAAAAGAGATCGATCCCTAATGTGTAGGGCCTCTTATCCTTCTCCTCTATTGCGCCCTTTTGGGTGGGGTTAACTCAGGATCCAATGGATCGATAGGGTCTCGATCACTCTAATCGATACTGGCCAACCTTGATGGCTGGGTGGGTCCTAGTCACCATTGTTCCAAGTCCGTAGACCTTTCCAAATAAGGGGAGGTGGCGCCAGGGAGTCTGCTACTCCTTAATTTGCTACTCCTTGCTATTCCTTAATTTGAGTCTTTTGTCCTGGGGAAATCGGTGATTGACCTTTAACAGGTGCAAGTTTCAGTTTGATCTGGTTTTCCTTTGCTCAATACACAGTTGCTGTGTACTGTCTGTGTCAACGTGAATGTCAATTCCCTTTATCCTTTGCGGGTGGCCATTTTAGATGGCCACAGTGGATTAGTGTAGCTCTTACTCTGAGTGTTTTGATTATTTTGCTCCAGTGGACAAAATAGATGACTCACCTGATGAAGGAGCTGTGCTCCGAAAGCTAGTGATTCCAAACAAACCTTTTAGACTTTAACATGGTGTTGTAAGACTTCTTACTGTGCCCACCCCAGTCCAACACCAGCATCTTCACAAGATAGATGAAGATATGGTGGCCACTATCCTGAAAATGATGGGAGTAAAAACATTAATCTCTTCCGCAGCCTTGGGCAACCTGATACACCAGGTCCTAAAACATGAAAACACATTGTGGAAAGTTTGCAGCATGTTTTTCACCTAAGCCTCCGGTGATTACAGAGTGCTTTAGATTCCATCAAAGAAACCAAGTGGATGGGAAGTCAACCGCACAATTTGTTGTAGGGCTGAAAAAACTTTCAGAATATAGTGAATTTGGAGACATGACACTATTTATGACAGACTCGTTGGTGGTCTACGCAGTGAAGTAACACCAAAATATCTTCCACCTCTGGACCATCCAGTTCCCCCATTGCTTCCCCCCAACATGCCCTGCTCACGCACCCACAGCTTCAGCGAGGGGCCCCAGGCTCTGTACCCCAGACACCTGCACGTAACATTACGTGGACTGGGTGTTGGTCCCCTTCGGCCGCAGTGATGTCTCTGGTACAGGAGCCCTGCCCCTGGGTTGTTCGGATGTTGGCTGTTGTGTCCTTGGTATTCCTACAGTGTCCAGGCATTACGGTCTGATTGAGATGCTAGGCAATAACAGGCTACATGGTACATCTCACCTTGGGGATCTACTTGGGATGTGTGAAGTGCTCATTTAACTGCACTTGTCAATTCCCAATTAAGAAGCCTTCAGCCGCACTGCCGGAGGCCTCAGCGGTCAGTGGGAGTTATGAATGGTTGATGGAGCAGGCGGGCAGGGGTGGGGTTGCCCCCAAAATGGGACTGCACCATCTAGAGGTTGGCATGATGGACTTCCCCCCCCCCCTCCCAAACCCTGAGCCCAGCCCAGGCCATGGGTGGCCAGGCCCCCTCCCCGCAACACTCCACCCCCCATACCTATGGTGGTTTGTCACGACCGAAGCTAAGCCCCAGGTTCCCCCACCCCACTCCGAGCACCAAGGCAGCAACCCCTGCACCCGGGCTCTTTTGTCTGTCTGCAAACTTAGTTACTAACCTCCTCAGGTCACTGCATCAACCAGCATCGCGTTTTAAAAAAGAGTACTAACCGGCGCCTGCGTGACCACGTGCTGGGGAGGCGGTTAGATAACGGAAGGCTGTTAGATAGGGGGTGGCTCCCATTAATTGTCTGGAGATTGGCCTTAAGTGGTGATTATTGGTTTCTCTCCACACTCAGGTGAGGTCCTGATTTCGCCAATGGGAGCAAGTTCAATCGCAAATGGATAGGCGCCCAGTGCAGTCTCGAAGCTGGCCTCTCCCGTGATTTAACTGAATCATCACACTTTCACTTCAGTGCAACACGACTATTGTATCAAGCCCGGTATGTCAAAGCTGTGGTGAAGTGGTTCCCTTGAAGGGCTGCATTGAAGTGGCTGTGCAACTCAATGGACAAATGGCAGATTTGCCTCGACAAGTAGTGAAGGGAAACTTCCCAGCATTGATGGGCCATGCATGGCTGGAGAAGGTTTGATTGAACTGTCCTGAAGCCTACAAGTTGGCCAACGGAGATTCAGGCCACACAAAAATTTTAAAAAGCAGACTGTTGTTTTCAACGGAGAATTAGGGAGTTTTGGAACTTGTCAACATCAGCGAATGGGCTATGCCTATTGTTCCAAGAAAGATTGCATTGTAAAGATTTGTGGGGACTTTAAGATCACCATAAGTCCAGTGTAATGTCCCTCACATTGACAACGTCTTTGTGGGATTGGTGGGAGGCCACATTTTCAGCAAAATTAACTTGAGCCAGGCCTACTTGCAGATACTTGTGGACAAGAATTCACGGAAACATCTGACAATCGTGACACACACAGGCTTTTTCTGGTACCGAAGCTCCTGCATTGTTTCAAAGAGCAATGGATCAGATTCTGAGCAGACTGAACCGGGTCCAGTGCTATTTGGATAACACCTGAGTTATCACCACTGGACACGACTGGTCTTCGCAAATCTAAGGTAAAGGTCATCAATGAGGCGTCTGTACCTAAGAATATAAACCAGTTACATTCCTTTCTGGGATTGTTAAGTCATTATCAGTGCTGTACTGTTCTAAAAAAAAAAGAATCATAGAATTTACAATGCAGAAGGAGGCCATTCGGCCCATCGAGTCTGCACCGGCTCTTGGAAAGAGCACCCTACCCAAGGTCAACACCTCCACCCTATCCCCATAATCCAGTAACCCCACCCAACATTAAGGGCAATTTTGGACACTAAGGGCAATTTATCATGGCCAATCCACCTAACCTGCACATCTTTGGACTGTGGGGGGAAACCGGAGCACCCGGAGGAAACCCACGCACACATGGGGAGGATGTGCAGACTCTGCACAGACAGTGACCCAAGCCGGAATCGAACCTGGGACCCTGGAGCTGTGAAGCAATTGTGCTATCCACAATGCTACCGTGTTGCTACCGTCATACTTAGCAGAATTCGTCCCAAACCTGGCAACAATTCTGATATCATTTTATAACCTCTTGTACCAGGACAAGACGGCAGCACGGTAGCATGGTAGCATGGTGGTTAGAACAAATGCCTCACAGCTCCAGGGTCCCAGGTTCGATTCCCGGCTGGGTCACTGTCTGTGTGGAGTCTGCACGTCCTCCCCGTGTGTGCGTGGGTTTCCTCCGGGTGCTCCGGTTTCCTCCCACAGTCCAAAGATGTGCGGGTTAGGTGGATTGGCCATGCTAAATTGCCTGTGTCCTAAAAAGTAATGTTAAGGGGGGGGGGGGGTTGTTGGGTTACGGGTATAGGGTGGATACGTGGGTTTGAGTAGGGTGATCATTGCTCGGCACAACATCGAGGGCCGAAGGGCCTGTTCTGTGCTGTACTGTTCTATATGTGGATGTTGCCGGGACAATTCCACAACACCTTCAAGATGTGGACGTTGCCGGGACAATGCCACAACACCTTCAAGCGTTACTTAAGTCTGAAGCTCTCACACACTTTGATCGTACTTTACCCTTAGCTTGTGATATACCTCCTCATTCTGGAGGAGAGATGGTCTCTCACCTCATGCCATCAACTGAAGAAGGACTCATTGCTTTTGCTTCTTGTATCTTGAGCAAAGCTGTGAGCAACTATGCACAGATTGAAAGGGAAGCATGGGGTTATCTTCGGTGTCATAAAATGTAATCAATTCCTGTATGGGAGAGAGTTTGCGTTGCTGCTGGACCATCGACCACTCACTACCATTTTTGGTCCACACTCGGGAATTCCAACACTAGCTGCAAGTAGGATGGAAAGATGGGCATTGCTCCTGTCTGCACATACTTAATCGATTAAATACCGTCAGCCTGGTTTACATTGTAACGCAGATGGACTTTCAAAATTGCCAATGCCTATCAGTTCTTCATACTGCTCGAAAGAGAACATTGTCTACTTTAACCAAGAAGAAAACACACTTGGAATGATCCTGTGTTCTCAAAGGTGATTGACGCTGTCTTACAAGGAAAGACTTCAGGACTAATACTTAGCCTGAAATCCTGCTACTCCAGGAGAATGGATATTTCAGTTCATTCAGGATGTCTTCTATGGGGGCTCAGAGTAATTATTCTGCCATTATTGAGTAAACATGTGTTAGAGAAGCTACATGAGGGCCATTGCACAGTCGTACACATGAAGACATGCATACAAGTTATTGGCTGGAGAAACAGATCATGTGGAAAATTGAAGCCTGTTGACAATTCAAATTCAGCCTTACGAAGTCAAGGCTTTCCTGTGACCCCTAACCACCCAGACACCATTGTGGTTCAGGGACAGGGACACCCTCCAGTTATGGAGTCAGAGAGGTCTACAGCACAGAAAAGACCATTCCGTCCATCGCGTCTGCTCTGGTCAAAATCAACCACCTAACTATTCTAATCCCAGATCCCACCACTTGGCCCATAGCCTTGTATGCCCGGGGATCATAACTGCACATGTAAATATTTCTTAAATGTTTTGAGGGTCTCTGCCTCAACCACCCTGCGAGTTTCAAACTCCCATCACCCTCTAAGTAAAAAAGGTTTTTCCACACATCCTCTCTAAACCTCCTGCCCTTTACCTTAAATCTATACCCCCTGAAAAGTTGATCCCTCCACCAAGGCGAAAAGTGTCTTCCCATCTATTCTATCTATGTCCCTCATAATTTTATATATTGCAATCACCCCCCCGTGCGCCCCCCCCCCCCACCCCCTCAGTCTCCTCTGCTTCATGGAAAACAATCCAAGTCTATTCAATCTCTCTTCATAAGTAAAACTCTCCAGATCAAGCAACATCCTGGTAAATCTCCTCTGCACCATTTCCAGTGCTATCACATCCTTCCTATAATGTGGATTCCAGAACTGTACACATACTCAAGCTGTGGCTCAACCAAAATTTTATAACTGGAACTGTATAAAGGCCTTCCTGCTCTGCTACCATAAATCCACCTGCTCTGCTACCTTAAGTGGCCGGTGTACATGCACACCAAGGTCCCTCTGATCCCTGGTACTTCCCAGGGTCTTACCATTTATCATGCATTCCCTTGTTTGTCCTGCCCAAATGAGTCACCTCATACTTAGCTGAATTGAATTATATTTGCTACTGATGAGCCCATCTGAGCAGCCCTACTACATCCTCCTGTAATCCTTCTCATTATTTACCCCCATGAATTTTCGTATCTTCGACAAACGTACTGATCAAATCCTCCTACATTCTTATCTAAATCATTTAAATAAATCACAACCAGTAAGGGCCCTAAAAACTGACGCCTATGGGATCCCACTGGTCACAGGTGTCCAGTCAGAAAAACGCCGCTCGATCATCACCTGCCACACTGCTTCCTGCCACACAGCCAATTCTAGATCCAATTTACCAAATTTCCTTTGATCCCATGGACTTACCTTCACTATCAGTCTTCCATGGGACCTTATTAAAAGTCTTGTTGAAGTTCAAGTAGACTACGTCAAATGCATTTCCCACATCTACACACCTGGTCACCTCTTTGAAAAATTCAATCAAGTTGGTCAGACATTACATAGAACAGTACAGCACAGAACAGGCCCTTCGGCCCTCGATGTTGTGCCGAGCAATGATCACCCTACTCAAACCCACGTATCCACCCTATACCCCTAACCCAACAACACCCCCATAACCTTACTTTTTAGGACACTACAGGCAATTTAGCATGGCCAATCCACCTAACCCGCACCTCTTTGGACTGTGGGAGGAAACCGGAGCACCCGGAGGAAACCCACGCACACACGGGGAGGGCGTGCAGACTCCACACAGACAGTGACCCAGCCGGGAATCGAACCTGGGACCCTGGAGCTGTGAAGCATTTATGCTAACCACCATGCTACCGTGCTGCCCCCACCATGCTACCGTGCTGCCTTCTCCTTCAAATCTCCTTCACATCTCCTTCAAAAAAGCATGCTGACTGTTCTTGATTAATCCCGGCCTCTTCAAATGCAGATTAATTCTGTTCCTCAGAATTGCTTCCAATGGTTTCCCCACCACTGAGGTTAGACTGACTGGCCTGTAATTTCCTGGCTCATGCCTTTTCGAATAATGGTACCACATTGGCTATCATCCAGTCCCCTGGGAACTCTCCTGTGACCAGAGAGGAATTGAAAATTACTGCTAGAGCCCCTGCTACTCTAGCTCTGTACACCTTGCGAGGCATCCGAGGTTCAGGACAGCCATCCTTCAGATCTCCTGGACACCACGTTCTACGCCCTCCCAGGACAATGTGATTTTGGTTGATTTTTTCAGCTCCAGATCAGTCTCACTCAATAAATATGCTTGCGCAGCCCCGTCACTAATTCCGCAAATTCAGAGCGGCCAAATGGAAAGATGGCTGTTGGTCACAGTACGAATGTTTTAGTGCTCAGGTGAACGGAGAGGGCGAGTGCACCACAATCTGGAATAGTACAACTAACGCTGGAAGCAAAACTCAAGTCCTAATGTCCAATGAGTTCATCTGAAGGGATAAGACCTCCAGCTGAATGTATTTGATGACAGATATGTTCAATGAAATCTACATGCTCATTTAAAGAGAACTCTGTGTACCCTTTTAATGGCATGAAATGAAGCTCTTGTTTAATTTGAGAAGAATGGCTGTCGATATATTGGGAGCACCATGTGCCCAACCCTCACCCTCTCCCTGTCGAGGCTCAAATACAAAGTGACTATTTGTTATGAATCCCAGTGAGAGGCAACACTATAATCACGATATGAGAGAAAACCAGAGAAATGGACAGATGAAAACTGCAGGTGCAATATTTTCTATTTCTTGGTTTTGATCTCTGTGGTGATATACATCACTGTAAATACACAAGGGGTTAATGTAAATACATGTAGACTAGATAGACACTAGAGGGAGCCCCAGAGACATATGACACACAGACATTCAACCAATAGGTCAGTAAGATAGGACACGACCAATGGGTAGTCAAGACACACACCTGACGTGGCACTACCGCAGGGGGCATTACACCAACCCATATAAAAGGACACAGCACACATGCTCAGGATCTTTCCAGTGGTCCAGTGGAGACACTTAGTGAGTACAGATAGGGTTAATTGAAACACTTCACACCCACCACGTGGATTGTAGCAGACTGGTTAGATAGTCTGAGTCGCTATAGCAGGATTAACAGTAGAGTCGAATCCAAGTAGGAGAATTGTCAACAGTTGAATAAATGTGTTAAAGCTATCTCCAAGTCTGAACCTTCCTTTTTCAGAGAGCACATCAAGGAAGCAGCTTATGCTACGTCAAGAGCATAACAAAACAATCTCATGTAAGGAGCAACCACAATGTCACACAGAAGACTTATCCAAGGAGAAAGCAATTTACTATTTTAAATGTCAGTATACAATGAACTCTGATCAACATTTTAATAACAATAACTTACATTTATTTCGCACCTTTAATGCAATGAAACATCACAAAGTGCTTCACAGCAACATTACAAAACAAAATATGTCACTGAGCCACATAAGGAGGTTTAGCTGATCAAAAGCTGAATTGAATAGTTGATTTTAAGGACTGTCCACAAAGAGGAAAGAAACGTAAAGAGGCAAAGAGATGTAGGGCGGCCATTCCAGAGCTTCGGGCCTGGGCAACTGAAGATACAGCCACAAAAGGGGAGCAGTTAACATCAGAGATACTCAGAACCAATCCTAGAAATCATGGTCCACGGCCCCACGCCAGAGGAATTATATAAATGAATGCAAATGTGTCATTAAGGCCCATTTGCATCCATTAAGCTGGCCCGATAACAAATGCTCCAGCCCTCCATTATTCATGGTCCATTGGGCCAGGAATCCCATGGGCACGTATCAAATGTGGTCTGTACCAGCGTGACCCTGGAATGGTGGGCCTTGTGGTGGGCCTTGTGGTGGGCCAAGGGGGTAACTCCTGAGGGGAATTGTTCCCAGAGTCCATCTGAGGGCCACCCTCCACCTCGACAATGCACTACCTATCCACCCATCCTCAACCAGACCCCCCCATGCCCTGGCCAGGGACACGCTTAATAGGGAGACCAGCCCAAGAATCCCATGAATAGAGGGACACCCCCAGGAACCCTCTAACTAAACAGATCCCTCACAGTGTCCCCTGTCTAACAGGAACCTCCTCATGAATGGGACCCCGCACAGGGGCCTGCTGAAAAAAAGAACCTCCCACAGGAACCCCCTGACTAAAGGGACCCCAGCACAGTCCCCAATGTTGACAAACATTAACCATATCAAAGAGGGGTAAGCGTGTTCCAAGCACTCAAGCGGGTGATTGCAATGCACTTGCCTCTCTTCGATGTGGTCAATGTTTGTAAACATTGGGGTTCCACCACTTAGACTGTCTCATCCATAAAGGGTGATGAATGGATCAAGGCTGCAGTTGATTTGTGGAAGCTGTCAGTCACAGACAACTACTGGAAAGTTATGGATGGCATGCAGCTAATGGATCTGAAGGGTTTAAGCACAGGTCACAGCTGTTCACATTTGAGGAATGCTCACGTGCGCTTTCAGGTAAGTGTAACAACTTTTTTGCAGCCCCTGTCTGGACTGCTCTCGAGCTTCCAGATAAGGACCTAATTTTTGCGGGTGGGGGTCTGTGGGGGAGGGGTCTGTGTGGGGGTCCCTTTTGTCAGGGGGTCCCTTTCATCAGGGTGTCGCTGTGGGGGACACCTTTAATCAGGGGGCCCCTTTGGGGGTCCCTTCAGGCATGCAGTACTTGGGGGGGGCTTCCTATTCATGGGGTCCCTGGAGAGGTCCCCCTATTCATGGTGTTCCAGGGGCGGAGGTCTCCCTATTCATGGGGTTCCTTGGCAGGGTCTCCCTCATTAGGGAGTCCCAGGGGGGTGAGTCTGATCATCCCTGTACTTGGGTAAAGGGAGGCGTCACCCAGGCAATCCAGGGATGGCGGCTGATTTACCGGGGGGTGTGGACTGCTGCGGGACATCACTATCTGGCCGCCCATTCAAAATGATGGCCTGAGAGTGAGATCCCCTTGGGAATCGCTTGTCTTCCTGAACATGCATAAATTTGCATTGCATCCCGATTTGCATTTCCGGGGAATCATAAAACAGGTGCACTTCTCCTCCGGCGGGGGAACATTGGCTCCTCATTATTTATACAGGAGGGTTGACTGTATGAGACCAGCCCCAAATTAGAATCATCAAGTCTAGAGGTAATGAAGGTGGGGACGAGGGCTTCATCAGTTGTGAGCTGTGTTACGATTTCTGTAGGAACCAATAACTTTTGAAGATAGTCGCTTAGAACATAGAACATAGAACAGTACAGCACAGAACAGGCCCTTCGGCCCTCAATGTTGTGCCGAGCCATGATCACTCTACTCAAACCCACGTATCCACCCTATACCCGTAACCCAACAACCCCCCCCCCCCCCCTTAACCTTACTTTTATTAGGACACTACGGGCAATTTAGCATGGCCAATCCACCTAACCCGCACATCTTTGGACTGTGGGAGGAAACCGGAGCACCCGGAGGAAACCCACGCACACAGGGGGAGGACGTGCAGACTCCACACAGACAGTGACCCAGCCGGGAATCGAACCTGGGACCCTGGAGCTGTGAAGCATTTATGCTAACCACCATGCTACCCTGCTGCCAATTCTCTGCTTGGTAGTACAGAATTTGAGTATTGCTGAACAAAACGACCTGCTGTCAAAGGTTCATCTTGCATACATCAGGATGGGCACAAGAATGCAGAATTTTAAAACGAGCAACAATTTATGCTGCATGAGAAGAGAGTGTTAATTGATTGACAAGATGACTCTGATTTGTCCCCCGTGCTTTCGTTAAATTCAAAAAAGGTGCACTGCTTGGATATGATTGTTTTTTGTTTTGCCTGCTGCAAACATGTCCCTGTATGTGAAAGTATGTAGCTTCCAGTAAGCTTAAGTGAACCACATTGCAAGCTCAATTGAGAATCTGAAATTGTTACGGTAATTCTTAGCACAGTTGGGGTTGTTTAGCAAGTGTTGTCCAATCATGGAATCACACCTAATGTTAGACATTACAATCTAAGTTTGCAGGCAAAGCCTGGTTAAGCACGGTCAGTACTCTCCAATTGTGAAGTCAAAGGGATGCGCTGATTGATCTGATCCACTCATCATTGGAACGTGTGGCTCGTATACTTGGCACTGCACCAGGACTGCATTCATATATCACACTACTGTGTGGGAGGCAATGTCTTTTTGACTTGACTGAAGCATTCTGTTAGTGGAAAATACGACTCATGTTACTACTGCGTAGGAGCAGCATGAAATGACTACCTTCATCTGTTGCTAAACTACGTTACTTGTTACTCCTCCAGGGTAGTTTGTGTCATACTATGCACCCATGCACATCATGCAGTAAAGACAGGCAGTGACAGACACCCAGGTTAGCCAATCAACATACATGACAGAACACAACAAATCACCAGACAGAACACTAGAGGGGGGCTTCTTACTATAAAACACACGAGGCATCAGCACTCCACTGGTGACAACTGTAGTGACAGTCAGGGTTTATATATCAGTCAGCACCTTCTAGACGTGGATCAAAGCTAGTCTGGTCTAGTTAGTTAGAGTTAGCACACTTTGAGTAGTAGAGATGAAACCCACAGCCAGCTGTGTGCATTGTTACAGAAGTTCAATAAATCGTACTGAACCAACGCCTAAGTTTGGTGTCTGCTTTACACTCTAATTGCATCCTGTTGCAGTCCGTGTTGCCCCAGGGTTAAAACCACAACAGTTTGAGGTATACCAGGCATTTTCCAATATGAAAGTGGTGACCTGAGGCCCATTTGTCAACATGCATGATGCACGGTGAGCAATGATCTGATTACAGTTGCCATTAGCCCACAGGTTAGTTTTGATGATACTTATCTTGGCATGAACAAATGGCTCACACACTATTTACAAGATTACCCATGAGACCAATCTTATAATGCATGGAGCGGTAGGAATCGCAATGTGTATATTAACCAGTGAAGGTAGGCTTGTGGGAGACAGTAGGAAAGAATCCATTCGTGGATTGCTGAACTAGCAGGTCATGGAAATGGAACTCATTCGACTGCTCCATATTAAAGATGGATTTGAGTGTGGGTGGAGTGCACAAAGGTGTGGAAGTTGTATGGTATATGAATTTCACTGCCAGTGTGAGGCCATACATCCCAATGACTGCAGGGTTGTATCAAAAGGGGCCTCACGGTAGCATGGTGGTTAGCATCAATGCTTCACAGCTCCAGGGTCCCAGGTTCGATTCCCGGCTGGGTCACTGTCTGTGTGGAGTCTGCACGTCCTCCCTGTGTGTGCGTGGGTTTCCTCCGGGTGCTCCGGTTTCCTCCCACAGTCCAAAGATGTGCGGGTTAGGTGGATTGGCCATGCTAAATTGCCCGTAGTGTAAGGTTAATGGGGGGATTGTTGGGTTACGGGTATACGGGTTACGTGGGTTTAAGTAGGGTGATCATTGCTCGGCACAACATCGAGGGCCGAAGGGCCTGTTCTGTGCTGTACTGTTCTAATTCTAAAAAAAAAATAGCATGCCCCTTCGGCTGTTCTCAGTAGGCAAAGGACTGACCATCTTCAACCAGATCCTGCTTGCAAAACTCAAGGATAAAGAGTCTGATAATTTCACAACAGTGGAAGAATTCAAAGACGTTGAGCTGGGTGTTTTCAACAAACATATGAAAACTAACACTGTGGGCGGGACTCTGCATTGGCTGACACCAAAACCATGAAACGCGATTGGGCAGAGAATAGGTTCCGTCGCCAAAATCACGGCAGGCGCTGATTTGATGCCGAATTGCAATACGCTGTCAACTCGACAGCAGCGCATGTACCGTTTGCATGACATTAGTGGCCCAAAACCGGTATTCTCAGGGGCCTCCACAATTCTCTGCCTCAGATAGCCAAGTTCCCGACGGCGCGTTCACTTGTGCTTTTAAAAACCGGCGTCGTGGCTGATGAGGGAGAGAGGGAGAGGAGGTATGACACAGAGAGGCATGACCATGGGCTGCCGGGCCGGACACTGTTCAGGCTGGCTGGGCTGGGGGGGGGGGGGGCGCGTGACGGGGGGAACAGGCAATGTAGCAGGGGTGACCCCTCATGGGATTGAGGCAGTGTCCAGGCACAGACCATCATCGCCATGGCCTGCAAGGCAGCCATCTTGCTGCGCACCCCACTTACCATCCACTTTGGCCTCTGGTTCTGCAGAGTTACACTGGCCGCTTGGGGGCCCGGACATCCCCATGCCAGTACCCGACCCTCCACTATACCCACTACCATCCAAGCGGCTGCCATCCACTGGTGGCACAGGAGGAGGCCCACTCAAGGGCAACACCCACTGTAGCCAGCCCGGGGGTGCTGGTCGGTGGCCTTGGAGTATACTGCTGGTAAGGGCAGTGCCAGCCAACGGTACCCCTGGCATCAGGGACAGTGGCCAGGGCCAGAGACCCCCACGATGCTGGCCATTGATAGGCCAGGGCTGCGGGGATGGGGAGGCATGCAGGTATGGAGCCACAGTGCTAACCGAAGCTGCCATGTTGCCCGATGGACCTGGTTGAATACGGGGATATTCACCATGCTAACATGTCGGCCTTTCCCCCCCTGCAGACAATGGATATTGGAATACAACTAGTAATGGCGTCCTTCCTGCTGGTCGCCACAGCCCTGTTGGTTGCCCTGCGGCTGTACGAGCTGGCGCTGCTCAAGGAGGAAGAAACTGCAGCAGCAGAGCGTGCTGCAGAGGAACAGGAGGCAGAAAACCAGGATGGCGTGCTGGCTGCCCAACAGGCCGAGGAACAGGAGGAGGAGGTGCCAAGGAGGCACCGCATGAACCTCGTGTGTACTGGCACTGCCTGTCATTCGAGGATATGCTGGAATCACTATGCTGCCGTGCTGCCCGTGATCTTGATCTTATTAACTGGGCAGCACGGTAGCATAATGATTAACACAGTTGCTTCACAGCTCCAGGGTCCCAAGTTCGATTCCCGACTTGGGTCACTGTCTGTCTGGAGTCTGCATGTTCTCCCTGTGTCTGTGTGGGTTTCTTCCGGGTGCTCCGCTTTCCTCCCACAGATGTGCAGGTTAGGTGGATTGGTCATGCTAAATTGCCCTTAGTGTCCAAAAAAGGTTGGGTGAGGTTACTGGGTTACGGGGATAGAGCGATGGTGGAGGCTTGGGAAGGGTGCTCTTTCCAAGAGCCAGTGCAGACTTGATGGGTCGAATGGCCTCCTTCTGCAATGTAAAATCTATGATTCTACGATGCTACAGCAGGGATAATTTCCCCTAGTGGTTCATTTTTTTCAAACAAATTCAGAGTACCCAATTATTTTTTTCCAATTAAGGGGCAATTTAGCGAGGCCAATCCACCTAACCTGCACATCTTTGGATTGTGGGGGTGAAACCCACGCAGACACGGTAAGAATGTGCAAACTCCACACAGACAGTGACCCGGGGACGGATCCCTCAGTGGTTTTACAATGTAGAAAACCTTACTGTCTTTACATCATCAAATTAATTTCAACTGACAATATACAGTTTTATAATGTTTTCATCGTGGCAGAAACATGATACTGTAATTCTCAAATTTTGTGTGATTAACCATACATAATGAGATCAGAATTATTACTGTGAGATTACATTTCAATGATGGACAGCATCGATCCCTCAGTGGCACCCTTTTCAAGACAAAATAAAATAATGAATATCATTTGAAATAGTGACAAATATTCAAAAGTATAAGGAAATCCACTGTATTGTTAAAATAATAGGCCCAGAATCTGGAGTAGTCATGACAGCGAAGCTATTTGCGTTCGCTGTTATTGCCGTGTAGAACTGAGAGCAGCTTCTGCCATTCACACATCTGCAGTTAAGCATGGAAAACTGGAAGTAGCTGCCAGTGATAGCCTGCTGCTTTACACCAGTCCCCACTGGTGAAATAGTAGGTTAGTGTTGGTCAGCTCATAAACAATGGTCAGAATTCTCCGTTTGGGAAACTATGGGCTGATTTCTCTGATTTTGAGGCTCCGTCTGGAGGCACCACCTGCTTTTACCACGAAAAAATCTTCAAGGTCCCAGCACCAATCTGCCAACCGGTGAAAGGCTAGTAGCCGCACCATGTAAAATGCACGGCGTTCCCGATATAAATGGCTGGAGAATTGCTGGGTCCATGGCTCTGCATGCGCACGGCGATGACCTGCAGCGATTGCATCATGCAACATGGCGCCGGCTGCGCACGGACCCCACCTGCCATATAGTGCCCCCCTGATCACCCCTTCGCCACCCCCGGGCCACTCCTCACCATTCCCCCAGCCCTTGCCGAAACCACCTCGGCCAGTGGCATGGCTCCCGCCCCAACTATGGCGACGCTGGACACAGTCTGCAGCCGCTACGCCAGATTCACGAAAACTGAGAGCACACGTGTCCCATTGGGAGTCAGCCCATCGGGGGATGAGCCTCGGGGGAGGGCCTTCAGGTAACGTCCTGAGGCCATCCCAACGGCGTGCGGCATGCTCCTTGATGATGCCATTTTGCAGGGAGCAGAGGATCCGAAAACAGGTGCCGTCGCCGCTTCGGTCATAAACAGGGATTCTCCGCCCGATCGTCAATGGGCGACACGGTAGCATAGCAGGCAGCACTGTTGCTTTACAGCTCCAGGGTCCCAGGTTCAATTCCCGGCTGGGTCACTGTCTGTGCTCAGTCTGCATGTTCTCCCCGTGTCAGTGTGGGTTTTCTCCCACAAGTCCCAAAAGACTTAGGTGATTTGGACATTCTGAATTCTCCCTCTGTGTACCCGAACAGGTACTAGAATGTGGCGACTAGAGGCTTTTCACAGTAACTTCATTGCAGTGTTAATGGCAGGTGACTTTTGAGAATAAAGATTACGACATCGGCGTCGGGCAACGGGGAATGCAGCCCAACGTTCTCCCGCCAGAGCCGAATCGTTTCTGTTATGCGCTGGCACTGGAAGCAGCACCCAGATGCGATTCAGGGTCCCTTGACATAATGTTTATGAACACTGTGGGCAGCATGGTGGCACAGTGGTTAGCACTGCTGCCTCATAGTGCCGGGATGATTGTCTGTGTGGAGTTTGCATGTTCTTCCCGTGTCTGCATGGGTTTTCTACGGTTGCTTCGGTTTCATCCCACAGTCCAAAGATGTACAGGGCAGGTGGATTGGCCATGCCAAATTGCGCTTTAGCACCTGGAGTACCATGGTATCTGGAGACTATTTCTTGTAAGGCACAGGAATTCCTGGAGTGCATATGTGATGGTTTTCTTAACCAAAATGTGGAGGAACCAACCAGAAAGCAGGTCATCTTAGAATGGGTACAATGTAATGAGAAGGGAGTCATTGCCAATCTGGCTGTACAAGACCACTTGTTGATGAGCGACCATAACATGGTAGAATTTTTTATCAAGATAGAGAGTGAAGTAGTTGATTCAGAAACTAGGGTGCTGAATCTTAATAAAGGGAACTATGAAGATATGAGGCGTGAGTTGGCCTTGACAGATTGGGGAGAGTTACTTAAAGGGATGTCAGTGGATAGACAATGGCAAACATTCAAGGAACGCATGGGGGAACTACAGAAACTGTTCATTCCTGTCTGGCACAAAAGCAAAGGGGGTAAGAGGGCCAATCCATGGCTTACAAAGGAAATTAGAAATAGTATCCGACACAGTATAGTATGCCTCACGGTAGCATGGTGGTTAGCATCAATGCTTCACAGCTCCAGGGTCCCAGGATCGATTCCCGGCTGGGTCACTGTCTGTGTGGAGTCTGCACGTCCTCCCCGTGTGTGCGTGGGTTTCCTCCGGGTGCTCCGGTTTCCTCCCACAGTCCAAAGATGTGCGGGTTAGGTGGATTGGCCATGCTAAATTGCCCGTAGTGTAAGGTTAATGGGGGGATTGTTGGGTTACGGGTATACGGGTTACGTGGGTTTGAGTAGGGTGATCATTGCTCGGCACAACATTGAGGGCCGAAGGGCCTGTTCTGTGCTGTATGTTCTAAATAAATAAAACAAGGAAGAAGCATACAGATTGGCCAAGAAAAATAATAGGTCTGAGGATTGGGAGCAGTTTAGAATTCAGCAAAGAAGGACGAAGGGATTGATTAAGAGGGGGAAAGTACAGTACAAAAGGAAGCTTGCAGGGAACATAAAGACTGACACTAACAGTTTCTACAGATATGTGAAGAGAAAGAGATTGGTAAAAAGAAATGTAGGCCCACTACAGACAGAAACAGGGGAATGCATAATAAGGGACAAAGAAATGGCTGAGCAAATGAATACATACTTTGGTCTGTCTTCACAAATGAAGACAGAAATCAGATACCAGAAATATGGGAAAATGAAAGGTTTAATGAGAGGGAAGAACTGAGGGAGATCAACAGCAGTAGAGAAATGGTGATAGGAAAATTGATGGGACTGAAGGCGGATAATTCCCCAGGACCTGAGAATTTGAACCCCAGAGTGCTTAAGGAGGTAGCTTTGGAAATAGTGGATGGATTGGTGGTCATCTTCTGGGATTCTATGGACTCTGGAACTGTCCCTGCAGATTGGAGAGTAGCTCACGTCACTCCGATATTCAAAAAGGGAGGTAGAGCGAAGGCAGGACCTATAGACCATTAAGACTAACATCAGTAGTGGGGAAAATGCTTGAATCCATTATCAAGGACTTTATAGCAGAACATTTAGAAAGCATTTAGGATCAGTCAGAGTCAGAATGGATTTATGAAGGGAAAATCATGCTAGAATCTGTTGGAATTCTTTGAAGATATAATCAGTATAGTTGTCAAGGAGGAGGAACCAGTCGATGTGGTATATTTGGACTTTCAGAAGGCGTTTGACAAAGTCCCGCATAAGAGATTATTGTGCAAAAATAAAGCACATGGGATTGAGGGAAATGTATTGAGGTGGATAAAAAAACTGGTTGACAGAGAGGAAACAAAGAGTAGGTATTAATGGGTCCTTTTCAAATTGGCAGGCAGTAACTAGTTGGTACCACAGGGATCGTTGCTGGGACCCCAGCTATTCAAAATATATATTCATGATTTGGATGAGGGAACAAAATGTAACATCTGAAAGTTTGCAGATGTTACCAAGTTAGGTGGGAGGGTGAATTGTGACGAGGATGCAGGGATCCTACAGCATGATCTGGACAGGTTGGGCAAGTGGGCGAATCAACGGCAGATGCAGGATAATTTGGATAAGTGTGAGGTTATTCACTTTGGAAGCAAAAACGGGAAGGCAGATTACTACCCGAATGGTTGTAAATATGGGAGAAAGGAGTGTGCAGCGGGACCTGGGTGTCCTTGTGCACCATTTTCTGAAGGTAAGCATGCAGGTGCAGCAGGCGGTAAAGAAGGCTAATGGTATGTTGGCCTTCATTGCAAGAGGTTTCGAGTATAGAAGCAGGGATGTGTTGCTGCAATTGCACAGGGCCTTGGTGAGGCCACACCTGGAGTATTGTGTGCAGTTTTTCTGAGTGCTGAGCTTGTGGCATTTGAGTGCTACAGTGAGAGTTTGGTGACTGAGGGAGTTAGGTGAGGAGGGAGTAAGGTGCTCCTTACATTTCATTTCCTATATTTATCAAAGAGCGTGAAGGGAACCAGGAGTTTAGAGTACAGCTGACTGGGAGCAGAGTCGGAGGGCGGAGGTCCAGTTGGTCCACAGGGCAGCTAATTCTGTAAAGTAAGAGGGGATGGAGGCTAGGGCAGTTGCATGCTCCTCCTGTAGGATGTGGGTGGTGAGGGATACCACTGGTGTCCCCGCTGACTATACCTGCGGGAAGTGCACCCAACTCCAGCTCCTCAGAGACCGTGTTAAGGTACTGGAGCTGGAGCTGGATGAACTTCGGATCATCCGGGAGGCAGAGGGGGTCATAGAGAAGAGTTACAGGGAGGTAGCCACACCAAAGGTACTGGACAAGAGTAGCTGGGTTACAGTCAGGGGAAAGAAAACTAACAGGCAGACAGTGCAGGGATCCCTCGTGGCCATTCCCCTTCAAAACAAGTATACCGTTTTGGATGCTGTTGGGGGGGATGACCTACCGGGGGAAGGCCCCAGCGGCCAGGTCTCTGGCACTGAGTCTGGCTCTGGGGCTCAGAAGGGAAGGGGGGAGCATAGAAAAGCAATAGTAATAGGAGATTCAATGGTTAGGGGAATAGATAGGAGATTCTGTGGTCGCGAGCGAGACTCCCGAAAGGTATGTTGCCTCCCGGGTGCCAGGGCTAGGGATGTCTCTGATCGTGTCTTCAGGATCCAGAAGGGGGAGGGTGAGCAGCCAGAAGTCGTGGTGCACATTGGTACCAACGATGTAGGTAGGAAAAAGGGTGTGGAGGTAATAAACAAGTTTAGGGAGTTAGGCTGGAAGTTAAGGGCCAGGACAGACAGAGTTGTCATCTCTGGTTTGTTGCCGGTGCCACGTGATAGCGAGGCTAGGAATAGGGAGAGAGTGCAGTTGAACACGTGGTTGCAGGAATGGTGTAGGAGGGAGGGCTTCAGGTATTTGGATAATTGGAGCGCATTCTGGGGAAGGTGGGACCTGTACAAGCAGGACGGGTTGCATCTGAACCAGAGGGGCACCAATATCCTGGGGGGGAGGTTTTCTAGTACTCTTCGGGAGGGTTTAAACTAATTTGGCAGGGGAATGGGAACCGGATCTGTAGTCCAGCAACTAAGGTAGACGATAGTCAGGACGCCAAAGCACGTAGTGATGCAGTGGGGAAGGTAACAATGACAAAGGAGAGTACTTGCAGGCAAGGAGATGGGTTGAAGTGTGTATACTTTAATGCAAGAAGCATCAGGAATAAGGTGGGTGAACTTAATGCATGGATCAGTACTTGGGACTACGATGTGGTGGCCATCACGGAAACTTGGATAGAAGAGGGGCAGAAATGGTTGTTGGAGGTCCCTGGTTATAGATGTTTCAACAAGATTAGGGAGGATGGTAAAAGAGGTGGGGGGGTGGCATTGTTAATTAGAGATAGTATAACAGCTGCAGAAAGGCAGTTCGAGGGGGATCTGCCTACTGAGGTAATATGGGTTGAAGTTAGAAATAGGAAAGGAGCAGTCACCTTGTTGGGAGTGTTCTATAGGCCCCCCAATAGCAGCAGAGATGTGGAGGAACAGATTGGGAAACAGATTCTGGAAAGGTGCAGAAGTCACAGGGTAGCAGTCATGGGCGACTTCAACTTCCCAAACATTGAGTGGAAACTCTTTAGATCAAATAGTTTGGATGGGGTAGTGTTTGTGCAGTGTGTCCAGGAAGCTTTTCTAACACAGTATGTAGATTGTCCGACCAGAGGGGCGGCCATATTGGATTTAGTACTTGGTAATGAACCAGGGCAGGTGATAGATTTGTTAGTGGGGGAGCATTTTGGAGGTAGTGACCACAATTCTGTGACTTTCACTTTAGTAATGGAGAGGGATAGGTGCGAGCAACAGGGCATGGTTTATAATTGGGGGAAGGGTAAATACAATGCTGTCAGACAAGAATTGAAGTGCAGAAGTTGGGAACATAGGCTGTCAGGGAAGGACACAAGTGAAATGTGGAACTTGTTCAAGGATCAGGTACTGCGTGTCTTTGATATGTATGTCCCTGTCAGGCAGGGAAGAGATGGTCGAGTGAGGGAACCATGGTTGACAAGAGAGGTTGAATGTCTTGTTAAGAGGAAGAAGGAGACTTATGTAAGGCTGAAGAAACAAGGTTCAGACAGGGCGCTGGAGGGATACAAGATAGCCAGGAGGGAACTGAAGAAAGGGATTAGGAGAGCTAAGAGAGGGCATGAAAAATCTTTGGCGGGTAGGATCAAGGAAAACCCCAAGGCCTTTTACACATACGTGAGAAATATGAGAATGACTAGAGTGAGAGTAGGTCCGATTAAGGACAGCAGCGGGAGATTGTGTATTGAGTCTGAAGAGATAGGAGAGGTCTTGAACAAGTATTTTTCTTCAGTATTTACAAACGAGAGGGGCCATATTGTTGGAGAGGACAGCGTGAAGCAGACTGATAAGCTTGAGGAGATACTTGTCAGGAAGGAAGATGTGTTGCGCGTTTTGAAAAACTTGAGGATAGACAAGTCCCCCGGGCCTGACGGGATATATCCAAGGATTCTATGGGAAGCAAGAAATGAAATTGCAGAGCCGTTGGCAATGATCTTTTCGTCCTCGCTGTCAACAGGGGTGGTACCAGAGGATTGGAGAGTGGCGAATGTCGTGCCCCTGTTCAAAAAAGGGAATAGGGATAACCCTGGGAATTACAGGCCAGTTAGTCTTACTTCGGTGGTAGGCAAAGTAATGGAAAGGGTACTGAGGGATAGGATTTCTGAGCATCTGGAAAGGCATTGCTTGATTAGGGATAGTCAGCACGGATTTGTGAGGGGTAGGTCTTGCCTTACAAGTCTTATTGAATTCTTTGAGGAGGTGACCAAGCATGTGGATGAAGGTAAAGCAGTGGATGTAGTGTACATGGATTTTAGTAAGGCATTTGATAAGGTTCCCCATGGTAGGCTTATGCAGAAAGTAAGGAGGCATGGGATAGTGGGAAATTTGGCCAGTTGGATAACAAACTGGCTAACCGATAGAAGACAGAGAGTTGTGGTGGAAGGCAAATATTCAGCCTGGAGCCCAGTTATCAGTGGCGTACCGCAGGGATCATTTCTGGGTCCTCTGCTGTTTGTGATTTTCATTAACGACTTGGATGAGGGAGTTGAAGGGTGGGTCAGTAAATTTGCAGATGATACGAAGATTGGTGGAGTTGTGGATAGTGAGGAGGGCTGTTGTCGGCTTCAAAGAGACATAGATAGAATGCAGAGCTGGGCTGAGAAGTGGCAGATGGAGTTTAACCCTGACAAGTGTGAGGTTGTCCATTTTGGAAGGACAAATCTGAATGCGGAATACAGGGTTAATGGTAGGGTTCTTGGCAATGTGGAGGAGCAGAGAGATCTTGGGGTCTATGTTCATTGTTCTTTGAAAGTTGCCACTCAAGTGGATAGAGCTGTGAAGAAGGCCTATGGTGTGCTAGCGTTCATTAGCAGAGGGATTGAATTTAAGAGCCGTGAGGTGATGATGCAGCTGTACAAAACCTTGGTCAGGCCACATTTGGAGTACTGTGTGCAGTTCTGGTCACCTCATTTTAGGAAGGATGTGGAAGCTTTGGAAAAGGTGCAGAGGAGATTTACCAGGATGTTGCCTGGAATGGAGAGTAGGTCATACGAGGAAAGATTGAGGGTGCTGGGCCTTTTCTCATTGGAACGGAGAAGGATGAGGGGCGACTTGATAGAGGTTTATAAGATGATCAGGGGAATAGATAGAGTAGATAGTCAGAGACTTTTTCCCCGGGTGGAACACACCATTACAAGGGGACATAAATTTAAGATAAATGGTGGAAGATATAGAGGGGATGTCAGAGGTAGGTTCTTTACCCAGAGAGTAGTGGGGGCATGGAATGCACTGCCTGTGGTAGTAGTTGAGTCGGAAAATTATGGACCTTCAAACGGCTATTGGATAGGTACTTGGATTAGGGTAGAATAAGGGAGTGTAGGTTAACTTCTTAAGGGCAGCACGGTAGCATTGTGGATAGCACAATTGCTTCACAGCTCCAGGGTCCCAAGTTCGATTTCGACTTGGGTCACTGTCTGTGTGGAGTCTGCACATCCTCCCCGTGACTGCGTGGGTTTCCTCCGGGTACTCCGGTTTCCTCCCACAGTCCAAAGATGTGCAGGTTGGGTGGATTGGCCATGACAAATTGTCCAAAATTCTATGATTAACCTAGGACAAAAGTTCGGCGCAACATCGTGAGCCGAAGGGCCTGTTCTGTGCTGTATTTCTCTATCTATCTCTATCTCTTCTCTGAGGAAGGATGTTCTTGCTTTCGAGGGAGTGCAGCGAAGGTTTACCAGACTGATTCCAGAGATGGCGGGACTGTCATATGAGGAGAGATTGACTAGGTTGGGATTGTTCTCGCTGAAGTTCAGAAGAATGAGGGGCGATCTCATAGAGACTTATAATATTCTAACAGGACTAGACAGGGTAGATGCAGGGAAGATGTTACCAATGATAGGTGTGTCCAGAACCATGGGTCACAGTCTGAGGATTCAGGGTAAACCATTTCGGACAGAGATAAGGAGACATTTCTTTACACAAAGAGTGGTGAGCATGTGGAATTCCACAGGATGCTAAAACTTTGAATATATTCAAGAGGCGGCTGGATATTGCAATTGGGGAGAATGGGATCAAAGGTTATGGGGAGAAAGCAGGATTAGGCGATTGCGTTGGATGATCAGCCATCATCATGATGAATGGCGGAGCAGGCTTGAAGACCCAAAAGGTCTCCTCCTGCTCCTATCTTCTATCTATGTATCTTTGCAAACAACATTTAGGTTAGGAAATAATAGCATCAGGAGATTGAAGAAGCAATCCAGAAGCTACAACTCAGAAAAAATCTACGACAAAGACTAATCAGAAGATGGAAGGCCTCAAGAAGCCTGACTACTTCAAGACACATAGTAAACTATGGCAGAACTGGGCTTTCTTTAAGCAGCAGTTTGAAGTTTTTATTTTTGCCTCCATCTTGAAAACGCCTCAGACCAACGGAAAAAGCACTCCTATACTGGAACACAGGCATTAGACCAGGATTCTTTGTTTGAATTCAATGCAGATGGGGATAAAAATAAATACAGCATGGTGCTTCAAAAGTTCAATACACACTATAAGAAACAGGGAATGAGATCTTTGAGCGCTACATGTTTTGAAAAAGGCTGCAGTTAAGAGGCGAGTCAGTAGATTCATTCATCACAGCTCTAAAGTTGTGAGTCCTGTAATTTCTCCTCAGCCTCTGATTCTATGCTGTGTGATCAGGTTGCATTCGGGATAAATGATGAACATTTGCAAGAGAAAATGCTAAGATGACCGGTTTTATTGATTGAAGACGCTATGATGTATGCAAGGGCAGTGAACAGGCATCGAGCGAATATGCACAGGAAAATAGCGCAAAATCAAGAAACGTGGCTGACGCCATTAATGCTGTGTCTCAGCAAAGAAAACTGAGTACAACGGCTGGAACCCATTTTGAATGTGATGTCACGAGTATGATGACATGTACACGCTGTGGGCACACCCACTGTAAAAACATTGTCCAGCGAAAAGCAATCAATTTTCCAATTATGGCAAACATAACCACTTTGCAGCAGTGTCATTTATCAGCAACTGTTCCAGTAACCAAATTTTATGCGCCCAAAAGTGATTTCAGATTGATCCAAAGTGTGCAGAGTGAAGAGAAAAAATACAACAACATAGAGGATAGGCAGGATTGCTCACCATATTCACTTTTGGATATCTTCATGATAAAAGCGGTCACTGGGATTAATGTACTGGATCGAGATGACAGACCAGTAAAAGTGCTCTCGCGGATAATTAAGGAGTGGACTGTCTCATTAGAAATAAACGGAGAACTAATACCATTTAAAATTGTCACAGGAGCGCACGCAAATATTATCACCTACCGATCTTTAAAGCAAGCGATTAAAAAAACGACTAATAAAACAATCCAACGGTGGGCTCGAAGATTTCAATGGTAACAAGATAATCACAAGAGGATCCTGCTGTCTTGTTGTTAAGAATGGGAACATCGAGATACCCATCGACTTCGAGGTGGTAGACAGTGAGAAATCATCATTAATTGGAGTGGTTGCTTGTGAAATATTGCAGCTAGTTGAAAGGATTCACTCAACCAGTACTTCTGCTGACCAAGATGAAGAGTCAATGGAAGACTTTGGTGATGTGGTCGAACTTCTCCAAAACTATCACTGATGCTGACACATCTGAATCCAGGGCAACCACTGATGCTGAAACATCAGAACCCGAAATAGTCCAAAGAGTGGAATCTCAAGCTTGTCTATTCACTGAGATACTACCAGTGTCGAACCGCAAACTACAGACCATAATAGCGGAAACTGAAATGAATTTGATGCTCCAGAAGGTGAAACAATACCTAAAAGAAGGATGGCCTGCTGGATGTCAATCAACCTTTCGAGATATAAAACATGATCTTTCTGCACTAGATGGTTTCCTGCTCAAGGGAGAGAGATGCACCAGCCTGCTCAGAGCAAAGAAACCATGCAACAGATGGAAATTGTGACCAGTCCATGGAACACAGTGGGCATGGAGTTATTCCATTTCCAGGATTATGACTATTTGATAGTGAATCATAGAATTGACAGTGCAGAAGGAGCCCATTCGGCCCATCGAGTCTGCACCGGCTCTTGGAAAGAGCACTACCCACACGTCCACCCCATCCCCATAACCCAGTAACCCCACCCAACTCTAAGGGCAATTTTGAACACTAAGGGCAATTTAGCATGGCCAATCAACTTAACCTGCTCATCTTTGGACTTCTTTGGTAGTGATAGATTATTACTCCAACTTTCCAGAGGTGATGATGTTGAAAGATTTGACTGCCAGATTAGTGATAAAAGCAACAAAATCAATTTTTGCACACCATGGGATACTTCTTAATGTGTCTCTGACAATGGTCTGTGTTTCTCAAGTTGGAGTGGACACAGTTTGCACAGCAATATAATTTCAATCATGTTACTTCTAGCCCATGTTATCCTCAGCCTAATGGAAAGGCAGAGAAAGGAGTAGGGATAATAAAGAAGTTATTCTGCAAAGCGAGTGAAGATGATCAAGACTTATCATTTGCGTTGTTAGCATGCCGAGTGACACCGTTATCAATTGGTCTATCACATGCACAAAAGTTAATGGGTGGACGACTAAGAATCATATTACCAGAGATTACCAGTCCTGAAATGGATAATAAAGCAATATGGCAACGACACAAGAGCAATAAGAGGTCTACAATAGACAAACCAAACATTTGTCGAACTTTGAGAAGGTGAGCACGGTAGCACAGGTGGATAGCACTGTGGCTTCACAGCGCCAGGGTCCCAGGTTCGATTCCCCACTGGGTCATGTCTGTGCGGAGTCTGCATGTTCTCCCCTTCTCTGCGTGGGTTTCCTCTGGTTTCCTCCCACAGTCCAAAGATGTGCACGTTAGGTGGATTGGCCATGATAAATTGCCCTTCGTGACCAAAAAGGTTAGGACGGGTTATTGGGTTACGAGGATAGGGTGGAAATGAGGGCTTAAGTGGGTCGGTGCAGACATGATGGGCCAAATGGCCTCCTTCTGCACTGTATGTTCTATGTGACTTTGAGAGAATTCAGGATCCAGAAGGACAACAGAATCCAGAAGACAACACATTTAAATAATATTTATTGTCACAAGTAGACTTACATTAACACTGCAATGAAGTTACTGTGAATAGCCCCTAGCCGCCACATTCTGGCGCCTGTTCGGGTACACTGAGGGAGAATTCAGAATGTCCAAATTACCTAACAGCACGTCTTCCGGGACTTATGGGAGGATACCAGAGCACCCGGAGAAAACCCACGCAGATACGGAGAGAACATGCAGACTCCACACAGACAGTTACCCAAGCCGGGAATCAAACCTGGGACCCGGGAGCTGTGAAGCAACAGTGCTACCCACTGTGCTACCATGCCGGCTCTCTTTTTTAGTAAAACCAAGACAGGGAACACTGTTCAGGAGAAGCAGACCAACATTGCTGCTCGTGAAGCATAAAGTTCAACCTCTGCTTTCGAATGTTGTACCACGTGATAACTTATTCAAGGACATTGCCTTTCCAGAGGCAGATTTCTCCAACCCCCTGCAGGGTCGGGGAATCGCCCGGGGCCTTCGTAAATCCCGCCCCCGCCGTGGCCTGAATTCTCCGCCACCCGGGAATCGGCAGGGGTGGGAATCACGCTGCACCGGTCGGCGGGCTCCCCGCGGTGATTCTCCAGCCAGCGATGGGCCAAAGTCCCGCCGCTGTCAGGCCTCTCCCTCCGACGTGGTTTAAACCACCTCTGGTGGCGGCGGGAGCAGGCGGCACGAGCGGGCCCCAGGGTCCTCGGGGGGGGATGCGGGGTGATCGGACCCCGGGGGCTGCCCCCACGGTGGCCTGGCCCGCGATCGGGGCCACCGATCAGCGGGCGGGCCAGTGCCGTGGGAGCACTCTTTTTCTTCCGCCACTGCCACGGCCTCCACCATGGCGGAGGCAGAAGAGACCCCCCCGACCGCGCATGCGCCGGGATGATGTCACCGGCCTCTGAGAATCTGCCGCATGCGCAGCCTCACGCCGACCAGTGAAGGCCTTTCGGCCAGCCATTCGCGCCGGCTGGCGGGGCGGAAAGGCCGGTCGCGGCGGCCAGCAGGGAGCCAAAGGCCACTCGGGTTGGTCGCCGGGGCGCCAACCCCTCTGGCGCGAGCCTAGCCCCTAAAGGTGCAGAGAATTCGGCACCTTTGGGGAGGCCCAACGCCGGAGTGGTTGGCGCCACTACGGTACACCGGGACCCCCCCCGCCCCGCTGGGTAGGGGAGAATACCGCCCCAGATTCTTACTTAGCGCAGGCACAGAAAGAAGCTGTGGCAGAGCAATTCAACGCCTTGAACATTCTGTTGAGATGACCGATGAGAAGAGACCGCCAGAGAGACTTAATTTGCGATGACTGCATAATGATATATAAGTCTAACCGTGTTAGTCAGAATTAGGTAAGGGTTGAAGACAATATCACAACCAATGTTATAATAATTTTCTTTTACAAAGTAAGGGGGATGTGGTATTATAATAACTATCAGCGTTGCAAGGGTTAATCTAGTGTCAAGACTAACCATAAGAGGGAGCCACAGTTACAGCTATATAAGGCAGTGATGCTAGTCATTAGCGGGGGAAGTGTATGCAGGAGTGAGCTAGTGAAGGTTAGAAGAGCAGATTGTGCAAGTGAGAGTAGATAATAATTCAAACCAGTAGTGAGATTAGCTGTTGGTAAGTGTAGTGTAGGTGTTACGAGTCAACTTTGTATTCTTAAGGAGTATGTGTCAAATCCAAGTTAGTAGTGTAAATAACTTATCAGCTTTGTTTAAGTTAAAGCTATTTTATGGCCAGCCATCCTGAAATAGCAACACAAAGAACAGAGGCAAAGGGGGAGTGGGAGAGTTGCTCCACTTCAGTGTCAAAAACCTCTTGTGATACTTCCATGCTGTACCCGAGGTTAAAGGGGCTTCTGCTATCCAGCTGGCATAGTTCAGAGAAAACTGGAATCTGCACCAAGTTTCCTGAAAACTGAACCAGCTGGAGAGATCAGAAAGAAAGGCTTAAATTTATGTTGTAACTTTCCTGACCACCGATTCCCCGGGGCATTTTCCATCAAATGAAGTATAATGAAAGCATGGCATAGACCCTTAAAACCTTTAGTTGGAACGTCTAGGCCACCTGATAAACCCTGTGCGCAGCTTGAAAATATCACATTAAGATTCAAAAGACTGAAGTGAGACAACACCACCTCCGTCTTAGAGCCTGCTGAGGAACCTAGCTAGTAATACAATAATTTACAAGTTCTTTGGAAATATAAATGCACACTGTGTAATGCTCCCTTTCTGTTATGAAATTCATGCAGTTTTATATGTTTATAATAATCTTGAGGGCAGCACGGTGGCCTAGTGGTTAGCACAGCTGCCTCACGGCGCTGAGGTCCCAGGTTCGATCCCGGCTCTGGGTCACTGTCCGTGTGGAGTTTGCACATTCTCCCCGTGTCTGTGTGGGTTTCGACCCCACAATCCAAAAATGTGCAGAGTAGGTGGATTGGCCACACTAAATTGCCCCTTAATTGGAAAAAATAATTGGATAATCTAAATTTAAAAAAAAAAAATGTTTATAATAATCTTCCATCAATTGCGGGCTTCCATTAAAGAATCTCTCTAAAGCTCTGTCACACACCAGCTGCCAAAAATACAATTTTGCATTATGTTAACAAAAGATATTAAATTAAATAAAACCATTAAACATTAAACACCTCACAAAACTCCACATCAGATAACTGCTGATTGGGCTGTGACCAGAAGAGTGTACATCCCCAACATCTTCACACCCTCCTCATATCCAACCATTCTGGATAACAGTCTAATGAATCACGATGGGCTAAATTCTCCACCTCTAGATTCCGGAAACACGGGGCGGGATTCTCTGATTTAGCAGTGCGACTTCATTCCTGCTGTACCATCTGGGGAGGCGCAGAGACATAGTGGTCGGGCCTGTAAGGCCAGGAAATTAGACGGGAAGGGGCCATACTGGACCTGGTATTGGGGAATGATCCCGGCCAGATGGTTGAAGTTTCAGTCGGTGATTACTTTGGGAATAGTGATCACAATTCCATAAGTTTTAGAATACTCATGGACAAAGATGAGAGTGGTCCTAAAGGAAGAGTGCTAAATTGGGGAAAGGCCAAGTATAACAAAATTTGGTAGGGGCTAGGGAATGTGGATTGGGAGCGGCTGTTTAAGGGTAAATCCACATTTGAAATGTGGGAGTCTTTTAAGGAAAGATTGATTAGAGTGCAGGACAGACATGTCCCTGTGAAAATGAGGGACAGAAATGGCAAGATTAGGGAACCAAGATGAAAAAGGATGCATACATAAGATCGAGGCGATTTAAAACTGATGAAGCTTTGGAAGAATATTGGGAAAGTAGGACAAATCTCAAACGCACAATAAAGAGGGCTAAAAGTGGTCATGAAATATCTTTGGCTAACAGGGTTAACGAAAATCCCAAAGCCTTTTATTTGTATAAAAGGAGCAAGAGGGTAACTCGAGAAAGGATTGGTCCACTCAAAGACAAGAGAGGGAATTTAAGTGTGGAGTCAGAGGAAATGGGTGAGATTCTTAATGAGTACTTTGCATCGGTATTCACCAAGGAGAGGGACATGACGGATTTTGAGGCTCGGGACGTTTTGGGTATTCTAAAAGGCATTAAGGTGGACAAGTCCCTGGGAACGGATGGGATCTATCCCAGGTTATTGAGGGAAGCGAGAGCCGAAATAGCTGGGGCCTTAACAGACTACAACGATGCGGCCAATCCGCTCCGACGGGTACTGGAGGGCACCTCCAGAGTGGTCCAGGCACCTGAAGCACATCTACAGCAGCCCAAAACACCTCTCGACCACACCCCTGGTTGCTGCATGGACCTCATTGTAGCGGGTCTCCGCGTCAGTCTGTGGCCCCCGTATAGGCGTCATCAGCCATGACCACAATGGGTAAGCCTTGTCGTCCAGCAACCAGCCCCTCAGCAGGGGATGAACGATTGTGCCAGGATAAATGCGTCATGTACACTGCCCGGGTAACGGGCGCAGATGTGCAGGATCTTCATCTGGTGGTCGCACAATGTTCATGAAGTAGGACCCCTTCCTATTCATGAACATGTTCCTGTTCTCCGCTGGTGGCCACATGGGAACGTGAACCCCATCGATCACCCCCTGTACCATGGGTATTCTGGCCATTACGGCGAATCCCGCTGCCCGGGCATTCTGGTGGGCATGGTCCACAGGGAACTGAATGTCCGTCTGATACAGGGTGTCAGTCACTGCATAGATGCACCATTGCACCAATGCCTGGGATATGCCGGACAGGTCCCCACTTGGCGACTGGAACGACCCCATGGCATAAAAATTGGGGGCCACCGTATCCTTGACGGCCACCGGATAGCATGACCCCCCCCCCAGGGCAGCACGGTAGCATAGTGCAGACTCGATGGGCCAAGTGGGCTCCTTCAGCACTGTAAATACTATGAGTTCCACGCGGTGCAGCTGTGCCATCAGGTGGCAAATATGGGCTACGGTCTCCCGGCTCATCCGGAGTCTCCTCCTGCGACTGGCTCATGATTTTTAAAAACAGGTTAGAACGGCGCAGGCGTGACCTGGGGCCGGAGAATCGCTAAACAGAACCCCTCCGGTGATTCTCTGGGCCCGCTCTGCGGCGAGCACGACCACGCTGGTTGCGCTTATTGGCAGAAATGCAAAATGGCGTCGGACCGTCGCCGCAAAATACCATCGCAAATGGAGATTTGCCGAACTGCCGCAGGCTGAGAAAATCCCGCCCACAATCTGTGATCGGGCGGAGAATCGGGCGTTCATCAAAAACCGAGGTCTCTGCCTGGTGCCGAACCAAATGTCATACTCGGGTCCTTGCTGGGGACAGCAACGTGAACCTCGCCCCATACTGACATCAGCGTGCAGAACCGGCATTTGCATGGATTTAGATATCGGGCTGGATACTCCGATTCTGGGGCTATGTCCCCATGCCGACATGGGAACTGTGACGTGTTATGGCAGACAAAAATGTTGCAAAACGGCCACCGTTTCCCCGTTTTGTTGGGGGCTAACAGGACGACAGCGTGGAGCACCTGGCTGTCGCTGCTTATACGCCCCGGAGAATTGCCAGTCCCTGGCCGCGCATGCGCACGGATACTACAGTGGCTGGGTCGTGCTACATGGCCGCTGGCACTCGCTGTTATGGGCCAGGGTTTAGAGAACCCCAAAGTGTATCATGGAGTTCACCACATGGAGTTCACCTGACCCACAACTTTTAACAGAATGTGGTATGGGGAGCACATGGCCCACTCTATAGGTGTGGTACAGCAGAAATGGAAAAGTATTTTTTAAAACAAAACAATGTTTATTCTATGAACTCAAGTTAACCTTTTTAAAACATACAGTGAACATCTTAGCAACCATCAATTCAAATACAACCCCCAAAGAATACAACACTAAGTAATCCTTAATAACTTCCCACACAACATCCAGAAGACAAAAGAAACACCTTTCATCAGAAGCACATTAGGTTTACATTAACTACTGAGAACATTTATAATTCTGAATTCACCAAATGACCAAGAGATATTCTTTTCATGGCAGAGATATCAACAGCACCGTGTCTTCGGGAGCTCCGGTTTCCTCCCACAGTCCAAAGATGTGCAGGTTAGGTGGATTGACCATAATAAATTGCCCCTAAGTGTCCAAAGGTTAGATGGGGTTATGGGGTTATACAGGAGAATGGGCTTGAGTCAGGTGCTCTTTCAGAAGGTCGGTGCAGACTTGATGGGCCAAATGGCCTTCTTCCTCACTGTGGAGATTCTATGATTGTGTTGTTTTTCTTAAATAGGACAAGGTTGGGAGGGAGGTGAGGGAAGGGAGAGGGGAGGGAGAAGGGAAGAGAGGGGGAGAGGAGGGAAAGGAGGGGAGAGAGGAAAGGGAGGAAGGGGAGGGCTGGAGGGTTAAAAGTCCAAAATCAGCAGCTGCCTGGTGATTACAAATTGCCCTTGTGACACCTGGAGCCTGGGCTTCCTCAACCGCACCCATGTCCATATCAGGCTCCATAATGCCTTCCTTCAGCTCCTCCATTTCTGGTGGCAAGCCATCTTCCAGCTGAATGCTCAGTCCATGCTAAAGGATAAAGTTGTGCAATGCACATCACACTACAACTGTCATGAGTTTCATTTTCACTGTTAAGGCAGTGCGGCAGCTGGAATTCAGATTCACGTCTTCCTTCAACATTTCAGAAAGACCTCCTGTTACTTTCCGGCTGAAGTGTAGTCTCCTGGCACACATGTCCTCTGACATTGAATTTGATGTCCTTTGCCTGTGCACTCTCAGAGGTGGTTAATTTATTTGTTTCCTCTCCAGGTGGACATGTAGCCTGATTCTTCTCTTATCACCCCTGCACCTACATCAAAGCCTTAAAATGATTTCAGTAATTTTAAGAAGCTAGGCTCTAAGTGAGATGCCTCATCAGAGGTTGACATGGCTCCAGATTTTGAATCTTCACTGGACCCTGCAATACCTGTCACAGAGATTGTTCACATTAGCTTACAGGAGGCTTGCATATGTTAATTAAGGCATTAAACTTTCCTAAAGTATTTGAAGTTATCACTGAGGCTTGTAAGCATCAACATTACATCATTACCTCATCAACATTATCTCTTAAACAGCTTAAAATGCATTGCAAAATCTAAATGTACTTTAGCTGAAACATATTACATACACTCCAAACCCACCCTATCCATTATAGATCATTTAATTAAATTAACATCCTCATTGACAAACCAAAGTTTTAAAAAAATATATTTTTTTCACTTTCTGTGACTCCAAACTTATTTTACACATTAAAGTACTGTTTAATGGAATTAACAGCCTCAGGATAAACCAAAGTTAAAAAAAATGTATCTTCCTGTGCATTTTAAAAATATTTATAAACACTGTTATATAAGATTAACCCACTGAAAAAATGGTTTCCAGTGTCTCTTGGCTCTGCTCTATGATCCTGGACGGGGAAGAAAAAGTGCAAATAAACAAGTGTAAACACTGAGCTAACTTTGGGGCAAGCAGGCCAGGTTACTGCTGTCCACTGATTTCACATTCAGCTGCTTCAGCATTGCACTTGCAGCGAAGGACTTCAAAAACACAGTAGCAGAAGGGTGAACTTGGTGCACTTTCTGCCCGCATGTCCGTGCATCGGGACATCTGCATTGTCTCAACGCACATGTGCAGTACACAATCTCTGTATGCCAGAAGATTCAACCAAAGTTATGAGCCAAAGTATTGTTAATTAAAGCCCTTGTTGTCAGTGTTTGGGAATTTAGATTTAGAACAGTACAGCACAGAACAGGCCCTTCGGCCCTCGATGTTGTGCCGAGCAATGATCACCCTACTCAAACTCACGTATCCACCCTATACCCGTAACCCAACAACTCCCCCGTAACCTTACTTTTTAGGACACTACGGGCAATTTAGCATGGCCAATCCACCTAACCTGCACATCTTTGGACTGTGGGAGGAAACCGGAGCACCCGGAGGAAACCCACGCACACACGGGGAGGACGTGCAGACTCCGCACAGTGACCCAGCCGGGAACCGAACCTGGGACCCTGGAGCTGTGAAGCATTGATGCTAACCACTATGCTACCGTGCTGCCTGCACTTCTACATGGTGTCAGGAGTTGGCAGTATGGCAGAAGGACTTCATCGTATCGACTGACTCGTCTTTGATGAGGACAATTGGCGAAATATGAGGAGTGGCATATTTACTGTGGTGCAGCATTATTTGACAAAACAAAAAAGGTAAAAGCTTACATATTACTAAAATGGAGGAGGTGAAAGAGGACCTCAAAATAATTTTGTCTTCTCGTAAAAGAGAAATCCTTGACAGGCATGCGGTCAATTCAACAAACCAAAGAGCAGATGAATCAAGACAATTTTATATGGCGACCTTGAAAATCTTAGTGAAGAATTATGCATTTGAGATAGTCAAAGATCAAATAGTCTGTGGGGTCTACAGTGCTCTTGTCCACAAGCAGCTGCGTGAGAGAAAGATTTAACACTACAAATGGCCATTAGTATCTGCGTGCTAAATGGACAGTCTGAAAAAAGCAGCAGAGATTTTAGGCAGGAAACAGATGTTTATGCGAAACAAGGCATGCCCTGCATCAACTGAAGTGCCATCGTCCTCAGAACAGAAAATGGTGGACATGCAGACTCTTCCAGAGGCCGCAACAGTGAACCCTTCACACACTAAGTACACCAGCGGAGTGCCCCAGGTCATCCACACCGAGGACATCAGCCTGAGAAAAATGACAACGCAACGAACCGGCACAATCACATGATCAGGCTGTCAGATCAAGCAAACACAAGGTTCCAGGGCTATGTTACCACCTAGTCTGCAACTGGCCTCCAAATCCCATCGTTACACAACAAAAAGGGTGCGGGGGTGGCGGCGGGGGGTGGGGGGGGGGTGGCTGCTGGGAAGGAGACCCGATGAGCTATGTACAAGCTCCAACAGCTTAATCTGTGTCTCATCATATGTAAATAGTTTTGCATTGTTAGCCTGTTCAATCGGTATGTTATAAACAGATTTGCACGCAGTTACTGTTTGTGCGTACTGTGACATCTCAACACTAACATAGTGGAGAAGGTGCAGACTGAGCAGTCACATGATGATGTGAAGAGGTGGCTAAGAAAAGGGTCACATGTCGAGAGTGCGGAGGTTCTCCCAGGAGCATGGGAGAACCTCCGCAGAGTACGAACACGTAAAAGCTGCTCAGCTAGTGAATAAACTACTGTTTGTTTACAAGTCCTTGTTGTCACTGTTTGGGAATCCAGCACTTTCACAATTCCTGTCTTTGTTTTCAAGAAGGCTGATTTGGTTGCTGCTCAGCCTGTTGTTTTCTTGGCTCCATCACACATCCCTCTAGCATCCCTGGATTCAGCAGCAACTTAAGCTGCTGTAAGAGTTCCAATCAGTAAACATTGATGCCAGGCCTGGTGCAATCACTGAGCATACTAATCGATTGCTGAGAGCTGCAGAATTGGTGGGAAGGGGAGGAAATAACAAAAACTAACAATGAACTGTATTTAGCTGTGAAACATTTTAAAACAGGGTGCCCACATTTGCTGTGGTTCTCAGAGGTATGAGTTCCTGAAGTTTCCACAGATGAATCTGAAGTTCTGGCCCTGCACCAACACCTCCTTCCCGCCGCCCGCAAACATGCTTGTTAAAATCCAATGACAGCAATACTTTCCTCTCTGTGCTTGCTGACCCACGAATTGCACCCTCCCCTTTACCTCATGCTCACTGACCCACAGGGCAAAACCTCCTCTCCCCTTCCATGTTTGCTGACCCACCAATCAAATCTTTTTCTTCCCCTTTCCCCGCTCCACATCCTCTCAGGTGCTCGTTGATCCTCCAATCATAGCTTTCCCCTTCCTTGAATTTCCCATATGTGCTCACTGATCGGTTCCCTTTTCCCACTCTCTGTCGCTGTTCATGCTTTTTCCATTGGTATCGACACACAGCTTGTGACCAGCTTTCAGCTGCCTCACTTAGTCTGCAGTAGGGCCTTGCACTCCTCTTCTCTACAGCTCAACAGACGCTGAAATGGGAGAGATCTTCAGTAACAGGTAGACCATAAGACCATAAGACATAGAAGTAGAATTAGACCACTTGCCCTATTGAGACTGCGCCGTCATTAAATTGTGGCTGATATGTTTCTCATCTCCATTCTCTGGCTTTTTCCCCATAACCCCTGAGCCCTTATTAATCAAGAACCTATCTATCTCTGTCTTAAAGATACTCAGTGATCTGGCCTCCACAGCCTTCTGTGGCAATGAGTTCCACAGTTTCACCAGCCTCTGGCTGAAGAAATTCCTCCTCATCGCAGTTTTAAAGGATCGTCCCTTCATTCTTTCCACGTCCAGTCTATCCAGGCCACGCAGTATCCTGTAAGTTTCAATAAGAACCGCCCTCATCCTTATAAACACCAATGAGCACAGATCCAGAGTCCTCTGCCACCCCTCATATGACAAGCAGTAGAGCAAGCAAATGGAAAAGAGAGGGGTTTTCACTGGGATAAGAAAATGGTAGTAAGAGTGACCTTTCTCTCTCAGGCTAAATTCAGGGAACACTTACACCGAGCCAGGAAAATAGGAATCAAAGTGCCTCAGTGCAGGGAATTGTCAGGGCCCTGAAACGAGCTGTGGTGAAGACCAGAGATGAGGGAATGGGTGAAGATATCACAGTGGAATCAGCTGCCAATTGGCAGCATCTCGGTTATTAACATAGCAGGGTGCCCGGTAGCCGACCACAATTAGAACGCCGAGACCTGTCTGTTCCTGTGAAAAATATCCTAATGTATGTGGGGCGCGATTCTCCGCACCCGCGGAAAATCGCGAAGTTGGCCGTGAAAACGGCCGACTTTTGCGACGGCCCGATACGGCCCATTTCCCGACGTATTCACGTGCCGGAACGCGACGACGACACGAACACGCCCACGTGACGCTGCCCGACACCGTATAAAGGCACAGGCGAGCACAGAAACTGTGGCCAGGATGTCGGAGCTCAGGAGAGCAGCCCCGCGATCCGTGGAGGCTGACGTGGCGACGCTGCTCGAATCAATCGAGCAGAGGAGGGGCATCATCGGCCCGCGTAGAGGGCATTGCCACCCTGCCAGCGCGGTGCGCCAGGCCTGGCGTGAGGTGGCTGCTGCTGTCAGTGCTGTGGGGCAGACCCCTCGCTCTGCAGAGCAATGTCGGAAGAAGATGCACGACCTCACCAGGGCTGCCAGGGTAAGTGTCAAGAGGGTGCCCCCGGGTCACAACCATCCCTCCCCCCTTTACTTAATCACCCACCTCTCCCCCCCCCCCCCCCCCCCCCCCCCCCCCCGGCACGGGGAGTGGAGGGGGATTGGGGCAGAGTGAGTTGAGGGTGGTTCACAAAGTAGTCACAGACCCAGCGCTCTGACCCCCGTGGAGAGATGCAATGGTCTTATTACAACTTGACCCCCAAACTGTGCCAGTATGTGAACGGACTGCTGATACCTGCCATATTGTAATGATCTACCTATGCCCCCTCCCCCAACAGGACAAGACCACTCACAACACTCGTGAGCGGAACAAGACTGGAGGGGGTTCGCCCATCCTGCACCCCCTCACCACGTTTGAGCAGAGGGCACTGGACCTTGTTGGGGGATCTGCCACTCGGGAGATCGCGCAATGCGAGGTTGGCGGAGCTGCAACAAGTGAGACAACCCTGCATGACAAACACTCCCCCTTCCCCATCCTCTGTCCCTTCACACACCCTGCCCACTTGGACACCTCCCCCATCCTCTGTCCCTTCACACACCCTGCACTTGGACACCTCCCCATCCTCTGTCCCTTCACACACTCTGCCCACTTGGACACCTCCCCCATCCTCTGTCCCTTCACACACCCTGCCCACTTGGACACCTCCCCATCCTCTGTCCCTACACACACCCTGCCCACTTGGACACCTCCCCCATCCTCTGTCCCTTCACACACCCTGCCCACTTGGACAGCTCCCCCATCCTCTGTCCCTTCACACACCCTGCCCACTTGGACACCTCCCCCATCCTCTGTCCCTTCACACCTTGCCCACTGGGACCGTCCAGCGCCCGGCCGAGTGTCTCTAAATAACCCGTTTCATTCTCTTCCCTAGGACGTGATGCCGAACGACCAGGGCCTTCTGCCTCCAGGCGGACACAGGCATCTGCCCCCACCTCACCCAGGGCCGCACGACAGAGGGTGCCCGATCAGCGGGGAGTCCCACCCTCCCCAACCGAATCTGTGGAGCAGGACGCCCAGAGGGCGGCGAGCGAGCAAGAGAGAGAAATGGCCCACGAACGCCCTGCGGCCTCTCAGCGGGCCGATAACATAGAGGAGGCGTCCACCCAAGATGACCTCGAGCTTGCGGCACAGCTATCTCCCACACCATCCACCATCCCAGAGACACTCACCCCGGTTGGCCTATTTAGTGATGAGGCTCCTGGGTCACAGTCTGGGTCGTACATCACAGCTGAGCAGGTGCAGCAGGTGGAGGTCGGAGCAGCCGAGGGCCCGGACTGGCGGAGGCCAGGCCAGGCCCAGCATCCAGCTGGCTCCCAGACGTTTTCCGAGTTCCTGGAGTTTCTCAACCCACCCGCACAGCCGATGCATTAAGAAACCCAGGTACACAATGACGGGATGAGGGCTGTCTTCCAGACTGCAGACGCTGTTAGAGGAGTCGAACCGCGTCCACGAGCAGGGAGTGGTGCCGCTCATGGCAGCAACCCAGGCCGACACCGCACGGGTGGCATCCGCGGTGGAGGCAATGGGTCAGGTTATGCAAGGCGTTGGGCTTAATGTGCACGCGTCATCCTCGGCCCTGGACAGGGTTGCCCTCTCACAGGCAGTTATGCGCCAGAGCCAACACGACATTGCCGGCGCGCTGCGGGCCTTGGCCGAGTCTCAGCAGGTCATGGCCCAGTCGCAGCACGCCATGGCACAGTCACAGCAGTCGATGGCACAGCCCCAGCAGTCGATGGCACAGTCCCAGCAGTCAGTCGCGGAGAGCATCAACCGCCTGACACATGTGCTGGATGGCGTTGTGCACTCACAGGTTGAGATCGCACAGTCCCTGGCGGGAATGTCTAACTCCCTGGACTCCGTCTCTGTAAACCTTCGGATCCTGGTGGATACCGTTGCAGGCCTCCAGGACTGGCAGCGCCAGGTGTCGGTGGCACGACGGGGCACCTCCCCGCTCGCACCTCTGTCCCAAAGTGAGGCCCGGGGGCCACCGGGCTCCCCGAGGGAGGAGGAGGTTTCGGGGCCCGTCCCATTAACTCCATCACGGGACGTCCCGGAATTCTCGGCCTCCCCCCGTCCCATCCCTGGTGCATCGGGTGGGCAGCAGGCAGAGCAGGGTGGCACAACATCACCCGAGACGCCCGCAGAGCAGCCTGGCCCATCAAGGCCGGGTCGCCCCAAGAAACGCTTGCCGAAGGAGAAACGAGTCGAAGGGGGCGATTCGCAGCAGTCCTCCTCCACTCCTGCTGTATCATCTGGGGAATCACTTAGACGTAGTGGTAGGGCCCGTAAGGCAATAAAGAGAGACACTGAGTAAGTTGGCACGGGTGAAGGGCACAGTTTAGTTGTAGGAGCTAGGGCACCTGTAAATTATTGTTAACATTAAGTGCACTGTTCCACCTTACTTGTAATACCGTGTGATTGTTCCACAGCCACAGGAATCGTGATGGTGACCGAGTGTCGCTGGGGTTGACGAGCGGTGAAACATCGGTGCCGGGTGTGCAGTCCCTGCCCCTCCCCCCACCCCCTCCCACAGCTAGCCCACGCGGGCACGTGATGGAGTGTCCGTGACGAACTCAGCGGCCACCAAGGTGGATGGTTCAGCTATTGCCATGGGTCAGACTCTCTCTAACGATTCTGAGCTCACAGCTCATCGCAGAGCGGGCTGTCATCATTCCACATGGCACTGATCACACCCGCTGACACAGCCATCAATGTTGTGCCATACCGTCTGGATCCAGTGGTAAGGGTGATGTCGAAGTGGAGCAGTGTACACTGAGAGGGGGTGGGTTGGTGGTGGCAGTTGTGTGTTGACCCTCTGCACGACTAGCGATGCAGGTGGTGGTTTGGTGTTCAGCGGGAACGTCGCATGCGATGTGTGAACTGTGCTGCCAACAAGGCGTCGCGTGCCCGCCGTCCTCGCCGGGTCCGTCGTGCCGCCTCCTGGACATGACCAGCACCTGGGTCGTGTCTGCGTGCTGCGCCCGCCACTCCGCCAGCCTCCTCCTCCTCCTCCTCCTCCCTCTCCTCCTCCGCCTCTGTGCTGGCACCACTGGCTTCTCCCTCCGCCTCCTGCAGCAGGTCATCTCCCCTCTGCATCGCGATGTTGTGCAGCGCACAGCAGACCACAACAATGCGAGCGACCCTGTCGGGCTAGTACTGCAGGGCCCCTCCGGAGCGGTCCAGGCACCTGAATCTCATCTTCAGGAGGCCAAGACAGCGCTCCACCACACCCCTGGTTGCTGTATGGGCCTCGTTGTATCGTGTTTCCGCATTGGTCTGAGGCCTCCGTATAGGCGTCATCAGCCAAGACCTCAGCGGATAACCCCTGTCGCCTAGCAACCAATCCCTCAGCCGGGGGGGGGGACGTCCCTCAAACATCGCAGGGATGTACGACTGCGCCAGTATGTAGGAGTCATGCACACTCCCTGGGAACCTTGCACAGACGTTCATGAACGTCATGCGGGGGTCGCATACCACCTGGATATTCATGGAGTATGTCCCCCTCCTGTTTGTGAACACCTCCCTGTCCCCTGCAGGCGGGCGCATGGGGAAGTGAACACAATCGATTGCCTCCTGCACCATCGGTATCCCGGCCACGCTGGCAAATCCACGGGCTCGTGAGTCTTGACTTGCTTGGTCCTCGGGAAAGGTGATGTAGCGGTCCGCGGTGGCATAGACAGCGTCGGTCACATCACGGATGCACCTGTGGACCGATGACTGGGAGATCCCAGAGACGTCCCCGCTCAGAGACTGGAAGGAGCCGGTAGCATAGAAGTTCAGAGCGACCGTCACCTTGATGGCTACCGGGATCGCGTGTCCTCCCCCTGTTCCACGTGGGGCGAGGTGCGACAGGAGTTGGCAGATATGTATCACCGTCCGCCTACTCAGCCGGAGTATCCTCCTGCAGGTGATGTCCGTCGTTGTTAGGAAAGAGATCCGGACACGGTACACCCTCGGACTTGGTCATCGCCTCTGGTGCCATGGCTGCACCCTCACTCTCTCCTCCTCCCCCTCCTCCTCCCTCCCCCCATGCTGCTCGACGACTGGCAACTCCTCGGCCCTTCCCTCTGCTGCTGCAGCTGGCCCTGCAGCCACTGCGGGTTGTGGCTGTGGATGCTGCTGCATCTCCAAATGCAGTGCAGCGGCCCCAACCACTGCGCAGAACATAGCCGTTCTGTTCCCATACATCGTGCTAACCTACAGAAGGGTGGTGGGGGCAGAGATACGGGACATGTTAGACGGAGGTTAGTCGACACCTCGGCAGCCGCCTGCCACGGGATACCTGTGTGTCCCGGTGGCCTGGTCGCGCTGCTGACACGTAGTCAGCCTAACCCCTGGTCACTTTCTGCATCCAATGGGCAGTTAACTATATCCTCCTCACCGGTGCGTCAGTGGCCTGTGGCCTTTAGCCACAGGGCAACCAGCGGCCGTGTCCTCGTGACCGGCACGCCATGGCATGGTGGCAGACATTTTGTAACCGGGGTTGGACGGGTCACTCGCTCACTCTGTCCCTACCCCGCCCCCCACTCCCACTCCCCCCCTCCGTCTCCCCCACTCCCCCATCCGTCTCCCCCACTCCCCCCTCCGTCTCCCCCACTCCCCCCTCCGTCTCCCCCACTCCCCCCTCAGTCTCCCCCACTCCCCCCTCAGTCTCCCCCACTCCCCCCTCCGTCTCCCCCACTCCCCCACTCCCCCCTCTGTCTCCCCCACTCCCCCACTCCCCCCTCCATCTCCCCCACTCCCCCCTCAGTCTCCCCCACTCCCCTCCCTCCCATTCTCGGGGATGCCTTCCCCATTGTGGCCAGACTCCAGCAGTGCGCTGAGCTGTGCGCTGAGCGGTGCGCTCACCTACTCGAAGCTCTCGTCAGCCAGCACGACTGGTTGACGAACTTGAAAAGCAGGTGTGTTGGCCGGCGTGAAAACATGGCGTGATGACGTCGGGACTTCGGCCCATCCGGGCCGGAAAATAGCGGGGGGCCAATAAATTGGGATTCTGGTCGTGTCGGGGGGGTCTTTCGAGGCCTTTGCCGGGAATGCCGACGTGTAGTTTGTGCAGGGTTCGGAGAATAGCGGGAGGGCGTCGGACCGGCGTCGCCGTGAAAATATGCGCGGCCCGCTATTCTCCGAACTGGCGTGAGAGCGGAGAATCGCGTCCAAGGTTCTGGATATCTTTTTCTGTGCAAAATTTAGATAAATGGAATAAGAGTTGAAATTGGACTAAGGCGAGAAGAAGGTTCCTCAAATGAACGATTCTGGAGGTGGTTTAATGAATTGTCAAAACATGAGGTAAAAACATGAAATAAGAAAGGCTATCTCTGGGGGCAATGACATGTAATTAGTGTTTTCTAAAGCGTTGTCAGAATTGTAAAGCAAACACTGTAATCTAAACTTTAATCCCTGTCCCCAACCAACAGCCCAAGTAACCAAACACACTTCCGCAGTGGGAATGAAAGGGCTAGATTTACCGATCAACATCCTCATATATTGATTTACATTTATATTACAGTGTTTCCCAAAATTTCATATCATAGCTGGAATTCTCCAGCCGTTTGCTGGCGGCGGGATTCTCTGGTCTCACCGGCAGCGCACCACAGCCCGTGGGTTTCCCAGCAGAATGGTGTGGCTTCAGTGACAGTGGTGGGGGAGGGGGGAGCAGAGAATCCTGCCGCCAGTGAACAGCGCACTGCCTCTTGTCGCTGGGAAAGACGCAGCAGGGAGGCAGAATAATCCCACCCCTTATTCCTTATTCTATTTATGTGACTGTTTTGCAAATTTATACATCTACATGACTATTTCAAAACTGTGATCCAGTAAAGAATATAATGTAATGTAATTTAATCTGTCATATGAGAGTACCTTTAAGAAATGGATGTTTACGCAATGCACCTTTAAGAAATGGAGCAGCTCATATTACTGAAGTGATGTCAGAGGGTTGGGGTAGCTGAGTTGAGCTCACTTCTGCTTTTAGTTTCAGTTTGAGAGAGCAGCTGAAAAGTGCCTGGCTGGTTTGCTGAGAGCTGCATGAAGAAAACGTGCTTGGGTGTGTCTGTGTTTGCAGTGAGCTGGATCTGCTGTGATCTCTGCCAGGAAAGATTATCTCTGAATCATTTGGGTGATTTAAACTCATAAAAGTAATGTCTTTAACCTGATGTATTTCTGTTGAAAGGTGTTAAGTCTTTTGGAGGTTTGAAGGAACACCTTGAGGGATTATTAAGTGTTGTATTATTTTCAGGGTTATATTTGAAGTAAGGGGTGTTAGGGATCCAACGTTAATTTAAAAGGTTAAGTTGAATTCATGGAATAAATATTGTTTTGTGTTTAAAACCCACATGTCCATAATTGTAATACCACACCTGGAGACCAAGCCGTGTGCTTCAAATGCAACAATACATTAAAGGGGGAGGTTCATTTTGGGGTTCTGAAAACACCGCTCCCATAACAATTGGGGGCTCGAGGGGGATAAAAGTCTATCTATTGGATTGGCTTTTGTGAACTTAAAGACAGTGAAGGATTGTTGCTTTTCCGGTGTGTTATTTTGGTTTAAGTGGGGAGAGTGTTGTGGACAATGGCTCTTTCAGAGGTTCAGATGTTTTTGGGGGTGGAGAATGTCACACGCAGTACCTTACGGACAGAGACAAAAAGCAGACTGTTAGATTTGGCAAAAATGTTGCAGTTAACATTACCTGACAAAATGCGAAAAGATGAGGTAATTATGGCGGTGGTTAAGCATTTAAAGTTGCCTCAGATAGAGTCTGACTCATTGGAAATGGCAAAAATTCAGTTGCAAATTGAACAAATGGAACATGAGAAAGAATTAAAGCGAAAGAGAGAGAGAGAGAGAGGAAAAAGAAAGAGAGAGAGAGAGAGAGAGAGAAGAAAGGAGAAAAGAAAGAACAGCCCTAGCAGAACAAAAAGAAAAAGAAAGGGAGATACAGATCAGGGAAAAAGATAAAGAGAGGGAGTTTGAACTTCAGAAAATGGCCATGAAACATGACAATCAGTTAAAATTGGCAGACATAAAGGGAAATGTACGGTTGGATGATAGTGATGAAAGAGCGTGATAGTTGAAGGCTTGGTGGGAATCTATTTAAATATGTCAAAGCATTGCCAAAGTTTGAGGAGAAGAAAGTGGAAGCCATTTTCATTTCATTTGAGAAGGACATGTGGGTGTCACTGATTCAAACAAAGCAGGTAGGTAGAGCATGTGAAGAGTTATCTGGAACGTATGAGGAGGTGAAGAAATCCATCTTAAGTGCACATGAGCTAGTGCCTGAAGCTTACAGACAAAGAACATAGAACATAGAACATAGAACAGTACAGCACAGAACAGGCCCTTCGGCCCTCAATGTTGTGCGGAGCCATGATCACCCTACTCAAACCCACGTATCCACCCTATACCCGTAACCCAACAACCCCCCCCTCCCCTTAACCTTACTTTTATTAGGACACTACGGGCAATTTAGCATGGCCAATCCACCTAACCCGCACATCTTTGGACTGTGGGAGGAAACCAGAGCACCCGGAGGAAACCCACGCACACAGGGGGAGGACGTGCAGACTCCACACAGACAGTGACCCAGCCGGGAATCAAACCAGGGACCCTGGAGCTGTGAAGCATTTATGCTAACCCACCATGCTACCCTGCTGGTTTAGAAATTTAAGGAAAGAATTTGGTCAAACATACATGGAGTTTGAAAGGCTCAAACAGAGCAATTTTGATCGATGGATAAGGGCTTTGAAAATGGATCTAACATATGAAGCTCTCAGAGAAATTATACTTTTGGAGGAGTTTAAAAATTCCATTTCTGATGTAGTGAGAACTCATGTGGAAGAATAGGGGGTTAAAACTGCGAGGATAGCAGCAGAAATGGCTAGCTTACACAGTAAGCTAGCACTTTTCCAGGAGACACATCCGGAGTGAGACTCATCCAGAGTGGGGATTGAAACTTGGTAATTTGGTGCAGTGAGGTAATTGGGTGCAGAGTGTGAGGAGGTGCTTTTTAACCCTGGTAAGTGACTGGTAAGTAGTCTCTCTTTTTCTTTTCATTGTCTAATTTATTTATTTTTATTTTGAAATTCTAGTTGTTTAAGTTTACCAAGGGTTTAAGACATGGCAGGAGATTCCAGACCCGTGTCATGCTCCTCGTGTGCGATGTGGGAGCTCAGGGACACGTCCACTGTCCCTGGCTCCTTCACGTGCAAGAAGTGTGTTCAGTTGCAGCTCTTGTTAGACCGCTTGACAGCTCTGGAGCTGCGGATGGACTCACTTTGGAGCATCCGCGATGCTGAGGAGGTCGTGGATAGCACGTTTAGTGAGTTGGTCACACCGCAGGTGAATGTTACTGAGGGAGATAGAAAATGGGTGACCAAAAGAAAGAGCAAGAGTAGAAAGGCAGTGCAGGTGTCCCCTGCGGTCATCTCCCTGCAAAACAGATATACCACTTTGGATACTGTTGAGGGAGATGGCTCACCAGGGGAAGGCAGCAGCAGCCAGGTTCATGGCACCGTGGCTGGCTCTGCTGCACAGCAGGGCAGGAAGAAAAATGACAGGGCTATAGTGATAGGGGACTTGATCGTAAGGGGAATAGACAGGCAGTTCTGTAGACGCAATCAAGACTCCAGGATGGTATGTTGCCTCCCTGGTGCAAGGGTCAAGGATGTCTCGGAGCGGCTGCAGGACATTCTGGGGGGGGGGGAGGGTGAACAGCCAGCTGTCGTGGTGCACATAGGCACCAACGATATAGGTAAAAAACGGGATGAGGTCCTACAAGCGGAATTCAGGGAGTTAGGAGCTAAACTAAAAAGTAGGACCTCAAAGTTAGTAATCTCAGGATTGCTACCAGTGCCATGAGCTAGTCAGAGTAGGAATGTCAGGATAGATAGGATGAATGCATGGCTCGAGAGATGGTGCAAGAGGGAGGAATTCTAATTCCTGGGGCATTGGACCGGTTCTGGGGGGGGTGGGACCAGTACAAACCGGACGGTCTGCACCTGGGCAGGACTGGAACCGATGTCCTGGGGGGGGGGGGGGGGGGGGGGGGGGGGGGGGGTTCTAGAGCTGTTGGGGAGGGTTTAAACTAATGTGGCAGGGGGATGGGAACCGATGCAGGAAGTTGGAAGGTAGTAAAACAGGGACAGAAGCAAAAGGAAGTAAGGGGAAAAGTGCAAGGCAGAGAAGAAATAGTCAAAAATCTAAAAGGGCGACAGTACAAGGTACAGTGACTGAGGGGAGCTCAGTGAATAGGCCCAGTAATAACAAAAGGAATAAAACTGGAGATGTTAAGATTCAAAACAGAGGTAAAAAAACCAACATAAGTGTACTTTACCTGAATGCTCGTAGTATTCGGAATAAAGTAAATGAGTTGATGGCACAAATCATCGTAAATGACTATGATTTAGTGGCCATTACTGAAACATGGTTAAAGGATGGTCACGACTGGGAGTTAAATATCCGAGGGTATCAAACTATTCGGAAGGACAGAGTGGATGGTAAGGGAGGTGGTGTTGCTGTGTTATTTAAGGATGACATCCGGGCAATAGTAAGGGATGACATCGGTGCTATGGAGGATAAGGTTGAATCCATTTGGGTGGAAATCAGGAATAGTAAGGCGAAAAAGTCACTGATAGGCGTAGTCTATCGGCCACCAAATAGTAACGATATGGTGGGGCAGGCAATAAACAAAGAAATAACTGATGCATGTAGAAATGGTACAGCAGTTATCATGGGGGATTTTAATCTACATGTCGATTGGTTAAACCAGGTCGGTCAAGGCAACCTTGAGTAGGAGTTTATAGAATGTATCCGCGATAGTTTCCCAGAACAGTATGTAATGGAACCTACGAGGGAACAAGCGGTCCTAGATCTTGTCCTGTGTAATGAGACAGGATTGATTCATGATCTCATAGTTAGGGATCCTCTCGGAAGGAGCGATCACAATATGGTGGAATTTAAAATACAGATGGAGGGTGAGAAAGTAAAATCAAATACTAGTGTTTTGTGTTTAAACAAAGGAGATTACAAGGGGATGAGAGAAGAACTAGCTACGGTAGACTGGGAGCAAAGACTTTATGGTGGAACAGTTGAGGAACAGTGGAGAACCTTCCAAGCGATTTTTCACAGTGCTCAGCAAAGGTTTATACCAACAAAAAGGAAGGACGGAAGAAAGAGGGAAAATCGACCGTGGATATCTAAGGAAATAAGGGAGAGTATCAAATTGAAGGAAAAAGCACATAAAGTGGCAAAGATTGCTGGGAGATTAGAGGACTGGGAAATCTTTAGGGGGCAACAGAAAGCCACTAAAAAAGCTATAAAGAAGAGTAAGATCGAGTATGAGAGTAAACTTGCTCAGAATATAAAAACAGACAGTAAAAGTTTTTACAAATATAAGACAAAAAAGAGTGGCTAAGGTAAATATTGGTCCTTTAGAGGATGAGAAGGGAGTTTTAATAATGGGAAATGAGGAAATGGCTGAGGAACTGAACAGGTTTTTTGGGTCGGTCTTCACAGTGCAAGACACAAATAACATGCCAGCGACTGATAGAAATGAGGCTATGACAGGAGAGGACCTTGAGAGGATTGTTATCACTAAGGAGGGAGTGATGGGCAAGCTAATGGGGCTAAAGGTAGACAAGTCTCCTGGCCCTGATGGAATGCATCCCAGAGTGCTAAAAGAGATGGCTAGGGAAATTGCAGATGCACTAGTGATAATTTACCGAAATTCACTAGACTCTGGGGTGGTCCCTGTGGATTGGAAATTAGCAAACGTGACGCCACTGTTTAAAAAAGGAGGTAGGCAGAAAGCAGGAAATTATAGGCCAGTGAGCTTAACTTCGGTAATAGGGAAGATGCTGGAATCTATCATCAAGGAAGAAATTGCAAGGCATCTGGATAGAAATTGTCCCATTGGGCAGACGCAGCATGGGTTCGTAAAAGGCAGGTCATGCCGAACTAATTTAGTGGAATTACCAGTGCAGTAGATAACGGGGAGCCAATGGATGTGGTATATCTGGATTTCCAGAAAGCCTTTGACAAGGTGCCACACAAAAGGTTGCTGCATAAGATAAAGATGCATGGCATTAAGGGTAAAGTAGTAGCATGGATAGAGGATTGGTTAATTAATAGAAAGCAAAGAGTTGGGATAAATGGGTGTTTCTCTGGTTGGCAATCAGTAGCTAGTGGTGTCCCTCAGGGATCCGTGTTGGGCCCACAATTGTTGACAATTTACATAGATGATTTGGAGTTGGGGACCAAGGGCAATGTGTCCAAGTTTGCAGATGACACTAAGATGAGTGGTAAAGCGAAAAGTGCAGAGGATACTGGAAGTCTGCAGAGGGATTTGGATAGGGTAAGTGAATGGGCTAGGGTCTGGCAGATGGAATACAATGTTGACAAATGTGAGGTTATCCATTTTGGTAGGAATAACAGCAATCGGGATTATTATTTAAACAATAAAATATTAAAGCATGCCGCTGTTCAGAGGGACTTGGGTGTGTTAGTGCATGAGTCACAGAAGGTTGGTTTACAAGTGCAACAGGTGATTAAGAAGGCAAATGGAATTTTGTCCTTCATTGCTAGGGGGATGGAGTTTAAGACTAGGGAGGTTATGTTGCAATTGTATAAGGTGTTAGTGCGGCCACACCCGGAGTATTGTGTTCAGTTTTGGTCTCCTTACTTAAGAAAGTACGTACTGGCACTGGAGGTTGTGCAGAGGAGATTCACTAGGTTAATCCCAGAGCTGAAGGGGTTGGATTATGAGGAGAGGTTGAGTAGACTGGGACTGTACTCGTTGGAATTTAGAAGGATGAGGGGGGATCTTATAGAAACATTTAAAATTATGAAGGGAATAGATAGGATAGATGCGGGCAGGTTGTTTCCACTGGCGGGTGACAGCAGAACTAGGGAACATAGCCTCAAAATAAGGGGAAGTAGATTTAGGACTGAGTTTAGGAGGAACTTCTTCACCCAAAGGGTTGTGAATCTATGGAATTCCTTGCCCAGTGAAGCAGTTGAGGCTCCTTCATTACATGTTTTTAAGGTAAAGATAGATAGTTTTTTGAAGAATAAAGGGATTAAGGGTTATGGTGTTTGGGCCGGAAAGTGGAGCTGAGTCCACAAAAGATCAGCCATGATCTAATTGAATGGCGGAGCAGGCTCGAGGGGCCAGATGGCCTACTCCTGCTCCTAGTTCTTATGTTCTTATGTCCTTATGTTAATTAGTTCATAAATCAAAGATTGGTTTCCGACATCAGTTTCAGCCGGTGAGGGATAAAAACTGGGGACATGAGAAATACTCAACTGGGAAAGGTAAAGATGATCTGATGGGAGACAATAAAGAGAGTGTACCTCAGATTAAAAAAGAAATCCAGGAGGGTGGAAAAGAAATGAAAAGTTTGAAATGTTTTCACTGTAATAAACTAGGCCATGTAAAGTCACAGTGTTGGTGGATGAAAACAAGCACTGGGAAGGCTGATGTTGTAAAACAGGATAAGACAGTGGGATTTGTTAGAGTGGTAAAGGAAAGCCTAAAGTTTCCAACGGCGACTGCCAATTCTCCGGCCCGGTTGGGCCGAGCGGCCTGCCAAACCAGACCGGTTCACGCCGGCGCCAACCACACCTGGTCGCTGCCGGCATTATCAGCGCGCGACCGCTGTGTGTGGGGCCTGTGGGGGGTCCGAGGGAGGGTCGAGCACCATGGGCGTCCTCAGGAGGTGTCTAGCCCGTGATTGGTGCCCACCGATTGTCGGGCCGGCATCTCTAAAAGACACATTATTTTCCCTCCGCCGCCCCGCAAGATCAAGCCGCCATGTCTTGCGGGGCAGTGGAGGGGAAGACGGCTGGCGCCGGCCAACCTGCGCATGCGCAGCTGACGTCACTTAGGCGCTGCCGGCCGTGTCATTCCGGGTGCGCCGCTTTGATGCAAGCGTCAAATTCACGCGCCGCCGCTCCTAGCCCCCTGGGGAGGGGGAGAATAGCGGGCGAGGAGCGGCCTCCGACGCCGGAGTGAAACACTCCGGGTTTCACTCCGGCGTCGGCTGTTTGTCTCCCTTTGGGTGAATTTCGCCCAAAATCTTTTAACTATAATGGATGTGTCTACTAGGTTTCCAGAGGCCACTACAGTGCGTAATATTACAGCTAAAAGGATTGTGGAGGAGTTACTTCAATTCCTTAATAGATATGGACCACCCACAGAAATTCAATCGGATTAAGGATCAAATTTCATTTCAAAGTTATTCAAAGAAGTTATGGATAGCTTAGGAATAAAACAATTCAAATCAACTGCGTATCATCCAGAATCACAGGGAGCGTTAGAAAGGTGGCATCAGACATGAAAGACAATGTTGAGGGCGTATTGTCAAGATTATCCAGAGGATTGGAATAAAGGAATTCTATTCGTATTGTTAGCAATTAGGGATGCACCTAATGAGTTAACCAAATTTAGTCCTTTTTAATTAATTTTTGGTCATGAGGTAAGAAGACCACTTAAATTGATGAAGGAAAAATTGGTGGGTGAGAAATCGGAAATTACACTATTGGATTACATGTCAAATTTTAGGAACGATTAAATAGAGCAGGTGAATTGGCTGGACAACATTTGAAAGTTGCACAAAATGTGATGAAACGGGTAGCGGACAAGAAATCCAAAGTTCGTAGTTTTGTCAGTGGGGATAAAGTTATAATGCTGTTACCAGTGGCAGGTGAGCCTTTAAAAGCTAGGTTTTGTGGACCTTAACAGATTGAAAGGAAATTAAGTGAGGTGAATTATGTGGTAAAAACATCAGATAGAAGGAAGACTCACTGAGTGTGTCATGTGAATATGCTTAAAAGGTACTTTGAAAGGCAAGGAGAGAAAAAGGAAGTTTTAATGATTCTAACTCAATGATTCTAACTCAAAGTGACGAACCAAATCCAGGTGACTGTGAATTTGACATACCTCAAATTAAATTGGAAAATGAGGATGTTCTTAAAAATTGTGATGAATTGTTCAGTGACCTTCCAGAGGAAATAAGAACTGACCTGAAAGAGTTATTGATATCGCATGGGCAAGTTTGTAGAGATAAATTGGGAAGTATTAAAATGGCTATACATGATGTAGATGTGGGAAATGCTGTTCCTATCAAACAACATCCATATAGACTTAATCCTTTAAAATTGGCACAGGTTAACAAAGGTATTGAGAGTATGCTGAAAAATGGCATGATTGAAGTGGGTTGCAGCCAATGGAGCTCACCCATAGTGATGGTACCTAAACCAGACGGTACCCAACGGTTGTGTGTGGACTATTGAAAGGTGAATGCAGTTGCAAGAATGGACTCTTACCCTACGTCATGTATAGTTGCAGCATAACCCCGCGGCTCTTAAACCCAAGCCCCCTGTTAATAAACGCTAACACATTATAAGCCTTCTTCATGGCTCTATCCACTTGAGTGGCAACGTTCAGAGATCTGTGGACATGAACCACAAGATCTCTCTGTTCCTCCACATTCCTCAGAACCCTACTGTTGACCCTGTAATCCGTATTCAAGTATTTTTGACCAAAATGAACCACCTCGTACTTATCAGGGTTAAATTCCATCTGCCATTTTTTGACCCAGCTCTGCGTCCTATCAATGTCTCTCTGCAGATACAACAGCCCTCCACCTCATCCACTACTCCACAAAATGTTGGTGTCATCAGAAAATTTACTGACCCACCCTTCAGCCCCCTCCCCCAAGTCATTGATAAAAATCACAAAGAGCAGAGGACCCAGCACTGATCCCTGTGGTACACTGCTGGTAACTGGTCTCCAGTCTGAACATTTTTCATCCACCACCACCTTCTGTCTTCTATGTGATAGCCAGTTACTTATCCAATTGGCCAAATTTCCCTCTATCCCACATCTCGTTACTTTCTTCATGAGCCGACCATGAGCCCACCTTATCAAACGCCTTACCAAAATCTATGTGTACGACATCAACTGCTCTACCTTCATCTACACACTTAGTTACCTCCTCAAAGAATTCAATCAACATGAATCTGTGTTGAATATCCCGGATTAAGCTGCATCTTTCCAAATGGTCATAAATCCTATCCTTCAGGACCTTTTCCATTAACTTACCGACCACAGAAGTAAGACTAACTGGACTATAATTACCAGCGTCATTCCTATTCCCTTTCTTGAACAGAGGAACAACATTCGCCACTCTCCAGTCTTCTGAGAGGGGCACCCTGTCCCGTACCCCACGTGGGTGCAACAAGGGGAACCCCTCCACCTGCCGCCTGGCAAACGCCCTACCCTGCATGTACCGAAACATGTTCCCCGGGGGGAGCCCAAATCTCCCCTCTAACTCCCCCAAGCTCGCGAACCGCCCCTCCACAAACAGGTCCCTCAACCTCCTAACCAGCCCAGAAATCCGCCATCAATGCTCCCTGGAACAAACCGATGATTCCCCCGTATCAGGGCCTCCATTGAGCCCCCCACTTCTCCCCTATGCCAAATCCATTGCCCCCAAATTTTGAGGGTAGCCGCCACCATCGGGCTCGTGGTATACCTTGTTGGAGGGAGCGGCAACGGCGCCGTTACCAGCGCCTCCAGGCTCGTGCCCACACAGGACGCTACCTCCATCCTCTTCCATGCTGCCCCTTCCCCATTCATTACCCACTTATGCACCATCGCTGCGTTGACAGCCCAATAGTACCCACATAGGTTGGGCAGCGCCAGCCCCCCCTATCCCTGCCCCGTTCCAAGAATACTCTTCTCACCCTCGGAGTCCCATGCTCCAGTGGAGCCGGGAGTGCAGGAGGCGAAAGAGGCCGGTGTTCTGGCCTTTGCGTCCCTAGTAGCCCGGCGGAGGATTCTTCTTCAGTGGAAGGATGCGAGGCCCCCAAGCGTGGAGGCCTGGATCAATGATATGGCGGGGTTCATCAAATTGGAGAAGGTGAAATTTGCCCTGAGGGGATCAATACAAGGGTTCTTTTGGCGGTGTCAGCCTTTCCTGGCGGAACGGTAGGGAAATAGGCCGGCACCAGCAGCAACCCGGGGGGGGGGGGGGGGGGGGGGGGGGGGGGGCGAGGGGGGGTTTGGTTCGGTGGGAGGGAGAACTATGTACATGGGTTTGTGGGATGTGGCGGGTGTTATCTCTTTCCCTTTTGTTGTTTGCTCTTTTTTTTTCCAGTTGTTTTTCTAGTTGGGTGGGTGTTGTTCTTGGGTTTTTTACCATGGTTGTTTTGTTAATATTGTTTTGTTGTTTATATTTTGTGAAAATCTTACTAAAAATTATTTTAAAAAAAAATTAACAGGGGGCTTGAGTTTAAGAGCCGCGGCGTTATACATTAACCTGGTGAGACCACAGTTGGAGTATTGTGTGCAGTTCTGGTCACCTCATTATAGGAAGGATGTGGAAGCATTGGAAAGGGTGCAGAGGAGATTTACCAGGATGCTGCCTGGTTTGCAGGATAGGTCTTATGAGGAAAGGTTGAGGGAGCTAGGGCTTTTCACTTTGGAGCCGAGGAGGATGAGAGGTGACTTAATAGAGGTTTATAAGATGATGAGGGGGATAGATAGAGTAACGTTCAGAGATTATTTCCTCGGGTGGATGTAGCTGTTACAAGGGGGTGTAACTATAAGGTTCAGGGTGGTAGATGTAGGAGGGATGGCCGAGGTAGGTTCTTCACTCAGAGAGTGGTTAAGGTGTGGAATGGACTGCCTGCTGTGGTAGTGGAGTCAGACACTTTAGGATCTTTCAAGTGGTTATTGGAAAGGCACATGGAGCACATCACAATGATCGGGAGTGGGATAGCGTGATCTTGGTTTCGGACAATGCTCGGCACAACAGTGAGGGACGAAGGGCCTGTTCTCTTCTGTACTGCTCTATGTTCTATGTAAAAAAACACTTTGCTTTGGATTTTACTGTCATAAAGTAGAGAAAGAGCCAATGCCATACCTTTTTTTCTCTTTCTCAAGGCAGTTACCTTAGTCCACATAACTACTGCACTTCTCCATTGGTCGTACGATCCCCTTTCAGAAAACAAGGGTGGATAGTTATATCCTGCCATATATAGATATATAGATACATAGAACATACAGTGCAGAAGGAGGCCATTCAGCCCATCGAGTCTGCACCGACCCACCCAAGCCCTCACTTCCCCCCCTATCCCTGTAACCCAATAACCCCTCCTAAACTTTTTGGACACTCAGACCAATTTATCATGGACAATCCACCTAACCTGCACACCTTTGGACTGTGGGAGGAAACCGGAGTACCCGGAGGAAACCCACGCAGACATGGGGAAAACGTGCAGACTCCGCACAGACCGTGACCCAGCAGGGAATCGAACGTGGGACCCTGGCGCTGTGAAGCCACAGTGCTGTTCACTTGTGCCTCCGTGCTGCCCCTTTATCCTAGGTTCGGCCATATATCTTTTTTTTCCCTTCTCACTCACGCCTTGATTTAATCTGAAAAAGTTGTATCTTTCATATGAACATAAGAAGATAAGAACTGGGAGAAGGAGTAGGCAATCTGGCCCCTCCAGCCTGCTTCACCATTCAATGAGATCATGGCTAATCTTTTGTGGACTCAGCTCCACTTTCTGGCCCTTACACAATAACCCTTAATCCCTTTATTCTTCAAAAAACTATCTATCTCTGTCTTAAAAACATTTAATGAAGGAGCCTCAACTGCTTCACTGGACAAGGAATTCCATAGATTCACAACATTTTGGGTGAAGATGTTCCTCCTAAACTCAGTCCTAAATCTACTTCCACTTATTTTGAGGCTTTCACCCGCCAGTGGAAACAACCTGCTTTCACCCGCCAGTGGAAACAACCTGCCCGCATATATCCTATCTATTCCCTTCATAATTTGATATGTTTCTATAAGAGCCCCCCTCATCCTTCTAAATTCCAACGAGTACAGTCCCAGTCTACTCAACCTCTCCTCGTAATCCAACCCCTTCAGTAGTTGGGAAGATGCTGGAATCTATCATCGCGGAAGAAATAGCGAGGCATCTGGATGGAAATTGTCCCATTGGGCAGACGCAGCATGGGTTCATAAAGGGCAGATCGTGCCTAATTAATTTAATGAAATTTTGTGAGGACATTACAACCCTTCACATTTGCACAGCAACCATCCTCTGCTACTATTTGTTAGACATTTAGCTGTTGTTGCATAAAGAGTCAAAGATTCTGCTCCCTTTCACAAATACCTTTATTTTACTTTAACAGACTCTGCACCAAACTCTATCATAACATCACCTGACACAAAGGCCACCTGAAGCCTCTTTACATATCAGTGTTAATTATTGGATACTTAACAGAAATGAGACAACTAATTGGAATGTTTCTTAACCCATTACTTAACAAATGGGACTGACTGGTTGAGGACATGGATTCAATGGACTAAATGGTCTCCTTTTGTGTTTCTAATACTCTGTATGGGCTGGATTATCAAGGATTTGGGGCGACTTCGGGGACTTTTAAAAATGGTGGACGAGACCATGATCCAGAGGTCCAGCCCCTGTTTCTGACAGATCCCATCTTCACCAGTAGGACAAAGGGGGTAGGACAAGAAGCATACAGACATATATTCTGAATTGACTGCCATTTAAACTCAGTGCACAGGACAAACAGAGGTGATTTTCTTTCCGGAATGATATCAGTCTGCAATGTCTGCTCCAGACCTGGAGGTGCTTGTGAAAGGCAGAAAATGGTATGTGGAACTATTGAGCAGCCAAGTTATTTAAATCCTCTGCCTTTAAATTTTTCAAAGTACCTGCTTGCCTGTACCTGTGAGAGTGAAAGAAAATCTGTCCGAGAGTTTCAATAGATGTTTGTTGACAAAACCCGTGGGACTATCATTAGAGCACTGTTGCTGTTTGACTGCTTTCACAACTGCTTTATTACAGTAGGGAGCATGTTGCAGCATCATGGTGCAATGGTTCGCACTGCTGCCTCACGCCGAGGTCACAGGTTCGATTCCGGCTCTGGGTCACTGTCCGTGTGGAGTTTGCAAATTCTCCCCGTGTTTGTGTGGGTTTTGCCCCCACAACCCAAAAGATATAGGTGGATTGGCCACGGTAAATTGCCCCTTAATTGGAAAAAATGAATTGGGTACTCAAAATTATTTTTTTTTTAAAATTACAATGGGGAGCTGTAGGTTCACAGTTTCATTGACAGCCCGAAGTTAATTAAAAAATTAGCTGTCTTTTATTTTGAATTATGAATAAAATATTTGTTTTCATAAATGTTTGTAAATGGCACAACCCTATTGACAGGCAGATGGATCTGGGTGTACAGGTCCACAGATTACTGAAAGTAGCAATGCGGGTGGAGAAGGTAGTCAAGAAGGCATTCGGCATTCTTGCCCACACCCGGTTGCGGCATTGAGTTTCAAAATTGGCAAGTCATGCTGCAGCTGTACTAACCTTGGTTAGGCCACACTTGGAATATGGTGTTCAATTCTGGTGGCCACAGTACCAGAAGGATGTGGAAGCTTTGGAGAGGGTACATAGAATCAGGGAATCATAGAATTTATAGTGCAGAAGGAGGCCATTGGGCCCATCGAATCTGCACTGGCCCTTGGAAAGAACACCCTACCCAAGCCCACGCTTCCACCCTATCCCCGTAACCCAGTAATCCCACCCAACCTTTTGGACACAAAGGGGGCAATTTAGCATGGCCAATCCACCTAACCTGCACATATTTGGACTGTGGGAGAAAAATGGAACATTCGGAGGATACCCACGCAGACACAGGGAGAAAGTGCAAACTCCATACAGACAGTCACCTGAGATCGGAATTGAATCTGGGTCCCTGGAGCTGTGAGGCAGCAGTGCTAACCACTGTGCCGCCGTGCCATCCTGGGTACAGAGGTTTACCAGGATGTTGCCTGGTATGGAGAGCATTAGCTATGAGGAGAGGTTGGAGATTGAGGGGCGATCTGATAGAAGTCTACAAAATTATGAGAGGCATGGACAGAATGGGTAGTCAGAAGCTTTTTCCTTGGGTGGATTATTCAGAATGACTACTGAAGGTAACTAATATTTTAATAAATTATGCATATTGTTTCAAACCATTTTGATGTGTTTTTTGTGCTAAATATTGTGAGGTAGTAACTTCAGAATCATCATTGTCTTTACTATGGACTGTGTACATTATTCTTATGCAGAGAATGCAATAGCTCTGAGGACTTAAATTAAAAGTTTTAAACACTATTTACTTAGATGATAGTAAAATATCAGTGAGATGAAACTGGATCAGCAATTTTTCATCAAGATATTTCAAATTATAATTTCATAAATTTGGAAGTATCATTATTATGCTATTAGTGATAAACCATTCACAAATTAGGCTAATTGGATAAGATCTGTTAAGTAAATTAATTAATTTTTTTTCAACTGAAAGTTTTGTGACCGAACTTTATAAAATTTATAAACTGGTAGAATTGAGCTAATTAAGCGGAGGAGAACCTATTGGTGAAGTATGCTAATTAGAATGTGTTTGCAACTATAGGTTGAATTCTTTAAAAAGAAACTTAAATTGCAGATCACATATGCACATAAAAACTGGTGAGCATAACTATAATGCTATTTTTTAAATAAAAAAATTAATGTTAATTAAACATAATTTTCAAAAGTAAATGTCGTCTGACAGACTAATTTCTACTTGCTTCAAATTTCAAGTCTGTTTCTTTAAGTAAAATTCAGAGGGCATAGGTTGGGATATTAATATCTTTATTAGGAAGAACATTATTTTGGATTTTAGGCTCATATAAACTGTAGGTTATTAAATGTCTTTAGTATAATAATCTGTCAAAAGGTGAGAAATCTGCTGAATATCAAGAACACGTATCCTGTACAAGCCGTGCCCATTTATTTTGAGAGGTCTCACAGATTCTGGTTAGTTTTATAAAGAGTAATTCACAACTCGGTTATGTTTACTTTAGCAATGGGCAGGGATAGGTATATGCCGCAAGGCAAGAATTATAGCTGGGGGAAAGGCAATTATGATGCTATTTGGCAAGATTTAGGATGTATAGGATGGGGAAGGAAACTGCAGGGGATGGGTACAATCGAAATGTGGAGCTTTTTCAAGGAACAGCTACTGCGTGTCCTTGATAAGTATGTACCTGTCAGGCAGGGAGGCAGTTGTCAAGCAAGGGAACCGTGGTTTACTAAGGAAGTTGAAGCACTTGTCAAGAGGAAGAAGAAGGTTTATGTTAGGATGAGACATGAAGGCTCAGTTAGGGCACTTGAGAGTTACAAGTTAGCCAGGAAGGACCTAAAGGGAGCGTTAAGAAGAGCGAGGAGAGGACACGAAAAGTCGTTGGCGGATAGGATCAAGGAAAACCCTAAGGCTTTCTATAGGTATATCAGGAACAAAAGAATGACTAGAGTAAGATTAGGGCCAATCAAGGATAGTAGTGGAAAGTTGTGTGTGGAATCAGAGGAGATAGGGGAAGCGTTAAATGGATATGTTTCGTCAGTGTTTACACTGGAGAAAGACAATGTTGTCGAGGAGAACACTCAGGTTCAGTCGACCAGGCTAGATGAAATTAAGGTTCAAAAGGAGGAGGTGTTAGCAATTTTGGAAAATGTCAAAATAGATAAGTCCCCTGAGCCAGATGGGATTTATCCTAGGATTCTCTGGGAAGCCAGGGAGGAGATTGCAGAGCCTTTGTCCTTGATCTTTATGTCGTCTTTGTCGACAGGAATAGTGCTGGAAGACTGGAGGATAGCAAATGTTGTCCCCTTGTTCAAGAAGGGAAGTAGAGACAACCCTGGTAATTATAGACCTGTGAGCCTTACTTCGGTTGTGGGTAAAATGTTGGAAAAGGTTATAAGAGATAGGGTTTATAATCATCTTGAAAAGAACAAGTTGATTAGCGATAGTCAACACGGTTTTGTGAAGGGTAGGTCATGCCTCACAAACCTTATTGAGTTTTTTGAGAAGATGACCAAACAGGTGGATCAGGGTAAAGCTGTTGATGTGGTGTATATGGATTTCAGTAAGGCGTTTGATAAGGTTCCCCACGGTAGGCTATTGCAGAAAATAAGGAAGTATGGAATTGAATGTGATTTAGCTGTTTGGATCAGTAATTGGCTAGCTGAAAGAAGACAGAGGGTGGTGGTTGATGGCAAATGTTCATCCTGGAGTTCAGTTACTAGTGGTGTACCGCAAGGATCTGTTTTGGGGCCACTGCTGTTTGTCATTTTTATAAATGATCTGGAAGAGGGTGTAGAAGGATGGGTTAGTAAATTTGCAGATGACACGAAGGTCGGTGGAGTTGTGCATAGTGCTGAAGGATGTTATAGGATACAGAGGGACATAGATAAGCTGCAGAGTTGGGCTGAGAGGTGGCAGATGGAGTTTAATGCGGAAAAGTGTGAGGTGGTGCACTTTGGAAGGAGTAACAGGAATGCAGAGTACTGGGCTAATGGCAAGATTCTTGGCAGTGTAGATGAACAGAGAGATCTCGGCATCCAGGTACATAAATCCCTGAAAGTTGCCACCCAGGTTAATAGGGCTGTTAAGAAGGCACATGGTGTGCTAGGCTTTATCAGTAGGGGGATTGAGTTTCGGAACCACAAGGTCATGCTGCAGCTGTACATAACTCTGGTGCGGCCGCACCTGAAGTACTGCGTGCAGTTCTGGTCACCACATTATAGGAAGGATGTGGAAGCTTTGGAAAGGGTTCAGAGGAGATTTACTAGGATGTTGCCTGGTATGGAGGGAAGGTCTTACGAGGAAAGGCTCAGGGAATTGAGGTTGTTTTCGTTAGCGAGGAGAAGGCTGAGAGGTGACTTAATAGAGACATATAAGATAGTCAGAGGGTTAGATAGGGTGGACAGTGAGAGTCTTTTTCCTCGGATGGTGATGACCAACATGAGGGGACATAGCTTTAAATTGAGGGGTGATAGATATAGGACAGATGTCAGAGGCAGTTTCTTTACTCAGAGAGTAGTAGGGGTGTGGAATGCCCTGCCTGCAACAGTAGTAGACACGCCAACTTTAAGGGCATTTAAGTGGTCACTGGATAGACATATGGATGAAAATGGAATAGTGTAAGTCAGATAGGCTTCAGATGGTTTCACAGGTCGGCGCAATATCGAGGGCCGAAGGGCCCATACTGCGCTGTAGTGTTCTATGTTCTATGTTCTATGATGCTCAAGAATAAGAATACACCATACAAGGGTAATTTCCTGTATTAATAAGCCAGCCATGTTTCAAAGCTGCATTTTTTCATATTTAGAATCACATTTAATATGAGCAGTCAGGTTGGATGAAGCTAATCTGAATGTATTTGTGTCTTCCAGGGCTTCACTGAATTCAGGCAGCTTTGCTACCAATGCCCAGCCCCTTTCAAGTCACAGCAAGTTGCAAACCGTCTTTGTGCTACATAGTCAGTCAGTGCTTTATTGCTGATTGCAACCAGAAATTAGACTAATTCATGAATGAACGGTCAGACCAAAGTTCTATAAATGCATTCTGTACCAAAAGGGAATAACATATATCGGGTTAAATTCTCCGCCCCTCAATGCCAGGAACGCGATCTACGATTGGGTGGAGAGCCGGACGTCTGCTGAAAATCGAGGCCCGCACCCTGCGGTGAACCGAACGCCATGCTCTGGGGTGCCACAATGTGAACCTCGCCCTGTGCCAGCGTCGGCATGCAAATCCATCATTTGTATGTATTTCCGTTTCATTAATGAGACTGACCCAGTAAGCTCCTGGTTTCCGCGATTCACCGCCCTTCTCAGGCGGAAGTGACACAGCATCGTTCACAACAGCGAGTTCTGTGTGCCATGGCTTCTGAGGGAGATATGCTTCACATTGCTACACTGGAAAATGGTAGCCCTTCCTGCGGGGAGGGGGGGCGGTGGAGGGTGCTGGATGTAGTGAGAAGTGACATGTTGATGGCCTTGTAGAGACGGGGTGTCCCCCTTGGGGTCGTGACTGCCATTGTTGCAGTTGCTGTCAAAACGACAACCATTTTGTACAGGTTTCAGGCCTCTGACTGCCCAGTCTACAGACTGCCCACTGTGTCCTGGCCACGTCTCAGGAGACCCCCTGATCCCAGCTGATCTAACAATTGGATTAGAGTAGCCAAGTACAATCAGTGGCACACCAGGCGCAGTCCTCCGTTCACTCATCAGAAGCACAGCCCCACTGCAGGGGAGGCAGGGGAACCGAAAGCTCATCCCAGGCAAAGGACACATGCTCTGTGACCTTTGGCACCTTCCCTGACACTGCCCCTCTCAGGACAGCGGGGTTGCAGAGAGGGCACTGCACCAGGCCACGTCTATGCCATTGGCATGTGTCATTCAAGGACCAAATGTATTACCAAAGTCTGCGGCTGAGCAGGGAAACTGTGCGCCACCGGTATATCCTGGCACACTTGTTGGTTCCTGACACCTTTGAGGCGCTCCCTCAAACTCATCCCATAAACCCTATGGACAGAGGATCGAGGTAGGTTGACATGTCGGTGGAAAGGCTTTTATTCATGACTATGTACAATCATTGTCCCCAGACACCTACCTCTAAATTATGTGCACCAACCGTGCCAACTTAACTGGTGTCTAGCCTCCTTAGCGTGCCCTATCGCTCCTCCTTAGTATGGCTCCAGACAGCACATCAAACATGGTGACAGTCTATTGCACTTCTTGCCCTGTGACCTCTGGTGCTCCTGGCGGCTGTCCTCTGAAGGGCCTGGGCCTGGACCCTGAAAGAAGGGACCGGCAAGGGCCCCATCACTTCCTCCTCCTTACTCTTTGGGATGGTGGTGAGGCCAAAGTGAGCTCTTGAGGCTCCACCATCACCTGGCGCTGCCAGTCCTGGAGCCCTTGTCTCAACCAGGGCCTCGATGCTCACAGCCATGGAGCACAGAGACTGGGACACGTCCCTCAGCGTGTGCGATATGTGTTTCAGCACCATGTCCTCCAGGTCATGTTCCTCTGTGCCTGGCCCAGGTCAGCCAGCACCCAGTCAATGCAACAAGCTATGATCCTTTGGACTGGGCCACACTCTGGAGTGTTACAGCAATGTACATGTGGGTCCGGTACTTGTCTGCCTGTGACTGGACTCCCCTGTGTGGGTCTCAGGCATCAACCAGAAAGCATGCCTAAGGCCTTGGAAGTTTTGACCCATGGCTGCGACTTTCTCACCCAAGGCTTACACCGTGGATGTCACCTGTGCAGTGTTGGCTTGGGTACCACACATTGTCGGCACTATCTCCTTCTCCTGAATGCGGCTGGACTCCTCCAACTGTGCATTGAAGTGCTGCACAGTGGCTCCCATGCTCCCATCTGCAGAGCCTGGTTCTGCGCTTGCATCTGCCCCATTGATGGGATAATTCTTTCTCGAAGTAGGATACAAAAAACTAAGAACAATACAGCACAGGAACAGGCCATTCGGCCCTTCAAGCCTGCACCAGTCATGATACCACCCTTGGCCAGAACCCTCAGCACTTCCTCGTGCCAAATCCCCTCTAATCCCATCCTATCCATGTATTTGTGAAGATGCCTTTTGAATGCCGTTGATGTATCTGCTTCCACAACCTCCCCTGGCAGCACGTTCAAGGCATTCACCACTCACTGTATAAAAAAAACCTGCCTCGCACATTTCCTCGGCACAGTAGTGCAGTGGTTAGCTCTGTTGCTTCACAACTCCATGGTGTCAAGTTCGATTCCCGGCTTGGGTCACTGTCTATGCGGAGTCTGCACATTCTCCCTGTGTTTGTATGGTTTCCTCTGGGTCCTCCGGTTTCCTCTCACAGGTCCCGAAAGACGTGCTGTTGGGTAATTTGGACATTTTAAATTCTCCCTCCGTGTACCCAAACAGGCCCCTGAGTGTGGCGACTAGAGGCTTTTCACAGTAACTTCATTGCAGTGTTGATGTAAGCCAACTTGTGACAATAAAGGTTATTATTATTATAAACTTTGCACCACAGATCTTAAACCTGTGCCTCCCAGTGACTGAACGCTTCACCCTGGGAAACAGTGCCTGCCCATCCACTCTATCCATGCCCCTCATAATCTTTTAGACCTCTATCAGGTCACCCCTCAAACTCCGTCGTTCAAATTAAAACAGTCTGAGTCTATTCAGCCTCTCCGCATAGCTAACACCCTTCAGACCAGGCAGCATCCTGGTAAACCTCCTCTGTACCCTCTCCAATGTTTCCACATTCTTCTGGTAGTGTGGCAACCAGAATTGTGGGTAATATTCCAAGTGCGACCTTACCAAGGTTCTATACAACTGGAGCATGACTTGCCAGTTTTTATACTCAATGCCCCATCTAATGAAGGCAGGCATTCCATGTGCTTTCTTGACTATCTTGTTCACTTGAAAAAAAAATGAAAATCGCTTATTGTCACGAGTAGACTTCAATGAAGTTACTGTGAAAAGCCTCTAGCCGCCACATTCCGGCGCCTGTTCGGAGAAGCTGGTACGGGAATTGAACCGTGCTGCTGGTGCCTTGGTCTGCTTTAAAAGCTAGCGATTTAGCCCAGTGTGCTAAACCAGCCCCTGTTTCCCCTTTGCCAGTTTCAAAGATCTATGGACCTGCATGCTCAGATCCCTCTGACTTTCAATATTCCTCAGAGTTTTGCCATTTACGGTATATTTCCCCTCTCTGTTAGACCTACCAAAATGCATTACCTGACATTTGTCCAGATTAAACTCCATTTGCCATTTCTGCATGGGCTGTATGGGCTTCAGCTATTTACTGGCATCGGGCAGCACTCCGACATGTGTGACGTGCACGCCGGAAAGTGTCCCAGGCCTCTTTGCTAATATGCCCCACCGAGGTGATAGTCTCTGGGATGATGAAGGATGTAGCTGAATGCAGCAACAAAAACTCTGTGTCATCCCCGGACTGGTCCTCCTGGTGTTCATGGGTTGCAGCCAGGAAATGCGTAAGTCAAATGGGACGGCCTTGTGGGATGGAGATCCTTCAAGACCAAAGGTAAAACACGTGGTAAAATCTCAGGTCGGGGTGGTATTGGGGAGAGGGAAGACTCACTTGCTATAGGGACATACCTAATCTCGGCTGTAATGGGCTGTCTTCTCCTGGGGGCGGGGGGGGGGGGGGGGGGGGGGGGCGGGTGGCAGATAATGTGAATTGGTCACTTGCCCAAGAAAATGATTCACCTTCATCCCACACTGCAGGCCTGTCTGCCAGGCAAGGGCTACAGCAGTCACCGCCTCTTGTCACCTCCGCCCAGGCCGGGTTCAGGTGCAGACTCGATGGGCCGAATAGCTTCTTCTGCACTGTAAATTCTATGATAAGAGGATGAATTGTTGTAAAAACCCATGCTCTTTGGGAAGGAAATCAGTCACCCTTACGTGATCTGGCCTCCATGTGGTTGACTCTCACATGCCCTTGGGAATGGGTAATAAATGCCGGCCCAGCCACGGTGCCTGTTGCCCATTTCCTGTAAATGAATAAAGGAAACAAATTGGGCTGCTTCTTATAGTTTCTAGCGCCAGGCATTTGCAGTGAATGGCAATAAAGTTACACACTTTACAGATACCTCATTAACTTCACATCTCTTCTGAACATTGCATTGTCTTCTCGAGGTCAAGAGTTTTTAAAGTAAAAATTACACCTGAAGCCAGGAAATGCGTAAGTCAAATGGGCCGGCCTTGTGGGATGGAGATCCTTCAAGACCAAAGGTAAAACACGTGGTAAAATCTCAGGTCGGGGTGGTATTGGGGAGAGGGAAGACTCACTTGCTATAGGGACATACCTATGCATCAGGGACTTAATTAGTTCACCCATGCCGACCTGGGCCTGGGAGATAGCCCTCTCTCCCATCAAACGGCTCAGGACTCACCTGAAGAAGGAGCCGTGCTCCGAAAGCTCGTGTTTGAAACAAACCTGTTGGACTTTAACCTGGTGTTGTAAGACTTCTTACTTGGAAAATACAGTCATTGCTGTGTGAATTTCATGCATATATGCATATATCAATACAGCATTTATAGAATGATGGGCAGAATTCTCCGCTCCCCACGCGGCCTGGGAGAATCGTGGGAGGGTCCCCCGACATTTTTTACGGCCCCCTCGCGCCCCCCGCGATTCTCCCCGCCCCCGCTCACTGAATCGCTGCTCGCCGTTTTTCACGGCGAGCGGCGATTCTCCGACCCCGATGGGCCGAGCGGCCGGCCGTTCACGACCGTTTCACGACGGCGGCAACCACACCTGGTCGCTGCCATCGTGAAAAGGGTGCCAGAAGCCCGTTTGGGGCTTCTAGGCGCCCGATCGGGGCAAGAGCACCACGACTGTGCTCAGGAGGGGACAGGCCCGCGATCAGTGCCCACCGATCGTCGGGCCAGCATCCAAATCGGACGCATTATATTCCCCTCCGCCACCCCGCAAGATCAAGCCGCCACGTCTTGCGGGGCGGCTGAGGGGAAAGACGGCACCGCGCATGCGTGGATACGTGCCGTCTGTGCGATGACGTCATCCGCGCATATGCGGGTTGGAACCGGCCAACCTGCGCATGCGCAGCTGATGTCATATTGGCGCCAGCCGCGCGTCATTCTCAGCGTGTGGCCTTGACGACCGCGTCAAGGCCGCGCCGCCGAGGTACCCGGAGGCCCACTCCTAGCCCCACCGGCGGGGGGAGAATCGGGTGCCGGGAGCGGGCTCCGAGGCCGTCGGGAAAGACGGCCTCTTTCACGGCGGCTTCCGCGATTCTCCGTGGGTGCGGAGAATCGCGCCCGATGTATTTGTGCCATAGTTATACTTAAACACGCAGTATTTAATATTCCTAAAATCTACGGTGGAAAAAGGGTAAGGGGCCCAAACCCAAAAGGGATGTAGAGAGGCGAGCCCACCTTTTCCAGTGGTTAGTGGGTTGAATCACCCTTTCTGTACTCATTGGAACCACCTTCACAAGTGCAATTAGGAATGCTCTATAAATGCTGACCGAGTGCATAACACAAAACAGCCCATAAAAAAATGAATTCAAAAAATACAGAACCACTGTGGCTCCAAAACAGGTTCGAGGCTGGAAATTCACCCCCTATTTTCCCCAAAGTCTGTCCACTGCAAGGCGTAAGTCAGGAATATTCGGTCTATATTCATTAGAGTCCAGAAGAATGAGAGGGTGGTGATATCAAAACATACTGTATTCTGAGGGAACTGAGGAAGGTCGATGCTGAAAGAATGTTTCCCCTCTTGGGGGAATCTATAATTCAGGGGCCCGGTTTGAAAATAAGAGGTCTCCATTTTAAAACAAAGAGGAATTTAGTGTTTGGATTTCTCTCCCACGGCGAGCAGTGGAGGCTGGGTCATTGAATATATTCAAGGCTGAGTTGTTCAGATTTTTGATCGACTAGGGAGTCCAGAGTTAAGGGAGGCAGACAGGAAGGTGGAGCTAAGGCGACTATCAGATCAGCCATGATCTAATTGAACAACAGTGCAGGTTCGAGGGGCTGAATGGTCTACTGCTACTCATATTTATTAGGATTTTGAGATCCAGCGGACAACCTGTTCCCTGGTGTCCTACTCCTGCAGTCTTCAGTTGAATCTAATTTTATGAGTGGGCGACAATGGTATCTGGCAGAAACTCGTTGCCGTCCTTTTCGATATACAGGTTAAGTAGGCTGCAAGGGTTGGGCACACTGGATATGTGAAGCTTGTTCAAGGAACAGCTATTGCGTGTTCTTGATAAGTACGTACCAGTCAGGCAGGGAGGAAGGGGTCCAGCGAGGGAACCGTGGTTTACCAAAGAAGTGGAATCTCTTGTTAAGAGGAAGAAGGAGGCCTATGTGAAGATGAGGCGTGAAGTTTCAGTTGGGCGCTTGATAGTTACAAGGAAGCGAGGAAGGATCTAAAGAGAGAGCTAAGACGAGCAAGGAGGGGACATGAGAAGTCTTTGGCAGGTAGGATCAAGGAAAACCCAAAAGCTTTCTATAGGTATGTCAGGAATAAAAGAATGACTAGGGTAAGAGTAGGGCCAGTCAAGGACAGTGGTGGGAAGTTGTGTGTGGAGGCTGAGGAGATAAGCGAGATACTAAATGAATACTTTTCGTCAGTATTCACTCAGGGAAAAGATAATGTTGTGGAGGAGAATGCTGAGACCCAGGCTATTAGAATAGATGACATTGAGGTGCAGAGGGAAGAAGTGTTGGCAATTCTGGACAAGGTGAAAATAGATAAGTCCCCGGGGCCGGATGGGATTTATCCTAGGATTCTCTGGGAAGCCAGGGAAGAGATTGCTGAGCCTTTGGCTTTGATTTTTATGTCATCATTGGCTACAGGAATAGTGCCAGAGGACTGGAGGATAGCAAATGTGGTCCCTTTGTTCAAGAAGGGGAGTAGAGATAACCCCGGTAACTATAGGCCGGTGAGCCTCACATCTGTTGTGGGTAAAGTCTTGGAGAGGATTATAAGAGATACGATTTATAATCATCTAGATAGGAATAATATGATTAGGGATAGTCAGCATGGTTTTGTGAAGGGTAGGTCATGCCTCACAAACCTTATCGAGTTCTTTGAGAAGGTGACTGAACAGATAGACGAGGGTAGAGCAGTTATATGGTGTATATGGATTTCAGTAAAGCGTTTGATAAGGTTCCCCACGGTCGGCTATTGCAGAAAATACGGAGGCTGGGGATTGAGGGTGATTTAGAGATGTGGATCAGAAATTGGCTAGTTGAAAGAAGACAGAGGGTGGTGGTTGATGGGAAATGTTCAGAATGGAGTTTAGTTACGAGTGGTGTACCACAAGGATCTGTTCTGGGGCCGTTGCTGTTTGTCATTTTTATAAATGACCTAGAGGAGGGCACAGAAGGTTGGGTGAGTAAATTTGCAGACGACACTAAAGTCGGTGGAGTTGTAGACAATGTGGAAGGATGTTGCAGGTTACAGAGGGACATAGATAAGCTGCAGAGCTGGGCTGAGAGGTGGCAAATGGAGTTTAATGTAGAGAAGTGTGAGGTGATTCACTTTGGAAAGAATAACAGGAATGCGGAATATTTGGCTAATGGTAAAATTCTTGGTAGTGTGGATGAGCAGAGGGATCTCGGTGTCCATGTACATAGATCGCTGAAAGTTGCCACCCAGGTTGATAGGGTTGTGAAGAAGGCCTATGGTGTGTTGGCCTTTATTAGTAGAGGGATTGAGTTCCGGAGCCATGAGGTCATGTTGCAGCTGTACAAAACTCTGGTACGGCCGCATTTGGAGCATTGCATACAGTTCTGGTAACCTCTTTATAGGAAGGACGTGGAAGCTTTGGAACGGGTGCAGAGGAGATTTACCAGGATGTTGACTGGTATGGAGGGAAAATCTTATGAGGAAAGGCTGATGGACTTGAGGTTGTTTTCGTTAGAGAGAAGAAGGTTAAGAGGTGACTTAATAGAGGCATACAAAATGATCAGAGGGTTAGATAGGGTGGACAGTGAGAGCCTTCTCCCGCGGATGGAGGTGGCTAGCACGAGGGACATAGCCTTAAATTGAGGGGTAATAGATATAGGACAGAGGTCAGAAGTAGGTTTTTTACGCAAAGAGTGGTGAGGCCGTGGAATGCCCTACCTGCAACAGTAGTGAACTCGCCAACATTGAGGGCATTTAAAAGTTTATTGGATAAGCTGATGGATGATAATGGCATAGTGTAGGTTAGATGGCCTTTAGTTTTTGACTTCCCATGTCGGTGCAACATCGTGGGCCGAAGGGCCTGTACTGCGCTGTATCGTTCTATGTTCTATGTTCTATGTTAAGTTTACATCATTGGGTCCAACTGCTGTTTAAACCGGTGTGAAGTGTAGTTGTGTGATCACTCAAATCAAGGAGATTTACATAATATATTACACAGTAGTACAGTCTTTATGAAGGTTTTAATTATCAGTTTACTTAGTCTCCATTGAGAAGAGACAGGACGTTTGGCTGTCTCTGAAGGTACTATAAATTATTTTGATGGCTAAGATTTAAGGACTAGTTTTATGACTTCACATTTCTGGCAAGCATCCTTGCCCACTGGGAGTATTAGTGAAAATTTGGACATGCTATCCGTACAACTTTCCAATGCTGAATTTATATTATGCTAATTATCTTTAGTTTTCTATTCATCAGTATGCAGATTCAGGATAGTGGGTGGCACGGTGGCACAGTGCTGCTTCACAGAGCCAGGGACCCAGATTCGATTCCAGCCATGGAGGACTGTGTGGAGTTTGTACTTTCTCCCCTTGCCGGCATGGGTTTCCTCCGGTTGCTCCGGTTTCCTCCCACAGTCCAAAGATGCGCAGGTTAGGTGGATTGGCCATGCTAAAGAATTGCCCCTCAACGTACAAAGATGTGCAGGCCAGATGGGGTTACAGGAATTGGGTGGGGGAGGGAGCCTAGACAGAGTGCTCTTTCAGAGGGTCATTGCCCAATGTAGCGATTCCTTGGAATGACTTCATGCAGACACATGGGGGCAGCAGGGTAGCATGGTGGTTAGCATAAATGCTTCACAGCTCCAGGGTCCCAGGTTCGATTCCCGGCTGGGTCACTGTCTGTGTGGAGTCTGCACGTCCTCCCCCTGTGTGCGTGGGTTTCCTCCGTGTGCTCCGGTTTCCTCCCACAGTCCAAAGATGTGCGGGTTAGGTGGATTGGCCATGCTAAATTGCCCGTAGTGTCCTAATAAAAGTAAGGTTAAGGGGGGGGGGCGGGGGTTGTTGGGTTATGGGTATAGGGTCTATATGTGGGTTTGAGTAGGGTGATCATGGCTCGGCACAACATTGAGGGCCGAAGGGCCTGTTCTGTGCTGTACTGTTCTATGTTCTATGTTCTATAACCTAAACATCCAATGGCACTGTATGTAAGCCTCGAATATGATGAGTAAAAATACAAGCACATTATTAATTGGAAGTATGCCACCAATGTAAATTATTTGTTAAGAGTTTCCAGCTATTAATCAGCACATGGGGACTCCACACTGAGTGAGAATAACAAACTTTGGTTTATTTACAATTATGTTGCATACTAGCTCGAGAAGAACTAGCTAAGGTAGACTGGGAGCTAAGACTTTATGGTGGAACAGTTGAGGAACAGTGGAGAACCTTCCAAGCAATTTTTCACAGTGCTCAGCAAAGGTTTATACCAACAAAAAGGAAGGACGGAAGAAAGAGGGAAAATCGACCGTGGATATCTAAGGAAATAAGGGAGAGTATCAAATTGAAGGAAAAAGCATATAAAGTGGCAAAGATTGCTGGGAGATTAGAGGACTGGGAAATCTTTAGGGGGCAACAGAAAGCTACTAAAAAAGCTATAAAGAAGAGTAAGATAGAGTATGAGAGTAAACTTGCGCAGAATATAAAAACAGACAGTAAAAGTTTTTACAAATATATAAGACAAAAAAGAGTGGCTAAGGTAAATATTGGTCCTTTAGAGGATGAGAAGGGAGTTTTAATAATGGGAAATGAGGAAATGGCTGAGGAACTGAACAGGTTTTTTGTGTCGGTCTTCACAGTGGAAGACACAAATAACATGCCAGCGACTGATAGAAATGAGGCTATGACAGGTGAGGGCCTTGAGAGGATTGTTATCACTAAGGAGGGAGTGATGGGCAAGCTAATGGGGCTAAAGGTAGACAAGTCTCCTGGCCCTGATGGAATGCATCCCAGAGTGCTCAAAGAGATGGCTAGGGAAATTGCAGATGCACTAGTGATAATTTACCGAAATTCACTAGACTCTGGGGTGGTCCCGGTGGATTGGAAATTAGCAAACGTGACGCCACTGTTTAAAAAAGGAGGTAGGCAGAAAGCAGGAAATTATAGGCCAGTGAGTTTAACTTCGGTAATAGGGAAGATGCTGGAATCTATCACCAAGGAAGAAATTGCGAGGCATCTGGATAGAAATTGTCCCATTGGGCAGATGCAGCATGGGTTCGTTAAAGGCAGGTCATGCCTAACTAATTTAGTGGAATTTTTTGAGGACATTACCAGTGCAGTAGATAACGGGGAGCCGATGGATGTGGTATATCTGGATTTCCAGAAAGCCTTTGACAAGGTGCCACACAAAAGGTTGCTGCATAAGATAAAGATGCATGGCATTAAGGGTAAAGTAGTAGCATGGATAGAGGATTGGTTAATTAATAGAAAGCAAAGAGTTGGGATAAATGGGTGTTTCTCTGATTGGCAATCAGTAGCTAGTGGTGTCCCTCAGGGATCCGTGTTGGGCCCACAATTGTTCACAATTTACATTGATGATTTGGAGTTGGGGACCAAGGGCAATGTGTCCAAGTTTGCAGATGACACTAAGATGAGTGGTAAAGCGAAAAGTGCAGAGGATGCTGGAAGTCTGCAGAGGGATTTGGATAGGTTAAGTGAATGGGCTCGGGTCTGGCAGATGGAATACAATGTTGACAAATGTGAGGTTATCCATTTTGGTAGGAATAACAGCAAACGGGATTATTATTTAAACCATAAAATATTAAAGCATGCCTCTGTTCAGAGAGACTTGGGTGTGCTGGTGCATGAGTCACAGAAGGTTGGTTTACAAGTGCAACAGGTGATTAAGAAGGCAAATGGAATTTTGTCCTTCATTGCTAGAGGGATGGAGTTTAAGACTAGGGAGGTTATGTTGCAATTGTATAAGGTGTTAGTGCGGCCACACCTGGAGTATTGTGTTCAGTTTTGGTCTCCTTACTTGAGAAAGGACGTACTGGCACTGGAGGGTGTGCAGAGGAGATTCACTAGGTTAATCCCAGAGCTGAAGGGGTTGGATTATGAGGAGAGGTTGAGTAGACTGGGACTGTACTCATTGGAATTTAGAAGGATGAGGGGGGATCTTATAGAAACATTTAAAATTATGAAGGGAATAGATAGGATAGATGCGGGCAGGTTGTTTCCACTGGCGGGTGACAGCAGAACTAGGGGGCATAGCCTCAAAATAAGGGGAAGTAGATTTAGGTCTGAGTTTAGGAGGAACTTCTTCACCCAAAGGGTTGTGAATCTATGGAATTCCTTGCCCAGTGAAGCAGTTGAGGCTCCTTCATTACATGTTTTTAAGGTAAAGATAGATAGTTTTTTGAAGAATAAAGGGATTAAGGGTTATGGTGTTCGGGCCGGAAAGTGGAGCTGAGTCCACAAAAGATCAGCCATGATCTAATTGAATGGCGGAGCAGGCTCGAGGGGCCAGATGGCCTACTCCTGCTCCTAGTTCTTATGTTCTTATGTTCTTATGTTCTAACTCCCGGTAGATCCCTGCCAGGTCTTTTCACGCCCGGTGCCTTACTGCCTGACCTTTTATACATACCAAATGGAGTTCCTCGGCCTTCAGTGGGGGAGCTCCTACTCCACCAGAACCACAGGGAAGATAATCATTCCACCCTGTAAGTCCCGTGTGGGATATTACATTCCTCCCCCACAAAGGGA